>NC_139220.1:234742364-236231114 GCF_055691185.1 Crinia signifera
TTACTGTCCTTGGTTTCTCCATATACATTTAACATGGCCAGACCAAAGTCTGTGATCTTTACATGTCCACACTTTGTCAGCAAAACGTTCTCAGGTTTTAGGTCTCTGTGGATTATTCCTCTGGAGTGCAGGAACTGCAATCCACAGACCAGTTCTGCGGCAATAAATTTTATCGCCAATGGGTTCAGCATGTTCCTGACCCCAAAATCAAAGAGGTCCCCTCCGCCAGCAAGTTCCATTACATAATAAAGATAGCTGTTTGTTTGGAAGGCTGCGTATCCACGGATCAGGAAAGGACTCTCATGTGCCACCTGAAGTACCTGACACTCGGTCATAACGTACTCACGTTCCAGTGATGCTCTCATCTTTGCACTTTGAATGAGTGCTCTTTTCTTTAGGATCTTAACTGCTACTCTTTTCTTATGAACAGAGTCTTTGGCAAGCATCACTTTGCCGTAACCTCCCTTTCCAAGAAGCGAGTGGAAAGTAAATGTTTCCACTGTTAAGGGGACAGTAACGCTCTCTTCTGCAGTTTGCTGACCTTCTGCAGTTTGCTGACCTGGTAGGGTGTCTGGTTGTCCTCTGCCAATTGCTGTTATAAATTGACTCTTTTTCTCTTTAATAAAACCAGCAAATCTATTCCAGTGTCTATGCCAAGCTACTTTGCCTAACTTCTTATCGCAACTCTTTTCTCTGCCAAGTTTGTCTGGCCTGCCCAACGGCTTAATCCTTCCCCTGGATCTTCAGCAATGGACATGTTTCTGCGACATGATTTAAGGAACTGATCTCTTTTCTTTGTCATAAAGGCTACCAATCTCTTCCAGCCTCTTTGTACACCTGCTACCATTGGCACATTTCTCATGTGTCTCACTCCCTGCTTTATTTTCCTGCTCACTTTCCTTCTCCTCTGCATTTTCTTTCTTTCTTTATCCATGCTTTCTTTCTCTTGATAGGATCCATGTTATGTCCAAAGACAAGACTAGGGCTCTTAGAGAACAAACAAATTTGCACTATCGCAAAAACAAATTTGCACAAATCGCAACTGTGACCTCCAGTAAGAACTGTATATCACATCTGAGACTCTGGTCTTCAGCAGTTGTGTGATGTCATCGGTAACTGTGATGTCACAATGGAGCATAGTTCTAAAGGTCACCTACATTATGCCAGCTGATATGAGTTTTTTTTTTTTTCTTTACAAATTCTAAAACTTATTTTCACCAGTTATGATATTAACTATTAGAAAACCTAAATGTGTTCTTTAATATTGCCAATGTTTTCCACCAGTCCTACAAGGAGTTATTTGCTCAATGTAGCTTATATCTATCTAGTGCTTAGTGCTGCTTCAGTAATCCGGAAGCCCTAACTTGGCTTAATGGGACAACCGATAATGTGGCAGATGTATTAAGCCTGGAGAAGAGATAAAGTGGAGATCAGATAAAAGGAGATAAAGCACCAGCCAGTCAAATCCCAACGTCATTTTCAAACACAGACTGAGAGTTATATAGTAGAAGGTAGAAGCTTCCCAACTGGCAGAGTAGGAATAAAAGGCTCTTGTTGGTTGATGTTGATGAAGTTTGTTCTGGGAGAATGGGATAAATGTACAGATATGCCCTGCTTCATCTTTTCCCCAGCTGCGACTATTCAATATACCCGCGATAGTAGTTCCCATGAACGGGTTAATGTGTTGCGCTCGTACCCACATCCCAAAGGGAAAGAATGGTTGCTTATGCACGGCATCAAAGACCCATGCGGCCTCCAACAGTTACATGCTTCAATGGGCATGGCCTAGATTATGCCGGACTCCTCTGTATGCAGCTATTGAACGCTTTACATGGCTGGATCAGTCCCAGGGATGTACTAAGTGCCTAGTGAGAGTATAAGCCACATCCTTACATCGCTTGTTATTGTGGTGCGCATGTCTCACGACACTGTGTACATACAATTAATAAACAGCTGCTATCCCAATATAGTGTTCATTCTAGCACCTTTTTTGAAACGTGTGCAGTTCCGCTTTCTTGCCTGTGGTGGCGCTGTCTGCTGTGGTGCTTCTAGTGGAGTCTGGTCTGTATGAAGAAAACCACAGCAGGTGACGTCACCACAGGCAGGAAAAGGAACTGCACATGTTTTGAAAGGTGCAGGTTGCTAGAATGAACACTGCCAAAACTGCTGGGAAAAGAAACTCTTCAATTGTGGAATCTGAACGAATGTAAGGTTCCTACATGCTACGGTAATAGGATAGAGCATCTAGGCGGACATCTAGAGGATGATGCACAGTGGGAGGTATTGTACGGTGTATCTGGTGTGCGGGAGGGCGGACATCTAGAGGATGATGCGCAGTGGGAGGTAATGTACGGTGTATCTGGTGTGCGGAAGGGCGGACATCTATAGGATGATGCACAGTGGGAGGTATTGTACAGTGTATCTGGTGTGCGGGAGGGCGGACATCTAGAGACGATGGACAGTGGGAGGTATTGTACGGTGTATCTGGTGAGCGGGAGGGCGGACATCTAGAGGATGATGCACAGTGGGAGGTATTGTACGGTGTATCTGGTGAGCGGGAGGGCGGACATCTAGTGGATGATGCACAGTGGGAGGTACTGTACGGTGTATCTGGTGAGCGGGAGGGCGGACATCTAGAGGATGATGCACAGTGGGAGGTACTGTACGGTGTATCTGGTGTGCGGGAGGGCGGACATCTAGAGGATGATGCAGAGTGGGAGGTACTGTACGGTGTATCTGGTGAGCGGGAGGGCGGACATCTAGAGGATGATGCACAGTGGGAGGTATTGTACGGTGTATCTGGTGAGCGGGAGGGCGGACATCTAGAGGATGATGCACAGTGGGAGGTATTGTACAGTGTATCTGGTGTGCGGGAGGGCGGACATCTAGAGGATGATGCACAGTGGGAGGTATTGTACGGTGTATCTGGTGAGCGGGAGGGCGGACATCTAGAGGATGATGCACAGTGGGAGGTACTGTACGGTGTATCTGGTGAGCGGGAGGGCGGACATCTAGAGGATGATGCACAGTGGGAGGTACTGTACGGTGTATCTGGTGTGCGGGAGGGCGGACATCTAGAGGATGATGCAGAGTGGGAGGTACTGTACGGTGTATCTGGTGAGCGGGAGGGCGGACATCTAGAGGATGATGCACAGTGGGAGGTATTGTACGGTGTATCTGGTGAGCGGGAGGGCGGACATCTAGAGGATGATGCACAGTGGGAGGTACTGTACGGTGTATCTGGTGTGCAGGAGGGCTGACATCTAGAGGATGATGCACAGTGGGAGGTATTGTACGGTGTATCTGGTGTGCGGGAGGGCGGACATCTAGAGGATGATGCACAGTGGGCAGGGCCGGATTTGTGCCTAGGCACGTGAGGCACCGGCCTCAGGGTGACACCAATTAAGGGCGGCAGGCAGGCTGACATTCTGTTAAATAGCCGCATGGCACAGCAGGTGGGCAGCAGCGAGTGACGAGCGCCGCCGCCACAGACATGAATTATCATGTGTAGGCGGCAGCGCCACTCATCAGCCGCCACTGCCCACCCGCTGTGCCATGCACATTACATCACCGCTTAGTGGCTAGGTCCGATGGTCCCCCTGCGCGTCCGGAAATGTCTCACTCACTGCTGCCGGCGCCCCCCATTGGCTACTCTACACACACACAGTCTGTAAAACACTGTACTAATAAGTGCCTCCCTCCCTCCGGGTCCTCCGTACAGTGAGGTGGGCTACAGTACAGTGAGGTGGGCTACAGTTAAATTTTAATGAAATATATAAACAACATTGTATATACATATATGATTACATTAAAATAGGAGGGGTGGGGGACAAAAATGTTGTGCCTAGGGGCGGCCTTACCCCTAAATTTGCCCCTGACAGTGGGAGGTACTGTACGGTGTATCTGGTGTGCGGGAGGGCGGACATCTATAGGATGATGCACAGTGGGAGGTATTGTACGGTGTATATGGTGTGCGGGAGGGTGGACATCTAGAGGATGATGCACAGTGGGAGGTATTGTACGGTGTATCTGGTGTGCGGGAGGGCGGACATCTAGAGGATGATGCACAGTGGGAGGTACTGTACGGTGTATTTGGTGTGCGGGAGGGCGGACATCTAGAGGATGATGCACAGTGGGAGGTATTGTACGGTGTATATGGTGTGCGGGAGGGCGGACATCTAGAGGATGATGCACAGTGGGAGGTATTGTACGGTGTATCTGGTGTGCGGGAGGGCAGACATCTATAGGATGATGCACAGTGGGAGGTATTGTACGGTGTATCTGGTGAGCGGGAGGGCGGACATCTAGAGGATGATGCACAGTGGGAGGTAATGTACGGTGTATCTGGTGTGCAGCCACTGTGTGCATACCCAGTTAGTGTGCGCCTATGGAGACTTGCGCCCTTCCGTGTGTGGAGTGATGGGACGTGGGGAAGGGAGGGAGCAATATGGGGGAGTATCTGTGACCAGCGAATAAAATATTGCGTTCAAGCTCAAGTTTAAGCCCCAGCAGCAGCAACAACACACAGGAGGGGAGGAGGAGGCGCGGCAGAGGTTAGGGAGCCGGGCAGCGCTGAAACAAGCTGAGTTCAGCGATGAACTCAGCAGCGCTGCCTGGCCCTAAACACTGGGAATCCCGAGAATTTTCCAGGCTTGCCAGTCTGGGCGTTAAAGCATAGCCCGGAAAATTCTCGGGATTACCTGCGAAGGGGTTAATGGAACTTCCATCTTAGTAAATAAACCACTTAACCCTTAACTGTGGTGTCCCAGAGCCTCTCCCTATTTATATATACTGTACACAATGCATTGGGGAACCTCATCTGCTGACGTTAATGTTCTAGCAAACTCCAAATTAGCGGGATGGCAGGAACTGTAGTGACCAGGTGCAGGCGCTGAGCCATAACTCAGAGTAACTACAACCCAACGAATCTCCAGAAAACTTCCCTTGTTCAAAGTGGTGATGCAAGTGCCGTTATAACATCTACACTGACTCCCTGGAGTGTATTACTGTGGGAAAGGTTTATTCAGAGCTTAACTGGCTGGATAATATAGAAGCCAATACTGTAATAGTCCTGTGGAAAAACGTGTTCTGTACTTTATCTCCATATTACAGTAATACGAGCATGGTTTGGCGGGGTGTTTGCACTTTAGGCACCTGTAATCAGCACAACGGCTGTATGCAGCACCATTGGGGTAATACTGTACTGTTGTACCAAATGGAAGGCATTGCCCATTTCAGAAGAAGGAGGGAGCAGTTGGCAGAGAGTAACCCACCAGGGACTTCTAGATGAATATGAGTCAGTCTCTACAGTCTGTGGAGATAAAAATAAGTTTCCCATAACTCATCCCCAGATCTTTTTGCCAATAATATAAAAAAAAACAGTACTTTTAGGATTTCTACTACAGCGGGGATTGATTTAGTAGCTGGAGGCAATTCTAGGCATATGGAGCTGGAAGGGACAACCACATCTTGTACAGGTCCAAAGCATCACTTAGGATAATGTAACGGGGCAGATCTATGGACCTCGGCCCCGCCGGACCTGCCAATGCAGCCTAGTCACCGCTAAGCCATCTGGTTTATACAGTATCTCCGCTTCGTTTCCTGCCCTCTTTGGTATATGACTCTCAGTTCCTCATTGATGGGAAGAGGAAGGATTTAAAAATTTTCACCTTTTCTGTTTGCCCATTGATAGTCTCTTATACAGCCCCTTATCCTTGGGAGCAGCAGCAGGGGTCTGATAGAAGTAGATGCCCCCTGAATACAGTGTCCCAGGATGCAGCAGTGGATCTCCTGTGACACCATTGGCCAGTTGCTTGACAAATGAGGCCACGCAAGCTGACCGCTGCCGCTCCAAACTGGAGGCCAGGAAATCTGTCTTCCTGGCTGTGGCCATCACTGCATCCAACTGACGGCAATTACTGACAGTCTGCACCCGTAGCGCGTCCAACATCTGCACCTTTACTGCACATGCTCAGTACAAGTCCTTACCCGGCCCAGGGATACGGGCAGGGGGACTGGTCCCAATCCAGCCCGTCCTCCTGGCGGCCTTACCCCTCCCAGCAGCATACGCTCCCGGTGGCCAGGACACCTATTTCGCCCGTCCAATTTCCCGCGCTTCCCCACCCCCACCCCCCTCCCCAGCCCACATGGACGTTCAATTCCCACCTGTGACTATGCTATAAAAGGGCAGGGCAGGCCACCGTCGCCCTTGCCACCATTGGGGAAATGGCAACCGACCATCGATGGTGGATGACAGCCGATGGGTGTTACATATCGATGGTCGGCCATCGCCACGCAGACGGAATACAGTGCGGGCTTCACAGGTGCCTACTCGGAGCTTCCCTCCGCAGCCAAGGCAAAGGCCGGTACGAAAAACTATTTTATGCTTGACACCGATGGGGGGGAAGCCATCTGGCTCTTCCACATCGTGTCCAAACTAGTTGACATCGGCCATAAACCATCTATGTTTTTCCAAACTTCAAAGACCATCCATGTGGGGGCCCACCAGGCCTTGGCAACGCCCAAAATATTGGTGACAGCCCCATCGGCCGGCCTATACCTCTCTCCTGGAAATAGCTCAGATCGAGGGCGCGTTAGCTTAGCATGAGGGGGTAGCGGGGCCGGCGCTTGCATTTTCAAGATTGGTCTGGTTTGGTCCTCAGGGCCAGGAGGTTCCTCCCCTCGTTGTCAGTGTATAGTGTTGTTGGCCAGCTGTGCCACGCATACATTACTGTGGCAACACCCCCCCCCCTTCATCAGTCGCGCGCATCCCCCGTTTGTGGGGACCTTGTTCGTTACTTTAGCAGGGTTTAACATTTTCTTTTGTTTCCTCCGAGGTGTTACCCAGGATCCGGTGGAGTCTTCTGGATCCCTGCCGTCAGCCGGGTTGGATGCAGTCCCGAAGCCCCCCCCCCCCCCACGTGCTGTCAAGAGAGAAACTGGTTTCCGGGCAGGCTTCACTCACGCATCGGCCAGGGGGAAGCGTAATTCCTCCTCTAGGTATTCAGACAGTACCAGCTTTTCGAAAAGGCCCTGGATATTATCCGGGGTTTTTGGTGCTGATCCACTTTTGGCGTCGCCGCCGCAGGCATTGCGGCGGCTGCAATATTTAGTGCTGAAATTGCCTGTGCGGGCAGCTGCCTGTGCGGGCAGCTACCTGCGCAGCGGCCAGCAGGCTTCCTGACTCTTCCGTTCAGGCAATGGGGACGATGGAAGTCCGCTGCAATTAGGATCTATATAAGGTAGATAAGATTTGGATGTAGTGCGCCTGTGGCGCTGACCCAAAAACGCTGTTTACCCGCTGGTTTTGGAACAGCTAGTGTTCCGGAATCAGGGGTGTGAAGGACTTTCTTGCAATTTTTACCTCCGTGGGTCCTTATTAATTTCAATTTGGCCCACCTCCCCCTTCTGGGACACACGAGAGGTTTTTTATCAAGTTTTCGACTTCACTTGGGTCCATTGTACTAACTTACCTTGTCATACTAATCAATGCAATGTATATTTCTAACGGTTAGGAACTTTTTCTTTCAGGCTCCCCTTCAATAAGGATAGGGGGTTTTGTTGAGGTATAGTTCAGTTTTAGTTTAGGATAACGGACACTTAGGTAGGTCTTCGCGGGTGGCATGCGGCGGCTCTTAGAGCTCATCTAGTTAATCTCTTAAGAGCCTGGCGGTGGCGGTAGGGCGTCACGGTCCAGCGGTCACTTGTGGCATGAGAGGGCGCTGGGAGGCACTACCCCCGGGAAAGACGTCGGGGTGTCCTGCCTTTGCGGGGGGCGCTGTGGGCACTTCGTCAGCGGAGTGTCCACACCAGCCAGAGAAGGGGTGGTGAGACTTCCCAGCGTTAGGTTGTGCCTTAGTCGGATGGGGCCGTCTCAGTCGTCCCCATGTTAATATCAGTCAGTTGGGGCGTTTAAGTCGCCGCCATTTTTGATGTGACTAGAGCTGGGCGCCGTGACGCCTTATTGCCAGCCCTTTACGAAGAAGGGTCATACCACATAATAAATATACTATGCCCTTTAAATCTAATTGCTTTGGTGTCCGTGTCTTTATTGTGTCAGTGTGAGTTATTCTTTAGTTAAGCTAGCTTAAAGTGTATGCTAAGGTTCAAGCCAAATAAATGTATAGACGCCTTAGATAAATCGAGGGCTGCCTAAGCCAGAGCGTACTTAAGAGGCTTACATTTTTTGGGTTGGCAGGAAAGAGTTAATGACTGCTAGTTGCCTAAAGTTGGTTTCAGTTTAGTGGTTAGCCTATGGGTGAGCTTAGGGGCGTGAGCTTAGGAGAGGGGTATATAGGCAGGTCCTTACAGGAAATGCTTCCTCTTGGAAAAGTTCTTCAGCCCCACCCACCCTCCCTTGCCTTTGGCATTTCAAATGTATAGTCAATTCATTGGTACATTTACCATTATCAGAACTGGGGCGGTAGGGCGTCACGGTCCAGCGGTCACTTGTGGCATGAGAGGGCGCTGGGAGGCACTACCCCCGGGAAAGACGGCGGGGTGTCCTGCCTTTGCGGGGGGGCGCTGTGGGCACTTCGTCAGCGGAGTGTCCACACCAGCCAGAGAAGGGGTGGTGAGACTTCCCAGCGTTAGGTTGTGCCTTAGTCGGATGGGGCCGTCTCAGTCGTCCCCATGTTAATATCAGTCAGTTGGGGCGTTTAAGTCGCCGCCATTTTTGATGTGACTAGAGCTGGGCGCCGTGACGCCTTATTGCCAGCCCTTTACGAAGAAGGGTCATACCACATAATAAATATACTATGCCCTTTAAATCTAATTGCTTTGGTGTCCGTGTCTTTATTGTGTCAGTGTGAGTTATTCTTTAGTTAAGCTAGCTTAAAGTGTATGCTAAGGTTCAAGCCAAATAAATGTATAGACGCCTTATGTGGAGCTGAGCTGGCTGTAGCCGCGTCCATGTCTGGTCTCTTGCTGCAATAGTCTCTGAGAATTCACGCAAGTACCGCTACAGACACATACAGCAGAGAGAGAGAGTGAGAGATACAAGTACCAGCCAACCAGCTCCTAACTGCCATGTTACAGGCTGTGTTTAAAAGATGAGATTTCAGAGTTAAGTGGTTGTCAGTTTAGGTGTGTGTGTGTGTGTGTGTGTGTACCACACACTGGGCCTGATTCAGACTTGATCAATGCTGTGCAAATTTGCAGAACCCTGTGATCGGATATCCTCTCCCCAACAGAGTGACATCCCGCCCTGTGCAGGTCTACGAATGGATCGCTGAACTGAAAACCAGTCCACAACTTGCTCATCATGACATGATTTCCCCGGTCTGTGCACGCATTCGTAACCCTGTCCCTTCCACTAGTCTGCCACAGAGACGGGCTGATCGAGGCCGGAGGTGCACTGCCCGGCTCAGATGAGAGGGGTCAGCGGGAGTCTGACCCCCCGGCTTCCAGGTTAGGGCTTCGCAGGGACGGGCTCCTTTCGGAGCCCTGTCCCTGCGCCCTCAAAATTGATAAATTGCCCCAATATGATCAATACCCCAGGACACCACCTCACAAAGGATTATTCCCTGTTTTTGTCATTGTACAAGTATATAGGTAGGCATGAGGGAAATGGTTGTATTTAATGGGTGAGTAGACACTTTTATTTTTATATCATAGGGACCCCCTCCTCCCTCCCGAAACTGTCAATGAAAAGGGGTCTTCAAGAGGGAGGCCTGATTTGTACAGTGAGCCACAGAATGTCAGACTCCACCTTCCCCTACTGCCGTATTTGGCGGCGTGTATGCCTGAAATGCTGAGGGCCTATTGGGGAGATATTCAAGGGGAGGGGCTACAGGCTAATTGTAGTAGTAGTACAGAGACCGGTAGCCCCACAGGAAGGGACCCTGAGATATAGAAGGGGGCAAACCCAACGTATTCAATATTCAATTATCTACTGTATTTACCACGCAGGGCTATTCAATTATTAGTCAATTTCCCCTGTGTGTAAAACCATAGATTCTACGGGCTAATACTGTGGAGAACAATCTATGTTAAGTGCACCACCTAGGTCAGGGTTAGAGAACCTTTGGCCCCAGCTGTTGTTGGACTACACATACCAGCATTCCCTGCAACAGTTTTATCATGGCCAAATAGCAAATTGTAGCAGGGCATGCTGGGATGTGTAGTCCAACAACAGCTGGAGGGCCAAAGGTTCCCCATCTCTGACCTACGACTTTGCTCTGTTTCTGGACTTCCCTTATAACGAATGATTGCTATTACCTGTTCTAAACAGGTAAATGGGTAAGAAAGGTGTTTCCACACAGGTAATAACAATCAAACATTAAGAGGGAAGTCCAGAAACAGAGCATTGGTGTCCCTCCTGGAAAGGGTCATGTTGGGAGGTATAGTTAACTAACTCAAACCATAAATAAATGTCTTTTTTACACAAACTGAGCCGCAGAGTCGTCCAAAGGATCCAGGTCTTTTCTCTGACCGACCCGGGTCCGCTCAGTGACCCGTTTTGCCCATCTCTAGTTGGAGCCAGTGCAACTGCAAATTAAGGTTTGAAACACGTCTGCATTTGACAAACCAGCCCCCATCCCCTCCCTCAAATAGAAACTACTGTACCTGTCACTCAGTATCTGCGTCCGCTGTTACTAATAAATCACTGCACATGTGCAGTGTGACTGACATTGCATTTCAAAGAAATAAACTGTGCAAATGTCTGCATCCACAACTGAATCAGGCCCTTTGTAAGGTGCTGTGATATGCTTGCTGCATAATAATAAATCAATTGATAGATTGTAAGCTTGCAAGCAGGGCCCTCATACCTTTGACTGACTTTAAATACCCAGTTTGTTGTATCATGCTGCGCTATATAAGAAACTATTAATAAATAAATAAATATGAAGGGAGTTCACCACAATGTCACTACTAGTGACTATCGTATTATACTGTTCATTCTAGCACCCACTATCTTTGAAAACCCATGCATTTCCTCTTCCCTGCCTGGAGTGTCGCTGTCTGCTGTAGTGCTTCTAGCACAGTGTGGTCTGTATATCAGCACTGATATGCAAACCAGACCTGTGCTAGAAACACAACAGCAGACTGCGACAGTGACTCACTAACAGAACCAGTTGCAGTGAGGCATGGGTGGGGCTGTCCTGTGTGCTGCTGCTGAATGGCTGGCCAGACTGTCTTTCACTGTCAGCTACCACCCACAGCAGCAGCACACAGCCACACACACATATGAAAGCCCAGCCAGCAGTGATACTGTCATGTTTGTTAATGTTTTTTATTTTTATCAGTCTCTTAAGTTTTTAATGAATATAAATCAAGGAGAGAGTGAGCTGGCTGCAAAGCATTGAAAGCAGCACACATTGACACACAAAAGAAAAACATTGGAAGATTGAGAAAAACATCGGGGGAGAAATCTAGCGATGTTGATGAAACATTGGGTCCTCAACATTGCAGGGTTAAACATCGAACATTGGAACCATAAATCCGATGTTACCGATGAAACATCATATGATTACCCATCCCTACTGCTCACAGTGCAGTGAGTCCATACTTGCCTAACCGCATGCATTCTGCAGGAGACTCCCTGACATATTAGGAATCTCCCTGGAGAGTCTAGCAGTCTCCCTGATTTCACCATACCTGCATTATGCAGCTGTTAAATTTTTGGGGAAAGAAAAAGTCATCAGAGATATATACATCCAAATGGGATCATCAGCAGCATTTCCCTGCATTGGTTATAAAGCTCAATGGTGCAGATGTATTAAGCCTGTTGAAGAGATAAACTGGAGATTATCAGCTGTGTTTGAAATATGACAGTTGGGAGATAATTGGCTGGTGCGTTATCTCCTTCCACTTTATCTCCAGTTTATCCCTTCGCCAGGCTTAATACATCTGCACCAGAGATCGCTATGGCTATATTTATTTTATACAGGTTGAGTATCCCTTATCCAAAATGCTCGGGACCAGGAGAATTTTGGATAACGGATTATGCCGTATTTCAGAATATTTTAATATTTCAATTATGTATCTTGAGGTATCTTGCATTTATGTTGTACAAACACATCAAACACTTGAAATAAACACAAATATATTTTATTTGTGCATAAAACAAGGTTTCAAAACATGATACAAAGTTTGTTTACAATCTCAGGCACTGAATTTAAATGCCAAGCAATCATTGTCTTGCACATATAGTGCTAGTTACATATCATTCCCTCAGTAGTGCTGTTACAGATGTCCCCAGTAAGTTTTTAGCAAAAAAAAAATGTTCTCTTTCTGGAATGTATGGTTTTCGGAATAATTCGGATAAGGGATATTCGGATACGGGATACTCAACCTGTATAAGGTTTCGCATGGCCACATTTGGAACCATGTGTAAAACACAATGCATGAACAAGCCCTAACACTAAGGTGACCAGCCGTCCTCCTGGGGGAAATTTACTAAGATGTGTATTCTACTTCGCATGTGATGTTGCTATGGGCCAGGGCCATCTTAACAGCAGTGTGGGCCCCTGGGCAAAGCAATGCACTGGGGCCCTTACCCATTCTCCTCTCCTAGGGGTGGGGGGTGCTATCAGCAGCAGCTTTGATGTCCCACGGGTTGCAGTGGGTGCTCTATCTTCCACTCAACATGTAGGACCTGGAGCAGTAACTTCTGCTAATTACTCCTTTACTGCACAGGTGGTGGGAGGGAGAACACTAACGTGTGGAAGGGGGCACTGAGCTGAATGAAGGGTCCCTTGTAAATGACTTCCAGGGAGGTAGTGGGTGTTTTATACGCAGGGAGGGTTGGATAATGGAGTGGGCTTAATATTCGTCATTTTCTGGTGGAAGGGCAGCTTGTTTGACTGCAGATATCGCCATTATCTGGAAATAGATTTCTTAGCCTTCAATATAAAAAAACCTAGAGTCCCAACTTTCAGGAGGTGCTGGGAACTTGGGGATCAGAGATCAGGAGCAAGAGCAATCCATTGACAAAAATATAAAACTGTACACCAGACGTTTGGAGCTTGAGCAGGGACCGGCTGCTGGAAGGCTGATATCTCTGGTTGTGGGCATGATAGAGATGGGATGCGGTTATTTGGTCTACTGCATTATGGTAGAAAGTCATTAGGTCGAATCCATTAGGTCGACATGCTAAAAGGTCGACATGACTCTAGGTCGACATGGGAAAAGGTCGACATGATTCTAGTTCGAAAGGTCATTAGTTCGACAGGTCATTAGTTCGACAAGGTCATTAGTTCGACATTGTCTATGTCGACATTCACAAGGTCGACATGGAGTTTTTCACTGTTTTTTGAGCCAACATGTGCCGACAGGCGGTATTTCATGCCCTACCATCCACTAGGGCGTGGTGGGAGAATAAAATAGTGTGCCGAGCGTAGCGAGGCACCGTGCCCGACGCATAGCGAGCGCAGCGAGCGATGCGAGGGGATGCAGTGCACTTTAAACTGTGTCCATGTCGACTGTGTTGACATTCAGGTAAAAAAACAGTGAAAAACCCCATGTCGACCTTGTGAATGTCGACATAGACAATGTCGAACTAATGACCTTGTCGAACTAATGACCTGTCGAACTAATGACCTTTCGACCTAGAATCATGTCGACCTTTTCCCATGTCGACCTAGAATCATGTCGACCTTTTAGCATGTCGACCTAATGGATTCGACCTAATGACTTTCTACCATAATGCAATAGACCAAATGATCCCTACCCATAGAGATAAGCCGCTAGTGTCGTCAGAAAGGGGAGAGTCCCAGCCTTTGGAATATACTCTCAGAAAAACTATAAGTCAGAGAGAACCTGAGAAATATGACTTGGAATTGCAATTAACAGGTCAGATCTGGACTGCTGCTTTGAAGTTGGATATCTCCAGTTTGCCAGGGCCAAAATTCTGGTATCCCTGGAAAAAGGGGATCCTCAGCTATCAGCATAGGGCCCTTATACACCTGGGGCCCCTGGGCAAGTGCCCATTAATCCCATACGAAAAGACGGCCCTGCAATGGGCAACCAATCAGACCCAGTCTACTATCTTCCAGAAGGTTCTAAATAAATAAGAAGTAGATTCTGATTGGTTGCCCATAGCAACATCACATGTGAAGTAGAATACACATCTTAGTATATTTCCCCCATAGGGAGCACAGTCCTTCTTTTGTAAGTTATGTCCGTGTCCTCCTTTATGTCCTCCTTTATTGCCCTTAATAACATTGCTGCGGTGGCTTCCGCGATCAGACATGTCTGATCGCGCAGTTCTGTTCCTTTCTCGGGCTCAAACAGTAGCTTCTGCACATGCACAGAAGCACTGTATGTTGGCCATAATACTATTATATTATAGCCACATACAGTGCTTCTGTGCATGTGCAGAAGCATAATATAAAAGCCACGTGTGAGCTGCTGCACACACCCGCCCGCCCGCAGCAGCAGCACTCTGCGGCTCTAAATAGGGATGGCCATTGACTATCCCCCTGCTATAATATATACATTGCATGTGACAGCAATGTATATATTACCAGCTAATCTATATACATTGGTGGGCAGGGGGACCAGTAATATATACATTGCTGGCTAATCCATATACTGTACATTGGTGGGGAGGGGGAGCTGTAATATATACATTGCTGGCATATGCCAGCAATGTATATATTACTGGCTAATATGAATTAATTATTCATGAATATTAATTATTATGAATATAATTATTAATTAATTAATGTGAATATTGGTGGCCAGTTTGGGTAATGCTGCAGCGGGTGAGGGGGGGCTGGAGACGCCGCTGACAGGGGAGATGGGGCTGCTGCGGCTTCTCCTCCCTGCTCCGTGCGGTGTGAGACAGTAGTGCACGGAGCAGTGGGAGGGAGAGGTTGTGCTGCCGATGCTGCGGACGGTTGCGGGCTGATGCACAGAGGGGGGACGGCGGCCGCATCTCCTCTCTGCTCTGTGCATCATGAGACAGTGCAGTAGTGCACGGATCAGGGGGAGGGAGAGGTGTGCTGCCGATGCTGCGGATGGGGGTGAGCTGATGCACAGAGGGGAGGACGGCGGCGGCTTTTCCTGACTGCTCCGTGAGTATATGGAGCAGGGGGAGGGAGAAACACTGTGCAGGGGGAGGCATCGGGGCGGTCTGCCGGGCTAAAAGTGGCTAATCTTTCAGCCCGGCAAGTCGTAGGGGCGTTCACACACAGCGATGATGGCTGATAAACTAGCCATCATTTCTGGTATGCTGGTAAAACCAGCAGATGGGAGACTTTGATAGCGATAATGCGGGAGTGCGCATCATTGCTAGTCTGCCATCGGAGGCTCAAAATGGCCAAAATGAGCGATTTTCAGCTGAAAATCTTGTAGTGTGTATGGGCCTTAACTGCTTTGGGGGTCATCTACACATGTTTTACCCAGTTTGTTCTTTGCAATGCCTGAATTACCAGAATTGCATGGCGGGGGCATGGCTAAAATGAAGCGATCGTGATTAGCACCCCCAAACAAGTCATCCCTCCCTTGGCTCCGTCCCCGTACACCTCAACCATCATATACTGTAGCCATTATTATAATCCCTCTTCTGATCCAACATGATGAACTATAATATATAGATATAATTAATTATGTATAATTACATATTGCATTGTCATTATTATCAGTGGTGGCCCAAGGGGGGCTGCCTCTGACCGTGATGTAGGCACCCCCCCCCCCCCTGTCACCGCTGCCACCAGTCCCTGCAGTTCCCGGCACCTGTGCTCTGATGACTGGCACATGCACAGTACAAACCTCTGTACTGCTCATGTGGCCAGCTTCTATGGGTTGCTTCGGCAACAGCTCATAGAAGTAATCATGGTCCTGGCGCCTGTACAATACAAATGACAGGCACCGGGACCAGCGCGTACGCAGTACCGATATAGGCACTGCGCATGTGCAATTGCCAATTTTGCACGGCAGCCTGCAGAAAGGCGTCCCGGTGGGAGAGAACACCTCCCAATGGAACTGCCTTGTTGACTGGCAGGTCGGACTTCCAATAGGAAGCAACTGCCAGTCACAGTGCAGTCTTACAACCTGCATCTGGCTTCACTACAGTGGCGGATTTTACCTGGGGGGTTGCAGCCCCGCAGCCCATAGGTAAAAACCGCCACTGATTATTATTATTCATTATTATCTTTTTCACCATTTATGTTTTTTACTGATGCTGTTTTATATTGTATGCACATTATGTTAACTTAGGTAGAGTAAGATCTGTTTTCATGTGTATTTTTCATGATTTTTTAGCTTTGATATTTTGAGTCTTTTGTCCGTGGGGAGACACCGTAGGCAGCGCCTCCGTGGTCAGTCGGATCACGCTGCGAGAGGTATACGATGCGTATATGAAACCCAGAAGTGCAGCTGGTGGGGCCTGGGGATGGGAGAGCATGTGAGTACTTTCTCAGTCCTTACACTACTTAAGGTAAGATTAACACATATTACGTTTGTTCTCTTGTCACCTTCCACTTGCACTTTTTGCTATGCACTTTATTATTGTCATATGTCCTGAAGAAACAGGTCCGTCGACATATACAATGACATCACAAACTATCAGGGCCGGTGCAAGGCATCTAGGCGCCCTAAGCAAAACCTACAGGATACCGCCCCCCCCATAGAGGGAGGAAGGGGGGGGGGTGTCACCGGGGAGAGAGTAACATCACCTGCTCTTGTTACCTGGTCTTAATGCATTGCACTGCAGTGACAAGGAAGCACAACCTTGTAAAAAATTTACTGCCAGTGACACCCCCCCCCCCCCCCCCCCCCAATAGAGGGAGGAAGCACCACCGTGTAAAAAAAAAAAAAATGCCATTGACACCCAACCCCTCCCCCCCCCCTCCCCACCACCACCTTGTAAAAAGAATTACTGCCACCATCCAGAGGAGGATGAAACCCCCCCATAGAGGGGGGAAGCAAGCACCACTGTGTAAAAAATAAAACTGCCACGGTGTCACTGGCAGTTATTGTTTTTACACAGTGGTGCTTGCTTCCCCCCTCTATGGTAGGGGGGGGGGGTTCATCCTCCTCTGCATGGTGACAGTAATTCTTTTTACAAGGTTGGGGGGGGGGGTGTCACTGACACCCGACCCCCCCCCCCCCCCGACCTTGTAAAAAGAATTACTGTCACCATGCAGAGGAGGATGAAATGAAACCCCCCCATAGAGGGGGGAAGCAAGAACCACTGTGTAAAAAAAATAACTGCCAGTAACACCCAATCCCCCCCCTCCCCCCCAACTCGTAAAAATAATTATTGTCACCATGCAGAGTAGGATGAAACCCTACAGAGTATGCAGAGTAGGATGAAGCAAGCACCTTTGTGCCACCATCCAGAGGGAGAGGATGAACAGCTTGGACGGTGTGACCGAGTAGCTGGGCGGGGGGAGGGGGGCGGGCGGCGGCGGCTCCTCCACCCGCCGGAGATTTACAAGACAGGAGCTGGAGCATTGCTCACTCACTGTCTGACTGTGCCGCTGACGCTGGCTTGCCGGCGGGGGCGGCTGCCGCCGCCCGCCGCCGTAGTTTCCCGCTGGCTGCTAGCTGTAGGCCCGCCTGGCAGGCCTGATGACTTGCGACTGACTAGTCTGTCAGCGCCTGGCAGGCTGCAGCAGCGCAGCAAGGTACTAACTGGGCGGGCTGCGGCGGGGGGGACGGGGTGTGGGAGGACCGAATATACTTACATAATAGCAGCACACACTTGTTTCTGTAGTCCTGACTGACTCCTGCAGCTTCTTCTTGATCCTCTCCTCTCCTCTGCGGACTGCGGTAGCAACGTAGCGTAGTAGCTTCCTGCTGCTTCTGCTGCTGGCTCACTACCGCCCCCCAGTGGCCGGCGCCCTAGGCAAATGCCTAACCTTGCCTAGTGGTGGCGCCGGCCCTGCAAACTATGCACCTATAAACCCTCTTATTGAAGTCCAATGAGTGCCGCCTGTTGTCCTTTATTTCCTGGGAGATCAAGGTCAGAATATTTATCTATTACAAGGAAGGCACCACAACATTATTTATCATTGTCCGGAGTGCCATATACAGTTGTGCTTATAAGTTTATATACCCTAGCAGAATTTGTGATTTTCTGGATATTCAGAGAATATGAATGATAACACAAAAACTTTTCTTTCACTCATGGTTAATGGTTGGGTGAAGCCATTTATTGTCAAATAACTGTGTTTACTCTTTTTTTAATTCATAATCACAACAGAAACTACCCAAATGACCCTGATCATAAGTATACATACCACAGTTCTTAATACTGTGTATTGCCCCCTTTAACATCAATGACAGCTTGAAGTCTTTTGTGGTAGTTGTGGATGATGCTCTTTATTTTCTCAGATGGTAAAGCTGCCCATTCTTCCTGGCAAAAAGCCTCCAGTTCCTGTAAATTCTTGGGCTGTCTTGCATGAACTGCACATTTGAGATCTCCCCAGAGTGGCTCAATGATATTGAGGTCAGGAGACTGAGATGGCCACTCCAGAACCTTCACTTTATTCTGCTGTAGCCAATGACAGGTCGACTTGGCCTTGTGTTTTGGATCATTGTAATGTTGGAACGTCCAAGTACATCCCATGCATAGGCAAATCTAAGGGGTGGTCCGGGGGTGCACCGGACCACCCATTAGACTGCCCGGCGCCTGTACCTTTAAGTGATTAATTTAACACCGCTGCTGCCCGGATAATGTTGTCCGCAGGACCCGGGAGGGCTGCGAGCATGCCCGACTGCACGCAGCTCCTGCCATGGTCCTTTGCGGAGCTTGCGTGCCATGACGTCAGGCGGCGGCGTCTCCCGCCTGGCTTCCTCCTCCTCCGTCCTCGCTGCCCGGCTCCCTCCTCCTGCGTCTGCTGCGGCTGGGCTAGCGCGCACACGTGTCTTTGTGTGGCACAGCAGCCCAGTGCACAACAATAATACTGCTCCCCGGCTCAGCTCCTGCCCCTGGTTGGTCACATAGTGCTGGTAAGTGCAGCAGTGAGAAACAGACTCACTGCTGCAGACTGTGCCTGGCTTTGCTTTATATTCTTGACCAGCACCCTGCCCAGTGCCAGCCCAATGTTTTTTTTTTTTTTTTTAAATGGCTGTAATCTTTGCCAGTGCCCTACAGGGCGTAGGGCACTGGGCAGGGCACTGGGAAAGATTACAGCTTTTTTATTTTTTTTAAATAAAAGCCATTGCTGGGCAGGGCACTGAGAAAGCTTACAGCGTTTTTTTTTTAAATAAAAGCCATTGCTGGGCACGGCCCCTGCCCAGTGCCCATTGCCCAGCAATGGCTTTTATTTAAAAAAAAAAAGCTGGAAACTTTCCCAGTGCCCTGCCCAGTGCCCAGCAATGGCTTTTATTTAAAAAATAAACGCTGTAATCTTTCTCAGTGCCCTACAGGCCCTGTAGGGCACTGGACAGGGCACTGGGAAAGATTACAGCTTTTTTTTTTTTTTTTTTTATTAATAAAAGCCATTGCTGGGCAGGGAACTAGGGAAAGATTACAGCGTTTTTAAAAAATAAAATAAAAGCCATTGCTGGCCCAGCAATGGCTTTTATTATAAAAAAAAAAATGGGGGAGTGACTTGCCCCTGTTAAGCCACACCCTTCAAATGAGACCACACCCCTTTTTAGGCCACATCCCCTAAAATTTTTAGAACGCGGCTTCGTCGCGCGCAGATTCATTCCCTTCAATCTAGGATCACCCATTACCATATTTCTAGATTCCCCTATGATCCCATGTGCAGCTTCTGGGCTGATGAGTGCTTTTTTTCCTACAGTATTTTCTGATAACATGCTGCATTCATCTTGCCATCAATTTTGACCAAGTTTCCAGTGCCTTTGTAGCTCACACATCCATAAAACATCATCAATCCACCTCCGTGTTTTACAGTAGGAATGGTGTACCTTTCATCATAGGCCTTGTTGACTCCTCTCCAAATGTAACATTTATGGTGGTGGCTAAAAAGTTCAATTTTGGTCTCATCACTCCAAATTACTTTGTTCCAGAAGTTTTCAGGCTTGTCTCTGTGCTGTTTGGAGTATTGTAAGCGGGATGCTTTGTGGCATTTGCGTAGTAATGGCTTTCTTCTGGCAACTCGACCATGCAGCCCATTTTTCTTCAAATGCCTTTTTATTGTGCATCTTGAAACAACCACACCACTTTTCTTCAGAGTCCTGTATTTCAGCTGAAGTTATTTGTGGATTTTTCTTTGCATTCTGAACAATTTTCCTGGCAGTTGTGGCTGAAATTTTTGTTGGTCGACCTGAACATGATTTGGTTTCCACAGAATCCCTCATTTTCCACTTCTTAATTACAGTTTGAATGCTGCTGATTGGCATTCTCAATTGATTGGATATCTTTTTATATCCCTTTCCTGTTTTATGCAATTTAATTATCTTTTCCTGCAGATCCTTTGACAATTCTTTTGCTTTCCCCATGACTCAGAATCCACAGACACGTCAGTGCAGCACTGGATGAAAGATGCAAGGGTCTTTTAGGAGACCAGAAACTCATTGATTTTTTATGCACACACACACACATTGATTACAAGCAAACAGAACACAGGTGAGGATGGTTACCTTTAGTAGCCATTCAAACCTGTTTGTGTCAACTTGTGTGCATGTTATCAGGCCAAAATCTCCAGAGTATGTAAACTTTTGATCAGGGTCATTTGGGTAGTTACTGTTGTTATTATGATTTAAAAAGAGTAAAAACAGTTTTTTGACAATAAATGGCTTCAACCAACCACTAACCATGAGTGAAAGAAAAGTTTGTGAGTTATCATTCATTGTCTCTGACAAATCACAAATTCTGCTAGGGTATGTAAACCTATGAGCACAACTGTATGTGTGTGTGTGGATGTGTGTGTGTGTATATATATATATATATATATATATATATATATCTAGAAGGAGGCAGAGAGAAGGCGCTTCATGGTGCAGTATTATGAGTAAATGATTTTATTGGACAATAAAAATCCAGGTACAGGTCAAAATGAACTCGTACCATAAATAAAAGCACTGTGGGCTGGGTACCACAAGGTTTAAACGTAGCCAAAGGCTAGACTGCTCACGCTTAGGTGCTGGAACATAGAGCCACCGGAATCACCGCTATGCTGGTTTGCAGGGAGGTGTGTAGGGGTCACCAGGGTCCAGACATCAGCTGTGAGGTACAATGGGAGCGTCGTAGGCCACGCCCTGACGCGTTTCGTCGTGTAGACTTCGTCAGAGGGCGTGGCTACTACGAGCGCTCAATGGGTTTATATAGGCCTAAACCTAATAAACAGTTTAAGACCTATTAGCTACAATTGGCTACCTAAAATGAAGTGGGCGTGATAAAAATGAAGCCGCTCCCCTAGGTACAGGGTAGAGTCTGGCCGCAATAGGATAAGAGGTCCGGAGCGTCAAATGACGCGGTAGGCATGTCCGCAACAAGCGGACATGATAGGACGAGTGATCTAAAGCGTCAATTGACGCGAGGCGCCTCAGCGTAGTGTAAAGTGAAGTAGGCGCCTATGTGTAGCGTCAAATGACGCGGGGTTGTTGTAGTGTCGCGCCCAACTCGTCATATGACGCGGCGGACACCACACACGGCCGGGTGCACGTAGCGTCAGATGACGCGATAGGCGTCAGATGACGCGGTAGTCCTAAGGATATAGGTATGACATGGTAGGGTGCACGTAGCGTCAGATGACGCGGTAGGCGTCAGATGACGCGTTAGTCCTAAAGATGTAGATATGACACCGGACGTTATAAGCCTGTGGGGGCGTGTGTAAGTGACACGTGATGAAAACAAAGCGCTTATGGGATAAACTACCCATGAGTGCAAAGAAATGCCAATATACACAAACCAATAGTGTCACTATAAGAATATAGAAAAATGATTATAAAAGAATGACTATATATGAGGGAATAATTATATTTTTAGGCATTATTGTATGAACTGTGATTAAGCATAATTTAAATAAATTTTGTATTTTGATGTCGACACATGATGTCGACTCAAATCAAAAAATACATATTTTTTAGTAAAAAAGTTTAAAAATATTAAAAATAGGTCATAAAAACCTTATGTAAACCAGCCACATGGAAAAAATAAATTGATTTAAAAATTGCACCATGAGTGAGCAATTTAGCCCCAGCTTTACAAAATATATATAACAGTATATAAAAAACTTTAAATGCATTAGTATGTCCAATACGCATCGTATATGTAGAACAATACAATTAAGCAACTGTACATCTTCATTGATCTTACATAGACACAATCTTCATTACAATGGGTCGATTATAATCCACAGATATACTTCATGATTATAACCAAAAAAGGCTACAACAAGATGAATAAGACAAAAACGTATAAACAAGCATATGAAAAAGCACACAAAGAAAAGCAAGACAAGAAAACCAGCAAAACAAGAACCAAGGAACCACACAATGTCGCCTCATTGGTTAATGAATGGGGTTATCTCGTAACCCTCATTCAAACCCCCCGGGGCTAGTGTATTGAGTCGGAGGATCCATGTCGTTTCACGTTTGAGTAGAAACTTATCATGGTCCCCACCCCTTTTATTGTGATGAACCAGTTCAATACCTTTAAAAGTGAGGGATTGGGGGTCACAATTGTGGGCTTCTTTAAAATGCCTGGGCACACTGTGGTTGAGCAACCCATGTTTTATATTTCGGAGGTGCTCAAGAATTCTAATCTTGAGACACCTCTTGGTCTTGCCCACATACTTTAACCCACAGCCACAGGTCAAGAGGTATATCACGGAGGCAGAATTACAATTGATGAACTCGTTCACTTTAAAATCCGTCCCATCAATATGTGGTCCCTTTTTCATATACTGGCATACCTTACAATGAGTGCACGGGAAAGAACCCTTGATAGCAAGAAAAGTTTCCGATGGGCCCCTTATATCAATATTCTCAAGTTGGCTCTTAGAGACTTGTTGTTTGATGGTTCTGGCCCTTCGAAAGACCATTTTGGGTACCTCGGAAATATGCCCCTTCAATATTGGGTCAAGTTGGAGTACTCCCCAATGTTTTTTGAAGATACCCCTGAGTTCTTTTTCGTGGGTACTGAATTGGGTAATGAACATCGCCTCATTGTTTGAATTCTGATGGAGGGATTGTTCGGCCCTTTTGGGTTGAAAGAGCTGATTTCTATCAAGATCACGTGCACGTTGAAGTGCGCGGTGAATGATACCAAGGGGATAACCCTTCTCAGTGAACCTTTTAACGTACACAAGGGCCTGTTCCTCAAAGACCATGGGACACGAACAGTTCCTTCGGAGCCGTAAAAATTGTGAATAAGGAATATTATCCTTCCATGCCCCTAGATGGCAGCTGGAATATTCTAGGTAACTGTTCGCGTCCACGGCCTTGAAGAAAGTGGAGGTTTGTATTTTCCTCTCGGATGGGAAATTACTTACATCCAGGACAATGTCCAGAAATTCAATTTTGGTCTGGTTAAAGGATGAGGTGAACTTTAGGTTATAACAATTATCATTTAACCTTTCAACAAACTTATCAAACAAGTGTTGATTACCGTTCCAAACAATGATAATGTCGTCAATGTATCTTTTTATTAGAACGACATTATCAACAAGAGCCCCTGTGAGGGTGTTGGTTTCCCATTCCGCCATGTATAAGTTGGCCAGACTGGGTGCACAAATAGTGCCCATAGCGGTGCCACATATTTGTAGGAACCAGTCCCCGAGGAATTCAAAATAATTAAATTGCAGGACAAACCTCAGACAATCGCAGATAAAAGCCCTTCTCACATTAGAGATATTCGGATCAAGTTCAAGGCGTTTCTCTACAGCTGCAATGCCCTTCTCATGTGGGATACTTGTGTAGAGGGCTTGCACGTCAATGGTCGCCAGACCAAAACCCTCCTCCCACTCTATGTTCTCAAGCATTTGCAGTAAATGGGATGAATCCCGCACATAAGTTTCAATGTCTGGCACATACTTTTTGATAAATGTGTCCACATATTCCGAGACACGACAAGAGAGTGAGCCCACCCCTGCGACAATCGGTCGCCCGGGGGGAGGCAACACTCCCTTGTGTATCTTGGGCAGGTGGTAGAAAGTTGCAAGATTAGGAGTAGTATTATACAAGTACTTATACTCATTATTGCAAATGATTTTCTCATTAAGCCCCCTCCTCAAGATAACATCTAATTGAGCCAGGTATTCTTTAGTTGGATCGCAGGTCAATTTTGTATAGGATTTTTCGTCTAACAGCAGTTTGTATGCTTCTGCTACATAAACATCCCTGTCCAACAACACCACTCCTCCGCCTTTATCGGCGTTCTTAATTACAATTGATTTATCCAGCTGAAGATTTTTAAGAGCACTACTCTCTTTATGGCTCAAGTTGGATTTTTTTATATCTTTTTCATTTAGCTTACAAAAATCTTTTTTCACTAATTCTGAAAATAAATCAATATACGGACCACGAGATTCAAGGGGATAGAAAGTGGTTTTTAATTTAAGGTTGGAATTCATGGGATCTACCTCCTGGCTAGCTGTTTGATCTGCCATAGGTTTCCTCAAAAAGTGTCGCTTCAATGTAAGCTTGCGTGCAAACAAGTTGAGGTCAATTTGAAGATCGACTTTGTTTGCTCCACGTGTTGGAGCAAATGACAATCCTTTCTGTAATACGGCAATCTCATGTATATTGAGTTGCCGTTTAGAAAGGTTAAAAATACCTTTGGATTTCTCTACTTCAGAGTCAACAAGAGAGTCTATGTTTGAAGGGATGGTAACAGTGGTTATTGAACCAGTCTCTGTTTCGGTTCTCTTCTTTGACAGTCCCTTTCCTCGGCGTCCACGAGTCGCCTTTTTACACGTAGGGGCGTCCTGTTTGGGGTCGACATTATTAGACTGTCGCCCTGACCAACCCCTAAAAAATTAACATTATTGGGGCGTATGGCATCAAATCTATTACCATGGGACCATCTTTCAGATTGTTTATTTTTAAATACCGGCTCATCCCAATGACGTTTGGGGTTCTGATTTTTTTGGTTGTGCCTTCTATTTTTATAAGGCACCCTTTGCCATCCTTCATTCTGTCTCTCACGAGACCTTGCATTATGTCTATCATGGAGTGGGGTTTTTGAATATCTCGCAGCTGGAGTGACCTCTCTTACTGGACCATAACTATGATTACGTTTTTGTCTGTAGTTAGAATGATTAGAATCGGTCCTACGTGGGGCACTCTGCTCCCTCACTTTCGGGGTATGCCAGGATCTAATTCTATCATTCTCATAATCTGCACGATCTCGTGCAAACTTTTTTTGTTTGTTTTCAATAATTTTTGTTTCAATGGTGGACACCTTTTTGTCTATCTCTAATTTGGCCAATGCAAGGGCCTCTTTAGAGCAAGTAGACTCAAGTGTAGGGATTAGTGTAGAGATCTGTTGTTCAACATCTTTTAAAGTTTTCTTTTTTTCTGCAATAAGCAGCTGTATAAGGGACATGGAACACACATCTAGAATGCGATTCCATTCCTTTATAAATGGCTCATTGTCTTTATTGACAGTGGGATTTTTTATTAGCCTGAGGCCCCTGGGTATTCTGCCACATTTCTCATAACTATCCAGACTTTTTATGTCCCACCAGGTTTTAGCCTCTTTAATTAAAAGATGTTCAAGATCATTTAAACTACCACCATTAGTATTGATAACCATATCAGTTTCAAGGATACATGCATTATCATCAAAGATCCTATTACACTCCTGTGAGCGTTTAAGATTAAGTTCACTGCCTCTAAACATATTTGTACTTTAAACAACAAGCAACAACAAAAGCTGTACTACAAGACAACACACAAGGCTGCAACGGGAACACTTGGATTCAGGAGAGCAAATTGGATGGGACAAGCGTGAACCCCTGCGCTCGGTGTGTGTCAGGTAAATCACCAGAACAGAATTCCCCAATAGGTAGAAATGAGGGAAAAAATGAGCACCAAAGTCAATGTGTCGACCTGCAGCAGCTTCTCTCTATATGGTGTAGTCTCTGGAATCCGCAGAGAAATGGGAATCTAGAAGGAGGCAGAGAGAAGGCGCTTCATGGTGCAGTATTATGAGTAAATGATTTTATTGGACAATAAAAATCCAGGTACAGGTCAAAATGAACTCGTACCATAAATAAAAGCACTGTGGGCTGGGTACCACAAGGTTTAAACGTAGCCAAAGGCTAGACTGCTCACGCTTAGGTGCTGGAACATAGAGCCACCGGAATCACCGCTATGCTGGTTTGCAGGGAGGTGTGTAGGGGTCACCAGGGTCCAGACATCAGCTGTGAGGTACAATGGGAGCGTCGTAGGCCACGCCCTGACGCGTTTCGTCGTGTAGACTTCGTCAGAGGGCGTGGCTACTACGAGCGCTCAATGGGTTTATATAGGCCTAAACCTAATAAACAGTTTAAGACCTATTAGCTACAATTGGCTACCTAAAATGAAGTGGGCGTGATAAAAATGAAGCCGCTCCCCTAGGTACAGGGTAGAGTCTGGCCGCAATAGGATAAGAGGTCCGGAGCGTCAAATGACGCAGTAGGCATGTCCGCAACAAGCGGACATGATAGGACGAGTGATCTAAAGCGTCAATTGACGCGAGGCGCCTCAGCGTAGTGTAAAGTGAAGTAGGCGCCTATGTGTAGCGTCAAATGACGCGGGGTTGTTGTAGTGTCGCGCCCAACTCGTCATATGACGCGGCGGACACCACACACGGCCGGGTGCACGTAGCGTCAGATGACGCGATAGGCGTCAGATGACGCGGTAGTCCTAAGGATATAGGTATGACATGGTAGGGTGCACGTAGCGTCAGATGACGCGGTAGGCGTCAGATGACGCGTTAGTCCTAAAGATGTAGATATGACACCGGACGTTATAAGCCTGTGGGGGCGTGTGTAAGTGACACGTGATGAAAACAAAGCGCTTATGGGATAAACTACCCATGAGTGCAAAGAAATGCCAATATACACAAACCAATAGTGTCACTATAAGAATATAGAAAAATGATTATAAAAGAATGACTATATATGAGGGAATAATTATATTTTTAGGCATTATTGTATGAACTGTGATTAAGCATAATTTAAATAAATTTTGTATTTTGATGTCGACACATGATGTCGACTCAAATCAAAAAATACATATTTTTTAGTAAAAAAGTTTAAAAATATTAAAAATAGGTCATAAAAACCTTATGTAAACCAGCCACATGGAAAAAATAAATTGATTTAAAAATTGCACCATGAGTGAGCAATTTAGCCCCAGCTTTACAAAATATATATAACAGTATATAAAAAACTTTAAATGCATTAGTATGTCCAATACGCATCGTATATGTAGAACAATACAATTAAGCAACTGTACATCTTCATTGATCTTACATAGACACAATCTTCATTACAATGGGTCGATTATAATCCACAGATATACTTCATGATTATAACCAAAAAAGGCTACAACAAGATGAATAAGACAAAAACGTATAAACAAGCATATGAAAAAGCACACAAAGAAAAGCAAGACAAGAAAACCAGCAAAACAAGAACCAAGGAACCACACAATGTCGCCTCATTGGTTAATGAATGGGGTTATCTCGTAACCCTCATTCAAACCCCCCGGGGCTAGTGTATTGAGTCGGAGGATCCATGTCGTTTCACGTTTGAGTAGAAACTTATCATGGTCCCCACCCCTTTTATTGTGATGAACCAGTTCAATACCTTTAAAAGTGAGGGATTGGGGGTCACAATTGTGGGCTTCTTTAAAATGCCTGGGCACACTGTGGTTGAGCAACCCATGTTTTATATTTCGGAGGTGCTCAAGAATTCTAATCTTGAGACACCTCTTGGTCTTGCCCACATACTTTAACCCACAGCCACAGGTCAAGAGGTATATCACGGAGGCAGAATTACAATTGATGAACTCGTTCACTTTAAAATCCGTCCCATCAATATGTGGTCCCTTTTTCATATACTGGCATACCTTACAATGAGTGCACGGGAAAGAACCCTTGATAGCAAGAAAAGTTTCCGATGGGCCCCTTATATCAATATTCTCAAGTTGGCTCTTAGAGACTTGTTGTTTGATGGTTCTGGCCCTTCGAAAGACCATTTTGGGTACCTCGGAAATATGCCCCTTCAATATTGGGTCAAGTTGGAGTACTCCCCAATGTTTTTTGAAGATACCCCTGAGTTCTTTTTCGTGGGTACTGAATTGGGTAATGAACATCGCCTCATTGTTTGAATTCTGATGGAGGGATTGTTCGGCCCTTTTGGGTTGAAAGAGCTGATTTCTATCAAGATCACGTGCACGTTGAAGTGCGCGGTGAATGATACCAAGGGATAACCCTTCTCAGTGAACCTTTTAACGTACACAAGGGCCTGTTCCTCAAAGACCATGGGACACGAACAGTTCCTTCGGAGCCGTAAAAATTGTGAATAAGGAATATTATCCTTCCATGCCCCTAGATGGCAGCTGGAATATTCTAGGTACTGTTCGCGTCCACGGGCCTTGAAGAAAGTGGAGGTTTGTATTTTCCTCTCGGATGGGAAATTACTTACATCCAGGACAATGTCCAGAAATTCAATTTTGGTCTGGTTAAAGGATGAGGTGAACTTTTGGTTATAACAATTATCATTTAACCTTTCAACAAACTTATCAAACAAGTGTTGATTACCGTTCCAAACAATGATAATGTCGTCAATGTATCTTTTTATTAGAACGACATTATCAACAAGAGCCCCTGTGAGGGTGTTGGTTTCCCATTCCGCCATGTATAAGTTGGCCAGACTGGGTGCACAAATAGTGCCCATAGCGGTGCCACATATTTGTAGGAACCAGTCCCCGAGGAATTCAAAAATAATTAAATTGCAGGACAAACCTCAGACAATCGCAGATAAAAGCCCTTCTCACATTAGAGATATTCGGATCAAGTTCAAGGCGTTTCTCTACAGCTGCAATGCCCTTCTCATGTGGGATACTTGTGTAGAGGGCTTGCACGTCAATGGTCGCCAGACCAAAACCCTCCTCCCACTCTATGTTCTCAAGCATTTGCAGTAAATGGGATGAATCCCGCACATAAGTTTCAATGTCTGGCACATACTTTTTGATAAATGTGTCCACATATTCCGAGACACGACAAGAGAGTGAGCCCACCCCTGCGACAATCGGTCGCCCGGGGGGAGGCAACACTCCCTTGTGTATCTTGGGCAGGTGGTAGAAAGTTGCAAGATTAGGAGTAGTATTATACAAGTACTTATACTCATTATTGCAAATGATTTTCTCATTAAGCCCCCTCCTCAAGATAACATCTAATTGAGCCAGGTATTCTTTAGTTGGATCGCAGGTCAATTTTGTATAGGATTTTTCGTCTAACAGCAGTTTGTATGCTTCTGCTACATAAACATCCCTGTCCAACAACACCACTCCTCCGCCTTTATCGGCGTTCTTAATTACAATTGATTTATCCAGCTGAAGATTTTTAAGAGCACTACTCTCTTTATGGCTCAAGTTGGATTTTTTTAAATCTTTTTCATTTAGCTTACAAAAATCTTTTTTCACTAATTCTGAAAATAAATCAATATACGGACCACGAGATTCAAGGGGATAGAAAGTGGTTTTTAATTTAAGGTTGGAATTCATGGGATCTACCTCCTGGCTAGCTGTTTGATCTGCCATAGGTTTCCTCAAAAAGTGTCGCTTCAATGTAAGCTTGCGTGCAAACAAGTTGAGGTCAATTTGAAGATCGACTTTGTTTGCTCCACGTGTTGGAGCAAATGACAATCCTTTCTGTAATACGGCAATCTCATGTATATTGAGTTGCCGTTTAGAAAGGTTAAAAATACCTTTGGATTTCTCTACTTCAGAGTCAACAAGAGAGTCTATGTTTGAAGGGATGGTAACAGTGGTTATTGAACCAGTCTCTGTTTCGGTTCTCTTCTTTGACAGTCCCTTTCCTCGGCGTCCACGAGTCGCCTTTTTACACGTAGGGGCGTCCTGTTTGGGGTCGACATTATTAGACTGTCGCCCTGACCAACCCCTAAAAAATTAACATTATTGGGGCGTATGGCATCAAATCTATTACCATGGGACCATCTTTCAGATTGTTTATTTTTAAATACCGGCTCATCCCAATGACGTTTGGGGTTCTGATTTTTTTGGTTGTGCCTTCTATTTTTATAAGGCACCCTTTGCCATCCTTCATTCTGTCTCTCACGAGACCTTGCATTATGTCTATCATGGAGTGGGGTTTTTGAATATCTCGCAGCTGGAGTGACCTCTCTTACTGGACCATAACTATCACCTACACTTGAGTCTACTTGCTCTAAAGAGGCCCTTGCATTGGCCAAATTAGAGATAGACAAAAAGGTGTCCACCATTGAAACAAAAATTATTGAAAACAAACAAAAAAAGTTTGCACGAGATCGTGCAGATTATGAGAATGATAGAATTAGATCCTGGCATACCCCGAAAGTGAGGGAGCAGAGTGCCCCACGTAGGACCGATTCTAATCATTCTAACTACAGACAAAAACGTAATCATAGTTATGGTCCAGTAAGAGAGGTCACTCCAGCTGCGAGATATTCAAAAACCCCACTCCATGATAGACATAATGCAAGGTCTCGTGAGAGACAGAATGAAGGATGGCAAAGGGTGCCTTATAAAAATAGAAGGCACAACCAAAAAAATCAGAACCCCAAACGTCATTGGGATGAGCCGGTATTTAAAAATAAACAATCTGAAAGATGGTCCCATGGTAATAGATTTGATGCCATACGCCCCAATAATGTTAATTTTTTAGGGGTTGGTCAGGGCGACAGTCTAATAATGTCGACCCCAAACAGGACGCCCCTACGTGTAAAAAGGCGACTCGTGGACGCCGAGGAAAGGGACTGTCAAAGAAGAGAACCGAAACAGAGACTGGTTCAATAACCACTGTTACCATCCCTTCAAACATAGACTCTCTTGTTGACTCTGAAGTAGAGAAATCCAAAGGTATTTTTAACCTTTCTAAACGGCAACTCAATATACATGAGATTGCCGTATTACAGAAAGGATTGTCATTTGCTCCAACACGTGGAGCAAACAAAGTCGATCTTCAAATTGACCTCAACTTGTTTGCACGCAAGCTTACATTGAAGCGACACTTTTTGAGGAAACCTATGGCAGATCAAACAGCTAGCCAGGAGGTAGATCCCATGAATTCCAACCTTAAATTAAAAACCACTTTCTATCCCCTTGAATCTCGTGGTCCGTATATTGATTTATTTTCAGAATTAGTGAAAAAAGATTTTTGTAAGCTAAATGAAAAAGATATAAAAAAATCCAACTTGTGCCATAAAGAGAGTAGTGCTCTTAAAAATCTTCAGCTGGATAAATCAATTGTAATTAAGAACGCCGATAAAGGCGGAGGAGTGGTGTTGTTGGACAGGGATGTTTATGTAGCAGAAGCATACAAACTGCTGTTAGACGAAAAATCCTATACAAAATTGACCTGCGATCCAACTAAAGAATACCTGGCTCAATTAGATGTTATCTTGAGGAGGGGGCTTAATGAGAAAATCATTTGCAATAATAAGTATAAGTACTTGTATAATACTACTCCTAATCTTGCAACTTTCTACCACCTGCCCAAGATACACAAGGGAGTGTTGCCTCCCCCCGGGCGACCGATTGTCGCAGGGGTGGGCTCACTCTCTTGTCGTGTCTCGGAATATGTGGACACATTTATCAAAAAGTATGTGCCAGACATTGAAACTTATGTGCGGGATTCATCCCATTTACTGCAAATGCTTGAGAACATAGAGTGGGAGGAGGGTTTTGGTCTGGCGACCATTGACGTGCAAGCCCTCTACACAAGTATCCCACATGAGAAGGGCATTGCAGCTGTAGAGAAACGCCTTGAACTTGATCCGAATATCTCTAATGTGAGAAGGGCTTTTATCTGCGATTGTCTGAGGTTTGTCCTGCAATTTAATTATTTTGAATTCCTCGGGGACTGGTTCCTACAAATATGTGGCACCGCTATGGGCACTATTTGTGCACCCAGTCTGGCCAACTTATACATGGCGGAATGGGAAACCAACACCCTCACAGGGGCTCTTGTTGATAATGTCGTTCTAATAAAAAGATACATTGACGACATTATCATTGTTTGGAACGGTAATCAACACTTGTTTGATAAGTTTGTTGAAAGGTTAAATGATAATTGTTATAACCTAAAGTTCACCTCATCCTTTAACCAGACCAAAATTGAATTTCTGGACATTGTCCTGGATGTAAGTAATTTCCCATCCGAGAGGAAAATACAAACCTCCACTTTCTTCAAGGCCGTGGACGCGAACAGTTACCTAGAATATTCCAGCTGCCATCTAGGGGCATGGAAGGATAATATTCCTTATTCACAATTTTTACGGCTCCGAAGGAACTGTTCGTGTCCCATGGTCTTTGAGGAACAGGCCCTTGTGTACGTTAAAAGGTTCACTGAGAAGGGTTATCCCCTTGGTATCATTCACCGCGCACTTCAACGTGCACGTGATCTTGATAGAAATCAGCTCTTTCAACCCAAAAGGGCCGAACAATCCCTCCATCAGAATTCAAACAATGAGGCGATGTTCATTACCCAATTCAGTACCCACGAAAAAGAACTCAGGGGTATCTTCAAAAAACATTGGGGAGTACTCCAACTTGACCCAATATTGAAGGGGCATATTTCCGAGGTACCCAAAATGGTCTTTCGAAGGGCCAGAACCATCAAACAACAAGTCTCTAAGAGCCAACTTGAGAATATTGATATAAGGGGCCCATCGGAAACTTTTCTTGCTATCAAGGGTTCTTTCCCGTGCACTCATTGTAAGGTATGCCAGTATATGAAAAAGGGACCACATATTGATGGGACGGATTTTAAAGTGAACGAGTTCATCAATTGTAATTCTGCCTCCGTGATATACCTCTTGACCTGTGGCTGTGGGTTAAAGTATGTGGGCAAGACCAAGAGGTGTCTCAAGATTAGAATTCTTGAGCACCTCCGAAATATAAAACATGGGTTGCTCAACCACAGTGTGCCCAGGCATTTTAAAGAAGCCCACAATTGTGACCCCCAATCCCTCACTTTTAAAGGTATTGAACTGGTTCATCACAATAAAAGGGGTGGGGACCATGATAAGTTTCTACTCAAACGTGAAACGACATGGATCCTCCGACTCAATACACTAGCCCCGGGGGGTTTGAATGAGGGTTACGAGATAACCCCATTCATTAACCAATGAGGCGACATTGTGTGGTTCCTTGGTTCTTGTTTTGCTGGTTTTCTTGTCTTGCTTTTCTTTGTGTGCTTTTTCATATGCTTGTTTATACGTTTTTGTCTTATTCATCTTGTTGTAGCCTTTTTTGGTTATAATCATGAAGTATATCTGTGGATTATAATCGACCCATTGTAATGAAGATTGTGTCTATGTAAGATCAATGAAGATGTACAGTTGCTTAATTGTATTGTTCTACATATACGATGCGTATTGGACATACTAATGCATTTAAAGTTTTTTATATACTGTTATATATATTTTGTAAAGCTGGGGCTAAATTGCTCACTCATGGTGCAATTTTTAAATCAATTTATTTTTTCCATGTGGCTGGTTTACATAAGGTTTTTATGACCTATTTTTAATATTTTTAAACTTTTTTACTAAAAAATATGTATTTTTTGATTTGAGTCGACATCATGTGTCGACATCAAAATACAAAATTTATTTAAATTATGCTTAATCACAGTTCATACAATAATGCCTAAAAATATAATTATTCCCTCATATATAGTCATTCTTTTATAATCATTTTTCTATATTCTTATAGTGACACTATTGGTTTGTGTATATTGGCATTTCTTTGCACTCATGGGTAGTTTATCCCATAAGCGCTTTGTTTTCATCACGTGTCACTTACACACGCCCCCACAGGCTTATAACGTCCGGTGTCATATCTACATCTTTAGGACTAACGCGTCCTCTGACGCCTACCGCGTCATCTGACGCTACGTGCACCCTACCATGTCATACCTATATCCTTAGGACTACCGCGTCATCTGACGCCTATCGCGTCATCTGACGCTACGTGCACCCGGCCGTGTGTGGTGTCCGCCGCGTCATATGACGAGTTGGGCGCGACACTACAACAACCCCGCGTCATTTGACGCTACACATAGGCGCCTACTTCACTTTACACTACGCTGAGGCGCCTCGCGTCAATTGACGCTTTAGATCACTCGTCCTATCATGTCCGCTTGTTGCGGACATGCCTACCGCGTCATTTGACGCTCCGGACCTCTTATCCTATTGCGGCCAGACTCTACCCTGTACCTAGGGGAGCGGCTTCATTTTTATCACGCCCACTTCATTTTAGGTAGCCAATTGTAGCTAATAGGTCTTAAACTGTTTATTAGGTTTAGGCCTATATAAACCCATTGAGCGCTCGTAGTAGCCACGCCCTCTGACGAAGTCTACACGACGAAACGCGTCAGGGCGTGGCCTACGACGCTCCCATTGTACCTCACAGCTGATGTCTGGACCCTGGTGACCCCTACACACCTCCCTGCAAACCAGCATAGCGGTGATTCCGGTGGCTCTATGTTCCAGCACCTAAGCGTGAGCAGTCTAGCCTTTGGCTACGTTTAAACCTTGTGGTACCCAGCCCACAGTGCTTTTATTTATGGTACGAGTTCATTTTGACCTGTACCTGGATTTTTATTGTCCAATAAAATCATTTACTCATAATACTGCACCATGAAGCGCCTTCTCTCTGCCTCCTTCTAGATTCCCATTTCTCTGCGGATTCCAGAGACTACACCATATAGAGAGAAGCTGCTGCAGGTCGACACATTGACTTTGGTGCTCATTTTTTCCCTCATTTCTACCTATTGGGGAATTCTGTTCTGGTGATTTACCTGACACACACCGAGCGCAGGGGTTCACGCTTGTCCCATATATATATATATATATATATATATATATACAGTGGTCGAAGTGGAAATTTTGAAGTGGGGGTATGGAAATTTTGAAGTGGGGGTATGGAAAAGTAAAGAGTGAATATAGTACGCACCTTCGGACACCCCCCTGTCCATCAACGTCCCCTGCCAGACTGCCCCGTTGTACAGGGGTATTACAAAAGCACAATATGTGCTGCTGAGTGATCAGAGAGCATCCTGAGGGGGAAAAAAAACTTTTTTTTTATCTTCAGATTAAAGTGGGGGTATGCCATACCCCCGTATACCGCCCCACTTCGACCACTGTATATATATATATATATATATATATCAGGGCTGTTTCTAGACAATATATCTCCCAGTTCAATGCACGAAGAATCCCCCCCCCCCAATACATAATGGGTGTGGTCTAGCAGGAGAACAATTACACGTCACTTTTGCTACCTGCAGGACCAGACATTAGTTACCACAGGAATGGTCGTTGTACTCCCACGCTTGAGTTAGTAGGCTGAAGGCCACACAGTGACATATAAACATAAATGCCCACACAGTGACCCAGTACGCCTCAAAAATCAAGCCCAAACAATGACAGGCTACATAAATCAATATACACTGTTTAGCCATAATGGAAATTACACATTCTGCTGCACACCGTAATGCCAATTACCCTTTACTCCCCACACTGTGATGCTAATTACAAAATATGCCCCACAATGTGATGCCCATTACACATTAAGTCCCACCCCATGATGCCATTACACATTATGCCGCGCACCGTGATCCCCATTACGCCGCACACTGTGATGCCCATTACACCCCACACTGTGATGGCAATTACACAATCCCCACACCATAATGCCCATTACACATTACCACATTACAAAGTGCCACAGGCGCACACCAAAAGTTGGGTGTGGCCCATGAAAATGGGAGCGTAAAACACATGCCCCCAATAGTGCAGTTCCAGATAAACATATGCCCCCAATAGTGCCAGATATGCCCTCCATAGTGCCAGATATGCCTCCACAGTGCCATATACACATATGCCCCCCACATAGCCAGATATGCTTCCATAGTGCCAGATATGCCCCCACAGTGCCAGATACACATATGCCCCCACTGTGCCAGGTATGCCCCTACTCCATGCAGCAATGAAAATGATAGATACAGTACAGATGTAGCCATGCTCAGCGATGCCAATGCGCATGAACAGGCCTTGGCTGCCAACGCCTTCGTCTATTTTTCTCATTGCCCAAGCGCTCGCAGCCGGAGTGACATGCAGTGGGCATTCCTGGGTGGACCCCCACCATTTCATCGGCATGCCCACAAAAGCAGAATCGCCCATAAAAACACTGGGTGGGCCCCAGCAAATGCCATGTGGGCGGATTACGTCCAAATCGTGTAGATACAGTACGTGCATCCACAAAGTGACTCCTGGGTCATGCAGCGGCTGTGAGCTGTGGCCACAGTAGGAGAAATCATTTGATGGTATGTAACCATTAAGTTATTTCTACTCTGTGTGGCCGCATGTGAACCGATCCCTGCACAGCGACCGTTTGCCACGGCAGCATTATCCTGCGAAACCAAGCAGCCAAGCGAGCAGGACTGAATGGGGATCTTTATCTGTACACTTTATTACTCTCCGTGCTTAGCATGTCTGCGCCATAATGTCCAATACTAGGTAGGCATTTTTTTAATGATATAATTGCTGCCTTGGTTCAGTCAAGCCCACAAAGCAGAGGCATATGAAGGAGTGGGTATCCAGATAATAAAAGGCTAACACTTCTCCTCACGTTGATGGGGGGAATTCAAGTGTTTTGCATGCCGGCGGTCTCTTTCAGTAAAATATTTTCTATCCTCACCTGATTGTTGTATGCCCTATATTTGCATAGAGCTTAATACGGTATGTACAGTAAATATTGCCATTTATGTAAATACAGTCTCTTGGGGTGGCTTCTGTTGTTTATTTTTGATTCCTGATTTAGAGCCCTATTTAGACCTGATCGCTGGGCTGCGAGTGTCCAGACCCAGTGATCAGGTAAACGCCAATCCCCACACGTGAAATTCCGCCCATATGCACTGCTGCCCCAATTAGTGCACCGCTGGGAGAAGGAGGTCGCTAATGACATCAGCAACCCTCCCTACCATCGGCCAGGCAATGCCTGCATTTTCCGGGGCACTGCCGGAAAATGCAGTAGTACCGCCCCAAAATACCCGGCGCCTGAAAATCAACTTGCGAATGGCCAGCGATGGCTGGCTTCATTTGTAGGGGGACCCCGCACATGTATACTGCGGACAATGCGCATGCACAGTCATTTGATAATTGCTTGGGCTGTGAAATCACAGCCCAGCGAGTGGGTCTAAAAAGGGCCTTTAATCCCCATGTTTCTATGCCATTGTCTGATTAGGCAAAACGTTGGAATTCAAGGCTTCAAGATAGGAGGATCGGGACCTACAAACCTCCTGGAAAGGGCATCCATATTGAGGGCAGGGAGCGGGGACAGGGCTGCAGAACTTCCGGGAGAATGGGGTGCGCGGCCATCCCTTCCTGGCGGACGGTGATGAGAGTGGCTCCATCTGTAAATGGCTGTAAGGCCAAAAAACAATGTTTCACATAAGCATTCACCTCTTTGTTTATGTGCATCCACTGCAAGAGCACATGGTCTGTGACCAACAAAAATTCTCATCCCAATAAATAATATTTTAAGGACTCCACTACCCACCTAATTGCTAAGCATTCCTGCTCTGCAGTTGAGTACTTGCGCTCTCTGGGCTGTTATTTACAGCTAAGGTAGAGGATAGGGTGGCCTGGATGACCCAACGCTTCCTGAAACTAAACATGGCTAAAACTGAACTTCTAATCTTCCATCCCCCGAACATCCCCTCTTCTCCCACTATCTCCATCAGCATTGGTGAAACCAAGATCACGTCCACCGACCAAACGCGCTGCCTCGGTGTCATCATTGACTCCTCCCTCTCTTTCACCCCCCACATTCGTGCTCTCTCACAGTCTTGCCGCTTTCACCTACGCAACATCTCACGCATCAGACCATTCCTCTCCACTGACGCGACCAAAATTCTCATTCACTCTCTTGTCATCTCCCGCCTTGAATACTGCAACATCCTTCTCTCTGGGCTACCTCTCACCCGCCTCGCACCTCTCCAATCCATTCTTAACGCTGCTGCTAGGCTCATCTTCCTCTCCCGCCGCTCTACCTCCGCCTCCCCCCTCTGTTTATCTCTTCACTGGCTCCCCATTCCTTTCCGAGTTCTCTTTAAACTCCTCACCACCACCTACAAGGCTCTCTCCTCCTCCACAGCTCCCTACCTCTCTTCACTGATCTCTATCCACACTCCCTCCCGTCCTCTTCGCTCCATCGCTGACCGCCGACTGACCTCTCACCTAATCACCTCCTCCCACTCCCGTGTCCAAGATTTCTCTCGCGCTGCCCCCCTGCACTGGAACAACCTCCCGCCACCCATCAGGCTATCTGATTCCCTTACCTCCTTCAAGCGCTCCCTCAAAACCCACTTTTTTCGACTAGCCTATCCCTCCTCCTAACCTATTTTGATCCTCCTATCCTGCCTCCGTTCCCCTCCGTTCCTACTTATCCTATTGTATTTCGTTCGTCCACCCACCTATTTTTAGTATGTTAACTCTTATGAGCAGGGCCCTCCTTCCTCACGTACTCACCCTACCTCATTACTTCACCTGTGCTCCTGTCCTGTTCTTCCCTTCCTCTACTTCATCTTCGGTCTCCTTGACTATTTTGACACCTACTTCTGAACTGATGCTGATTTTAGTTCTACCAGCTATACCCCTATTTATACTGTATCTTTCTACACACCCTGTACGTTACCTTGTAATTTTTTTTTTTATTATTTTTTTTTTGTTTGCTATGTACGGCGCTGCGGACACTTTGTGGCGCCTTATAAATAAACGTACTACTACTACTACTATAGGGTTCTCTCCATCTACCTCCTGGGAACCACATTGGCAGAGACAATGGTAAGCTCACTGCCAGTGTCCACTAGCGCCCATATTTCCCAACCTTCCAGCTGTACCAGGACACAGAACAGGTCAGCTGATTATTGATCGAGCCGCTCCGCCCCCTCCCTGCTGCAATCCATTGACTCTCCCTTTCTCGGGCAGTCCCATCGTCCATGACCAGGTTCGCTGCATTCAAAGCACACAGTGGGAGGCAGGGCCTTTGGCTTAAACACTGTAATCTGAGTTCTGGGGTTTGGTACTTTCACAATCCTGTCCTGGCTTTTCTTAATTTACCTAGGGTCAGGTGCCGCTCAATCACCACTGCCATCTCCTCAAAAGTCTGGGGGTCAGCCTGAAGGTCCCACTGCTGCACTGTGCGGTCTAACACCCATATCGCCTGGTCCAGTGCGACTATTTCCACAATTTTCAATGCAGAATTTTTATTTGGGTGCAACCAGGCCCTAGCCAGCCATGCTAGTTTGTCCAGCTGAATCCTCGGAGGCTCAGAGGGATCTAGCCACCAGACATGAAATTCTCATGTTTTACTGGGCCTTCACTCCAACTGCTGCATGTTCACATAGGCTCTCGGAGCCTCCCCTGTCAAACATGGTGCCAGCCTGTCAGACCATTCCTCTGCAGACTGTTTCAAATGCATGGCCATGCACTCAAATGTGCAGAAGAAAGCCTCAATATAATTTAGATTATTTTGGTAATCGCTCCTGCCCACCTTTTCTCAGCTCCTTTAACTCAGGGTTGCCGACCCTCCCGGAATTTCCGGGAGTCTCCCGAAAATCGGGTACCCCCTCCCGGCCCCCGGAAGGGTGGGCAACCCTCCCGGATTCAGGGGGGACCCCCAGCTGACCCCCGGATTGCGGCATTAAAATGCCGCAATCCTCGGGTCTCAGAGGAGGGGGCGGAGCTAAAACGGCAAAATCGCGTCATTTTAGCCCCGCCCCCTCCAACGGAGATCACTGAATTTGCTGCTTTAACAACATGGGGCGGGGCTTAGTGATGTCACTCGTAAGCCCCGCCCCCTGAGCGGCTGCTGAAACTCTCCTCTCCGGGCTTCTCCCGGAGAGGAGAATCTTAAAGTCGGCAACCCTGCTTTAACTCCTCATGCTGCTGTCCTTTAATCTGAGCTTGCTGCACCTCATGCAGCAGCTGAATCTGAGTTTGCTGCCCCTGAATCTGGGATTGCTGTTGTTCAGCCAGGTGCTGCTGGCCTTTAATATGAGCTTGCTGCACCATCTGAGGCATCTGCACCCGAGCTTGCTGCCCCTGTATCTGGGTTTGTTGCCCTGTATCTGGGTTTGATAGTTCAGATAACATTTTCATTAACATGCGCTTGGCGGCTGCAAGGATTCGTGGGAATTCCGGGAGGGCTTTAAACCTTAATTTGAAATATCTTATCTAACAAATGTTGATGCTTTTTATGTAGCACATTGCATTTTATATGGCCTAATTACTGGTCTGTATTAATGATAACTTGTCAACTTTATTCATTGTTGTTTGTCAATAAAAATAAAATTACAAGGAAAATGGCCTATACACCATGCTCACCATTGGGTCAACCACTGAAGATCAACATGACTTAGGTTGACACATGGAATAGATCGACATGCATAATGTCGACATAGTTGGAATCTCGACACAAGCATTAGGTTGACCGTCAAAAGGATCAACATGGGTTTTTCACTTCAAGCTATTGGAAGCAGTGAATAGTAATTAAATGTTAGCTATAGTCCACTCTAATGCTGAGCACACATTGGGCGATTCCTGTGGCTGCCTATATAGTTAATTATATTGGCAGCGTCATGGGAGAACGATATAATGCATACACAGTAATGTCACCCGCTCCTCACTATACGCAGTTGCTGATGATATTTTCAGATTGAGCTGCATGTATACTATACTTGCCCACATTTGAAAACTAGTTTCAGGGAGATTATAGTCGGTAGTAGAATTTTGCAAAGCAACCCATTGAGGGGGCGTGTCATGGGATGTGGGACCATTTGTAGACAACAAGTAGATAGACAGCCATTAGGTCGAGACCATTAGTTCGACAACTCAATAGGTCGACATGCTTTTAGGTCGACATGTCATTAGGTCGACATACCATTAGGTCGACATGTCATTAGGTTGACACTGCCATTAGGTCGACAGTGTCTAGGTTGACAGTCAAAGGTCGACATGGTTTTTACACTGCTTTTTGGCCGTAATGTCGACACAGTCGACATGGACACAGTTTGAAGTGAACCGCAGCCCCTCGCATCGCTCGCTTCGCTCGCACTGCTTCGGGCACGGTGCCTCGCTGCGCTCGGCACACTATTTTATTCTCCCACCACGCCCTAGTGGATAGTAGGGCATGAAATACCGCCTGTCGGCACATGTCGGCTCAAAAAACAGTGAAAAAAACCATGTCGACCTTTTGACTGTCGACCTAGACGCTGTCGACCTAATGGCAGTGTCGACCTAATGACACGTCGACCTAATGACACGTCGACCTAATGACATGTCGACCTAATGACATGTCGACCTAAAAGCATGTCGATCTATTGAGTTGTCGAACTAATGATGTCGACCTAATATCTATCTACTTGTTGTCTACAAATAGTCCGGATACCGTGTCATGCTCCACCCAAAGGAGAGATTTTGAAAAGAAATTGTCAAAGAGGCATCTAGAATCGTGGGTGTGTACTGCTACATCTGAGAAGAATCGGTACTTGTGTATTTTGGCGGCGCCCCCGATGTCCGTCGTACGACGAACAGATCGCATTGCATGCCATGCACCCGATGGCATGCGATGGGACGCGATTTTGACCCCCTATACGACCAAAAATCGTATAAGCACCCTAAAGGGTGCTTTTGAGCACCCAAATGGGTGCTTACAATGTTAAATGCACCCCGACGTCACCCCCCACTATAAACGTGAACCCGAAGTGTGGCGAGCGCAGCGAGCCCGCGAGGGGCGGCGGTACGCGTCCTACGACCTTTTCATACCCCCACTATCCACGGCGGCGTGGAGTTGAGAATAGGATAGTGTGGCGAGCGCAGCGAGCCACCGAGCCCGAAGCATGGCGAGCGCAGCGGATACCTTCACAGTTATACGCGTCCCCTCGCGGGCTTCACAGGTGTCCGTGGCGACGCGGACACCTGTGAAGCCCGCGAGGGGACGCGTTTACCTGTGAAGGTATCCGTGTCCCCTCGCGGGGCACGCTGCGCTCGCCACGCTTCGGGCTCGGTGGCTCGTTGCGCTCGCCACACTATTCTATTCTCAACTCCACGCCGACGTGGATAGTGGGGGTATGAAAAGGTCGTAGGATGCGTACCGCCGCCCCTCGCGGGCTCGCTGCGCTCGCCACGCTTCGGGTTCACGTTTATAGTGGGGGGTGGCGTGGGGGTGCATTTAACATTGTAAGCACCCATTTGGGTGCTTAACATTGTATAAGCACCCATTAGGGTGCTTATACAATGTTTAATCGCATCGCATCGCATCGTATGGCATCGTATGCCATGTACAATGGCATACAATTTCAAAATTGTATGCCATCGTGCACTATCGTACGATATCGCGTCGCATCGCATACCATCGTATGTGTTATGGTATGCGATGCGATGGGCGCCGCCAAAATACACAAGTACCGAGATTAGGGAGATTGCCGCTATTTGAGGGAGTCTCCTGCAGAATGCAGGAGGGTAGGGAGCTATGATGTATAGGCGACAAGGGGGTTGTTAACGATATTGTTAATTATATTGATATTGTCCATATTATTATCGATATATAGCCCAGTGTGTACCCAGTTTAACACAGATTACATTTACTACCACCGATTTAAAGGTAATTATTCATTTTGGGCCTTGAACTCATACATTTTAAATAGACATGATATGAAAACATAATTTAAACAAGGTTACAGGGATTGCAGAAATTTCCAGTTCTACGGGAGCTGAACCTGCATAGATTATCATATATATATCGAGGTATATTTAAAACAAACAGACAGGATTTGTAATTTCACAACATTTGGCTGGATATGCCAAGCAATTGTGGAAGTGTCTATTTAACCCCTTCACGACATATGACGTATATATACGTCATATGTCGGTTGCGGGGGAATCAAGCCAGCTCACGGAGTGAGCTGGCTTGAAAGAGAGCAGGTAATGGCTGTATATTACAGCCAGGTCCCTGGTCTCACGGCCACGAGCGGCGAGTTCGCCGATCGTGGCCGTTTAACCCTTTAAGCACCGCGGGCAAAGCGCCCGCAGTGCTTAAATAGCTGATCGGAGGGGGGGCACCCCCCTCCGGCGCCGATCGGGGCCCCCCGCAGCGAGATCGGAGGGTGCCGATCGGTTGCCATGGTAGCCAGGGGTCTAATGTAGACCCCTGTGCTGGCCGTGTATGCATACCTATTACATCCTGCCTCAGGCAGGATGTAATAGGAAGTGCATAAAATTACTACGTTCAGCCATAGAGCTCTATGGCTGAACCTAGTACAGGCGATCGCGCCCCCTAGTGGTCAAGTACACTAGGGGGCCTTGTAGTAAAAGTAAAAAAAAAAAAAAAATAAAGTTTAAAAAAAAAAAAAAAAAAAAAAATATTAAAAGTTCAAATCACCCCCCTTTCCCCATTTCCCAAATAAAAATAAATAAAAAATAAAAAACTAAACATATTTGGTATCGCCGCGTTCCTAAAAGTCCGATCTATTAAAATATAACATTAGTTATCCCGCACGGTTAAAGGCGTAAACGGAAAATAATCCCCAACGCCAAAACTACGTTTTTTGGTCGCATCGCGTACCCAAAAAAAAATAACTAAAAGAGATCAGAAAGTTGCCCATATCCCATAATGGTATTAATTAAAAAGTACACTTCAGCCCGCAAAAAATGAGCCCTCACCCAGGTCCGTAGGTGGAAAAATAAAAAAGTTATAAGCCGCAGAACATGGCGACGCAACGCAAATTAGAAAAACCGTAAAAGTTGCGATTTTTTTTTTTAGTGGTAAAACATAACGAAAACTATATAAGTTTGGTATCACCAGAATCGTAACGACCCATAGAATAAAGATAACCCATCATTTTAAACGAACTATGAACTCCCAAAAAACCGTAACCAGCGCAAAATTGTGCAATGGCGGTTTTTTTTTTTTTTACCCCACATTGAATTATTTCCTGATTCCCCAGAATATTATACGGTATAGTAAATGGTACCATTACAAAGTACAACTTGTCCCGCAAAAAAAAAGCCCTCATGTGTCTATATAGCCAGAAAATTAAAAAAGTTACGCTTATTTGAATGCAAGGAGGAAAAAAAAAAAAAATTACCTTAAAAGGCAATGTCGTGAAGGGGTTAATAGTGTAGCCAATTGCTTTATTTCCACTAGGTGGTGCTACATGCACAATATGAATGCCAATCTCCTAAATTAACAGCGTGAACATCTGAAGAAACCATTACAGATATCTAAATATATTGAAGTCATTGATCACCTTGTCTCATGACAGTTGTAAAAACATTCCGTAACTGCAAACTAAGTCCTGTTCTCCAAGGAAATAGTGAATCTCCTTTCATTGTTTTTAACCAGTACCATGAATGTTCCAGGCTATCTGCTATAAGATATACATGACATGACTATTTTATAATGAAAACATGTATTCATTTTATAAAAGGCTACACTTGAATTTTAAGAAACGTACAAGTTTTCCATAGTATAGGATGCCACTAAGACCGTTATCCACTCACTGATAATATCCAGGCTGGACTACTGCAATCTCTTCCTAACTTTTATCCCTGACAAATGCCTGTCTCCACTCCAATCTATCCTCAATGCTGCAGCCTGGCTCATCTTCCTCACCAAACGCACTACCTCCACCTCCCCTCTTCTACAAGCTCTTCACTAGCTTCCTTTCCCTTTCAGAATTCGGTACTTATTTCCTAGCACGGCCACCCCGATTTACATCGGGGTGGTCGTGTCGGAAAAATCGGGTCGATCGCATTGCATGCGATTTAGTCGCATGCGATGCGATCGACGCGACCGACCGATTTTGGACCCGATTTTTTTTTAATGAAATGTAAATCGGGTCCCTGGGACCCGATTTTACATTGGATTCAATGTAAAATATTCCCAACCCCCCCAAATTTAACGGCGTACACCCCACCCCACGATAGACGCCAACCCGAAGCGTGGCGAGCGCAGCGAGCCCGCGAGGGGCGGCGGTGCGCGTCCTCCGACCTTTTCATTCCCCTACTATCCACGTCGGCGTGGAGTTGGAAATAGAATAGTGTGACGAGCGCAGCGAGCCACCGAGCCCGAAGCGTTGCGAGCGCAGCGAGCCCCGCGAGGGGATGCGTACACCTGTGAAGTTATACGCGTCCCCTCGCGGGGCTCGGTGGCTCGCTGCGCTCGCCACACTATTCTATTCTCAACTCCACGCCGACGTGGATAGTAGGGGAATGAAAAGGTCGGAGGACGCGCACCGCCGCCCCTCGCGGGCTCGCTGCGCTCGCCACGCTTCGGGTTGCCGTCTATCGTGGGGTGACGACGGGGACATCTATAATGTGAAATGGGTCATATTGGCCCATTTCACATTTTTCACATTTTCTCACTATTTCAATGTTAAAAAATATTTTAACATTGAAGCCTATGTAAAAATCGGGGGCATCGCGTCGGGACCATTGTTAATGGTCCCGACCGACGCGATGCCCCCGATATTTTACCTTTCCCGACACGATTTCAATGTTAAAATATTTTTTAACATTGAAGCCTATGGGGAAATCGGGGGCATCGCGTCGGTCGCGTCGGGACCATTGTTAATGGTCCCGACCAACGCGATGCCCCCGATATTTTGTCCTAGCAGGCCAAATGGACCTGATTTCAAAGGAAATCGGGTCCATCGTATGGATCGTGTACCTTAACTTAAAGGTACACGATCCATACGATTGTGGCCGTGCTAGGAAACAAGTACCCAGAATTCAATTCAAACTTTTCACACTCAGGGGTAGATTTATTATAGCGGCGCTAAACGCGCCGCTATAACAGTTCCTGCTTCACCTCATTAGCATGTATCAACATCTTTCCGGCCAAAGCGGGGGAGTGCTAACTCCCCCCTCCGGCGATGTCCCCTCCTGGAGACGGCCCATCAGTATTAACTTCTTCCCTCCGGCCGGCTGACTGCGCATGCGCGGGAACCAGGATCTCGCTACTCTCGCGAGATCCCCAGCGCAGCTCATAGCTAGCAGCAGGGACAGCGCTATCCCTGCTGTTGCCATAGGGCATCGCCGCCTGCAGCTGTCGAAATCGATAACTGCAGGCGGCGGAACGGTCAGCGAAATATCGTAGCTGCACTATGCCTCCTGCCCCACAGCGCCGCACCCTAGACACCCGCTCGGCGGGTGTCATAGATCAGGGGAAGCGCTATCCCCTGCCACAACGCACGGGGATAGCGCATATTCCCCTGATCGCCACTTCATAAATCTACCCCTCACTTACAAAGGCCTCAGCCACTCCTCTCCCATTTACATCTCTGACCTTATATCCCTTTACACTCCCACTCGTCCCCTTCGCTTGGCTAACACCTGCCGGCTCTCCTGCAGACCTCCTCTCGTTCCTATCTCCAAGATTTTTAATGTGCTGCTCCCTTACTCTGGAATTCTCTACCTCTTCCCCTCAGACTCTCCACTTCTATACAGAACTTCAAACGAGCTCTTAAGACCCACTTCTTCACCAAACCCAGCAAAATGTCCTTCTAACCTTCTGTTCCTCGCCCTGTCTACCCCTCCTGTGTCACCCCTGTTTGTCTGCCACTCCTCTTTAGAATGTAAGCTCTCACGAGCAGGGACCTCTTACCTCATGTGTCTATCCTTTCTTACTTCAGTAGTCTTCGACGCTGTTTGCTGCAACTTGGACAATTATGTTGCAGTAATTGGCTGATGTTCATTTGTCCTGTATTGTCTTCAACTGTAAGTCACTGTTTTCCTGTTTTGATTATGTGTACTCTGTAATTGGGCACTGTGGAACCCTTGTTGTGCCATATAAATAAAGAATAAGTATAATAATAATAATAGTAAAAGCATAATTTTTATGTAACTATTTATATATTTATTTACAGTTTCTAATATAGCGCAGCATATTCCATTGCCCTTCACAATTGGAAACAACAATGATAAAACAGAATGGGTAGCAAGCTTACAATCTACGTATATGGATAATAGGAGGAATACATAAGGAATTGGAATCTATAGCATTGCAGATTGCAAGACAGTCCTGATGGGATGCAATTAGATATGAATGCTACTGGAGGTTATTTAAGGTTCCGGAATAGGATTGCCTTGCCTGAAAAGGTGAATTTTCATGGAATGCTCGAAAGGTTGGAGGCTAGAGGAGAGTGTTCATGTGCGTCGAAGAGCATTCCATAAGGTGGGTGCTGCCCGATAAAAGATATATCCAGATAATATTCTGTGTCATCATTTCTGTGTCATCTGCTGATATACCTATGGAGATGCAGTTTAAATCCCGGCGGTCGGGATCCCGGCGTTCAGAATCCCGACCGCCGAAATCCCGACACTTTCTCCCTCCGTGGGTGTCCACGACACCCCTGGAGGGAGAATAAATTAGCGTGCCGAGCGCAGCGAGCCTGCAAGCGGGGGGCGATCCACGTCCCTCCTTGTTGGGATTTCGGCGGTCGGGATTCCGGCGTCGGGATTTTGAACACCGGGATCCCGACCGCCGGGATTTCATACTGAATCCATGCCTATGTTTACGTGCCCTGTATTTTTCCTCTATGGTATTCAACTGTAAGTAACTGTTTTCTGGTTTGCTTATGTGTTTATGTACTCTATAATTGGGCACTGCAGATCCCTTGTGGAGCCATAAAAATTAGAGATGTGTGGGCTCGGATTGCCTAGATCTGAGCCTGCCCAAACGCCTGGGATCTGTGCGGCGTTTGGAGCTTCCCACCTGACTTTGATCCGGGCGCACGGTCAAAACGTCATGTGTCCCATATCAGACCAGGGGGGCCCACATGTTTCCCGTATCAGTCCAGGGGTGTCCGCATGTGTGCCGTATAATTCCATGGGTGCCTGTATCAGTCCAGTGTTTGTGCCGCCCACTTGTGTTGCTTATCATAGTCATCCAGCTACCTCGGTGCAACCTTTTGGCCTAAAAACAATATTGTGAGGTGTGAGGTGTTCCGAATAGACTGGAAATGAGTGGAGATGAATGCTATTGAGGTTAATAATAGCGTAGGAGCAAAAAAAAAAAAGCTAAATTCTGTGATTTTAGCGTTTAAAAAAAAAAAATCAAAACCCATTAGAACCCAAATCCTGAAGCAAATCAGAACCCAAAACGCTAAAAGTGGCCTGTGCACATCCCTAATATAAATAAAGGATAATAATATCATAATAATTAAAGTTCATCTAGCTAAAATAGAAATGGAGTTTATTCTGGTTAGCAACAGTCGATGGCCTGAGCTCAATGTCAAGTGTTTTCACAATTGTTTGGCAGTCACCAATGGTACAGGATATCGATGGCTGAGCCTGATATTGCATGACAAATGCATTTTACACATGTGCGGTTGATTACTGTGTGTATGTGGTTTATGACTTTGCATGTGCAAAACAAAAACCATTGATGACTCGCCGTTGATGACTCGCCATTGATGACCTGACTGATGGCATAAAATTATGTGATCATAAATCTAGGACTGCATGACAGATGATGAATAATAAGTAATGGGTGATATATAAAATGTTCAAGGTCTCATAAGACCGGTGTAAATAAATTCCAAAACAGTAGTGGTTAAAGGGATCCTAAAGAATCAATTAACAGAGCCGAATGAAGAGATGAAAACCTAGGAGTACACTGCATAAAGTTATTCAGGCTCAGATTAACATAGAGGTACAGTATGATGGTCCCCAGTGGCAGATTAATGGTGGATGCCAGTCCTGAAATGAGCTCACCGGTTTCTGGCAAGAGTTGAGCTAAGTGGTATAATTGAATGATTGTCTAAAACATGTTCAGAAACTGTGACAGACGTGCTGTGAGTGAGGAGAGCAGTCTGGATGCTAACGCGTTTCATCGCATGCCTAGTGACTTTGTCAAAGGAATTATTTATGCTCACGTGCTGCTACTAATTTTCAAGTAATCAGGTACACTAACTAAGCTGCACAATTTATGATCTTATTAATATATGGTTCATTGTGTATTATGGGGGTGATTCTAAACTAATCGGTCACCGGCGTGTTCGCACGGGGGGACCGATGTTTTGCATCTGCGTAGGTGCATTTGTGCACATGTGCAGCCACAGGGTGCGAGAAGTCATGGCAAACTACATGTTCGCTGCCCCGCTCGCACCTAGCAGTGTGACTGGGGGTGTGGGGCGGGGGTCACAGGGCGTTGTCAGCGGATGTCAGCTGCCATCATAGAGGTGTCTCTGATCTGCGTGCGTTGGAGAAATCATTAGATGTTCGCCGACCATCGGATGATTTCTTTCCCACACCCAAGGCTACGAATGGATTATTCCATTTGCAACCTTGCGAACGTGCGGGCAGCGTCTGGGGGACTCGCAAGGCTGCGAATTTTGCAGCCTTGCAAATCAACACGAATAAGGGCGTGTACATACTAAGGAGGCTATTCTGGTTGACGAGCAAAGTTGCAAAATTGTCATTGTGTCATTTTAACCCTGCCCACACAAACGCGCCCCATACACCCACCCACCCTCGCACGCACTGCGATTTCTCTGCACGCTTGCGATTGTTTGTCTAGCATAAATATCCATTCACAGCCTTACGTGCGGGGACAAAAATAATTAGATGGTCGCCAACCATTGAATGAATTTAAAGGCACTCGCAGATGTAAGACACCTCTCTGGTGTCTTACATCTGCTGGGCGCCCTTTATGGGAAACGGGCGGGGAGCTGACATCCACTGATGTTAGCTGCCGCCCCCCCACACCCGCGTCACCTACCCATTTACATGGGAATGGCCAGCAGTTTCATGGGCGCAGGCCATCATCTCCACCCCATGCCCTCTGTCCGCACTGCTAGATGTGAACAGGACAGCAAACAAGCCACTCCCGCTCGCACCAAGCTGCTGCACATGCGCATAAAAGCTCAAAATCGCTCCCCTGTCAAAACACACAGGGGAGCATGCCGATCAGAATAATGGCCTACTGTATATGTGTGGAGTATATTTCTTTTAGTTTTTTTAAAAATTTCTTTTTCTGTTTAAATAGAACAGAACGGTACAGAATTTAGCTTTGGTATATATTATTTAACATTTGAGACTAGTTGTGCTGCCTGTGCCTTTTTTTCATTCTATAATAACACATCTGACATTCTCACAGACCACGACCAATCTGAGCCTGTGGACCTTATTTTGATTGATTTGGTCCTCCAATGGTGTGCAACTGATGCGTTTCCGACAATTTGCGGAATTTCCGACACTCAACAGTCCGTACTTTGAATACCGGTAAAAAACGGATGGGATTCCCACTGTCAGGACGTTCTGACAGTCAGAATCCCAGATTGAATTACCCCCTATAGCTGTCTCCTAAGATGCTCCCCCTGTAGGTACAATCTTCTTGCATTGACCTAACTAGGGGATTGGGATGTGATGACAGAAGAAAGGGGAAGCTAAGTTAAGAGAGCTCTTCAGAGTCATTGAACCCTAAGGAGAAGGGACAAAAAAAACCTACCAATGATTATGATCTATTCCTGTTCGGGAATTCCCACCCAGACTCGGAGGGTGACATTCTATGGGATGAGATTTGCGTTTTTTGGCGTTAATTAGTCAACAAAATGGCGACATCGCATTTTTCTGTCAAATCGCCTATTTAATAGGATGCGCTAAGGGACTGAAATCGCATATTATGTGCGTTAACGCATGCGGACCAAAAGTGCAAGATTAATTCACATTTATATCGCATCCAGATGTTTTCGTACAGAAAAGTATACAATGCGTTTTCGCAAATCGCACTTTTTAGGTGTCTAATAATCGCACTTATTTTAGACCAGGTTCTGTTTGGCGATTTGGCCCAGAACTCATTTTGGTCAAGTGCACACATGGTTAATTTCACCACAGGTGCCCTCATTTTCACTCACAAACACCCCTACATAAACCCCAACATCATTAAGGACACCTGTGAGGGTTTGAGACATGGAGATTTCGCAGAGTGGTTTGGAGTTGCTTATCTGTGATGTGGCCCATTTGGAGGAGCTGCGCAGGAGGGAGGAAGCTGCGCGCCAGATCCAGGTAGCCCCCCGACTACTGCGTACCCCACGTATGTATCGTGCTCGGCTGTACCTGGACTCCCTCTCGGATCAACAGGTTTTGCAGAGTGGTTTGGAGTTGCTTATCTGTGATGTGGCCCATTTGGAGGAGCTGCGCAGGAGGGAGGAAGCTGCGCGCCAGATCCAGGTAGCCCCCCGACTACTGCGTACCCCACGTATGTATCGTGCTCGGCTGTACCTGGACTCCCTCTCGGATCAACAGGTTGTGGGGATGTTTAGGCTGAACCGCATTAACCTGTTGGACTTATATGAGCAGGTGAGAGATGATTTGGACCCTTTTGGGGGAGCCAACTATGCAGTGTCTGGCCTGCACAAATTAATGTGTGCCCTCTACTATTTGGCCACAGGCTCCACTCAGTCTGTGACCTCATGGGCCTTGGGGGTATCACAGGCCACTTTCTCTAAGCATTTTACTCAAGTGTTACTTGCTTTAAAGAAGTTGTGGCGGAGATACATCAGATTCCCCAGTTCTGAGCAGGAGTGGCAGGACCACAAGTTGGCTTTCTATAGACTCTCAGCATTCCCTCGCGTGCTGGGAGCTATAGACTGCACACACATTGGGATTAGGGCACCGCACGTGCGGGGCCACGTCTACGTCACTAGGCGTGGGCGGCACTCCCTGAACGTGCAGGTTGTATCCAATGCTCACTTGAAAATCCTGAGTGTTGTCGCAGGCTTTCCGAGAAACTGCCATGACGCCTATATTCTGAGACACTCTGGAACAGATTTACCGACCACCAAATGCCAGAGGGCTGGCTACTAGGTATGTACCTTTTTACATATTACCCTGTCTGTCGTTATTTGTACCTGCTCTAATGTGTGTGTTTCCTGTTTCACAAGCATATTGCTCTTCTACCAGTGTGTCCTGTTTGAAAGAAACACATACCTTCCCATATAAGGCAATCACTTCCTATCTGTGTTTTAGGTGACTCAGGATATGGTTGTGTTTCCTGGCTCATGACACCTTTGCGCACCCCAGAGGGCCCTGCACAGCACCGGTATAATGAAGCCCACATTGCAACCCGCAATGTGGTGGAGCGCACATTTGGTGTTTTGAAGAGTCGCTTCCGGTGTTTGGACAGGTCGTCGAGTACACTGCTTTACGACCCTGCCAAAGTAGTGATGATCATCCAGGCTTGCTGCATGCTGCACAACATAGCCCTGTCCCAACCTGCCTATGTGGAGGAGGAACATGCAGCAGTGGTGCAGGAAGCCCAACCTACCACACCTCGGGTAGTGAGGGGTACGCAGAGGGGGAATCTGGTGCGCACACACATCATCAGCCGTTACTTTTCTGGTAAGCACATGTGCCCTGTACTCCAAAATGTACCTGTGCTGTAAGTGTACTCATTAACAAATTTGTGACCAATACCATCTGCTTCCACCCACATTTAGCCTAATACACAGAGCCTAACGGATGCAGATGGTGGTGCTGACCTATCCCTTGCTGGTATCTAGCTTGTAAGTACATTTGATACATGTATGAATGAAGTTTGCAGTCAAACATGGCTCACTGGTGTTGTGGAACTACACGTGCCAGCATTATGAGCAATTTTAAAGTAGGAGCAGGCAATTTCTTGTGCATGACCTTGCTGGGCTATGTAGTTCCACAGCAGCACTTTACTTAGCAGAACAATACAAGTGAACATTATAGTTATAAAACATTGACATGTATGTTTAAGATTGCATGGGGTCACACTTACCAGCTCTGGATGGCGTTTGCGGCCTATCGGTATCCGCCACGTGCATGCCAGGCAGGACCTCAGGGGGTATGATGCGCTTCAAATACACCTCATACGAAGTGTAGCACACAGTGGTGGGGCTTCCTCCTCCAGTCTTGGTGGCCTCCTCCAACTCCATGGCAATTTTACTTTTCAACTGCCTTTTGATGTCGTTGAATCTCTTTTTTACATTGCGCACCAGGCGCTTGTGCTGACTGACAGCGTTCACCGCCTGGGTGATGTCCTTCCACATAGCCCTTTTGCGCTGTGCAGTGGTCTTGTGGTGAGATTTGCCAAGTAAACGGTCAAACACTGGCATGAAAGCCCGGACAAGTGCAGCATTTTCCTCATATGAAAATCTAACCTTTCCCGGCCACTTTTTGTGCGGCCAGCTTCCACCTCCTCCTCCTCCTCATTTTCTACTCCAGCCATGTACCCCTCCTCCTCCATGCCAGTGTCTTCCTCCTCCTCACCTCCATCTTCCTCCACCTCTGACATGTGGCCCTCCTGCAGCTGCTGTGGGGTATGGTCAAGGTCTTGGCTATAGGATGGGGATGCCAGCGGATCCTCCACCTCCTCCTGCTGGGGCTGGACGCCCAGGGCCTGGTCTGGGGCTGGCCTTGCTGTGGCCATGCTGCCTGCCACACTGCTGGCTCTCCCACTGGGCTGGCTGCTGCCACTGCTCCCTCTGCCACTGCTCCCTCTGCCACTGCTCCCTCTGCCACTGCTTCCTCTGCCACTGCTTCCTCTGCCACTCCTCACTCTGCCACTGCTCCCTCTGCCACTCCTCACTCTGCCACCAACACCTCTTCCTCTACTCACACTGCCACTGCTCCTCTCCATGCTCCTTACTTCCTATCAAAGAGTGAAATGGCGCCAATGGCCCTTTATATAGGGGGTGTGATGCATAATGGAGGGGACAGAGGTGGGCCAATAGGTTGGGGGGTTCTTACTCATGCGGAGACAGTTTTGTAAATCGCACTCCGGTTGGTCCAAAACTCGCACATGACCGGCGGAAGAAATCACACTTTTTTGTGACTTAAAATCGCACCACTTCGCCGCAAATCGCACCACTTCGCATTTTTCAGCCTCCAAAGTGCATCACATTACATATGCGAATTATGACTGAAAAATGCGATTTGAAAAAGGGCGAATAGCGGCGATGTGGTGCGCTAAAATAACATGCGCATTTATCTCATCCCATAGAATGTCACCCGGAGTGTAGGTCTCCGGACCTTGCATGATCCCGCCATCGGATCTCATGTGACCCGTGCCATTTAAAGTGGCGGGTGGCCGGACGCCATTGTCACTCAAGGCTAGGAGAATGAAGAGGCAGCACGTCCTGGCCGCCTGCCTGCTCGCCCGCTGTCCAGTCCAGTGATAGTGCTGTCTTGTCCAGTGACTCCAATAGTGCTGTCTTGTCCAGTCCAGTGAAAGTGCTATATAGTCCAGTCCAGTGATACTGTGTGTATAGTTCCATCCAGTGATACTTTGTGTATAGTCCAGTCCAGTGAAAGTGCTGTATAGTCCAGTCCAGTGATTGGGGAGGTTATTCTGATCGGTGCGGCCAAACGTGCGTATGTTCACTATTAACGTACGCTAGCCGTACGCGGCCGTTGGGGTTAAGTCCACCCACAAATCAGCCGCTTACGTACGGGCAGTAACAACGTAGAAGGGGAGTGGCGTACAACTGAGCGTACGGCAACGTACGCGGCCGGCCCAGCCCTTACACTCCGACAACTGGCGTACAACTGAGCGTACGGCAACGTACGCGGACGTCTTTCGTCCGTCTTCCCATCGACTTCTTGCGGAGATCTGAGCGTACGCCAGCTTGCACGGACGGCTCCCTATTGTTTTCAATGGAAAACTCAGCTTATGTCACCGCTCGTGAGAGTGAGCGTACGTCCGTGTACGCTGGCATACCCTTCACATATATGGACCTGCAAATCTTGCCTTTCAACTACAATTCTGACAATTGATTAATTAATCTATTTGTTATTCAATTATTGTTTTCTATTAACTCAATTGTCTACCTTAATAAAGACCCTAATAAAACTACATTTTAACCCTCATTACATGTATATTTGTTATGTTCTAATGTGGCATTTTAATCACTATCTATGTGTCCCCATATTGCTGTTACTTTTAAATCAAGTTATGTTGGTGTTTCTGTATATGTACTAAATTATGTCCATAATTAGTTTGTCCAAAGTGTGTAACATGTATACCTACCCTGATGTTATGTGTGATGTTTTAATCGAACAACATTAAACATTCATGCATTTTCACTATGTGTTATTTTACTCAAAAACACACACATTCACACATCAATCATTACCCCTCACCTCAAATGACAAATATAAATTACATTACACATCTGTATGTACCTACCCTTACAAGCCCTCTAACATATTTATTATTAAAAACACAGGCAATTTAGAACACAATAGAAACTTTTATTTCTAACAAAAACAATAAGGGGGGGGGGGGATAAAAATAAATTAAATGCGGGCCTCCAGTAGGCCAAAAAGTATTTGGAGATACAGGAGAGTCAGGACGATCTCCCGCATCAGGGCTGCCACCTCCTCCTGCTGCTGTTCAGTGTCTGTAATGAAGGGATAAAACAAAAAATTAATATATAACATACACAAATGTTTGTTGTATTTGTACATAATAAAAAGTTCAGAGTTATGTGTGAAGGCCACATACATTTTGAAACTACATTGAAGATGGGTCTGCTGTAAACACAGTACTAAAAAATAATATGTTAACACACACATACTGTACATAGTAAATAACATTAATTCAATTACTCCTTCTTGAATGTATGTATGCTGAGACCCAATTGGTAGTTTGGTTTTGGGGGACTGTCCTCTAACCTCACAATTAGGCTGTGCTATTTAAGGGTTATGACATTGTTGTGGCTTAAGCACTCCTTACTATTTTAAATTTAGGACATTGCTGTACAAATTATAGGCCTACAGCTATGTTTGTAAAGCATGCATCCGCATGGCCTCACACACTATTAACAAAACAATCTCTACATTTATGTTGCACATCATGCTGGGAACTGGAGTTACCCAACACCTGGAGCCACATTACTACCACACCACTAATGTCGGATATCTCATTGGATGTACTGTTATGTCAATTATTCAAGGGGTGAGGCATGGCCACACTCAAAAAAACCACCAAGGGGACCCTTGTTCCTGGAGAAGGACAGGACACACCTCATGGTCGCCCTGCAGTGATATGTTGCAACTAATGTTGATGTTGGATACACATATGTGGTTGTTGTGATTGTTTATGTGTAGAAATGTGTAGGTAAACATTAGACACATTATTTACTTACGGCTACTTGAGCCATCCTGGTCGCCGCTGGTTGGCTGTGCGGTGGTTGGGGGGGTCAGAAGCAAGGGGGATGGGATGGGAATTTGGATAGAGGTAGTGGGTGTGAGTGGGGATTGGAGAGGTTTGGGGGTGGGTGGTGGAGAGGTGTAGGGGGGTTGGAAATGGGGTGGGGAGGGGGTGGGGGTAGGGGTGTGGGTGGGGGTAGGGGTGGGGGTGGGGGTTGGGGAGGGGGTGGGGGTTGGGGAGGGGGTGGGGGTGGGGGTTGGGGAGGGGGTGGGGGAAGGGGATGGGGAAATTGTGTGGGCCCCAGCTTGAGCCATTGTCTCGGCCTCCTCTTCCTCCTCCTCCTCTTCCTCCTCCTCTTCTTCCTCCTCCTCTTCCTCCTTCCCCTCTTCCTCCTCCTCTTCTTCCTCCTCCTCCTCTTCCTCCTCCTCTTCCTCCTCCTCGTCTGGCTGCTCCAGGGCTGCCTGCTCCTGGGCTGCCTGGTCCCGGGCTGCCTGCTCCCGGGCTTCCATGCGTGCCCTTGCCCGTGCTGAAATGTTCATGTTGATGACATAGAAATCGAAGATTGGGTTGCATAAAAAAGGGGGAAAGAAAAATTCACATTAGTCATGCTCATAACCTTCCAAATTATCATTGCTGTTATATTTCAGACATTTATCATGCAAACTAATTGATATGCTACACCCAAAAACTGAGCAACTACTTAAACCCCCCCTATACACCCCCTATACACCCATATACACCCCCTATACACCCCCTATACACCCCCTATACACCCCCTATACACCCCATATACACCCCCTATACACCCCCTATACACCCCCTATACACCCCCTATACACCCCCTATACACCCATATACACCCATATACACCCCCTATACACCCCCTATACACCCCCTATACACCCCCTACACACCCCCTATACACCCATATACACCCCATATACACCCCATATACACCCCCTATACACCCATATACACCCCCTATACACCCCCTATACACCCATATACACCCCCTATACACCCCCTATACACCCCCTATACACCCCCTATACACCCATATACACCCCCTATACACCCCATATACACCCCCTATACACCCCATATACACCCACATACTCAGGAACATATTTATAAAAAGTACAGAAAACATTTGCAAAAAAATGCAGACATACTAGTAATAAAAACTTACATCGGGCAATATGGCGGCAAAGTGTGCAGAGCAAAACTGGCTGCCGCCGGCGCAGGTCAGACCAGCGCCGCTCCACTTGCCCCAGGCTTCTGCGGACGCCGGTCGTGGAGTAGATTAGGCGGCGGGCAGCAGTATACGCCCGCCGCTTGTCCATATTGCTCACATATGGGCCCCTGGGCCCCAGGTGACGGTCCATGACCTCAACCAAGGCCAACAACTCCTGGGTCAAAAACGGCCTAGCCCTGGTTGAAGTCATAGTGCCAATGGCGCAGTTAATAATTGCAGGTACATATATCACTTTTGGTGCTTGCTGATTGGTGTAAAAAATTGTTTGTTTGGTATTAACTTTATTAATCCTTCTTACATTAACAAACTGGATGCGAATAGAAACTTACGCGGACCGTTCCGATATACACAGACCAAAACCAACAGCATGCATTCAATGTATAGAGAGGAACTGTATATACAGTGTGCGAAAAATAATACACGCAAGCGTCTACTTACAAATACGCTGCTTAAAGGGGGGCACAATACACCGTTTTCCATGGAGAGACGTACTGTATATACAGTGTGCGGAAAATAATACACGCAAGCGTCTACTTATAAATACGCTGCTTAAAGGGGCACAATGCAACATGTTGGTGTATGACAATTTCAGACTCATTACATATGTAAGGAAAGCATTATAACGTGATGTTTTGAAATGTGACTCACAAAGCATACACGAACTCCAACAGATACCAGCTGACAACACTCATCATTGGAATGACAGGTGCACACATTTCACGATGCAGAACACAATGCTCCACAACCTGTGTATGTGCATATACAGGTGATTGATCAGGTGCATGGAGACCTGCGTAATTTAAGCGGCAATTATCGGCGGGAAATATCGGTGTAAATTAGCAAGTCCATTGCGGGAAAAAATATACGCCCCCTTGTTCATGGCGGGAGATTAACATATAAATATTCAGTCAGATGCAGCCCAGAATTGCTGCAAACATGTCTAACTCAGACGATTCCGCAGCTGAGGACGCTCTGCAGAGAGCACAAGCAGAATCCCTGCTTGAAGCGTTACAGAAGAGGGAACAGGAGCGGAGAAGGAGGGCTCAAGAGAGAGGTAGCCTGCCAGACCAAGCGGGCCCCTCACTAACAGGCCCTGTTCAACCTCCACCAGCTCCACAAGGGCCAAGCAACCAGCCAGAACAAGAGGTTGCATCTCTCCAAACAGGTGTGACCCAGCAGGTGCATGGTGAGAGAACTGGGGCCACCAGAAAACAGGCTGCAACATCGAGGGTGAGGATTGAGCAGGATGCCACCACCAGAAAGAGAAACCCTGCATTTGTAGAGGCAGAATTAAGAATCTTAGTGCCCAGGGCACGCGAATGGATAGAATTGGCAACCAGGAAGCCGGGTGCCAGTGCAAGGAGAAAGCTTTGGGACAAGATCACAGAGGAAGTGAACCAGGTGTCACCAGTGGTCAGAGATTGGCTAGCGGTGAAGAAAAGGTTAGTGTGTTTGTCAGGGCTATTTTTCAGCAGGCTCCAGCAGGAACTGAGGCCCTTATTCTAGTTCACTCAGACAAAATATTTCTTAGATGGACAAAACCATGTGCACTGCAGGTGAGGCAGGTGTTACTTGTGCAGAGATAATCAGATTTGGGTGGGGTTTTACACCTGCCTCACCTGCAGTGCACATGGTTTTGACCATCTAAGAAATATGTGGTCAGAAAGAGTGACCTAGAATAAGGGCCTCAGTTGCTGCTGGAGCCTGCTGAAAAATAGCCCTGGTGTTTGTCCCCCTGATAATGTCATATGTGTGTACATATGTTACATGTATGTTTTGAGAATAATAGAAAGGTGTGTTTGTAGATAGTGCTACACTTCAATGTCACATGTGAACACAACCATGTCTAATAACCCACATTGATATATGAAACATGCACCATTGGTGTGATGTGAGGTTATGGGCACAGTTCTGCTCATGTGAAGTATGTGATGGGACAAGAGAAAGTGTGTTTTTGAAAGAGTTGTTGTAACATGTTCCATATGATGCTACTGAAACAAGAATGAGCAAACTGTGCACATGTAGCTGGTGAGAAACTACACATCCCAGTATGCCATCCCATAGTTAAATTACTCCATAATAACCACATTGTCAAGCTATGGTGGAATGTGTAGTTTCACAACAGGTGGAGGTGCATAATTTGGCCATGGATGATGTCATTTCTGCATAGTGATGTATGTATGTGCATTTAGTGGCCTAATGAATGTGATGAGACACTGAAATGCCTCCTAATGGAGACATGAATGTGTGTGTGGGACACATATGGCTAAAAAACATAAGATCACCCACACTAGGAAATGTCACATAGCTAGGGGTACCACCTAGTCCCTTTAATTCCGGACACATATTAATTACACAGGTTCTGTGGCTGGCTGGCTGACTTCAAGACTCCACTTCACCTAATTTTAAACTGCCACAGAACCTGTGTAAGTAACATGTGTCCGGAATTAAAGGGACTAGGTGGTAACCCTACACGTAGCACAGTGGTGCACATATCTCATGGTGATATTTGTATTTTTAAACTTGTAGGTGGACTGACTTCAAAACGGCAATGAAGAGGAAGATGACTGACCGGTACAACCACAGCATGTCCACCGGGAGAGGTCCTATGCCCGATCATTTGGAGTATACCCCCCTGGAGCAGGACGCCTTGGACGTCATTGATGTGGGCGAGGTCAGGGGGATCTCCAATATGGACAGTGAGCTCCCGGCGGAGGTCTTTGATGCTGCTTTTGATGGTAAGTCACAGTAATGCATTGTATTTTGAAAGAGATTTTTTAGTGCGTATGTGATGGTGACATTTTTTTCAATTATTATCCTAGCAGAAGCAGAAACCCAGGATGTACCGGCAGCATCTTCCTCTGCAGAGCCACAGGTGGAGCGAGTGGTCCAGCCTCCACCAAGAAGACACCCCCAGCCCCAGCCACAGGAGACATGGGATGAGAGCATGATGGTGATGCTGGAGAGGATCGAGCAGCAAGGGGTGGATGCTGCGATCCGTCAACAGCAGGTGGCGGAATTTCTGGCGGAGTGGAAGGCCACAAACAGGCTGCAGTGTGAGGCCTTGAACCGCATTAATGACACTCTGGCGGCTGGCATGCTAAGCATTGGCCAACACCTCAGCCGCCAGAATGAACTTCTTGCGGAGCAGCTGACCACCGCCAGGTCCCTAAGGGACAATCCCCCATCTGCTGGCCCACCCCAAGCTGCTCCCCAACCTTCCACCTCTGCTGACCCTCCTGTGTCCACTAGGGGAAGACGCCGCAAGCCAGCTGACCCAAAGGCCCCTGTCCCCAAGGCCCCATCTAAAAGGGGGAAAAAAGGGCCCAAATAATGAGACCTGGTTCACTTCCTCTGTGGTTGGACCCCAAATGTTTAAATTGCACTGGACATCCACTTCCTGAGTTGGCCATCTATCCATTTGCGTGCCATGGGCATTAAAGTTCTTATTTTGACCTCTACAAATGCAGGATAAATTTTTGGTGGTGTGTATCTTGCTTAGTATTCACCCTGGTTGTTGCAGTATGTATTCTGGTGTCCCCATTTCTTTCACCATTGCATTTGCAGGGTAACACATGTTTGGAGATATGCAACCTCTTGTTCTGGCTGTTTTTTTATTTTTGTGTCTATTTGATTTGTTTATTTGATTTCTGACATTAAAGTGTTCACACTTTAAGCTGTGATGCTGAACAGCAAATACATTTCTTTTACCAATTAAATCAAAATTGTTGTATGTGTAATTTCTTGTGTGAAACAAATACTAGATTTATGTGTACTTACTGACCAGGGTATTTTTGAACATTTGTTGAAGTGTGGTCGAAGTTTCCCATGTGTAACCCTCTCCATGGCCATTCCCATGTTCCTATCCAACTTTTCCCTGCTAATTAGTTTGTGTCAGCACATGTGCAGAGCAACTTAATAGGTGAGAAAGCAGTTTGTGTGCAGGTGAGGTAGCTCCTACAGTAGTAGGTAAAAGCAGGTCCAGAACAATGCTTTCCTCATGGAGTGGGTGAGGCAGACAAACAAGGGTGAAAAGGTAAATTTGTGTAGGAATGCATATGTGTCCTCCCTAAAAAAAGATGTGTGAATGGGCCAAACATGATAAAATTGCTTGTGAACAAACATGTATAAGTTTTTACATATATATGATTTGACAGTATCATAAGCAGATGTAGGAATCCTTTGTTAGAGAGATGTGAGTGCAATAATGTTATTGGTGGCATCTTACATCCAGAGTGTAGTCAAATCCAATTCATAGCAGATGAGATAGTGGTAGAGTTCTGTATTTTGGGTACTATACAAAGATTGTGTGCAAAATAGTGGTCATGGGCTTCAAACATTGCTGAAACATCCTTTGTAGGTGTTAGATGTGGTTTATGTTATTGTATCCTAAATACAAAACCTATGTTTGTATTAGAGTGAACACGTTGACACATGTCGACTTGTGTAGATTGAGTGTGCTACTGTGTAAAGTCTATGAAAGCACGTAGTGAATGTGTCTAACTGTTTAGCAAATAGCTACCTTAGCATATATAAGCAGGTCTTAAAAAGATTCTTACCTTAAATTAAACAAACCTTTAAATGTCGAGAAGTATAGAAAGATAAGCTTCCAATGTGTTTGAGTGCTGTGTGTGGCTTGCAGGTAGTGAAATCATGGTTTGGACTTAATAGACTGCAGCATTGCTTATTACATTCAGGTGTATGTGTTTGAGTAGGAATCAGCGTTAATTAGCAAACTCAGGCGCACGCTGGCATGCGGTATCTGTAGGGGTGGTTTGAGCTGGCGGTTGGCGGCCGCCTGTTTTGTGTCCGAAATGAACGGTGCCTTAGTCGATTGTGCGGTAGTAGCACCGCTCATTTTTGGTGCACACCCCCGTGTACGCCCATATTTACGCCCATTTTCCCTCATTATTTCGGCCGCTCCCCTCAACACGCCCCTATGCCGCCCCCAATACCGTACACTCGCGTACAGGTTTTTTCGCACGTAGAGACCCGTCCGTAAGCGTTGGTGAGTGGTCGCGCCTGCGCATTGGCGAATGTACGCATGCGCAGATCATAAAAAATCCCGGGACGTACGCGTACGGCCCGGCCGCTCCAACCAGAATAAGGCCCACTGTGTGTATAGTCCAGTCCAGTGATACTTTGTGTATAGTCCAGTCCAGTGAAAGTGCTGTATAGTCCAGCCAGTGATACTTTGTGTATAGTCCAGTCCAGTGAAAGTGCTGTATAGTCCAGTCCAGTGATACTTTGTGTATAGTCCAGTCCAGTGATATTGCTGCATAAGTCCAGTCCAGTGGCACTGACGTTAAAGTCCATTGATACTGCTGCATAAGTCCAGTAATACTGCCATTAAAGTCCAGTCATACTGCTACATAAGTGCAGTCCAGTAATATTGCTGCATAAGTCCAGTCGGTACTTTTGTAGTTTCACGGCGCCACCGCGCGCACAGTCTGTGTCTGAAACTTGGCAGCTTGCCAAATGCTCTGTTTAACTGTGCGCATGCCGCTCTATCTGTTCTCAGCGCAGCACATGGTTGCTTTCCATATGTAAGCTACGTTATCAGCGTAGCGCTGGGCAGCAGCAGCGCGCACTGCCCAGGCGCTGACAGGTCACTGTGGTACTTGTAGTTCCACAGTGAAATAGGCAGTCCTGTGCACCGCTGACAATGGGGGCATGTAAAGTTGACACCCTGGCACACCGCTGACGTGCCGGGGCTTCTAAACTAGACACCCCGGCACACGCTAAAATGTAGACGCTTTAGCGTCTAAATCCAGATTCCCTGCACCCCGGCACATGTTAAAATTTAGAGCTAAAGCGTCTAAATCCAGACTCCCTGGAAACAGCTAAGAAGGGGCCATCTAAATTTAGGCGCTAAAGCGTCTAGATTTAGTAGGGTGTAGGGGGACATAGGGGTGCACTGTGAAAAAGACTCTTAAACCTGTTCACAATGAAAGTAGTCAACGTAACAGCTGTCGACTTTGTAAATTCCACTATCCACGCCAACCCGAAGCGTGGCGAGTGGCGGCGGTACGCGTCCTACGACCTTTTCATACCCCCACTATCCACGTCGGCGTGGAGTTGATGTTATAAAGTGTGGCGAGCGCAGCGAGCCACCGAGCCCGAAGCGTGGCGAGCAGCCGCGCATAACTTCACAGGTATACGTGTCCCCTCGCGGGGCTCGCTGCGCTCGCCGCGCTTCGGGCTCGGTGGCTCGCTGCACTCGCCACACTTTATAAAATCAACTCCACGCCGACGTGGATAGTGGGGGTATGAAAAGGTTGGTCGGACGCGTACCGCGTCCCCTCGCGGGGCTCGCTGCGCTCGAACGCTTCGGGGTGGCGTGGATAGTGGAATTAACAAGTTCGACAGCTGTTAAGTCGACTAGTGTCATTGTGAACAGGTTTAAGAGTGTTTTGCACAGTGCACCCCTATGTACCCCTAGACCCAACTAAATTCAGACGCTTTAGCATCTAAATTTAGATGCCCCCTTGCAGGGAGTCTGGATTTAGACGCTAAAGCGTCTAAATTGTAGCGTCTACATTTCGGACACCCCCTTTGGTAGCGGTGTGCCGGGGTGTCGCAGGGAGTCTGGATTTAGACGGATTTATACGCTACGCTGAGCTGATAACGTACAACAGCTGGAGCGGCACGCGCACAGAGTCTGGCAAGCTGCCAAGTTTCAGACTGTGGCGCCGTGAAACTACACAAGTACCGTCCAGTCCAGTGGCACTGACGTTAAAGTCCATTGATACTGCTGCATAAGTCCAGTAATACTGCTGTTAATGTCCAGTGATACTGCTACATAAGTCCAGTCCAGTGGTATTGCTGAATAAGTCCAGTCCAGTGGCACTGACATTAAAGTTCATTAGTACTGCTGCATTAGTTCAGTAACAGTCCAGTAATACTGCCGTTAAAGTCCAGTGATACTGCTTCATACTGTAAGTCCAGTCCAGTGGCACTGACTTAAGCTTGTTATTGCCGCCGACCGGACCCATCCTTGTTGCTGGGAATAGATTGTCACAATCTGCTGCTGGTCAGTTTGCCGTGACAGCATTCGGTTTGTGGGATCTACTACCCCTTCAGGAGGAATTCATTACCTGATTGTGTGCTCTTAATCTATGTGAACATGTGAGTGTGTTTAATAAATGTACATTATATTTTTTATTAAACAGTGTACTAGATTTGTGTGTTTCAAGTCATGTAGACTTCACAAGGTCCAGAGCTGATACAGAACAAAAGACCATCATGTACACGCTTTTCAATACTGCTCCCATGTGAGTGAATTGTGTGAAACTGAAACATATTTAATTGTCTAAACAATATTTGCACTATGGTCCTTTTTGTTTTCTAAGTTTTAGTTAAGGTGGACCTGTGATATCAACCATTAAAATATTGTGTAAGTTACATCTTCTGTGAATCATCACCAGGGTTGCACACTTTATATATTTTTCTTATTCAGTGGCACTGACGTTTAAGTCCATTGGTACTGTGGCATAAGTCCAGTAATACTGCCATTAAAGTCCAGTTATATTGCTCCATAAGTCCAGTCCAGTGGCACTATATAAAGATAATGGAGAACCAAAATATGGAGGATAAAATAGTGAAAGAACAAGAACCACTTTCTCCTAGTGCTGAAGCTGAAGCTGTTGCCACTAGTCATGACATAGAACATGAAATACCAGCAATGTCATTTGGCTCTGCCCAATGTCATCGTAGAGGGCATGTAAAATCCAAAATGGCAAAGTTCAGTAACTTGAAGAAAAAAAACGAATGTAAACCATTTGAGCAGAAACGTAAGCTTGCCAATATGCCATTTACGACACAGAGTAGCAAGGAACAGCTAAGGCTACATCAGTAGTAGGGAAATTAATGGAAACACTATTAAAAGAAAGAATAGTGGAATATCTTAAATTAAACAATTTACAGGATCCAAAACAGCGTGGTTTTACTGCAGGGAGATCATGCCAAACAAGTCTCATTGACTTTTTTGACTCCGTGACCAAAATACTAGATGAAGGGGGGGCTGTTGATGTGGCATATCTAGACTTTAGTAAGGCATTTGACACTGTCCCACATAGCAGGTTATTAAATAAACTTGAAAGTGTGGGATTGGATTATAAAACAATTAAATGGATTAGAACCTGGTTGCAGGATAGGAAACAGACAGTTGTAGTAAATGGAGTGCATTCTATGGAGGGACATGTTACCAGTGGAGTACCCCAGGGATCTGTACTTGGACCAGTGCTCTTTAATATCTTTGTTAGTGACATTGCAAATGGTATTGAAGGGAAAGTATGCCTTTTTGCAGATGACACAAAGATATGCAACAGAGTAGACACACCAGGAGGGGTAAATCAAATGACTGATGATCTAAGTAAACTTGAGAATTGGTCAAGAGCATGGCAACTACAGTTTAATGCAAAAAAATGCAAAATTATGCACTTGGGACTCAAAAACCCAAAGGCTCAATATAGTATCAAGGGTACTGTAATGGAAACTACTGAGAAGGAAAGAGATCTAGGAGTCACTATTTCAAGTGACTTAAAGGCAGGAAAGCAATGTAGCAAAGCAATGAGGAAGGCTAGTCAGATGCTTGGCTGCATAGGGAGAGGAGATCAGTAGCAGAAAAAAGACGTAATAATGCCACTTTATAGGTCATTGGTACGGCCTCATCTGGAATACTGTGTCCAGTTCTGAAGACCATATCTTCAGAAGGATATAAATACATTGGAGAGTGTACAAAGAAGGGCAACTAAAATGGTGCATGGCCTACATCACAAAACTTAACTGGATAGACTAAAAATTTTTAACTTGTATAGTTTGGAGCAGAGAAGGGAAAGGGGGGACATGATAGAAATCTTCAAATATATCAAGGGTTTTAACATAGTACAGGAGGGAAATTTTCTTCAAAGGAAAAAAAGAAGTAATAGAACACGAGGACATGCACTGAAACTGGAGGTAGGTTCAGGGGAAATGTTAGAAAGAATAACTTCACAGAATAGTGGATAAGTGGAATAGCCTCCCATCAGAGGTGGTAGAGGCTAAGACAGTAGAACAATTTAAACATGCTTGGGATAGGCATATGAATATCCTTACAAAGAAATAAGGATTAAAAAGGGTTGAGATTACCTGAAGGGTAAAAAAAGGGGCAGACTAGATGGGCCAAATGGTTCTTATCTGCCATCAAATTCTATGTTTCTATGTTAATGACTAGTGGTTCAGCTTCACATGATGATCTAAGCCCACCTCCTCCCCCGCTATAAAATTTAAGACAGTGAAGCTGTCATCAAAAACACAGCAAACAACTGTGCCTTCTAAAGACTAAAGTATCACAAATCCCCAAGAAGAGCCCAAGGGTGTTGGTGGTTGCTGTGCCTGACATTTCCATCACTGTACTGGAAGAGGTGGCTCCTTCCACCATTTGCATTCCCTCTGCATATGCTGGAGTCCAGTTCCTGATTTTGAGATTAAAGGTGTCAATGTTGTACACCAGGAGGGGGATATTGATGTAGCTGGTGCTGAGGAGGACGTTGACGAGGAGGATGGTGCTAATGGTGATGTGGTTTGCTTAAATGAGGCGAGACAGTTGTCCATGGGATGCAAAAGGCCGTCGCTATGCCTGGGCACCTCTTTGGTCTGGAATTATTTTTATCCAGATTCGGACAACAATTGTCTTGCCATATGTAGCTTCTATAAAGCTGGAATAAGCAGGGGTAAGGCTGTTGGCCAGCTAGGAACAGCCTCACTTATGTCTCACCTGAAGCTTGTTCATAAGTCACTGTTTAGTTCAGAAACTTTGGCTAGGACCATAAGCAGTCCAGGGACATCTAAATCCCTTGATCCTGTTGTATCATGAAAATCACACCAGCAAGTCACTCCTCATCAATTTCCTCCTCAATCCAGATCGGAGGTAGTCCTGCACAAAGGCGTAGCTAGGGCAAAGCCGGCGGAGCACAAGCTACGGGCGCCGAATTGTCAGAGCTGTGCATTCTGACACTGGCTGACACATTCTGACCCGCCCTGCTCGCCTGCTCTCCGCTGTGCCTGGCGTCAGTCAGTGGTGAAAGTAAATACCTGCCGAGCGCTCTCACTGCGCATACGCCGGTTTGGGACGCCGGTGCCAGGGATGCGGTGCCATGAAGTCACAATGTCATGATTCCGCATCCCTGGCACCGGCGTCCCTAGCCATGCATCGAGGGGTAAGCGGCTGGAGGCTGGACAGCGTGTGGAGGGTTGGATAGTGGGCTAAGGCTTCTTCTTTTTCTCCCAGGTCACTATTGCAGTAGCCGGCTGTTGGGTCCTATTATTATTTTTATTATACAGGGGAGCAACCTTTGGTTTCCTTTTATTATACAGGGGGAGTCCTGATGTTGTTATTATTGTTGTACAGGGGAGCAGCCTGTGGGGTTCTGTTATTATTATACAGGGGGAGCAATCTGTGGGGTCCTGTTGCTATTATACAGTGGGAGCAGCCTATGGGGTCCTGTTATTATTATTATACGGGGAAGCAGCCTGTGGTGTCCTTTTATTATTAGTCTGTCGCACAGGATTAAGTGTATCAATGGATCAGTAAATAGGGTGGCCCCCTGATTATAGGAATGATCGGTAATACAGTACCAATATTATCTCCCAGGGGTGTTCTACCACTGACACATTTGTAATGAATCAATTGCAAAGACAGAAAAAGTGTGTCGTGGTGTGGTGCACCTAAAGAAGAACTCAATTTTACACAAAACAAAATATAGCCTTTATTTAAATGTACTTAAAACTTGCAAAATATAAAAAAAACATACAAATATTGACAAACAAAGTGAAGTAAGTGCGTGTTTAAAAACAGCACGTGCGGGGCTGCCATGAGTAACTAAATGAAAATCATAGAGACCATTTAGTTACACACGGGAGCCCCGCATTATTATTATTTTTATACTGGGGGAGCAGCCTGTGGTGTCCTTTTATTATACAGGGGGAGCAGCCTGACCCTTTGTCATGTAGCCGCTCCCACTAGTGTCAAATGGCCACACCCATGGCCATGCCCATGTACCACTAAGACATTTTTCCTACTTGCACCACTGGTCAGAGTCCACTGTCGGACACTATTTTCAATTAAAGTCACTTGCTGAATAGGCGCTTGCAGTCCAGCAGCCAATCAGAAGCAGCATTGGCTGCTGGACTGCGAGCGCCTATTGGCAAGCGGTTCAGCGGGAAACTTGAGCTCTGGTTCAAGCAGGCACAGCGGGGAGCTAGAGAGCTGGGCGGGTGGTGCGGGTGGGGGAGCAGGCTTGGCAACAAGCAAGGTCAGTCCCCCTTAGCAACGAGCAATGTCAGTCCGCCTTGGCAATGAGCATGAAGCCCCTGGCATAGAGCATAAAGTTCTTAGCAATGAGCATGTAGGTAAGTGGCACTTATGTGACAAATGTGTAATGGGCATTATGGTTTGTTATATAGTATGTAATGGACATTAGAGTTTGTTTTATAGTATGTAATAGGCATCATGTGTGGCCTTATGTGTAATTGGCATTACGGCATGTGGCTTTATGCGTAATGGGTATTACAAAGTTTGCTAAAATGTGCAATGGGCATTACGGTGTGTGGTAGCAGCATTCGGTGGGGGCTGGGGATGGTCGCACTTAGGAGAGCTCCATCCTCCATCTTTGTAGCTCCTGGCCCCCGACGAAGGGGAGCTCAGCGTGGCACGGACGGGGAGGATGCAGGGGGAGACAGCGAACAGAGAGTCCCTGCTGCCGGATGAGGTGTCCTCCGGTCGGAGTCAGAGAAGCCGCGGCCCCCCAGATGCGGAGACGCCCGGCGTGGGGGAGCATCGGCTCCTGGTCGGCCTGTAGGACTGGGCTGCTGCGGCAGAGATACAGACCCAAAACACGTTTCACGAAACCTAAAAGTGGCTGGTGCACATCTTTATTATTATCCTGTCACCAAAGGAAATCCAGATTGAAATATTATCGATCAAACATTTGTAGCCAGATGTCTTGTTGCATTTTAACCCACGTGGCCATATTATTGTAAATCATGCATAGTCATTACTTATTTTCATATTTACCAGCAAATCAGAAAGCAATACAAAAGTTGGTAAAGTAATAGCTGTCAGTTATTTTGACATCCCCAACACACACACACACCCCCAAATGTTGCTACTTAACCCCTTCACGACATATGACGTATATATACGTCATATGTCGGTTGCGGGGGAATCAAGCCAGCTCACGGAGTGAGCTGGCTTGAAAGAGAGCAGGTAATGGCTGTATATTACAGCCAGGTCCCTGCTCTCACGGCCACGAGCGGCGAGTTCGCCGATCGTGGCCGTTTAACCCTTTAAGCACCGCGGGCAAAGCGCCCGCAGTGCTTAAATAGCTGATCGGAGGGGGGGCGCCCCCCTCCGGCGCAGATCGGGGCCCCCCGCAGCGAGATCGGAGGGTGCCGATCGGTTGCCATGGTAGCCAGGGGTCTAATGTAGACCCCTGTGCTGGCCGTGTATGCATACCTATTACATCCTGCCTCAGGCAGGATGTAATAGGAAGTGCATAAAATCACTACGTTCAGCCATAGAGCTCTATGGCTGAACCTAGTACAGGCGATCGCGCCCCCTAGTGGTCAAGTACACTAGGGGGCCTTGTAGTAAAAGTTAAAAAAAAAAAAAAAAAAAGTTTAAAAAAAAAAAAAAAAAAATATTAAAAGTTCAAATCACCCCCCTTTCCCCATTTCCCAAATAAAAATAAATAAAAAATAAAAAAAATAAACATATTTGGTATCGCCGCGTTCCTAAAAGTCCGATCTATTAAAATATAACATTAGTTATCCCGCACGGTTAAAGGCGTAAACGGAAAATAATCCCCAACGCCAAAACTACGTTTTTTGGTCGCATCGCGTACCCAAAAAAAAATAACTAAAAGAGATCAGAAAGTCGCCCATATCCCATAATGGTATTAATTAAAAAGTACACTTCAGCCCGCAAAAAATGAGCCCTCACCCAGGTCCGTAGGTGGAAAAATAAAAAAGTTATAAGCCGCAGAACATGGCGACGCAACGCAAATTAGAAAAACCGTAAAAGTTGCGATTTTCTTTTTATGGGTAAAACATAACGAAAACTATATAAGTTTGGTATCACCAGAATCGTAACGACCCATAGAATAAAGATAACCCATCATTTTAAACGAACTATGAACTCCAAAAAAAACGTAACCAGCGCAAAATTGTGAAATGGCGTTTTTTTTTTTTTTTACCCCACATTGAATTATTTCCTGATTCCCCAGAATATTATACGGTATAGTAAATGGTACCATTACAAAGTACAACTTGTCCCGCAAAAAAAAAGCCCTCATGTGTCTATATAGCCGGAAAATTAAAAAAGTTACGCTTATTTGAACGCAAGGAGGAAAAAAAAAAAAAAATTACCTTAAAAGGCAATGTCGTGAAGGGGTTAAAAAAGCTGTATTTCACATTATAGGCACACATCTTCCCCAATAGAGGTACACTCTTGGTTAATGTCATATTACCCAGTGAGCTACATAGATGAGTTGGACATGTAAGGGTTAAATGGTAAGTATTGGGTGTAGCACAATTTGTCTATATAAAGTACTCATTCAGTCTAAACCATGGAGAAAGATATGATCTAAAGTATGTCTAGTTTCTGATTTCAGACTTTTAAGACAAAGTGGCTGAAAACGAGCTGTAATTATGGTTCTGACCTCAGTTTAAAACATTAGAGGTCTATAGGAAATATGTACACAAGTGGATGCATTAGAGGTGACCTCAAAGCCAGTCTTCATTATCTTATCTTCACACGTAACAAGTTTTTATATGTATGTTGGCACCCCAATTTAAGTGAAATATGCCAATTAAAATAATATAGTTAAAAAAAACAACTATATAGGTTAAGTGTACATAACAAATGTGCACAGAGTTTTAATCAGTGAAAAATGCGCTTTTCTGAGCCAGAAGGATTCTCCGGATGAAGTCTAGTACAGTGTGGTCTGTATATCAGCACTGATATGCAAACCAGACCTGTGCTAGAAACACCACAGCAGACAGCGACACCCCAGGCAGGGAAGAGAAACTGCATGGATTTTCAAAGTTGGCGGGTGCTAGAACGAACACTAGAAAAGGGATACTCAACCTGTATTTTCAAATTTACAAAGTATACAGCTTTTTTGGGGGGGAATTCGTATTCTAGGCATATTCATATTCTGGAATACGAATGTATATGCCATCTAAAGAATATGAATCACCATTAATCGACTTTACTAACCGTCCGTATGTTAAAAAAATACCCGCTCATTCAATGATGTAAGCAAGTCCACAAGGACATTTCAGCGTATATATATTTATATATATATATATATATACGCAAAGGTTTAGCAAGAATGTTAGCCTGCAGCAAGGAGTACTCACCAGGTCATAGTAGTCAAAAAGAATCCTTTTAATCCATCGTATAAATCAAAATCATAAGTCAACGTTTCGACCCCATCTGGGTCTTTGTCAAGACAACAAGGGAGCAGTATCAGTGCATCAGGTAGGCTAGAGGCATACTGACACATGTAAACCATCCCATATATATTTATATATATATATATATATATATATATATATATACCCAGCACCTTTATTAGGTAATCACTCTCAGCTGTAACTTAATCACACCTGCTTCCTGATGTTTGGAACGCAGGTGGAACGCATGGAATCCTAGGCCTTACTTAGTCACTAACATCAAAGACTGCTCAAAGATATCTAGTACCAATTATATAACAAGGCACATCAATACTACATCTGCCACAACCTCATACCTTACATATACTAAGCGATCAGTGCTAGGACCGGGGTGAAAACGCCGTCTGGCCGCCTGGATTAGCGGGCACCGCATGGCTGGGCTGGCCGCGTTATCCATCCGTTACTCACCCGGCCACGCTGGTCAGACGCGCTGGCAAACTATTAGTCAGCTATGATTTCCACTATGTCAAGCAGGAAGCATCATTGCCTGTGAAGTTGGAGGTGAAGGTGCCATTTCTGCTTTAAAAATGCCTGGGGGATTACACAATCAGCGGACAGACTCAGCGGCAGCAGCGTAGGGAAGCCAGCAGCAGGGGAGGTGACGGTGCAACTTCTGCTTTAAAGTTGCCTGGGGAATTTCACAGTTCCTGTTGTAGATGTGAATTAATAGATTTAGGGGAAAAATATTGATTCCTCTAATTTATTTTTGCATTTAAATGTATTTAATGTACTCAATGAGCAAGCCCTATCCACTCATAGCAAGATGCCTTAGTTTGGAAGTGTTCCATGCAGTGTTCACATTTATTTATTCTATTGGTGCACTAAGCACAGATATCATGTAATTACACTGCCATAATAACAGTGGGGTGGCTTGGACTACAGCTCCAGGCCGATGCATGTGTGTTACAATGTGAATTTTGCTTCGTACCATGTGTCATAATGTGAATTTTGCCTCATACCGCGTGTCGTAATGTGAATTTTGCCTCATACTGCACGGGGTGGATAATATTTGGCACAGAAGGAGACGACGGTAGATCACCGGTAAGTAAGTTTACAAAAAGTAGATCTCAGGTTACAAAAGTCCAGCCACCCCTGCTGTGTGGCAAAGTAGCCATTATAGTGGATGCATGCACACTGTTTCTGGACTTCTTCATCACTGTTTTGATGTTTTCAGGATGACCACCAAACAGTAACTTTTACAAATAAGTATTGTATGTTCACAGACCTTTTACTCACTAACAGAGACCTACACCCTAGACACTGGCCACTGTATGGCATCGGTCATACCAAACAAATGGCCTGCAGCGACCGTAAATACACCAGATTCCTCCTCCCCCTGACAGACCAACCACACCCTTGCCTTTAGAAAGAAGGCTCTCTCAAGAGTTTTGATTTGTTCAATTAGACTGTCAAATTACAGGAAGAGCCGCATGTATACACACTACACACATAGAGGTTTATTACTAAGATGGGATGTGTTGCTATGTGCAACCAATCAGAATTTATCTATTATTCTAGAAGACGCTAAACAAATAAGAGGTACAGATGGGTCTTGTCCCATCTTGGCAGGGGATGGCGCTGGCGTCGCCAGCCGCCATCCCCGCCAGCGCCATGGCGATGGTGAGAAGGGGACGCGCGCGCACGAGAGGCGCGCGCGTCCCCTTCCGACGGCGATTCCATCCGTTCCCCCGGGTCCCCGCCGGCTTGCCGGCGGTAACCCGGGGTCCCCGCCGCCTGCCCGCATCCCCCCCTAACACCCCCTAACCCTGTCTGTCTCCCTGAGGCGGAGACGGACAGGGTTTCCGTCTCGCTGGCGACGGAGACTGAGACGCGCGTGTGCGTGAGACGCACGCGCGTCTCAGTGCATTCGCTGGCGTGGCTGCTGGCGGGTCGCCAGCGCAGACGCCATGGCGACCTGCCAGCAAGGATGGGACCTGACCCATCTGTAGATTCACTATGGGCAAGATCCCATATTCAGTAGAACTCCCATCTTAGTAAATAAAACCCATTGTATCCTTTATGACTTTCCTTAGTCTTACTAGATAATCACTCCTGGTTCCTTTGTAGCACACTTTTCCTTTTGCCGCATATATCTGCCCCTAGCATCAACAAGTCCGGCGATGTGACCCTCGCGAGTAACGCAAATTTCCATTTTTGCATTTGTAAATAAGATGATAGGTCTATCCACTGTATGCTCTACACCAGTGGTTACCAAACTTTTTTGAATCATGGCACCCTAGAGTATCAGAATTATTTTGCGGCAACCCCTAAGTAAAACAAAAAGTAGAAAATAAATATAAAATTAAGTAGATAGTGTTTATATGTCATCCTTAGGGTTAGTTATTTGGTGGTGGAGAGGGCTGTGCTTCTGTTTTCACACATATTTTATGCTTGGTAGCCACATGCACTAGTATTGTCTATAACATTGACCATAACAATTTTTAATTGGTCCTGGAACATCAACTCAGGGCACCCCTGCAAGTGTCCCGAGGCACCCCAGGGTGCCACGGCACACAGTTTGGGAACCACTGCACTACACAATAACCCAAAAAGGTTGTAGTGCCAGGAACCACCAGGTAACATTGGCAATCACCTTTCTGTTTCTCTGTATTAATGGTAATGAAGCATGGTCCATGATTAAAGAGAGCTTTCTCCCCACTCGTATACTGTAGTGTACTTTTGTTCCCTTGGCAGTCACTTTCTGCTCAGATACAATATAGGATGTTCTACCCCCCTCACTTTCTCGAGACAGTACTGCACCTAAGGCAACATGAGAAGCGTCTATCTGTAGGAAAAACCTGTGGGTAACATCTGCCTGCTGTACCTTACATATACTAAGCGATCAGTGCTAGGACCGGGGTGAAAACGCCGTCTGGCCGCCTGGATTAGCGGGCACCGCATGGCTGGGCTGGCCGCGTTATCCATCCGTTACTCACCCGGCCACGCTGGTCAGACGCGCTGGCAAACTATTAGTCAGCTATGATTTCCACTATGTCAAGCAGGAAGCATCATTGCCTGTGAAGTTGGAGGTGAAGGTGCCATTTCTGCTTTAAAAATGCCTGGGGGATTACACAATCAGCGGACAGACTCAGCGGCAGCAGCGTAGGGAAGCCAGCAGCAGGGGAGGTGACGGTGCAACTGCTGCTTTAAAGTTGCCTGGGGAATTTCACAGTTCCTGTTGTAGATGTGAATTAATAGATTTAGGGGAAAAATATTGATTCCTCTAATTTATTTTTGCATTTAAATGTATTTAATGTACTCAATGAGCAAGCCCTATCCACTCATAGCAAGATGCCTTAGTTTGGAAGTGTTCCATGCAGTGTTCACATTTATTTATTCTATTGGTGCACTAAGCACAGATATCATGTAATTACACTGCCATAATAACAGTGGGGTGGCTTGGACTACAGCTCCAGGCCGATGCATGTGTGTTACAATGTGAATTTTGCTTCGTACCATGTGTCATAATGTGAATTTTGCCTCATACCGCGTGTCGTAATGTGAATTTTGCCTCATACTGCACGGGGTGGATAATATTTGGCACAGAAGGAGACGACGGTAGATCACCGGTAAGTAAGTTTACAAAAAGTAGATCTCAGGTTACAAAAGTCCAGCCACCCCTGCTGTGTGGCAAAGTAGCCATTATAGTGGATGCATGCACACTGTTTCTGGACTTCTTCATCACTGTTTTGTTGTTTTCAGGATGACCACCAAACAGTAACTTTTACAAATAAGTATTGTATGTTCACAGACCTTTTACTCACTAACAGAGACCTACACCCTAGACACTGGCCACTGTATGGCATCGGTTATACCAAACAAATGGCCTGCAGCGACCGTAAATACACCAGATTCCTCCTCCCCCTGACAGACCAACCACACCCTTGCCTTTAGAAAGAAGGCTCTCTCAAGAGTTTTGATTTGTTCAATTAGACTGTCAAATTACAGGAAGAGCCGCATGTATACACACTACACACATAGAGGTTTATTACTAAGATGGGATGTGTTGCTATGTGCAACCAATCAGAATTTATCTATTATTCTAGAAGACGCTAAACAAATAAGAGGTACAGATGGGTCTTGTCCCATCTTGGCAGGGGATGGCGCTGGCGTCGCCAGCCGCCATCCCCGCCAGCGCCATGGCGATGGTGAGAAGGGGACGCGCGCGCACGAGAGGCGCGCGCGTCCCCTTCCGACGGCGATTCCATCCGTTCCCCCGGGTCCCCGCCGGCTTGCCGGCGGTAACCCGGGGTCCCCGCCGCCTGCCCGCATCCCCCCCTAACACCCCCTAACCCTGTCTGTCTCCCTGAGGCGGAGACGGACAGGGTTTCCGTCTCGCTGGCGACGGAGACTGAGACGCGCGTGTGCGTGAGACGCACGCGCGTCTCAGTGCATTCGCTGGCGTGGCTGCTGGCGGGTCGCCAGCGCAGACGCCATGGCGACCTGCCAGCAAGGATGGGACCTGACCCATCTGTAGATTCACTATGGGCAAGATCCCATATTCAGTAGAACTCCCATCTTAGTAAATAAAACCCATTGTATCCTTTATGACTTTCCTTAGTCTTACTAGATAATCACTCCTGGTTCCTTTGTAGCACACTTTTCCTTTTGCCGCATATATCTGCCCCTAGCATCAACAAGTCCGGCGATGTGACCCTCGCGAGTAACGCAAATTTCCATTTTTGCATTTGTAAATAAGATGATAGGTCTATCCACTGTATGCTCTACACCAGTGGTTACCAAACTTTTTTGAATCATGGCACCCTAGAGTATCAGAATTATTTTGCGGCAACCCCTAAGTAAAACAAAAAGTAGAAAATAAATATAAAATTAAGTAGATAGTGTTTATATGTCATCCTTAGGGTTAGTTATTTGGTGGTGGAGAGGGCTGTGCTTCTGTTTTCACACATATTTTATGCTTGGTAGCCACATGCACTAGTATTGTCTATAACATTGACCATAACAATTTTTAATTGGTCCTGGAACATCAACTCAGGGCACCCCTGCAAGTGTCCCGAGGCACCCCAGGGTGCCACGGCACACAGTTTGGGAACCACTGCACTACACAATAACCCAAAAAGGTTGTAGTGCCAGGAACCACCAGGTAACATTGGCAATCACCTTTCTGTTTCTCTGTATTAATGGTAATGAAGCATGGTCCATGATTAAAGAGAGCTTTCTCCCCACTCGTATACTGTAGTGTACTTTTGTTCCCTTGGCAGTCACTTTCTGCTCAGATACAATATAGGATGTTCTACCCCCCTCACTTTCTCGAGACAGTACTGCACCTAAGGCAACATGAGAAGCGTCTATCTGTAGGAAAAACCTGTGGGTAACATCTGCCTGCTGTACCAAAGCAGTACAAAGGGCCAACCAAAGATCTGCCCATGCTGTCTCAGCAAGACTGTTCCACTTCAGCCGATCGGGACAGCATTTCTTAAGCAAGTCTCTTTGGATCGACTCTAGTCACAAAGTGGCTGATAAACTGCCTATAGTAACCTTCCAACCCCTGGCAGGTTCTTAACAGCAACTTGGTCTTAGCTAAATAGAAAAGCCAAATGAAGGCTTTAATTGCTGTTTAATCAGTATGTTGTTCATCCCAAGGCAGTGAGTAATTTTTGTGTTTGCTGTTAATGTATTGATTTGTAAATTTGACAACCAACTCTAGCATACAATCATCAATCTGGTATCTGAAATTTCTTTTATGCTACTGGCATTTCCTGCCACACCCTGGAGCCTCATGATCAAATTGCGTTGCACAGTTTTTCTGGAGTTGCTGCATGGCATTTTCTTCCAAGAAAATGATTCATTTTCCTTATTCACATTTTTTCATTTACAAATATAAAAGCCCTCCTCCTCTTTTCCATCAGAACTTGAATTTATGTCATTGTCCTGAGTGTCAGTTCCTTCTGATGCGTCAGTGTCACAATTCTCTTATTGAAAATCATAAAAAGCCAGATTCCCTAAGCTTTGGCAAGTGATAAAGGAGAGAGAGATAAGCTGTCAACCAATCAGGTGCTGTCATTTTTCAAACACAACTTGCAACATGACAGTTAAGAGCTGAATGGTTGGTGCTTTAGGCTGTGTCTAAACATTGCATTCTGACAGGTCCCTTTTAAAGGGACCTGTTTGGCAGGAAGGAGCCTGCACATGAAATCTATGGCTACATCTACACATTGCGTTTTAGCAGGATGCAGTTGAACAGGAGCTGTTTAGCAAGATGCTTACTCAAGAGGATATATACACAAGTCTGCTGCATCCTGCTAAAATGCAATGTGTAAATACAAGAAACTGCGTCCTGCCAAACAGGATCCTGTTCGACTGCATCCTGCTAAAACGCAATGTGTAGACGCAGCTTTACCTCTCTCTACTTTATCTGTCTCCAAGGTTTAACATATATTCTCTAAAAGAGGACCCTGCATCGTTCGTTGAAGTTCCTGGCCTACCATCATTGTCATCCTCACATCTTCAAATAAAGGATTTTCTTGACATCATCGGTATCCTTTAGGTGGTATTTTTTTTTTTTTTGGGGGGGGGGATGCCATCCTGTTTCTGTAACAAAAAAATAAAGGAACATATTTAGTCAAAGAAATTTGTTAGCTACCACAGTGTGAGCAACAAAGAATCACTGTCAATCCAACATAAGTGAAAAGCATGCTTGCTCGTATTTCTTTCAAGTACTTGGCCACAATAGAAATGAATACACAAAAAAAATACAAAAAGTAAAGTACACATACAAAGCAAAATAAGCAAAAAAACATTTCAGTTATTCAAGAATACGGAAAAATAACACTTTATTGCTCTACAAGGCTTTTTAAATCTCCCGTATTATTCTAAGGTTAATAAACCCATTTCCATTGACATGTAAACATTTATCATTCTTTATTCTCATTTAAAAAAAGAAATAGCAAAATAAAACCTATATAGATTAATGGATAAAGTCATAGCTATACTCACCAGCTTATTCATGTAAGGAAGGCTTACTATTCCTATGCGTATTGGGCCTAAGATAAACTATGGGCAGGATGCATTCTACTTTGTCTGCACTTTCTTTCCTCCAAGAAGTTTATTTTGTGACACCTCTAGATGTCTGCATACAATGTAACATTGCATTGTATTGCTCTTTTAATTGCATTTAAGACATGTCAAGCCACATTCCAAAACCAGTGTTTGTCTATGCTGCCTGATTCTTGACAATGTCATCATAACAGACCACTATTAGAGTACAATATTGCAGCTGGACTTTATTTTGGCCACCTGGCCATTGTCATCACCACATGCTTCCTTTCCATCCTCTTTTCTTCTGTCACTTCCTGGACAACTTCCCGTTCTTCCTCCTCCACAAACTCACTGCTAGAAACCCCTCTCCTTCTGCTTCATGGCACCCACCCAACACAATACAAAGACACCCACTACAGACAGACTTGTATAAAACAATGCAAACTCACTCACAAACAGATACCACTTATTAACAAGTATAGCTGGTCATTGGAATCCAATGGTTAGCAACCATCAATGTTCCTGAATCAATTTCCATTTTATGTCAGGACTGTGATCCTATTATCACGTGACTGTTTCCAATGGCTTATCAATAGTTTAATTATGTAAATTCAGCTGTGGACACCCGGAAGCGGTGTTTGCAGTAAAGGGCCTTTATTAGGTGTGATTTCCCAGCATTCACTGCGCATGACCACTGATATCCATCAAATGGTTCCCTTGTGATAGCTACATGCAAGGCATTGTACACAGCGTAATCATAAAACTTGCTAATGACACCTATGCAACTATCCTCTACTATCCTCTATCTTATCTCATTCCGATCCAAAATAGTGAGGTATTTTATAGAGGTTGTGAGTCTGCAATCCTGAGTGTAATTAGAACTAATTCACATCCAAACAGTAAGAGAGCATGAATTTTCAACTGAAAACTGATAGTTTGCTATGTGGTAATCTGCACGCATTTTGTGATTTTGCCAGCGACCACATTCAGATGTTGTGTGAGCTTTTACCCTCTGTCCCTAAACCTAGCAAATCTGGTGGTCTGGCTCGGATAACCGCATGCTATGTGTACAAAGATACAAAGTGTGTTATTGCAAATACATACATATACAGGTTGAGTATCCCTTAGAAAAAATATCGGTTATCCAAATTATTCAGAAAACCATAATTTTAAGAATGAAACTAGAGAAAACAGTGTAATGAGTGAAGTGGGCTGTCTGTCATGCAGTGCCACATGTAAGAAAACAAAACAGGCCCTCAATGGTATGCCGGCTCACCAGGAATCTTCCCTGTGAGCTCTATGACCAAACCACCCTGTTCATTATATAGTAATTCTCCTTGTTTAGACATTTGCTAAATACAAGGTGGTCCCATACCTCCAACATTTACAACTGCAGGATTGGGACGCTTGCACGATGGAGCAGCTTGTGTGGCCGAAAAAAGGGGCTTGGCCTATGTTGAAGGGGGTATGGCCTTGCAGGATACAGTGGCCGCAGTCCATCACTACATGGCCTGGCCAGTGCTGTGTAAACTGCTAGCCATGTCCCCAGCCTTCCTGCCTCTCCAAATGGATGCTGTGCGCATGCACACAGCGTCTATTCCCCACTAAACAGCGACAGGCTGGGGGGAATCCCAAATACCCACACGGGATAGTCCCACCAAAAAATGGCACTGTCCCAGCAAAAAAAGCAGGACAGTTGGGAGGTATGCAAACCTATGTATAAAGTGAGGCAGTGCCCTTATATGCTGCATTTGTGTTATCTTCATCACGTCTGACTACAGTATAATACCATGTGTGAGAGTGTTTTTCCTATACGTTCAGTTATGCTTGTATTATTTTCTCACTTGTATAATCCACCCAACATTGTGATATTGCTTAAGAAGATTGGTTTTGAACAGTAAACCAACTTGATATGTTTACAAGTAGACCATAGCAGATAACTGAATTATGAAATGTGTGTGTGTGTGTGACTGTGTGAGTGTGTACAGGATTTTATACTTTTAAGAGGCAAGCTGACACTCCTATGAGCCAGTGGAAAAAGTCCCCACACAACATTATTCAACAGCCTTAAAACAGAAATAAGCCAAGGGGAAAGGGTGACAAGGGGATTGAGTTGTATAGGACTGTCCCTTCACAAAGACACGTATGTCTAATATTAACCAGTGTGGACCCTGAATAGTGCAGCTAATTGATGCTCAAGAACACTAGGCATTGCCTTAAAATAAATATTGGCAAGGCAGAGCTAACAACTGCATGGCTATATCCAATAGCCAAAATGTTGCGACTCATTTGCAGATCTGGGTCCTTTCTGGTTAAGTGAAGATACATCAACCATGAAGGTGTTTTCTGTGGCTCCGGTACAAATCTCACATTTATTATTTTATTATTATTATGCACAACGGAATTGAGCAAGAGAGGGAATTGATTTATCAAGGTTCCACTTCAGATTGCAGCCAGTGGAAAGTCTCACCATGAAACTACGAAACGCATTAAAACTTTCAGTGACAAGTCTGGTTTATTTTAGTACAGCGTAAACCTGTACAGCAGGTTCACACTGTACTAAAATTGTACCGCTATCACATGCTTCTTCCCCTTACCATGGCTTAATGAGAATAAAGAGAAGCTGCTTGGAAGTCTTAATTATTTGGCAATGGCTGCCGGCATATTCCCCGGCACGACATTACTTTGGAACCAAATCATATAACGCTTCTACTTTCACAAAAAGGGGCAGATGTATTAAGCCTGGAGAAGAGATAAAGTGGAGATAAAGTTAAAGGAGATAAAGCACCAATCAAATGTGTTTGAAAATGACAGCTTGGAGTTGATTGGCTGATGCGTTATCTCCTTCCACTTTATCTCCAGTTTATCTCTTCTCCAGGCTTAATACATCTGCCCCTATGTCTGTTATATTGATCACTAGACCAACAGCATATTTGTATCTGTCAGTTAACATACATATTTTATCTTGCTTATTTTCTTTTCATATAATATATGTGGATGGAAACATGAGGAAAGATAGCAGATAACTGCCCAAATGGTGATATTACACAGAAGTATAGGGCAGAGGCTGGTCATAATATTTGATAAAGCTGCACTGCTACAAGCAGCGAAACGCGTTAGGCTATAGCCTGGACCAGGACCAGCTGAATACATTTGGACCCCATCAATCAGATTCCCCAGCGCTCTGGGTTGCCCATTCCCAAATCTTGAGAGACAACTGCCCATTTACCATCCCGCATCTGCGGTCTATTGTTGTCGACACCACGTGGATACATCTCCAAGCAGGAATCAAGGTTGGTTACAACGAACTGAGATTACTGACCAGTTGGTCTTAAAATTCTCCAACCCTGAGGACACCTGCCATTTGATTCCATCCCCAACATTGGAGCCTCTAGCGACGTGAGACACTATGGCCAAAACAGCTCTCAGCCCCACTACATCAATTGGGTTTCCAACCAACTGTGGCCCCACAGTCGTATCCATTTGAGGACCATTTGGTACTCAGCTTTCGGGACTGGATCATAATCACCACCAGTGGTAACTATTAGGCAACCCTAATTATCCCAGTTATTTACCCACGTTTACCATTTATTGGGTTCATTCCATTCAGCCTCCGGTCCAGTTATTGATTCACCTTTTTATTGTTGTATGTAATTGATTTATGACATGTTGTTTTATTGATATTAAATATTTGTACGATTATTTCATCAATACCAGCGCCACTTCTTTTTCTTTTTTACGCTGGTCATAATATTGTTTACACTGTGTACTGGTGCTGTATGTATGTATGTATGTATGTACAGTATGTATGTATGTACAGATTGAGTATCCCTTATCCAAAATGCCCGGGACCGTATAGTGCACTCCTACAGTAAATGAATAATGGGACTACAGAACATTTTAAACTTACATTATAATGGATTTGGATGTGTTTGTACAGTATATAGTACAGAAAAATTCTCCCCGATCTGCAGCTGGCAATTGGCTGAGAGAGGTCTCTTAGCCAATCAGCAGCCATCCATTCTTTTGAATGAGTTTTAAAAAAAAATGTATACTCCTTCCTCCCGTCTTTAACTCCTCGGGATTAATACATGTAATTTATTTCATGTAAAAATGGCACCTCAATTTGCCAGATAGTATGTGAGCCTCCCGGGGAGCTGCCAGCTATGGGGAAATTGTGTCCAACCCGTCCTTAACACAAGTCAATAAGTGTATGGGCACCTTAAGAGAAATAGACCATTGTAGTGTGCTGTGCGGATGATACATGAACATTTTTCATTCTCTTAATTCCCATTTTGTCCCATTAAAAAAACAAAATGTCATTAGTTTTACTAAATTTATTGGTACCGTATTTGCCGGCGTATAAGACGACCCCCCAACATTTCCACTCAAAATGTAGAGTTTGTTGTATAAGTGCAACCGGCGTATAAGACAACCCTCCCACTTGGAGGCATGTTTTTCAGGGGAAAAAAGTAGTCTTATACGCCAGCAAATACAGTACTTGTTTCCTAGCAGGGTGCCCAATTTCAGTACGTATGGTAATGTACTAAAATCGCATCGCATGACGTTATAGTGGCATGCAATGCGTGCGATGCGATTTAAGTACCGCTCCCATTCCCGCTCCCTGTCATTCCCACCCCCTGTCAGATTCTCACAGAAATCATTCTGAGGTGATTTTCTGACAGTAATGGAAGCATCCCTCAGAGCTGCTGGTTAACTTTTGCTGGTCTTTATAAAGTTTCTCAAATGGCTGCATCAATGAATATCTTCAGCTTGCCTCAGACGGAGGAGGAGGCTATACAGGTTTTCCAAGACCATTAACTCCTTCCGGTGGCGCAGAATTGCCCACAGAGAGGCACGTAATGCGCCTCTCTGTGAAGGAGTCTACGTGGCGGTGCCATGTGAAAGTGTGCCGGCTGAAGGTGAGCCTTAGAGTGGCCCACTGGTTTCCAGGGTGCCGCTTACCGTTTCTGACCTTGGTGCGTTTCATTTACTCCTGGGCACAGGAGCTCACCTCCATTGAGTATTGAGGGCAGCAGCTTAACATTTCAAAGAGACCTGCGGTTTTGTACAACCGCTGGATGCGGGAGGCTTGCGCCCTGGACATGATGGCGCAGCCACAGTGGCGGATCGGTGGACCTGGCCACATTGTGGAGGTAGATGAGACATTATTTGTTAAGCGCAAAAATAACGCCGGCCGGATTTTACCACAGCAGTGGATTTTCGGTGGAATATGTAGGGAAACCGGACATTGTTTCCTGAAAATGGTGCCCAGGTGTGATGCCACCACATTGATGGACTGTATAATTGAGAATATAGAGCCGGGCACCACTATCTATACGGACTCCTGGAGGGCATACAGCACTCAACAGCTTGAACTGGCAGGATACCAGCATTTCCAAGTGAATCATTGCTACAATTTCATTGACCCGGCCACAGGGGTTCATACCCAGAATGTGGAGAGATTGTGGGGCGCATGTAAATGGCGCAATAAGCGCCAAAGAGGCATAGCGCGACATGAGCTCCAATTCTATCTACAGGAATTCATATGGAGAAAGACATTGGGAGCTGATGACCCATTCCACCGCATACTGCAAGCACTTAAGCTCCTCCCTAAGGATGATTGTGTGATTTTATTTCTTGATTTTTAAGCATTAATGTTGTTGTTTTTAAAGTTCATATATTCTTATTGTTCTCATTAATTATTGTAATCAATGTTCTTAATTATTTATGCTTCTTCAATTAAATTATTTAAGTAAATTACAGTTAACACATGTCGTCATTACTGTGTCAGCTGTATGATATTGCAGGTGTGAATGTGTTCGTAAAACACCAACACTATCCACGCCACCCCGTAGCGTGGCGAGCGGCGGCGGGACGTGTCCTCCGACCTTTTCATACCCCCAATATCCACGTCAGAGTGGAGTTGAATCTATATAGTGTGGCGAGCGCAGCGAGCCACCGAGCCCGAAGCGTGGCGAGCGCAGCGAGCCCCACAAGGGGACGCGGAATACATGTAAAGTAATCCGCGGGGCTCGCTACACTCACCACGCTTCGGGCTCGGTGGCTCCCTGCGCTCGCCACACTATATGAAATCAACTCCACACCGACGTGGATAGTGGGGGTATGAAAAGGTCGGTGGACACATTCTGCCGCTTCTCGCCACGCTTCGGGGTGGCGTGGATAGTGGAGGTGACACAAAAAAATGGCATAGGTGCTTTCAATAGTAAGCACCCATCACATCTCATACTAAGCACACATCACATCTCATCCTATCACATCTCATAGTAAGCACACATCACATGTCATCGCATGGGTGCCTATACAATGAAATATCGCATCGCATCGGATCGCACCCTGTCTATGGTGCCCTTCGATCCCATGTGATATTTCATTTATAAGCACTCCTGTGCACTTTATATGGACATCGCATCGCACAGCACTGTAGACGCTGTACGATCCGATGTGATGCGATGCAATTTCACTACGGAGAATAGCCCAGTATGCTAAATGCGGTACTTATGTATTATCTGGACTCCCATGTTAAATGCACCCCATTTTTTCATACCCCTACTATCCAACTACGCATGGAGTTGATTGTATATAGTGTGGCGAGCGCAGTGAGCCACCGTGCCCGAAGCGTGGTGAGCGCAGCGAGCCCCGCGAGTGGACGCGGTCTCATAAGAAAAACGGGAGTCCAGATATTACATAAGTACCAAAAATGCGTACTGGGCGCCCTGCCAGGAAACAAGTACCAATTTATTTATTGCATTGGAATACATTTTTTTTCTGGGTACTTTTAACCCTTTCATTTTATTCTAAGAGCATGACAAAGCATGAGAATGTATACTATACTGTATGTGAGAGAGAGTTTGGGTTCTACAAATCTTAGAGGCACCCCTTATTATTGTAGAAAGAAAAGTAAAAATGAGAATAAAAAAAAACAAGAATACTGTGCTCAAAATGGAAACACTATTTATTTAAAATAGTAATAATACTTAAACACATACAAAACAATAGTATATGAAATATACATTTATAAATAGATTGATTAGTAAAAGGCTGTAGATATTGTTAGTGCATGCAAATACTTTGTTGTCAGTAGGTCCAGTTGTCAGCTGTAGTTACTAACCATCAGATGGATTCTATTTTACTATAGTATTAGGGGTATGGCTCTTTGGGTCGACACAAATTAGGTTGACATGCATTGTCGTGCAGATGAATCCAATATGAATAACCAATGGTCTCCTTAACGGATTATTCTGGTTCACTCCTGGCAAATTCCTTCTTAGATGGACAAAACCATGTGCACTGCAGGGGGGCAGATGTAACTTGTGCAGAGAGAATTAGATTTGGGTGAGTTATTTTGTTTCTGTGCAGGGAAAATACTGACTGCTTTATTTTTACACTGCAATATAGATCTCACTTTGAAGTAAAACCCTACTCAAATCTAACTCTCTCTGCACAAGGAACATCTACCCCACCTGCAGTGCACATGGTTTTGTCCATTTGAGAAGGAATTTGCCAGAAGGAGTGAACCAGAATAAGGCCCTAATTCACAAAGTGCATCTCTACAGAACTCAGCAAATCAGAAAAGCTGTCAGAATGTGTTTACGGAAAGAAGCATGTGAGAGATCGCTAATGGGTGCATTTAGTAAGCATAATAGTAATATACCATATTAATGGCTAATAAGTAGCTTTCCATACTCATTTATTAAATCTTTATCGCACCATATGGCTTTGCCATTTTAACTCTCAGATTCAAGTCTCTTGTCCTTACCTTAGACTTTTACTGGAAATTAATATTTTAGAATAAGTTCTAAACATTTTGGCAAAAACGACATATAATACATTACAGTTTATTACATGGATGTGATTTATAGCGATGTAATAAAGACAAAGAAGTAAATATGTTTTACAGTAGGTAAGGTAAATGGTGAATGTGGACTGCAATTATTACTTCATACCAATATGACAATAATTCTATATGCCTAGTACAATATTGTCTATACAATAATATGGTGTATTAATTTGATTCATTTACTCTGTCAGTCAGCTAGAGGTTAAAATGGAAAAAGTGTAGGGAAGCTGCGATAGAACTCTTTCAGATCAGGTTGTCCCTGTGCCTTATAAAGTCAAAGCTAGCAGGAACCTGCTTTTTTATTTTGGCTTCAGCTACTGTATTACAGGAGCACGTCTGTCTGCTCACAGCTGCTTTTCCATAGGGAACCCTTAAAGCAGCGCCTCCCCGCATCTCGCGGCGACGGCCAGTAGGTGGCGCTGGCACACGAAAATCAGCTGCTCCTTCTGTCACCAACAGACCTGTTGCATTTGCATTCAGCCGCTTGACTTGTGCAGCAGGGAGGCAGCTTCCAGCTGTATCCAGGAGCTGTGCAAGTTTCCCTCTGTGGGTTACAGCTGTGCCACACACTCAATGATCACAATGATGTCCTCTGCTCCAAGCCAGACCCAGACAGACCACAAGAGATCATGAAGATTTGAAGACATATTCCTGCTTGCACTTTCTGGGCTGTGACATTCCACTTTCTGCATACAGTATAGTAGTTTTATGAGGAGTAGACGTGGGAGCCAGTCCTAAGAAGGAAGGTGAGTTGTCAAAGATGTCATATTGGGAATATACTGTACATGTGTGAGGCCAGTATATATATATATATATATATATATATATATATATATATATATACACACACACACGCACATATGTATGTGGTATATATATATATATATATATATATATATATATGTGTGTGTATATATATATATATAAAGAGAGATATATATACACAGACATACAGTATGACATGCTATAATGGCCGCTACTTAATTAGTTGTAGTCTTAATTCAATTCAGTTAATTGCAATGTATGGAAAATATGAAGCGTCATAGAATATAGATCCTGAATTGTGAAGCTGAAATACAATATATATATATTATTCAGTTTATTAAAACCTTGCGCACTTTTAACCCCATAGTAAATGCTTACATTTTAAATGGGATATGAATATTTGTGGTTATTTCAGAATATAGTACAAACCTGTCATGTACTGCAGATTGTGGCCATTTACTGTTAATAGCCAATGATTATCCTACAAATGCAGCTCTTGTTTTGCAGATGTATTTTGATAAAAAAATGATCTTAAATATTTGCTGTAAGAGCTGTGTGGCAGCTGTGTATACTGTCAGTGCAGGGATGGGACCTGTTGCTGTCACATGCATTAGATGATGGCCTTTCTGGAAGAAAGGGGGTAGAAGAGACCGTATTGTGCACGTTTGTGTAACTTTTATGGAGGTTGCCAAATACACGAAGGAATTACATGAATCATGCGGCAGGTGGATCTGATTGAATAGGATAACTTTCCACATATTAGGCAATAAAAACATGTTTTGCAAAATTCAGTGGTATAAACGTACAAATATTTCACTAGTGGGTGAGTGGATTTTTGTTTCCCTCAGCGGATTGTATACAAAGAGTAAATTTGAATGAAGTGTAAAATGAGAAGAGTGTCTGATATAATCAGGCTACAATGGAATCATAAACATGCTCTTCCCTTGTGCATCTAGGCAGGCAATGCTGGACTGCTAAATGACATGACAGTTCTTACCGCTATAGAGCAATGGACATATATACGTAAATAAGACGGATTTATTTACTGCCAAATAATTGGTTACACAATTTGCTGGAGCATTGTATAAACAGAACTTGACTTCTTCATATTGTTTGAACTTCAAATTAAAAAACTTTATTAGGATGTATTCATACAGAGCATACTCATATTATTATACAAGACAAAAAACACTAGGTTCTGTCTGCAATGCACCTTGTACAGTAGTTACTGATTTAGAGTAACCTGATGCTAAGAGCAATACGGTAACATTATTTTACTTGCTGACAACCCAATGTATTAGATAAATTGAATACATTTATATAATATATATCTATATATATATTATGCTAAAAACATATTTTTTTCTTATTTTTGTTTTATTTTGGTAGTCCTAAGTATGTTTGTTGGTGATACTTAAGACTCAGCTTCCCTGATGGTAATGCCCTGTGACTCTGATCCGTGTGACTGTAGGTCATAATAGCCTGATTAATGCTGGCCATTGTGTGCCTTTATGGGACTGGCTACACATATATTTATCTGGTACATGACAATGTAGTAGTCAGAGATACTTGTAGATTGCTGTAGGGGTTTTGATGCTTTTAGATGGCTTAGCAGGTCATGCTTCTCGTGCTTGATCCTTAAGGCATGGTAACAGTTCAGGTTTTAATGATATCCAGGCTTTAGCACAGAAAGTTACATCAAAATGACTTAGGTACCTGCACTGATTTTGCCTATTTCATTGGCCATAAATAATTTTAATTGGTTCTGGACCACCAACCTGAGGCACCCCTGCAAGTGCTCGGAGGCACCCCAGGGAGCCTAGGCGCACAGTTTGGGAACCACTGACTTAGGTACTGTCTTCTGCAGCAGCGGGGTATGTAAGTATTTGTGAGCGTGTGTGTAACCCCTGTGTGGGAGTGTGTTTGTGACAAAACCCCCCTCCTCCTGTGTGTGAAGAGGCAGCAGCAGTGAGAACTACATCTCTCATCTCTTAGTAGCCTCTTTCCCTCTAAGCAGTCACCTTCCCAGTGAAAAGATAGAGGGATGATGACTGTGAGCCACGGAGACCACTGAACCAGGTGGCTAAGTAAAAACCGGACCTGGACAAGACCCCAGAACACTGGACCGGACATCAAACTACTCTTGTAGTTTAGGATTGGCATAGGACTTCCAAATTATAGGACACAGTGCTCAGTTGAATCAGGTGATGATCCAAGATGGGTAGCACAGCCAAGATGGGTAGCACAGATCCAAGGTTGCACCAATGTGTTTTGCTGATCAAACTGGCAGCTTTATTAAAGTGTCTCATTATTGTCAGGTTACTGATATTTATACCCAGAATCATAGTTAAATATTCACATAATTAATTGATTCATTTGTTGAATTCACTTATACCATGTTCTCATTGCTGCAAAACCCAGGTTTTTGTTGCCGGGTTTTTGGCAGGGCACTGATCATATCAGCTCACAGAACTCGTTCATACTGCACCTTAGACCCGGGAAATTCCTGTGTCTGCCCCGTTCACACTGCTTCCCTGGTCTGCCCTGCCAACAAGTGTGAGGAATCTAAGAGCAGCTTTTATTGGCTATTTAAAGAGCAACTTGGATTGTCCATACGGGCACCACCACTCTTCCTCCGATTGAGATCATGCACATTGGAGTACTTTAAGTTTGTTAACAACCTGTTGCTGGGTTTTATGGATGCCATGGGCAGAGAGTATTTTTGATATGTTGTAGTACACTGTCGATTCCTTGACAGTGCCAGTCACTTGCTTCTTTATTTCCTCCTCCCCTCTCACAGCCAGCAGCTCCAGCACCTCCTCAGCCCTCCACATGTCACCTGATCTCATTCCCCAATCAGATTGCATTTTCATGTCATGTGAGAAAAACCCTGGTCGCGCCTGTTCACACTGGTGGACACCCGTGTATTTTCCTGCAACAAACCTGTGTGCAAATACAGGGGCATTACACCTGGGAATTTCACTCACACCCATTCAAACCGGGTTTTGCGGAAGTGAGAACGGGGGTATTAATAATAAGAAGACTACTTTAGAGAAAGAAATCTATTCAACATGCAAACTATATGTGATCACACAGTCTGAAAATATAACTCTATTTAATTCAAATAAATTTGACCTCCCACAATCAAGAATCAATAGACCAGGGGGTGAGAATAATCCCATTGGTAGCTATTAGCATAAATAGCTTACATAAGTGCTTTGCAATCGTTATAACAAACACTGGACTGCACTGATTCAGGACTGGATTTAACGATCTGTGTCCCAGACCAATCCGAGCGCTGGAACGCCACCCCCGGCCAATGGAACGCGGAAGTGGTATGCAGTCAAGGGTGGAGTGTGGAAATGACATTAGTTCACAAGGAGTTAGGGCCCATATCTCGGACATTATAGTCATGGAACTTAAGTGGCTACTTTACCATGGCAGTTTCGCTATCAATATTTGTTTACTGCAACTACATCATCATGGGAGTTTCTCACTCCTTTTCCAAATCAGTTTATATAGCTCAATAGTAATTAGCACAAATAACAACCTAATTCCAGATTTATGAGATAAATATTACAGGGAAAATTCAATATATTACATATATGACCATAGGATGGACATATATAGGACCATAGGATGGACATTCCGTTTGAGCATGCCAGCTTATACATGTTATAAGACAACATTAAGTTCTGGGAAATCGTTTAGTCCCTTAGGGAACAATCAATCAAACGTTAAAAAGTATATATTTTCTGGTTACAGAGTGTTTTATATCTATTTCCCCCATGTTTAGTAGTATTAATATGTTCAAGTCCCAATAATTGAAGACTGTTAGGGTTACCATCAAGATGTCTAGAGCAGTGTTTTCAAACCACCATGCCGTGGCACACTAGTGTGCCTTGAGCTGTTCTCAAGTGTGCCCCCAAATCTAGAGATGCCCAAACCAGTTTACAGCCACCACCAGTTCAACTGTTATTTACTGATCTCTTCTTTTCACCTAAAGGGCCAATGTATTTTATTTTTCTTACCTGTGGGGACCAGTGTGATTGTTTTTTATATGGTGGCCAATAGGTTTGTTTGTTTTTTCCTTTGGGGGCCAATGTGTTTTGCCCTGTGGGGATCTCATGGTGTGCCTTGGCAATTTTAAAATCTTATTTAGTGTGCCACAAGGCAAAAAGTTTGAAAATCACTGGTCTAGAGGCACTGGGGCAGATGTATTAAGCCTGGGGAAGAGATAAACTTGAGATAAAATGGAAAGAGATAACGCATCAACCAATCAACTCCAAACTGTCTTATTTCAAACACAGCTGATTGGCTGATGTGCTATCTCCTTCCACTTTATCTCTAGTTTATCTCTTCACTAGTCTTAATACATCTGCCCCACTATGTAGTAAATGTTAATTTAGAATATTCTTCCAATGCTCAAGAAAGCGGGTTTGAAGCAGTGAACAGGCTCCGTGTCGCATTGACCTGAGTTACCCATTTACACTGTACCGCAAGCTGGTTTGTATCCATGTTCAACCCTGCTCGCTAGCTGGGTTGAAAATCTGGGTCATTTGATCCAGCATATTTCATCTGGGTGTGTTTCCAATGCACAATATCCCAGGTTTCTGCCCGTTCATGTACGATAACCTCGGATATTTGGGCCAGTGTAAAAGCAGTAATAGTCTGCATGCATTACTGTGCTGTATCTCTCTATGTAATTATTAGCCTTTCACCAAATATTTTCTTTGGCTGACAATACTTTGCAAGATAATTGAGCAAACCAGCCAATCAAATGACTGGTTTGAACAATTGTTGTTCAGTGTACATCCTGAATCATAATTATTCCTAGCCTGAAAACAACTGAGAAACCAGAAATGGTCACTGATGAAAGGAGACACTGCTGGGGGAAGGCGCACGTCGAAAGAGCTGATTGCTGGAGGAAGCCGCTGGTCGCAGGAGCTTGTCCCGTACACTCAGGGATATGGTCGCTCAGCCATAATGGCTGACATCGCACCGTGTGTACGTGGCTTTAGGGGTAGAGATGTGTGGGTTCAGTTTTACCCGGATTTACTCAAAGCAGGATCCTAATGGCTATCGGCTGTCATATGTTTTGGATAGACAATAGGATCCCGCTTTGAGAAACTAGTAAATCCGGATAAAACCGAACCCACACATCTCTACTTTGGGGTGAATTCAGTTAGCTGTGATAATCTGTTTTTGCAGTAAAATTAGCCTAAATCACAACCTATAATAAGCTGCCATTCAATTGGTGTGATAAATTTTGGTACTTGTGTAGTTTTACGGCGCCCGATATATCGGATGCGATATCGGCCGATATATCGATGCGATCCGATGCGATTTTTTACCTATTCATAACCTCACTATCCACCACGCTTCGGGCTCGGTGGCTCGCTGCGCACGCCACTCTATATAAAATCAACTCCATGCGTAGTGGATAGTGGGGTTATGAACAGGTAAAAAATCGGATCGCATCAATATATCGGCCGATATCGCATCCGATATTTCAGCATACGATATATCGGGTGCCGTAAAACTACACAAGTACCTAAATTTTCAGCAATAATTCTCATTTGGTTTACCGGTAATTTCACTTTGTAGCCTCTGAGCAGGTGATAAACTTGGTGAAATCCCTATATTAAGGTAAAAGTTTCAGGGTTTGGTTAATTACCCCTGGGACACCCCCTTAAGTGACTAATTAGGTTCTTAGTAGTTTTTAGTTATTTTAATTGTCCAATAATGACATATAACTTGGGGTACAAGATATGGGGCAGATATATATAGGTGCCTTATAAGTTTTTTGTGAAAGTGGCTTAAAATGACTGTACTTATACCAATATTTATTTACCCCCAATTTAGTTTGAGCACTTATTTTTCTTTTAATAATTCTTTACTTTCTTTTTTCAATGCATATAACAACCACTTATGACATTTCAACCTCTTAAGTGGTAGGTTTCCCTGGGGCAGAAGAAGCCTAGCAGGGCAGGGCAGGTTTGTTCTGCCCCACAAATATTCACCACTGAAGGTGCTACCGCTGTTTAGCTGTGGCAGCCCCTGCTCCCCTGGGGCTGCCTCTGGTTTCTGGCATTTGGTGCTTCTTGGACACCCGGTTGCGTTTGGGCACCCGTAGTGACAGGGTAGAGGGGAGTGATGGGAGGCAGCAATGGGAGGGGTGGGGGTGTGGTGCTGCCAGATAGTGGTGCACCGCTGGGAGGCATCACTGGTGCACACCTACATATCAGTGGCATGCCCTGAAATTTTTGGGGAGAGCATGATCTGGCAGCACAGCTCAGCCTGGAAAATTTCCAAGTATGGCACACCTTTATATTTTGGCCTCTAATAGACTTCTATACTGTTTTCATATATTAGATTGCCTTCTTTTGGGATACAGGAAGATTTCTCCTACACTTTCCTCTGGTTTTGACCTCAAGAATTATCTTAAGAATCACGTTTTTGCAGACTTTCAAGTGAAAAGGGCGAATCCTGGGTGCGCAGAAACCTGAACTAAGTTGCTTTTTGTTGTAATTTTTTTTAGCAATGCCCATGGTAAATTACCGCTTATCGCAGCTAATTGAATTGCCCCATTAAACTGTAGGCTGCCATGGCCATATACAACTTTGGCCATGACTGGACGTGAGTCCGACTCAGGAATCAGCCTTATTTCATGCTAATTCTAGAGGATTCCGTATGGTTTATTACTGGTGTGGCCATATGCAGCAAGACTTCTCTCTGCAATCTTATTATTTGAAAAGTAACAGGTGAAGAGAACGTTTAGCTTTTTTCAGACCCAGAGGGAAATTAAAATACTTTGCAGCCTGACTAAAAAATAATACTCATTCATTATTTTTCATGTATGTTTATTATGACTCGGATAATCCGCATTTTGATATGATCCTTTTCATAAACATGTATGTTACAATCTAGTCCCCAAAGATGACCTCCTGTGGGCAGATATTAGGGGCCTGATAATAATTTGACAAGCTGTTTTACTTAATGAAAAGTGACCAATAAGCTCATATGTTTTCATTTCATTTGTCTAGACGGCTCACTTATCTTTTTTTTTCTCTCAGCTGTAGACTATACTAGATTTCAAGTCTTGATGACCATTTTCCACAATAGTTGGGGTGCAAATAAAAAGCTGGCTGCGTTCTACACTATGGAATGTTAGTGTGAAGGTGGAATAGCAGATTTCTCTGTGCGACATTAATCAGCTCTGTTTTGGCAGGCTTCATTTTCCTGTTATTCATGAGCAATTCCTTTACATGTGATTAAACTTAGTGACGCTTATGCCATAGTCATAATACACTTCCATACTTCACTATCCGGCTGCTGTGGACCTGACTAAGGTCCTTATTCTGGTTGACTCACAAGGCTGCAAATTTCATAGCCTTGCAAGTCCCCTGGACGCCACCTGCACGGCCGAATCCCCCCCAGGCATGCGAATGGATGATTTGCATAATCATCCATTCGCAGATTTGGGTGCGGGGGAGAAATCATTCGATGCATGGCGGCCATCTAATAATTTCTTCAGCGCTCGCAGATCTGAGACACGTCTATGGTGTTTCAGCCCTGTGAGCACCCTCTGCTGGAAGCAGGCAGGCGGCTGACATCAGCTGCCTGCCCCCCGCACCCGTGTTTTCTGGGAATTACCATGAGAATGTTCCCATAGGCAAATTCCCCGGCCCGCCGCCCCACGCCCCTCTACGCCCCCCCGCCTAGATTTCTGTGTGCGAGTGCTGTGGGCGCTCGCACACAGCGGCTGCACATGTGCATAAAATCCTATGTGCATAAGCAGTCGCGAAAAATTGGCTCCCAGTGTGAACGCGCGGACGACCGATTAAATTAGAAGAACCCCTGTCAATTCTGTAATAAACTTTATAAGTCCTCGGCTCATTCCAAAATGAACATTAGGGAATCAAATGGTTAAACTTTGGCTCTTTGGCTCTCTATGAAATATAGCTGCTATAAATGTTTAATATTGGAATTCTTCATAAATAGAAAACTTCTGATTAAAAAGGGAAATACATACAAAAAAAACAAAACAATGGTACTTCCTCAGTTGGTATCTATGCTTTAATAGCAAACAAATCTATTAATATGTCATTGTCTGAGCAGGGCACATCATACACCAGATTAAAGATCTTGGGGCCTTATTCAGACTTGACTGCTAATTAGAGAATTTTCAAGCGATTATTGAATAACTGCACATGCGTATTGTATGCATTGTGCATGCACAAGGGGAATTAGTGACAGAAAATGTATACGAATCGTAAACCTAATCCTCTGGCAGTTTGACTGACAGGATGCTGTAATTCAGTGGTGGTAACCTGATGTTTTCTAAGTGTTTGAAAAAACACAGGTGCACCCAAACATTTTTGAGGAGGGTCTCTGACATCATCGATGACCTCTTCCACTCTGTCTCAGTGGAAGCCTCAGACCTACTGACAATTGTACAGACAACAAAATGGTTCGGGACTTGAGTATGGATTTGTGAGTGGTTGGTGGTTAGCGACCCATTTTCAATTTTATGTCACAATTTGGCATTTAGGGGCGTCTTCTCTTTCTGTGTGGTGTCTTTCTCTTTGCAGTCCATTGCGAATTTTCACATTAGCGGGCAAGTCTGAACTTGGACTTTGGGGGGCTATGGTAAAAAGGGGTGAAATGTTCCACCCAGGAAGCTTTGCTCAATTGAATCTGGCCGCATCAGCTAGTTAAAATGATTTGCAATTGAAGCTTTGTAGCATTTTCTGAGGCCTTCTAATACAAAAATAAGCATCTATTATCACTAATCTATGTACTTGTGTGCCTGGAAAGCACACACCTAAAGATATGATGCTTATAGATTAATTCCATCCTATAGGTTAGTATTTGGTGGAGGCACATAGCTTGCTGCCCTGCAGGCTTCTTGATGGTGACTCCCTCACTTCCGCCCACCCATAACATCACAGACAATTGTGGCTTTCTGATTAAGATTACTCAAACTCTGCGTGCTGCCTAGCCTCCGCCCACCCACTGGGTCTGGCCACCATGAAGGTCAGGGCTGCCATCAGGAATGGTTGGGGCCTGGGACTTATTTCCAGTCCGGGCCCCGGGTCCCCCCTCCTCAATTGACTTACCGTAACCCGGCTCCTGCTCCCTCCTCTCCTCTTCCGCTGAGATACAGCTTGGTGGTACAGGAGCGCAGGCTCCTTCAACTCAGGATGCCGCCTGTCAATGGCGTGGTGGAGGCCCAGGCTTGCTTTGGGGCTAAACGATGGCTGTCCCTGCTACCCCACTGCATGAAAAAAAAACAGTGGGTGACTCCACCCCCCCCCTGCAGTTCCTTTCCTCTGGCAGTGGAGCAGGAATGAGCGCACCTGTGTTTATGCCTAATGCCACAGTTTGCATGCATGAAATGGAGCTTCCCAGAGACGAGGACCCACATGGAAGCAGCTAAGAAACATTAACAGTGACACAGGAGAGAAGGGGCGTAGGGGTAGAATGTGTGACAAGAACTTAGCTGCAGCAGGAACAGGAACACTGGAACGACAGCTGGGAAGTTCGGGAACCAGGAACACCACTGGAATGCAAGCAGGGTCCAAGAAGCTATAACCGGCGTCTGTGCCCAGCAGACGCCGGCTATTTATTCAAATCTCGTGCCCCCGGCGGCTGCTGACATCAGCCGCACTGGTGGACGCTCGCCGGGCGGAAGTTCGGGGACGTTGAGGAGCAACGCCCCGATGCCCAGCAGCAGGGAGAGTAAAGGCGGAAGTTCGGGGCGTTGCTTGGCAACGTCCCCGACACCTCTCCGCACAGCGCTCGCCTGCACTGTTGGGGGTACTTGAGGACCAGGGTTGGGAACCACTGCTCTAGGGTGCCGTGATTCGAAAAAGATTGGGAACCACTGGTCTAGTGAATCCAAAGGACATTGAAAGTTGATAATTATGTTGTGGATTGTTGTTTGTCCTTGTTTATAAATATGTCTCATCCCTTCTTCTACTTACATAGAAATGAATGAGCTTGTATGGCCTATCCAATAATGGCAAATTTTGGCGTAACAAGATCAGACAGAAAATAATGTGATTAGATAAATGTTGATCAAGTGACATTTTTTTCAGCCTCCCATTCCATCACATACAAGACCAGACGCGCCAGTACCTTATGCATAGTGACGAGTCACAGATAAACCCACTGACAACAATAACCCAGCTATTTTGTGGCATGGGTGTGTTAAAAACTTTTTCTGGTAGTTTTGTAAAAGCCTGTATCCATCGCAGGAAGTTGAGACTGATTGTGACTAATGAGACATTTTTTCTTGTTTTTAAACAGTAAATGAGGTTAAAGTGGAACTGTGAAGGCAAGATGGCCTCTGGGCTTCTGTCAGTGTGGATAATAATATCGCTGACTGCTAAATCTTCAAGATATCAGGTAAATCTATAGTTAAATCTATACTTAATAGTTAATTACACTGACACAAAGTTGTGTGCATGACGAGTTTTTCAGAATGCAATCACTCAAATACAATAATTATGGGCAATTAATGTAACTTAAAGAAAACCTCATTTCTATGGAGAAAATGACAACTTCATTATTTATAACAGCAATGTTGCACTTTTTTTTTTAAATCAAGGGTTATTTGTGTCCAACTTTCCATAGTCACCTATATACAGGGTAGTCTGTGTGCTGGTTGATATTTTTGATAATTTAGCCTCTTATTTCCTTAGGTGTTGGTGTTATCACATTGTGCCTCATGCCTAGTGATGTCAATAATACATTTATATTTCAGTCAGGACATAAAATGGCTGCCCATGCTGTGCTATGCCTAACTGATCTATACATCTATAGATATGCCTACTATAAATGGGGTGCTGGAGGACTCACCGGCAGTCGAGATTCTGTCAGTCATTACCCCGACGTCGGAATCCCGACTGCTAAAAACTTGACACACAATGCTCACACACAATTTGGCACTTGATGAGCCAAATTTGACATGTGATAAATCGCTTGCGATTTATCACATGTCGTGGGCGCAGGGGGCGGGCGGTGAGGGGCAGGGGGCGGCGGTGCTCTCATCAGGGGGAGCAGTGGAGCGGGCAGCGGGTCCCTGAGCGCCGGGGAGTGCTGACCTGGCCAGGCGGTGATGTTCATATATATCAGCAGCGCTGCGGGAGTCAGGAGGGGACGTGGTGCCGGGTGCGGCGAGTGCTGCTGGCTGACCTGGCCGGGCATGTGATAACAAATAGCAGCAGCGGGGACGGGACGCGCAGTGGCGGCTATTAGATTTTTAAAATACCTGTCAAATGACCGGCCGTTCTCTGATTGGCTGAGAGCTCTCTCAGCCAATCAGAGAACGGCTGGTCATTTGACAGGTATTTTAAAAATCTAATAGCCGCCACTGCGCGTCCCGTCCAGGGCCCTTATTCTGGTTGGTGCGGCCAGAGCCGCACACGGGGCTCCGGCCGCACAAACCAATCCCCGCCCACCCTACGGATCGCCACGGCCGTCCGTACACGGACGGCTGGCGATCCGCATAAAAATGGTGGAGGCTACGCCTCCACCATGGTGGGAGCTGCCCCCTGCATTCGATGGTCGTCGACCATCGAAGGCAGGTCCGCACGCCGCGGCAGCTCCCGCAAGCTGAGACCACACGGACAATCGTCCGTGTGGTAGCTTGTATGGGGGCTGAAAGCTGACATCCGGCGACGTCAGCTTTCCGCCCCCATGAGCCGCGTCATGCCCTCATTTCCATGCATACGCCCCGCGTTTGCATGGGAACGCCCATGAAACGCGGGGCGTACACATAGGGAAATGAGGGGATGAAGCCCCTCACGCCCCTATCCGCCCCCTTTGCGGCGGACGAAATACGTCTGCGTCGAAGGGGGCTGCACATGCGCAGAATGACCTCTGCGCATGTGCAGAGTAAAAACATCGGCGGTACGGCCGCACGCGGGCCGTACCGATCCGATCAGAATAAGGGCCCAGCTGCTGCTATTTGTTATCACATGCCCGGCCAGGTCAGCCAGCAGCACTCGCCGCACCCGTCACCACATCCCCTCCCGACTACCGCAGCGCTGCTGATATATATGAACATCACCGCCCGGCCAGGTCAGCACTCTCCGGCGCTCAGGGACCCGCTGCCTGCCCCACTGCTCCCCCGGTGTCTGCATGCATATGCCTGTCAGGTGGGCATATGCATACAGGGAGGTCAGACGTGATCGTATGTACTGACGGATCGACCTCCCTGATCCGGTCCGATGCGCACGGGACCACGCATCGGATCAGATATCACACACCTGCGATTTTGGGCAGATTTCACCCGATTATCGGCACAAAGTGCCGAAATCGGATGAAATCATCCCAAAATCGCATAGTGTATGGGGGCCTTTAGATGTAGCAGTATAGGCACTGCATCTAGGTATCACCTTCACAATCTCCCTCACATGCTCTTTCAATTGTAGGCAAGTATGGTATAAACAGTGTTATTAATGTTGGTTCAGCCTCCACTGAGCATGTGAGCAGTGATTACATTTTAAATTCTATTTGTTTTGGAGAGTAACAAAAGAACTAACCTGCTTTGATATGTAGATTATTAATAGTTGATAAATAGAGGGGTTTATACACAAAGCTGATGGTTTATGTAAATATTGATTATACATTGCATATAGAGCTACTGGAATAAAAAATACTGCACTACACTATCCCAATTACACACAAAAAAAAAACACTTTATAAGACAAAAAGAAAAAAATCCCCACACATTTTGATCAGTCAGTGATGGATTTTGTTATGACTTTTTCTCAGTCTGTTCCCTCCTCCTTGATTGTGGACTGTCTGAGTTTAAGCATCCCTGTCTGACATCATTTACTTTGAACGCTGGTAAAAAGGCAGACTTTTCTGGTTGGTTGGAGAGTTGAGCTCAGTGGAGCCCCAGGATAACCTGCCTGCTGTATTGCTCAGAACACAATCCAGATATGATGTCATAAATTGAAATTGCAGGCGGTATGAAACTGAAGAGCAGAGGCTAATGAGAGGGCATACAGAGCTAAACAGAAATGCAGTGATGAAACAGACTTCATACCACTGGAAACCATAAATTGCCCATATGCACCTGCTCCTAGTCTAATCTTCACACATAACTATTTAACCCCTACAGTTTGGAACACATTGAAGTGCACTCACTGTTCCCTTTCTTTTCTGCATCCTGCACACATTGTGCAATGGATATAACATTTTGATGGTTATGTTTGTTTGTTTTTTATTACAAGATGTGTTTGTAATTACAGTGTAGGACAAACAGGAAGCAATAAGGTGGGGGAGGGCAATAAAGACAAAACTGAGTGTGTGAGGGGAGGTAGGGGTGTAAATGGTAAAATAGAAAATCGGATTACATTTTTGCACTATACTCCTAGCTAGCTATTCTGGAGCAACCACTCAAACACACTGTACCACCACCAATCCCACGCAGCGTTTCTCATCTAGACCATGAGTGTATATAAATAGATTATTAGGTAAAAACCTTAATGGTACTGATCTCAGAATGCGGTACTGCCTCCCTGCAGCGACCCGCCAACCCCATCTGGTGGGAATGTGCACTATAATCTCCACCTTCTCAAACAGCCTGCTGCTTGCAGCCTATTAAATTTCATCCTCAAGCTGGGTACACATTAGACAATTACACATTAGCACAACATCTTAATCAATGGGACCCGGTGGGGTAGCCGGCATCGGCAAGATGTATATGCACACTTCCCGTTGTGTCACTTGCTAGCGATGTCATCCTGAATGTACAGGTGGTGGAGAACAACACGAACAACACGCAGGAGTCCACATCGTTAATGGTATTGTGCGTACTCACTAGATGGTATACACAATAATGTTAATGTTGTTATGATATGTTGTGATTGTGCATATCATTTAAAAACATCGACTTTAAGCAAAAAACTGTGATTACTACTGAATTAGGCCCATAGTCCATAATAACATCTTTCTCAAACATGCACAAACACAGAAGGTAGCAGACTAGCTTTCAAAGCTTTTGCTTCAAGCAGGCTTACTAGTATATATATATATATATATATATATATATATATATATATATATACACACATACACACACACACACACACACAGAGGTATTATTAGGTAAATTGGGTACTCTTTACCTAGAAGGGCGCCCGCGATTGGAATCGCGGGCGTCCGGGGTAAAAAATCGCGGCCATCGCGGGTAAATCGCGGGTACATTAAAAACGGGTGCCCGCGATGACCGCGATTTTCCCATAGGGATCAATGTTAAAAACGGTGATTGACCGCGATTTTAATGTTAAATGCCTCAATGCCCGCGATTTGGCCATAGGAATCAATGTTAAATGGGCCACAGAGCCCTAATAGTCACCGTGAACTCTGAAATGGCCCCCACAATTGTTAACGCCACCCCACGATCAACGTGAACCCGAAGCGTGGCGAGCGCAGCGAGCCCGCGAGGTGCGGCGGTACGCGTCCTCCGACCTTTTCATGCCCTACTATCCACTTCGGCGTGGAGTTGAGAATAGAATAGTGTGGCGAGCGCAGCGAGCCACCGAGGCGCGTGGCGAGCGCATCGAGCCCCGCGAGGGGCCGCGGATACCTTCACAGGTAAACGCATCCCCTCGCGGGCTTCACAGGTGTCCGCTTTTCGCCACGGACACCTGTGAAGCCCGCGAGGGGACGCGTATAACTGTGAAGGTATCCGCGTCCCCTCGCGGGGCTCGCTGCGCTCGCCACGCTTCGGGCCTCGGTGGCTCGCTGCGCTCGCCACACTATTCTATTCTCAACTCCACGCCGACGTGGATAGTAGGGCATGAAAAGGTCGGAGGACGCGTACCGCCGCCCCTCGCGGGCTTGCTGCGCTCGCCACGCTTCGGGTTCACGTTGATCGTGGGGTGGCGTTAACAATTGTGGGGGCCATTTCAGAGTTCACGGTGACTATAAGGGCTCTGTGGCCCATTTAACATTGTTTCCTATGTAGGGCATTGAGGCACTGAACACTAAAATCGGGTCCAATCTCATTTTTAACATTGGTCCCTATGGGAAATCGCGGCCATCGCGGGCATCGCGTCGCACCCGATTTTTAGTGCATTCGATGGTCGCGATGGTCGCATTGGGCGCCCTTCTAGGTAAAGAGTACCGTAAATTGTTTTAAAGATTTTAAAGTGAAATACATAATACACATATGCCCTACTATCCACGTCGGCGTGGAGTTGAGAATAGAATAGTGTGGCGAGCGCAGCGAGCCACCGAGGCCCGAAGCGTGGCGAGCGCAGCGAGCCCCGCGAGGGGCGCGGATACCTTCACAGGTAAACGCGTCCCCTCGCGGGCTTCACAGGTGTCCGCTTTTCGCCACGGACACCTGTGAAGCCCGCGAGGGGACGCGTATAACTGTGAAGGTATCCGCGTCCCCTCGCGGGGCTCGCTGCGCTCGCCACGCTTCGGGCCTCGGTGGCTCGCTGCGCTCGCCACACTATTCTATTCTCAACTCCACGCCGACGTGGATAGTAGGGCATGAAAAGGTCGGAGGACGCGTACCGCCGCCCCTCGCGGGCTTGCTGCGCTCGCCACGCTTCGGGTTCACGTTGATCGTGGGGTGGCGTTAACAATTGTGGGGGCCATTTCAGAGTTCACGGTGACTATAAGGGCTCTGTGGCCCATTTAACATTGTTTCCTATGTAGGGCATTGAGGCACTGAACACTAAAATCGGGTCCAATCTCATTTTTAACATTGGTCCCTATGGGAAATCGCGGCCATCGCGGGCATCGCGTCGCACCCGATTTTTAGTGCATTCGATGGTCGCGATGGTCGCGATGGGCGCCCTTCTAGGTAAAGAGTACCGTAAATTGTTTTAAAGATTTTAAAGTGAAATACATAATACACATATTATATATATACTGTATACATCGGCTGGGGCAGGGGGTGCTAAAGTAAAATTTTGCCCTTAGTTTATACGGTATAGAACTGACCTGGAGAAGTAATTCTTATGAATAAAAATACAGAGGATGCAGGATTACCATGGTAAAATTAACATATCACCCAGAAATTCTATAGTCATTTGGACCATGGTCCTTTTTCGAAAGGTTATAAATATTTTCTATTATCCTTTTTCCTGTGCCTAAACAAAACTCCCTCCCACTGTTTACTTTTGTTTGGTTTCATTGTCAGGGCTGAACATTAGCTAGATTACTACAGGAAACTGCTTCAGTTTGGGATAGGGTCAACACAGAGGTCAAATATCCTTAGTGTGGACAGAACTGTCCTCAACACAGCGTTAAAACTAAACAGCAGACAGGAGTCTCACATTTAGCTTCCAAACTAGTTTTAAATAATCTTAACTAACTTGTTTTTGTAATGAGCCATTGTATTTTGAAAAGTACCAGGCTGTACTTAGGGGCAGATCTAATAAGTGATATTCTTGTTTAGTTCAAATAATACCATTCCATATGATAATTGATTGTTGTTCCAGCCAATAAGTTCCTAAATGTTGTGCTTGAAAAATAACAGAAGAGCTAATTGACTGGAACATCATTTATCATTCAAGATGAGTGATAACAAAATATCACTTGGTAAATCAGTCCATTAGTGTCTAAATATTTTCAATTCCAATAAGGATTACAGTTGCAGACCACAGGTACGGGTTCTACAGTATGTTAGCAGGAAGGCGACATAAATAAAAGTGCTACAAAGAATAAGATATAAACACATGAACATATTTGTATAGAAAAAAATGATTTCATTCAGTATATTGAAATATTTAGATTACATAAGGCAAACTGTGTAAGGGCTATTTCACACACTCCGGCTCCTGCCGGGCGGCGAAAACCCGTACGGCCAGGAAGCCGTGCAGCACACAGCAGTTTAGAATGGAGGGGATGGCCACAGCCCGGCAGCCGTCCCTTCCAGTGGTGGGATCCGGCTGCAGCCGGGCCGTGGCCGTCCTGTCTGAATGGACACAATCGTATCCATTAGTAACTACTATGCACGGCTTCTGGCCGTGCGGGATTTCGCCTGCCAGCAGGAGCCGCGTGTGTGAAATAGCCCTTAGGCTTAACATGCCAAGTTATTATTATTGTTATTTATTTATATGGCACCACAAGGGTTATGTAGCACCTAACAATACATACTGTAGATGAGCAAAAAAAAATAATAATAATTTAAATAATGAATTACAGCACATGGCAATTACATGGTAAACAAAGACAGTTCCATCAGGGGACAGGACACTGAAGCAATTATTAGGGTGGCAGAGATATATACAATCCATGCCTCCCAAATTCTTAGCCAGGCAAAGAGCAACAGCTACGCGCACTCCGAAGGGGCGTGGCTTAGCAACAAGGGGTGTGGTCTGCAAATAATGTAATTTCCGAGAGGCCACGCCTCAAGTTTTGGTGCTGTGGGGGTCTGACCAGAAGCTCTGTAAGCTGCTGGCCAGCCCTCAGTCCCTCTGCTGCGGGAATAGATGCTGTGCGCATGCGCACAGCGTCTATTTAGAAGGCGACAGCGGGGACTCCCAAGTGTCCCCCCACAGCTGCAGTACAATTCCAGTACCGGTCGTGTCGCTGAAACGTCCCCAATAACCGGGATGTTCCAGCGGAAAGCGGGACAGTTGGGAGATATGTATAATCTAATAAAAGCACATGAGGAGAGATGGCCCTGCTTGTGAAAGCTTACATTTTTAAGGGGTGGGGCAGACAGGAGTGACACAGAAGGGGAAGGAGCATAAACAGGTAAGGCTGAGAGATGGCTGAGTAAAGAAGTGGGTCTTGACCAAAGGCAGGGGGCTAGGAGACAGGGCCACACGCATGGTGAAATAGACGCCCCCATCACGTTCACCACCTCCAAATGTTGAGAAATATGACATTGTGGTACTTCATTGCCATTGGGGGTAAATCATATCCCATTCCACCATGATATCTAACAGTGTGTTTTGTTTTTGATCACTATCATTATATTTTCTGTAATAGATGCATATCATCCGGGACCCCTACTCTTCTGCCACTTTTAATCCTTAAAACTAAACCAACTGCCAAACAATTGATTAAATTTAGACATGCTGTCAATTTTAATAACATCTGCTAACGTAATCTATCTGTTTCAGAACTTATATTTATAACAGACTGAGAAGTTTCCATTATACACTTCTCTCACTGCCGCGCTAGCACATCGTTATATACTAGACTGTGCATGGGACTGTGCGGGTCTTATCAGCCTGCTGAAAAATCCAGCTCTGTATAGTAAAAAAAGAAGCTTAAAATAAAAATGTAAGATCTGTTCAAAGTCTTCTGTGACTGTTGCTATAAGTTTTAAGTCTCCCCCTTTAAAGTATCTCTAATGTTTTTTGGGGGGAGGGGGGGGGGGGGGAGGGTTTGTAAAAAAGTCCATACTAATTTTCCCACGTATGGATAGTATAGTGGTGTTTATGTCATTAGCTTCTGTTCTGTTAAAGCAGTAAGGAAGACAAGGAGCTCACAAGGCATTAACCAGTGCTATGGTTTCCGTCTCTCTGATTTCACAGAGGAAAGGCTGCTGTTTTCTCTGCATGCTATACCCTGGCTCCTTTCCCACTATCTTGATATACAGGGAAAATATTTTATAGTAACATATTGGGAACAAATGCGCAACTTTTAAAACTTTCTTTTTAAAGTACATGTGATATTTTGGAGCATGCTTTAGTAGGTTGCCTGATATTCCATATAATAAGACAGGGGTACTGGCATGCTAGAATCTTAAACTGATCATACAGTACTGCAATGTATCGCAGTACTGTAAGGCCATCTGATCCCCCATGAGCTGTCCAGGACCTTACAGGGCAACAGGATCGCATGCAATCCATCGCTTGTGGTCCTTTCACATGTGATGTATCGCATGCGACCCCTCTTCCCTGCCGTAGGGAGGCGGGTCTGCAGGTCCAACCTCTGACTCAGGTCCGATGCGCATCGGATCCGATGGAACATCAAACGCATCCGATTTGGGCCAATTTCTTAGCTCAATCCCTTGGGAATGGGTGAAATCGGCCAAAATCGCTGTTGTGTATGGGTGTCTTAAGTTTTATATACAAATGCCATTGGGCTTAAATGGGATAATACATTTACAAGCATGAGGTGCACACACATAGGTAGATTCAGTGGCTCTATATGAGCGAATTGCCAGATCTTATGGAGCACAGTTACAGTAAAGGTGCCCATACACTGCCTGCGATGTCTCGCGGCAGTGTACGGACAACCCGATACCCTGCGAGCCACCGGGACGGTCCTTTGTGATAGATCGCATGCGTCCCTGCTTACCGCCCGCCTCGCCGCCTGGAGGAACGGGTGTTCGGACGGCCTGCCGGTCCGACCACCTGGTCGGGTCCATCGGGCCCGACGGCATGTCAGGGAGAGGCGTTTTGGTCCGATTTAATGGGCCAATTTTTCGCAATCGGCCGAAATCGGACCAAATCACCTCAATGTATGGGGGCCTTAAGTGTTGCTGGAGTACAGAGGTTTCTTTTGGGTGGGATGTATGTATATTCTCTAAGCAAGACATCCAGCCCCTTTACATATGCCTACTGGCATGTACTGTACATGTACTGTACAAGTGTTATCATAAATGATTGTTGCAGTTGCGCCAAATACATCCCTTCTGGACAGGCCAGGTCTTGTGCAACTAAGCTTGTGTCAGGTGTCCGTTGTTTTCATGCAGATGTGTGTCAATCACAAAACTGCACTGATTAATTTGACACTTGTGCTATTATACAGAGGCATATCTGGGTCTTCCGACACCCAGTGTGCAGAATATAGCCCCCTGAAAAGGTCTGAAAGTAGGCGTGGCTTAGCAGCAAACCTCCATTTACCTCAGTCTGGGAAATGCTATTGGTGTAAGTAGGTGTGGCCTCAGGTAAAGCCACCAATTACATTACTCCTATGGCATGGATTGCATTCCCAAAGCTGCTGGGTCTCTCCCACAGACTGCCTGTTCCTCCTGCCAGCTCATCCTCTGTGACTGGAGCTGAGCGCTGCACGAGAATGGCACAATGCAGCACCCAGCTTCCTGTCACTGCGGAGGAGCTAGTATTTTATACATAAATGCAGTGTCAATCTTTGTTAATTAAATTATTCAATGCAGTTATGTGAACTGGTTTTGTCACATTACAGTACATTGCAAATAAGATGTTGCATAGTTTATCCTGTGAACATACATGTATGCAGGGGCGGATCCAGGATAAAATGACAGGGGGGGCACCATGATAAAAGAGGGTTTAGGTGAGTGAGAGCCAGTGTTAGTGGTGCCAGTGTACATGCTAAGAGAGCGGCAGAGAGAGGGTGGCAATGGGATTAAAAATAGGCCCACCATGGCAACAAAAGTGAAGGATGTAGTTGTGTGCGCGCCGAAGGCGCGCTCTGGAAAAGGGGGTGTGGCCACTCAACAGGGGGCATGTCCTTGAGTGGAGTGTACAACACCATATACAACTTCTACACATTATGCTACAAAATACTAGACCCCATTATACTTGCCCCTTACATATGATGCCAAATGGAATGAGCCAAAATTCAAACAATGCCACATGGATTGTGTCAAAATTCACACAATGCCACACAGATTGAGCCAAAATTTACATAATAACACACAGATTGAGCCAAAATTCACAAAATGCCAAATGGATTGAGCCAAAAGTCACATAATGCCAAATGGATTGAGCCAAAATTCACAAAATGCCAAATGGATTGAGCCAAAATTCACATAATGCCAAATGGATTGAGCCAAAATTCACATAATGCCACATGGATTGTGTCAAAATTCACATAATGCCACACGGATTGAGCCAAATTCATAAAATGCCATATGGATTGAGCCAAAATTCACATAATGCCACATGGATTGAGCCAAAATTCACATAATGCCACACGTATTGAGCCAAAATTCACATAATGCCACACGGATTGAGCCAGAATTCACATAATGCCACACAGATTAAGACAAAATTCACAATACGCTTCATAAACAGGGACATTGTCCACCAAAGGCGCGCATTAAACATTGACACCATAATGTCCATTGCACGTTAAGTTACACGGCATGATGTCCATTATGTATTATGCCAAACACCATAATGCCTATTAAATTTATGCTACATACAGTAAGTGCGTCTTATCTACATGCTCATTGCCAAGGGTTCCATGCTCATTGCCAGAGGTTCCATGCTCGTTGCCATGTGGGATTACATGCTCATTGCCAATGGGGAATACATGCTCGTGGTAAATGGGGGACAGCCGCCGCCAGGCAGAAGTGATAGCCACTGACAGTGGCAGAGCCTGGCTGAATTTCGAGCACTGCAGGTCCCAGCTATTTGAAATAATACCCATTTCACACCAGAAAATGCATTCCCAGGTTGGCCCCTTTTACACCAGCCTAGTCCCTGCATTTTCTGGTGTGAGGGGGAGAGAAAACCACCCCTCCCCCCCTTTAACCAGTTATCTCATTTATATATCTTCGGAACTAACTGACCCATTTACATGAGAAAAGTATCATATTGAAGAACTTTTGAGTGGGCTTTGAATGATTTTGGTCCAGTGAGTTTGGTTCCAGAGTAATCTGCCCTCAAAGAACATGAACAGCCATGAAATTACATTAAAAAAAAAAAAAAAATCGATTTACACGCTATATCTCTGGAACCCATTGACCTATATGGACCATCCTGGTACCATATTGAAGGCCCAGCGATTTGGAATTGAATGACATCAACCACAAGCTCCTGTGATGCCAGGGAGGGAACTGGCAGCCATCGGAACCGGGTGGGGGTCGGAATTGACGGGTCCCATATTATCCTATGGGGAAAAAAATGTTACAGCTTTGCCAGGCGATATCTCCGGTTCCCGGGGGGCTAGAGACATGGGGCTGGGCTCGTTGGAAAGCTCTGGTCCTCATCTACAAAATGAATGACAGGGGGGGCACGTGCCCGGGTGCCCCCCCCCTGAATCCGCCACTGCATGTATGTCCTAGTATGTACAACAATTATATTTAATATTAGGCATCAGTAAATCTGCGAAACTATTAAAAAAAAAATTTTTTTTTTAAAGAACCATAAAAAAATTCCCAAGCTACCAAGAAATCACTAATCAATATCGCCAGAGCATTCGCAAACAGCCAATCACATTCGGTTCACTAGTGCTGGGGAACATCATAACCCTCATTTGCCATTTGTTCCTGACCATATCATGTGTAAATAATATGGTTATGGTATAAAAGGTCGACACCAAAAGGTTGGCATAGACAGAAGGTTGTACAAGATCGACATGCACAATGTCAACATACACAAAAGGTTAAACTATGAAAAAGTAAAAAAATAATCCCGAATGTCAACCATTTTATGTGTCGCCCCTTGCCTTGTTGTCATTTTGACTGTGTTGAACTTTTGTTTATGCCGACCTTGTCAATGTCGACCATATGGTGTTGACCTATTGACTGTCAACTTATCGACCAAATAATCTAGCTTTCTCATAGGCATAGGCATAGAAGTCTTTGTCCTGGCCTGCATCTGTTCACAATTACACAAACACACCATTACTCTGGGAGTTCTAAGTTAGAACACTCCACTTTCCACCTATCAACACAGAAGTGTCAAAACTCACACACACATCTGATCAGGTAATTGCTCCTGAATGTAAAATCGTATTCAGTATGAATATCTACTGTAGAACCATTTAGAATTGTGGCTTGGAGTTGGTTGTGCATCTGATTTGTAGTATTCCTAGAATGACACGTTCAGTGTTACATGCTACTGTTGTGTCTGATAAAGGAGATGTTGATTGTGTAATATCTGTTCTGAAAGCACTGTGTGGCGCGATGGGTGTGCAATTGCTGAAAATTATACTTGCAAGTAAGGGGAGCTGCTGACAGTCTGATAACAGATTAATACTTCACTATCAAACCAAACACAACATGCCGTCCTGGCCTGACTATTTCGTGACGGCTCCTTTCCTGTACTGTGAAGCAGTGCCATGAAGGAAATACTTGGGAAAAGGGCTCTACTCAGCTGAACATAAATCTTTCTAAGTTGGTCACAAAACAACATAAATAGTGTGTTCCTGGGCCTGGCTTCACAGGAGACTTTGAGGACAGCAGCTGGGTAATGCATAAGTTATCTCTATTTTGCTTGTCCAAGATATTAAGAAATGCCATTTCAAAGAGCAGAGAACCATAACAGGTCTGTATTCACTGCTCTAATTAAACTTGTCTGGAAAAGATAAATCCAAAGTTTGTGTAACAGTGCGCTGGTTGTACTGTTCTGAAATATATCTGCATCTGTGCAGCAGGTCCGAGTGTAATGTATATAAATAATTACAGCTTAAGAGCAGTGTATACACTATACACTAACATGCTATGTATTGTTTACAATATTGTACATAACACAGTGGCATAGCTAACTGCCCTTGCAGCCCAATTCAACATAAGAGCCTGGATAACCAATAAATACAGTTACTCCACACATACTGATGCTGCTTTTCTTTATGCTCTCTGCAAACACTGCCCACTTTCGTCAATGCAGATTTGACTTTTTAAAAAGATCAAATCTGCACGGGCTTCAGTGTGGTTGAAAATGGCCGCAGAGAATATATGTGTGCCAATATTTCCAACTGTCGGAAATATTGGTACACATGGAATGCCCCCCTATCACTGTTATCTTTTTCTGTGCTTCTTATGATCATCTATCTACTGCATACCTTCATTAATATGCCTGTTTCTATCTACTGATATTTCACCTTAAAAGATACATCATTCTATACAAAACTGGCTTTCCTACAGTCAGTGATGGTTTTTACCTATGGGCTGCAAGAGTTGCAGCCCCCCCCCCAGGTAAAATCCACCATTGTAGTGAAGCCAGTGCAGTCTCACAGACTGGCAGTGACTTCCCAGCAGAAGTCCAACCTGCCGATCACCAAAGCAGTCCCATTGGGTGGTACTCCCTCTATGGGCTGCGAGTGGCAGCCTATAAAATATAGGGATTGCACATGTGCAGTACCTATGTTGGTACTGCGCATGTGCCAGTCCTGGTGTGTGTCCTCTTTATTGTACAAGCAACGGGACTGTGATTTCCCTGCTATGGGCAGCCCATAGAAGCTGGGCGCATGCGCAGTACAGAGGTTTGTATTGCGCATGCGCCAGTTCCGGCACCTGTCATAATAGTACAGGCGACGGTAGCGCCGTGCCTTTGTGTGGCGAGGACCAGGAGTAACGATGGCAGCGGCAAGGGGGTGCCTGCATCACGATCAGCAGCCACCCCCCTCCTGCCAAAAGGTAAGAGCTTCCACTTTCTACAGTGATTCTGTTTGAACTGCTGGCAGGAAACAATAATGCTGCCACTCTGCAAGAAATAAAGTGTGATCAATTTAACCCAAGATTTTTCCATTTTAATCATCAGAAAAATTTTGTCCAAAAACTGATGAAGCTGGCAGCGGTCTTGTTAATCGCGTAACCAAAGGTTTATGCAGAATTGATGTATGCTGTATAAGATATTTGCTTTTTAAGACATTAATGTGATTGAATTTATGATCTATGATAAATCCTTAATAAAGAAATATCATACTGTATACTGAGGGAACCTGCGTCAAAAAGGAGTTTGTCCACAAAGTATGCCATTGACAAGGATCTCAATTCCTCTTTTTCTTTCAAGGCAAAAAACACCACCAGACGGTCAGATTTATTTCCTCAATTAGTTAGGGTGCTGGAATTTGGGATGAAATGTTAGTGAGCTATTTCTTAAGACTTTAGATTAAATGCCTCCTCTTTTCTAAAACCGTATAGATTAGTCCTAGGATATTGACGAAGATAAGTCTGCATTTTTAAGAGTGTTCCTTGGCTCTTGCGCTCCATAAAAGGATCCGAAGTATGCATCAATTGATACTTGGTGGAGATTATATCTTTTTTTTTGTTGAACTGAGTAATTTTTATTACGTTTGCAAAATAAAAAAAAGAACAATAATATTACAGACAGCAGTGTAACAATGTATCAAAAGGTGCGTACAGGAAGTATGCAATAGCCAGAATATAGTATATATTCACAGGAGTATAGAAAAGCATCTATATGTATTCGCGCACAGAACAGGTAGGATATATATAGGATGAATACTGTCCCTCCAGGATACCGGCAAGCATACATTAAGTCAAGTACCCGGAGGCACCATCTGGGTTCTTGGAAACAGAGGAGTAGAAGGAGGGACAATTACATGAACACAGCGCATAACAAATCATTAAGCACCATTGACCTGTATCGTTAAATAATAAACTACTATAAAACACCACTGTCTAAACGCAAATAAACCCACTAACATTGATAGAAAACAAAAAAGAAAGACCTCCCAAAGGACCCAAAGCAAACCTCCCACCTAACCCCCCACCCTGTACTACCCACCCCCAACTTAGGTGTACCTGGAGCCCTACAACCATACTACCCCTATACTCATTATCACCCCCCCCACTCCACTATCTATTCTAACTAAGTCTAAGTCCTACCTATCCCACCCACATATAAACTAACCCCCCTCCCCCATTATAAAATATAAGAAATTAAGAGCAGGATATGCCGAGGGCTACAAGGATATGACCCTGATGACGGTTAGGATATGTCAACTCTTCCGCCTAGGTATGACACTATGACACTGTATCACACATAATAGTATTTAACAGAGTAGTAAAGAAAACCAGAAAGGGTATAAACATCACAGATCAAACATCACAGATTAACCCCCCCCCCCCCATTCAAAGAGGGAGAACTATCACATGGACTAGACGGGGCAGTGGACTTGTAACATCATTCTATAGAAGGCTGTATGGATCAACGAAAACAACAGAAAGGATTATAGAACACAAATCAGACTATGAAAACATATTGGGGAACTAAAAAAGAGATCTTTAATCCGGCCAGTCCTCCAGTCCCTGAAAAAGAATGGGCATAGTGTAAAAAAACATGTTCCCAGCTGCTCGAGGAGAGATAGATAAATAACAGGAACAATTATATATCAAGGGCCAGGATCTCACCTGTTCCAGGAGTGAAAAAAGAAAGACGTCGTGTAAGGCCCATCATAGATGAAATGCTCAGGGTCGGAACAATTAAACTTTACTGCAGGCAGAGTCTCAGGATAACATATATCTGAATCTTGAGCTGGTACCAGAGGGATAGAAGCCCCATGTGTACTGGATATAGGCAGACCTCCCTTCGCAACCATCGCAACTCCGGCAGGTGTACAGGCAAGAGGCGGAGCACCATAGCATACATCATCAATCTTATTTTGAAAGCCTGGTAGTAGAGGCAAATATCGCATGCAGAATCTGTTCAATGGAGAGATCCATGGTCTTATGTAGCCCACAGTAGACAGTAGTAATATAAATCCCCAGTAGTCAACCTTTAGCTGCAGAATAACCACACTAAGGAAAGGTGATGGCTAGCACGTCGTCAGGCATATGTAAAAGGTCAACAGCTTGGGGATGAAAAGTGAAATGCTTGACCCCCTTTCAGGCGCAAAAAATATGGGTCGCTAGTGGGTTTCGTCTCAAGGTCTAACCTTCCTAAGACCTAATACACTATGTTATAACAGAGGAAAAAGTGACAAAACCAATAAGCGCCACCATGCGTGAGGACACCACAAATGTGAATGATCAAGAAATGACACTTCCCTGATGTTCTGATGTATCAAATTCCTCCTTCTTTGTAGGGGTGGTGGTGGTGATATCACGTTCTCCCACAGTAGAATATGTGAAATGAGAAATAGAGCAATGTGTAATTCCGTAAGGAGAGAATATGTGGTTTTATCTTTATGCGTGTAAATAATGCACACCTCACTTACACAAGTGGGGTGGTAAACACATATATAAGGGTATCTTTATGTTGAAATTATAGCGTACCAGTACTCACGTTGGTGAATACATACACGTAGGTGTAAAGGTATCTTTAAACACAGGAAGATGGCGTACCCGTACTCACGTTGTCAATGTGGGGGTGAAGCCCATCAAGGTATCTTTATATACTCCACATCAAAAAGGACATTCAACACTTTTTATTCACAACATAAGTGACTCAAAACAAAAAATATAAAATTATATAAAATACTATGAGTGAAAAAGCCTTACTCAGAGATCAGGTTCAGTGCTGGGGCTCTAAATCAGACCTAGTACTTGCTGCTCGGTCCGGACGAGTTAGCAAGACAGGAATGGTGAAGTAACTCTCCAGAACTTACCTTAATCTCTTTTCTGGTATAATTCCACAGCAAACAGTCCTATGCCTTCAACATGTTTCGGGACTGCTTTGTCCCTTCCTCAGGATGGAGCTTGGGGATGAACCAGCGCCACTGGTAGCACATTGATGTATTATAGTTCAGAGGATGAAAAACTATAAAATGCACAAAATAATAATCAGCAGAGCCAGAAAGAATATTGAGGTATCCATGCAGGGGAATTGGTGTCTGTGCTCCTTATAAGCTGCAGCAGCAGCACCTCTCACAACAGTAGTTTAGCAGGTGACAGGCAGCAATAGCAGGGATCAGCAATACACCGATATCTTGACCACCTGCTTGCAGGTTCTGGAGAAATCAGAGGTTTCTATGGAGAGCAATGTAGTCAGAAGTAGATCGACACAGGTGCCTCAGCCCGGGAGGCAGGCAAGCAAGATGGCGCCGGCACCTCCATGCGGCTCCAGCAGCGTGTCTCAAATGAGACAAACTCCCACTCTCTCACCGCTAAACCTCCGGAGAACCACTTGGCGCTCCCACCCACCGAATGACCCGGCAAGAGGCACCGAAGTAGTTGGGTCGCATGTTAATCATGCCGGTGTCTCCAGGAGGAAGATGGCGGTATAGCAGAAGACTGTCAGGGCACACCCACTCACAGCAGACCTCCACAAAAACGGAGACCAGACTCACACAGGCATCGACAGTGGCACCTCCAAATGATCAGCGTCGCTATTATTACAGCCGGGTGGGACTGAAGATGAAGCTGTCAGAGGATCCAAGATGGCGCCCGCAGCAGGCCCAACCAGTCACCCGAGCCTCCATGAGCCGCACAGGAGAATCACAGGTGGCACAGGGGATGCAGAAAGGCTCCAGAGGAGAAGGAGGTGAGGATAGGGTGTCCATGGGCCCTGGGGGAGTATATATATACAGTATATCAGGAGAGCTCTTGCCCCCGCGTCCGCTCACATTGCCGGTCAAGCCACGCCCCCCGGAGTTTATATCTTTAATTAATAACATTTTCCATATGCAGTACACTGTGTAATTAAAAAAAAACTTGTTTGCTTGTGGCCTCCTTGCTAAAGCGGAAACTAGAGCCTAAACTGTCTTGCACTAGGCCTGGTTGAAGATTGTTCTTGGATAAGGAGGGATGGCAGCTCACTTTTAAAAAATTAAGTGATTCTAATAAATATTTAGCACAGTGGTTATCGCTAATACATGGAATGGACCATATTCAAAACCACACTTATTTTCTTCCATCATTCCAGGACACCATCTTTTTGTCTCCTCTCTTTTTCTATTGGCCATCTCTCTTGTTTACTACCTTGTTCCCTGTCAGCTTCCTATTTTTCTTTTCATACATTTAAAATATCTCTCTCTTACCATTTTTTACCTCTTTTAGCTCTCTAGGATTAATCTCTGACATGAGGTGCAAGCAAGCGGGAGGTGGTCTGAAGGCAAGATGTAAGCAAAGCAGAAACAGTCAAGGCATCAGGCAGGGGGTTGGAGGAGTAGCCTCATGACTAGGTTATGCATCAGAAGGGTATGCTTTGATGAATAGTTGGCTTTTCAGTGACCATTTGAAGCTTCGTAAGGTCAGGGAGAGTCTAATGGAGCAGAGGAGAGCGAGAGGGGGAAACACAGGCAAAATCTTGAACTCGAGACTCGAGCTTGAACATGAGAAGCAGTGACCAGGGTAGAGTAAAGGCGATGATCATTGGCCGACTGTAGAGGGCGGGAGGGAGTATGAAGGGAGAAATGGTTAGAGATGCATGGAGCAATGAAATTGGAAATACCCTGTTATGGGAGGGTGAGGAGTTTGAACAGGTTTCTGTAGGTGATTGGGAGCCAGTGCAGATGAAGGGAAGTGACAGAAGTGGAGCATAAGATAAGCCTAGCCGCAGAGTTAAGGACAGATTGGAGGGGGGCAAGATGGGAGCTAGTAAGGCCTGTGAGAAGAATGTTAGAACAGTAGTCGAGCCGTGAGATGACCAGTGACTGGATTATAAGTTTAGTTGCACTCTGGGAGAGAAATGGCCTGATGCGAGCGATGTTGCGCATCTGGAACCAACAGGTTTGCACCATAGCTTGGATGTGGGGTGCAAAGTTGAGTGAGGACTCGAGTGGTGCCCAAGCAGCGGAGTTAGGTATGGGGGAGATGATGGTGATGTCATATTGGTAGGGTGTACATACTAGATGATGTGTTCCAAATCGTTATCGATATCATCAGATATGCCTGCATCAAAACATGTGAGGTACAATGCACAGTTGTGCGTGATGGCGCGTACACACTTGATATTGTCGGCGATTTCATGTTCCAATTCTGTTCAGAATAACAAATTGTCCAATGTATCGTCTAGTGGGTACACAGCTTAAGGATAAGTGATATGTAAGATATAGTATGTAATACAGGCCAGGCACAACGTCCAGTTATGAAATACCGTACAAATCAAACTTAAGCTGTATACACACGCTTTGATTTTTCCCTGTTTTCGATTCAATTTTGCTTATAGAAGCAAAATCGAATCCACATCGAATGGTTTTTAGGACACTTTCGATCTGCATTCGATTCGATGCGCGCTCCCGTTTTCTCAAAATCGAAAAGAAAAATAGACTGTGCAGCCAAGGAAATCTCGAATTCGATCCAGTAAATCAAATCAGTACATTGTGCCTACACTGTGAAATCGAAATCGAATCGAATGCAAAAGTACAGATCTAATGCCAAATTGAATGGGAAGATCTAATGCCAGATCTAATAGAAAATTGAATCGAACATTGAATCTAAAGCAAAACGAAGTGTGTGTACATAGCTTTAGTTTGCTATAATACCATTCCAACAATATACCTTACTTTCCTTCAATCCCATATTTCCTATCCCATATTTTCCTGTCAGTGAAGTAAAACAGTTTTAGAACTAGTCACCTTTAATTCCTCTAACATATAGGCTTATGAAGTGTAACTCACAATGCTTATTTTTTGGGACAACACAGAAAACACATGGGAGCCATAATCAAGTGTGGGGGAAATTGAACAGTTATCTTTTGCAATATTGCATACACAGTGCCACTGTGGTGGTGGTGGTCTCTGAGTGGAAGTGTGTGTGTGTGTGTGTGTGTGTGTGTGTGTGGAGAGGGGGTTGTTAAGAATATACAGTAGTAACAGCTTTTGTTCCTGCTCACTACAATGATTAGAATGGTTTGTTATTTATTGCCTTGTTGTCTATTTTATGTATCTATGTTGTCTATTGTATCTATTGTATGCCTTGTAATGCTCTCAGCCGCATTGAATTAGAATTCTAAAAAGTACAGTAGAGGTTCCCATTCAAAGAGCTTTTCAGGCTTAAAATCACATCGTAAAGTCCAAAAAGTATGTGCTGCAGGTACGTTTTTTAACTAAATCGCATCATATCTAAAATCTGGGACCTATGGCAGTACTGTTCTTAATCCATTCCTACTATGTGAATGTCCCAAATGGAAGACTTGTTGTCCATACTCAATGCCTACCCACATGTTCTCCTTTATTCTCTTTTAACTGTATACGATTCCTGATGATTATCACATTGTAAACACATATTTAATACGTACAGTATTTTCTGAATAATGCACCACTCTTATGTAATGTTTTTGTTTTTGTTAATTTTCCTTTATTGATCTTATCATCAAAATTCAGTAAAAATGCATGATTAAAAAAAAAAATCGCATCGTATCTAGTTCAAAAAGGCACGCTGCTTTATGACATCGATGAGCTTTGAACTAGATACAATGCAATCTAGTTAAAAACACATGGTGTGCATCACATCGTGTATGGGCGGCATAAACATGCAGTTTAAAAGAAAAAGTTTTGATATCAAAACTTTGTGATAGCACGATTTCAATGTGATACTGCCGATGGTCGCGATGCAGGCACCACTCTGCCGCCACCACTCCTGGTCCCTGCCACACACAGGCTCAGCGTTCCCGGCACCTGTACCATGATGACGGGCATCGGAAGTGGCGCATGCACAGTACATACCTCTGTACTGTGCATGTGGCCAGCTTCTATGGGCTGCTTTGGCAACAGCCCATAGAAGCGAAATCACGGTCCCTGCACCTGTATAAGAGATGACAGGCACCGGGACCGGTACGTGCGCAGAACCGACGCAGGTACTGTGCATGTGCAATCCCCGGATTTTATGGTAGAGAGGCGAACACCTCCCAATGGGACTGCCTCGGTGGCTAGGACTTCCACTAGGAAGTCACTGCCAGTCACAGTGCAGTCTCACAGACTGCATCTGGCTTCACTACAGTGTTTACCGCCACTGGTAACTAGTGAAATTAAGGAGGTTCAATTCTGTATTCCTGATTTAATAGGTAAGATTTCATGGCAATGGTAGCAGGTAATGATCAGACAATCAGATTTTGGGTAGAGCAGAGGTGTCCAGTTGGGAGATAGTTTAGAATAGACAAGATATTTGTTTTGCCGTTTGTCAGTAGAACTATAATATGGACTGACAGAGCATAGCAGCGGTAAAGAACATTTTGCAATGAAGATTAGCGTAGCTGATGTATTAGGTTGTAGGGGTGAAAGTTTGGGGAAGACCATTAAGAAGGAGGCTACAGTATGTAGGAGATATTGTAACCATCTCAGAGGACCACGCATTGCAAATACCCTCCAGGTGCATGTGTTACCCTGAGTGTATGCACGGTGCTGCTGCCTTTGGTTCATACTGTTTCAGATAGGTGTTGGAAAACTAATGGGCATTCCTGGGCAGAAGCTAGGGGGTGCCCTGAAGTGAATGTACAGAAATCAGGTGCAGTGGACAATGTTGGACACAATAATGCTCCAATTGTTGTATTTCAAGAAGCACCGGCGCTGTTACTGTGCATAGTGAGTGGGGAAGACTAGTATACTTACCTGACCACTGTCGGGATTTCCACATTGGGATTCTGCCATCTGCATTCTGTACGCTGGCATCAGCACCGCCAGTCATCCGTATGTATCCCATGGATTAGATGAAGCTGCAGAGAACTATTCTATTTGGAGTAATTATTAGAATTAATTATTGGGTACAATATAATTAAAACATTTAAGAATAAATACAAATTGTTGCTAAAATGTATATGTTAAAAATATATAATTTTGCATCACTGCTTCTAACCCCCTTAGGGGCCCTGATGTTTTTGTACAGCTAGGGATATGTATGGGGTTGCAAGAGCACACGCAGAATAAACACATTTTAATCCATAGATTTCCACTTTAAGATTATTATTTTCCTTCGCATTATTCAGCAAGGAGTAGTCCACAACCTTTGAAAACCCTGAATCTTGGTCATAGTTGCTGATATAATGGACTGGAATTTAAATCAAAATATACCCTTGCAATTTGGGTTAACCACATGTAATAGGAATATGTGTAAAAACAAAAGTCCCTGAGTATCTTCAGATTTCAAACCCTTGCTTAGAACTATGTCAGACAGCTAATATACTTTAGTGATAAATTGCATAAGATCAATGAATGTGTTTTGCAATGCGTAGTATTTGGACTCCTAGGTGATGGTTTAGAGATTACTGTAAGGATGAAAAATGAGGTAGTTCCCATTTTTGGGCTTTTACCTAGCATTAAAAACAGTTTGTTTTCTTTTTTTACAGAATAGAAAGTTTTAGCACATCTTGAGCATCCAAAATACGCTGGAGGTCACAGTGCAGGCTTATATTTGTGATTGCATCGCTAACGGGCACAGGAAACTGTCTTGCCTGATTGTTCTTCAATTGTTTTCATTCTTTTTTTTTCTGTGAGAAATAACCAGAATCAGAATCAGCTTTATTGGCCAGGTATACTAGGAATTGGGTTTGGATTGCTGTGCAACAGCCTTTAAGGCAGGGGTGGGGAACCTCAGGCCCTGGGGCCGTATGCGGCCCCCGTAGCCGTCTGAGTGGCCCTCCCACCCACCAGGCGGCTTTGCCGGGAGTCAAGTAAAGGGGAATTCTTGTGAGAGGTCGGTAGTTGTCACAAGATTCCTCTTAATCAACAGCAACTGGAGACTGACAGTCCTATTCAGCAGCAGCCACCGAAGCGTGGGACAGCTGCAACAGGACAATTTGTAAGAGACATTTTTAAATATGGCCCCTGAAGGATTTTTTCCCCATACAAACGGCCCTTGGCACAAAAAAGGTCACCCACCCCTGCTTTAAGGTAACAGTTAAACAGTGACAGTACAGATATAAATAACACATACAGGTATACGCTAGATATCCCCTGAAGATTGTAGACGCAGGGAACATATATTCGTTGAGCTTCACAGCGGCTAGGCAGCCATCAGTGGCGCCACTGGTCATTGCAACAGTCAGGTAGGTAACAATATAAGCAGAGACAGTATAGTTATCACACAGGGAACATATATTCGCTGAGCTGCACAGCGCCTAGGCAGCCATCAGCGACGCCACTGGTCGTTGCAACAGGCAGGTACTGTAGGTAACAGTTAAGCAGGGACAATACAGTTTTAGGTTGCTATGCAGTGTGCGAGACAGGGGAGACACGAGGGTACATATGGCTGAGTGGTACAGTTCCTAGGCAGCCATTTGCGGTCACAGCAAAATAGGTGGCAGTGCTATTTTTCAGCAGGAACCTCTAATTAAATATGACATAATCAGGAACTGGGTTCCTGAACCTGTTTTGGGTCAAAATGTACTTTCAGTAAGGTACAGATGGAGCACGCGAGCACGCTCCATCCTTGCAGGGGCTGGCGGATGGCGCACGCGCATCCCCTTCTAACGGAGCTCCCACCGCATCGGTGCCGATTCCCGACACCGTCACCCACCTCCCTGCTCCCCTCCAACCCTGCTCGTCTCCCTGAAGCAGAGACGAGCAGGGTTTGCGTCCCAGGCAGCACGATATTTGGGACGCTCGTGCGTCCCAGTCAGATGGAGCACCGTCTCGCCAGCGGGGGCAATCTGGCTTTACCCGGCGCTCGCTGAGAGGTGCTCCATCTGTATATTTTATTTTAAAGTCACCTGTGAGTGCCTTTGTTTCTAAATACAATATATACATCTCTCTCTCTATTTTTTTAATTTAATCGATCCAACCCCAGACCCAGAGTTCCTGAACCTGTTTTCCTGAAAAATAGTACTGGGTGGCACGCATAAGACTCCAGTCCTAAACTTTTGAAAAAGTGCTGGTGCAGTTTAATGTTAATGTTTCGGGGAATGCATCCCCTTCTTCAGAACATGCAAGTGATTCACTTGCATGTTCTGAGGACGTTAACATTAAACTGCACCAGCATTTCTTCAAAAGTCTTGGAGTCTTATGTGTGCCGCCTATTTTGCTGTGACTGTTTAGAGTGGCTCTACCTCTAAGTAAACACCAAAGCCAGATTGGGGGGGGGGGGGGGGGCGGACGGGACTCTCTATCTCTCTTTCAATATACAGTATATATATATATATATATATATATATATATATATGGATAGAGAGAGAGAGAAACGAGATTACCTGTCAATTTTAGCACACAGGCTCTGCAATCCTTTTAGCAGAGCTCTGCAATAGATATCCAGTTGGTTTATTATTTTTTCTCCAACTTGTTCAGTCTTCCTCAGGGGAAGTTGATTAAATGAGATGAGCACGCAATGTGAACAAATTCTACTGCTATTTTGGAAATAGAGGTCTTGTGTTTCAGAGCTTCGGCAGCAGGAGCCAAATAACGTGAACAGTTAACTCTTACCGGTGGTGAAAGGTTACGGAATCCACTACAGAACAATGTACGATCATGGTATCATGGTTGTCTAGGGATTTGAGTTCAACATGAAAGCCTGTTTATTTGGCAGTACAGTAAGTTTCAGCACAACCTGTGTGGATTGCTGGGCAGCAGGAAGTTAAGTTGCGTGACAGCAGAAAAAGATGACTTGCCGAAAAAAAAAAATATATACTGTATATACAGTATGTTATGGTCTACATCCTTGCTGGCGGGTCGCCAGAACGTACGCGCTGGCGGCCCGCCAGCAGCCTCGCCAGCGAGGAGACTGAGACGCGCGTGCGTCTCACGCGCACGCGCGTCTCAGTCTCCGTCGCTAGCGCGACGGAAACCCTGTCCGTCTCCGCCTCAGGGAGACGGACAGGGTTAGGGGGGGTTAGTGGGGGGTGCGGGCAGGCGGCGGGGACCCCGGGTTACCGCCGGCAAGCCGGCGGGGACCCGGGGAACTGATGGAAGCGCCGTCGGAAGGGGACGCGCGCGCCCTCTCGGGCGCGCGCGTCCCCTTCTCACCATCGCCATGGCGCTGGCGGGGGATGGCGGCTGGCGACGCCAGCGCCATCCCCTGCAAAGATGGGACCTGACCCATCTGTATATATATTATTGTTAGTTTGATTAATGCTAACAAAAACTTGGAACTGCCTTTGAAAATTAAAGCAAGCCATAGACTGCATGATAGCGCAGATGACCAGCGAGAACAGATAATGGGATGAGCAGATAATGAGGATCAGACAGTTTTAATAGAACAGCCAATTGATCCAGGCTGGTGTTCAGGCTATGAACAATATCAGCATGTCCAGTGATAATCTCTAAGAACAGTTAAGTATATGTATAATGCTGATTGTTCAGTGTGTGGGCAGCTTCAGTTTCCCAGTGTAAACTCTCTTTTTACACTGTGATCAGTTAGCATAAATTTGCACGGTAAACTACTAGGAATTATAAAATGCAGTTTCACAATTGAAATGCGTATGACCTTCCTGAAAACTAATGTTACAGCTTTCAATGGTGCAGACCTGTGCACAGGTACATTTTAATATACAATACTTATATCTAAATGATTTCAATTTCATACTGCTAGTACTGATGACACTTTCATCCCTTATACTTTTATAGTCATTTAAGCTAAAGGTTTATATTGCACTGAAACTCCTACACATTTTCGAAATGTAATCGTGTGAAACTGGGAATACACATTTTCTCAGCATCTGCTCTTATTCCAGCATCATAAAAAAACATTTTATCAGGTGCACCAGGCCATCTCTCTTGGCAAGAAGCTTGTTCAAAGCATCCATCCTGGCTGCTCACGTGAGGAAAAAAGCTAATACTATTTTATGTGCATGTTTGTGTGGGTGTGCATCGCACACACATACACACACACACACAAACATATATATAGTCCTACTTTATCACTGAGAGCTAATATTCTAGGCAGTGGCGTAACTATAGCACCGCAGCCCCTGCGGTCGCGGGGGGGCGCTGTGTATATGGGGGCGCCGGGGGGGCTGCGGTGCTATAGTAATCCCCCCGCCCCCCATCCCCCGCAGGCTTACCTGTCCGCGCGTCCCGGCTCCGATCCTGGCTTCAATCATTGCTATGGAGACGGACCACGATAACATGGCCGCCCCATAAAGCAGACTGTTCTCTGAAACTGTCTGCGGTATGGGGGCGGCCATTTTATCGTGGTCTGTCTGCATAGAATTAATTGAAGCCAGGAGGGGAGCCAGGACGCGCGGACAGGTAAGCATGCGGGGGAGGAGGCACAGGGGGGCACGGGTGGCAGGGCGGGGGGCACAGGCGGACGGACTGACGGGCGGGGGGGCGCCCCAAACAAAGCTACGCCACTGGTCCCTCGACAAGGACTGCAAGTTTAAATGCAGTGATAAATTTATGAACCAAACCTCCATTATTTAATTATTATAATGAGTGAAGTTTTTATTATTATTATTATTTGTAGTACTTAACAATAGATAATCCTTGGCAGCCTTGTACACTAGGTTCCCTGTTAGTCAGAACACAAGGTACACAAGAGTCGCCAACCCACTATTCTTTTGTGTGTGTGTGTGTGTGTGTATATCCAATACCAATAGTGTTTTCTAAGCGCCCAGTCTCACATAGAAAAATTAATTTGTTCACATAAAAAACATTTATTAAAATTCAATAAAATTCAATGATTCCTTTTACACGGCTCCTTGTAGCTGGAGTAATTCACAGTGTACAACAGTTGTTTTTCATTCACAATATGTAGCAGTTTTCCAACGCGTTTCATTTCTACAAGAAACTTCATCTGGGGACAAAGAATTGATCTTCAGACCAATTTAGGTAGTAAAAATTATTCTTATTTACTTAGTTGAAGTTTTTTTGGTTGGTTGATTCTCTCCTCCAAATCAGAACATCGATGGTATATTTTATACTGAATCTCCAATATTTGGAGGCAATTTTCAAGGTTTAATGAACTTTTTTTTTTAAATAAGCCTTAATAGGATATGGGAGGATTTTTAGGACCTCATAAGTATGAGTAGGTCATTATCATAGGAGGAACAATGTTTTCCTGAAGAAAAATCCTTCTGTAACAACTTATTCACTTATTGTGGAGATATATATGTATATATATATATATATATATATATATATATATATATATTATATATATATATATATATTTATATATATATACACGTATATAAAATAATAATGTTTATTTTAGAGAAAGTTACTTTTCTTGGGGGGCATTATTCTGTGCAATGTATAACGACTACTGGGATATGTGGAGACTGAGTAAAATATGGCAGGGGATGGGTTACCAGCAAGTGTCTTTCACAATATTTCATCCTCCATATCACATGCCAAATGGAATTGCTGCCTAAAATTCTGGACAGTAAACTGCCAAATCCAGGCCCCAGAACAGCTTTCCTGAAACTGTGAAAAAGCAACATGGAAATTCACTTTAGGTTGTTGTCCAATATATATTTAAACTTGCAAATAATTATGGACAGGGCCCTTAATAGGATGGTGTGTGTGGGTGCGGAGAGAGGTTTACTTTTGTGTCCAAGGGATTGAGAATTTATTGGGCTGGAATGCTGGCAGTGTTTTACCATTTTGCTTTTTTCATAATAGGGCGTTTTCAATATTCATACAAATTATAGTGGACACAGCATTATTTTTTATGTTGTGGTATTATTAAAGGGAAATATACTGGCATTCAGCAAATGTTTGCAGAGACACAGGAAAACAGAAAGTTGGAGATAAATATTCTGTTTTTCCTCAATATTACAGCTGTGCTCCCTATTTTGTTATGCAGGTTTGGGGCCTGATTAAGAAATTTACTCAATGCTAGCACTTATGTGCAGTATCTTTATTAAAACTGGTTTTCTTTTATCCAATTGCATCACTCCCTTCTGTCGTTTATGCAAAAACCTTACATCAAGGCACCTAGCCTCCGTTACACTCCAGCTGGTGCCACTGCCAGCGTGACAGTTTTGTTTTGGAAATATTCAGTTTGTAGTGGCGAGATGAAATGGCAGAATGACATCCAGTGACTTGGACCAATGCAGATGGTAGTTTAAGTATATTCTGCATGCAGATGATACTGACAAATAAAAGAGCTGGTTAGTGAAAAAAGAGGACCTGAGACTGAGCTTAGCGGTACTCCACGTAATAGAAGCAGAGAAGAGAAGGTGGAATCAGAGAAGTAGACCAGGGACGTAAGTTCGTCCCAGTTGTGTGGAGGCAAAATAAATATTGGGAATGGTCAACAGTGTTAAAAGCGGCAGACAGATCTAGGAGAATAAGTAGTGAATAATGGCCTTTGGACTTAGCAATGACCAGATTTATATGCAGTTGCTTGGAACTGGAGATGATGAATCTGAAGCCAGAGACATAAAGCTGGAGCCGAACAGGGGGATGAGGCTGGAGACAGAGGGGAGATGGCTCTGTAAAATGGGGGTGGGTATGACTAGCTTGTACCTACCAAGGAGGGATGGGCAACAGCCATGTTGACATAAGCAGTAGGCTATGGTCAACACATAAAAATCTCTAATTTTAAGATTAATTCCTTAAAAACAGAAGTGTTGGATCTCCATCTTCCCCCTTCACTGAAAAATCATATTGCGTCTACCTTTCAATTTGAGTGGAAACGGTCCAAATTGAAATACCTAGGAATATGTCTTACTAAACACTAAAAAAATTAATATGAGGCAAACTATCCTAGGTTGATTAATTACATTTCTATGGACCTTGTCAGGTGGTCGGGACAATTCCTTTCATGGACAGGTAGATCTAATATTTTAAAAATGAATGCATTGCCCCGCTTACTTTATCTTTTTCAAGCTCTCCCAATAACATTAACAGCAAGTGTGTTTAAGAGTTTACATAAGTTGTTTACAGCATTTTTGTGGTCAGGGAGAAGATCTAGAGTACAGCTGCAAATATTACATAAGGGTACTAAGGAAGGAGGCCTAGGAGTTCCATATATGAGATTATACTATTATGCTGTTCATTTAGCACAAGCAGTTTTATGGCACTCTCATATCAGAATTACTCGCAATTACATTCTGTATCAACACTACTCTGGTTACCACATAATCGGAGGCCTGCAATCACACAGATATCCCCAATTATATCATTTACTCTGGGCCTATGAGTTCTACAAGATGCTATCAGACCCACAGATTTTGACCCCACTTTGGGATAACCCCGGCTTTCCAGCTGGGAAAGATAGACAATATTTGAAACATTGGGATAATGTGAATTTTTTGTTTATCAATGATATAGCTGACTCCCATATATTTCCAACATTTATTGAGCTACAAACAAAATATAACATTACTACCCAATGTTTTTATCAGTTCTTACAACTTAGAAGTCTTCATACGTCGTCTTACCATCTACGTAAGGGTGTGACTAAAACTATGCTGTTATAAAAGATCAACAGCTAAAGGTTTGATCTCAACCATATACCATCTTTTACTCAAACACAGTAACACGAGGCGGATCTAGGAATTCAGTTAGATCCAAAGATATGGGATCAAATTAAGCAGACTATGGTCTCAATATCTTCCTCAATTCAGTATAGAGAAAATGCTTTTAAATTATATACACAATGGTATATGACACCTATGAAGATCTCTCGTATGTACGCAAATGTATCTGATAGATGCTGGAGGGGATGTGGAATGAGGGGTACCCTGTTCAATATTTTCTGGGAATGTCCCGGAGTGATAGGGATATGGAAATCTATTCATGAATTAATATCATATCTAATAGGAGCACCTGTCCCATTTTCCCCGGGATATTATCTCCTTCCCCAAGATATGCCTGATATATCAAAACCTGCACAAAAACTCATCTGGTTCATGATTGGTGCGGTTAAGATTAAAATTGCCCTGCATTGGAAATCCCAAACTATCCCTTCAAAAAATGTATAAATAAAGAATATGTAAAAAAAATTATAAAAAAGGTTAACATGAGGGGGGGTTTCAGGTTTTTTAACTTTTTCATACTTTATCATCCACGTAAATTGGAAATGGTAAAGTGTGCCAACCGCAGCAGCAGTGTTCCATGTGTGGAATGGTTAGGAACAGTAAAGTGTGACATCGGGCCTGAAGCATGAAATTCATGTGAGGGGATACAATCTACAAATTGACATACAACCCTCCTGTCAACCTTTTGATGTGTCTACCTATTCATGCCGACAACCTTTTTGTTGACCTTGTGCATGTTGACCTTTTTCTAGACATTGTCAACCTAATGGACAACACCCAGGGAGGGCTGGGCCCAGAGGCGCAACTACAACTTCGTGGGCCCCATAGCAAAATCCTGAAAGGGGCCCCCCCGCCATTGTCACAGCAAAAGACAGAGGGGGGGGGAGGAGGAGGAAGAGGGGGTGGGGGGGGGAGAAGGAAGAGCGGGGAGAGGAGGGGGAGAGGGGACAGAGGAGTGTAGGAGAGGGGAGAGAGGAGGGGGGAAGAGGGGAGAGAGGAGGGGGAAGAGGGGAGAGAGGAGGGGGGGGAAGAGGGGCGAGAGGAGGGGGGGAGAGAGGAGGGGGGAAGAGGGGAGAGAGGAGGGGGGGGGAGAGGGGAGGAGTGGTGGCAGTGGCAGTAGGTCTACAAGTGAACTCACCAGCTGCTTTCACTGGTGCTGGGCTCCCCAGCACCACGGTCCCTTGCTCCCCTCCATGAGGCTTGTCTGCGGGCTGCTGTCACTGTTCCAGGCTTTACTGCTCTCCGGCGCTGGGCTCCCCGGGCAGCGGCGCTGTCAATCACTTCTCCCCGGCTTTAATGCTCTCCGGCGCTGGGCTCCCCGGGCGGCGCTATCAATTACTTCTCCCCGGCGCTGGGCTCCCCGGGCGGCGCAGACGTGTTCTGCTGCTCCCCGGGAGGCGCTAGGCTGTACTGCTTCCGGTCCCTAGGCTCACTGCTCCCCGGCGCCACTGACTTTCTTAAAAGACGGCAGCGTGGCCACCACTGCCTGAGTGCCTGCCCTGCAATATTTATTTATTAAAGAAAAACTGGAAAAAAAAAAAGATCATGGGCGTGCAGGGGATAGCCTGCTGGGACCCCGGGCCCCCCCAAGGCCCGGGCCCCATAGCAATTGCATCCCCTGCATCCACTATAGTTACGCCACTGGCTGGGCCCAAAATCATGAGTGTTCTGGACCCCAATATTCCTATTGCTGGCCATGTGTTCCAGTCCTGTCATACAACTTGATTATCATTAACAGCCACACTCACATCACAGCTGTGAGCATCAGGATTATGCTTATTATCTTGTGATATTTTACTGTGCTGCTTACAAACAAACATAGCAGGGCATTGTACTGCACATGTGAAAATTCACATGTGAAAATTCCAATCAAGGGCCTTATTCTGATCGGTGCGGATATTCCCGCATGCGGACGGACCGCCGATGTTGATCGTCTGCGCATGTGCAGAGGTCACTCTGCGCATGTGCAGGCGATTTCGCCGCACGGATTCTTTATACGCCGCACAGGGGGCGTAGAGGGGCGTGAGGGGCTACTTAGCCTCATTACCCTATGCATACGCCCCGCGTTTCATGGGCGTTCCCATGCAAACGCGGGGCGTATGCATGGTAATGAGGCCGTGACGCGTGGGTACGGGGCGGGCATCTGACATCGCCGGATGTCAGCTGCCCGCCCCCATACATGATTTCACACGGACAAGTGTCCGTGTGGTCTTGTGTGGCGGGACCTGGTGGAGCGTGCGGCCCTGCATTCGATGTTCGGCGACCATCGAATGCAGGGGCTGCTCCCAAGACGGAGGAGGCGTATCCCCGTCCAATTTCATGCGGATCGCCACATATCCGCGTACGGACGGCAGGTGGCGATCCGTATGGAAGGCGGGGATTCGCCTGCACGGTCGCGGCCGCATATTCTGATCGGGCCGCACCGATCAGAATAAGGCCCCAAGTCTCAATGTTCATAATAATTTGGCCAAAAGATGGCGCTATTCTCTTCTTGCCTCTGTTCTAATTTAGCAACCAGTATATAAGACATACATTGATAGATGCAAATACGTTGATAAATCTATACATGCGATAAAACTGTAGGATTGTGTGGACCTGTGCATAGAATGTCTTTTTGAGAGATATACTTCTAGGCAGTACTATTTTTCTGGAAAAATAGGTCCAGGAACTCCGGGTCTGGGGGTGGATCGATTAAATAAAAATAAATAGCGAGAGAGAGAGATGGGGTGACATTCTATGGGATGAGATTTTTTCGCACTTTCAAAATCGCCCATTATCGCACTTTTTTAATATCGCATTTTTTCCGCGAATTCGCATATTTAATGAGGTGCGAATTTTGGAATGAAAAGTGCGATTAGGTGCGATAATGTGCGAATTTTAGGCATGAAAATGTGCGAATTTTAGGCATGAAAATGTGCGAATTTAAGGAAATGTGCGAATTTAAGGAAATGTGCGATTTTTTGTTCATAAAAAAAAAAATTGGCGTGGGGTCCCCCCTCCTGAGCATAACCAGCCCCCCCATAAAGAGGTCCCCCCCCCCAGGCTTCACCCGTCCAGGGCTGAAGCCCGGGGCTGTCACTGGCGTCCCTGGCCAGTGGACGCCGGCCTGATGGGGTTAAATCTTCCATACATAACATTGCTTGATACAGGAGAACTACAAGTGCCAGCAGACCTCCCCCGCATGCTGGGCATTAATGGGCCCGCTGGGACTTGTAGTCCACCTGTAAAAAGAATGTTTAAAAAAACACACACACAGAGAAGTAAAACTTTATTACACACACATTCACACACCTCACTTTTACAACCACATACTTACCGATCCAGGATCCAGCGCTGTCCTCTTCACAGCCGGCTCCCCCCGCACTGACAGCGGGGACAACCGGCTGTCTCCGATTCCGCTAACAGCCTCTGTAGCGCTGTCCCAGCGCTACAGAGGCTGAGAGCGTCTTTGGCTTATGCGTCTCCATGGAGACGCATAGCTCAGCCAATCAGGGCTGAGCTATGCGTCTCCATGGAGACGCATTGGCCAATCACGCTCTCAGCCTCTGTAGCGCTGGGACAGCGCTACAGAAGCTGTTAGCTGCATCGGAGACAGCCGGTTGTCCCCGCTGTCAGTGCGGGGGGAGCCGGCTGTGAAGAGGACAGCGCTGGATCCTGGATCGGTAAGTATGTGGTTGTAAAAGTGAGGTGTGTGAATGTGTGTGTAATAAAGTTTTACTTCTCTGTGTGTGTGTTTTTTTAAACATTCTTTTTACAGGTGGACTACAAGTCCCAGCGGGCCCATTAATGCCCCGCATGCTGGGACTTGTGGTTCTCAGCCCTGGACGGGTGAAGCCTGGGGGGGGGACCCCTTTATGGGGGGGTCCCCACTCCTCCAGGTACCCCGTCCAAGGCTGACCAGCCACGGTGCTCATGTTTCGGCTGGGGGACCTTATATAAAAAGTGTCCCCTGGGTGTGGCATGACACCGAGGGCTGTTGGAGCCCGGTGCTGGTTTCAAAATACGGGGGACCCCCAGATTTTTTGTCCCCCGTATTTTTGGAACCAGGACCGGTCCAAGAGTCCGGGGCTGGTTTCAGAAATACGGGGGGACCCCTATGCTTTTTGTCCCCCGTATTTTTGGAACCAGCCCCGGCTCAATGAGCCCGGGGCTGGTTATGCTCAGGAGGGGGGACCCCACGCTATTTTTTTTTGTCAAAAAACACTTTTCCACATTTTTTAACACAGGGCCATGCACAGATCTCTATGATCTGTGCAGGGTTCTGGCCAATTTGCATATCAGAACCTGGTCTGATTTTTTGGAGATTTTTAGACACATTTTTCAAATTCGCATCTCATTAAATATGCGAATTGTATACTTTTCAATGTGAAAACATCTGGATGCGAGTTCTGGCGAAAACTAAAAATCGCACTTTTAAAAAGTGCGATTTCGCGGCAAAACCGCACTTTTTGCCGATTTTCGCATCTCATTAAATATGCGAATTAGAGAAAAAGTGCGAAAACGGCCGTTTTTGCGATAAAATTCGCCAAAGTCAGATTATCTCATCCCATAGAATGTCACTCATGGAGAGAGAGAGAGAGAAAGGGATGTATATATTATATTTAGATACAAAGGCACAGGTGACTTTAAAATAAAACTTATCTTATGTAAAGTACATTTTGGCCCAGAACAGGTTCCTGGTGATGTCCTATTTAATTAGAGGTTCAGGAACTGGGTTCCTGCTGGTTTCTGCTGAAAAATAGCACTGCTTCTAGGCAATGTTCCCTCTAATTTTACGAAGGCTGTGTGCGGCAAAAGATTTTGGCTGTACAACTTTGGAAGGAAATTAAAATTTTTGTGCGTCACTTATATATAACTGGAAAATGACGTTCAGCATTTGTGTTAACTTTACTTTACTTTTTACTTCAAAATGATATTAAACATTTAAACATTCAAAACACAGCACACAATGTAGTTAATGGGTGAAACACACATTAATTGAGTCCACAACTGCAAAAAGGGACCACTGCTGCTTTGTGCGCTCTGTTATAATGTCTGTGCGCACGCTCGTCGAGTTGTGTGCGCGCGCACGCGCACACAGCTTTGAGGGAACACTGCTTCTAGGGACTGTTTATGAACTTTGGAGATTCTTTTTTTATCTGTCTGTTCCGGTATTGCAAAAAAAAGTGGATGGATTTGAATTGCGTTTCTACTATTGGATAGCTTACCTAGAAAGAACCGAAAGGTGCCCATACATGATGATAGGGTGATGCGCGATGCACGCTCCGGCGGGCATCCCATTGCACAGCACACAAAGTCTGTGCAGCCTGTGCTTTTTGAACTAGGCCCCGATCGCATCACACACAAACCGCATGCAAATTGCATGCAGTTTGACCGCATGCGATGCTATCTAGTTCAAAACGCACAGGAATATTGTACCTTGTATGGACACCTTAAGATAAGTATTATCTCTATGTGACATCATGGAGATGAACAGTAAAGGAAAGAACAGACGCTTAACATTCAGTGTGTGCAAGTCCAACAATAACAGACATCAATGCAAGCGAAGCTGCAGGGGAAACGCTAGTATTTGATAAATATATATTTTAAATACGTTAGGCTATTTATTTGTCTTCCATTAAATGACTTGGGCTTTAGCAGCTTAAAATATGCCATTTTACAGAATGTCAATACATCAGAAGGACCTGCATACAACCTGATCGTATGCAGGTCGTAAGAGCAGTCAAATGAGGGATTGTATGTGCTTTAAAAGCAAATACGATTTGTTTGCGACCGCAAGCCATCCTGACTGATCATATATGCAGCACATATGATCAGTGGAGTGACCTTTTGACCCTTGGGACTGCGCATCGTCTCCATATTCCTCACGATGTGCACTAAATTGGTCACACGACCCTTCGGAATTGTACGTTTGGGCCTGAGATCAGTTAAGATATTAGTAGATATGATACAGAGACGTACAGTACAGAAGCATTGAGTAGAATTTAGAATGATCAAAGAATTTTCTAGGCAGATTTTCCAGCGTCTTCCCTTTGGAATCCAAGAAGATATAACATTATGTCCTGGCCTGTTTGAACAGCTGTCAAAAGTGAGTCTAGAAGAAAGAAGTTGTGTGCTTCAGGCAAACTGCGTTAGCTAGCTGGAATATTTGTTATGATTTGTCTATCTTTTGCATAGCTGGATCTCCAAAGCTGACAAAGAACGACCATCTCACCCAGTCATATGGAAATTCTTACCGATCTGCTTTTTCCCACTGTGTCTCCCTTTAGAACCTAGCCTAGCCTATTTTATTTTAAAAAGTCATTGCACTCGCAGAATCTTATATCTGATTCTCATGCTATGTAGATATTTACGCAGGATGTCCAATGCTTGCACCCGAGGGCACTGTGCGGTGTATAATGCTTGCACCTGAGCACTCTGTACATAATGTTTGCCCCTGAAAGCACTGTGGGAGGATACAAACCTGTTTGCTCAAGTCTGAATGCTTGCACTTGTGCGCACTGTGCATAATGCTTGCTCCTGAGTGCACTGTGTGGAATGCTTACACCTGATCACACTGTGCCTAATGCTTTTACTAGTGCACACTCTGTGTAATGCGTACGCTTGAGCACACTGTGTGTAATGCTTTCACCTGTGCGCACTATGCGTAATGCTTACGCCAGAGCACACTTTGTATAATGCTTTCACCTGAGTGTACTGTGCATAGTGCTTGCACCTGTATGTAATGCTTGCACCTGAGCATACTGTGTGGAATGCATATGCCTGAGTGTGCATACGCCTAATGAATACACCTGAGCACACTGTGTGTAATGCTTGCACCTCCCTCCCACCTTTATGTTATATGAACAGGACATGCACAGTTTAACAAACTAATCATTTCAGCGACAGGGTCTGACACACAACTGTGGCTGAGATTATTGGTTTGTTTGAGCCCCCACAAAACCAGCTGCCAATGCTCCAAAGAGCACATAATGCAAAGAAAATAGGTGCAAGATGGAGTAGTCATTGTACCCTCCCAATCACCCTTATGTTTTTAAACAGGACATGCCCAGTTTAATAAACCCATAATTTCAGGTGGTCCCCCTGGAAAAAGCTTGTCAAGTTCTCCGAATAGCTAGCGACAAACATACCACGTCCATATTTGATGACTTTTCACATTATGAAAAGAGGCACGAGGACAGTGAGGACAAAACAAGCTGCCAATGACACAAAGGGCAGTATTCAATGTGATTACTGGCAACGCGCAGCGAATCCTGTTTAGGATTCGCTGCACATTCGCCACTGATCGCTGCTTTCCGGAGCCTCGCCGGCTCCCGTATTCAACGAGTCAGGGGCTCACTGCCCCTGACTGGCGAATTTGAGCTCCTGCGGCAGACGCCGCAGGGAGCCTGAGGACGGCGGCAGGCAGGGAGATGGAAGTCTCCCTGCCTGCCCCAGAACGTTTGTGGGGGGGAGGTGGGCTCCCCGGGAGCCAGGCAGCACAGGCTGCCCCCCGGGGGTGCCAGCAGGGGACCGGGTATATTCACTACACCCGATCATGCATATGTAATGATCGGGTGAAGTGAATATATGAATATGTAATGAGCGGCTCGGCTCCGGCCCCCTGCTGGCTGGTCTGTGTAAAAAAGAAAAAGAAAAAAATATATATATTTTTTTTAATTAAATATATATTCATGTGCTTATAGCACATGAATAAAAATAGCATGCCCCTCCTCAGAATAAAATTCCAGATTTTTTTACACCAATTGTAAAAAACAAAACACTTTATTTTAAAAGTTCACCTTCCACTTCACCATAAAAAGATAGCGATTGATACTCTGTGAATCATGGCGAAAAAAACCTTGAAATGTATTCGCCATGTGGTCATTGAATAGGGTGATTCACCGTTTTAGTCAGAAATTCGCCTTACAGCACAAAATCGCCATAAAAACCTGGCGAATCAGCCTCATTGAATACCGCCCAAAGTGGCAAGAAAAGGCTAAGACCTTGGCCTGTATTTATGCCTTTAGTCTTGCTCCAGAATTACAGACCGCATCTTTAGTTGATGGTCTCCCCTTATCCCAATATGTCCGGATTGTACTCCAGTCTGTCTTCACCAGCTACAGTAACTAGTTTTTTACACAGCAGACCCCCTGAACTGACAGGGCAGAGGGAAACCACCACTGAACTTCTACGGCAACCTTATACGGCAGCACAGGGCAGCACCACTGGACTTATATGGAAGCACAGGGCATCACTGCTGGACTTCTATGGCAGTACCGCTGAACTTGTATGGAAGCAAAAGACACCACCACTGGACTTATATGGTGGACTTATATGGCAGACTTATACGGCAGCACAGGGCAGCACCGCTGGACCCATATGGCAGACTGTATAGGACAGTGAATCAGTGTAGTGAACTCCAGCTGCATGCTACTACTCCTGTGCATACTATTGTGGAAATTTCTTCCAGCAAACCTTCTAATTGACTCCTCTGAGTTTGGGAAAAATACTATTTTATTTGTCCTGAAAGATTGGGATCTTCCCGGACTGTTGTTTTTAACTATTCGTCTGTGAATACACTGTATAAGACACTCGTAGTTATTATCGATTGCACCCTTGCCCCTGATGAAGTCATGTCCATGATGAAACGCGTTGGGCCCTTGTCATCTATTGAACTATACAACTAATCAGAGCTGTATTTACTGTTAAGAATATTCACCACGTGTATTTGTATGATACCTGATTACAGGTTTTTTTTTATCTGTTTGTACATTTTATTAAATATTAACCATCAATTTGAAATTGATTTACTCTTCTTTTCTTCATTTCTATGTTTTGGGTACTGTGTAACAGAGGACCCCTCAGAGGTGCTGCTCGCAAAATCTGAGCGCAGGAAGGGGTTCCCCCAATTGTTATATATATTTATATATAGAAACAAAGGTAGTTAAACCATCGCTAAGCAATAAAACTATATATATATATATATATATATATATATATATATACACAGTATACACACACACACACACACACACACACATATATATATATATATATATATATAGCCCCTGGCAACAAGCTACATTTAATTTAGAACATTCCAGAGCAGAATCATTCTTTGGCCATGTCACTGATATACACAGCCAGCCAGCATGAGTAATCTGCTCTGTTTTCCCCGGTGCAGTTGTTTCTACTTCTGTATCTATAAAAAACACAGATTTAAATATCTGTAATGTATTAAGCTTCACCCAAGTTTACACGGGTGTGCCGGCAGAATCTACAATACTGAATGCTAACCAAAGTGGGGGATTTCTATTTGCACATTGTCTTTTGAGCATATCTATTTTATCAAGAGCATAACTCAGAGATAGATACGGGGGGAAATTTACTAAGATGTGTATTCTACTTCACATGTGATGTTGCTATGGGCAACCAATCAGATCCTGTCTACTATCTTCTAGAGGGTGCTAAATAAGAAGTAGATTCTGATTGGTTGCCCATAGCAACATCACATGTGAAGTAGAATACACATCTTAGTAAATTTCCCCCCACAATGTCTATATATGCAGTTGAATGGTTGTTCGTTACTGCGATTGTGTAATACTGTGTACACATGATGCGATTCAGTGTCATGTTCGATTCGATTGGGACTATATAGTCCCAATTGAATTGAAAATTACACTGAATCACACAGTGTTAGTTGCCTTCAATATAGATTCCATCCTGATGCACGGCCCGGAAGCTTTGGGATCGAACCCAGAACCCAGAAATAGACCCGGCAGGCAAGTCTATTTCTGCTTCGATCGGCCACACCGAAAGCAGTTCCATGCTGCTCCATGCAGCATTCCCCCACACACCATCCACACGCCATCCCTCCCTCCCTCGTGGCCGATGCTGGCAACCCACCAGTTTCAGTGTCGGCCTGTGTGTACACCCCTTAAGACAAACTGCACATGTGCCGATATGGTACAGATATTGCAATAGAGGCCACAGTGGGGATTTATTCACAAAGTAACAGGTGAATGGCAACTCAAAAGCACAGATTCACAACATGAGGGAACCACACTTATATCCATGTTTTAGCCATGTTAGCAATTACTTCTGCTCAAAGCCTATGTCTGCAATATGGAAGCCACTAAAATATGTATCACTAATACCATCCCTAAAACTTCTTTATAATAATAAAAATAATATAAAATATGTAAAATCTCAGAAAGTAACATTATCAACTCTCCTGAAACAAAATGGCATAGCCCATACATTGCTGCAAATCAAGTAACAGCAATGTTTGCAATGTGCCATACAAAAAGTTGCACAGGAAACTAGTAATGTTGCAAGTACCATATTTGGCAGACACTTGCACAGAAGAACGTCACAGTAAGGGATGCAAATCACATGGCATTTTTTCACCCTGGGTTTCAGGATTGGTAAATGCTCAATCCCGGTATTTCCCCTTAAATCCCAGAACTGGAAACTCCAATCTCACCATTCAAATACCGTAAATTTTAGTGCCAAATTCCAGGATCACACTGATCCTGATCCCAGGATTGGCCACCCAAGACACAAGGACATTACAGCAGCATATCCAACTGAATTGAATTACCCCTGTTGTTTCTTTACTCCACTAAAATGCAGCTGGATCGATCTTCTCATTTCATATTCAGGAAAGAGCCATTGGAAGAGACGTATTAGAGGAAATGCAAGAGTGTTCTCGAGGTAGCCTGAAATTGGTGGCAGGTGGAATGTAAATAAACCCCTGTGTCGTGTGGTATAGAATAGATATCACAATTTGTGGGCTGAAAGACCAAAACACTTCCGACTGATAAAACCATGAAGTAGTTGCTTAGTACTTGCTGCTACTATTTTTCTGAAAATGTACATCTTATGTCTCAAGTACATTAATTTATCTGATATCAACAACATATCTTCAAACCTAATTGTATTCCATGACAAAACCTCTGAGTGTGGGTTTGTATGTTCTCCCTGTGTTTGGTATGTTTCCAAACCTACTGGTATGTTAACTGACCTCTAACATAAAAATATAAAATAAACGTTGTGTTCATGTGTATGTCCATGTGATGCAGAAGATTGTGAGCGGGGGCCAGGGGCTGATGTGAATGGCTAAATATTCTCGGTCTAAAGATGCCCTTACACGGAGATTGGATGATACTTTGTACTTTTTGTACTAGATTGCATTGTATCTAGTACAAAAAACATACAATGTGCTACAGCAGCCTGGTTTTTGTACTGGATACAATGCAATCTAGTACAAAAAGTACAGGCTGCACAGACTTTCTGTGCAATGTGATGTGCCCGGGAGCGTGCATCGCATCGTACCCGAAAAACGCACCATGTATGTGCACCTTAATGCTATATAAATAATTAGTAAATAAATAAACATATAAATAAGTAAATACAAACAGCTAATGGGCAGTAGCCGTTATTGCAGAACTAAGCATTACACATTCAGGTACTTGTGTATTATCCGGGCGCCCGATATAGTTAATTGCATGCCTTAACTTAAGGCATGCAATGCTTTGCGACTGACGCGATTTTTGCGGTAAAATCGCGTCGATCGCATCGCATGCAACCAAATCGCATGCGATGCGATCACCGCGATTTTTCCATAGGAATCAATGTTAAATGGTCCCAAATGGTCCCTGAGATCCGATTTCACATTAGGGGCAATGTTAAATGCCCCCCAGCCCCCCCCCCCATTAGGTGTATTAGGCCAAATGCCCCCACCATCAACGCCAACCTGAAGCGTGGTGAGCGCAGCGAGCCCGTGAGGGGCGGCGGTATGCGTCCTCCGACCTTTTCATACCCCCACTATCCATGTTGGTGTGAAGTTGATTTTATATAGTGTGGCGAGCGCAGCGAGCCACCGAGCCCGAAGCGTGGCGAGCGCAGCGAGCCTCACGAGTGGACGCGGATTACTTGACATGTATTTCGCGTCCCCTGGCGGGGCTCGCTGCGGTCGCCACGCTTCGGGCTCGTATTCCTCGTCCCCGCGTGGGGCTCGCTGCGCTCGCCGCGCTTTGGGCTCGGTGGCTCGCTGCGCTCGCCACACTATATAAAATCATCTCCACGCCGACGTGGATAGTGGGGGTAGGAAAAGGTCGGAGGACGCGTACCGCCGCCCCTCGCGGGCTCGCTGTGCTCGCCACGCTTCGCGTTGGCGTTGATGGTGGGGTGGCGTTAACAATGAGGGGGCATACAAACAATGGGGGGGCCTGGGTGGCATTTAACATTGACCCTAATGTGAAATCGGGTCTCAGGGACCATTTGGGACCATTTAACATTGATTCCTATGGAAAAATCGCGTTGATCGTTGATCAACGCGATCGTTGATTTGGTTGCATGAGAAACCGAGCGACGTGATTTTTCCGACCCGATGAAAAATTCAGGCGCCCAGATAATACGCAAGTACCCACATTCATTTATTCTCGAGATTGGTTATACAAAATGCCTCCTACTTGGAGGTTTATATACATATTTCCGCTGTTTCGTTTTATTTACATCCTAAGGTCTATAATTATCACATAACAGGTTGAACTTTTGCTTCCTCTGAGTAAAGATTAACTCGAACATCTTGCTGTTTGCTGTTGGACAGATCTGTGGAGATCTATCATGTGTAGTTTTAATATTTCAGGATACACAATTAATAATCCCCTTGCCTGTTTTATGTCATCACAATTGTAAGCTGTGCATCTCATTTGCCAAAGGTTAACTGGAAGTCTGACTCATTTTCCCAATATTTTAAACTCCTGCTTAACTCTTGGAGTTTAGCCGTATGACTTAAAACTTTTGTCTGCCTGTATCCAATATTTTGTTGGCTTGCAGTGTTACTCTGCATGCTAGTTGGTGATACTTAGAGCTGTTCACTTGATTCAGAATATTTGTAATATTTGTAATAATGCACTTGTCAGAAGAATGTATTTTGCTCTTTTATGTTCTTAAGAGAGTAGTCCCTGTGGGGGATTTTTATCAGCCAAAGAATGAAATGCTCTTAAAAGTGCACTTGCAACTTGTATGTTTAGACAATAGAAAGAGAGCGAGAGAGATAAGGATATAGGGATTGATTCTGAGTCAGGCAGATGACACAACTGGTGAGTTTTAGCATGCAGCCTATGCACAGATTACATTTTCCGTATCTACATCTGATTCTAAATTGGACATATTTTTAATTTTGATCTACAGACTGGACTACTGTAATCCCCTCCTATGTGGAATCCCTAATAAAAATGTCTCTCTCCACTCCTATCTATCCTCAATTCTGCAGCCCAGCTCATCTTCCTCACTAAACTCACTCCATCCACCTCCCCTCTTCTACAAGCCCTTCACTGGCTTCCTGTCCCTTTCAGAATCCAATTGAAGCTTCTCACACTCACTTACAAAGCTCTCACCCGCTCCGCTCCCACTTACATCTCTGACCTTATCTGCCTTAACACTCCCACCCATTCTTTTCACTCTGCATGCCACCTCTACTGCTAACTGATAACTTCCTCCCACTCCTACTTCCAAAACATATCACATGCTGCTCCCTACCTCTGGAATTCTCTACCTTTCTCCCTTTATACTCCACCTCTCTACAAAACTTCGGACTCTCAAGACCCACTTCTTCACCAAACCCAGCCAAATCTCACATTTATCCTCTGTTCCCTGCTCACTGTCTACCTGATCTTTGTCAACCATTTGTCTGGCCCTTCCCTTTAGAATGCAAGACAAGGCCCTCTTCCCTCTTGTGCATTTCCTTCTCTTACTTAAACCATCTTTGATGGCACCCACTCCTGCGGTTTTCTGCCATGCTAATTCTTATTGCAGTGTCCTCTGCTGGTGCATCTATAGTTATCCCCTGTACTTGTCCTCTATTGTATTCAACTGTATGTCACTGTTGTGCTTATTTGTTTATGTACTCTGTAATTGGGCACTGTGGATCCCTTGTCGCACCATACAAATAATGGCTAATAATAATAATAATAATAATAATAATAATAATAATGCCACATGCAGTTAAAGGACAGATTTTGGTAACAGTGCTTCACAGTCATAGGGTGTGCCAGATGTGCACAGGCGCACCCTAATGCACACACCAAGCACCGCCCACATTCTAATCAGGTATAATATGTAATGAGCATTAGGGTGTGTGGCATAATGTGTAATGGGCATTATAGTGTGTGGTATAATGTGTAATGGGCATTACGATGTGTGGCATAATGTGTAATGGGCATTGTAGTGTGTTGTATAATGTGTAATGGGCATTACGGTGTGTGGCATAATGTGTAATGGGCATTATGGAGTGTGGCATAATATGTAATGAGCATTATGGTTTGTGGCATTCGTAATAGGCATTACAGTGAGGTATAATGTGTAATGGGCATTATGGAGTGTGGCATAATGTGTAATGAGCAGTATTGTTTTTTACCTATTGGCTGCAGAGCTGCAGCCCCCCCCCCCCCCCAGGTAAAATCTGCCACTGTAGTGAAGCCAGGTGCAGCCTGTGAGACTGCTCTGGCTTTACTATGATTGGCTGTGACATCCTATTGGAAGTCTGACCTGCCAGTCACCAAAGCAGTCCCATTGGGAGGTGTTATCTCCCCGGAATGCCTATCTGTGGGCAGCCCATAAAATCCAAAGAGACCCATGTCTGTACTGCACATGTGCTGGTCCCAGTGCCTGTTCAGGTGCCGGGACCGTGATTTCCCTTCTATGGGCTGTCGCTGAAACAGCCCATAGAAGCTGACCACATGAGCAGTACAGAGGTTGGTACTACGCATGCACCAGTCCCAGTGCCTGTCATTATAGTACAGGCGCTGGGAACACAAAAGAGGAGCGACATGGGGGGGTGGGGTGCCGGCACCATGACCAGCGGCAGCCCCCCTCCCGACACTGGTAATGGGCTTTATGGAGTGTGGCATAATGTGTAATGGGCACGCCATACTGTTCGTGTTTCTAGTGTGTGTGAGGGGGGGATTCATTATGAAGCCCATATAGATAAATAAGTCACCTTAGTTTGCATTGATGCCCAGTAGGAGGTGATAGACATGCCCAGTAGGTGGTGATAAACACGCCTCTCCAATGGTGCAAACCCCCATAATAAAAATGGCTGCGCATGTCTATGTTCACAGTCATACAACATTGTTCATATACACCTGTCTTGATCATTCAAGTGCCCCACTGTTTCTCACTTAGAACATGTATACCTAATTCAGAAGTGCGGAGGACTGGTAGACTGGTGCTTTTACTTTACATTGAATTTACAGTTCTTCTGGGGAACAGGTGTAACTAAGGATGTTATAAGCAGGGCCATCCTACCTCTATGTCGGTGTGTTACTACCCAGTTTGTTTTATCACTGTTTCCTATTGTAAAGCGCAACAGAATATGCTGCGCTATATAAGAAACTGTAAATAAATAAGATTTGCAGTCTAGACTTTGAGCAGTAATTAAGAAGGAACACTAAAATGATACACAATGATAGGTTGCTATATTCATCTTAACAGTTCTGTTCTGGGGAAAAGTGCTATAGCTGTACAGGTTCCCTTTGCAAGTAGAAGTCTGTTCATTTTCGCCTGTAATAATTCAATACCTTTCGGAATGCAACATGGTGCACCTTGTAGTGCTTAAAATGTTAACCATACTTTCCTTATCACATCTCTATTAAAGATTGCTGAGTGCCCATTCCTCTTCACACTTCACTTCAAAGTATCTGCAGCTCTGCAGTATTCATTGTAGAAATATATTGCTTCACAGAATGAAACAAATGTTTATAATACGGAGATATTAATTGGTATGTGAAGTTGTGTTTCTTTTCCAGTAGAAAGAGAGATTAAAGTCTGCAGGTGTGTACAATTCCCATCCTTGTTATATATATATATATATATATATATATATATATATATATATATATTGGGGAAAAAACGTAAGACCATGCGCTAAAATATAGTCCAAAGTCACCAGTAAATTAAGGATCCTTTGTCAAGGGAACTGAGCACCAAAGACCAGAATAGGAATGCCGCACTTTCTCTGTAGTGAAGCCTCTGGAACCCACAGAGGATGAAGATCTAGGAGAAAATGTAAAGAGAGAGGCGCTTCATGGTGCATTAAACGAGTAACAGTTTAATGAAAAAGAGAAATTCTCCAAGGTAAAAAGAGTCAAAGACTGGTACCATAAAACAAAGCACTGTGGACTGGATACCACACGATTTTATAAATAAAAGCAAAGCAAAACTGCTCACGATCATCCAGGCACGGGTGTCCGCAAACGACCTGCAGAAAGCTGCACCGCTGGCTTGCTATACAACAATCAGGGACGTCTCGGACCGCCGGAGGCAGGAGCAGGATCAGCTGGAGAGGCACGACGTATATATATATATAGACAAGGGATGGATCCGGCACAGCAGGACTTAGGTGCAGCCAAAATACGGTGATGTGCCCCGGTGCCAGCAATAGGGACCTTTCAGCCCCTTGTAGATACTAGTAGGAAGAAAGGGCACTCAGGGTCTTTTGGAAGGTAAAATAGGGACTGTTTATTCAGTCATACAAACGTCAGTCTACGTTTCGGGGTCTCCCCCTTCGTCAGGACAGGTTAGTATATATATGTATATACAGGGTACTTGGTATGATCCTGATTCCAAGAGAATACTTCTTTTCCAAGAGCACTTGCTTTTTATATGTTTTATAATAAATGTTTTATACTTAATAAGAAGTCTTGGATGGTAATTTTACATTAAGTGGAAAGACTTAACATATTATACTGTCAAATTATATATTGGCGCCGAATAACACTATTGGGTTGTGTATTGGATTGTGTGGATCCCTCTAGCAGGGGGTCTAGTGTTATTGGCGACAGCCTTTTATCTAGCGCAACTTGTTAGTGATATTGTTTTGATATATATATAAATATATATATATATATATATATATATATTTTTACCCAATAGTGGTATGGCGCCAACAATTATAATGTAAATGTCCAAATAACACAATCGTATCCAATGAAGCACATAAGAGGAATCTTCCAGCACTTATTTATTGGTCTTCAGAGAATTATCTGAGTAAAATCAACGAGTAGACAGTTTCCAACGCGTTTCGTCTCACAGAGACTTCATCAGGGAAAACATAAATCTTTTTGTGTAAGATTAAAGCGACTGGGTGAAGTGATTAACTCCTTATTTTTCTCCAGTGCCTCTATCTGTTTAAGGCTTGATATATCCTAATTAATATGTCCAATTCTTACTGTGCAATTAAAAAGATGGCAATATAATGCCTAAAAGATTAATGGATAAAAATAATCCAGTTGGCCTCCTCTCCCGCAAATTATTTTTACCTATAATGTGAATGGTAGGTCAATCATCCAGGATATGGTAAAAAAACTCCAATGCTGCATCTGGTCTCTCCAGAGAAGGCCATACATATAAACAGCTTTAACCAAATTAGTCTTGCAGAGTTTGTAAAAATTAGGTAAAATGCATCTCAGCATTATGTCCACTGTTCTTCTTCCACTTTGTGAGAGTGCAAAGCAAAAGTCCACTGCTGTCATGCTGATTACAGTTTACTGGGAGGGGAGGAACCAGATTACTTGTATGTGTGTATATAAAATATAGGTAGATAGGACACTCCACACATATGGATAGTCAGAGGTACTTAGCTGGTTGCTCTCACCAAGTCTGCCACTAGGAATTTAATTTTGGGGCCCAGGACAGATTTCCAGTCTGGGCCCCTCCGGGCTCCCCCCCCCCCCCTCCCTTCACTTACTGCCTGACTCCTGCTCCCTCTTCCCCTCCTGCTGAACACAGCAGGTCCCGAAGCACAGGCGTCTTCAATGCAGGACGTCGGCGGACAATTAAAATTCAGCACCGGCTGGTGAGCCAATCAGAGCTTGTGTACCGGCAGCCGCTCTGATTGGCTAACGGTACACAAGCTCTGATTCACTCAAAAGCTGGTGTCCTGCATTGAAGAAGCCTGTGCTTCATTCAGTGCACTGAGCGCAGCGCAGGCAGCACAGTGGAGGTGGTTGGGAGGGGGGGTTGCAGTGGACCACTGTATCCTGAAGACGGGGTCCCCGTACCCCGAAACTTCGATCATCCTGGATTAAAATTATCCACATGCTACACTAATATCAGGGGTGAAATTTAATAAGATCAAAGATTCAGAAAGTGAGAGATTTGGTAAGAAATCCCCAGTTTTTTTTTAAAGCTGCAATCATTTACACTGCTAAACCAGTTTTATTTTGCAGTGTAAATGATTGGCGCTTTAAAAAACCTGGAGATTTCTTACCAAATCTCTCACTTTCTGAATCTCTCATCCTATTACATTTCACCCCAGAAGTCTCTGAGTGCCACTTCATTATTGTTTATGTATTCTTAAGGAGGACATCCTAAAGCATGGAGGCACCAGACCAAGTACCTGCAACAAGTGCGGTAAGACCTAAGTGACGGGTCCTCCAATATATATATGTATACACTTGCTGGATGCCCTTTAACAGAGATGTCAGAACAGTGGTTCAGTTTTTTATTTACCAAAGATAATGGCGGTACTATGGTCAATAAATAATGACTCAATAAGTACCATAAATGGCAACAATTTATGCGCTTTATTGTGCTTTTTTCAAGCCAAACACAGAAAAATAAAAACTAATCACATTAAGTAGTAGCCCCACCAGTAGTCACTGCCTGTTTCTAGGCAATCAAGAACTTTAAAGCAGGAAATAACGTCAGTTGCAACAGAAATAATTAGTGTCAAAGAAGTGTTACAAGAGAATGATACTGTACAATGAACACATACATAAAAATATTGTTCCGTAGTGACTATTACCTAATAACTAGAACAAAAGACATATGGAATATAACAAAAAAAGGACAAGTATTTATTATATATCATTCTTTTGTAAGACTGTGACACTAATTACACTGAAACGTTGCCGTTTATGGCTCCCTATTGAGTAATTTCGGTACTTGTTTCCTAGCACGGCCACAATCGTATGGATTGTGTACCTTTAAGTTAAGGTACACGATCCATACGATGGACCCGATTTCCTTTGAAATCAGGTCCATTTTGCCGGCTAGGAGACAATATCGGGGGACCATTAACAATGGTCCCGACGCGACCGACGCGATGCCCCCGATTTCCCCATAGGCTTCAATGTTAAAAAATATTTTAACATTGAAATCTTGTCGGGAAAGGTAAAATATCGGGGGCATCGCGTCGGTCGGGACCATTAACATTGGTCCCGACGCGATGCCCCCGATTTTTACATAGGCTTCAATGTTAAAATATTTTTTGGTACTTGTGAGTTATCCGGGCGCCCGATTTTTTGATTGTATGCCTTAAGTTAAGGCATACAATCAGATGCGATGCGATGCGATATCGCATCGCATCGCATCGCATGCGACCATCGGATGCGATGACCCGATTTTTCCATAGGAATCAATGTTAAAATGATTCCTATGGAAAAAGGGGTCCTTTTCATACCCCTACTATCCAAGTGGGCATGGAGTTGGATATAAACCTGTGGCGAGCGTAGCGAGCCACCGAGCCCGAAGCGTGGCGAGCCCCGCGAGGGGACGGTATTCCGTGTCCCCTCGCGGGGCTCGCTACGCTCGCCACGCTTCGGGCTCGGTGGCTCGCTACGCTCGCCACAGGTTTATATCCAACTCCATGCCCACTTGGATAGTAGGGGTATGAAAAGGACCCCTTTTTCCCACTGAATTCCATGTTAAAATGGACTCAGTCCATTTTAACATTGATTCCTATGGAAAAATCGGGTCATCGCATCGCATCGCATCGCATCCGATGGTCGCATGCGATGCGATGTCCCGATCCGACCCGATTTTGAAATCGGGCGCCCGGATAACTCACAAGTACCTATTTTTTAACATTGAAATCTTGAAAAAATGTGAAAAATGTGAAATGGGCCAATATGACCCATTTCACATTTTGATGTCCCCGTCGTCACCCCACTATAGACGCCAACCCGAAGCGTGGCGAGCGGCGGCGGTGCGCGTCCTCCGACCTTTTCATTCCCCTACTATCCACGTCGGCGTGGAGTTGAGAATAGAATAGTGTGGCGAGCGCAGCGAGCCACCGAGCCCGAAGCGTGGCGAGCGCAGCGAGCCCCGCGAGGGGACGCGTATACCTGTGAAGTTTTACGCGTCCCCTCGCGAGGCTCGCTGCGCTCGCCACGCTTCGGGCTCGGTGGCTCGCTGCGCTCGCCACACTATTCTTTTCTCAACTCCACGCCGACGTGGATAGTAGGGGAATGAAAAGGTCGGAGGACGCGCACCGCCGCCCCTCGCGGGCTCGCTGCGCTCGCCACGCTTCGGGTTGGCATCTATCGTGGGGTGGGGTGTACGCCGTGACATTTGGGGGGCTTGGGAATATTTAACATTGAATTCAATGTAAAATCGGGTCCCAGGGACCCGATTTACATTTCATTAAAAAAAAAATCAGGTCTAAAATCGGTCGGTCGCGTCGATCGCATCGCATGCGACCAAATCGCATGCGATGCGATGGACCCGATTTTTCCGACACGACCACCCCGATGCAAATCGGTGTGGCCGTGCTAGGAAACAAGTACCGTAATTTCTTATGGACCGGAGTGCCACTCTTGAGAGAGATATAGGATGGGGCTGTGGCATTGGGCAGCTTCTTTTATTTTGAATTTATATTTTCATACAATGTAATTTAATCTCATTATTTTCAAACAACATTTCTTTTTTCTGAAACTTTTTTTGAAATGATCAGAGAACCAATGTAAGAATTTAATAGGGATTTAAAGGCAAAAGATAATAGAAGGAAGGGGTGGGGGTATTTTGAGAATGCATCCACGTACAACACACAGGTTAGCATAACCAATAACAGTATCATTGGTGTGATGGGCCTAGGCACATTTGGATTTTCACAGGCAACCTAGGTGCCTACTTAGGTCCCAGGGAAAGGGGCCCCATAAAGATATACTGGCTGTCCAAAACATTCCTAGAGCAGCATTGCGTGGCTACCACGTGACATCATGACATCACATGGACCTACTCACAGACCCAAAGTTCCTTTCATATTCTTTGATGGGATAAAAAAAAAGGTTCCATTCACTGTATGTGGGCAGTTAATATAATTTAAATGTCACACATGTATTAAGCCTACTTCCAAAAGACCTAGAGCTTGATTTAGATTTATATGAATGCTGATGTTCCCACAGCTGAGCATTAATGGTTACACTGTGCAAGCACCAAGGCAGTCTTCTCAATGCCACCTGCAATCATTAGCAAAAACATAGTGCTATGGATTGTTTGAGGAGGGCCCCAAACAAGTATCTTGCCTATGGCCACCATGAGGTCTAAATCCGCCTTGTGGGCCATGGTCTGAATAATAAAAGGCAGATTTCCTGGACCCAGGTGTCTGGATTCGATGGCCAGCCCAAGAAAGCCTCAGTTTAAGCAGGCTGGCCAATGTCTAAAACAATCATGAATCACAACTATCGATCCGAGGCTGTTTCCTTAGATGCAGCACTCAGATCGTCACTACTGTAAACAGGAGGCATCTACAGTATCTCCTAAAGACACCTTCTGCTGCATTCAAATTTAATGACACCAAATTCCAATTCCTTACAATCATGAGTCTGGCAGATAATCATGCTTTAAACACAATATAGAGCTTTAAAATAATAATAATAAAAGTAATAGTAAAGAATAGTAAATAATATGGCTATGCCCAAATAATAAGCAGGTCAACATACTGTATTACTGAATTATTACAAGCTTACTTACGTTCATGGGTCTTCACCCTGAAAAGCTTTATTAAGAATCCTCAGTTCAGCACAACCCGGAATTGTGTATTTTTTCCTAACAAGTTCTGTATTTAATGCCTTTTTCATTCCCAGATTGCTAAGTGTAGAGGGAGTGTTGGCTCCCGGGTGGAACACAATGTTGGATATTGTTTTAAGAAGCCAATGATACTGAAGCACACGTTCTGAAAGTGTATACATATACTCAGGGCAGGGTATCAGCTTTAAACAAATATCTCTTATCCTTTTGCTGCCAGATGACACTTGGGCAGACGTACAAATCTGTGCAGCTGATGGGCCAGTCATTTTCAGGGCAGAAGGCCAAGCAATGCAACAGTGTATCTGTTTCCCCAGCCATTAGAGCAGTGTGGTGCCTAATTGCTTGCCCAAGCATGTATCAGTTTGTATTTGTTAAACTTATCCAGGAGTGATTGGTGGATATAGAATAGTAACATTCCTCTTTTTCCCTCCAGGATTCTTACCGTTAATTGTGGTGTGGCTGCTTTTATATAAACCGAGGTCCACTTAACGTAGAGTTATATTTATGTAAGCTTAGTAATGTTAAATCAGGACACCAAAAAACTTTGAGTCATTATGACTTTGGTATTAGTAGACATCCGTTCTGTCTATGCTTTGTCATGACTAAAAGGAAGTTAGAAAATATTACTTTTATCTCCACAATATATGTGCATTGTCCAGAACACTTCATGTGCTTTCACTTAATCCCCACACTACTGTGGGGACCGTGTTATTGGACAAGAATGTCCTTACGCCCTGTCCTGTTACCTCCTCTCATATTCCTTGAGTTGATTCTCATTTCCTGAGATCTTGTATTACAAACAATAATTGCTATCAATTATAACCTCTTAGGCATTCTTGTTATGATGTCTGGAAAAAGGTTATGGAGTGCTTAATAATACTATCGTTAATCATATCAGTTGTATCTCACTGAACTCACGAACCACCTCATTAAATCACCAATTGGCCGGCTGTGGAAAGCCAGGTGACGATGTCATTGTTCTACTGCGGAGTCTCACCTTACAAGTTATAGCTAATTTAAGGATCAACCTGGATGCTTGTGATAGTACTGTCAGTCTGAAAGGTACCAGTAACTTTAAAATATCCACTCTACTGTACCATATTCCGAGCTAGATGTACTAAGCTTGAAAATAGATAAAATGGAGAGTGATAAACAACCAGCCAATCAGCAAATATCTGCCATGTCACAGGCTGTGTTTGAAAAATGACAGATAGGAGCCGATTGGCTGGATGTTTATCACTCCCCTTTTTATCACTTTCCAAGGCGTAGTGCATCTCACCCTCCATCTTGAATAGAGTGTAAATAGATATGACATGCAGATACATAATACAAAATAAAAATGTCAGTTAGTGGCTTTTTTATTAATGCATTAAATTGACTATTATTAAATGAGGGCTTAGAAGTAATCAATAAAAATAATACAATTATATTGTGCCTAGGTGTGCCCTCACCCCTAAATCCGTCCCTGCAACACTGTACATACTTTAATACAGGGATGGCCAAACCTGTCCTCAAGATCTACCAACAGTGCATGTTTTCCAGGCAACCTGTGGCTCGGTACTTGTGCATTATAGCGGCGCCCCCGATTTCCATTGCGCGATTTTTTAATCGTATCGCATCGCATGCCATGCACCCGATGGCATGCGATGCGATGCGGCGCGATTTTTGCCCCCTATACGATGAAAGATTGTATAAGCACCCTAAAGGGTGCTTTTAAGCACCGTAATGGGTGCTTACAATGTTAAATGCACCCCCACGCCACCCCCCCACTATAAACGTGAACCCGAAGCGTGGCGAGCGCAGCGAGCCCGCGAGGGGCGGCGGTACGCGTCCTCCGACCTTTTCATACCCCCACTATCCACGTCGGCGTGGAGTTGAGAATAGAAAGTGTGGCGAGCGCAGCGAGCCACCGAGCCCGAAGCGTGGCGAGCGCAACGAGCCCCGCGAGGGGACGCGGATACCTTCACAGGTATCGGAGTCCCCTCGCGGCCTTCACACATATTCCGTTGCACTTTACAATTGGAAACAACAGTGATTAAACAAACTGGGTAGGTACAAACCAACATGGAGGTAGGAGGGCCCTGCTCGCAAGTTTACAATCTATAGGGATAATAGGAGGGATACATAAGGATAGAATTCCATAGCATGGCAGTCCCATCAGATTACTAGACAGTCCTGATGGGATGCAATTAGATCTGAATGCTACTGGAGGTGGTGGTTCCTGAATATGATAAGCTTGCCTGAAGAGGTGAGTTATTGGGACCTCTGAGTATATATTGAGTGTCCCTTTACTAAGCCACTCTAAAGAAATGTTTAGCAGAATATTAGAACATGTGGAACATGTTAAATTTAGTTATTAACGTTATTATCATACTGTAGTTCTTGAAGGGACGATGGGTTTTTCAATTGTTAAATAATGGCTCCTCTTATAGCCATTAATAGGTGTCCAATGACATATTTGTCAGGGTTAAGTCTATGAGTAGGGAAATGATGTAGAAACAGGGAGGATAGTAAATCAAATCCTAGCACATTCCTGATGATGTTATATATTTATTTTCATCACTGTAGAAGACGACAAGTCCAGGAGATAAGCATGATGTCTGCTACTTTGTTGTAGTAATGCCAGAGTTCTGTTTTTTTTTTTTTTCTACAAACTGAAAAAAATTTGGTAAAGTCTGGCTGCTATTAAAATGTGATCTAATCTAGTATTCAATTAGATCACATATATTAGAAAATTTTACCTTATCGGCGTCTTTAAAAAGGGAAAAAACTTTTTTTACATTTTTTTTAATTAGCCCTTGCAGCTGGGTTACAGGTACAGTACCTGGGGTGTTTTAAGGGCTATAATAAACTTTTACAAAAAAAAGTAACCCGTCCCTCCCCTCTTCTACTTGGTCTTATTTAGTAGCAGACACATATGCATTTTTACAGCGTCACCCTTTACGGTAACTCCCAGTATCCAATGTCTAATATGTACATATTTATAGAGCTGCAAATGTGACTGAAGTTGTGAAATTAGCAGAAGACACCTTCAAGGTTTTATTTTGTTACAGACATAAGAAACGGTTACAATAGTAGAAAATGCTTAGCTAGAAAAATACACAATGTGGCCTGTCCTGTAACTTAGTTGATCTTTAAGACCCAGGTTCAAGAACTTGAACTGTTAATAGAGAAGCTGTTTAGAACATTATACTGTAGTCCCCAGTATGCTAGTGTTAATGCAATTTGATGCACTACTGATACAAAGACACACAGCGATAAAATGTGACAAATATCTACAGTACAGTATGTTGCGAGAGGCTTTAATGTTGTCTGAGGAAGGCTCGAGAATGTGAAGGTCATGACTGCTGGCTTCAGGAATCGGGCAGTAGCTCAGACTCACACACTGGCTGTCATAATATAGGATTGGAGAGTCAAAACATTGAAGAAATCCTTCCACACTCTTTCTGAGTATTTATAATGAGCGACAGCCTCATCTGTTTCAGTGGTCAGGAATAGCCACCAATTCAGAGAGGAGAATGAATTAGACTTTTCCAGCTTGGAGATATTTTGGCATGTTTTTTTCTTTAGATGTTGAACATTCAGTAATATCTTGAGAAAACAACTTTCCTCCATAGGGAGAACTTGATAAAAAAAGATCTGGAAATGGTAGAGATTCATCAAACTTGGAGATGGTCTGTGTCTTGACTAAAGGGAATATTCTGCAGAGATTAAAGTGACAATACAAATCAGCATTTGTAATATTGCTGCAGACTACAAGCATATAGATTTCTTTATCTGGCGTCTGTCTGTATGAATGGAGATGTGTAGATTATGACCATGACAGCTGGCCTTACTTATGCCCCCATACAGATAACAAGGTCCCAAAGTGTACAGTTTAAAATAAATGACCATTTACAGTCTGCAAGTTATATAAATTTGCATTCCTTAAACACCCCAATACATCGCCATGCAGATGTTTCCAACAGTAGGGGATTTATTATTGCTGTTTATTCAGTGTCCAGTATTCTTTATTTCAGTATTTTATTACTTGCCAATTAAAGTGTAATAGTCTTCATTGTAATTGTTATTCAGTATTTCTACTCCAGCTTGGGAGCACCAGAATTCTTGAAATCATTGCTTTATCAGTTTCTAACACAGGAGTATAATGTAGTGTGATCTGTCCTCTCCAGGTATGTATGGGACAGGGACTGATGCTGATGGGTTTAATGTATGTTCATTGTGTGATTTAACTCTTTGCTTAGTCAGAAAATGACTTCAATGGGACACATCAGGTACAAATTTCACCTGAAGGGGAGATAAGGTTATTGTAATGAAAGCTCGTGAGTGTGGTCACCAGGAACAGGGATATTGCAGTGCATGACAGAAACAGCTGTTGTGTGAATTTAGTTCTATACTTTATCTGAGTTAATATTTCTAGAAACAAAACAAAACATCTGCTGTGGTCCCCAATACAGGTTGAGTATCCCTTATCCAAAATGCTTGGGACCAGCAGAATTTTGGATAACGGACTATTCCGTATTTCGGAATATTTTAATATTTCAATGATGTATCTTGAGGTATCTTGCATTTATGTTGTACATATACATCAAACACATGAAATAAAACACAAATATATTTTATTTGTGCATAAATAAAGGTTTCAAAACATGAAACAAAGTTTGTGTACAATCTCAGGCACTGAATTTAAATGCCAAGCAATCATTGTATTGTACATATATAGTGCCAGTTACATATTATTCCCTCAGTACTGCTGTTACAGATGTCCCAGTAAGTTTTTAGCAAAAAAAATTTTTTTTGTTCACTCTGGAATGTATGGTTTTCGGAATAATTCGGATAACGGATATTCGGATACGGGATACTCAAACTGTACATGTATCCTGGGGATGCTTATTATTTATATGCTGCAATTATATTTCGATAAATACAGTATGGCCATTTATCACTCATTAGGAGTCTAATCAGTTAAGAAAAGTAAAACCTTTTTTGTTTATTTTGCTATTTCTTATTGTCGTGCAACTGGGGGGATAAATTGTACCTTGCTGACATTAGCAGCAAATATTTATATTGATGGGTCCTGACTTTTAGTTAAGCATGTGCAACAAAGAACTATAGATAGAGACCTGTTATGAGATCCCTTTTCACACTCCGATAGCTCTTTGCATAAGAAAGAACACTGCTAAAGCCATCTGAAGTTGGGTGTACAGATAGAGCCCCTCTATTTCATTGCTGGCGCTCGCCAGAATGTCCCTGCTGGCGAGCGCTGGTGGAAAGGGACTCCATTAGACTGGGACACGCGAGCGTCTCACACGCACACTCGTCCCAGTCAGTCAGACGGCGGCTGGGCGGTGGGACCCTGCCTGTCTCCGCTTCAGGGAGATGGGCAGGGTTAGGGGGGCGTTTGGGGTGGCGGTGGGGACCGGCGATGGGGACCGGGGAGGTGGTGGACAGCAGCGGGGAACTCCGTCGGAATGGGGCACACAAGCGTTTTCCTTCCCCTTCCTGCGGCTGGCGGGGGCCCTCTTCCTGCAAGCATAAGGCCAGCTCCATCTGTATCTTGTAGATAAATAACATGATTGAAAATTCTATACTATGTCTTCTAACATTGTATGGCTCAAAAAATGCGACATGATTAACCGCATAAGACACTGGGGGTGTTTTTAAGTTGAGGTAGGATATGTGTGTGGGATGGTCATTTTGTTATGCCACTGACTGTGGTGATTACTGCCTCTAATGTGTGGAAGTACAGCACCTGCCAACCGTGACGAACATGCCCATAGAGTGTCGAAGGGATGCTCCTCCAAAATCAAGACTCTTTCACAAAAACCGGGGCAGTTGTGAGGGATGCCGTACACTGCATGATGATAGTGGTGTGTGCTAATGCCGGAGATATCTAATAAATGAGCAGTATACTACATTTCTTTGAAAATCGTGCTGAAACTGTTGTTTCTTCATGTTTGGATCAGACCTCAAGAACAATCCCTGAGAAGATGATTACATCTCAATCTAATACTTCCATAGGTTCTCCCTGTATTGTAGCTCCTGTTAAGTGTACCCACCCAATACATAGGAAGCAAAAGCTGTTCTGTGGAATTCTGGACATTTTCTTGCACACCACTGTTACACAATGGGGCATTTTATTAGAAATGAAACACTAGTCAGATTCCAGGAAAATCCTTGACAAATCTATCCCACCGTTGTGGTGACTATTCACGTCTGCTTAATTACAATGCACTATATTTCAAAATGGCAACTTCTAGTTGCCAAAACATTTGAACAGCAAATATATCTTGTACATGACAGTTCACAGCTCTCAAAATGTGGTGTATTTATGTGTTGCTTGGCCTAGAAGTGACTCTATTTAAGGAAGCATAATATTTTAAACTTGCTAATCTACTTGTTGGGGTGATGATGGACTTTGGAATCCTTTGTCTGGTTCTAATTACCTTCTTGCTAAGTTTCATAACACTTTGGGAGGCAAGCACAAGAAATCGGTCCATTCTCAATGTGTGAAATAAAAGTATGATTAGGTGATTCCAAGCACCTCCACCAATTGAGTTTTAATAAGACCTACATCTGAATCAGATGTGTGTGTAAAAGAGGGGCCAGGGTACAATTAACTTCTCTGTACCATGGAATGCTATGTATGGTGTAGGCAATGTGATCTATGGTGACTATAGCCGGCTACATGTCCACCAACCAAGTGCATAATACTGTAACATCTATGTAAGATAAATAATGTGGCATTCTAATGCAGCTAAGTATATAATAGTAAATGAATGTTACCTTTACACAAAATCTAAAACAAGACTAATCTTATATTATTATAAATATGTACAATGTGTTAATTCAGGGGCATAGCCATAACTTTGTTTACCCCATGGCAACATTTTGAAGGTGACCCTGTTCCACGGCTTATAGAGAGACATCTGCAGCAGTTGATGATTTTATGCTCCATAATAGTGATCTAGTTCATTTTCTGGACCATAGTGCCTTAGTTAATGTTTTTCTCCATAATAGTGCCCTTCTTTATTTTATGAACCATAGTAGTGCCCTAGTTCACATTATGACACATTGTAGGGCTGCCCGTACACATTATGCAGTACAGTACCCCCAGTTTATATTATGTCACATTACAGTGCCCCCAATTCATATTATACTACATAACAATGCCCTAGTAACATTATATAACATTATAATGCTCTTCAGTTCATTTTATACCACATTACAATGAGCCGGTCCAGGGGAATACCTAGATATACTGCATACCTCAAGGTATAAGTTTGTAAGGGCATCTATGTACCACCCAGTGGGGAAAGATGTGCAATATATAACACATGCAACTTTGACAGGGAAGGTGGGCCTCTCTCAGCTCTGAGCCTATGGTAGCTCTGCCCTTGGTCAGATGCACTCCACCTGCAAAATGTGGACTGTTGCATAGAGCATCCTTTATAAGATTTCTATATCAAATATTTGGTGGCCTAATATGAGACAATGAGGTACAGGTGTGCGTGTGTATATATGTTTAGGGCAATATCGATCTTATATGCTGTCAAAGTCTATGTTTTTAATGGTCATTTTTTTTTAAAATTACATTTGGGGGGGGGGGGTGCTCATGTTTTGTATGTAAGTGACTTCATGTGAAGTTGATGCATTTTAATATCAAGTATTAAACTCTAGCCAGAGCATTGCCATGTTTGCAGGATAGGAATTATAGCAGTGCCATGTTTACAGGGCTAGATTATCATATTTTATCCAAGATTATTACTGTGTTTTCAGAGCGAGACCAGCATGTAACCAATCATAGCATTATTGTGTTTGCAAGGCCAGACCACCATGTAGCCAATCAGAGGATTACTTTGTTTACAGGGCTGGGCCAACATGTAACCAATCACATCAGTATTGTGTTTATCAGACTAGACCAGGGATGGGGAACCTTTGGCCCTCCAGTTGTTGTTGAACTACACATCCCAGAATACCGTGCTACAGTTTTGCTATTTGGCCATGTGAAAACTGTTGCAGGGCATACTGGGAGGTGTAGTTCAACAACAGATGGAGGGCCAAAGGTTCCCCATCCCTGGAACAGACCAACATGTTTTAGACAATTGAGCAATATAAGGTGCGTTGAGTCTTAGCAGATGATTGTCACCTGATGCAGTTCCCAACTGATTGATTTGCATAAAGTGTGGCTTAAGCAGCAGGTTTTTGGCGGTAGCAAAATGGTTATGGCAGTGGCCATTTCCTGATACAAATATCTACGTTTGTGATGTTTACTTAGTTGGTAAATTAAATTATGCATAGGAATCTCAATATCTGTTTTTTTTGTGACGTGATTTCTGATGCTTTCTCTGGCAGCAGAATAATTAGATATATAGTTCTGGCTACAATGGCAACTTGTGAAAGCCTTGGAAGATATTAAAAACATTTTAGTTGAAAATGAAAATGACTAATACCGCTTTCACACTGCCAAACCGTTTCAAAAACCGGTATTTTTAAACGGTACTTAAAACGGGTCTGAGCCTTCACATTGCAGTAGATTACCGTTTTAAATACCGTTTAAGTACCATTCACATCAGTCAACCCGTTTAATCCCCTGAACACATTTCAAGGCAGAATGCAGGGGACAGTTTATCACAGGTCTGTAATCTGTTGTTTTTACTAAATTCCGTTTCAGAGCCATTCTCACTGCATAAAAAACAACTCTGAAACATGTAGGACTCTGCTTTTTAAACGTTTTGAAATACCGGTTATCTTTAACCGGTAAATGAACTCTGGTGCTTTCCCACTGCAGCCTTAAACGTTTTGAAATGTGGAAAAAACCGGCAATATACCGTTTAACAAGTGCAGTGTGAAAGGGGTATTAGAGGCATCGGTATGTTTTTAACAGTTCACCTCCCGAAGGATTTTTAACTATTTATTTACAAAAAAATGCCGTGACTACTGTATGTACAGATGTAGCAACACTCCTAGTTGTCACCCTATGGCCATGTAGACTTCCGTGGCAATTTGCATGATCCTGTGCATCTAATTCGCTCTAATAGACCATAGAAACGCAATAAGCGTGATATCATACACTGCCCGATGTGCGCTGAATGGAGTGGTATGTCATCTGATCCAGTGGATTGGACCAACATATCACTCAGTGTGTACTCAGCACCAGTGGCGGAACTCCCAGAGGCAATGGAGTCATCTGCCGCCGGGCGCCCGGCTTAAAGGGGGCACAGGCTCCATTGCCTCCGATGTTCCGATGCCAGGGATGCCTTATTGGGTGCCGCTGCAGCAGTTAACTTATGAATCGGTCGGGCGCCGGGTACGAGTGCCCCTCCCCCTTGTGCGCAACGGCGCATCACCGCTCCTCGTCCTCCCTGTCACCTTCCTGCTGGCTGCATGCTCTCTTCTTTGCGGAAGTCCCTGACATCCGCTGGCGCCTGAGTGAGCAAGCCAGCTGCCTGTCTCAATGACCGCCGGGAGCCGGGACACTGGAGCGATGGGAGCTGCTGCCGGGCGATGGGAGAGTGACAGATAGTCACTGAAGATAGAAGCAGGGTGGAAGACGCTGCAGCAGCCTGGCCTGAGGGTGAGAGATAATTCAGTAAAAGCCTGCCCGATACACTGTAGTAACAATATCCTGTTGGAAAAGAAATTATATATATATATATATATATATATATATATATATATATATATATATATAATATATATATATATATATATATATATATATATATAAAAGATCTCACAGGAAGTGAGTCTCCGGGCGTCGGCCCGGCTTCCGGCCACCTCCAATGCTGGCGCCTGCTAATGCAGCTGATCCCGGATCACCTGGGGCCTCTCCTACACTATAAGGTAAGCACCTTAAACACTGTTTTCACTATTCTTGATGTAAATCGGACAAAGGGGCCAAGCAGCCTCGAAACTGTTGCAATAAATACCATTTTGAATTCACTTGAAAATCCTTGGAGTGCCGTGTGATGCTTCACCCCGAGTGGGTCACATCTCTACCACTATATATACAGATAGATATCTATATATCTATCTATATATATAGATAGATATATATATATATTTATTTATTTATATATACTTTTATCCAGACATGTGGTGGGATCAAGGAAAAGAGCCACAAATCCAATATAAATATATATATATATTAGGGTTTGGGGGGGGGGCACAAGCATTCATCTTGCCTCCGGGCACCTGAGATGAACTTACGCCACTGCTCAGCACATAGCAGCTGGGTGGGTGTTCGCACCCATCCCCATTTGGAGTCACTGGTAATGTGCTTTATTAATGTTTAAACATCCACTAAATCACCAGTGTGTGTATAAGGCAAAATATTCACTCAAAGAGGTAGATTTACTATAGCGTCTAAAACAAGCAAGCAGTAAGTTGCCTATAGCAACCAGTGAGATTCTAGCTATCAATTCTCTATTGAATTTTAGAAAATGATAGACACATTCTGATGGGTTGTGTTCACTTGTCTTAGAAGCTTAGTATAGCTGCCCTAAACTCTCAAGGTTTTTGTATAGCAATAAATATAAGGAATGTAATGCAGAAATTATAAAGCAGTTCTTTTTAAACAGGCACCTTGATTAAACATCATGGTTGCAGCATTTTGTGGAAGGAGAACAGCAACTTTCCTTCAATTGTACCATCCAGAGGGTAGAATACCAGCCAGACGGCAACCGTATTGAACATTGCTATTTTCCTGAACATTGCAGTGCTATAGAAAGGAACCGAAATGGGCAAACACCCACTAACCTCCCTTGTTACCATCTTTGTGGAACTGGTTTGTGGTTACAGCAATGGGGCTTCCTGTCTGGTTACATAGGATTTGCTCTGCAATGGTTAGATGTTTATTGCATAATAAAAAGTGTGTGAGAAAGGAAAGCTGGGGCTCTTGTTGTGTATGGGAAGTGTGTATGGATTTATGGTTTTAGAAAGGTGTGTGGTCATTTCTAATTAATTAGATAATAATAATAATGTATATTTTTATAAGGTTATTTCAGTTCTAAAACTATATATATAGTTTGTGGTATTTATGCAGACACCTCTGAAATAGATTTGAAAGATCTGAAAGGAATTCTGCTTGTTCCTATAGTGCAGGGGTGTCCAAACTTTTTGCGATGAGGGCCCGATTTGGTGAAGTGTAAATGTGTGGGGGCCGACCATTCAGCCTGACATTCTTTGAATCATTAATCACATCAGAATGGTCCCCCACTCTGCCCCTATTCACTCTATGTCCCCCAGCCTGCCCCTTCACTGTATTTCCCCCAGCCTGCCCCCATTCACTGTATGTCCCCCAGCCTGCGCCTCCTTCACTGTATGTCCCCCACTCTGCCCCCTTCCTTTCTTTTCTGTATGTTTCCCAGCCCCTTGTGTGAGCCAGAGGAAGGAGAGGCAAAGCAGGCACTGCAAGGACAGGAGATGCTTGGGCTCCCGCTGCCAACCTCCTCCGCTCTGCATGTTACGGGAGCAAGCTTCCCCCTTGCTGCCCCTCCCCAAACACTGCTGTCACTGTGATTGTGGAGTAGGGTGATATACGATTGCAGCAGCAGGGGTAGGACGCCAAACACATCTGATTGTGGCGGCCGGCACCTCCTCACTGCGGCAGACAGCAAAGTAAAGGTGCACTCGCTGGGGCCCCACCTTTAGTGTTCCCTGCTGTGCTTCCCACATCTGATGCTCTGCCCGCCTCCAGCTATAGGCTGCGGGCCGCTTGAAATGACAGCACGGGCCGCAATTGGCCCCCGGGCCTGACTTTGGGCATGCCTGCTTTAGTGTGTTTATTTAGGATATATGACAAAACAAAACTACTGTTAGTACGTCACCTGTACAGTACCTCTGTGATATGGAAGTCACCTTCTTTTATTATGTTAGAACAAGCAACACTAATATCATTATCTATCTGTATGTGTGGGAGATGGAGAAACAGTCAAAGCCAAATCAAAAATTCAGAGAATATGTTCACTCAATGACATCACTAAGGGTAAACACACACACATAAAGACAGCATAACTCTATTCTTACCGCTACAATTTACTAAAGGCAATGGATACATAGAGAAAGGAACTAGAGCTACATGGGGCCCGATTTAGACCTGCTCGCTGGGCTGTGTGTGCTCAGAGTCTAGCAAGCAGGTTAACGCCACCCCGCCGTCTTGCCGAATGCATTCCCCCACCCACCCACCGTCTGTGCCCCAGTGCAGGGCTGCGAGCCAATGTGTAGGTGTACACATCTGTTCACGTGCAGCCACACAGAGGAAAAATCATGTGATGGTTACTTACCATCTAATGATGTCTCCTCTTGCCTCCAACGCTCGCAGTCGCCTAGTGATTTAGGAGTCACTGGGCGGCATCTAGAGTTAAAGCGAAATCGGGGCAGGTGCCAACTTCATGCGCCCGCCCCTATTAGGCATAGGAATTCCTGCGTTTTCCAGGCCTCTCCCAGCATTTCTATGGTCAAGCCCACCATTTTTGTTGACATGCCCTTGAAAATCCAGGGGTCCACCCCGTCACGCAAAGGTGCTCGCAGCCAGGCCCTGCAGGTCCGAATTCAGACTGACTGAATAATACTGAATTGGCCCCATTGTGGGAACCACATTAATATTCACAGTCTGTGAAACAATTTTAAATAGCAGGCTGAGCACTAAAACAGCACATCATCACTTCACATCTTCTCAGACACTTTGGGGGAAATTTACTAAGATGGGAGTTCTTTTTCATATGGGATGTTGCTATGGGCAACCAATCAGATATAGAAGGTGCTAAATAAATAAGAAGTAGATTGATTGGTTGCCCATAGCAACATCTCATGCGAACTAGAACTCCCATCTTAGTAAATTTCCTTTTGTGAGACGAATGATACTGCAGCTCCTAATTGCAGAAGGGGGTCAATATGATTGTTATCCAGTGTACTTAGAAGGTACTGAAGACCTGAGGCTGCATGTATTAATACACCCCACCAGAGGGCTGCAAATAAAACTATGTCAATATCTAAACAATGGGCCTTATTCTGGTCTGTGCGGCCGGAGCCGAATATGCGGCCAGGACCGTGCGTCCTAAACCCCGCCTTCCGTACGGATCGCTCACTCCGTCCAAATGCGGTAAGCCGCTGACCGCACGGAGCACGAGTGGATTTCTCATGTATACACCTCCTCCATCTCTGGGAACCTCCCCCATCATTCGATGGTCGCATACCATCGAATGCAGGACCGAGCGGTCAGGCAGCTCCCGCGAGCTCAGACCACTCGGGCATTTCTCCGTGCAAAAGCAGGGATCTGGGCGGGCAGCTGACATCCGGCAATGTCATATGTCCGCCCCCTACACGTGCGTCACGGCCGCATTACCATATGTACGCCCAGCGTTTTCATGGGAATGCCCATGAAACACGGGGCGTATGCATATGTTAATGAGGCCAAACAGCCCTTCACTCCCCTCTCCTCCCCCTGTTCGTAGTGTAAACAATTCATGCGGAATTTGGACGTATGTCCCTTTCGCACATGCGCAGATATGCCTCTGCACATGCGCAGACAGAAAACATCGGTGGAACGAACGCACGTGGACATATCCGCACCAACCAGAATAAGGGCCAATATTCGGACAAAAGCTAGAGGACCAACTATGTATTGCTATTATCACCTGCAACTGAATTGACCCGCACTGCTAAAGTACTAGTGGGGGTTTGATAATGTCACTAGTTCTAACGTTAAACAGGTTTACATTCCGGTCCTCTCTATTGTACAAAGTTCACCACTACTGTAGTCCATCTGTATTAAATGAATGTATATGATTTATCCCTAATTCAATTCACAATGAAATGTTTATAATATCCAAATAATAAACTAGACTAAATAATGATAGTATGCATCGTCTGCTCCCTAGCCCGGACTAATATCCTTTTTTTCAGAAATCACAGCCTGGTTTCTAGTAGTCAATGTTGTAAATTTATGAAGTGGTGATTTGTAAAGTTATAGGGGTTGATGTATCAAGCAGTGAAAAGAGTACAGAAGTGGACCAGTGGGGAATTTCCAATAGCAACCAATCGCCATTTGAGGTAACATTTTTCAAAGATGTTCTGTGATAGGTAAAAACTAATTGATTGTTATGGGCAGTTCCCTACTGCTCCACTTTTCCACTACACTCCAGCTGCGGCAGCCTGACTATATAGTAGTTGGGTGGGCCATTTATACATTTATTTGCTTTGGAGAAATTCCATGAGCATTTTTTTTTACCCATTTTCATCATCAACCATATTTATTGAAAATAAGAAGGGGCTAACGTATAGTATTGGTAATATTAAGGGGCCACGGACATTAGTTATAATAATAAAATGGCTACATATAGTATATTATTTATTGTAATAAAGAAGCAACATGTATGATTTTTGTTGATATTATTAAGGGAAAACCGATAACATTTATTTAATAAGGGGAGGTGGGGGGGTACTCAGCTACTTAGCATTGGTCCTTAGAATGGCACATGTTTTCACTAAAGCACCACTGATTTGGGCTAAGCCACTTGCGGTTTGCTTTACAGGTTTCAATCCCACAGACTATCACCAACAATTTGAGTTATAATACTTCAAAGAACCTGTTTTTGTTACATTCTCCCCAAAAGCTGCATGCTTATGATTATTGGTAAATCCCACACAATAGCTGCCCCCACTATAGATGGCAGGTGCATTACAGGAGTAAATCTGCAAATCTGCAAATTAACCCACACATATGTTGATGGAAAAATACATCACTTGTGACTCATTTTCCATATATCTCTGCTCTCTTACTTGTCAGACCATTATAATGACTGAATTATGTTGGAGTTTTTGTTTTACATTCAAGGTTTTTACAGATGGACAACACATGGTACGGTATTTGATGCTTGGCATTAAGACGTGTGTGTGTAATATACAGTATTTGCATTGTATAAATCTATTTATAGATATGTGACGGGTGTGTGTGTATGTGTATGTATATATATATATATAGGGGCGTGATGGTGTGGCACTCGTAGCTTTTGCAAAGAATACAGTCGAGCCAATAAGCAACAATGTTTACATTTATCGTGTAAATTGTCTTAGGGTTACCATTTACAAGATAAATTGAAACGTTGTTGCTTATTGGCTCGACTGTATTCTTTGCAAAAGCTACGAGTGCCACACCATCACGCTCCTATACTACATTGCAGTGGAGGCACCGGCGAAGCTGCTATTCGTTATAGGGAGTGCCAAACCCTGGCCCTATATATATATATATATATATATATATATATATATATATATAAATATATATATATATATATCTCATTCATTTGTGTTTGGGATATTTATGGAATTGTATTTCTCGCTTTTCGTCTGTTTTTCTCATAGCTTGCAAAAGACGTATGTAAAGGAAGAAGAAAAAATACAATTCATGTTGAATGCAAACGAACAATTATTAGTGAAATGAACATGATAAATCTCCATTGTTTTAGGGTTTTCTATCCCTTTTGTGCATGGATACTAGGAAGGAGTCCAAAGTATCCATCTTCTGCTGAAATCCCCAAAATGGTGATTTTCCTCAAGACAGGCTCCAATCAGGATGTCGACATTGACATACAGTAATGTCAGCATTGTGAATTTTGACATTCACAATGTCAAAATTTACAATTAGGTTTAGGGTTATGCTGTAGGTTAGGTTGTAATTAGGCTTAAGCTGCAATAAGGATTAGGGTTATGTTCTAGTTAGGGCTAGGTTACAATCCAAAAATTGACTTGGATTAATTGGCTCCCAACAAAAATTAACTGAAGAATGAATGTGTGTGCGTGAACATAAGGTAGGGAATTTAGATTGTAAGCGCCACTGGGGCAGGGACTGATGTCAATGTTCAAATATTCTCTGTAAAGCGCTGCGGAATCTGTGTGCGCTATATAAGAAACTGCTAATAAATAAATTAATAAAATATTAGGCTTAGGGTCAGTTTCAGGTCAAGATATAAATGTCATCATTGTGGCTGTCGACATTTATATTACAGTATCAACATATTTAAAATGTCATTAATATGTCAGTGTAGAGTTTATGGATGACAACATGTTATCTGTCAACAGATTGAACATTCCAACATTCTGAACGTTGACATATTATACTACACTGTAGAAAATGCCTTTCCCCGATGCTAGCCAATTTCACCAACTATCAAATACTAAACTGCTTCTCCCAGTAAATTCTGAAGTATTGACAATAGAAATAAGCAAATAAAGCACCAAGACAGCGCTACCAATATGAATTTTACATATAATATTACTAATTTGACAAAGACAGTAGTGACATCTAATATTGTAATGTATACTGCTCGTACCGAGGTTCAAGACTGTGGGTTTTCCTTTATTAACCCCTTCCCGACATTTGACGTATATATACGTCATGGTCGGGAAGTACTTCCCGACACATGACGTATATATACGTCATGGCTGAAAACTGTCACTGCGTCTAGAGACGCAGTGACAGAGGGACAATGTCTGCTGTCCCTGACAGCAGACATGTCCCTGCGTGCCCGGGGGGGGCTGCGATGCCGCCCCCCCGTCGCCGATCACTGTGATTGGCTGTTCAGTGTGAACAGCCAATTACAGCGTTTTCTGTGTCACCGGCGAATAACGTTCGCCGGTGACACGGGATCGGAGGTGATTGGTGCTGTAAAGTACAGCACCAATCACCGTGGGGTGTAAGGGTGACACTGGTGTCACCCCACCTCACCCCGCCCGCCCCCAAAGGCCGTGATTGGTTCGTCGGACCGACGGACCAATCACAGCCATGGAGGGGGGTTTAAACTAACGGTGACTGCACTGCAGACGCCATTCCGGTCTGGAATTGCGTGCAGTGTGGTCACCGTGCCTGGCTGCCGCAGTATACTGACCTGATCCGTGCAAACCGTGCAAAATACTTACCTGATCACTGCCTGGATCTTGCTACTTGTGTTGTGCTGTGTTGTGCTGTGTTGTGCTGCTGCAGTTAGCTAGAGAGAGAGAGATAGAGAGAGATAGAGAGAGATAGAGAGAGATAGAGAGAGATAGAGAGGCCTAGTGACAGAGAGTGCTATATTTTGCTGCAGTGTAATAGAGTTATAGATAGAGAGAGAGATAGAGAGAGAGAGATAGAGAGATAGTGACAGATTGTGATATATATTTTTTATATAACTGACTGCTGCCCCCCCTTTTGTGCTGATCACTATATCTGAGGTGATCAGCAACTTTTTTGGGGGTGCAGGGGTTTGCTGCAGTGTCATAGAGTGATAGATAGTGAGAGATAGAGAGAGAGAGAGAGAGAGTGATAGAGAGTGCTAAATTTTGTGTCTGCTGCCCCCGCCTTTTGTGCTGATCACTATATCTGAGGTGATCAGCAACTTTTTTGGGGGTGCAGGGGTTTGTAAATTCCTGTCAGTGCTGCAGTGTCATAGAGTGATAGATAGTGAGAGATAGAGAGAGAGAGTGATAGAGAGTGCTAAATTTTGTGTCTGCTGCCCCCGCCTTTTGTGCTGATCACTATATCTGAGGTGATCAGCAACTTTTTTGGGGGTGCAGGGGTTTGTTTTTTAAATTCCTGTCAGTGCTGCAGTGTCATAGAGTGATAGATAGTGAGAGATAGAGAGAGAGAGTGACAGAGAGTGATAGAGTGCTATATTTTGTGTCTGCAGGAAATATATACCTGCCAGTTGCACCAAAGGTTGTGCACCTGCTGCCCCTCACCTTTTTTTTTTTTTTTGAGGGTGCTGTGGGTATTTTTACACACACTGTGATTTTGTGGGTGTCCTGTGGCCACTGTGCGCTGATCAGTGACGTACATCACTGATCAGCTTTTTCGGCACAGGGTTGATTTTTTTTTTTTTTTAATAAATTCCTGTTGCCTTTGAGCGCTGTTCAGTGACGGTCGTTACTGACTAACATCTGTGCTCAATTTTTGGTGCAGGACCTTTTTTTTTTTTTTTTTTTTTAATAAATTCCTGTTGCCTTTGAGCGCTGTTCAGTGACGGTCGTTACTGACTAACATCTGTGCTCAATTTTTGGTGCAGGACCTTTTTTTTTTTTTTTTTTTTTTTCTGCACTACATACACACTACCTGGTTGAAATAAAGTTTGTACCCCCCCTACACTATACACGTGTTGAAACATTTCACAACCACAAACACAAAAATAAAAATGGCATCCCAAAGGTCATCCCAAATGTCATCCCAGTCATCCAGAAGAATGTACTCAGCGGAGGAGGCATATGCCATGCTTGCCTCTGACAGTGACACAGACAGTGATGCAAGCGGGGAATTTGAAGGATTTGTGTTAACCTCATCTTCCTCCTCTAGTGATGAGGGACCCCCTCAAAGACGCCCCCGTAGAGCAGCTGAGACCCCCCCCCCAATGATTGATCCCGTATGGATCCCACCACCAGCCAATTTTGAGCCCCAGGTTCCTGAGTTTTTGGCCATCCCAGGAATCCAATTTGATTCCACAGGTCTCAGAGAAATTGACTTCTTCAAATTATTTTTCTCTGATGATTTTATAAATTTAATGGTGGACCAAACTAATTTATATGCCCAGCAGTTTATTGCTCAAAACCCCACGTCATCATTTGCTAGGTGGACCCCTGTAGATGCAGTAGAGATGATGGCGTTTTGGGGTCTGGTGTTTCATATGGGCATAGTAAAAAAGCCAGAAATTAGGCAATATTGGAGTACAGATGTTCTGTACAGCACCCCATTTTACCGTATGGCCATGACCCGGACTCGTTTTGAGATGATCCTTAAATTTCTGCATTACAGCGATAATGCACAGTGCCCACCCAGAGATGATCCCACCTTTGACCGGCTATTCAAAGTCAGGCCGGTCATTGATCATTTCAGCGCCAAATTTGAGGAGATGTACATCCCCCAACAATTCATTTGTGTGGACGAGTCCCTTTTACATTTTAAAGGAAGGGTTAAATTCCGCCAGTACCTTCCCAATAAGAGGGCAAGGTATGGCATAAAATTGTATAAACTGTGTGAAAGCACCTCAGGGTACACCCACAGGTTTAGGGTATATGAAGGGAAGGATTCAAGTATTGAACCGCCAGAATGCCCCCCCTCCCTCGTAGGTGTTAGTGGAAAAATTGTCTGGGATTTAGTGCACCCCTTCCTGGATAAAGGTTATCACCTCTATGTGGATAACTTTTACACTAGCATCCCCCTGTTTAAGGCCCTTGGTTCAAGAGGTACAGCAGCTTGCGGTACTGTGCGCAAGAACCAAAGAGGCCTCCCAAAAACGCACATTGCCCAAGTAATGAGAAGGGGTGAAAGCAGGGGAATATGCACTGAAAATATGTTGTTGGTCAAATATAAGGACAAGAGGGATGTCCTTATACTGACAACAATTCACGGAGACAGTACCACCTCCGTCCCTGTACGAGGTACCAGTACCCACACCTCAAAACCTAATTGTATCCTGGATTACAATAGGTACATGGGCGGAGTGGATCTTTCAGATCAGGTACTGAAGCCGTACAGTGCCCTGCGGAAAACAAAAATCTGGTACAAGAAGCTGGCCGTGTATATCATCCAGATGGCACTGTATAACGCTTACGTGCTATTCCGTTCTACCGGCCAGAGGGGGACATTTATGCACTTTCAAGAGGAAGTCATAAAGGGCCTGATATTTGGGAACCAGCAGGCAGAGGGCCCCAGTACTTCTAGTACTGGCCCCCGTATTGTACCAGGGCAGCATTTTCCCAACGAAATCCCCTCCACTGCAAAAAAGGGCAGGACACAAAAAAGGTGCAAAGTTTGTTATAAAAGGGGAATAAGAAAGGAAACTATTTTCCACTGTGAAACTTGCCCTGACAAACCCGGCCTTTGCATAAAGGAGTGTTTTAAAATATACCACACATCTATGGATTATTAGGTCCATCAATTCACCGTGCATCGGGGGTCTTGCTAATGCCACATAGCACCCACCATTCATTCCACCTGAATCTGAGCCGCAAAATCCAAAAATCACTCCTTCCCTTCTGAGTCCTGCCATGCACCCAACTGGTATTTTTTGGTCACATATGAGGCATTGCCATACTCGGGAGAAATTGGGGCATATATTTTGGGGTGCTTTTTCTCCTTCAAACCTTGTGAAAATGAAAAATTTTGAGCCAGAACTGCATTTTTGTGTAAAAAAATGTAATTTTGCCCAGTTGTATCAAAATTGGTGAAACCCCTGGGGGTTTGAAATGTACATTATACCCCTAGATGAATTCCCTGAGGGGTGTAGTTTGCAAAATGGGGTCACTTGTGGGGGGTTCCACTGTATTGGTGCTTGGGGGGTCTTGCTAATGCGACATAGCACCCACCATCATTCCACCAGAATTTGTGCTGCAAAATCCAAATATCACTCCTTCCCTTCTGAGTCCTGCCACTTTTTGGTCACACATGAGGCATTGCCGTACTCGGGAGAAATTGGGGCACAGATTTTGGGGTGCTTTGTCTCCTTCATTCCTTGTGAAAATGAAAAATTTTGAGCCAGAACTGCATTTTTGTGTAAAAAAATGTAATTTTTCATTTTCACTGCCCACTTGTATCAAAATTGGTGAAACCCCTGGGGGTTTGAAATGTACACTATACCCCTAGATGAATTCCCTGAGGGGTGTAGTTTGCAAAATGAGGTGACTTGTGGGGGGGTTCCACTGTATTGGTGCAACATAGCACCCACCATTCATTCCACCAGAATCTGTGCTGCAAAATCCAAAAATCACTCCTTCCCTTCTGAGTCCTGCCATGCACCCAACTGGTATTTTTTGGTCACATGTGAGGCATTGCCGTACTCGGGAGAAATTGGGGCACAGATTTTGGGGTGCTTTTTCTCCTTCATACCTTCTGAAAATGAAAAATTTTGAGCCAGAACTGCATTTTTGTGTAAAAAATGTAATTTTTCATGTTCACTGCCCACTTGTATCAAAATTGGTGAAACCCCTGGGGGTTTGAAATGTACACTATACCCCTAGATGAATTCCCTGAGGGGTGTAGTTTGCAAAATGGGGTGACTTGTGGGGGGGTTCCACTGTATTGGTGCTTGGGGGGTCTTGCTAATGCGACATAGCACCCACCAAAATTCCACCAGAATCTGAGCTGCAAAATCCAAAAATCACTCCTTCCCTTCTGAGTCCTGCCATGCACCCAACTGGTATTTTTTGGTCACATGTGAGGCATTGCCGTACTCGGGAGAAATTGGGGCACAGATTTTGGGGTGCTTTTTCTCCTTCATTCCTTGTGAAAATGAAAAATTTTGAGCCAGAACTGCATTTTTGTGTAAAAAAATGTAATTTTTCATTTTCACTGCCCACTTGTATCAAAATTGGTGAAACCCCTGGGGGTTTGAAATGTACACTATACCCCTAGATGAATTCCCTGGGGGGTGTAGTTTGCAAAATGAGGTGACTTGTGGGGGGGTTCCACTGTATTGGTGCAACATAGCACCCACCATTCATTCCACCAGAATCTGTGCTGCAAAATCCAAAAATCACTCCTTCCCTTCTGAGTCCTGCCATGCACCCAACTGGTATTTTTTGGTCACATGTGAGGCATTGCCGTACTCGGGAGAAATTGGGGCACAGATTTTGGGGTGCTTTTTCTCCTTCATACCTTCTGAAAATGAAAAATTTTGAGCCAGAACTGCATTTTTGTGTAAAAAATGTAATTTTTCATGTTCACTGCCCACTTGTATCAAAATTGGTGAAACCCCTGGGGGTTTGAAATGTACACTATACCCCTAGATGAATTCCCTGAGGGGTGTAGTTTGCAAAATGGGGTGACTTGTGGGGGGGTTCCACTGTATTGGTGCTTGGGGGGTCTTGCTAATGCGACATAGCACCCACCAAAATTCCACCAGAATCTGAGCTGCAAAATCCAAAAATCACTCCTTCCCTTCTGAGTCCTGCCATGCACCCAACTGGTATTTTTTGGTCACATGTGAGGCATTGCCGTACTCGGGAGAAATTGGGGCACAGATTTTGGGGTGCTTTTTCTCCTTCATTCCTTGTGAAAATGAAAAATTTTGAGCCAGAACTGCATTTTTGTGTAAAAAATGTAATTTTTCATGTTCACTGCCCACTTGTATCAAAATTGGTGAAACCCCTGGGGGTTTGAAATGTACACTATACCCCTAGATGAATTCCCTGAGGGGTGTAGTTTGCAAAATGGGGTGACTTGTGGGGGGGTTCCACTGTATTGGTGCTTGGGGGGTCTTGCTAATGCGACATAGCACCCACCAAAATTCCACCAGAATCTGAGCTGCAAAATCCAAAAATCACTCCTTCCCTTCTGAGTCCTGCCATGCACCCAACTGGTATTTTTTGGTCACATGTGAGGCATTGCCGTACTCGGGAGAAATTGGGGCACAGATTTTGGGGTGCTTTTTCTCCTTCATTCCTTGTGAAAATGAAAAATTTTGAGCCAGAACTGCATTTTTGTGTAAAAAATGTAATTTTTCATGTTCACTGCCCACTTGTATCAAAATTGGTGAAACCCCTGGGGGTTTGAAATGTACACTATACCCCTAGATGAATTCCCTGAGGGGTGTAGTTTGCAAAATGGGGTGACTTGTGGGGGGGTTCCACTGTATTGGTGCTTGGGGGGTCTTGCTAATGCGACATAGCACCCACCAAAATTCCACCAGAATCTGAGCTGCAAAATCCAAAAATCACTCCTTCCCTTCTGAGTCCTGCCATGCACCCAACTGGTATTTTTTGGTCACATGTGAGGCATTGCCGTACTCGGGAGAAATTGGGGCACAGATTTTGGGGTGCTTTGTCTCCTTCATACCTTCTGAAAATGACAAATTTGGAGCCAGAACTGCATTTTTGTGTAAAAAATGTAATTTTTCATGTTCACTGCCCACTTGTATCAAAATTGGTGAAACCCCTGGGGGTTTGAAATGTACACTATACCCCTAGATGAATTCCCTGAGGGGTGTAGTTTTCAAAATGGGGTGACTTGTGGGGGGGTTCCACTGTATTGGTGCTTGGGGGGTCTTGCTAATGCGCCATAGCACCCACCAAAATTCCACCAGAATCTGAGCTGCAAAATCCAAAAATCACTCCTTCCCTTCTGAGTCCTGCCATGCACCCAACTGGTATTTTTTGGTCACATGTGAGGCATTGCCGTACTCGGGAGAAATTGGGGCACAGATTTTGGGGTGCTTTTTCTCCTTCATACCTTCTGAAAATGAAAAATTTGTGAGCCAGAACTGCATTTTTGTGTAAAAAAATGTAATTTTTCATTTTCACTGCCCACTTGTATCAAAATTGGTGAAACCCCTGGGGGTTTGAAATGTACACTATACCCCTAGATGAATTCCCTGAGGGGTGTACTTTGCAAAATGGGGTGACTTGTGGGGGGGTTCCACTGTATTGGTGCAACATAGCACCCACCATTCATTCCACCAGAATCTGTGCTGCAAAATCCAAAAATCACTCCTTCCCTTCTGAGTCCTGCCATGCACCCAACTGGTATTTTTTGGTCACATGTGAGGCATTGCCGTACTCGGGAGAAATTGGGGCACAGATTTTGGGGTGCTTTTTCTCCTTCATACCTTCTGAAAATGAAAAATTTTGAGCCAGAACTGCATTTTTGTGTAAAAAAATGTAATTTTTCATTTTCACTGCCCACTTGTATCAAAATTGGTGAAACCCCTGGGGGTTTGAAATGTACACTATACCCCTAGATGAATTCCCTGAGGGGTGTAGTTTTCAAAATGGGGTGACTTGTGGGGGGGTTCCACTGTATTGGTGCTTGGGGGGTCTTGCTAATGCGACATAGCACCCACCAAAATTCCACCAGAATCTGAGCTGCAAAATCCAAAAATCACTCCTTCCCTTCTGAGTCCTGCCATGCACCCAACTGGTATTTTTTGGTCACATGTGAGGCATTGCCGTACTCGGGAGAAATTGGGGCACAGATTTTGGGTTGCTTTGTCTCCTTCATACCTTCTGAAAATGACAAATTTGGAGCCAGAACTGCATTTTTGTGTAAAAAAAATAATTTTTCATTTTCACTGCCCAGTTGTACCACAATTGGTGAAACCCCTGGGGGTTTGAAATGTACACTATACCCCTAGATGAATTCCCTGAGGGGTGTAGTTTGCAAAATGGGGTCACTTGTGGGGGGGTTCCTAACTTTTAGCATCTTATGGTGCCTAGAAACCTACATGGTGCCTAAAAAATAATCTCATAAAAAGGAGGCTCCAAAATCAAGTAGGTGCTCCTTCTATTATGAAGCCTGTGGTTTGGTCACCGTGCACACTAGGGCCACATATAGGATATTTATGAAAACCAAAGAATTGGGGGAATCAATTTTTAGTCACATTTCTCTAGTAAAATGTACTGTGTTCCTTAGAAAAATGTATTAAAATTGCAAATCTGCAAAAAAAAAGAAATTTTGAAATTTCACCTACACTTTGTTTTAATTCCTGTGAAACACCTAAAGGGTTAACAAACTTCCAAAATGCTGTTTTGAATACTGTGAGGGGTGCAGTTTTTTGAAATGGCATCATTTATGGGGGTGTCTCACATACAAGTCCCTCAAAGTCACATCAGAACTGAACTGGTCCCTAAAAAAATCAGTGTTTGAAATTTTCTTGAAAATTTGAGAATTTGCTATTCATATTGTAAGCCTCCTAGTGTCCCAAAAAATTAAAAGGAAGTTGAAATAATGATGTCAACATAAAGTAGACATATGGTCTATGTTAGTTATTCACTATTTTGAGTGGTAAGATTATTTGTCTCACAAGCAGAAAATTTAACATTTTGCAAATCGCTAAATTTTCCATTTTTTCACGATATTTTGGTATTTTTCACAAAAAAACACAGACTGTATTGACGAAAATTTACCACTAACTTGAAGTACAATGTGTCACGAGAAAACAATCTCAAAATCACTGGGATAAGTAAAAGCAAAAAAAAGTTATCCCCACTTAAGTGAGACATGTCAGATTTGAAAAAAATGGCTCTGTCAGGAACGCAAAAACTAGCTCTGTCAGGAAGGGGTTAATCCACTCTCTGATGTCACATCAAGGTAATACATACATACCTTAGTTTCTTTATAGTTTACTAAGCTCGACAACTGTAAAAATGTGATTCAAATTCCATTTTATTTTTGTCTTCATAGTTAATAATTAGTTCCTAGAAGTATGCCTATTTCTAAAAAATAAAATAAACCTACGTACTGGCACAACCCTTACAGTTGTATAATATAGATTTATAAAATTGTCTATTTTAACACCAATTTACTGTATAGAAAAGATTTGATGGACTCCAACTAGTATCTTTCCATATGGTTAAGCCCCATACACATTGCACAATATCAGCGTCGGAAGGGATCCTGCTACACTTACTGGCATCAGCAAGTGTATACACACTTGCCGATGCCGGTGGGGATGGAGCGACGGTGAGGGGAAGAAACAGGGGCCATGCGGCAGCTGCTGCATAGCCCTTGCTAATGGGGTCCTCACTTGTCTGCACATGTACAGATGAGGAAGGGGGTCTTTAATGGTGCGTGGGAATGCGCATAGTTAACGTTATTGAGTGTACACTCAGAAGGGCCTTTCTGTGTGATATCGTTTACCATCCCAAAGCGAGCGATGCGAGGGGATGTGGTGCACTTCAAACTGTGTCGACATTCGGGTAAAAAGCCCCATGTCGACCTTGCCCATGTTGACCTATTGCTTGTGTCGACCTAATGTCCTGTCGACCTAGACACATGTCGACCTTGACCCATGTCAACCTAGACCCATGTCAACCTTGCTGCCTGTCGACTTAGTGGTGTTGACCCAATGCTTGTCAACGTAGTTGTTGTAGACCTAACAACCCTCACCCAATTCATGTATGCCCAATGTAATTGGTTTAAATTGATATGAAACAAAGTGTTTGGATAGAGGCGGATAGATGAACACTACTCAGCATACGTGGGATTAATCGCACTGCAATATGAATGACTTGCATTTAACTCTACATTGGCCCCTTTGTGCTTGCCTTGTTATTTATGCATTTATTTTTTTCATGTGTGTATGTGCCTTTTCAGTACATAGTTTTCACTCCAGGTATTTGGTAAATTAACTTAAATGGGAAAATGTAATAGGGTGTGTGAATCAGAAAATTATAGATTTTGGGGGAGTTTTCCCAATTTTTTTTAAAGCCGCAATCATTTACACTAAAAAAAAAAACAGATTGGTTTTGCCATGTAAATAAGAAAATCTAAAGAAATGGGAAAACACTCCCCAAGTCTCTCACATTCTGATTCTCACACCCTATTACATTTGGCCTCAAATCTTTTTCTTTTATGTAATAATAAAATCTTATTAAATTTTGGCACTTTGGGCCTTATTTTGGTTCATTCTTTCTGACAAAATCCTTCTTAGATGGGCAAAACCATGTGCACTGCAGGTGGGGCAGATGTAAAATGTGCAGAGAGAATTAGATTTGGGTTGGGTTTTACTTCAAAGTGAGATCTATATTGCAGTGTAAAAATAAAGCAGTCAGTATTTTCCCTGCACAGAAACAAAATTACTCACCCAAATCTAATTCTCTCTGCACATGTTACATCTGCCCCCCCTGCAGTGCACTTGGTTTTGTCCATCTAAGAAGGATTTTGTCAGAAAGAATGAACCAAAATAAGGCCCTTTGTCTGTTGCCCTTATGTTCTCTCTTGATTTTGTACATGCTGATAAGGCATTATTATGTTTTATTATGTATTTTAAAACTGTTTCACACAAATAGGAACTTCCTGCCAATTCACTATTTTGATTTCCTTAGTGCTGTCCACTAACTACTTCCTATTTCCTTCCACTTTGCTGCTTTTAGTTTTTTATTGCAACCTTGTATGCAAGTGTAAATACCGTACATCCCTAAGAAAACAGACAAGCATTGCTTTCTCTCTCTTTTTTCATTAAATTGGTACACGCTAATGGGTAAAGGTGTGTTATGAGTTTGGTGCATAAAGACTCCATCATACTGTACATATTTTTTTGTAAAGTGGAGAACTTTGCAGGGTGCATTGAATGCCAGATTCAGTTGTGTACAGATTTGTCTGAAAATTGTATAATCAGAAACATTATTATTATTTATTATTATTTACAGTTTCTTATATAGTGCATCCATATTCCGCAGCGCTGTACAGAGTATAAATGAACATTCACATCAGTCCCTGCCCCAGTGGAGCTTACAAGCTATATTCCCTACCACATGCACACGGACACACACATACCTTCTAGGGTTCATTTTGTTGGAAGCCAATTGACTTACCAGTATATTTTTGGATTGTGGGAGGAAACCGGTGTACCCGGAGTAAACTCACGCAAACACGGGGAGAATATACAAACTCCGCACAATTAGGTCCATGGTGAGAAACATGAAGATGTCTCCCTTTTCATAGCCTGGGCTCTACTATATGCAACTGTTAATATAGGGGCCCGATTTAACTCACCAGCTGTAAACGATGTGGGAGGGGGTTGAGAGCAGGAGGACCGTCAATTTTTTTTTTTTTGTTGCAACCTATGTACTACCCCCTCTCAGTTTGTGACTAGGGAAGAGAGAAAATGGAGATACGCTAGGATACATCTATAACTCCATGGCTCTGGGTAGGAGAATGCTTTTTCTCCTTCATACCTTCTGAAAATGAAAAATTTTGAGCCAGAACTGCATTTTTGTGTAAAAAATGTAATTTTTCATGTTCACTGCCCACTTGTATCAAAATTGGTGAAACCCCTGGGGGTTTGAAATGTACACTATACCCCTAGATGAATTCCCTGAGGGGTGTAGTTTGCAAAATGGGGTGACTTGTGGGGGGGTTCCACTGTATTGGTGCTTGGGGGGTCTTGCTAATGCGACATAGCACCCACCAAAATTCCACCAGAATCTGAGCTGCAAAATCCAAAAATCACTCCTTCCCTTCTGAGTCCTGCCATGCACCCAACTGGTATTTTTTGGTCACATGTGAGGCATTGCCGTACTCGGGAGAAATTGGGGCACAGATTTTGGGGTGCTTTTTCTCCTTCATTCCTTGTGAAAATGAAAAATTTTGAGCCAGAACTGCATTTTTGTGTAAAAAAATGTAATTTTTCATTTTCACTGCCCACTTGTATCAAAATTGGTGAAACCCCTGGGGGTTTGAAATGTACACTATACCCCTAGATGAATTCCCTGAGGGGTGTAGTTTGCAAAATGAGGTGACTTGTGGGGGGGTTCCACTGTATTGGTGCAACATAGCACCCACCATTCATTCCACCAGAATCTGTGCTGCAAAATCCAAAAATCACTCCTTCCCTTCTGAGTCCTGCCATGCACCCAACTGGTATTTTTTGGTCACATGTGAGGCATTGCCGTACTCGGGAGAAATTGGGGCACAGATTTTGGGGTGCTTTTTCTCCTTCATACCTTCTGAAAATGAAAAATTTTGAGCCAGAACTGCATTTTTGTGTAAAAAATGTAATTTTTCATGTTCACTGCCCACTTGTATCAAAATTGGTGAAACCCCTGGGGGTTTGAAATGTACACTATACCCCTAGATGAATTCCCTGAGGGGTGTAGTTTGCAAAATGGTGTGACTTGTGGGGGGGTTCCACTGTATTGGTGCTTGGGGGGTCTTGCTAATGCGACATAGCACCCACCAAAATTCCACCAGAATCTGAGCTGCAAAATCCAAAAATCACTCCTTCCCTTCTGAGTCCTGCCATGCACCCAACTGGTATTTTTTGGTCACATGTGAGGCATTGCCGTACTCGGGAGAAATTGGGGCACAGATTTTGGGGTGCTTTTTCTCCTTCATTCCTTGTGAAAATGAAAAATTTTGAGCCAGAACTGCATTTTTGTGTAAAAAATGTAATTTTTCATGTTCACTGCCCACTTGTATCAAAATTGGTGAAACCCCTGGGGGTTTGAAATGTACACTATACCCCTAGATGAATTCCCTGAGGGGTGTAGTTTGCAAAATGGGGTGACTTGTGGGGGGGTTCCACTGTATTGGTGCTTGGGGGGTCTTGCTAATGCGACATAGCACCCACCAAAATTCCACCAGAATCTGAGCTGCAAAATCCAAAAATCACTCCTTCCCTTCTGAGTCCTGCCATGCACCCAACTGGTATTTTTTGGTCACATGTGAGGCATTGCCGTACTCGGGAGAAATTGGGGCACAGATTTTGGGGTGCTTTTTCTCCTTCATTCCTTGTGAAAATGAAAAATTTTGAGCCAGAACTGCATTTTTGTGTAAAAAATGTAATTTTTCATGTTCACTGCCCACTTGTATCAAAATTGGTGAAACCCCTGGGGGTTTGAAATGTACACTATACCCCTAGATGAATTCCCTGAGGGGTGTAGTTTGCAAAATGGGGTGACTTGTGGGGGGGTTCCACTGTATTGGTGCTTGGGGGGTCTTGCTAATGCGACATAGCACCCACCAAAATTCCACCAGAATCTGAGCTGCAAAATCCAAAAATCACTCCTTCCCTTCTGAGTCCTGCCATGCACCCAACTGGTATTTTTTGGTCACATGTGAGGCATTGCCGTACTCGGGAGAAATTGGGGCACAGATTTTGGGGTGCTTTGTCTCCTTCATACCTTCTGAAAATGACAAATTTGGAGCCAGAACTGCATTTTTGTGTAAAAAATGTAATTTTTCATGTTCACTGCCCACTTGTATCAAAATTGGTGAAACCCCTGGGGGTTTGAAATGTACACTATACCCCTAGATGAATTCCCTGAGGGGTGTAGTTTTCAAAATGGGGTGACTTGTGGGGGGGTTCCACTGTATTGGTGCTTGGGGGGTCTTGCTAATGCGCCATAGCACCCACCAAAATTCCACCAGAATCTGAGCTGCAAAATCCAAAAATCACTCCTTCCCTTCTGAGTCCTGCCATGCACCCAACTGGTATTTTTTGGTCACATGTGAGGCATTGCCGTACTCGGGAGAAATTGGGGCACAGATTTTGGGGTGCTTTTTCTCCTTCATACCTTCTGAAAATGAAAAATTTGTGAGCCAGAACTGCATTTTTGTGTAAAAAAATGTAATTTTTCATTTTCACTGCCCACTTGTATCAAAATTGGTGAAACCCCTGGGGGTTTGAAATGTACACTATACCCCTAGATGAATTCCCTGAGGGGTGTACTTTGCAAAATGGGGTGACTTGTGGGGGGGTTCCACTGTATTGGTGCAACATAGCACCCACCATTCATTCCACCAGAATCTGTGCTGCAAAATCCAAAAATCACTCCTTCCCTTCTGAGTCCTGCCATGCACCCAACTGGTATTTTTTGGTCACATGTGAGGCATTGCCGTACTCGGGAGAAATTGGGGCACAGATTTTGGGGTGCTTTTTCTCCTTCATACCTTCTGAAAATGAAAAATTTTGAGCCAGAACTGCATTTTTGTGTAAAAAAATGTAATTTTTCATTTTCACTGCCCACTTGTATCAAAATTGGTGAAACCCCTGGGGGTTTGAAATGTACACTATACCCCTAGATGAATTCCCTGAGGGGTGTAGTTTTCAAAATGGGGTGACTTGTGGGGGGGTTCCACTGTATTGGTGCTTGGGGGGTCTTGCTAATGCGACATAGCACCCACCAAAATTCCACCAGAATCTGAGCTGCAAAATCCAAAAATCACTCCTTCCCTTCTGAGTCCTGCCATGCACCCAACTGGTATTTTTTGGTCACATGTGAGGCATTGCCGTACTCGGGAGAAATTGGGGCACAGATTTTGGGTTGCTTTGTCTCCTTCATACCTTCTGAAAATGACAAATTTGGAGCCAGAACTGCATTTTTGTGTAAAAAAAATAATTTTTCATTTTCACTGCCCAGTTGTACCACAATTGGTGAAACCCCTGGGGGTTTGAAATGTACACTATACCCCTAGATGAATTCCCTGAGGGGTGTAGTTTGCAAAATGGGGTCACTTGTGGGGGGGTTCCTAACTTTTAGCATCTTATGGTGCCTAGAAACCTACATGGTGCCTAAAAAATAATCTCATAAAAAGGAGGCTCCAAAATCAAGTAGGTGCTCCTTCTATTATGAAGCCTGTGGTTTGGTCACCGTGCACACTAGGGCCACATATAGGATATTTATGAAAACCAAAGAATTGGGGGAATCAATTTTTAGTCACATTTCTCTAGTAAAATGTACTGTGTTCCTTAGAAAAATGTATTAAAATTGCAAATCTGCAAAAAAAAAGAAATTTTGAAATTTCACCTACACTTTGTTTTAATTCCTGTGAAACACCTAAAGGGTTAACAAACTTCCAAAATGCTGTTTTGAATACTGTGAGGGGTGCAGTTTTTTGAAATGGCATCATTTATGGGGGTGTCTCACATACAAGTCCCTCAAAGTCACATCAGAACTGAACTGGTCCCTAAAAAAATCAGTGTTTGAAATTTTCTTGAAAATTTGAGAATTTGCTATTCATATTGTAAGCCTCCTAGTGTCCCAAAAAATTAAAAGGAAGTTGAAATAATGATGTCAACATAAAGTAGACATATGGTCTATGTTAGTTATTCACTATTTTGAGTGGTAAGATTATTTGTCTCACAAGCAGAAAATTTAACATTTTGCAAATCGCTAAATTTTCCATTTTTTCACGATATTTTGGTATTTTTCACAAAAAAACACAGACTGTATTGACGAAAATTTACCACTAACTTGAAGTACAATGTGTCACGAGAAAACAATCTCAAAATCACTGGGATAAGTAAAAGCAAAAAAAAGTTATCCCCACTTAAGTGAGACATGTCAGATTTGAAAAAAATGGCTCTGTCAGGAACGCAAAAACTAGCTCTGTCAGGAAGGGGTTAATCCACTCTCTGATGTCACATCAAGGTAATACATACATACCTTAGTTTCTTTATAGTTTACTAAGCTCGACAACTGTAAAAATGTGATTCAAATTCCATTTTATTTTTGTCTTCATAGTTAATAATTAGTTCCTAGAAGTATGCCTATTTCTAAAAAATAAAATAAACCTACGTACTGGCACAACCCTTACAGTTGTATAATATAGATTTATAAAATTGTCTATTTTAACACCAATTTACTGTATAGAAAAGATTTGATGGACTCCAACTAGTATCTTTCCATATGGTTAAGCCCCATACACATTGCACAATATCAGCGTCGGAAGGGATCCTGCTACACTTACTGGCATCAGCAAGTGTATACACACTTGCCGATGCCGGTGGGGATGGAGCGACGGTGAGGGGAAGAAACAGGGGCCATGCGGCAGCTGCTGCATAGCCCTTGCTAATGGGGTCCTCACTTGTCTGCACATGTACAGATGAGGAAGGGGGTCTTTAATGGTGCGTGGGAATGCGCATAGTTAACGTTATTGAGTGTACACTCAGAAGGGCCTTTCTGTGTGATATCGTTTACCATCCCAAAGCGAGCGATGCGAGGGGATGTGGTGCACTTCAAACTGTGTCGACATTCGGGTAAAAAGCCCCATGTCGACCTTGCCCATGTTGACCTATTGCTTGTGTCGACCTAATGTCCTGTCGACCTAGACACATGTCGACCTTGACCCATGTCAACCTAGACCCATGTCAACCTTGCTGCCTGTCGACTTAGTGGTGTTGACCCAATGCTTGTCAACGTAGTTGTTGTAGACCTAACAACCCTCACCCAATTCATGTATGCCCAATGTAATTGGTTTAAATTGATATGAAACAAAGTGTTTGGATAGAGGCGGATAGATGAACACTACTCAGCATACGTGGGATTAATCGCACTGCAATATGAATGACTTGCATTTAACTCTACATTGGCCCCTTTGTGCTTGCCTTGTTATTTATGCATTTATTTTTTTCATGTGTGTATGTGCCTTTTCAGTACATAGTTTTCACTCCAGGTATTTGGTAAATTAACTTAAATGGGAAAATGTAATAGGGTGTGTGAATCAGAAAATTATAGATTTTGGGGGAGTTTTCCCAATTTTTTTTAAAGCCGCAATCATTTACACTAAAAAAAAAAACAGATTGGTTTTGCCATGTAAATAAGAAAATCTAAAGAAATGGGAAAACACTCCCCAAGTCTCTCACATTCTGATTCTCACACCCTATTACATTTGGCCTCAAATCTTTTTCTTTTATGTAATAATAAAATCTTATTAAATTTTGGCACTTTGGGCCTTATTTTGGTTCATTCTTTCTGACAAAATCCTTCTTAGATGGGCAAAACCATGTGCACTGCAGGTGGGGCAGATGTAAAATGTGCAGAGAGAATTAGATTTGGGTTGGGTTTTACTTCAAAGTGAGATCTATATTGCAGTGTAAAAATAAAGCAGTCAGTATTTTCCCTGCACAGAAACAAAATTACTCACCCAAATCTAATTCTCTCTGCACATGTTACATCTGCCCCCCCTGCAGTGCACTTGGTTTTGTCCATCTAAGAAGGATTTTGTCAGAAAGAATGAACCAAAATAAGGCCCTTTGTCTGTTGCCCTTATGTTCTCTCTTGATTTTGTACATGCTGATAAGGCATTATTATGTTTTATTATGTATTTTAAAACTGTTTCACACAAATAGGAACTTCCTGCCAATTCACTATTTTGATTTCCTTAGTGCTGTCCACTAACTACTTCCTATTTCCTTCCACTTTGCTGCTTTTAGTTTTTTATTGCAACCTTGTATGCAAGTGTAAATACCGTACATCCCTAAGAAAACAGACAAGCATTGCTTTCTCTCTCTTTTTTCATTAAATTGGTACACGCTAATGGGTAAAGGTGTGTTATGAGTTTGGTGCATAAAGACTCCATCATACTGTACATATTTTTTTGTAAAGTGGAGAACTTTGCAGGGTGCATTGAATGCCAGATTCAGTTGTGTACAGATTTGTCTGAAAATTGTATAATCAGAAACATTATTATTATTTATTATTATTTACAGTTTCTTATATAGTGCATCCATATTCCGCAGCGCTGTACAGAGTATAAATGAACATTCACATCAGTCCCTGCCCCAGTGGAGCTTACAAGCTATATTCCCTACCACATGCACACGGACACACACATACCTTCTAGGGTTCATTTTGTTGGAAGCCAATTGACTTACCAGTATATTTTTGGATTGTGGGAGGAAACCGGTGTACCCGGAGTAAACTCACGCAAACACGGGGAGAATATACAAACTCCGCACAATTAGGTCCATGGTGAGAAACATGAAGATGTCTCCCTTTTCATAGCCTGGGCTCTACTATATGCAACTGTTAATATAGGGGCCCGATTTAACTCACCAGCTGTAAACGATGTGGGAGGGGGTTGAGAGCAGGAGGACCGTCAATTTTTTTTTTTTTTGTTGCAACCTATGTACTACCCCCTCTCAGTTTGTGACTAGGGAAGAGAGAAAATGGAGATACGCTAGGATACATCTATAACTCCATGGCTCTGGGTAGGAGAATGGCATATTTTTAGGTTGTATTTCATCTTAATCCTAATTTTCCTGCCATTTTTTATCATTCCCAGGGTTAAATACTAAGGAAAAACTGGTTCAGCTAGCCACCCAAACTGCTTCATTTTAAGATTCACATATATGATTTATATTCACTTGGGAATTTAGTAAAACATTTAGCAAAAGGATTGGTTTTCATCCAAATCTTAAAACCTGGATTCACTGCTTCCATAACTCTATTTAGGGAACTGGCATGATACCTGTAAAGTAAAGCCAATTTGTAAATTATTATGTAAAACATGCAAAACAGATGGTACATTATTAAACAAGTGTCTGGCTTAAGTTAGCTAACAGAATCTTAGACAGTGGGCTCTAATGGGCTCCCTCTGATGTGAGATAGTATAGTGCCGAATATATATAGAGGTAGTTCTGCCACATAGATGCATACCGCTCTGCATTCGGAGAAATATACTTCTTTAGTTGCATGCACACAATACAAGGTAAATTGCAGCCCTGTGTATGTTATGTAGCTGCCTTTGCCTTTTATGATGTAAATGTGTCCTACCCCTAATGCACAGTAATGAGGGGTGACATTTAATGAGATGTGAAAATGTGATTTGTGCGATTTTTAGTCAAAAAACGACTGAAATCGCACGTTTTTCCAAATTTGCATATTTAATGAGATGTGGAAATATCTCACACTCTGAAGGTGATTTTTAGTAACGCCGGAACTCGCATCCAGATGTTTTCCCATTGAAAAGTATACAAATCGCATATTTAATGAGATGCGGATTCGGGAAAATGTGTCTAAAAATCACCATGCAGACCAGGTTCTGACAGGGGAATTGCCCAGAACCCTGCACAGATCATTGAGATCTGTGCATGGTCCTGTCTTAAAAAATGTGTAAAGGTTTTTTTTTTTTTAAATGCTGTGGGGTCCCCCCTCCTGAGCATAACCAGCCCCAGGCTCATTGAGCCGGATCTGGTTCCAAAAATACGGGGGACAAAAAGCGTAGTGGTCCGCCGTATTTCTGAAACCAGCCCCAGACTCTTAGACCGGTCCTGGTTCCAAAAATATGGGAAACCAAAAATCTGTAGGTCATCCGTATTTTGAAAACAGCATTGGGCTCCAACAGCCCGCGGTGTCATGCCACAGCCGGGGGACACTTTTTACATAAAGTCCCCCGGCCGAACCATGAGCACTGTGACCCCCCCCCCAATAAAGCCCCCCCAGGCTCCAGGCTTCACCCATCTAGGGCTGAAACCCGGGGCTGTCACCGGCATCCCTGGGCTTTGGATGCCAGGCCTGATAGGGTTAAAACACTCATTCATAACATTGCTTTATACAGGTGAACTACAAGTGCCAGCAGGCCTCCCCCACATGCTGGGAATTTTGGTTTGCCAAGTCCCAGCAGACAGCATTTATGCAAAATACATTAATATTTGCAATCACGGACTGAAATGGGTAACTGAAATCAAGGAGAATGTTTAAAGTATTTCTCAATAAATACTATATAACACCTAATTACAATAACATCATTACCGTTACACTATGAATAAATATAATTTTTCTTAATCGCATTTACTTACAGATGGAGCGCCTCCCAGCCAGCGCTGGGGATCGCCGACAGAGAGGCGCTCCATCTGACTGGGACGTGCGAGCGTCTCACAAGCACGCACATCCCGTTTTTTGTGGGACGGGGATAGGAATCCTGCCCGTCTCTGCTTCAGGGAGACGGGCAGGGTTAGGGGGGGGGGTGCAGGGCGGTGGTGGGGACCGGCGGACAGTGGCGTGTAGATGGCGGGGACCGACGGTGCGCTCAGTTGGAAGGGGATGCATGAGCATCTCGTTCGCGCGCATCCCCTTTCGGTGGATGGCGGGGGCTGGCAGTTGGCAGTCCAACTGCCAGACCCCCGCTGAATGAGAGGGGCTCCATCTTTATATAAAAAAAAACTACGCCTAAATAATTCCGTAGCTGGTACAAGAATTATGCGTTATATATGTACTTTACCATGTTTCACAAATACAATTATTTATCCTCACAGATTCATATTACATGCTAAACATAACTTTATAGATAAATCTATATACTGTATCACATAGTTTGCTATATTCTATAACAAATGAGCAGTGTCCTTATGACAATAGTGTAATGTCTTAATAGAGTAAAGCCCCATATAAACTAGGCAATAGGGTCCGTAGCCGATATAATCAACAATATTGGCCGCAGTAACGGGTCCCAATATTGTGCATACATACGGTAATCATTATCATTCACTGACCTCTTTGGGATCCACTGAACATAAGGGTCATTTGGCTTTATAGCCAAATTGACCTGCAATTTCAGAAGACATCAATCATCATTGATGAGTTAGCAAAAGTTATCGCTCAGAAGGGCCCAAGTTCCGACCAATATCTTTTATTATCTCATCTAGTATGTATGGGACTTTAGAAGGTTGAGCCAATGTTAGTAACCCATGAACTCTGGAACTCTTTATGGACATTGTGGGGTCCTTTAGATTGTATTCATGAGAAAAATTGAAGTATTTCCCTTTAAAATTTAATGTCACAGCACTTCTAAGAGATATTACATCGAACCAAGACTTTTTATGCTGAGTTTTATATGAATGTTGTTAGTTATTTGGGGGTATACTTATATTAAAGTTATTGATGTGCTTCTATTATTTACAAACAGGCTGCAGCTGAGCAGGAGCAAGGTGCTTACTTCCTTCCTGAGTTTGCCCTTTCTCCTCAAGGGAGTTTCCTTGAAGACACAACAGGGGAGCAGTTTCTAACATACCGCTATGATGATCAGGTGAGTAAATGCTTGTTTTGTTATACTAGTGTCCATACTGTATTAGAAATCCATAGCCTCTGTTTTATTGCATATCTTCATTGCATGGAATTTGGCCCAGGGTAATGCAGTCATAACAATTACACAGCTGGCCCCATGAATTCTAATAGAGCTATGATACAATGCAATTAAATTAATGCACTGTTTAACCATAAATATATTCTGTAATGTTGTAAGGTTATGAACCTTTTTAAATCCTTATTTTTCAAAGCTTCCTTCCAAGAAAGGCTATTCTACTTGAAAAATTCATAAATGTTTTCTCTATAGTGTACAATATTATTACTGAGCAATGGAGAAATTGGGTGAGTGTGTAAGACCATTTCATTTAGCATTTGGCTGTACTGTATGAGCATGTTTTTATGGTGAAATTTGGCCCCATGTTATTCAGACCTTTACCTTTCACGCCACAAAGCATAACAAATTGTCCATCCTTGAAGAATACAAATACAAAGAGATATGGACCACAAGTGTAGTTAAAGCAGCTGTATATGGGAGTGTGTAAAGCTCCCTATATTGAGAAAAAAGAAAAAGTATACAGCGCTGGGTTTGACTGAATAGAGGCTAACACAATTTAGCCAAAAATATACATTTATTAAGCATCAATAAAACATTTAAAATTGACAGCTTTAGAGAATTCTCTATTTCACCAATTGGGGGATGGGTAAGGGCAGTCTGGAAAGGTAGTGCTCCAGTGGGTGGACAAAAGAAGCAGTTCAAATGCACCTGTGATGGTAGGATATTTACCAAGTATGTAGTTCGGCAGTCTCTCTCCTGTATATTTTGGGGAGGAGGATGGATACAGTCCCGGAGAGTTATACATCAGATTATGGATCAAGATTAACTCAGAAAGACCACAGAAGATTTTCGGGTTTGGATGGTATCAAATAACCCAGATGTGTCTTGTATTAGGGAATGCTGAGATTGTTGAATCCTTATATATCATTTGGGCTGGTCCGGGTAAGTGGGTAGGGTGCAGATGAAAAGAATGCTGATGGCAGCTCCATCCTTGTCTTTAATGAGGACCTTTTTCAGAGATCTACACAGTTTGGGAAGCAGCTGTGTGTTTGGATGCAGCTACTTTAATAGCAAAAATAGGCAAATTTACCCTGTTGATATCTTGAGCAAAGAGGAATCTCCTGCATGTTGTGTAACCTGCTGATGCGTCCACAGATGCAGCATCAGATCATCAACATTATTATTGGCCATCTGAGCAAACCTCGGGTTACTTGGGATGGCTGGGCAGTTCATGCGGCTATGACCATACCACATATCTGCATCCAATTCATATATATATTTATATTTGCATTTGCATAGCAACCGGTCTTTCTTAGGTATCTAATGGTTTATAAAAGGTTGAAAAATATGACCAGGATATAAACATTGCAAAGTTTAAATAAATAAATAAAGGATTCAGTGTTGGCATAAGATGAAATTGAAATCCTTATTTGGCAGGAATATTAGAGAGATGTGATAAAATGATAGAGTCATGATAAACGCATGGCTTGTGCCATCGAGCAACTCATGAGAATTTCCTTGTTCAACCTACAGTAATTTGTAAAATGAATACTGGACAGGACAACAAACTTAGCCAGACTGAGGGGGTATTCAATCTGGGGTCCGTGACCCTGTTCCGTTCTCGGTCAGCTCGGCCGAGAATTTGCAGGCGGGATTCAATGTCGCGCCTGCAGCTGAAAACTCGTCACTTCACGGCCGTTCTCGGCAGAACGAGCCCGACAGCTTGTGAAGTCGGGATCATTCTGCTGAGCTCCCCTGTTCACTACTGTCGGGGAAGACAGCATTGAATAGGGCCTGGCGCCCATCTCCCCCGTCAGGAGATGGTCGACGGTGATTGAATACCCCCCTGAGTCTTTTTTCACATGTTTTATTATATTTTTCAAAAACTAAGAATTTGCAAGAATGGAATATATAGAAATGACAGAGAAATCCAATCAAAGTCAAGAATCTTTGAGTATGAGTTTGATGGATCCTGTCACATGACATTTACCAACATCAAAACTACAACCAGATGTTTATTGGTAGTAGAAAGCATAATAGTAACCTAAATTCATGTCATAGTAACTCAAAAAAGCTTACATATAACTTATTATCTATACAAGTGACAGGTAGCCATTTTGTGGGATGTATTTATAATCATGAGAATCCAGCTGCTGAGATCCTTTGGAAATCATAAAATCAGTGTATGGATGCTACTCTATTTAGTCAAGGTGTATTTTTGAATAAAATTATTACAATCAAATTCTAAGCAAACTGCACTATATATTATTTTATATTGTATATTGCACTTCTTGTGAAAACTCCTGGGAGGACCAGGGAAGCCGGGAATTCATGCCATGACTTATATTACACTCGCCAACAGTGAAAATGCTTCTGAAACAAAAATAGTTATTTCTAGTTTATTCGAGCATGGGAAATACGAATATGGCATTTAAAATGCTGAGTTAGCTCTATGTTCTGAGATATAACCATATTTCATTAAATGCTAGAGAATTTGAGGGATTTTCGAAAAATACTAGAATTTTTTTTTATTTAAATAAATTGTAGGTTGGCAATCCTTAGTACGGGTATCCTGAGTTATTGTCAGCCATATTTTTTTACTCAACATATATGTTACTCATATATGTCACTCAAAATTCATTTTCTCAATTCTCATCTGGACTTCTTTCCTCCGAATTGTGGTGCAATAAGTGATGAGCGTGGTGAGAGATTCCACCAAGATATTTCAACTATGGAACGAAGATATCAGGGTAAATGGGACATTTCCATGCTTGAAGACTACTGTTGGACGGTGACAAGAGATGCTCCAGGACATGAGTACAAACGACAAGCAAAACGAAGGCGCACTCATAAATAGGTCGTCATACGAAATAGCAAGGCTTGTTATCTTATTTTCTGCTAATTTACCTGTACATAGATTGAATTAAAACAATTGCTACTTCTGTTGTGTACAGATATCATATTAATATAATGGTTTTTACTACAGAGGTACATGTATCACAAGTAGTGTATCTAAAAAACTAGAGCTACTAAACAAAATCTAAGGTCATATTCGGTTTTCCTGGCCCAAATTTAGTAAAAAAATGACTATTTTTTGTAAAAGAAGCAAATAAAAAGTTGTTTTTTGTTGGCTAGTGTTATCACAAACGCTTTTAGCCCATAGATATTCCCTGGGCTCAGGGCTTAAAGTGGTAATGGAGAGGTGGTGGAACTTATTTGTCCTTCCAACAACCCCCTCCCAATTAGGCGAACCTGGGCCGGTGCCAGGGTTTATGGCACCCTCCTGCAAACTAAATGTATGCCTTACCTCCCATACTTTATAACAGGCCAGTCCCATACATTATAACGGGCCAGTGGTCATACAATTGTACCCCCAATTTAGATTGTTTCACACAGTAGCACAATCTCATTCACATACACCACATGTAGTGCCCCTTACTACGTTATGTCACTCAGTAGGGCCCCTTTTTCATGTTATGCTATATATTGTATACAAGCAACACAATAGCGTTGCTTATGCACAATGCCCACAGTAGTACTTCCCCTTACACATAATGCCCACAGCAATAATACCTTGTGACAGCTGGAATTTACATTCACTGTGCCAGAAAAGAAAGCTACCAGGAAAGTATTTTCTGTTGGAATTACTGTGCAGGACTATGATGGAGGGGGAACTAGTTCCCCCTACCATTAGAGGTGGTGGAACTGCCCCCCCCTGCCTGGACTTTATACTGTATATGGTATGTGTGGACTCTATAGAATTCATATGATAAATTATCTCTCTCTCTCTCTCTATATATATATATATATATATATACAGTATATACTGTATTATATATTATAAATTGGCTTGTAAATGTCGGTACTTGTTTCCTTGCAGGGCACCACCGATTTTAATTGTATGAAATCGGGTCGCAAAAATCGGGGCTCGCAACACTATATAAAATCAACTCCACGCCGACGTGGATGGGGGGGTATGAAAAGGTCGGAGGACGTGTACCGCCGCCCCTCACGGGCTCGCTGCGCTCGCCACGCTTCGGGTTGATATTGATCGTGGCGTTGTGTTAACAATGGGGGGGGGGGGCATTTCACATCATTAACCATGAGGGTGGGTTTACAATTAAAAATCGGGTCTGGGGGGCATTTAACATTGGGTACAATGTAAAATCGTCTCAGGGACTATTTTTACATTGGGTCCAATGTAAAAATCGGGTCGGTCGCGTCACATCGCATCACATGCCATTATAATGGCATGTGATGCGACCGATTTTTAAAGTGTACTAAAAACCTCTTTAAAGCCCGAAAATCGGGTCGGTCGGGTCCCATCGCATACCTTAAGTTAAGGTATGCGATGGGACCCGACGGGCGCCGTGCTAGGAAACAAGTACCTAATTTTCAGCATGTATTAATAAGACATACTACACACACACACACACATATATAAATAAAATATCTATTGTTACAATACTCTTCTGATTATTTTATTACTTGAGTCAATGTAGTCAATGTATTTTTTTTTTTTTTTTTTTTTTAACTTCCAGTAGTAGCATTGCGGAGGGTCTCAATCTAATGTGTTACAGCTGCTTTCACGTGATGAACATTTTATTTACTCACACAAACAAGCATTTCTTAAAAAAATATATATTTTAGACATATGTTGGTGGACTAAATAATACCAGGTATACAATATGTTCACCCCATTTTCATGAGATAAACAAAATATCAGCCATTCTACGTGCTTGCCCAATACATATTGAATTATTTTAGGGTCCTGCAATCTAGGGGAAATTTAATATGACATTATATTACAATAATATAAAAATATTCAGGGTTATAACTGGTAAGAAAAGGTTGAACTTGATGGACGTACTGTAAGTATTTTTTCATCCTAAACTATGTAACTGTATAATAGGGTTTGAGTTTGGCTGCAAGATTTAAAATGGCTGGTTTTGCCTATTAAAATATTGTCCCTTTAACTCATCAAAAAATCAGCACCTTTTGGGAAAATGGACAAAAATGGAAATTTCTCTTTTGTATTACTGTGTTAACATGGGAATCAGAGTGTCCTTTTATTATGTTTCATTAGCTGAACTGTAGCTTTCTGAAATGCTATAATGACTCGTAACAGCCACTATTCTAGAATGTTCCCAGAATAATAGAACAGAGCCTCCACTCAGCAGCTGTGTATTTGGAACCTTTGAAAATTGTAATGGAATATAGTGAAAGAGGGGTTTTAGTCCATGTTTTTATTTCCCACTTTGTTGGTGGTTTGCTTTTTTCTTACCTACCGCAATAATTTCTTTCCAAAATCAAGCTACGAAGGATTGGTTTTCCTATAGAAATTAAGAATTCCAATTTCACTGACACTTGAGGTGTCGCTTCCAAACTTTAAACTGTTCCATGCCTTAGACCACCAAGTAGGAGAGCTGTCAGAAGCCTTATGTAAGCAGCTTGTTCACTGGTTACCTCTTAGTTGGATAACTCCTTGTGGTCAGGAAAAGCTGCTATGTACTGGGTTGCCATTGTGGTAGGGATAAATTGAATTAGTATTTTAATATCCATTAGAATGTTGTACTGTGTGTTGCTTCTGAAATTATTCACATTATATATAGCTGTATAGCAGAAAAATAATGGGTCTGATTCAGCTTGGTTAACAAATGACCGAAATTGTTATTTGGCGATTTTGGCAATATGAATATGTGCGCACATGCCACTGCCGGCGACCAGGCAGTGACATGACATTGACAAGTTGTAGTGTGGGGGGGTGACACTCAGTGTGGGACACAACACAGGTGTGTATTTACTGTTTACAGCATGCATGGTGAAACTGTGGCCCCCCCAGCTGTTGTGAACTACACATCCCAGGTTGTCTTGCCATAGATTTAGCACTCCCTAATAGTATAGCTGTGGCTAGGCATGATGGGACTTGTAGTTTCACAACAGATGGAGGGCCATTGTTTGGCCATGTCTGGTTTAATGGGTGCGATGGCTGCATGATATCACACACAGCTGCTACGGCCCAAAAGATGGCGGCCCTATGGCCCGTATTCATTGCGGTCGGTGAGGGGGTTAAACGGCGGGGACTGCAGAAAACGGAGCGAGGGGGAATCGGGGTCTGCGGGGGTTCAGTAGGGCGAGCTGTGACAGCGTGCAGACAGTCCTGCTCACTGTCACAGCTCACTCCTTGCATTGAATATACCCCTATGTCTGGTTTTGCAACTAGGCTATATATGCAAGTATATAGTGAAGTGCTCGCATAGTAACAATGCAATTACAATATTTTGTGATTGCTTCGCAGGGCGGAACCTGGAATGCAGGGCTTTCAAACCTACAACTGAAGCTGAATTAGGCCCAAAGACACATTAGGTTCACTTAATTAAGTCGGATAGGGACTTGTACAATAACCCCAAACTTACAAGAACTTATACTGTAGCTATCAGGAACGTCAGTTCATTTCTTAATTAGTGGATGCCACATATAAATCATACAGGTTCCATATGTATTACCTTCTGTCTTTATCTGGCCTGATTTTATTTAGAAACAGATCCATGCAGTGCCAGATTAAAATTGCATGGGACCCTAGTTAAGGTATCGTTAACAGCACTGTCAGCGCTGGTGGCTGTGTACCCCCCGAACAGAGAAACACTCTGTTACGCGCACAACACTTGATTTCAACACATAGAGGTGACTAGCAACATTGGTATTTTATTGTTTAGGTCAGGATATACACACATGCAAACATATATATATATCTAGCTAGCTTATATATATAATGATCAAATGATCGTCACTCCCTATCATTAGGCTACTGCTAGTGACATCATTATCTTCCCATGAGCAGATAAAGGGGCGGTTCCTCTAGTACTGAGTGAGGTGCCATTCACATATGAAGGAAAGGCCTCTCCTCCATTTATCGCCAATAGTGGCACGACCCCTAATTGTAAAGCTGTGAAGGAAGGGGCGGGATGCTTTATCCGGCACACTGATGCTGGAGTAGGAAATTCAGTAGCACAGAGATTCCGTAAGTCACATCATACAGCTCCAGTCTGCATGCTCCACTGGGACAGGGACTGACTGATGTGATTTATTAAACTATTTAGCACTCTGTAATACTTTGGCACTGTATCAGGAAATGTTAATAAAAATATGTATTAAATAATCAAGGACAAGTGTCAACTAATCATAATTTTATTTTCTTTTGAGCTCAGCAGTCACTGTTACAATTAGAAGCATAAATGAGCCCTGACACTTATTAGCGTAACTCACATTCATTTAGTAGGACAGACTTTACTAAAAGATTGACCCATAGTGACCTGATGTAAACTCTAAGTTACTGTACAAGCATGCAGAGATCCAAGGACTCAGTCAGTGCCAAGATGTGGCTGTACCTTACCAATGATGCCCTCTGTGGTCATTATCAGTATTGCGAGAGACGCAACTACTGGTTAAGCCTTCTTTATGCATGGACATCCAAAGTAAATTGCAACAACAAGCTCACATATGGAGCTATCAGCATTTTATGGAAATATTTTATTAAGCACTGTTAATAGTCAGGACATTCATTTGCATATTTATGGAGGAGGAAAATGCGTAATAGAAATGCTTGTACAGTATTAAAACTTAAATTACAGAACCAATTGGGTATGATTCATTAAAGGGCAAATCTTTTATATTGTAAGGAGCTAAATTTGTGCATCCCAAAGTACAGTATCTTAATAAACTGCAGATGTTAGCAACGGTCTTATTGGCACCAGAAAGGTGACTGGCGTTCCTGCCAGTATTTAGCATTAACAACTGAAGTGCAAGTGTGCATGTCACACCAAATGAACATTTGCCCATCTCAGTTTTTCCTGGAATTCTCAGAACCTTTTGGAGAACAGGAAAGAGAAACAGATCCATATCACAGAGAGTATAGAACTTGCCTTCACTACACTTCTGAAACAGGCCATCATCAGGCTGATTTCTTTAAGACCTTAAAGCTGGCCATACTACATATTGATTGTCAGTTCTGGCTGGTTGGAACAAAAACCTGGTAATATCTGAATGACAATTTGGCAGTTTTCCAGCACTTCAAAGCAAACGGTCAACTGTCATTTGCTTTCATCCATTACCAGGTTTTTGTTCCAACCAGCCAGGTCGGACAATAAATCTGTAGATGTATGGCCAGCTTAACTTTTAATATTGCTATTTGTGGCCATTCCAGTTACAGTATGTCCACATTTCACCTCAGAGAGACGGAGGCTGGGGGCAGCCCAGCAACTGCTTTTGGTTTGGGTTGGAAAAGATATTCATTCATTTTGAGAGACGGAGGTGAGACGGAGGTGAGTTCGAGGGTAGGAAAGTGGGAGCAGTGCCAGGGGAGCTGCTAAGGAGGTGAGTGGCCAGCGGCCATTGTGACGGGCCCCTGGAGAACCCGGAGCGATTTCCCACAACAACCACCTGCAGACGGAGGGCGACATATCCAGGCACCGCAGCACAGAGAACGGTGTCAATGACACAGTCCTCTGTGCTAGCGGACCGGAGGTGCAGCCTATCTGGGATCACAAGGCACAGCACCCACGAGTACACTCTGCAGAAAACCAATCCACTGACCACCAATGAATGGGGGGGGGGGGGGTTTGAAGGTAAAAAGTAGCCTGGCTTTTCTGAAGGGACATCAACCTGCCCTATCAATGCATCTAACAATCTGTCCATGGGTTATAGTAACTACAATGGAGGATTGTAAGAATGTGTTTGCTCTTTATAGTGCTCCTCTAAGCTGAAGCAGTGCCACTTGTAAACTTGACCCAAGGGCATTTCTAGAATGCTGCTCTTTTCTTGTCAATCAATTGACATCAGACGCCCACAGGAAGTGACACGTTATTCCCAGTGGTAAGTACTAACTTTCCAAAACACAGCTGCCGGAAAACAAAGAACACTTAACTCATATGTTTCCGGTTATCTTCTTCCTGGCAAGGACATACGGTTTTTCTTCAAACAGCTGCCTCTACAATGTACCTTTCAGGCTGTGTTATCTTGCTAACTGCCTTATGATATTCATCCATACAGTATTAAGGGTTCTTAGTAAAGTATCAAAATAGGAAGCAGAGAAGGAAACTCTTTACCATGGTAAAATGGAAACTGTGACCTGGTGGCAATATGGTGTATCCTCTGCTGTTTCAGTAATGCTATCCCTGTTCTGCAAACAAAATAAACCTCCCTTTTCTTTGTCTTTGTAAATTAATCAGACAGTTATGGATTTACAACTTGTAGCTCCCTGAAAAGGGTGGAAATAAAAGTACATGACAGCAGTCCTCATCTGTATGCTAACATTTCTTGATGGACTGGACCTCCAATACGCTGGTGTGTTTAAAAAAATAATGCCAATACTTGATAAAAGAAAAACATACATAATAGCCTGCTTGTCAGTATTTCCCATTTAGGAAGGAATCTCCTGGTCTTAGGGTCAACTTTCTCCAGTCCTTCAAATACATATAGCATAAACAAACATTAGATCAGTGGCTTCACACATTGATTGCTATAGAGCTGTAATCCATTAAGGCACACTGTTCAGTAAAGGCCAGCATTTTTGCCACATGTTTGGTATATGTGTTGAAGTATTCCCTATCTGGGATTTAAATAGTGATCCCAATGTTCACATATGGATGAGCTTCTGTTATTTCCTTTGTTCCAAGTTCCTCTTTTAATGTCCTGATTACCTCTGCCCCTCACTGTCATTGAAAAAGTCCCCATGAATGGAATGTGTTTGCCACACTTCCAAATGCACCTTCATTGAATTTATCATATACAGTATATTATTTCTAGAAGGTGATTTTTGGTGACAATCCCTTTTTCTCCGTTCACACTTAACCAAAATCGATAAACGAGGTACCATTTTAAAGGTTATGTGGGGTACACACCGGAACGATTTGGCCAAAAATGAGCCAATTTAGATCCTGCAGCAGGTAAGATTGAAAAACCACCATATAAGTGGGTACGGGTCGCAATTGGATCGCAATAATATCAAATGCAGTTCCTGAGCGGGTCGTAGGCTCCACCACATCGTGAGCAGGTTGTATGATCATCTTATGACCCGCTCACAATGTGCTTCGTTCTGGTGTATACCCAGCATTAGATTCTGCAATGAATTGTTCATTGAGAATTGCACATTGTATTGTTTGTTTAAAAATCAAAGTTGAAAATTGACTTTTGGCCCTAGAGTTCTTTCCCTGGATGCGTAGATACGGCACAGCTAATGGGGCTTACACATGTAGCGATTTAGGGAAATTTTCAAGGCGATCTCACTAGATCGTTTAGACAATGCCCCTACATTGTTATGTGCATTGCTATAGCGATGCATCTCATTTAAATATAGTTGAAGTCCCTGAAATCTATCACTTAAGAGCTTAGTGCCTGTCTCCAGGGATGAAACAACATGAGTAGAACATTCTTATGTATAAGAAGCATATCGAAAATCTCATACTCCAATGGACTTCCTCACGTTTAAGACCATCTACCATCATATTGTAATGCTCTGGACACTGGTAAACAAACATATGTCCATTATCCTCTCTGCTCAAGCCTCTACCCCAAAGGACTTTTTAATACATAAAATAAATACTTTCTAAATCCTCTCTCACACAACCCACCTGCCACTATCAATGCTTCTACTACAAGGACATTATTGGTAATATCTGAGATAAATTGGTAAGCACCTCCTCAGTCAATGAACTTCTCACTTCCTACAAGGACCCTCCGGCACCTTCTCTTCAATGGAGCCCAGAAAAGAAGATTTTCTTGCCTCTTGATCATATACCCTCAATACTGGGCAAAGCTCTGTCTTCTGTGCTCATCCCAAACTCCACTAAAATCTGTAATCTCTATCTTTCTACCTACATCTTTCCTTCACTGTTCAAACATGCAGTGATTTCTTCATTCTGAAAAACACAATTATGTCCCAAACTCCTCAAACTACAGCCCCAGCTCTCAGCTCCCATACCTCTCCAAGCTACTTCAGAGACTTGCCTACAATCACCTTGCACACTTTCTTTACTCATACAACTTATTAGACCCATATCCAGTGATGTTTTCTTTCCCAACACATCACAGAGACAGCACTGACTAAAGTAGTTCATTATCTGGTCATTGCAAGTTCAAAGGCCATTGCTCAATTCTTCTAGATCTTCCTGCTGCTTTTGACAAACACTTGAATCGCTAGATATTAAGGACACAACAATTTTTTGGTTTTAATCCTACCTATCTAATTTAATCTATCTATCTTTCAATATTTCTTTCTCTGATTTCACCTCCTCACTGCTATTTTTGTCAATGGAGTTTGCTGTGCTATATAAGAAACTGTTGATAAATAATTAATAATCAGGAATGTTCTTAATTGGAAGCGCAGTTGGAAGGGGTTTAAAGTAGAGACATTGGGTGATTGTGTACATGAAGACCTCAGCTTTGTCAGACACAATGGACACCTTTAGGGTCAGGGTTGGAGACAGACTCAGAGCTGCTTGTTGGTATGTTCTTAATGTGTGTCGGCCAAGGAAGGACACAGAGCAGTAGAGCAAAGCAGGGCTCTGGTAGCTGCCTACTGAAGTGTAGACAGCACCAGTCTTCTAATGAACTCTGAAGTAATGATGTCGGAACTCACTGAGTATTAAGATATTGAACTTATTGTTTTACAGATAATTTCGTTAATATCTGTATTAGCTTCATATGTACAATATAATTTCTAACGCTGTAGAACGTTATATGGGTTAAAAAGTGTTATACATTTGGAATTATAGTTTATAAATATCTAGCATTTTTTAATTATCTGTTTTGAAAGCTCTTATACAAAGACAATGATTTTTAGAAAAATTTGCACAACCATGTTTGAAGCTATTGGCTTCACAGCTACTTACATATAATAAATGCAGGTACTCAGTTCTGGCCTTACACAGACAGTGTTTCATATTTATATAAGAACTGCTCTCGAATGTTGTTGATGCAATCTGACACAGTGTTCTCCATGTAGTGCCACACCAGGAGGTGTGTTTCAGTTTGTCTTGGCTCACAAAGAGCCCTAAACACAATGAGCACTTCATAGAATGCAGAGTATATAAAGGGAACTTCATCTGGGGGTAATCTCAGCTGACTGATTAATGGAACTGAAATGGAAGAAATACTTTTTCTATGTTAGAGAAGCATTATGCTCTCATTTGGAAAAAATTCCTTGCATTCAGGTTAAATCACTGGTTATCTCTCATTGCTCTAGTGACGTGAATAGTACTGCTAGCCCTTTGAGTATTGTTTTGGGCCCCGTCAGGGGTGCTGAGAGGGTTGGGGGAGCAGGTACTAATTACCCTGGCTCAGGATTGTTAAAGGAGCCCGCAGGATTCTAGGCCTGCTATGCAGGGGTAAAAATCCTCCCTTTTTGGTGCGCGGCAGGCAGAAAGTCATTATCATAATGTTTTGTTGAGGCTTTCGTGGCCAGGATTATACCATGTCTCCCCTATGATACAGGAACAGGGCTTCGTAAGTGGAATTCATGGGGAGGCATTCAATTAGCGGCGATGGCCTTTATTTGCCAGCACTCCAACTAATTTGCCTGCACTTCAAAACCACTCCCGTAGAGCAGTGCATCTAAAATATAGTCACCATTACCATTCATTATTCATTAATACATTTTAAAAGGTCCACATGTGGTTCTAATTATTTCACTTCTTTGAGGAGACCTAAAAATAGGCCGTGGTATGGGGAATACACACAGGGCGATATGAACTACCGATAGTACAGTCCATATGGGTAGAAAACATAGTAGATATCCCAACATGGGCATACAGCTTGCAATGCTGATGTGCGCCAGCGTGGGGTCGGTATCAGTAGACAATATAGATCATGCAGGCAAGCTAATTTTGACTATAAAGTGTACAGTCTGTTTCTAGTATAGTCAAAATCGTCCATAGTAAAAACTGTCCTCGTACAAAATCATACAGTACATAGCTAAAGTTGCACGCAATTGTGCAAACATTGTCTGTATAGTCAGTATTTGTGGTCCGCCCATGGACGAAATTGCACTGTGTACATGCACCTGAAGTTTGTCCCCAGGACTAGATTTGCCATAGGCCTATGCAGACAGACACATTTCGGAAGTTAGGCTACATACTGGGTTAAACAATGAATTGCATATACGCACATTGCCATTAATTAAGTATGGTCTATAGTGCTCAGGAAAGTAAACACTTTGGAGTCAGCTGCCTGTTGCCTTAGTTCAGCGGATGCACTAAAAGCTTTTGTGAATCTCCTTTTCCTCTATTCCTCAGCCTACAAACAGTGAAATGAGATTGTGTGCATTAGCCTGTGGGAATGTGGAAATATATCTGCAGTCATATGCCTAATGTGCCATAATTAGATGGCAAGCATTTGGTCAGGGATTAATTGTACCATGCTTTTGTTAAGGATGGATGTATTATTAGTTTGTTACAATCCTACAAAGAATTCTAGAACCTTGCCAATTTAAGAAAGTTTCCCTATCTGTCAGCGTTGTGCATGGAAGATTCCGGAGCAGTGCCCAACTTCAATCCTCAGCCAGATTGCTGCGACAGTTCCTCTCCGGTCATGGTCTTGCTGCTTATTTTCCATATTTTTAAGAATGTGAAATATTTATCATCGCATGAAGTGGATTTATTGTCTTTGGCCCCTTCTTTTCTATAGGCTATTTGCCCACACGGCAGATACTGTAGATTACACACTTGTTACATGCTGTTGACTAAACACTAAGCATTCTTATCAGATATTTTCCCTATTAGATTACTAGTACTCGATGAAAAGTGACTCTGCTTTATTATTATCAAGCCAAACTGGTTTGTGTATTATAACATCCATCAACAGCTTCAAATGGGATTAGTAATAGTCTTATTATGTCAAATGTAGGAATCAGCACTCCATGCTGTATGACAGTTTCAGTCAGGGGAAAGAAACAGTGTTAGGAATATACTGTATTTACTAAAGGTTAAGTTTGTTTTTTCGGGGCATTTTTCTGTCGATTTAGCAGTTTTCTCATTTAATGAAGGCCAAACCAATGACAAAACGACCAAATGACCAACTTTAGAACACATTAGAACATTATCTCATTATTTTTTTTTCTAGTTAAAATCATAAAACCCCCAGATTTACTAAGCGTCAGGTTTAGAACCCAACAAAAGATGATCAAATAATAGATCTGCTTCTGCCAGGCCAGCTTAGGTGAAACCCTTCAACAGACAACAGATCACTTTGTTGCAGGCTTTGTTTTACTATTATCAGAATCAACTTTATTGGCCATTTGTTTTTGCGCACACTAGGATTTTTGGTATTTGTGTAATTTCACGGCGCCAGTATGGCGCCGTGCGTCTGAGTCCCCTTGTGGGGCTCGCTTCGCTCGCCCACGCTGCGGGCTCGGTGGCTCGCTACGCTCGCCACGCTATTTAAAATCAACTCCATGCCAACATGGATAGTGGAGGTATGAACTATCCATGTTGGCATGGAGTTAAGTTACTTTTTTTAACATAGTTTGTGGCGAGCGTAGAACCCGGAAGTAACTAGCCCTGGTCAAGGCCTATATTTAAAAATGGGGAGGGAGGAGTGTTGGGTTCCCACTATTTTCTAATTACCAGCACTAGGCAGGCCATCCAGGGCAGATAACACCAAACCAGGGGGACACACAGCATGTGGTCCATCATCCATAACAGTATCCAGCCCCGTATTGCTTAGCCCAGGGCTGGAATCTCTATGAAAATTGCAATGCGCTGGTTGTTACCTTGTGATAGTTCCCATTCTCTGGCCAATCAGTGCATCCTTAGTCATTCATATAAAGAGTTTTACAGAATTACCTCATATTTGCGACCAAGTTCTGTGAGAAGTAGTGCCATTTTTTGTGTTCCCAAGATTCAGGACATGGACCGAAGAGAACCTGACACCTTGATATTGTGTGCAAGAAATTGGTTAATGCAAGTGGTATTTGTGAGTTGGCAAATGCCATTTTGCCAGGGGCAGCCTTGCTGAGACTTTAGCACACCTGTATAAAAAAATATTTTACCTATTACTATACTTACAGATGGAGTGCGAGTCAGCCAGCTTGTTCTATCGATAAATGACCTGAGCTGGTGCAGGCTGGCGGACAGGCAGTCCATCTGAAGGGAACGCACAAGCATCTCACATGCTCACCCGTCTCCGTCAGCACGGCGGCAGGCAGCAGCTTCCCTGCCTGTCTGCGGTGAGACTGCGGGGAGCTGCTGAGGATGGCGGAGGGCCGTGAAGTGCTCCTACGGAATGGGGCGTGCGAGTGTGTGGCTGCAGCCCGCACCTCTTTTCCTCCCTGCAGCTGGGAAAAGTTAGAAGCAGAGGCCCAACGGCTGCGCCCTGCACGCCCCTCCACCCTGCAGCCTGGGAAAATTAGTAGCAGAAGCCTGGTGGCTGCGTCCCGCACCCACCCTCCTCTCTGCAGCAAGAAAACTCAGCAGCAGAGGCCCTGTGACTGCGCCCCACACCCTCACTCAGCCCAGCGGCTGTGCTGCACCCTCCTATCCTATCATGCAAGGAGTCCTGCCAGCCCCCTCCCCCTGGTGGTTACGCTGCCTCTGCGGGCAGGAAAAGTAAGAAGACTGCTGCCAGAAGCAGTACCTCCTTTACACTGAGTGTGTATTGTCAGCTGCTCTGGCTGGTGCAGACATGTACTGGATATTGGAAGGAGGGGGGACTTCATGCAGCTTGGCCCTTCTGTTTTCCAATCCAGATTCAGGCAGACTTGGGGATTGAAATTGATTAGAAATGGGGAGCACTCCAATTTATTTTTATTTTATGTCTTTCTTCAGCATATGCTGCCAAGTCTGTTGTTGGATCTGCTGCAGAATAAAAGTGTAAAATCCAATGGTTATCAACAACAGATGACAAATAACAGTTAGGAATGAAATTCAATGTCAGTCCCATTGGTTTCAATGTAATGGCAGATCCCATCCTTAGTAAATTTACCCCAAGTCTTGAGGCCCCATAACAAACTAGGCTGAGGTTTCACATACAACACCTCAGCAAATCCCCGCCGGGAAGTTTGCATGTGATACATTGTATGCGGTCATTCTGAATACAATGTATTGCATGCGATCCCATTCACTGCCTTGGGATATGATGTATCCTTACTGCAGTGATAATCTCTATATCCGATGTGCACAGGACTGCACCTCGCTTAGGGATATTACGCAAATGACATACAATTTTACACTTTACACAGCAAATGCATCAAAATTGTGTCATATTGTATAAGTATATTTCCACATTTACATCACACTTAGATCAAATGCTGTATAAGTAATGGGATTCAGAAAAGAGTGAGATCACTTATAATTTAGCACATGGCACTACTCATTCTGCCTTCTATCGGATGCCACTGATGTACACAGACCAGTATCCAACATAGCATGCAATTGAATTGCTGCCTCAGCCATTCACATCCACATGCACAGCTGTGCTGGTAGAGTTTGGGATTATAACTTTATGCTGGAAAAGACCATAGTTTGTGAATCATAATTCCTGATATAAAAAAAAAGAATATTCTCAGCAAGCATTACATAGATGAGTAGTCAATGAAATAATAACTGATACCATTAGAGAATTATGACTATATACAATTATATGTAATGAACATTATGCATCTCTATTTTTTCTTTTACTATATTTTTTTTGTAAAAGGAAATAAAAAATTTCCACCAAGAACTGCAATTGTAGTTTTGTTCCATAAATTGTTCCATAATTAATGCTATACAATAATACAAAATGTCAATGTTTCCTGGAGTCTGCTATTCCTCCAAAATCCAGCAGATCTCTTAGCGCTCCAACTGTTCGGTCTTATGCTGACCATACATCAGACCAACTTTCAACCAACAATCAATTGCTGGTTGGTTGGTTGGACTTAAAAACTGGTACTGTATGGGAGCAAATGACAATCAGCAATTTGCTAACAGACCCTGTAAAATGGACAAAAACATTCAGTCTAATTGTTTAAATGAAACAGATTCAACTGCAGGACAAAAATGGAATAACAGTTTTTGTCCATTTCCAGATTTTGGTAGAAAATTACGAATTGCAAATTACATTGATGATGTAGCTAGGTCATTGACAGCACTCCGACATGTCTGCTCTGAATGCAAAAGATGATTTCCGTTTTGGTTACATACAGTATGTGTAAATTATCTTGTAGTGCCTTTAGTGCCTGTATGTATGACCTACAGTATACTGCAACTGTGTTGCCTTTCAAAATTTTAAAATATCCGCTGCATTTCCCTCTGTGTAGCCAACAACGTATAATTGCTGTAATTAAAAATAGCTAATAAAGTATAATTATGTTATGATTATGACAGTGTTGTTTTTTGTATGTACTTTTAATTAAGACAATGTTATTGGATTGCTAATAGTCCACTTTAACTGCTTGCAAATAGAAAAATTGTCAACTCAATGAAAGCTGTGCTAAATGAGGATCAGGAATGCAACGCAGCAGCCCTGAAGTGATAGAGCCACTTCACAAGAGTGATTGGGACATATGGTCCTAACAAGAGAGAGAGACCTTTAAACGACATCTACTTACATTTCGATTCATGTGTTTTTTTTAGAGCTTGTAGTAGCTGTCAACAAACAGAAGCGTTGACATGTCTGTTTCCTGGAAGGAATTTGCTGAAGGCAAAGCGCCTGTGTGCTCCTCTCTATTCAGCAGCCATGAGCTCCATTAGGTTCAGGACCCATGTCTATATTAGCATATGACCAAAACATAAGGCTCTTGAAAGATGGATAGTACAGAATTATGTAAAAATATGGAGTACTGTACTTTTTCACTTAAACTTTTAAAGTGTAGTGAAGAAGTAAGACATGTCTTTTATATACATTAGGGTTACCGACTTTTTTAATCTCCTCTCCAGGAGAAGCACAGGGAGGAGACTTGCAGCAGGAGGCCATGGGCAGGGCTTGATTGTGACGTCATTAAGCCCCGCCCCCATTACGGAAATTACCCGATTTGCTGATCACCGCGGACGGGTGGGTCTAAAATGACGCAATTCTGCCAATTTAGCCCCGCCCCCTCATCAGAGATTGGCATATCCCGTAATTTAAGCGGTGCGGTGCGGGGGAAGGTAGCCACGAACAGAGGGTGGGGGGGTCCCCCAGAATCAGGGAGGGTTGCCCACCTTTCCGGGAGGCCTGGAGGGTAGACAACCCTGATATACATTGACTGGGCCTGGCTACCTTGTCTATGCTCCTGTTATTCAGTTCACACAGAAGAGAGTTTAATCCAGTAGTTGCACAAGTATTATGGATACTGTTGATTTATTAGTTTCTCTTTTGCCTGCTCCCATGTGTACCAGTTTTAACAGCTTCTTTTGCAGCCCTACTGCCCTAGGATATAGTTGCGTCCAGCATCGGACTGAGACGTGAAGGGATCACCAGGAAATGCAGTGGTTGGGGCCCAAGCTTAAGGAATGTGGCCAGCCCAGAGGGAGTTGACCAACCATTAGAGATGACATGAAAATAACAGGGCCCCTTTATAAAGGAGGAGACAGGGGTTTGTCATCCACTTTGATTGGCTGGTCCTTCCCATCCTAGATGCCGGTTATCCTAGATCGACCGGCATCTTGCACCTCAGACAATCTCGGACCCTGTTATATTTCCCTGTATATCTTTGATGACCAAGCTATTTGGCATATTATTATTCTACTGTATATAAGAACATTAGAATGAACTGTGTGCTTACGGCTAAATTATTATTAAAAACTGTACATTTCCTGGTGCCAGAAGGTTTCTAGCCCACGGCCTGTCCTGCTAACTTGCAGCTCAACTGCTGTTTTACGTTTTATGATGTATGTCACTATCTGTGTATGCTCTGTCATGAAATATACTTAATCAAATGCAGCTAAGTTTTAAAGACCAGCAATTTATTAAGAGAAATCAGATGTTATCAGATATTCCCGAGCTACTGTAGGTAGACAGCATGACAGTTATTTTTCATCCACAGGTAGTGACAGTTGATCTTCATTTAACCTTCTGCAAATCAAAAGTTTGACAGCATCTATTTTGCACTGACCTTCATTTGTCACGTACTGTACATACATTATTATGGGTGTAATGTTTGCATATGGTTGTTAGGAATTTAGTAAAATTACTACCAGTTAAATCATTGCATAATATGAAAAGTTGTCGAAATAATACACTGATTTGCAGTAGCCTGGAAAATACTGTGGTCAAAAGGTCAACCAAGTTACTTGACCTTTAATAGTGTATTATCAGGCAAGGAACATGTGAAAATCATGTGAAATGTTCTAATGCTAATTTTTTTGTAACATACTGTAGCATAAAATAAGATCTGAATATAATACACCCAGGATTAGTGTGAGAGACCTGGGTGCCCCATGCACCCACCTTGGTCCTTGCTTTAGTCGGTTGCTGTTCCCCAATGGATGCCCACCTCCCCTGCCAGCATTTCTGAGGGTGGAGCAGAGGCGAAATGGCACTTCCTGTTCTTGGGAGTAAACTAGTAGCTCTTGGCTGGCACCGGGATCCCAACATTGCCCACAATGCTGTCCTGAATGTCGGCATCAGGATCATATGTGTTCTGATGAGGGTTAGGCTGCCTGGGCAGGGTTAGATTTAGGCACATGAGGGTGGGTTAGGGTTAAGGGGAAGAGGGGCGGGTTAGCATACTGCAGTTACCTAAAAAGTGTTGGGATCCTGACCATTAGCATGCTGCTGTTGGTCTTCTGGCCCACAGCATCCCAAGTGCTGGGATCACAATACCATCCCTTGACTGTGACATAACCAAGCTGCATTCAATAATCATTTTATGAATTATTTAGCATGACAGTGGCAACTTAAAAGGGAGCAGTCAGGTAAGGAAGGGGGGTGACTGGATGAGTGTCGGATCTAGGCTGCGCTAGACCCCTCAATCAGGTAATTGTAACCCGCCCACCTTCCTCTTGGATTCACTGTGAGCATAGTGGAGACCCCGAGAGAGATGTAATGATGCATCCCCATTGATAACTTATCCATAGAATCCATTCTTAGATGGCATATCCTAATGGAGATGAGCTCCAAAACATTAGCTTAAGATAAATTGCTGCACAAGCTATAGCTGAATGTGTCTCCTGTGTTCAGCTATAATAACATTCATCAAATTGCCTTCTTGATTTGGAAATATCGGACTCAGCACTGTTTAAGACATGACATTTTGTCTCTCAGTGTTTTAGGCACCCCCCAAATCTTGGCAATAACTAGTAGTCACAATCCTTAGTAATTGCTCAGTTGTTGCCTTGAATGTTAATTTTTTGATGGGGCCAAGATAATTTCAAGTGAGTGATCGAGGTTTTCTTTTGAACATCAATTTATAATGTTAAATATTAGTTTTATTTAAAACGTCAAATCACACAATGATAAATAAAAATGAAAGAACACTGCTATAATAACATAAAAGTAAGGAATATCAATATAATTATAAACAGCTAAAGTATAACATTACAGAACAACATTATTATAACAAGTACAAAAGACTATTAGTAAAGGATGACAATATAGGTGCCCACACATGGATAGATTTTTTTTTTATGATATGGCCATTTCCAACAGATCGGGGCAACCAATCATTTCAAAACTTTCAGTGTGTGGGCATGATTATGATCCAATGCGGATGCACACCATTCGTTCATCGAGCTTGCTGATACCTGTAGCAGGCGGAAAGATGAACGACCCGTCTTGCTAGATTTGGTCACATCGTTCAGTGTGTAGGCATGATGAACTATATGGCAATGATGTGGTATATATATGTTGCAGCTCTTAAACAACCTATATTTACCCTTTGTTTACTCAGTCGTTCTGTGTGTGGGCAGGATCAGGAGTGTTTTGGATTTCAAGGGACATTGGATTGTACATTATATCTATACTTAGGGGGGCACCTTAAGACAGTGTTGATTAAATGCAGTGTTGAAGATACAAAGAACTATCTGTACAGTACATAGGCAGATCTATAATGGGTGCAAGTGTCCAGTGCACAGGAGCGTCTGGAACCACTGGGACACACACTGCACCCATATCATTACACATACCCCTCTAGAGAAGTGCTGCAGCTGGCACTGCAGACATACAGATTTATCCACATGCACCTTTCCCAATATAAGATGTATTGCTAAATTAGCAATACAAAGGAATCTGCGACATAGCCACACCATGTGATTTTTAAAAAAAAATATGCTACTTTAGTCTGCCACTTTATACAAATGTAAAATAAATTGAGAATCCATCCCATTGCTACTTGTAGTGAAGTATCTTAGCCATGATGATCATTTCTTGCCAAATGAAGCAAAAAAATGTAAATGAAAATGGCCACACTCCTAACTCCCCACCCCCTCCCCTCTGCCCAGGCCAAATTGCAGCCAGAAGTGAAGTATTGTTCACTTGCAGTAGTCATTTGAAGCGATCAGTTTAGCAGTTGCCACAAAATTTTTTATAAAATTGAATTCCATGCAGAATAACATGAATGGGACTTTAAATTGATTGCCTATCTACCTATTCTCCATAACTGGCCCCATGCAACTTCTTCCTCAAAACAAATGTGAAAATCTGGCTTGGTGGGAAGAACTTCTCAGAAAATGGGGAATTCATCACCACTGTCAATGAGTATTTAGCAAGCTTTTAGAAAAGCTTTTCTGACAGTATTAAGAAAATTGCTGGATCAAGTATATCACCCTTGATGGAAACTATGGGGGATAGTTAATGTTTTTAATTGGAAATAATGGGATTTGACTATCCAATCACACGAGGGAAACAGCCAGAATTCGGGTCTGCAGATCGGGATTTTTGAAAAGCCGAATCTGCATTAAAGGAAATGGATGCTAAATTTATGAATTAGCGTCCGTTTCTGCGGAATAATGAGCATTTGCGGATCAAACCGTTAATGGAAGGAAGGATTGCCATATAAACCCTCAGCAAATATTTTTAAACATGCAAGTAGCATATCACAGTAATATAATCATCCATATTATTACATGCATAGGGTCATATACTGGAACTTGATATCAAATGAAAAGAGTCCATTGACCACAATTGGAAATCGCAAACAATACAAGCATTCTTTTAACTGTAAAGGGAATTGTATGCTCTTAAATACACATAAATGAGGTATAAATAATATCCCATTGGGCTTCACCCAATGGTTAAATACATGAAATGAAGGATTCCTGCAACCGACAGAGTCTCCACAAATATAGTTTAAGCAGTTCTGAAAGTTTTCAGGCGTATCACTTCATCAGATAATGGTGGTAATACTTGAAGCATACCACAAATGTCTTATACTAGCATACACTGGCAGATGAAATTACAGAGCTGGATCCTGTGAGTGACATTTTTCAATTTCCTCTGAACGTCCACTAACTAAACATTCTTAGCAGATGGTGTGGTGCCTGTATAAACCTTTGTGTTGGATAAACAATCAGAAACAAATGCCTTTCCATACAGACCTAAAATGTATCTGCAGTAGTATTAAGGGTTGGGATTTCAGTGAGCTGTGTATGCAGCATCAGAAATTAGTGTTAGGACACGTGTTCATCATTTGACTGTGCAAACAAAACAATGTATCCCTGTTTTGCTAAATTGTAATGGGAACTTGACCTCTCCTCCTGCAATTTATGGGTCACTAGATTACATGTTCTTTGGTATGAGCCAGATTCTCCTGCTGAAAGCAGAACTGGATCAGATGTAGCATTGGGCGCTGTAGGTCTGTGCCTGGAGGCTGCTCCTTCTGTACGCAGTACATATGTTTTGTATTTTTCCTTCCATTGGTAAAGATAAACGAAGCGACAGAATGAAAATATCAAGTGGTGTATTAGTGGTGTATTAGCCGAGTTAAGGAAATGTGAAGTTATGTGAATACGGTGAGGATCCACCGAGGAACATGATTTATCTGAGAAGATGGTACCTTGATCAGGAGTCAGGACATTGTGGCTGATACAAACCTGATAGCAAAACTGTAATTTTTGCAGATGGACAAAGCCAATGCTGCACTGCAGGTGGGGCAGATTTAACATGTGCATAGAGAGTAAAGGGGCCTACACACATTTATTTATTTATTTACAGTTTCTTATATAGCGCAGCGTATTCCGTTGCGCTTTACATTTGGAGACAACAGTGATTAAACAAACTGGGTAGATACAAACAGACATGGAGGTAGGAGGGCCCTGCTCGCAAGCTTACAATCTATAGAGGTTTGCTGAGCATTCTGAGTGATGTAAGATCACTCGGAACACTCAGCGCGATCGCTCAGCACACAGCGATGTGTCAGCGCTGTGTGCTGAGCGATCTGTCTGGGCTAGTGTACTCTGGGGAGAACACCGGCCCTGACCGATTAATATCCAGCATGCAACATAGCTATCGCCATGGCCCCTAGTAAGATCGCTTAGAAAATGCCCCTTAATCATTTTGCAGCCAATATTTACACAGAAATAAAAAACTCCGCCAAATCTATCTCTCTTCACATGTTACATCTGCCCCACCTGCAGTGCAGCATGGTTTTGTCCATCTGCAAAAATTGCAGCCCTGCTCACAGGTGTGAATCCTGCGCAGTGTCAGGATGCTCTGATCTGCGATCCTACTGGCAAGGCTATGGAATGTTCAGCCTACCGAAAGCGTAACCAGTGGATGGGACATGTAAGGAGTGTGCTTACAAGCTCTAGTGATGTTAATGTGGTTTTTACAACATGACAAAGTCACTTTATGAGAGCCGTCTTACTTCATGAGAGTACAGCTGTTTGACAAAATACCTAAACCACACATAATAGAAAGTGAATGAATCGACGTATGACTCCATAGGCAAGTGCATGTGAGAATGCATGAATAAGATATGAACCTCCCTGCACTGCAATTGAATGGCTTTTTTTTTGTACACCAATACTGATCAGTATATGCATATTGGGACTTGAATAGAGTTGGACGGACATAGACAGTCTACACTTGTTTATCTAGGCAAAGGTCATGTCTTTCTACTGCTTGGCGCATCAGAAATTCTTGCACATTTGTCTCCATGGTGACGGGAACAATTTTATGATTGTGACGCATGACTTATGCTTAGGGAAGCTGAAGAGGGGATGGATTGGTTGAATAAACTGCAGTAACGTATTACTACCACTGTGAAGCCACAGTGGGCACATTAGAGAAATATGGTCCTCTTACAGAGCTGCATTGATGTTGTGATATAGCCAACTCTGCAGGCTGCACAAAATGCAGCTCTTATGCCTAGTCTCAGGAAACAGGGAGTCGGTTCTCGGATGGACTCCGAGTGAATATAGAGTCCCAGTGTGGGTATACGAATGGACTCCTCTACAATACAGTGTTTCCTCACAGAAGACAACAACATTCAAGCTTCAGTCTCAGGAAACTGTGCCAGCGATGAATTCTCTCTGTCTCCTAGGAATCTTCTCAATCACTTAGGGGCAGATTTATTAAGCTTGGAGAAGAGATAAACTGGAGATAAAGCGGAGAAAAGTTAAAAGGAGATAAAGCACCAGCCAATCAACTCCCAACTGTCTTTTTTCAAACACAGCTGATCGGTTGGTGCGTTATCTCCTTTTACCTTTTCTCCGCTTTATCTCCAGTTTATCTCTTCTCCAAGCTTAATAAATCTGCCCCTAAGGCACTTATCCATGGGCAAGGTGGCCCGTAGTAGGCATATGTAAGGCCATTCTGTGATAAAAGCCTGTTACTTTTTATAATCGCTGGCCGTTCTAAAGGTGATTGATAGGAAGCCACTGGCCGTTCTTAAGGTGATTGATAGGAAGCCGGCGTTTAAAGATGGTAGCAAGCTGTTTTCTGGGAGTGTCCGGGAAAACACAGACGTGTCCAAAAGTTTTAGGGGAAGTCGTGCGACATCAGCTCTGGTCCCGATCAGCCTGTCTGTATCGTAGCTACCAAGAAAGTCCTGGGCTTTGCACGGACTACACGCACTGGAAAAATCATTAGGTGGTGAGCGGCTCGTGGATGGATTTGTAGCTAATCGGAGGGCTGGGATATTTTTGCAAGCCAAGCTAAGCAATTTGCAGGCTTGCACGCGGCAGGATTTCACTCTGGCGGGGCGGCACATACCTGTTCACGGGTCTCCAAATATTAGCAGCCATGTGATCAGGTCTGAATCAGGCCCATTGTCTTCTGCATTTGAGATCGTTTGTTTCTTTTTTTTATGGATAAAATTCTTTCATGTACTTCATAAAGAACATTTGGCAGACATTTTTGCACTAGTACTGCTGATAATACTTAACCCACCTTCGTCTTTTATATTGTTCATGGGTACACACCACATAGTATAGCATTCTTAGGGCTAAATGATCACCTGGGATTATCCAATTATGTACCCCGATAACCTTGTAGTTACTGAGGTTTTTTCATCTGTTGGAGGCAGGAGAAATTAAAATTCCAGATAAATGACTGTTTTTGCAGTTGCGCTGTAAACCTATCCCAGATCCTGTGTGTGTTTTAGGAAGAAAACATGTCATTTTTCAAGTGATAAAATGGGCTGCAATTGCATAGTCCGATAATAGGGCAAATAGTGCAATAAAATCTTTCACACAAACATTTATCACGGATACTTGGATCTACCCCATACAGTTTAAAAGGAAATGGGATAATTATTTCTATTATTGTACTTCATAGAAATGCACCATGCGGGGGATGTGTTCGCTAGCACATCCCTTCGCATGCGTCCGTTAGCAGGACATATCATTCAGTGGTCGCCGACCATCGAATGCTTTCTCCTGCCTTCAGAAATAAAAGTCAGTATGAACTGACTTTTATTTCCTTTGGTGTCCGCGGAAGAGGGGACGAGTTCTGATGTCAGCCACCGGCCCCCATCAGGCATCGGCCTGCCTGCATTCACATGGGAATGCCCAACAATTTGATAGGGATGCCCATTAAATTCTGGGCGTTCCCATAGACGAGCCTCATTTCCACCTGCAGCAGGCAGAAGGGTGCCCATCACCCTTCTCCATCCCCTGCCTGCTGTTTAGGATGTGTGCACCCAGCGAACCGAAAGTTTGGTGTCTACACTGTGTCTGCACATGCGCATAAATGCGCAGATGCTCAACATCGGTCCTCCGTGTGAACGCATGGAGGACCAAATGGATCTGAATAAGGTCCTAAGTTCAAAGATGGGTTTAATCGGACGAGCCCTAAAGGGTCCATGCTATTTCTGTTGTTTTCATGCATTGTGATACTGTATGTCATTGGAAAGCTTATGACTTTCTGAATACAACACAATAAGCAGACTCCCTCAATTGGACTCTTAAAGGCCTATAAGGGTCCCTAAAATGAAAAACATTTTCACTTTACAAAACTTTTCAAAAACTGAAATTAATAAGCGACTCATTGGCAGAGTGGTCTGTGAATCGAACACTGTAGACATCATTGTGAAATCCATCTGAGATCGGTCCCCAGTCAGTTCTTTTTTTCTCTTGATTGTTTGCTTATTCATTCATTGAGGGTTTTAGGGATCTTCTGTACCTGCTGCAGCAGCTCCTGCCCTGCTGTGGTAGGGAAGGGAAGGTGAATAGTTGGAGACTTGCTCTGGCTGCTGCAGCAGCTTCTGCCTGGTTGTGGTTGGGAAGGGAAGGTGGATAGTTGGAGACTTGCTGTACCTGCTGCAGCAGCTTCTGCCCTTCTGTGGTAGGGAAGTGAAGGTGGATAGTTGGAGACCTGCTCTGGCTGCTGCAGCAGCTTCTGCCCTGCTGTGGTTGGGAAGGGAATGTGGATAGTTGGAGACTTGCTGTACCTGCTGCAGCAGCTTCTGCCCTTCTGTGGTTGGGTAGAGAATGTGGATAGTTGGAGACTTGCTATGCCTGCTGCAGCAGCTTCTGCCCTTCTGTGGTAGGGAAGAGAAGGTGGATAGTTGGAGACCTGCTCTGGCTGCTGCAGCAGCTTCTGCCCTGCTGTGGTTGGGAAGGGAATGTGGATAGTTGGAGACTTGCTGTACCTGCTGCAGCAGCTTCTGCCCTTCTGTGGTTGGGTAGAGAATGTGGATAGTTGGAGACTTGCTATGCCTGCTGCAGCAGCTTCTGCCCTGCTGTGGTTGGGAAGGGTAGGTGGAACAAGAATTGCATAACCATAAACTTTCGTCGGACGGGCCTTTAGACTAGTACAAAATAATTAATAAGCACAAAATAAAATAACCCTGGGACACAGCCAATGCCTATTCCCTGATATCATTATATATATATATATATATATATATATATATATATATATATATATATATATGCAAAAAATGGAAAAAGAGCGCACTCGTGAGTATAATAAAAGTATAAATTTACTAATGCACATATGCTCACATACATCAAGGTTCAGGATAATCAGCTTGCCAGCATAATATGGTACATCAACCGGTACGATGGAACAAGTAGGGAGACGTCAGATGGTATCAGGAAGGACCTTCAAGGCAGACCGCTCTCACCGCCGCACTTGCAGGCCTATATCCAGGGACGTAACTCCACCACACTCCGGGACCTCTCACTAGTAAGCTGGAAGCAGACAGCCAAAGACGCAGGATCACGTCAGGAGTCTAAGCCACGCCCAACGCGTTTCGTCACCGTTGGACTTCGTCAGGGGGTGTGTCCATACCTCTCCTTGTCAGACATATATATGGCTATCAATTAACCCATCCAGGTGAAATATATCATACAATTTACAACATTTAACATAATACACAGTTCATATTCAAAATATCTACACGCATATGCTACAGAAAATGACAGTTCATCCGTATATCTTTATTATATTGGGTGAAACTGTTATAAAAAAAGAGATAAAAACTCTATCGATTTAATTTACATATATATAAAAAATATATAAAAGTATATATATAAGGAGTACTCCCTAAAAAACCTCAGGTCGTTTTTAAAAGGGCCAATACACTAAGATCAGTATTGGCTCCCAGCAATTTAAAAAGTGAACTGGATTTGAATTGGTTAGGTAAAACTAAAGGTTGTTTTCCATGCAGCAAATGTAAAGTCTGCAAATATATGAGTAAGGAAAGAACTAAGTTTTTTAATGCAGATAAAAGTAGATCATATGAGATTAAATCTAATATTTGCTGCACTACAACAAATGTTATTTACCTTTTGGACTGCAAATGCGGTAAAAGATACATAGGTAAAACGAAGAGATTATTAAAAATACGTATCTTAGAGCACACCCGCAGTATCAAAAATAAAGTATTAACGCATAGTGTGCCACGACATTTTAATAATTGTTGTTCATCTGACCTAAACAATTTCTCCTTTAGAGCCATAGAGCATGTCAGTCTTGACAGCCGCGGCGGGGATATTTTGAAAAAGCTTCGTATGAGAGAAACGTTTTGGATATACACTCTAGGGACATTATCACCTGCAGGGTTAAATGAGGGATGCGACATCACACCTTTCCTGCACTAAAGTCGTTTGCTTCGCAGGTTTGAACTCGATGCCCAGGTGCTGTTGAGCTGTGCTCCACCTGTGTATCATAGAGTTCGGGTCATGCGCGCAATGATGTGTAGGAGTGATGTTGTAACCCATTATGTATTTCTCTTTTATTAATATATTCCTCTTCAGTATGTTTATATTATTGTGATTTATATATGAATTTATTGATCAGTTATTTAAACTGTTTTTTCTTTGTCCTGTTTGTAAATCTACAGGTTGTTGCTACCTCGCTGACATTTCTCCGGAATATAAATTATAAATGTATTTTTATTAGAATTTTTATATGTGTGTATTTTCTTATATATATATATATATATACTTTTATATATTTTTTATATATATGTAAATTAAATCGATAGAGTTTTTATCTCTTTTTTTTTATAACAGTTTCACCCAATATAATAAAGATATACGGATGAACTGTCATTTTCTGTAGCATATGCGTGTAGATATTTTGAATATGAACTGTGTATTATGTTAAATGTTGTAAATTGTATGATATATTTCACCTGGATGGGTTGATTGATAGCCATATATATGTCTGACAAGGAGAGGTATGGACACACCCCCTGACGAAGTCCAACGGTGACGAAACGCGTTGGGCGTGGCTTAGACTCCTGACGTGATCCTGCGTCTTTGGCTGTCTGCTTCCAGCTTACTAGTGAGAGGTCCCGGAGTGTGGTGGAGTTACGTCCCTGGATATAGGCCTGCAAGTGCGGCGGTGAGAGCGGTCTGCCTTGAAGGTCCTTCCTGATACCATCTGACGTCTCCCTACTTGTTCCATCGTACCGGTTGATGTACCATATTATGCTGGCAAGCTGATTATCCTGAACCTTGATGTATGTGAGCATATGTGCATTAGTAAATTTATACTTTTATTATACTCACGAGTGCGCTCTTTTTCCATTTTTTGCAAGTACTTTATCGGATCCCTGTGGTGAGGGTCTTTTCAAAGAGCGGCACACATCGAGACACTACAGATATCCCTATCATCAGAGGACTGTGTTTTGCGCTGGTATTTTTCTCTGTATATATATATATATATATATATATATATATATATATATATATATATATATATACTGGTTTGGCGGCCTGGCACTCACCCAACGGGGTACAGCTGCCTGGGTGCCTTCCGGATACAATGAATAACAGAAAGAACTCACAACAGCGGCACTCAGCAGGAACTTTTCAGCGTGTATTTTCAAAAAACAAAAACCAACGTTTCGGGGCCCGTGGTGCCCCTTTGTCACACCTTGACAAAGGGGCACCACGGGCCCCGAAACGTTGGTTTTTGGTTTTTGAAAATACACGCTGAAAAGTTCCTGCTGAGTGCCGCTGTTGTGAGTACTTTCTGTTATATATATATATATATATATAGAGGTTTTGATAGAAGAAAACAAACACGGCACTCTGGGAATTTAAACATAAACGTGTATTGTAGCAAAAGTAGCTTCCAACGTTTCGGGGTCTGTATCACCCCTTTGTCAAGGAATATTGTGCAATGACAAAGGGGTGATACAGACCCCGAAACGTTGGAAGCTACTTTTGCTACAATACACGTTTATGTTTAAATTCCCAGAGTGCCGCGTTTGTTTTCTTCTATCAAAACCTCTATATTACTGATCCGGAGGGCACCTGGGTCCTGTACCTTGCTGGAGGAGTGCCAGGCCTATCTCTAACGCTTATATATATATATATATATATATATATATATATATATATATATATATATATTGTTTGCAAGTCTGAAATCAAGTTGTTCAATTCTTTGGAAACCAGAGCCAGATGAACTATATAATAAAAACATTTTACCCATTTTCTGTGAAATGTGGCTTCTTATTTTCTTTTCATAAAAATAACAAGATGTTTTTCATTCCAAAACAATGCCATAATCACCCATGTTATTGCAATAACTTAATCATATATTTATGCAATGCTACTTAGTGCAATTAGTTGTAAAATACATTGTACTTAAAATAAAATCCAAGTTTATTGCTTCCTCTAAAGAAAAAACAAAAACCCAGAAAGCCCCAAACTGTCATATTTTAGATGTAAATGCTTAAAGATTCTCTCATTAGCTGTCATGGCAGCAGTATATTCAGTACATGTTTTATAAAGCTTTCAGGACATAAGAAATTCTATACAGTGCTTGTAACACGAGATACACAAAGAAATAAATCAAATCAATTGGCATTGCTCCATAATAGTTTTCACAAAATATGCTCAGAAGACATGTATTTATTGGTTTATGAGCTTGTCGCTTTTTCGGGGGGCTTGTAAATAGAGATGTTTGTATAACACTACTTTTGGAGGAAATGGAGAGAATTAAGATGCACTATGGGGCTTTTTGCAGTAAAATGGTCGGATTGGTAACATTAAATTCTGAATGGATAGAATCATTGTTTATTGTAATTTTTATATCTGTATATTAACAACTGGCTCTTTCCCAAGATAGCAGATATTATTTCTATTCTGCTTTACATGTAATTTATTATGTTGTGTCTAGTGGTGGAATTAGGAAATGTGTAAGAAACATCTGTGTAAGAACTCAGTTGGAGTTATTTCTCTAATCATTTTAGTCTTGATTTTTGACCAGAACTTCAGTTACTGGGGCATTAGGGTCCAGTGTTCTGAATATTCTGCATAGTGCAAAATGACAGAAAGACACAGTGGGGGGAATTTACTAAGGTGAATACACCAAAAATTGGCATATTCGTAGGCAGTCGTATTGAGATAAATGCAGCTACACGTTTTTGCGGGATTTACTATTTCTATTCAGGAATACAAATGCATTTGCCATCGAAAGAATAGGACTAGGATCAGTCCGGTGCCCAACTCCCTGGGGCACCGGTGACCGTCCTGGCTTCAGCCCAGCAGGGTTAATTCTGGAGGGGGGGGGGACCCCAGGGTCCCTGCCAGAGCTCACCGGTTAGAAGGTTACTGCTTTAGCTGGGGAACTAATATAAATATTTTCCCCCGGATGTGGTATTAACCCGCTTGCAGGTTGGGCCTGGTGCTGGTTTTCAAAATATGGGAGACTCCTACTCCTTTTGTTCCCCCGTATTTGGGGAACCAGGGCCAACCCTTGAGCCATAAGTAAATTATGGGGAACTGATCCGTACAGGCTGCTGATTTGTATGTTGCGGTGGTAATTTTGTATGTACAGATGGGTCCATTCTTATTGCTGCTGGTGCTTCGCCAGCCGCCCGTATCTGGAAACTGGTGCATGGTGCGCACGTGGATGCGCGAGCGTCTTGGACATAGCCTTGACAAATATTTATTAACTGTTCCAGCAAGCTGCTGATATATATAGCTATTGGATTGACAAGCAGGAAGGGGTTAGGCTGCCACTGGGCACAACATTGTTGGCCAACGCCCATTATGTCACTGCTCCCTTCGACCACCTCTTGTTTGGCTGCACCCAATGCCTCTAGACCGCCAAAGCAGAACCAACCCCCCCCCCACTACCCCTTCCAGTTGCAAAATATAATATGTTGTAAAAAAAAAAGAAAACAATCTAAGGCCTCTTTGGCTGTGCCGTCCCTCATCTGTTGCCTCTCCTAGGGGAGTGTGAAATCCACTACCATCGACAGGTGTATATTTTATGCTTGCGAAAGATGTTGTTCACAGACATATTGCGTTGGCTGTGTTTACGGGCGACCGCCATCCGCCCATACACTTGATGCAGGAGATGACTTCACAGCTGCATAGGCAAATTCATATACCTATACAGCTGGCAGAGGACTGACACATTGAGTGGCCAATCAGCAAGTGTATATGCTTACCTGATATTCCACTCTTATGTTTGGTGTGTTCCCAGTCTTATGCCCCATACAGTACACACACGGTTCGATGTGGTCTATTTTTCTATTAAATTTTGCTTATATATGCAACATCGAATCGAAATAAAGTTGAAATCGAACTATTATTGAACGCATTTGATTTTGACCCCGATGCGCAGCATCTAAATCGAATAGAAAAACAAACTGTGCAGGCAAGACTGTATAGTACAGATCTGTACTATATAGTCCAAATCAAATGTGTTTGCCTTGCTGTGGGATTCGATTCTGATTTGATCCTGATAGACTAGCAAGACAATTGCACCTTGTGTACACCCCAAAAGAGTGTTGCATCATGGCAGGCATATTCATATACAATGTTTAAAACATACTTCACATTCATTGAGCTGTATATGTAATCCTGTTTATATTGTTCATACATTGCAATAAAAGAAATTGTTTGAACTTGTCCGAATTATATAAGTAGACTGGGAATCGACAAAGGCCTGGACCCTTATTCCCACCTGAAACAGTAATTGTGTGTTATGGGTGCTATGGGTGTTATGGTCTGAGATTAATATAGAGTCACTGTTAGCATTGTGTACGCAGGGGATTAAATGGTTCGCTATGAAAAAGGCATCTATGCGAGACCAACTATGATGCACAGCTGAACAAAATGTAAAAGTTGTATCAGTGGCGTTGAGAAGTTGACATACATATATATATATATATATATATATATATATATATATAGGGATGCCAATCCCGGGACATTTTTTCAATCCCGGGATCCGGGATTGAAAAATGCTCAATCCCGGGATTCCTGGGATTGGCATCCCTACCTGTGTTGTGCTGCATATTTGTGGATACCCACCCCCACACCGGCCGACCCGCACATTTACTTACATTAGCGGGCGGCCGGCCGGGAGTGGGTTCGGAGGTGCACGGTGCCTCCAGGCTCGTGCACCTCCTTCTTAGCAGGCAGGGCAGGCCGGAACGAAGAGGCAGGGCAGGCCGGAAAGGAGGCGGGTGGGCGCGCTTGCTGAGGAGACGAGAGGGGGCGGGCACAGGAGAAGGCTGCGCAGCGTGACCTCTACTGTCACGCTACGCTGGCTGCACGCAGAGGTCAGGATTCGGGAGCCAGGCAGCGTCTGAGCGAGTGCTCAGACGCTGCCCGGCATTAGACTGCACATGCGCAGTCTAATCCCGAAATCCCGGGATTGGATATTCCAATCCCGGGATTGAAATTCCGCACTTTTTGAGGCCAAATCCCGGGATCCCGCCGATCCCGATCCCGGGATTGGCCACCCTATATATATATATATATCAGTTAGTTGAAGAGCGGTTTTGGAATTGTTGTCAGATTGCGGAGGAAGCCCTCCAATATTCCATGATAAAAGTTTTAGTTTGTTATGTAAAGAAGTATTGGGGTGATTGGTATCAAGTGGAGTCATACTTATCCAATCCCAAACCTGTCGGTGGATCTTTTAACTGTCAGATAAGAACACAATGTGCTGATCCCTGTCAATCCTGATCATATTGACTGTTTAAGTAATCCATTTTATGCTCTTTTATTGCTGTACCATTCCGTTATCATAACATCGACTTGACTAACTCACAATGTTAGTAGTTCCACTCCAGGAGGCCTGGCTCCAGCATTCTAGTAATATTACCTGCCCACAGAAAAACAATTGGGATTGAACCCTATTTTCCTTTCCATTCGATTATGTCACTGGATCCTTCCTCTTCAAAACCAAATCTAAGAAAAGAATATTTACTGAAACCTCAGTTGTTAGGTCACGCCCATAATCTTATATTGGACAGACCACAAAAGAAAACTGGTCTGACATCACAGACTCCAAGGCACTGTGGGAAAATATCTTACTGGAGCCAATGGTAAAAACCTCAACAATAAAAATCCAGGAAAATGCTTAATGACATTAACTGTAGAGAGACAAAATAGCCATATGAGGTTTACTGATAAAAAGCATTCAACTGTTGTTGCTGACATTTTACTCAAGTAACAGATTTGAAGTTATAAAGTAACATACAAGGGTGGAGTACTAAATTATAAACCTGATGTTTAGCCAGGGATTCCAAACTAAACAATGCAATTAAGCATGTTTGCAATTTCCATATTTTTTAGATATGTACGGCTAGAATCAGGAGTGGATTAAGATGACGGTGGATGGGATAGCTGCTTTAGGACTTGCTTTAGATATGTGCAAAGCTGGTTTATCAGCAGGGGGACATCTGAAAATGGGGGAAGGGGATAAGTGACCAATAGTTTCCTAATAGTCAATGCGCTTCCCCCACCCCTAGGCGTTTGCTGAGGCTGCGTCCACAGGCTGAGCTTGGGCATGTAGCCTATTTGCATAATGGTCAATGTGGTTATTATAACTCATAAGCATTTGCTGAGAGTGTGTCCACAATCTGAACTTGGGAATGCAGCAGATTCGCAGAATGGTCAATGTGGTTACAACCCCCTAGGCATTTGCTGAGGCCTATTCACAGAGTGCAGCTACTCTAGACAGCAGTGTTTGCAAGCCGGGATCATGTTCAGTGTTCTCCAGGCACTCTGATATTTTACAGAGGATCGTTTATTAGTTTATTCATTGGTTTGAATTACTGTACAGCAAAACATTATCAAACTATTCCAACTATACTATACTATACTATTCCAACAAAGACAATGCAAAATATGTTGCATCAAGGTAAGGTTACTACTACATTCATTCTGTTCTGTAGGAAGAAAGGCAGGTTATAGTACACTTCCTAGAGTATCAACACCCAGGTGCAATAAACATGGTATCAAGAGTCTACTGCCCTGCCAGAGAGGAAAGAGCAAGCACATAGCCTGCACACAGGCCCTCTACTCTCTTAAACCACCCCTGTCTACACTGTATGGCAGGTAGATTAGTTATACAGTTATTAATAAAATCCCAGTATGCTCAGGATGTGTGATATTAATAATTGTTGGTTGATAGTGTAGTAATGTTTGTATTGTATATTAAGGGAGTATGGGGTTAAAATAAGCCTTTACGGACACTAGAGGCCATTCCCAATCCAAACAATTAATCTTAATTGTTCTGGTCTTGACTTAGAGAACCACATGCAGCAGATGGTTCGAGTACACTGTAGTAAAGAACAGCTAAGAAATATTAAGGGTCATACACAAACCATAAAAAGACATAGGGACATAGCCAATTTTATATGATGTATTCTGAGCTCATTCCGTTATGAAGACCACAATCTTCCCAGCTATTCTAATTAGCACATACCAACGTTTCTAAATTATCCTGTCTGTCAAATTAGTGAAAATGTGGTTAAGACTATGTTGGTTTGTATAATTCTGGTGGCAAGCCTGGGATTTAATTAGACTGTACAACAGAGGTCTGCTGTAGTTTAACCAAGCTAAGCAGACAAATTAGAATACTGTGGGACCTAGAACAGTATTTTGAAGAGGGCCCAATGATTTATATTCCTCACCATAATGGACAGGATGACCACCTCTTCCTTTAGGGAAAGGGAGCATCAGAGTTGCTTCTGGACAGAAGTAATACCCAGCTACAAATGACCCATGAGCTGCACATTCTAAAAGGATTCAGCTTCTTTTGCTACCCTGGTAGTTATGCTCCTTTCCAAATTCTTTACCAAAAAAAGATATCGGTACTTCTTTACTTTCACGGCGCCACTAGATAGGACAGATAGGATACTAGATAGGATACGATTTTGTATACGATTTGACATAAGATATTGCATAAGATATAGGATAAGATTTACTATCCATTTCATTACCCCACTATCCACTAGGGCGTGGAGTTGATTTTATATAGCGTGGTGAGCGCAGCGAGCCACCGAGCCCGAAGCGTGGCGAGAGCACACGGATGTTGTTTCAAAGCAAGTCCCCAATATTGCATGCCATTTGCATGCAATTCCATAAAATACATTCCGTGTCCGCTCGCCACGCTTCGGGCTCGGTGGCTCGCTGCGCTCGCCACGCTATATAAAATCAACTCCACGCCCTAGTGGATAGTGGGGTAATGAAATGGATAGTAAATCTTATCCTATATCTTATGCGATATCTTATGTCAAATCGCATACAAAATCGTATCCTATCTAGTATCCTATCTGTCCTATCTAGTGGCGCCGTGAAAGTAAAGAAGTACCAAGATATCCCATCTGGAATAATGTCCTATAATATATGCTGGTTCATATAACTTATTACTTTCATAAGTTTAGCTCCTTGTAGAAAATAAACTTACCGTTTCACAAAAAACTGTCTGCGGAATCAGTGTAATGAAATCCTACAGTTGCCTCCAGTTGCCCGGAGGCAAGATAAATATTGGAGCCCCCCCCCCCCCCACACACACACACGTACAGCACCTTATATAAATATTCATATGTATGTATGTATGTATGTTTGTTATGTATATTATGTTTCAAATAAAGAGACTGTGACATTGATGGTCCTGCTAGGAGGAGGAGACAGCCACAGAAGCAATATCGATGCCAGTCAATTAACTGATTCAAATGTGCATGGGAGGAGAGGTGCCCCCCCTTGGGAGCAGGAGCCTGGCAGCAGATGACTCCATTGTCTCCCAGAGTTACATCTCTTCCTCTAAGCTTTTCAAGGGCTGCACATTCTTTTTATTCCCAGTAAAAATCTACATTAATTCAAAGAAAATGGGCGGGATACATTAAAGTGAAAATGCTTTTTTTCCTGCTTTTTCATATGCACTAAAGCCCCCCAGCGGGGTACTGCTGCGTAGGGAATCGTCAGTAAAAGCTGGCGAGACCTATAGAAGCCTATGGGCTTCTCTCCACAGTGTTGAGTGAGGAATCCATCATGGATCCCTCCCAGCATGCCCTATGGCCAGTGCCGTCATTTGTGCATGTGCAGAGACACTCCCGGGCCTTAAAGCCGGAAGTCCAGCGCCTGAGCTGCATCGCAAAGGACAGTTCTTAGTGCAAGAGCTGTTCTTTGCGTTAATATTTGCATATGGGGCAGCACGGACAGTGTAATGGTTAGCATTACTGCTAACAGTGTTGAGTTCATGGGTTCAATTCCCACCATAGCCCCTAACTGTGCGGAGTTTGTATATACTCCCTGTACTTGCGTGGGTTTACTCCGGGTATTCCGGTTTCCTCCCACAATCCAAAAATATACTGGTAGGTTAATTGGCTCCCACAAAAAATTAACCCTAGAATTTAACTGTGTGCGTGTACATGTGGTAGGAAATATAGATTGTAAGCTTCACTGGGGCAGGGACTGATGTGAATGTTGAAATATTCTCTGTAAAGCACTGCAGAATATGTGTGCGCTATATACGAAACTGTTAATAAATATGTTACTGCATATGCGATTATTATGAATGCGATGTGCGGCAAAGCGGGATGACGGATGTTAGTGCATCTGCGCCAGAGACACATAAGAAAATATAAGCAGGTTTTTTGATCAAGCATTACAAGCTACAGTAGAACAAACAAGATGGCACAGCACGGAGGAATTGGGGGTGGGGACTACAAGTAAAAGCTTGCAGTGTCACCTTCGGCCCTATTACTAGGGACAGAGATAAAATGAGAGCAGCACTGTTCCTCCTGTCTCTCCTTATTTGAAAGCACAGTCTTTATTTATCTACTTTTTGGACCTTTCCACCAGGCGATCCATGGGAAACCCCCTGATCACAGTGACAGAGTGAAACACAGTTCCCTCAAACATGGCTATTTTCCATAATGAAATAAGGTGCTGTGCACTCAGGTTTGTGCCATCATAAATTATAGTCAGTTCATATGCTAAGGCCTATTTCTTATATATTAGGGTGATCAGATGATAATATACAAACCATACCCCCCCCCCCCCCTTCCTTCAGACTGATGGGAGCAACTAAAAAGACATAAGTAAGTGGTACTGCTCCATAAGATTGATTGCACTGTCCTAGGCAGTGTAATTTTTATTACTTTGCTTTTGGCAATGCAATGGGTGGATGATTATTTTATCTTGGCCTCATTATTTCCTTTGAGAGACATAGAACCAAAGTCTAAGAAAACCAAAAAAAAAAAGACAAAATTACGAGACTGGAGGCAAGCTTTGGGAAACTCTGAAACTACTATTTGGAAGCAGACTTATTTAACCATTTTAATGCTGGAATGATTTGTACAGTGTTTTTAAATCCTAGGAGTCACATGGGCTCATTTAAAAGCAAAAGGAAAAAACAGCATATTTGTAGAGCCCAGTGGCGGAACTCCCGGAGGCAATGGAGTCATCTGCCGCCGGGCGCCAGCCTTAAAGGGGGCACTGGCTCCATTGCCTCCTGGGAGTCCAGCCGGAGACGCCTGAGCCCCTGTAAGACAAAGTGCCCCCCCCCCCCCCAACAAAGATGGTGCGGGGGGAGCGGCAGGGTCATCCCTGTCATTTTCAGTTTTTTTTTTTTTTTATTATCAGTATACCTCGCTGCGCGCAGCTGCTGCTGCAGGAAGAGGCTGATGAGCTCTGGCGGCAGGTGCTTCTCTCCTCCTCAGTCCCCGTGCGCCGTGTGGAGGTGGAAATGTTGGACGTGTCCGGTCCAGTCCCTGGCGCCGGGGAGCAGGAGAGTAGCAGCAGCGCCGGAGGCCGGGCACAGTGAGAATAGCAGCAGAGGCAGGGAGCAGGAGTGGCCGGGAACGTAGGCGCTGGTGGGAGCAGGTTATTAACAGCATTGCAGCAGCCAGCAGCCGGGGACCATGATAAGGGCAGCGGCGACCAGGACCACATGAGAAGCGGTAGCCAAAGGCTAGTATGAGGTGAGCAGCGACAGCCAGCAGAAGCTGGCCCCTGTAAGCCACCCAATGCTAGTGGGAATAGATCTGCTTCCTCTTCCTACCTTCTCCTGTACCCCTCTCGACTCACCCTCTGCCACCTTGCCCCATTTCATCACTGTGACCTCACCCCCTGTCAGCATGCCCCTCTTCCCCTTCTTGCCTCAGCCCATCTCCTCATCCCGCCACCTCACCCTCTTCTCACCTCATCCCGCTACCTCGCCCCTTCTCAACTCAGCCCATCACCTCGCTTTATACCGCCACCTCGCCCCTTCTCACTTCATCTCGCCCCTTCTCACTTCATCTCGCCCCTTCTCACCTCATCCTGCCCCTTCTCACCTCATCCTGCCACCTCGCCCCTTCTCGCCTCAGCCCGCCACCTCGCCCCTTCTCACCTCAGCCCGTCACCTCGCCCCTTCTTACCTCAGCCCATCAGCTCGCCCCTTCTCACCTCATCCTTTCTCACCTCAGCCCATCACCTTGCCCCTTCTCACCTCAACCCGTCACCTCGTCCCTTTTTACCGCAGCCCTTCACCTCGACCCTTCTCACCGCAACCCGTCACCTTGTCCCTTCTCACGGCAGCCCGTCACCTCGCCCCTTCTTACCACAGCATGTCAATTCGGCCCTTCTTACCACAGCCCATCACCTCGCCCCTTCTTTTCGCAGCCCATCACCTCGCCCCTTCTTTTCGCAGCCCATCACCCCCCCTTCTTACCGCAGCCCATCACCTCTCCCCCTCTCACCATAGTACATTGTCTCAACCCCTCTCATCTTAGTCAGTCGTCTTGCCCTGTCCCCTCTAGTCTCAGCCCATCACCTCACTCCCTCTCGCCTAAGCCTGTCGCTTCACCCCCTCTTGTCTAAGCCTGTCACATCACCAGCTCTCACCTTCTCCACTTACCTCCCCCATCCCTTCATCTCACCTCTCTCTCTCTCTCTCTCTCTCACCTGTCTCCATCTCTCTATCCCCCCCCCCCACGCTATCTCTTTCCTCTCCATCACCTTTTCTCTCTCCTTTGCTCTCTCTCCCACCGCATCTCTATCACCCTCTATCTGCCTGGCAGTTTCTCCTCTTTCTCTCTCTCTCTCTCTCTCTCCCATACTCCCCTCCCCCTACTCCTTCTCTCACTGTCCCTCCATCTTACCTATCTCTTTATCTCTCTCTGCCCTAGTCTCGCACTCCTCCCTCTCTTGTTCCTTCCCTTTTCTCTATCTGACATGTCTCTCACACCTCTATCTCTTTCTCTAATTCCCTCTTTTTTCACGAAAAATAAGCTCAAAAGAATAATGTGTGGGACCCCAATTTATATAAGATGAGGGGTCTCTGGTACCCACACATGTTTTCACTGAGCGCTACCACTGTGCCATGGTGCCCAGAGAACGGTGCCACAATCTAACTCCCTCTGCAACCATATCATCCCTATTCATGGTGCCCCCCTGTTTTTTGTAGGGAACCGCCCCTGCTCACAGTGCTCTCATGGAGCAGGTGGCAGGAGCTCTGTGTGCGCTGTAGAGTCTGCACCCAGCATACAAAACCTGAAAAACCTGAAACAGTAGTGTGGCGCCTGCTGCTGAATTCCTTCGCCTGCTGCATGTCAGGATGCACGTCCCAGGCCCGACTGACAGAATAAAGCAGGTACTGTTTTTATTTTTAGTTTAATTGTGCTGCTTTACCAAAAAATAGGGGGCGCGCTGGAATTTTTTTTGGCAGGGGGAGAAAAATTTCTAGTTATGCCACTGCAGCGAGGAGAGGTTGCTGCACCAGGAGCTGGACGGCTCCACTCCGCCCTGATGCACACTCACCTGCCGGGACCAGAGACAGAAGCCACGGCAGAGGAGCGCAAAGGAGATGTCCTGGTAGAGTCCCCACAGCAAGCTGCGGATCGGGTATGCAACAAGCGCACACATAGGCAAGGCACCGCTACTGTGCTTCATGCCGTGCAAGGAGTGAGAGGTCAAAGGAGATGTGGGGGTGACAGACGGAAGGACAGGTGCAGGGGAGGAGGGAATGAGAGGTGACAGGGGGGCAGAAAGGTGCAGGGAAGGAAAGAGTAAGAGGTGCAGTGGAAATGGGGACAAAGAGGTGGACAGAGTGACAGGTGTAGGGTTGAACAGTCGATGGTGAGGCGGAGGGGTGACAGATGGAGGTAGAGGAGCAAGGAAGGAGGGAGTAAGAGTAAGTTAAACCATAAATATATGCTTAAGTCAGTGACACCGTAGCATATTGCATTATATATAATAAAGTGTGTGTGTATGGGGGGGCACCAACATTCATCTTGCCTCCGGGCACCTGGGACGAACTTACGCCACTGGTAGAGCCAGGGGGGTTTTAAGAGAGGAGGAGGCCCATGTGCAGTCTCCTCTGTCCAAGCCCCCTCCACTCTGCCGGCAGCCTCACAGTGCAGCACTATAGAGGCACTATAGCAGCCATTTTTCCGGCGATTTCACAGTGCTGCATCCTTCATTGCGGGACACCAGAGGGGTAAGCATTACAAAAATGGTTGTAGCGTGTTGGGTGTGGGCACCCCTGGGCAGGGGCGGATTTAGGGATGAGGGCGCCCCTAGGCACAACAATAATGTTTACTAAGTAGGACAGTTTATAGGGGCAGTATCTGCATGTCCTATCCATTTACACTCTATTTAAGATGGAATATAGTACAGTACAGTGGATATTTAGCAGTTATTGGTACATTTTGGGCTGACAGTACTATCACAGGCATCCAAGTGCCGCCCCCAAACATGTGCCGCCCCTAGGCCGGTGCCTCACGTGCCTAATGGGAAATTCGGCTCTGCCCCTGGGCTCACTCTGGGAGGCAGATGACTCCATTGCCTCCCAAAGTTCTGCCTCTGGTCCTCCGTATGCCCCTTGATGGTCCTGCAATTATAGTAGTATTGCGGCTTTAGAAGCAGTGTGATTGGCAGTCAGCAAACATTTGGAGGGGTGTTATTTAAACTATGAGTGTCACAGCTTGCACGTGCATCCTCGGACACTGTGCTTCTGGTCCTGGCAACTCTGTTGCGATGGTCCGAATCTGCGACTGATGTTCCTGATGTGTGATCAATCCTTTGAGCTGATTTAGTTCCCCATTAGAATCGGATACTTTTCCGGTTATCTTTGCTAAAATAAGCCTATCCAGATACTATCCAAAACCCCACTTGTGTGCAAAACTCCCCCTTTTTTTACCCAGGGCCCTCCCCTTTTGGGGTATTGGAATTGAAATGATCTTATGTGGAACCAGGACAGTTGAGAAGTATCATGAATCAGGGTCTTAGCTCTTCTTACTAAACCCAGTACTGCCATATTAGCATTCTCTCATCAAAGCTCTAGTCAGACTGTTGTTTCTGCAATCCTCTGTGCTGAGAGGGCATACTGAAAGGATCTGTATCTCTGTAAGCAAATCATAGTCATCCAAACTCATTTCCCATTACATTTTTCAATTTTCAGGTTCACATACAGTATGCCCCTTATATGCCATCTGCACATGTACTTTGTTTCAGCCTGCTTCTTTCTTTGAGGAAGTGAGCTCTGATACCAGGAAACGTTGTCCTTGGCTCCTCATGAACATCAGTATTTCATCCGGAACATGACGCAGCAGAATCTCCATTTGCCGAGCAGAGTCTCATTAGGTGAAGCTGCATGGCTGGGCCCCACAAGGCTGGGCAGGCCCCTCTAGCCATCCTCCCTTTTGGCATTTGCTAGAACTGCCAGATATCTTGCCCAGCTCTGAAATGGGCCATACAAATACGCACGGCTGCACAAAAGTCCTCACAAATAAGTCATTTTTGTGCTGTGTCTCTGCATTATTCAGACTTGTAAATGACCTCCTCTGACTCCTTTATTTGTAGAATAGAACTTATAAAAATATTCCTTCTGCGTGCACAATGTGCTGTACATAAGATATGTTACATGGCATATTTATAGCTAGCACACACTTTAAAAAGACTATTATTACTGCCGTCTAGCTTATATTAATCTCACGGCCATCTTGACAGCATTTTAGGTCCTGGGCAAAGCAATCCACTCATTTATAGGAATTCTTTTTTAATTCATAACTTACCCCTCCTGCAGTCCTGTGCCATCTCTCCACATAGAGATGGAGGGGCCCTCTGTTCGGGCACCCTTCTCTTTAGCAGTGCTGTATATTCTGGCTTTGTTTATTGGCAGGTTTCCGGGAACATGATGCCCCTGCCTTGTTCCTGGTGCCATCATTCTCTACTGCACATGCACAAGTCACCAGGAAAAGGGCCACCACAGAATTTTTTTTCATTGTTTTCTGTATGCAGTGCCAGCAGAAGTAGGGCTTCAGAGGGGTAAGTATAAATATATGGATGCAAGACGAGCTGTGTCCCCACATTGAATGGCTGTCAGTACTCTGAATCAGCATGTTGGCAGCCGTTCACTGTCTGGCTGCAGGTTGGGAGGTGTGTGGATCACTATGTCGACAATAATTAGGTCAACAGTGGGGGGATACAGCCGGTTTGCACCGGTTCTGCAGAACCGATACCTAAAGTACTATCGGTTCTGCAGAACTGTTTGCTATTGAGCGCCATCAGCTGGGAAGACAGTCCGACAGTCCCATTGCTTGAGAGCAGCCATGTTAGAAGATAGCAGGTTGCAGGTGCCACTTTCTGGAAGCGGCCACGGGAGACGAGAGCTAGGTCTTGGGCCTGGCCTCAAACACCCATGCGCTGCAGCCGCCTTGCCTCCCTGACTGAGTCAGGAGGAGAGAAGAGGCAATAAAGTGACTTAGTGCTCAAGTGCGCTTATATAAAACACCATATAGCAGCTGGATATACAAATCTCAAGGTGCCATTCAATAACACCTAAAAACAGAATGCATACAATAAAAGAGACAGTTCTCCAGCGCTTAAGTGGTTCCCATAAAATAAAAACACCAAGCCAGTGTTTTATATGATTGTCACAGAGTTATACCACTACTGTTGAGTTTTCATAGATGGTAGATGGATAATTCCAATGATATTTCTCCTCCATACATGGTACCCAAAATTAAAAAGAGAGACAGATAGTGCAGACTGTCAATGAATAACAATTTTAATGTGGGATACACTTACAGTGGGGAAGAATAAAAAGGCATGGATCTCCTCAACCTGGGGCAATACAGGAATTGGAACAGTCACAGCAGCTGGGCAATCCAGTCTAGATCTGGCAATAGTCCTTCTCACTGGGTGTCCAATATACACGAGTCCCCGGTCCAGAGTCCAACGAAAACAGGGGTTAAGATAGCGCTAAACGCGTTTCGGATCTAGGGATCCTTTTTCAATCAACAGCCTGTTGCTGTGTGATGCTAGTCCCAGGGCCACAGAGAGCAGTGCTATTGCTCTGATAACATGGTGAGCCCGTGTGCCATGAAACTTGTGAAAGTAACATTTGTTTGTGTAAGTGTGTATCAGTTGGGAGGGGTGCTGCTACTGCTATGCGTGAAAAGTGTCGGGGAGGGAGGAGGATGTGTGCGATCAGTGTGTGGGGGGAGAATAGATGTGTGAGTGAGAGGTGTCAGTTGAAAGGTGGGCAATGGGGATGTGCATTAGGGTTATTATGCTGGCCACACATCAGAACTTTCCTCCAACCATTCAACTAGTTGGTAGGTTGGACTGAAAATCTGGTACTGTATGGGGGCAAATGCCTATAAGCAATTTGCTCACAAACTCAGAAGAATGGACAAAAACATTCAGTGAAATTGTTTGGTACTTATGTAGTATCTGGGCTGCCGATTTTCTGATTGTATGCCTTACCTTAAGGCATACAATCAGATGCGATTCGACGCGATTTTCGGCAAAATCGCATCGATTCGCAAGTGATATCGCATGCGATGCGATTTTGCATAGGATTCAATGTTAACAAGGTCCTGTTCATTTCCCCACTATCCAAGTGGGCATGGAGTTGTATATAAACCTGTGGCGAGCGTAGCGAGCCACCAAGCCCGAATAAAAAGTATTCTGTGTCCCCTCACGGGGCTCGCTACGCTCGCCACGCTTCAGGCTCAGGGGCTCGCTACGCTCGCCACAGGTTTATATCCAACTCCATGCCCACTTGGATAGTGGGGAAAGGAAAAGGACCCCTTTTTCCCATTGAATTCTATGTTAAAATGGACTCAGACCATTTTAACATTGAATCCTATGGAAAAATAGGGACCATCGCATCGCATACGATTTGGTCGCATGCGATGCGATGCTACCGATCCGTTCCGTTTTCTAAATCGGACGCCCAGATACTACATAAGTACCAATTGTTTAAATTAAATAGGTCCAACTACATTACTTTGTCTGAGTGACAGTTGTTGTCCATTTACCGATTTTGGAAACAAATGACTTCATTACAAATTACATTTGCTCCTATCCAATGCCAAGTTTTTATTTAATCAAGCCAACTAGTTGGATGGTTGGAGGGAAGTTGGTCTGATGTGTTGCCAGCATCAGAATAAGGTTAATATGTGTTTGTCAGAGTGTTCATTTGAGGGCTGCAGTGTTTTAACATGGAGGGGGTTAGTGACGTAGTGGCGGTATAGAGGTATTGAGTATTAATGCATGAATTATTAAACTATGGTATATGGCTTTATGGTATATCTTTTGGTGCATCATATCCCCTCACATGACTCCCTTCTCTCGCCATGATTCGGGTCGGGGTTACTGTTACTAATCATAGTCCTCATGGATGGTTAAGTATGAAAAAGTTTACAAAATGATGAAGCAATGATGATGAAGGAAAAAAGATGGTGAAAAACTCTTTCTGACTTTTCATATGTCGACCAATAGTGGCCTACTCCTCAGTTAACCTCTTCTGCCCCATCGTGATATGTATATCATTTTATATTTATGCATTTTTGCTACCTCTGGACATAAGATACCTTAGCAGTAATATTTTTGCTGGATTCAATTGTATTCTGTGGTATCCCATGTATCTAGAATGTATATGTATATTCATGATTATATTCATGATTATATAAATAAATGACTATAACACAGCAGCATCATTATCAATATTTAATAAATATTGCAGAAATGCCTCTGAAAACCAATGAACTAACGTCCTCTAATAATGAAGCAACTACTTAATAATTAGTACTAATTCATAAAGATGGAGCGGGCCTCGCTCTTGCAGGGGATGGCAGCCGCCATCTCGTGCGCGCGCGTTGCCTTACAACGGGGCTCGCCGCCTCGCCGCCCCCCTTAACCCTGTCCGTCTCCCTGAAGTGGAGACGGACAGGGTTCCCGTCCCCCCGCCGACGGGAAACTGAGACGCGCGTGCGTGTGAGACGCACGTGCGTCTCAGTCAGATGAGCCGTCTCTTCGCCAGATTCTGGCGCAGCGCCAGCAATGAAGAGACCAGCTCCACCTGTATTTTCCACAGAGATGTAAGTCTTTTCATTTTATGCTTGATCTGTCTTTGTTACAACTCATCCGACAGCATAGAATCATAACAGTATTTGTTTTATGCCTAACACCTATTTTCTATATTGTGTTGCTATCACTAATTTAATTTAGTTTTTATCGCTAAGTACAGTATTTGTTATTTAGTGTATGGAATGTTGAGATCAACAAGTATGAAATCCTCCTTAAACCATCATTACCATCATCACTATCATGAATGCAAATAAGTAGTGTTTAACCCCTTCAGTGGTATTTTTTTTAGGGAGCGCTCCCCAGTGGGCGAGTTTTTTCTGGGGAGCGCTCTTTAAAAAAAACGATGTGTCCCCGGGTCCGGGCAGCGCCTTTGATTAATCAGCCGCTGCCCGGTCCTGCACCCCCATCCCTGCCTGCGGCAACCCGGCTTGTCATAAGCCAGTGCCGCAAGCTGTAATACAACAGCCGGGGGGGGGGGGGGGGGCAGGGTGAGCCAGAGACGCGACGGAGGAGAGGGAGCCGGCAATGAATTTAGCAGCGCTGCCCGGCGATAAACACTGGGTATTAAGGCATGGCCTGGAAAATTCTCGGGATTACCAGTGAAGGGTTTAATAGGCAGTGCACTGCACACTGTGCGATTTGGATGCAATGAGATTTAGTCCAAAAAGTATGTGTTGCTCATACTTTTTGTACCATGCAATATGTTGTACATGGTAGCACGCATTGCACCACAAGGTAAAATAGCACCGTGTGTGGGCACCTTAATACAGTTTATGTGATTACATTGCTGGAAATTGTAAACTTTTATAGATCATTTAAAACAGTTTGAGGTTTGTGGTTAGAAAATTATAAAAACATTAGTTAAGTTAAGATGTGCATTACTGCTGTTGCTATATAAAACATTTGAAAACAAAATACGATTATGTCACATGATCTAGCTGTGTTTGGTTATGCTCTACACCTAGAAATATGCCGAATCCAGGATTTGGTTTTTGGATCTTGGCTGAATACTTGGGGTTGTTATCCAGATGTAAATGAATGTTTTCCATTCCTCCATCTGAACCCTGATTTCACTGTGATTTCTCTGAGTAGAATTATTTAATCTAAAAATTGCAATTACAGAAAGGGCTTACATACTGTACCTCCCAACTTTGGCTGAAGCAGAATAGGGATGCGTCTATTCACGGGTGACAGGGTGACAGGGCGAAATAACGGGATGGTTCCATGAAGAGAGGGACAGTTGGGAGGTATGGGCTTATCATTTATGCCTCTCATGATTAATAACTTTATCCTGATTAATAACTTTATCCTGATTAATATCTTTATAAAAATTATGTTTTAGGTTTGGCTCCGCACTCTGCTGAATCTTTTGTTGAAGGATAGCATATTTATTGAATAATAGGATAGGCTATACTGTGCCATATCTAGGACTCTAAACTGCCAATCCCACTCAAAATAACAGTCAGGTTTCAGAAAACACCAGTGGAACTGAAAGACCGCTGTGAATCTAACTTGTATCAACCAGGGAATGAGCTCAGTTTTGAAACATGAATAAGCCATATTGCACGCAAATGTAGAATTGTACAAATCTTTCCTATTCAGTCTAATTGAATTGGTTTGTACGTCAGTCATATTTCGATTGTAATCTGCTTTACATTATAACCAATTGTAGCTCTCAATTTCATTGACCAATCAAAAATCAGGAGACATTTCCTATTGCTTCCGCTGAAAGGGCACATAACAAATAAGCAGATATTTGACCTGGCTTGAAGACTGTAATTTTTACCGTGAGTCTGTAGAAACGGTTTAGAAATACGTTACGTCCTAAAATGTTAGTTTATCAAATAAATTGACATTGTCATCGATTTGCTGATGTAAATTTCAGCTGTGTACAATTTTCTGTATGCAGAATGCTCCCCTACCTCTCCCCTACTGCTCAGAAATATGTGACAGCCAAGCGCTTTTCAGTGCAGCTATTGAGAATTTCAACAAATACATAAAGTTTTCCCATTACTCGCTCTGTTCAGGGAGAAACACAAGGTAATGATAAATGTTTCACAAAAGGTCTTTATCTCGCTAGGTGTTTATCTATAAGAGCTCACAAACTGTTTCTGAACTTTGCCAGAGAAAGCTAATTATCGTTTTCCATCGTCAAAAATTACTTCCAGTACCTTGGATAGATTTCACCTTTGTAAATGATTATATTGTTTTGTAACACATCCAGCACATAAAGAGATGACATTCATTTGGACTCAACCTTTTATGCCAATGAAGTCTTACAGAAAAATTTACTAGGGTCAAATAAATCAGGTTCAATAGTGATTGCCATTACATTTTAGTTTTCCATAAGTGCTGCCATTTTGAAACATACACGTTTAATTTTTATGACCTTAATAAAACGTAATTTTTCATATTTCATTAATTTCATACTATTTTGTCATTCTGGTGTGATATAAAAATGAATATGGCTTGGATAACAGACTCATTATTATTATTATTATTATTATTATTATTATTATTATTATATAAATCTAGTAACAAATGAATACAATATTTCACAGGTAAAACAATGGTTAAAAATATGGGCGTGATTGTATGTGACGCACATGAATGTAAATTTAGCGCACATGCTGGTGGTGCTTACTTAATCTTACGATGTACACCGTTGAGCTTATGGAGGTATATAAACTGTACTCGCATGCAGAGTTTTTTAGTGTAAATTACAGTACATACAATATCTGTCCTACTCAACAACCAACCCTCTGATTATTATTATTTTTTTACTTTATCCAATGTCCGGTAAACTGTTGCAAATTTGAATTTAAATATATATTTTTCCCTTTTCCATAGACCAACCAGAACATCTCAAATACACTGTTCTGTAGCTTGAGGTGTGAGTAAATGACATAAATGATGTCAGCATTGCATTCAAAAATAACCCAAAGACAGCTGCTTGATTGAAAAATTGGCTGCTGCACTTAATGTAAACTCTTTTTATAACTGTTCTAGCATTAAGACTGTCCCCATTCTTTCCAGGGCACCATTCTGAAGTCTTATGTTTCCATCTCATTCTCGTCTTCAGTAGGTCACCATTGTTTTGTAATAGTGTACAGTGGGAGAGAGAATATGTTGCCACTTTATTAATAAATGATATTATTATACTTGTAAGGTTTGTCAAACTTGCAAAAGTTTGATATGTATATATTGAATGCTGGTGTAATCTTTCACACGATACTAATTTCCATTTGGCTGTGATGTTATTGTTATACTTGGAAACTATGAACGCCATTTTCATGCCCACAATGTTATATTACAGTATGCATAAAGTAGACTTTGTATTTATTTTTATAGTGCCTCCAATTATATTGCACTGTACAGTACAGAGTCTTTCTCGTCCTTGCCCCATTGGAGCTGCAGTCCAAATTCTCTAAAACACAATTGCTCCAGATTTCATTTTTGTCAGCAGCAAACTAACTTACCGGTATACTTTTGAAGTATAGGATGAAACCTGAGCGCACTGAGCTTCCTGGCATGGAGGCGGGGTAGAGGAGGGGAGGAGCCCAGCTGCCTAAGAGGCAGTTCAAGTTTAACCTCTAGGGTGCTGGTGCTCTCCCACATTCACTACCCACTATAAAGCTGGGGCCCCTGACGTCTCCCGAAAGGAGAAACACACACTCTATAGTATTCATTATTTTTGTTTGTTTGTTTAGGAAGTGTACATAAACCCTGTGCACACAGTGCGATTCGTTCTCTATTCAATCCCGATTCGATTGGGATCGAATCGCCTCAGTGCAGTGTACACATTCGATTTAGACTATATAGGACAGATCTGTACTATATCGTCTTGCCTATACAGTCTATTTTTCTATTTGATTTTGATGCCGTGGGGTCATGCGTCGGGTTTGAATGCAACTGGAAACCATTTCATTTCGATTCACTTTTTTCTATACAGTATAAGCAAAATTGATAAGAAATTTAGACAAAATCGAACCATGTGTGCAGGGCTTTAGACCGGGTGGACAGAAAGTAATAATAGCTTTTGGGATAAATTGATACATTACTGTTTTCCCAGTAGGTGAAAATGGCCTACTACCCCCATCAATTTTACCCTCCAAAATGTTCTTATTTTTACTAAGGGGCACACAGAAGATTGCGATACTTTTTTTTAAAATGTATTTATTTACCATTTCTTATATAGCACAGAAGATTCTGTTGCACTTTACAATTGTAGACAGTGATAGAAAAAAACTGGGTAACAACAGACAGACTTGTTGGTAGGAGGGCCCTGCTGCAAGCATACAATCTATAGGGACGTAGGCGGGAAACATAAGGACAGGCACCAGTAATAGCATAGAAGTTCCACCAAGTTGCAAGTCCAGAAGGGAAGCTATAATAAGTCCCTCAGAGGGTTATGTTTGTGGAACTTAAATATGATAGGCTTGCCTGAAGAGGTGAGTTTTCAGGGAATGCTTGAAAGTTTGGAGGCAAGTAGAGAGTCTTAATGTGTGGGGAAGGGCATTCCATAGGATGGGAGCAGCCCGATGAAAGTCCTGTAATAGATAATGGGAGCAAGTGATCTGTGCAGAAGAGATATGCAGATCTTGTGCAGAGCGGAGTGGTCGAGTTGGGAGATATTTTGAGATAAGTAAAGAGATCTTTTCTGGTGTAGTATTGTTAGATTTACAGATGTAGCCCTGCTTATCCAGCGGCGTGGCTAGCCAGACCACCTCCGCTGGCAAGCGGACGCTACATCACGCGCGTCCCAGTGTCCCGTCAGTGGGGGACAGGAACCCTGCCCGTCTCCGCTTCAGGGAGACGGGCAGGGTTAGGGGGCGGGAGCGGGGAGGTTGGGGAACATGGTGGAGACCGGCGGCGGGAGCTCCGTTGAAGTTTGCAAACGATGAAGAGATTTTCTTACTCATTACATTCATATTTGCTTAGGTGTTGAGCCATGAGGATTACTGCAAAGTAGCCTATTTCTGCGCTACATCTTCCAAGATGCTGTTGAAGTAGAATGTTTTGAATGTGGTTTGGTAGAAATCCTTGTTTCTTTCATGTCAAAATCTTAATAAAGACATGAAGTTTCTTAAAACTATTGGAAGAAGGCGATGCCTAGAGAAGCGATTAGTGCCTCTTCCTTCATTTAACCACATGCTGTAACCTATGGTGATTTGTAAACATTTTAAAGACAAATCCTTCAATCATAAATTTTCAGATAAAACTGAGAATGTGAAGACATCTGTAGAAGTCTTTTCCTCAACATAACATCCAGATTAGGAAGCAGCATTGCCAGGCTGTGTTTTTCCTACTGTTTTGGGTAAAAGGGAATTTTAAAATAATAATACAAAATTGGAAATTATTGAGGTCTGTGGGCTGGCATTGCTGGTTTAGAATGTCCAAAATGCTTCTTCAGTGAATGTTTTCAATTATTAATAAAACAAATGTCATAACGGTAAGCACAAAGAAATATTGAGTAAATGAGACTCTACTGACAGCTTTAGTTATCCAGAACACCCACTAACTGCAAATGCTGATTGTAATTGAGGTTCAAATATACTATGTTCAGATCTTTTGTGTTGTTCCCCATTTCCTTTTTCTTTGGGGGATGCATATTTTGCTTACAGCTTAGCAATATACTGCGATCTGGGACATGTCCTAGGCCAATGGCTCTCACTGTTTTGTTTTTTTTAACTCCACTTGTCAGTGTGCCAGGAAAGAAAACAAAAATACAGATTCCGGTATCCACTAGATCCACAGGTTTGGAGGAGTTGCTACGGTGATAGTGAGAACAGCCTGCTGTGGCTCAATTGCTCTCACCTTCAGGCTGTTGAAGATGCTATGCTTGATGGTCTTGGATATAGTTGGGAATACACCCTTATGGACCCTGCAAGGAAATGTAAAATGATGAACATGGATGACTTCCAATACCTTAAGAGAATGGAGGGTGACTATTTCAGCACCTGCAAAAACAAACAAAGACCATAGCGCACCCACATGGCTGCAATAACCTCTTTTACTTAGTGTGGGCCACCAACAATTACATGGCTACTAATTAATACATCAGGCCATAAATGTCCTTGGTGAACAACTGCAAACACAGGCTGTGTGTCGTGCGCTATCTAACACATGAGGCTACTAATTCCTCACAGGCTACACATTGGGTTGGCAATGGCATATACAGTGGAGTATCTACAGTGTAATGAATGAAGTGTGCATGGTGCATTCGGGCGCCTGGGTCCCAGGGGGTCATCACCCTGCAGACCGCACACATTTTGGAAAAATGTACCCCCCGTAGTCCAGTGGTAGCAGCAGGAGCGCTGCAGAAATTGCAGCCATTTTTCCAGTGATCTGCGCATGTGCAGTGGAGTCTGAGTGCTCTAGTGCTCAGACTCCATAGTGCAGCTGAGGATTGTGCATGCACAGTAGGGTCTGAGCACTAGAGCTCTCAGACCATACTACTCCCGGTGCCACTTCCAACAGAGAGGAGAAGACTCCCATGGGCATATATTAAGAAATTGAATAACTTCTTGTACCTATACATGTCACTGCAACAAGCTCTAGAAATGTCAGGAAGCTGTTGGGGGAAAGCATGAATACTGGAGACATGATAGAAATAATATGCAGTGAAACACAATTTCTTGCTATTACCAGTGCATCTTAAACTTGTGTTCAAGTCTTTATATATTTTATATATTTGTTTTACCTTTTTAGAATAACATTACACACTATTTAGTGATGACCAGGTTCCAGTAGTCAGTGGTTTCAAGTGCTGTTTTATGGTTTGTCACGTAAATATGTGTGGAATTGCTGCAGAGTTGAAATATTTAGGCAACTTGTCATGTTAAATATATTTTGAAACTCTGGTTCTAATATCCAACTACAAAGAGTTGGTAAAACTATTTCAAAAGTTGTATGATAAATTCAGGTCATGACACAAACTTTCTTTTTATCAGTATTATAAAACAAGATGAGTTTTATTCCTTAGGTTCGTATTGTATATGGTAAATGAGTGCTTTAAAATCTGCTCCAAAATGTTGATAGTTTTATTATATTCTTTTGCTCAGATCATTCTACAGTAGGTCCAGTAAATGTAATGTGCAAGAACATCTGAAAACATTTTCAAATCTAGTAGAACAACTTTTAGATGTTTATTTAATCTAGAGCTGATGTAGCAGCCCTCAGCTTTGCCATAGTGCGTGTACATGCATCGTGGCAGCTACTTAATATGCCTGAGTGTGAATAATCACACCTGCGATCGGACAATGCATTTGCTATGGATCGCGGATGCTGCTATGTGCATATCTCCGTGCATATACGCACGCATTGCGGCAAACCGGTCCCACCGATAACAATCTTTGTTCTTTTTGACTACCAGACTTTTTACATATACTGTAGTAGTCACAATTAGCAATTAGCATGATAAATAGAATTTTAGTGCATACCCACAATCTCTGCCGCCTTCTTTGTAAATTCACTCAGTAACAAATACTCAGATACAGCTAAATGCAGACATACTGAACTACTGTATGTACAAATCCTTGCCATTATATTCCAGCTATTTTTTCCCTGAGAAAAGTACTGGTCAAGAGGTGAAGGAGATGCTTCATGTTTAGAGAACAGAAAACCAGTATTTATTTTACCAATGAACAGCTAAAGGTCTGGATGTTTATATGGTGCATAAAATACCTTGCTCTGGAAGAACAGGGGTCAAAAATTCTTCCTTTCACTGTTTTGATTCTGTGAATACAATACTTTGCTTAAAAGAACCTCCTTCATTAAGGTCTAGTTGGTTGCTATTGACTTAAGCTAGTGTATTGTACAAAGAACAGTTTGGGTAAGAAGTCGTGGGAATCTGTCTTCAGATTAGTCTAGTTTGGGGACTTTCCTCTCCACTGTGGCTGTGCCTAACAAAATGTAGCTCTGTTGTCACCATTATCATCCATTCTTGAGGATTCCCGATAAATGAAAGGTTTTTATGGCTGCTTCAAAATCTGTACAGGAATTTTTTTGTCACCAAATTGTTTGGAAAAATGTCTTCCAACCACTGCACAAGTTTTAAATCTTTTAACCGTGTCCTATATTGTTTCACAACAATGTCATCCTTCTCTGTCACATGTATACATTAGCTATTGTGTAGCTTTCACTCACTTCAAAAACAAAAACACCCATCCATTCCTTACTCATTGTCCCTGAAGATTTATTGCATATTGCTAGTGGTTGTCAGTAACCTGTAGATCTCCTAGTCGGTCCTAATTAAAGAATGACCAGCAGAGTGGTCTGAGTTTAGCACATTCAGAGTCACACTGTTGTGTACAGTCCCCCTACACAACCTCACATCTCCTCCTATTCTTAGACTTTCCTGTCAGGGATTTGGATCAAGGTTGGAAATAACCATGGAAGTAAGTTACAGGGGATGGGAAACTATTTCATTTTAGGAATTATTTTTGCTGAGAACACGATAAAAGATCTAATTTAAGGTGCATGCACACTGGGTGCTTTTATCTAGTATGTATTTAGAGCGATGATGGGAAAACCGCTGGGTTAAAAATCGCTCAGTGCCTATCTAAGCGATTTTCCCAGGGGTGGGTGACTTTCCACAACAGGATGCTATGGAATGGTGTCCACCCCGTCGCTCATCTGCTGGTAATACCAGCAGATGAGTGGTGGTGGCCAGCGATGATGCAGGAGTGCGCATCAGCACTCACATTCATCGCTGGCCGGTACACACTGAGTGGCTTTTGAGCTGACAGCAGCTCAAACAGCAAAACTGAGCTGCTTTCAGCTGTAAATTGCACAGTGTGTATTGGCCTTTACAGCTGGAAAACTTGCATAAAGCTTTTTTCACTATTTGTTGTTAGATTTATTTTACATTGGATCCTTAACAAATTTTGATGGAGGGAACCCATCACATAATATTAAAGGACTTACTGTTCTTTAAATTGTTTAAGCGGAGGTTTTGTTTGTAAAGGAAAAAGGCCGTCTCAAATTTGTGTTACTACCACCTTCCTACTTTACAGTATTCCTAATTGGAACAAAATGAACTCCGATCAGACCATGCTTTAAATATTTCCCACAAGTCCATACAACATTGTGACATTTGGAAAGGGGGACTGTCCCTGAAAAATGGGGACTGGAGTAAAATATTTTAAATGAAAATCATTATACTGTAAGTGTTTGATTGTTTCATTAAAATATGTATACGCCTATATTTTATTTCATTGCTGTGGTATGTAATATACAGATCAATACAGTAAGTGGTTGTAGAATATAAGCCAATTTCTACAATACCAATACATAGCAATGATTGTGTGCATAATGTTAGTATGTTAGCAGAAACTGAGAAATGCTCCTACATAGAGTTAAATTAGTGAATAAGACCTTTCCCAAAACAAATCCTGGATCCCATCCACTTTAGTCTTTTTTTGTTGTAATCCATAGCCTTCTGATGAACACAAATCCTAGCATCATGCCAAGTGTGTGCTGGGCCTGACAGTGGAGGCTCATCAACAACACATTACGTCTTCTAAAATAGTTATTGACTTTTTATTACACAATATTTACAGCTCATTATAATCCTTGAATGTCGAGTTTAAAGTAAATTAATAAGATTTATGTGTTTAAAATGATCTCTTCCTCTGGTGTTGTCCAACAAGGCATTACCTCATCTCCCATTTAAATTACAAGCATAGTAATGAACTTTCCAGTATTTTCATAAATACGTAGTAGTATAAAGTCATATGTATGTATATATCATATAAGAATGTTGTAAATGATTTGTTATGTTTTTTAAAATAATTATATATACCGTCTTTCCCCGATAATAAGACACTGTCTTATTTTTTTTTTTCCTCCAAAAAAGACCATAGGTCTTATTTTCGGGGGAGGGCTTATTTTAATACACACTGCCTTTATGAAATGCCCCACAATTTAATGTGCCCCCCTGCGCCTTTAAGAAATTCCCCACATGCTCCTTTAAAACATTACACACTGCCTTTTTGAAATGCCCCACCATTTGTGCCGGTATTTTCATGCCCCCACCTGTTTGTTTGAAGTTTAAATTTTCGTTGATGGCGCTGTGTGGTGAGCAGCAGCCAGCCAGTCAGTCAGCCGAGTGATGTGCGCGGCGCGATGTGCGCGGCGTGACGTCACGCCGCGCCTACCGCAATGCATCCCTGGGAACGGGAGCTGCGGTGCTGCTGGTAAGTGAGCGGAGGGCAGCGGGGGTCAGCGGGGGTCAGCGGGGGTCAGCGGGGGGCAGCGGGGGCCGAGCGGAGGCTACACATTAGGTGTACACACATTTACATGGGGAAAATGGTAGGTCTTATTTTCGGGGGAGGGCTTATTTTGGACCAGCGTCCAAAATCTGGGGTAGGGCTTATTATCGGGGTAGGGCTAATTATCGGGGAAAGACGGTATGTTTTTTGTTCTACATAAGGAGTAAATGTTAAATGACTATTTAAGTGGTGTGATCTTGGGGATTCCGGTTTTAGGACCTTAACAATTCACAACTATGCAACTATTTCCTATAGATCACCCCAATCTCCAGGTCTGACATAAAGGGCAGAATGTAATAGGGTGAGAGAATCAGAAAGTGAGACATTTGGTAAGAAATCTACAGGTTTTTTTTAAGAGGCAATCATTTACACTGCAAAATCAGCTTGATAGACAAATGTAGCCTCCACCCAGTAAGGATCCTGCTCATACAGATGGAGCACCTCTCAGCCAGCTCTGGGGCTCGACAGAATGCCAACGCTGGCGAGATGGCTCTCCATCTGACTGGGACGCACGTCCCAGTTTCCGGGCGGTGGGGGACGTGAACCTTGCCGGTCTCTGCTTCAGGGAGACGGGCAGGGTCAGGGGGAGGAGCAGGGAGGTGGGACCATCAAGGAGCTCTGTTTTAAGGGGATATGCGGCAGCTGGCGTGGGCAGGCGGTTGGCGATCTGACCGCCAGACCCCCGCTGGATGGAGAGCCCTCCATCTGTATTTGAACACATTTCTGGGTCAAAAATAAAAACAACTCGGACCACGCCCTTTAGGTCTACACAATATAAATGCATAACAATGCTCATATACATTATTTTCACATTCAAAATAGGCTTGTTTTTTCAACATTATGAACAATATTACATTGTCTAAGGGAAGCATTGTTTTTATTAATATATTTTACAATTGCTGTATTGTTTATTCATCTCTGCTGCCCTGTTACAATAGGGCCACCTATTGTACCAAAATTGACTTTTCCATCTGGTTCCCAGGCTGAACTATTTACAATTACACAGCTGGTGTCATATTTTTCTAAAGGCAGAGGTTCCCAAACTTGGGCTCCAAGGCATCCTAATGGTCCAGGTTTTAAAGATCCCCATGGTTCAGCATAGATGTTAAATCATATTGACTGAGGTACTGATGAAGTCACCTTTGGTCAAGAAGGATATACTGAAAACATGGACTGTAGTAGTTCATTGAGGACCACGTTTATTCCCTAAGGAAGTATTTCTTTATATCCTTGTCTGCAGTTTGTCGTTGACTGGTAAATCTTTACAAATATTTTATGAACTATTTCGAGTGTTCCCAATAAAGTATATCCAGTTGGTACAGTATGGTAGTGGAATTCAGCTTAGGGTTAAATAAACCATAAAGCCAAAATTGTAATAAAATTGTTTTCTAGAATTATTGTCATCCAGACTTTTACTAATTTGTAAATGCTGTTATCCTGTATGGCTCACACTTTGTTCACCATTCCGGCCATTTCCTTTGTGACTGTTTTCACCTTAAGCACTGCCAGAGATATACATGATCTAATCCTTTACATAAAAAAATGGTTCTCTTTAATCCCAGTGCCTCCTGGAACCACAATGACAATTTGTATGGAATCTGTACAACCTGACATTTGATATACTGTATTAGCTTCACAAAAGGTCTGGACACATTTCTGGAATCACAACGTAGAGGAGCAAATTAATTCAGTCTGTTTTTAAATAAACATTTTTAGACAAAAGTGAATAGGATGTAAAATTGCAGTCCTTTCTTTGTGCCTCCCAGAGAAATGTGAAATACTTGGAATTATGGTTTTTTTTTCAACTATTTGGTAATTCCATGTAATCCTTTTCTTTTGTTCTATATTACCTTATATAAGCAGTTTGCATGATATACTATGAGCTGCTAGGGCAAACTTGGGGTAATTTATCAAATATAGCTGACAACATTACAGAAAGAGTCAAACTTGTGTGTTTTGTTAATTATAATTTATAAATAAAGATTAGCAAAATGATATCCTTTGTACATTTTTAAAGTTATATGATTTTTAGGGATTTGAAACTTGTGAATAATGTAGTAGTGGCTTAATCCACACATATAACAGATGTTTTAAAAAATGTGACTTGTTTGTGGATGACAGCATGTGGGTGTGGTACAGTATCTACATGGACCCACAGTATCTACATGGACCCACATATAGGCCCTTATTCAGATCTGATTGCATTACAAATTTGTTCTCAAAATGGGCCAAACCATGTACACTGCAGGTGGGGCAGATTTAACATGTGTAGAGAGAGTTAGATTTGAGTGAGTTATTTTGTTTCTGTGCAGGGTAAATACTGGCTGCATTATTTTTACACTGCAAGGTAGATTTTAGTTTCAACACATCCCACCCACATTTAACTCTCTCTGCACATGTTACCTGCAGTGCACATGGTTTTTCCCATTTTGAGAACAAATTTGTACTGCGATCAGATCTGAATAAGTGTAGTGTACTTTACCGAACTCACCCACAAGGATTACAGAGAAATTACAGATAAGCTTGGTACACACTTGTTTAGTCATCAAAGGATCCATCTCTTGATCTTGATACTAGTCGGGGGATTGCTGATTAAGGCTACGTTTTTTTCATCAGATTTAAAAATATTTAGTCACGATCAGACAACCACCATTGTATAATACCAAAGGTTGTGTAAGCGTACACACTGCCAATGTCTGATCAACTCGTAGGTTGGATAGAATGAGAATTGAACAAGTTTATATCAACTTTAGAAACTGATTAATTGCTTTGGGTAACTGATTAACTTTATCTTTCACTAAAGATTGATACATCTCCCTGTGAAAATTTTGAAGAGGTGCATTATTCAAAAGTTTAAAATGTGTGGCACAGTCCCCCTTCCATCACCCCTTTTATTAAATACAACCATTTCTTTCTTCTAAAATACTTCTTGGTTTAGCCTCATTTAAAACTTAAATTAACCATGAGAGTGAGGGAATATTGGGACTGTTTTGGTTATGTGTTACATTTGTGTGTTTGAAGCTTTCTTAATAACTTTATTAAACAACCACGTTAGGCAAAGTACAGTATGCCTGGAAGAACACTTCTCTGCCAAAGTGCAACTGGAAAGTGCAAAATGTATCCCATTAGCAGTATAATATAAGATCTCATTTCTGCCAGCTCTGAGCTGGTGCAAAGTTCAAGTCTTTTGGCAGAGAAGAAATGGCTTTCAGTAATCTCAACCCACAAAACAAAATGTAATTTTGCATTTAGGCACATTGCACTTAGCAAGTAAACCCTCAAACGTACTAGAGTCTCTGCAACTGTCTTCTTAAATACTGCGACATTGCTGCATAAAACCATTTGCATAGATGGACATTACAGTACCTGTGCAAAAACACGGTGCATCCAAAAAGGGCATATTGTCCTTCCAAAATATCCTCCAGTAAAGTCAGAGCCGAATTTCCCATTAGGCACGTGAGGCACATGCCTAGGGGCGGCACATGTTTGGGGGCGGCACTTGGATGCCTGTGATAGTACTGTCAGCCCAAAATGTACCTATAACTGCAAAATATCCACTGTACTGTACCATAGTCCATCTTAAATATAGTGTAAATGGATAGGACATGCAGATACTGCCCCTGTAAACTGTCCTACGTAGTAAATATTCATAATAAAAGAACATGTAACAGTTAGTGGCTTTTTTAATAAATCTTTTATATTGGCTATTATCAAATGAGGGCTTATAAGTGATCAATACAAATAATAAAATTAGGCAGGGGGGGGTGCAAACATTATTGATGCGCCCTCATCCCTAAATCCGCCCCTGGCTCCAGTTGATTACTTAGCAGAAGAGGTGGTAAATAATTTGATTCTTTCATATACACACATGAAGAATGCTTTGTTACAATATGAAGGGCAAAATTATTAACCTTTGAAGAGTTAAAAAAATGTACTTAATCTTTATACAATTTATTCAAACGTTATTGCTCTGCAGTATATCACAGAAAGAGTTGTTTAAACCTATTTTGTCAGTGCTTCTTGAAAATGTCAGTGCCTAATATTTAGTATTAGGGGGCACTGTGTATTATGCCGCCCAATATTTGGGAGCCCGCGATTGGTATGTGGGAACGCTGGGAGGTACATATAAAGTGCCCTCGTTTTTTTTAGATATAAAATGTAATGTTTCCTGCATCTTCCAAACCTCTCCAAATCAGGATGGAGGGTTGGTACTCTAAAATCAGGACTGTCCCACCAAAATCAGGGGTGGTAGGAGTTATGCTATATTTACAAACATTGTATGTTTCTCATTAGAGAAAAAATTTTCTTCCCTTATTTTAAGAGATATTATAGAGGTGCGCAGCTTGCCCAGTGTGTATTATGGTCCAATCCCAGTGCAAAAAAAGCTTTGGTCTGATATTGAGGGCAATGGCCTTGGATTGTCCACTATTTTTTTCTCCCCTCTTGCTCCCACGGTCACGCCATCCTAGATACATATCCTCTCACCTAATTGTATCACACTCTTTAACAGTCTGGAACTTTGCTAACTGAAATCCTACCCTAATTATTCTGATTTTCCATCCCGACTTCCCTCCAGTTATGACTAGAATTTAATTTATCAACTATTTTTTTTTCCTCTTCTAAAACTTGGTGATCATCTACTTAGATTTTCTTTTTTCTTGTCTCTATACTCCTCCTCCCTCTTCTACTTCTACGGTCTGCCACACCATCATTTTTCTTATCTCTTTATCTCTTTTCACTTTTACCTTTTCCATAAAAAACAGTGACTCTGTGATACGCCTTATCCTAATAGGCCCTGGTTTTGGATTATATTTGATGTTCAATAATCAATGTATTGCCTTCTCTTGTTGTAACTGTTTTAATAAAATTTATTTAAAAAAAAATATGATGATGTGTGCAGCCAAAAATGTTGGTGGAATGTCATCATGAATTGAGTTGATCCCTATGAGAAGGACATAAGAAGACATGAGACAGAGAAGCAGCAATCATTTTAAATCAGTACAACTGTCATGTGACTGTATACCCATGGATCTCTGTTAATATCTATGTAATCTGTGTAACCAAAGCAGATAGAAACTCTACTGCTGGGTTTTATGCAAAGTGACATAGCCTGTAGTAAAACTGGAAACATATTGGCAGTTGTGCTTTTACCTAACTCCGGGGCAGATATATTAAGCCTGGTGAAGTGATAAAGTGGTCAGTGATAGCGCAGCAGCCAATCAGTTCCTGTCATTTTTCAAACCCAGCCTGTAATTAGACAGCTAGGAGCTGATAAACTGGTGCGTTATCACCTTCCACTTTATCACTTCACCCGACTTAATAAATCTGTCTACAGTATGTTATAAAAATTAATGTACAAAAGCATGGAGTCCAGTGTTATATAAATGGTTTAGTCACTAGTACATGGATACTGAACCAATCAGACTAGTGAACAGAAATGATTAAGTCTTGGAAGTAAGATTACATGTACTCCGAGCTGGCATAGTAAAAGCCCTGATGAGATAAGCATGCAGTTTGAGTAATGTGTGTGCTCATTCAAATAAGGTCAAGTAAGGAGAATAAAACAAGTGGACACCAGTTAAAGTGTACGTTGTATAGATCTTGCATTATTAGTTTTAACAAAGTGAGGAAAATCAATGTACAACGCCACTCACTCCACCCTCTGTAGTCATTTATTTTTCTAGCAGGCATTATCCCATACTTTATAATAATTTTACTGCACTGGCTGCTCAGCACAGCTACGGTTCCTGGCTGCATCTCACACTGTAGTACATATAACAATGCTAATAAATGTATACATTTCTGTAAGTGTTATGATGACATTAATTATAATATGCACTATGTCTATGAGCAGAATAAAAGCATTTGGCCACTAGCCTTCATAGTTATGGGAAACTGAACCCACTGGCTTCTTCCTTAGACTTTACAATTTTTACATAATGAAGTCTCACAGTACAGTATAGCACATTGTAGTCAAGTTTAGCTGGCAGGACAGTAGTGGAGGAGATGGAAGCCAATGACTCCTTGCTGGAAGTACGATACCCCTTCATACAGTATACAGTCATGTAAAACAGATGCCATAACTGATGTTCTAACGGTGATTATATTATACATAATGTAATACTCTCTGAAGAGAGATAAAAGTAATATCATAATGTTGGCTTGTAATGAGTTGGTTTGAACTCTGTCCCCTCTCACCTATGTCAGTGATGTCACTTCCAGAGAGCTGCAGCATCACACACATCCAGGAATGTAACAAAGGGATGTGTGAGCGGTGCTGCCTCACAGAGCCCTGTGGGCAACACTGCCGCTGCACCATGGTCTTTGAATTTGGCTTTCAGGGTACCTGGAATGGCACCTTTTAGATGGCAAGAAGTGTCTCGGGCTCTTTGGGTAAATGCTGAGTGTATTGTGTGTCAGCAGCCTTTAGGTAGAAGGATGCCACCCTCCAATTGATAGACAAAAACAAACAATACCGTTGGCGTTCGACACACAAATTATGGTACAATTGGAATTTAAAAAACACAATTTTTAATTAAAACAATTCACATATACCTACACAGTGGGCCTTATTCTGGTTGGAGCGGCCGGGCCGTACGCGTACGTCCCGGTGTTTTTCATTATCTGCGCATGTGCAGATACGCTAATGCGCCGGCGCGAACACTCCACAACGCTTACGGCCGGGGTCTCAACGTGCGAAAAAACCTGTACGCGAGTGTACGGGTAATGGGGCGGCATAGGGGCGTGTTGATGGGAGCGGCCGAAATAATGAGGGAAAATGGGCGTAAATATGGGCGTACACGGGGGTGGGCACCAAAAATGAGCGGTGCTACTACCGCACGATCGCCTAAAGCACCGTTCATTTCGGACACCAGACAGGCGCCCGGCAACCGCCAGCTCAGACCACCCCTACAGATACCGCATGCCAGCGTGCGCCTGGGATTGCTAATTAACGCTAATTACTACTCAAACACATACACCTGAATGTAATAAGCAATGCTGCAGTCTATTAAGTCCAAACCATGATTTCACTACCTGCAAGCCACACATACAGCACGCAAACACATTGGAAGCTTCTCTTTCTATACTTCTCCACATTTAAACGTTTGTTTAATTTAAGGTAAGAATCTTTTTAAGACCTGCTTATATACGCTAAGGTAGGGATTTGCTAAACAGTTAGACACATTCACTACGTGCTTTCATAGACTTTACACAGTAGCACACTCAATCTACACAAGTCGACATGTGTCAACGTGTTCACTCTAATACAAACATAGGTTTTCTATTTATGATACAATAACATAAACCACATCTAACACCTACAAAGGATGTTTCAGCAATGTTTGAAGGCCATGACCACTATTTTGCACACAATCTTTGTATAGTACCCAAAATACTGAACTGTACCACTATCTTATCTGCTATGAATTGGATTTGACTACACTCTGGATGTAAGATGCCACCAATCACATTATTGCACTCACATCTCTCTAACAAAGGATTCCTACATCTGCTTATGACACTGTCAAATCATATATATTTAAAAAGTTATGCATGTTTGTTCACAAGCTATTTTATCATGTTTGGCCCATTCACACATCTTTTTTTAGGGAGGACACATATGCATTCCTACACAAATGTACCTTTTCACCCTTGTTTCCCTGCCTCACCCACTCCATGAGGAAAGCATTGTTCTGGACCTGCTTTTACCTACTACTGTAGGAGCTACCTCACCTGCACACAAACTGCTTTCTCACCTATGAAGTTGCTCTGCACATGTGCTGACACAAACTAATTAGCTGGGAAAAGTTGGATAGGAACATGGTAATGGCCATGGAGAGGGTTACACATGGGAAACTTCTACCACACTTCATCAAATGTTCAAAAATACCCTGGTCAGTAAGTACACATAAATCTAGTATTTGTTTCACACAAGAAATTACACAGACCACAATTTTGATTTAATTTGGAAAAGAAATTTATTTGCTGTTCAGCATCACAGCTTATTTCACACTTTAATGTAAGAAATCAAATAAACAAATAAAATAGACACAAAAATAAAAAAACTGCCAGAACAAGAGGTTGCATATCTCCAAACATGTGTTACCCTGCAAATGCAATGGTGAAAGAAATGGGGACACCAGAATACGTACTGCAACAACCAGGGTGAATACTAAGCAAGATACACACCACCAAAAAAAAATATCCTGCATTTGTAGAGGTCAAAATACGAACTTTCATGCCCATGGCACGCAAATGGATCGATGGCCAACTCAGGAAGCGGATGTCCAGTGCAATTTAAACCTTTGGCCTCCAACCACAGAGGAAGTGAACCAGGTCTCATTTGGGCCCTTTTTTGCCCCTTTTAGATGGGGCCTTGGGGACAGGGGCCTTTGGCTCAGCTGGCTTTCGGCGTCTTCCCCTAGTCGACACAGGAGGGTCAGCAGACGTGGAAGGTTGGGGAGCAGCTTGGGGTGGGGCAGCAGATGGGGGATTGTCCCTTAGGGACCTGGCGGTGGACAGCTGCTCCGCAAGAAGTTCATTCTGGCGGCTGAGGTGTTGGCCAATGCTTACTATGCCAGCCGCCAGAGTTTCATTAATGCGGTTCAAGGCCTCAACCTGCAGCTTGTTTGTGGCCTTCCACTCCGCCAGAAAATCCGCCACCTGCTGCTGACGGATCGCAGCATCCACCCCTTGCTGCTCGATCCTCTCCAGCGTCACCAACAGGCTCTCATCCCATGTCTCCTGTGGCTGGGGCTGGGGGCGACGTCTTGGTGGAGGCTGGACCACTTGCTCCACCTGTGGCTCTGCAGAGGAAGATGCTGCCGGTACATCCGGGGTTTCTGCTTCTGCTAGGATAAGAATTGAAAACAATGTCACCATCACATACGCAATAAAAAATATCTTTCTAAATACAATGCATTACTGTGACTTACCATCAAAAGCAGCAGCAAAGACCTCCGCCGGGAGCTCACTGTCCATATTGGAGATCCCCCTGATCTCCCCCACATCAATCACGTCCATGGAGTCCAGCTCCAGGGGGGTATATTCCAAATGGTCAGGCATAGGACCTCTCCCGGTGGACATGCTGTGGTTGTACCGGTCAGTCATCTTCCTCTTCAGTGTACTTTTGAAGTCAGTCCACCTACAAGTTTAAAAATACAAATATCACCATGAGATATGTGCACCACTGTGCTACGTGTAGGGTTACCACCTAGTCCCTTAAATTCCGGACACATGTTAATTACACAGGTTCTGTGGCAGTTTAAAATTAGGTGAAGTGGAGTCTTGAAGTCACCCAGCCACAGAACCTGTGTAATTAATATGTGTCCGGAATTAAAGGGACTAGGTGGTACCCCTAGCTACGTGACATTTCCTAGTGTGGGTGCTCTTATGTTTTTTTGCCATATGTGTCCCACACACACATTCATGTCTAAATTAGGAGGCATTTCAGTGTCTCATCTCATTCATTAGGCCACTAAATGCACATACATACATCACTATGCAGAAATGACATCATCCATGGCCAAATTAGGCACCTCCACCTGGTGTGAAACTACACATTCCACCATAGCTTGACAATGTGGTTATTATGGAGTAATTTAACTATGGAATGGCATACTGGGATGTGTAGTTTCTCACCAGCTACATGTGCACAGTTTGGTCATTCTTGTTTCAGTAGCATCATATGGAACATGTTACAACAACTCTTTCAAAAACACACTTTCTCTTGTCCCATCACATACTTCACATGAGCAGAACTGTGCCCATAACCTCACATCACACCAATGGTGCATGTTTCATATATCAATGTGGGTTATTAGACATGGTTGTGTTCACATGTGACATTGAAGTGTAGCACTATCTACAAACACACCTTTCTATTAGTCTCAAAACATACATGTAACATATGTACACACATATGACATCAGGGGGACAAAGACCAGGGCAATTTTTCAGCAGTCTCCAGCAGGAACTGAGGCCCTTATTCTAGTTCACTCTTTCTGCCCAAATATTTCTTTGATGGACAAAACCATGTGCACTGCAGGTGAGGCAGGTGTAAAACCCCACCCAAATCTGATTATCTCTGCACAAGTAACACCTGCCTCACCTGCAGTGCACATGGTTTTGTCCATCTAAGAAATATTTGGGCAGAAAGAGTGAACTAGAATAAGGGCCTCAGTTCCTGCTGGAGACTGCTGCAAAATTGCCCTGACAAACACACTAACCTTTTCTTCACCGCGTCCCAATTTCTGACCACTGGTGCCACCTGGTTCACTTCCTCTGTGATCTTCTCCCAAAGGTTTCTCCTTGCACTGGCACTAGGCTTCCTGGTTGCCAATTCAATCCATTCGCGTGCCCTGGGCACTAGAATTCGCATTTCGGCCTCTACAAATGCAGGGTTTCTCTTTCTGGTGGTGGTATCCTGCTCAGTCATCACCCTAGATGTTGCAGCACGTTTTCTGGTGGCCCCAGTTCTCTCACCATGCACCTGCTGGGTCACACCTGTTTGGAGAGATGCAACCTCTTGTTCTGGCTGGTTGCTTGGCCCTTGTGGAGCTGGTGGAGGTTCAACAGGGCCTGTTACTGAGGGGCCCGCTTGATCTTGCAGGCTACTCCTCTCTTGGGCCCTCCTTCTCCGCTCCTGTTCCCTCTTGTTCAGTGCATCAAGCAGGGATTGTGCTGTAGCTCTCTGCAGAGCGTCCTCAGCTGCGGAATCGTCTGAGTCAGACATGTTTGCAGCAATTGTGGGCTGCATCTGACTGAATATTTATATGTTAATCTCCCGCCATGAACAAGGGGGCGTATATTTTTCCACGCAATGTAGTTGCTAATTTACGCCGATATTTCCCGCCGATAATTCCCGCTTACATTACGCAGGTCTCAACGCACCTGATCAATCACCTGTATATGCACATACACAGGTTGGGGAGCATTGTGGGCTACATCGTGAAATGTGTGCACCTGTCATTCCAATGATGAGTGTTGTCAGCTGGTATCTGTTGGAGTTCGTGTATGCTTTGTGAGTCACATTTCAAAACATCACGTTACAATGCTTTCCTTACATACAGTATGTAATGTGTATGAAATTGTCATACAGCAACATGTCGCATTGTGGCCCTTTAAGCAGCGTAGTTATAAGTAGAGGGTTGCGGGTATTATTTTCCGCACACTGTAAATACAGTACTCCTCTCCATGGAAATCGGTGTATCGTGCCCCCTTTAAGCAGCGTAGTTATAAGTAGAGGGTTGCGGGTATTATTTTCCGCACACTGTAAATACAGTTCATCTCTACATTGAATGCATGCTGTTGGTTGTGGTGTGTGTATATCGGAACGGTCCGCGTAAGTTTCTATTCGCATCCAGTTTGTTAATGTAAGAGGGATTAATAAAGTTAATACCAAACAAACAATTTTTTCGACCAATCAGCAAGCACCAAAAGTGATATATGTACCTGCAATTAATAACTGCGCCATTGCCAATATGACTTGTAATCGAGCTAGGCCCTTTTCCACCCCTGAGCTGTTGGCCCTGGTCGACGTTATGAATCGTCACCTGGGGCCCATATATTAGCAATGCGGACAAGCGGCGGGCGTATACTGCTGCCCGCCGCCTGATCTTCTCGACGACCGGCGTCCGCAGAAGCCTGGGGCAGGTTGAGCGGCGCTGGTCAGACCTGCGCCGGCGCCAGCCAGTGTTTCTCAGCAGCCTTCGCCGCCATATTGCCCGATGTAAGTTTTGATTACTAGTATGTCAGCGTTTTTTAGCAATGTTTTGTGTACTTTTTATAAATATGTTCCTGAGTATGGGGGTGTATATGGGGGTGTATATGGGGGGTATATGGGGTGTATATGGGGGTATATGGGGGGTATATGTGGTGTATATGGGGGGTATATGGGGTGTATATGGGGGTATATGGGGGGTATATGGGGTGTATATGGGGGTATATGGGGGTATATGGGGGGTATATGGGGGGTATATGGGGTGTATATGGGTGTATATGGGGGGTATATGGGGGTATATGGGGGGTATATGGGGTGTATATGGGGGGTATATGGGGTGTATATGGGGGTATATGGGGGGTATATGGGGGGTATATGGGGTGTATATGGGGGGTATATGGGGGTATATGGGTGTATATGGGTGTATAGGGGGTGTATAGGGGGGGGGTTTAAGTAGTTGCTCAGTTTTTGGGTGTAGGATATCAATTAGTTTGCATGATAAATGTCTGAAATATCACAGCAATGATAATTTTGAAGGTTATGAGCATGACTAATGTGAATTTTTCTTTCCCCCTTTTTTATGAAACCCAATCTTCGATTTCTATGCCATCAACATGAACATTTCAGCACGGGCAAGGGCACGCATGGAAGCCCGGGAGCAGGCAGCCCGGGACCAGGCAGCCCGGGACCAGGCAGCCCTGGAGGAGGAAGAGGAGGAGGAGGAAGAAGAGGAGGAGGAAGAAGAGGAGGAGGAAGAGGAGGAGGAAGAGGAGGAGGAGGAAGAAGAGGAGGAGGAGGAAGAGGAGAAGGAGGAAGAGGAGGAGGAAGAGGAGGAGGAGGAAGAAGAGGAGGAGGAAGAGAAGAATGAGGAAGAGGTGGAGGAAGATCAGGAGGAGGAAGAGGAGGCCGAGACAATGGCTCAAGCTTGGTCCCACACAATTTCCCCATCCCCTTCCCCCACCCCCTCCCCAACCCCCACCCCCACCCCAACCCCCACCCCCTCCCCTACCCCCACCCACACCCCTACCCCCACCCACACCTCTACCCCCACCCCCTCCCCACCCCATTTCCAACCCCCCTACACCTCTCCACCACCCACCCCCAAACCTCTCCAATCCCCACTCACACCCACTACCTCTATCCAAATTCCCATCCCATCCCCCTTGCTCCTGACCCCCCCAACCACCGGACACCCAACCAGCGGCGAGCAGGATGGCTCAACTAGCCGTAAGTAAATAATGTGTCTAATGTTTACCTACACATTTCTACACATAAACAATCACAACAACCACATATGTGTATCCAACATCAACATTAGTTGCAACATATCACTGCAGGGCGACCATGAGGTGTGGCCTGTCCTTCTCCAGGAACAAGGGTCCCCTTGGTGGTTTTTTGGAGTGTGGCCATGGCTCACCCCTTGAATAATTGACATAACAGTACATCCAATGAGATATCCGACATTAGTGGTGTTGTAGTTATGTGGGTCCAGGTGTTGGGTAACTCCACTTCCCAGCATGATGTGCAACATTAATTTATAGATTGTTTTGTTCATAGTGTGTGAGGCCATGCGGATGCATGCTTTACAAACATAGCTTTAGGCCTATAATTTGTACAGCAATGTCCTAAATTTAAAATAGTAAGGAGTGCTTAAGTCGCAACTATGTCATAACCCTTAAATAGCACAGCCTAATTGTGAGGTTAGAGGTGAGTCCCCCAAAACCAAAGTACCAATTGGGATACAGCATACATTCATCCAATAAGGAGTAATTTTTATATTTTTATGTAATATGTACAGTATGTGTGTGTCAACAGAATAGTATTTTGGACCATGTTTACAGCATACCCATCTTCAATGTAGTGGAAAAATGTATGTGGCCTTCACACTTAACTCACAAATTCATATTATGTTACAATGCAATAAACATTTATGTATATGATATATTAATTATAATGTGTTTTTCCCCTTCACTACAGACACTGAACAGCACCAGGAGGAGGTGGCCCATATAGTAGTGGAAATGTTCCTGACCATCCTCTACCTCAATATTCTTTTCGCCCAACTGCAGGCCCTTCTTTAATTTTTTTTCAGATTGTTATTTTCTATTCTTAATAAAAAAAGTTGATGTTCAGTTAGAAGTTGGCTGTGTTTTTAATCATAAATATGTGAGAGGGTTTGTAAGGGCAGGTACATACAGATGTGTCATGTAAGTTATATTGGTAATTTGAGGTGAGGGGTAATGAATGATGTGTGAATGTGTGTGTTTTGGGGTGAAATAACACATAGTAAAAAGGCATGATTTTTTATTGTTGTTAGATGAAAACATCACACATAACATCAGGGTAGGTATACTGTACATGTTAAAAAAATCAGATCAAACTAATTAGGGACATAATTTAGTACATACACACAAACACCAACATAAATTTATTTACAAGTAAAAGCAATGTGGGGACACATAGATAGTGATTAAAATGCCACATTAGAACATAACAAATATACATGTAATGAGGGTTAAAATGTTGTTTTATTAGGGTCTTTATTAAGGTAGACAATTGAGTTAATAGAAAACAATAATTGAATAACAATTAGAATAATTAATTAATTGTCAGAATTATAGTTGAAAGGCAAGATTTGCAGGTCCATATATGTGAAGGGTATGCCAGCGTGCACGGACGTACGCTCACTCTCACGAGCGGTGACATAAGCTGAGTTTTCCATTGAAAACAATAGGGACCCGTCCGTGCAAGCTGGCGTACGCTCAGATCTCCGCAAGAAGTCGGTGGGGAGACGGACGAAAGACGTCCGTAAACGGCGCCGTATGCTCAGTTGTACGCCTGTTGTCGGAGTGCAAGGGCTGGGCCGTCCGCGTACGTTGCCGTACGCTCATTTGTACGCCACTCCCCTTCTACGGTATTTCTGCCCGTACGTAAGCGGCTGATTTGTGGGTGGACCTAACCCTAACGGCCGCGTACGGCTAGCGTACGTTAATGGCGAACGTACGCACGTTTGGCCGCTCCGATCAGAATAACCTCCATAGTAACAATTAATATATCAGGACTAGACTTGAATAATTTAAGAGCTCAACTGCGCCTAAAGGGTATTCTGCAAGTCAGTAAGTTGGTTTTAATTACTTAAGTTCCACTTTAAGCGGACCCTAGCTCCATAGGTTTGGAGTCCAGGTGCCCTTGCAGATGACATTTAAACAGGCACCGCCTTTTTCACTTACGTTTGGTGCAAATGGAAGTCCTCTTGTTTAATAAGAACTAAGCCTTTATCTTAGAAAACAAGAGGACTTCCATTTGCACCAAACGTAAGTGAAAAAGGCGGTGACTGTTTAAATATCATATGCAAGGGCACCTGGACTCCAAACCTATGGAGCTAGGGTCCTCTTAAAGTGGAACTTAAGTAATTAAAACCAACTTACTGACTTGTAGAATACCTTTTAGGCGCAGTTGAGCTCTTAAATTTTTAAGTCTAGTCCTGATATATTAATTGTTACTATGTGTAGGTATATGTGAATTGCTTTAATTAAAAATTGTGTTTTTAAAATTCCAATTGTACCATCATTTGTGTGTCGAGCGCCAACGGTATTGTTTGTTTTTACCTAGAATGGCACTCTGCATACAGCCAGGTTCTCTGTTGCACTGCCGGCCAGAGCGACTTCTAGATAGATACCTTGCAGTCCCTGCAGCCCTATGAAGCCTCCTCTGTATTACAATGGATCAGGGAAGGTGGCCAGCATAGGGCACCGTGCAGTCCAGTTACAGCACTGCACACATATACAGATTACAATCAATTCTGCTATTTCCCAACTTTAGTCATCATACGCCACCTCACGATGAAAGCACAGAATCTCCTGAAAATCAACCAATAACATAATCAGAAAATTATCTGAAACCAAAAATATATAACTATATCAGAAAGTTGGGGTATGTCTAACCCTTGCAGGGGCCCATAACAAAATTATGATACTCCCCAATCCCCCCTTCCTCCTTCATAACAGGAATATGAACAGCCAGTCCCCATCATCAATTAAGTGTTTATGTTTGCATGCCGGGGTGGGGAGCTGATCCTCACACACCAGCTGCTGAAGCAGGGAAGAAGACATGACTGGGGAAAAGGAGGGGCAGGACTCGGATGCATTAGACCATGGGAAAGACTGGGTCTCTGGGCTTGCTGACTGCACATTGGTGGATTCTTCCGGGGGAGGAAGATCATCCCTTTAATAAGCAACACATGAATTACACAGGTTCTTGGCTGCTCATCAGTTGGTATGAACACTGACACCCCCTAATCATACCAACTGTTATTACAATCCAGCCCTTTGTATGGGTGGGGATGACTCCAAGTAAGAATAGAGTAAGACACAACATGGAGGAAGAAAGACAGTGTAATACAGTATGTACAGTATAGAGTCTTATTATTACACCTGTCCAGTTCCATGTATCCTCGAGCCCCTACACATGTGTCCACATGTGTAGGGGGTGCAAAGAGAGTTAGATTGGGATAGGGTGTGTTCAAACTTAAATCTAAACTGCAGTGTAAAAATAGAACAGCCAGTTTTACCCTGCTTAGAAACAAAATAGCTCACCCAAATCTAACTCTCCCTGCACATGTTACATTTGCCCCACCCGCAGTGCAACATAGTTTTGCCCATTAGAGAAGGATTTTGCTTTTGAGATCCTTACTGAATAACCCCCAGCAAACAGATTTATGCATCCATCAATGAACCCCACTAACCTTTCTAAGCATAGGTATCATTAGATAAAGCATTGTCTCCAATTAACAATAATATTGAGAAAGTATCATTAGATAAAGTACTGTCTCCATAATGTAGTATCTTATTATTTTTATGTACTTTTTTTTCATTATTTATTCTTCAACACCCTCATGAATCATTTTAGTCTTCTGTAGTAGCAATTCCTTCTTCTGAAAGTTTATTATACTTACCTCATTTACCTAGAAGTCTATATTTCTTTCTCCCTACCCTGCACTTAGAAGGACCATTTAAAAAAAAAAAGTTTGTTTTCGTACAGAACACATAATATTTAAAATTTTTGGGCTAGTGTGTCACCTGCCATTACAGAGACACATTATAAGTAATGAGGCTGCGTCACGTGTCTGGAGAGATTTAAAATATATGTTTCGCCACTTTTAACAGCAGAAATGACTTAAAAGCCCTAAAAAGCCATTTGGGATTGCCTGTCAAGGCCAGAAATGCATCCAATACTGGCATTGAGCAATTTGTTTCATTCTTTCTCTGCAAGTATTTACGACACACATTTGCTTTCATTTTAAGAGGTTTTGGCACTTTATGCAGCTATTAGGACAATTTATTATTTGAAATTTCTCAATGTTTGCCTTGCAGGCATAGAGAAGAGAGTCACACTTTAGCTCTCGGTTCTACCTGACACCTGCCATGTTTGGCCAATATTCAATGCTCCCAATTCTCCGTTTTCTTTCGGCGAATTGGGCTGTTTTTACTCCTTGCGTTGAATCTGTTTCACTGAAAATGTGATTCACCCTATTCAATGTTCACTGTTCGCCGAAAGCAAACAGTGAATGCCGGTCAGTTCTCCATTTCATGTTCGCTGCAAGTCGCTGGAGTATTTCAATGGGGTTTTCACTGGGATTCGCCGAGAGTGTATTCAATGCTAGGACGGAGAACTGCTTTCTCCATGATTTTTGCTATGATTCGCCGTTTTTCATTCAACATCTTTTTTAGGTGAACAGGAAAGTGATCTTTTGAAATAAAGGGTTTTGGGGGGGAAGTTTGGTGTCAAAAAATCAGATTTTTTATCTAAGAAGGGGCATGCTATTTGTAATCATGTGCTTAAAGCACATTAATATATATTTAATTTTATTTTAATTAAATTTTTACATTTTTTTTAATACACTTTGGCCAGCAGGGGGCCGGGAGCCGAAAGCAGCTCATTAATATTCATTTATTCACTGCTCTTTGGTCCCGATCATTTCATATGCACGATCGGGACCAGGGAGTGCAGCGGCTGATGATCCCCACCCACTGCCACCTCTGGGGGGGGCTCTGCCAGTGTCCTGGCAGCCCTCCTCAGTGTCAGGAGCAGGCCTTCCCCTGCCGCCTTCTCCCAGCGATTAAAATTCGCCGCCAGGGGCTCACTGCCCCTGACGAGTTGAATAGGGTGACACGGAGGGCTGGCAGCGTATGCTCCAGCCCTCCGGAACCCTGCGAATGTGCAACTAATCCTAAACAGGATTCGCTGCACATTTCGTAAATGTGCATTGAATACTGCACTTTGTCTCTTTCCATTTAATGTGAGTTTCTCTGACTGGACAACAGTCTGCTAATTTTATTTTAGCATCATTAGATTTGATGCAACAACCCCTTACTTTGTCTGAGGTGTTCCATTAGGTGTTTTTGTTTGGATTTACTAAACCTCAACCTTTCCCAAGTACAGTAGCAGGGTGATTTACTAAAATTCATCACAGCAGTGTTATGTTATTTTCTGTATATTTGGCCTGATTTAGCCTTGATAGCAAAGAAGAAAGAGCCAGCTGATAAGGTCCTTGATGAGTGAATTAGATTGTCCTTTGAGCATAGAGGTGACCATACAATGAGATCTGGTAGTTTGGTCTGATCACTGAATGAGTAGACCTGTATACAGTTTTCAGAAAGACTGGATCTGGAAGATCTCCATAATGCATACCTCCAAACACTTCCATTAGGGTAATTGAGATGCCCGCAAGACTTAAAAGGGGGCATGGTTTCTACAGAAGGGGGGTGTGGTCTTGCGGGGATGCCGCTGCCATGAGCCACGCCCTCATTCTTTATCTTCACATGGGCATGGCCAGTGATCTGGGAGTTACTTTGCTCAATTAAGTTATAACTTGTAATCACTCCATAAAATGACTGTTGACATTATCACTGTCATCATTTTAACTGTGTCTGTATTTTAAATAAGGAAAGCAGGGTGGGGATGTATTTTCCCCACCTAAATCTGCTCCTTGCAGCGTCTAAACTAGTAGCTTTCAGTGGGGTCTAAGACACCAGCTTTTAGCAGTGGCTGTGTTTGTTTATTATGAATGTTGGCATCTTGACTATGTTTGTATTCTATCAACATTTTGATCCTGCCGATATTTCAACTTGTCTATATTGTATACATTGTAAAATTTTGGGGGCGTGGCCTAATCGTGGGAGGCCATGCCCCAAAATGTTTAAGGTGGGTGAAAAAAACTGTCTAAAGTCCCCCCCTCCCCCCTCAGCAGCTACAGTGTGTGCTGTGCTGACAGCAGGCTCAGCATGCTGTAGGTGTGTGCTGCTGTCTGGGAGAGACAGAGGTGGAAGGTATGGTGGGGGTTGGACCAGGGCCCCCGCCGGGCCCCTCCAGTAAGCCTGGGCCTGGGTAATTAGTACCTGCTCCCCCCCCCCCCTTCTCGGCTGCCCTGTCCATGTCTACATTATATCTATGTCTAAATGATGTGCTTTTTGCCATTATTACAATGTCTACATATTGATTGTAGACATATTGGTACTTATGTAATATCTGGGCTCCCGTTTTTCTTATGAGACCGCGTCCCCTCGCGGGGCTCGCTGCGCTTGCCACGCTTCGGGCACGGTGGCTCGCTACGCTCGCCACACTATATAAAATTAACTCCATGCGTAGTTGGATAGTAGGAGTATGAAAAAATGGGGTGCATTTAACATGGGAGTCCAGATAATACATAAGTACTGACATATTGTATAGTCCATGTCGACATTTTGGTTGTCTTAATAATGTACCTGTCATTATGTTTATATTGTGTCTAAATTTTGTATGCATAAGTAATTACTGGTCATAAATAATAAATAAGTAATATATCACACCTTTTTGTCAGTAATAGATCTTTGGTTGGTTTTATCTATCTATATTTTATATATCAGAACCAGAATCAACTTTATTGGCCATGTGTGCTCGCGCACACCAGGATTTTTTTGTGGATTTCAGTGCAGCATCAAGCAGGGGTGAAGGGGGGGGGGGGAGGACATTACATACATTACATTAAGACATTACATTCGAGGGAGCACGTGCCTGCCAAGCTGCGCAGCACCGCCACTGGTCATTGCAGCAGCCAGGTGGGTAACAATATAAGCAGGGACAGTACAGTTATCACACAGGAACACATACCCGCCGAGCTGCACAGCGCCTAGGCAGCCATCAGCGGCACCACTGGTCATTGCAGCAGCCAGGTGGGTAACCATATAAGCAGGAGCAGTACAATTGTCGCACAGGGAACACATACCCACCAAGCTGCACATCGCCTAGGCAGCCATCAGCAGCTCCACTGGTCGTTGCAGCAGCTAGGTAGGTGACAATATAAGCAGGGACAGTACAGATTATCACACAGGGAACACTTACCCGCAGAGCAGCACAGCGCCTAGGCAGTCATCAGCTGCGCCACTGGTCATTGCAGCAGCCAGGTGGGTAACAGTATGAGCACAGTATGAGGTAACAGTGTGGGCAAAGACAGCACAGTTACTTGTAGCAGAGACAGTACATTTAACACATAGAAGACACGGGATACATATGGCTGAGTGCACAGTTCCTAGGCAGCCATTGCAGCGCCATCTTGAATCTTCCCATCTTGAATCTTCCTGTAGGGAGATCCGTGGGTAGCGTGGGTGGTGGTGATGGGGGTAGAAAGAGCCAGTCAGTGAGGCCGGGGGAGAGTCAGTGTGTGGGGGGGGGGGGGGCGCCGCCGCAGAGTTACCCCCTGCTGGGGGAGGGGGAAATCCTACCAGCCTCTGGGTTGGGTGTATTGCCGGGGGTCCCCCTGGCTGATGTGCCTCCTGTCCCCCTCCTGTCCTAGCCAGGGGGAGTGGGGGATGGGTGGTTGTTTGAGTGGATTGTATGCCATTGTCCTGCCTTTCTGACTTTATGGGTGAAATTTAATAGGATGAGAGATTCAGAAAGTGAGAAAATTGGTAAGAAATATCCAGGGTTTTTTTTAAAGCGGCAATCATTTACACCTCAAAATTGCACTGCAAATGATTGTTGCTTTAAAAAAACAGGAGTTTCTTACCAAATATCTCACTTTCTGAATCTCCCATCCTATTAAATTTCCCCCTATATTTTTGTTATATGATTAGCATATTGTGCACAGCTGCTAATTGTGTTGAACAGTGGTGTATGTAAAATTGCCAAGCAGATGTCAGCACCACCTACTGAAATACAATGGGTGAAATTTACTAAGATGTGAAATACAGGTCATGTTGCTATGGGCAACCAATCACATCCTGACTACTATCTTCTAGAGGGTGGTAAATAAATAAGAAGTAGCTTATGATTGGTTTCCTATAGCAACATGACCTGTGAAGTGTATTTCACATCTTAGTAAATTTCACCCAATGTGTCTCTCAGACATACTGTAAACGGATAGTGGGTAAAAGATGGAAACATAGGGAAAAAATTGAAATAGCCGGAAACCATATAAAGTGCATTTACAGTACAGTGCGTGTTCACATGTGCATGAGGATGAGTGTTGTCTAAAAGGAACATAATTGTGACGGCTGCAGTGCAAACCTGTTACATTTTCAAAGTCCAGCCCTCTGGGGATATACATATAGGGCGGTATTCAATGTGAATACCTGCGAGGTGCAGCGAATCCTTTTTAGGATTCGCTGCACATTCGCCACGTTCCGGAGCCAGCGGGCTCCGGTATTCAACGTGTCAGGGGCTCGCTGCCCCTGACAGGCGAATATCAGCTCCTGCGGCGATTGCCGCAGGGAGCCTGAGGAGGGTGCCAGGCAGAGAGATGGAAGTCTCTCTGCCTGCCCCTGAACGTTTGTGGGGGGCAGGTGGGCTCCCCGGGTGCCAGGCAGCACAGGCTGCCCCCCGGGGGTGCCAGCAGGGGGCCACGTATATTCACTATACCCGAACGTAACATCGGGTGCAGTGAATATATGAATATGTAATGAGCGGCTCGGCTCCGGCGCCCCCTGCTGGCTGCTGTGTTAAAAAAAAAAAAAAAAAAATATTTTTTTAAAAATTAAATATATATTCATGTGCTTACAGCACATGAATAAAAATAGCATGCCCCTCCTCAGAAGAAAATTCCTGATTTTTTGACACCAAATGTAAAAAACATAACACTTTATTTTAAAAGTTCACATTCCACTTCACCATAAAAAGATAGCGATTGCTACTCGGTGAATCATGGCGAAAAAATCCTTCAAATGTATTCGCCATGTGGTCATTGAATAGGGGGATTCACCGTTTTTTACAGAAATTCGCCAAACAGCACAAATTCGCCATAAAAACCTGGCGAATCAGGCTCATTGAATACCGCCCATAGTAAGAAGGATCGTTATGGACAAGAAGCGGTATCACTTGGCCATCAGGTATAAAGTGCAATGCTTCAATGCCGTTATTTGGTTGGCATTTTTATTGAGCTTAAAAGATACAAAAAAAAACCCAGCCTTACCTTAAATAGAAGTGCAAGATGAAAGTGAGTACGGCGTTTTCAGCACGGAAACCCCACTACACATCGCCATGGAAACCACGAAAATCACTATCGAAAACCAATATACATGTATATAAAGGAATAATATGCAATGTAAGTCACATAAAAGATCAGCAATGAAATAAACAAAAATGTTCTTTTTGTTTTTGTTTGATAAGCTTGTTTTTGTGATTTTTAAACCTGATGAAAATGCCAACCAAATGAGGGCTTTGAAACGTTGCACTTTATACCAAGTGATATTGCTTCTTGGAGTATATATATATTTATGAGTTTTTAAATTATTTATTGAGTGTTGGGGTGCTGCCTTTAAGTTAACTCTCACTGTTTAGAGCAGGGCAACCTGTGGCACTTCAGCTGCTTTGGAACTACACATCTTAGCATGCCTTGTCACAGGTTTAGTATGTCTGAAAAAGAAAAACTGTGGCAGGGAATTCTAGGCTGTGTAGTTCCACAGCAGCTGGCATGCTACCCCTGGTCTGTCTTAGAACCAAGCAGAAGAGTCTTGGCATGACAAATAGCTTATATGATGTTTTTGCAAATATGTTTAAACAGACCCATCTGCATCCTATTTAGGTGTGGCGTTCTGGTGTGCTGGGGGGAATTCTCTTTTAGTTTTTGTCCTTTTTAAATATGTTTTGTTTTGTAGCAATGGCTGGATGGCATTAACACCTGCACATTAATACTTCTAAAGAGCCCATCTCATATGGGTGGTCGCTTTAATAGATCACATCAGAGACATCTATATACCGCAAAAAATATGTGTATTATCATAAGGAAATGAATATTTGCTTTTACGTGTAATTTATAGAACTGTGTATTTTGCCTTGGGAAAATATAGCTTTATGTGTCATGCAGAGGAGCACTTCGGTTACCTTTGATTCATTATGGAACATTTATTACCGTCACTGTCCCCTTTGTTCTTAATTAATAAATATGTCCACATTTTTCATAATATACGTCTAATTTTATTCTTTAAGAATGCAGCATTTTTTCCTGTATCTGTCTTAAATGATGCCAAAAAAATGCATATAGTGAAATAGCTACGTATTAACCACTGTGTACACTGCATAGTTCTCTAGCATTATTAATGACATTTTAATTTTATATGAATGTCCTTGGTTTCATCATATAATCAGTAGCATGAAATATTCCCCAAACAATATCAAAGGAATTCTTAGGCCAGTATTCAATGCCTCAGATTCGCCGTTTTTTTCAGTGAATCTGGCAATTCCCTGGTTGAATGGCGAATTTTCTGTTAGAAAAAACGATTCGCCATATTCTATGGAGGCAATTCGCCATAAATGAACCACGAATGTCTGCCGATTCGCCGAAAATGATTCTCCACAATTCGCCTGTGATTTTCAATGGGGTTTTCAGTGTAATTCGCCGACAGTGTATTCAATGCTCAATTCGAGTGCTGCATTCTCCATTGAAATTCGCCATGAGTCTCCGTTTAGCATTCGTCATCTTTTTTAGGTGAACTGTAATGTGTTCTTTTAAATTAAAGCGTTTTTATTTATTTTTTTGGTGTTAAAAAATCAGAATATTTTTTCTATGAAAGGGCATGCTATTTTTATTCATATACTTGCAAGCACATGAATATATTTTCAATTTTTTTTTTTTTTTTTTAAACAATATTTTTTTTTTTTTTTTTACACATTCGCCAGCAGGGGGCCGGGAGCCGGAGCCGCTCATTAATATTCATATATTCACTGCACACTGGTCCCGATCATTACATAGGCACGATCGGGACCAGTGAGTGCAGCGGCTCCGACCCCAGCAGCACCCTGCCCTTCTGCTGGGGGTGAGGTGAGGGGAGGGAGGAGAGGGGACGGGAGGGGGGAGAGATATGCGGCTCCAGCAGTAGCAGACCTCTTGATGTCAGCGCTGGGGCTGCCGGAGGACTGCTGCTGCAGGCTGTGCGGGGGGGGGAGGAAAGGGGGATTCGCCTCAGGGATTCGTCCACCTGCCGCCTGCCCCCCTCACTCATGCCGGGAGCCCCCACAGGGACGCAGCAGCAGCAGGCCTTTAGCTCCGGCAGCCACAGCACGGTGATGTCAGCGCTGGGGCTGCCGGAGCTGGAGGACTGCTGCTGCGGGCTGTGCGCGCTGGGGGGGGGTGGGGGGGGGGAATCGCCACTACCATTCCCCACTACCATTCGCCTGTATTCGAAGTCAGGGGCAGTGAGCCCCTGACGCATTGAATAGTGTGGGCTGGGGGAGCCACACGAATTCAAGATCAGCGATATTTGCTGGCGAGCGCACAGCGAATCCAAAACAGGATTCGCTACCTTGCGCTCGCCAGAGCATTGAATACCTGTCTAAGTTAATTCTTAGTAAATGTAAAAAAAATGTTTTAAACGTTTTCATAAATATATTACAAGTCAGTAAGACTAGCTTAACGGGTTAAAATATGTTATTTGTAATCATAAATCCATTGATATATGTGCCTCACTATTAGAGATCCTCAAGTAAGTCAAAACAGTTCAAAATTCGGCTAGTTGGAGGTTCCTCAATTTTTTCCTGTCCGACCATGGATTTAAGCAATACGATTTTATGATGTAAAGTTTAAGCCTTGTGGCCATATTTATGTTTGCTATAAGCAACCAAAATGCTTCAAAGACCCCTGTTTAGTTCAAATTGGGACTGGTTGGAGGTGAAATGCTTCTCAGGTATCTTAAGGCTAAATACTTAATTGACATTAAATAAAAATAATCCACAGTAGGAAAATGTCCAATAACTCAATGTGATGACTTCAATAAATAAATCTAATTCTCATCCTGGACCATATTACTGTCATTTTTTTGTTTGTTTGCTATACTTGGGATATTTATATTTTAGAGTTGGTTAGAAATTAGCGACAGATTTGTTTTTAAATTAGCACTTAGGCCCTTATTCTGATTGATGCGTACTTTTCCGCATACTTTCGGATAGCGTCTTTACGGCGTCTGCGCATGCGTGGAGAACGCCACGCGCATGTGCCACGCATTGACTCCGTACCTGTTCGTGCAAATCCCGTACAAAACTGTGCCCCGCAATCAGTCTTGAAATATGGGCGTATTATGGGCGTCATGCGGAATGAGACATGGGCGTAGTTTCAAAGTGGGAAAAACTGGGAGGAAACATGGGCGGACACGGGGGAGTACACTTATGTTGGGGGGCGTACATTCGGATAGCACTCCGAATGCACGCGACCAAAACCGATAGAAATGTGCGGTGTCCATAAGTCAAGTATTGCTTTGCGGAAACCACTCGGTCTTGCGGTAGCCGAACGGAACGCCTAATGACTACAAGCATTAACACCTGAACCCAATACAATCGACTCCTTTACTCATTACTCACTAATAGGACGCTTGTCAGTGCTTTAATTGAAACCATTGCTGCTTCAATTGCTGGAAGGGTTAATGTGTGCAATGCATGTGTTAGGCATGCTTGTAAGGATATATTGGCATCTAATTGATTCCAATTCCAAACAGGCATTTTTGTATGAGGATAGGTAATTGAATAAGTGGGTCATGTGATGTATTGCAGAATAGACATAATAGTTTGTAGTTTGGCGTAAATACACCACTTCCGTGCGGAAGCACCGCTTGCCATCCGTTTGGATGCGGGATTCCCGTGCATACTCTGTAATACCGTGCAGAATCGGAGTGTTTCACCCGCACACGTATGGTTTGTATTTCGTCCGTAAACACGCCCTGTTCTTAAAGAGTGAGTCCGTCCGAATGCGGAGGACACGTGGGCGTTTCTACGGACGATGGCCGCACGCGGCAGCACACCGTGGCGTGCGGACCGCACCGTAAGAATTCGGGAATATCCGCACCGATCAGAATAAGGGCCAAAATTTGGTTTTACTTAGTGAGCTTAATAAAGGTTGTGTTTTAGATTTATTGTTTTAAAAAGTTCTCCAAGCTTGAGAAATTGCTGTAGTTCCTTCATGGAATTTCCTCATACGGCCAGGTTGAGGGCTTCTCTGTTATTTTTTATTTTTTTATTTTTCAGAGGGAGTGTGTGTTTGTAAGGGATGGGCTACCCTTATTCATTGACAAATGCTAACCTGGTATTTAGAAGCCACTGATATGAATACACCTATCCTAAATTGTACTTATGTAGCATTAATGATTCAAACTTATTTTTGAGAAAGATTCTAATGGGATATTTGGTGTGGCTAAGTTACAAAGTTTGTCTAGAACTGGTCTATTTGGCATTGGACAGGGTTGCAATTTAGCCACCTCATTCGTTCTGCTAGAGATTTTTCAAAGAGTACAGTCTTATTTGCATCACTAAAAGTAGCATTCAGGGGTACCTTGAATACTAACACTGGCATCTAATGTGGTCAATTACTAATCTGAGTAAAAAGGAATAATACTGGCCTACGCCATGCCTTATGCTACATCTTACTTAATCTGTGACTTTACAATTCCTTTGCAACAAAATTACTTATAAACTAACTTGTATGGTGTTATGATGCCTATAAGACACAAAGATCAGGAAAAAGGATAGGTATTGCAACCCAGCCCCGGACCTATGTCATGCTATGCATCTTACCCAACACAGTGCAAAAAGGATGGCTGTATGAAGAAACATCTGTACATACAGTATACATACAATATATAGTTTTGTACTGTGTGTCTCTCCCATACAGCATAATCCATTCCTGTTTATATAATCACTGGAACATATGAACTATCCTATGCCACAATAATGTCCAATCTATTATTTGATTTATAGGGTCCGAAATTTCCAGCGTATATATTGAAAATGTAAATGGGGGGAAAGGACATAAATGACTTACATTTTCGTCTAATTATTTTGCCACAGTGCTTTTATATTATTGTACCAGATGTTGAACTCCTTTAGAGCCAATATGTGGTTTCTCGCCATAACCAGATTGGATTTCCTCTTTCCTGAAATACTCTTACCCAAACATTACTTTCTGGTCTATATAGCTTTATAAAAGCTCCCAAAATAAGACTGCTGATAGCAAATATATTACAGGATTAATGCTATCTGCAGTTGACTGTAAAGACAACATGAAAAAATGTGATAATGTTACAAATTGTCCTTTGCGTTGATTATAGAATAGAATTCGGGATAACTGCACATTAAAGATTGTCTTAAGGCCCATACACACTTGACGATTTTCAGCTGAAAATCGCCTAGTATGTATGGGCCAGAGATCCCCGACTAGCGATGATGCGCGCTCCCGCATCATCGCTAGCGAGGTGGGCAGTCTGCTGGTTTTACCAGCACATCTAGCGATGATGGCTGGTTTTTTAGCCATCATCGCTAAATGTGTACGGCAGCCGGGCTGAAAGATCACAGACTTTCAGCCCAGCTGACCGCCCGCTCCCTCCCCCTGCTTATACTCACCCCTCCTCGCTCCCACGCTGTCCGGTCACAGGCTGCAGATATGCACGCAGCGCAGCCTCCTCTCCCCCTCCTCCAGGCTACAGTACACAGCAGCACGTCGGAGCGCCCCGCCCCCCCAGCCGAACGCCCCGCCCCCAGCCCACTTGTCGCATCCTCCCTGCTCCTCCGCTGACCACCAATGTTAAAGGCAGTGATATATACATTGCTGGCACATGCCAGCAATGTATATATTTCTGCCACCACTGGCCACCAATGGTATTTATAATGCAGTAATATATACATTGCTGGCACAGGTCAGCAATGTATATATTACTGGCACCACTGGGCACCAATGTTATTAATAAGCCAGTAATATATACATTGCTGGCACAGGTCAGCAATGTATATATTACTGGCACCACTGGGCACCAATGTTATTAATAAGCCAGTAATATATACATTGCTGGCACAGGTCAGCAATGTATATATTACTGGCACCACTGGGCACCAATGTTATTAATAATCCATTAATATATACATTGCTGGCACATGCCAGCAATGTGTATATTGATGGCACCACTGGCCACCAATAATGTTAATAATGCAGTAATATATACATTGCTGGCACAGGTCAGCAATGTATATATTACTGGCACCACTGGGCACCAATGTTATTAATAATCCATTAATATATACATTGATGGCACATGCCAGCAATGTATATATTGCTGGCACCACTGGGCACCAATGTTATTAATAATCCATTAATATATACATTGATTGCACATGCCAGCAATGTATATATTACTGGCACCACTGGGCACCAATGTTATTAATAAGCCAGTAATATATACATTGCTGGCACAGACCAGCAATGTATATATTATTGGTGCCACAGGGCACCAATGATTACGTATTAGCAAGTAATATATACATTGCTGGCACAGGCCAGCAATGTATATATTCAGGGACATCTTAATGCAAGGGCTTGATCGGCAGTTGCCCTAGGGCCCCATAATCCTAGGGGCCCAAGTTCCAGTAGCGGACTGTGTCGGGTGGCAGGGTGGCAGGATGGCATGTGCCCCCCCAGCCAGTACACTATCCGTCACCATCACCGGCCACCCTTATGCTGCCGTCACCCACAATCCGTCACCATCACCCACTGCCCATCACCCTCACGCTGCTGTCACCCACTGCCCGTCACCCTCATCCACCACCCTCATGCTGCTGTCACCCACTATCCATTACTATTACTCACTGCTCGTCACCCTCACACCGATGTCGCCCTTATGCTGCCGTCACCCACTATCCATCGCTATCACCCACTATCCATCGCTATCACCCACTGCCCATCACCCTCATGCTGCTGTCACCCACTATCTGTCACTATCACCCACTGCCCGTCACCCTCATCCACCACCGTTACACTGCAGTCACCCGCTATCCATCACTATCACCCACTGCCCATCACCCAATGGTGTGTGGCATATTGTGTAATGGGCGTTCTAGTATGTGGTATAATGTGTAATGGACATGATGGTGTGAATAATTTTCTCCCTACGTGCACGGCTACAAATAAAATGTTTGCCGTGCACACGGGTGGGATTTTGCCAGCAATCAGTTCTGAATCAGGCACCAAGAACAGGAATGCACTGATTAAAATGGACCCTGCTCCCACCCTTGGAATTCAAACCCATCCCATTATGTAAATAGCCTTGTATATGAAAGATTTTCAGCAAAGTCTTTCGCCTCCTGAAAATCTCTCGCTCTTTGAGGAAAATAGTCTAGTGTGTACGCACTACTTTGGTGAAAGATATATCTATCAAAGATTCTGGCAAAGTCTTTTGAAATGAAAGTCTACTAGTGTGTATGGGCCTTTAGACAAGTCTAAATTATTCTCTCATAATGTGCATTACAATATGATGTACTTACGATCTAATAACTGCTGCCAAATTGAAAGGCCACTACTCTCTGCTTATTCTTCTTGATCTTTCTGCTGTTTTGACACTGTGGAACACCCACTCCTCCAAATTCTTCACTCCCTTGGTCTGCACGATACTGCTCTCTCCTGGCTATCTTCCTACCTCTCCAACTGCTCCTTCTCTGTCTCCTGTCATGACTCCACCTCCCCTGCACTTCCACTGAATATTTATGTCCCCCAAGGCTCTGTTCTTGGTCCTCTCCTTTTCCCTTTCTATAGCCTTCTCTAGGTGAGCTCAATCAACTTCCAATATCACCTCTATTCTGCTGATACTCAAATCTACCTCTCCCCTACTCACTCGTAATTTGAACTGCCTCTCTGCTATCTCTTCTTGGATGTCCCAGTGCTTTCTTAAACTTAACATTTCTAGGACTGAGCTGACCATCTCATCCGTATGTATTCCATTACTGCTGTCTAGCACATAACCACAAACATCAAAAGGCCGTACAGCGCCTGTTCTTCCTGAGGCAACTCAGGAAATTCAACATCCCACAGGAGCTGCTGTGCGTATTCTACACCGCCATCGTGGAGTCTGTCTTATGTTCCTCGATCACAATCTGGTACGGTGGCGCAAGCGAGAACGACAAACAAAAACTGCAGAGGGTAGTGAAGACTGCGGAAAGGATCATAGGGACCGACCTCCCCCTGATAAGGGATCTGTTCTCATCCAGGGTAAGGAAACGTGCTGAGAAGATCGCAAATGACAAGCTGCATCCTGGTCACAACCTGTTCGACATCCTACCATCCAGAAGACGGTTCAGGTCCATCCCCGTCAAAACGTCCAGATCCGCAAGAAGCTTCTTTCCGTTAGCCGTCCATCACCTGAACAATCCAATCAAAGCGAATGCAATCCCAATATCAACAGCCAAACAACGTGTCCCTACTTGGCGACCTGACCACCATAGTCGTAGCTAGAAATTAAATGCTTGTAATGTCTTTATGTAATATATGTAATGTCTCCCCCCTTTTCATCCCTGCTTGATGCTGCACTGTAATCCACAAAAAATTCCTAGTGTGCGCAAGCACACATGGCCAATAAAGTTGATTCTATTCTATTCTAGCACATGGCAAAAATAACAAAAGGTTTATATTATATGTGCAAACACTGGAAATTGTTATTTATACAGCGTGCATATGTTTATGCACATGTCTTGTCCAGTATGAGACTATAGAGTTACAAAATGGCAGCTGTAAGTGTGGCGCAAGCCTGGTGGATTTCCTTTTTTTGCTAAGATATCCAATTCATTAGTGCACAAATGATTGGAAGTAGCCCCTTTTTGTCACCACTATAGACGCTTTAAGTAACTGCAATAGAAGTGGTAATAAAGAAAGACTGTACTTTGTTCTTACCTTGGCACCTTGCAACTGCTTTTATGATAGTGTGTTAAATGAGGGATGACGTAACCAGCGAGTGTAACTGTAATTGTAGCTGTTACCAAAATTACCTTTTCTTTTTATGCAATGGAATTCAATTTAATTAGAATGAATGATCTCTTATGTAAAAGTTTATTTTTGTTTAATAAATCTTTCTTTATGTATATAGACCATGACAAAAGTAATTAGAGATGACAAACCCAGCTTGTAATTTAATAGAAGTAAGGAAACTAGTTTAGTTTCCTCAGGACCTCCTGTTTCCATACAAGGCAGCAATCCCCGAGTCTGGAGTACACCTTATCACGTTGAAGTTAGACAGTACTATTGCTGAAACATGGTTCTGGCACTTTTATGTAATTTTTTTACGGAATACATCTATATTAATGTCTGCTTCTGTTTAAATCTGCAACATAATTTTTTCCTACCACGGACAGACGAAACACTATTGAGGTGTGTAGGAAATGCCTACAAGTGTGCAAATGAGGAGGGGTTATGGTAAATATTTAATAAAAATAATGCATTTTAACTAAGCTGCTTACTAAATAGCTATGTAAATTGGTACAGTCAATTTCTTTCTTAAAATAAAAAGCAAGAGATATGTGGCAATTCTCATACAATGGCACTACCTTTGATGTTTGACATGTGTAAATTATATGGCCACAGACGTAATTGGTGGACCATTGTCTTTAACAGGGGGACTTATAACACTAGACTTTACTAACAATTCATACATATACTATAGGGGGTGATTCTAGTTGGTTTGCAAAAGAAAACTCCTTTAATGTACAAAACCATGTGCACTGGGGAAGCGGTCATCTATTAGAATGAACTTAGGTCTACAGTCATTAGGTCGACCCCACTAGGTCGACTGGCAGGAAGGTCGACCTGACTTAAGGTCGACATGGGCCAAGGTCGACATTACTTAAGGTCGAATTTGCATAAAGGTCGACATGAGGAAGGTCGACTGGTCATAAGGTCGACATGGGTTTTTCACTGTTTTTTGAGCCGACATGTGCCGACAGGCGGTATTTCATGCCCTACCATCCACTACGGCGTGGAGGAGGTTATTAAAGCTGTGGCGAGCAAAGCGAGCCACCGTGCTCGAAGCATTGCGAGCAAAGCGAGCAATGCGAGGGTCCGATTCTCATTGCCAACTGTGTCCATGTCGACTGTGTCGACATTCGGGTAAAAAAACAGTGAAAACCCCATGTCGACCTTATGACCAGTTGACCTTCCTCATGTCGACCTTTATGCAAATTTGACCTTAAGTCATGTCGACCTTGGCCCATGTCGACCTTAAGTCAGGTCGACCTTCCTGCCAGTCGACCTAGTGGGGTCGACCTAATGACTGTAGACCTAAGTGTGGTCTGACAGATGTACCGATTCCGTGCACTGCAGGTTCGGCAGATAGAACAGGGTACAGTGACTTACATTTAGGTGGGGTGTGCTCAAACTGAAATCTCAGTTGTAGTGTAAGAATACAGCAGCCAGTATTTACTTTGCACAGAAACAAATAACTCTCCCAAATGCAACTCTCTCTGCACATGTTACATCAGCCCCACCTGCAGTGCAGCATGGTCTTGTCCATTAAAGAAGGAGTTTGCCTTTGCAAACCAACCAGAATCATTCCCATATTGCACTTTTACATATATGAAAGGAAATCCAGGCTGGAGACCAATATGTCATCATCTTTTAACAATGGTTGACAGTACTTTTAACAATGGTTGACAGTGTTAAATGTTTTATGCCAATAGCAAAAATAAATGATTTTGTCTTAACCTAGTATTAAGAGTAGGTTTCAAATCTGAATCTGACATGTCTTAACCATTACTATAGAAATAGCATCTTTGATTTTTGCTTTCTCTATATATTACACATGCTGCAGTTATAACTAGGGGTGTGCAAACAGTGTCAGTGGTGAAACTTGTGAGTGGCGGGCCCGAATGCAAAATTATAATTTGGGCCTCATTCACTACCCTAACCCAAGAAGTCATTGCTGGTCTGGGCAGCAATGGGCCCTTTAGTCATCAGGGGCCCCAGTTTAATGCACCTGCTGCACTAATGGTAGTTCCACCTCTGAGCAATTTGTGGAACCATTGCTGCCCAATGGCACATGCATTTATCCTGCAGGTTGACTGGAACGGCACCCTGCAGCCAGTTACACTGTTGCTAAGCCACCTGGAGCATCCAAAGGACATTTCGGCCAGTGGACTGCTTTCCAATATTGGTGACACCACCTACTGTAGCCATGTTATACAGCAGGCATGTCCAACGTTGGCCCTCCAGATGTTTTGAAACTACACATCCCAGCATGCTTTGCAATAGTTTTAGCATTCTCTAATAGCAAAACTGTGGCAAAGCATGCTGGGATGTGTAGTTTCACAACATCTGGAGGGCCAACGTTGGACATGCCTGTTATACAGTATCTGTAATGGAGATTTACAAAGATGGTCTTTAGACTGAGTGGATGCTATTAAACATTCTCCTTATAGAAAATGCATAAGGACAATGCATGTTATTTAGCAAAAACTTGGAACTACTATAGACTGTCAGCAATAGCCCATAGTAAAGATATTCTGCCTGCAAAACCATTACTCATTTTTCGAAGAGCATCACTCAGCTGCTTCAGCAAACTGTTATTGATAAAGTGAAATGATAAAAGATTTTCTTTCAATATTTTAATCATCTTAGCTCCCAGTACACACAGTATTGAGAAAAGGGAGGGCCTAATAACCAAAGTTTGAATTTAGAAGAGTGGTATTCAGGTGGTTACCTAGAAGGCCAGTACAGTAGTTTCCCAATTTTCACAATTGTCCTTATTGTGTTTGGCCTTCATTAGAATGCTGTAATGTCAGATTATTGCAAAATAGCTAAAAGCCCGTCAAAATGATGTCTTCAATTTTCTTTCACTGCGACCCAAACTCTCCACCCCTCCGCCAGTCCCTATCTGCTCCTATCTGCTCCTACCTCCAATCTCTGTATTTACAGCTCCCTCTCTCAATATCCAGTTTGCAACAGATCAGTGTCCCCGCAAAAATTGCTTTTACTTTCTGTTATGACATCTTTTAGCACACAAAAGAGTAATTTGGTCTGTTGACTGGACTCTATTGGCCAGTGGAGGTACTACACCTCATAGAGGTGAGGAGTAGTTAGTATTTTATATAGAGAGATGTAGGGGTGGTTATGCATGTGCCCACAATTCTGGGAATGGGCAGTTCAAGACCAAATGACCTAGTAATAAGTCTGCATTAACCATAGTCTGCCAGGGTAACTGACACCATGCTATAGATTTATTTATTTACAGTTTCTTATATAGCGCAGCAGATTCCGTTGCGCTTTACAATTGTAGACAGTGATAGATCAGATTTATGGCTGATATCGAATAGTTTTGCAATCGATGGGGGAGAACCAGATGGTTTCCCACCATTAATGTCAAGCTCAAACGAAAAGCTTCTTTTTGCTTTTTACTGGAACACGGAGCATAGCTCCGCCCAGGACACTCATGAAGCCCCGCCCCCATAGTCTGATTGGTCCACAGTCCAATCAGTCAAAGAAAATGGATGACCATCGATATGTAAAAACATCGATGGTCATCCATTGCATCGTTATGCACCATCGATGGTCAGTTGCACTTTTGCCATTGATGGCAAAGGCAATGATGGCCATCCCTAGAACAAACTCGGTAACAACAGACAGACTTGGAGGTAAGAGGGCCCTGCTGCATGTTTACAATCTATAGATATAGATATCGAATATAGAATTTTTGTTGTATATAGAAACAGAATTGTAAAAAATAATTTAACCAAAGTATACCTGATAGTGATCCAAACCATACAACTACTGACATAAAACATATCAAATTTGGTTTAAAGGGGGACATGTGGAACAATATGTGTGGAAAACTAACATGTGTTTCTCTTGCTCCACTATCTTTAATACTGAGGCAGCATGAAACACTATGAAAAGCAGGTGTAGCATTCATTACCTATGTCCGTAATACATAAGCACTACATAGAATGTTTCCATAAATTTGGTCTGGAACCTGAGATTTGCACATGGATTATATGGCCAAATCTTGTCGTTGGCTGATACTAAAAACAATCTGACATACTGTAGTAGTTTTATACCATGACTTCAGTTTTCTGGGAAAATTGGGGGCAAATGTAGGCTATTAAATATGAAAATCGCTGATTTTCCTTAAAGCAACTAGTCAGAGTCTATTATTTTCTAGGATCCAATAGAGGAATGATACACATGATTGAATTGGTTGCTATAGGCACCATCACTTCTTTACATTTTTAGAAGCTTTAGTAAATGTACCCTTTGCTGTATATCCCATCAATCCCGGCATGTGGTGTAAAATAAAAACAGTCAGCTACATTTCTAGGAAAGGTACTTGTGACAGCTGGGCACCGCTCCTTCCGTGTCCATGTCCCCTAGCTGCGCTTGCCACACTTTATAAACTCAACTCCACGCTGACGTGGATAGTGGGGGTATGAACTATCCACGTCAGCGTGGAGTTGATTTTATAAAGTGTGGCGAGCACGAGAGGACGTGGACCCGGAAGGAGTGGGGGGCCAGCTGCCTCCGTGAAAGTACACAAGTACCCTAGGAAATGTTAGGCAAATGTCTGTTTGTGATTCTGGGCCAGATGTATCAAGCTTCAAAAAGTGATAAAGTGAAGAGTGATAAACAGCTAGCCCAGCGGCGTAGCTAGAAATTTTGCTCCCCCTATCCCAAAAAAGTCGTCCCCCCCCCCCCTGTTCTTTTCATTAAATAAAGAACTTGAGCTTACCTATGGCGTGCCCATTTCAAAAAGGGTGTGTGTTATTGTTATACAAAATAATGCTCATTACAGAATAACACCGTAAAGTAATTTACATATAATACCCCACACCATAATGCCCATTACAAATTATGCCACACACCCTAATGCCCATTACAAATTATGCCACACACTGTAATGTCCATTACGCAAGAGAGCATGGGTATAACTAGAACTATGGGCCTTATTTTGGTTCATTCTTTCTTACAAAATCCTTCTTAGATGGGCAAAACCATGTGCACTGCAGGTGGGGCAGATGTAACTTGTGCAGAGAGAATTAGATTTGGGTGGGGTTTTACTTCAAAGTGAGATCTATATTGCAGTGTAGAAATAAAGCAGTCAGTATTTTCCCTGCACAGAAACAAAATTACTCACCCAAATCTAATTCTCTCTGCACATGTTACATCTGCCCCCCCTGCAGTGCACATGGTTTTGTCCATCTAAGAAGGATTTTGTCCGAAAGAATGAACCAAAATAAGGCCCTTAATGAGCTGGAAATTTTTTGAAAGGGCCACCAGATCTCCCCCACATACACACACACACACACACACACACACACACACACACACACACACATACACAGATCCCCCCACCCCAAGACCATCCCCCACACTTCCACTGTGGTAAAGAAAAAATGAAATCACACCAATTGTAAACTCACAGGGGAAAAAAAGCACATACTGTACATTGGCTACCAAATGTAAAAAAAAAGGGTGGAGGAGGGCTGCAGTGTACCACAGGGATAATGGGATTCAGGTTACAGAGGAGGGGTATTCAGACTACAGTGGGAAGGAGGGCACTGGCTGCAGAAGGAGAAGGGTTTTGGTGTGCAGGAAAAGAGGGAAGAGGGTTGCCCTGCAGGTGGAAGGAGTGATTAGGCTGCAGGGGATAGTAGAGTAGTATGGATGGACTCTACAGTTGATTCATCCTGCAGAGGGGAGGGACTTGGCATGTGAAAGGGATGTGCTGCACAGTCCTGACTCCAGGCTTGTCCAGACAGACAGTAGTTCTCAGGAGACCTACACAAGGTAACTCTGCAGCGGCCGTTTCCTAAGTTTCCTAATGATGAGCGGAACTTGTAGCTGAGGGGACAGACTGGAAGCAGGGAAATGCTTCCCACCTGCCCTCTATGTTAATTTCAAGCTTTGGGGCCACACTGTTCCACTTATGATAATGTGCTGAAGGTGGGAAGGGAGGGGAGGAGGCGCACGGCCAATGACTGTCTCTGCTGATTAAACAGTCAGCTCCTGCGGATGCCTGTCGGCTTAGCAGCATCCCGGACCCAGCGCCCCCTGCACACTCCACCAGAACTGGCTCCCCTAATCGCCGTCGGGGGCTGCGGGACCATATTTACGCCACTGAGCTAGCCAATCAGCTCCTAGCTGTCATTTTTCACACCCAGTCTGTAGCATAACAGCTAGGAGCTGATTGGCTGGCTGTTTATAACTTTCCATTTTATCACTTTTTAAAACTTGATACATCTGGCCCTAAGTTTCTTTTCACCTATGAAACTCTGCAGAGACCCACAACACCAGGGAAACCATTAAATACATACTATCTCCAAGTCTTTCAATTCAATTTAATATCCTAAGTCACAAAATGATATGTCACATTTGCGGAAATATTAAATCCTTATGCCACAAGAGACACCTGTATAAGACTTTCAAATGTCCCAGACACATTTGCTGTCATTATGCAACTGCTCATACAAAAAGGGTGGATACCCACTGGCACACTTCCTTTCAGAGTGAAAAATTGGGCAAACTCTAGATCTGGTGTGGGTGATATTCAGGCAAGTTTGTCATCATTTTTAATGTGACAGTCATTGAAATTGTAAAACTATCCTGGTTTTTCCTTTTGAATAATCGCTACTTTAAAAATATGGACAAAGTAGATCGAATCTTACCCAAGCCGGCATCTAGCAGGCTACCGCATAAGTCACCATGAAACTGTTAAGTGAGACCAAACCAAAGAGATGATTTTATTTAGGCAATTGTGACAGTGATGCATTTGAAATTTGTTACAATATCGTTCTAAAGACTAAGTTTAGTATTGCTCAGTTTTTCCTTGCAGGCCCAGGACAGATACTGTAGCTTACATGACACAACAGAGATTTTGAATGGATGTAGTGTGTGTGTGTGTGGTGTTGGCCCCTAGAAGCAGTGGGCATTGTGCACTGCATACACTACACCCATTATAGATACACCTATGCAGGGCATATTCGTAGGTCCCATAGTAAAAGTTTGTAAGGGACTCCTATTTAGCAACTGATGGTGATAAATGTATGTAAAACATATTACTTAGACAGTAAACATGGGCCCCTTCAGCTCCCGGCCCATAGCAGCTGTACCCCTTGCACCTATGATCTTAAACTGAAATTTTGGGTGGTTTTGCCTTTGGCAAGTGAATTTGCCAACATAGGTATGGAAATTACCAAGCAAACATTTTTATTAATCATAATGACCTGTAATGTTTACCTTATCATTTATATATGTCTAGTGTCCGTGAGTCTCTGAAACACTGCCATCTGCTGGCAGAAAGTGAAACTACATTTCTCTCACACATGCACAAACACAGAAGCTTTTGCTTTTAGCAGGCTTACCAGTATAGGAAATATAGGGGGGTATTCAATCACCGGCGACCATCTCCCAATGGGGGAGATGGCCGCCGGTCCCTATTCAATGCTGTCTTCCCCGACAGCATTGAACAGGGGAGCTTGGCAGAATAAGCCCGACTTCACAAGCAGTCATGCTCGTTCTGCCGAGAACGGCCGGGAATTGACGAGCTCTTGGCCGCAGCTCGCCTCTTCCCGGCCGCAACTCGCAGCCACGCCCCCTTCTCGTCCCACTGCAGGCGGGACATTGAGCAGACCGAGAATGGGACAGGGTCACGGCTGTGGAGAATGCTCGACATCTGTACCCCCAGATTGAATACCCCCCGTTATCTTTTTTTTACACATTTTTTATTTCAATGTATATTACATATTTGAGCGACGGCGGCATTTTTTAGCGGATATTTTGAACACCTCTCTCCGAGATGTTGGCACTCAAAGGGTTAAAGCTTTCATAGTTTTGTCATGTCATGCTGGCATCATCTCCATAACGGTTTCCTTCTGTAACATCAGGTGGCGCAGTAGATGCTCCATAATAGCTTTATTTTATATGAAGCTTCTATAACAGGGTGAGGAATATTACAATAATGTGCAGCCTATGTGTTTATGTATACGTTGGCCCTACAGTATGTCTATTTTAGAAAGATCCACAATCCATGGACATTTGTATGCGAGCTGCCAAAATATTAGAGAAATAAATTTATAATTGAAAGAAATATAAACACACGGGAAATGTGTTTAACCTTAATGTGGAAGGAGTGTGTCATTTATTCTGGGTCAAGATTGTAATAATTATATATCATTATATATCAGGGTCCCAGGTGTTCTGCTAGTGGGCATTTGGCAGTGTTAATAATAGATGTCCTCATAAAGGTTTTCAGCCAAATGTTGCAAAGTATAAATATGGAATTATTTCTAAGGTAGAAGATCACTAAGATCACTGGTGCTAAAAGTCCTTTTAAATAAAATTATAGTGGTAAATATAATATGAAAGAAGTGTTCCGAGTATACCTATAGAACCGTAGAGGTCCCAAACATATAAAACCTACTGTAGTTGAATCTAATTAAGAATAAAATACTTTGAAATACATTTCCTCTCACCGCTGCCAGATATATTAACTGTATATGCACTGTTATAGTATTGTAATAAAATTAAGTATACATGGGTAATAAATTATGTTTATATTAATGTTCGGGCTGGGACATGAAGGGCCCACCGGGAGTATGTTGTGGTAGGGGCCCATCTTTACTCTTTACTGCTATAGTCCATCTCCAGTGGGGGTGTACAGCCACCACATTGGTTTGCATAACCATTAGTGCTTGGGTTGAGCACCTTCATAAATAATAAATTGCAAATACTGCTTGTGCATGCATTATAATGTACCATTAGTAACATATATGCAATCCAGTGAGCATTGTAGGGCAGGCTTGCCTACCTTCCCAGAATTGCCAGGAGGCTCCTGCAAATCGTGTCCCCCTCTCGGCCCCCTGGGAAGGTGGGCAATCCTCCCATACTGGCCCTGCAGCCCCCGCACCCCCCTTCCATGCTGCACTAAATACCATTTTTCGCGGGTTGTCTGTGAGGGGCGGGGCTAAAATGATGTGAATTGTGTAATTTCGTGTCATTTTAGCCCCTCCCCCAATCTGCAGACCCGCAAATTGCATTGTTTGACTTCCATGGGGGCACATTGATTGTATGCAATAATTGTAACGTGTATGGGCACCTTAAGTTCAGTAAACATGCCATTATAGTGAACCAAGGCGGTTATTCAGAGCCGCGCACAGGGGTGGATTTTCACCCTGGTGGGAAGGGGGCTAACTTATCGCTGGGCTCCGAAAAGCAGCAGCCCAGCGATCAGGTCTGAATTACCCCATAAGTACAGAACTGACTAAAAAGGTCATTCGTTTCTGTAGTACACAGCAAATGTTGTACAGTACCTATGTATGTGCAACATAAACCTACTGTGTTTAAATGTGCTTGGATGCTCCTGGCCAGAAGCAAATTGTCCATGAAAACATCATTTTACATGTTGGAGAACATAAATCAAATCAGCTCCTCATGAATAGTCCAGTGCCCAGGAAAATAACATTGAATTGAATAAGCCAGAATGCGAAGGTGAACTGCTGGGATCTAATAAACAGCTTTCTGGTTAAACTGCTTCCAGTAAAGATCATCTGATGAAAAGGGCAGCAGAACACTAACAAAACCCACACCGAGTTCCCTGTAACCATGAATGATGTTTCACTGAACGTAACAAGTCTATGGAGAGAAAGGTGTAGAGAACTTTGCTAAATAAGCATATCAAGATGCAGGAAAGGCCCCTTTTCTGATTGAGTGTGTGGAACTCAAAGTGCCTATCTCATTATTGACATTCTCCTGAGCAGTGTGCCTGTTGCAGGCTGCTTTGTGTCAGCAATGTTAACGTTCTGGCTCTTGCAGGGTGATGCTGCATCTGCTGAACAGATGTGGCTAACCTGTGTGACAGTAATAGCATTATCCCTTTATTTTAACAAATGCAAGATGTTGAAATGTAAAAAGTCCTAAGAGAACACTTTATAATACTCCTTTTGCAGCAGTGCAGTTTGCAGTAAATATCCCTGAACCTTTCATGAATCCTGAAATATGTTTGAGCAGATTCTATAGAATCTTTGATAGCAAATTAGATTTGTCTGAATTTGTTTGCGTCCAAAGTTTCAAACAGACATACTGTATAGCTTAAAGTGTGTTTTTTTTTTATTTTATTTCATATGGGTCATGCAGTGGCACAGGCTGACACTATTCTGTAACCTTATATAATTGCCACCATATTTTCAGAATACACTCTGTACTTAAAACTCTTAATTAAGACAAATAAATAATTAAATCCAATTTTTACTTTGATGTTAATAATAACAACAGTACACTCCTTGCTTATCCACAGCAGCGGTTGGATGACCTTCCACTCTTTTTATGATTTTTATATAGCAGGCAGAACTGTAAACTACGGGAGCATAAGAGATCAATAAAATCAGTGCCATAGAGAAAACATGATGATTCAGGTCGGCTCCTAGAGAGCTTGGTTTGGTTCCGAGATGATGATGATGATGATGTGGATCTACGCATGCGTATATACAAATATATGCATGTGCAGGGCCGCTTTGCAAAACGCCCTCTGCAATTTTCACATTAGTCGAGGTGTTCACACAGAGGGTGCAAGAAGGAGGCAGACAGAGGGCTGGCACATGGGGATGCACAGTGTTTCCGGAGAGTGCCCACAAACAATGGTGGCATCCCCATGTGAGCACAGGTGTGCCAAAGCCTGCACAGGACAGACAGATGACGTCACAGGATGTTAGCGCCAGCCCCCTGTTCGGCCATGTGCAACGCAGATAAGTCAGTTCTGACTGAAATTTATCTGCAAGCCGGCAAAAAATCATTTGATGGTCGGTGACCATTGAATGATTTTTCGCCCGTACGGCCGCATCTGAATGGACGAGGCTGCGAACACATCCATTGGCATGCCGCTGTGGCCAATCGCTCGGTGCAGGGGGCGGGCATTCACTTGCCCGGCGGGTGGCGTTTTAGCACCTTAGTAAGCAGCGAATTTATGTTGCTTACTAAGCCAACCTGAATCATCCCTAGGATGTATTATAACAGTAGTTGCTTTCCATGATGAATTCACTACTTGGATAGGAAAACTTTTATATATATATATATATATATATATATATATATATATATATATATATATATATATATAAGGCTAACTACTCCTCACCTCTTAGAGGTGAAGTACCACCAGTGACTACGAGAGGCCACTCCACGAAGCACATTACTCCTTATCAGAAAGTGAAAACAAAATGATATGTTGCATACTTGCTGGATATGGAGAGAGGGAGCTATAAAGACAGAGATTGGAGGTAGGAGCAGTGTGTACACATGGTCAGATGTGCCTTTAGATATGATCCACGATCCGATCAGCAGATCGGATCGGAATCAGATCTCAAGGCACATCCGATTTGCATACAAGTCTGACTATATATTGATGATCTGCACTATATAGACTTTCTGCCTTGCGATACGTGAACGCGCATCGGGATCGGATCGGGATCGCAAGGGTTAAAACCCTTGCGATCTGCATCCGATGTTGACTATATCGTCAACATCGGAAGGCAAATAGTACCGTGTGTACACACTATAACCTGTAATTTTGAAGGGCTTTTATCTAGTAAAAGTATAATAGCACAGCTCGAGTTTCTTGACTTACCATTTCTGGCTTTCACTTACCCTTAGTTGTTGGGGAAAAACTGAATATCTTAGCAGCAATTACACATAATGTAATGTATGCTGTAATAATAACCTGAAGTGTGACCAGGTAACTATAAAGTGTATTCCATATTATTGGTGAGAAGAAAAGGCATCTGATTCCTGCCAGTGGTCAATGTACTGGGTCTCGAGTCTCAAGCGGGGTACACACCAGGACGACCCGCTCACGATGCACATCGTGAGCGGGTCGTCAGTGTCTCGTCCGACCCGCTCACGATGACGCGGGAGGGCACGACCCGCTCACGATGTGCACCGTGAGCGGGTCCGATCCGATGGCGACCCGCACCCGGTTCTATGGTCGTCATTGAGATCCTACCTGCAGCAGGTAGGATCTCAATAACGACCGACCGACCCGCGGGACCGCGCATCGGATCGGAATCGCTCCACACCAGGTCAGAAAAGGGCCCAATCAGCACACAATCTACATCCGATTGATCGGAATTGGATCTAGATTGTGCTGATCGGGCCCTAGTCGTCCTGGTGTGTACCTAGCATCAGAGTGAAAGTATATACGAAATGAGACACAGGTGTGCCAAATTTATAAGCAAAGCAAAACTAGGTTGCACTGAAATAAATCTAGTGACTTGGTTAATCTTTGGCCCGCCTTGATAACTGATCCCCTGAGATTTATGGTTTTTAGTGCAAATCTCTCTGACTCAGCAACTTTCACATACTGTAAATTCATGATTTTAAAGCTAAATTATTGATTCTAGCTTCAGCAACTTACAAGACTGCTGCTACAAAATCTATAATGTACATATCTTACCTCAGATATGCAGCTTGTTTGCTATGATTATTTTGGTCATCTCGTGGGTTTTGTCACTTGTTTAAATTTTCAAACTAACCTTAACTACTTCACTTTTACATACCTACCAACATTTGTTAGTCCGTAAGCGGGACACTCGCGTGGCGGAGCAACATGCGCGCCCGGAAAAGGGGGCGTGGCCTTTGAGGGATGCCGCCGGCCCTGTTCTGCGTTTCTCTGCTTCTCTGAATAGGCACAGGCGCACAGCGTCTATTCCCTTCAGGCTGAGGGGACTCCCAAGTGCCCCACAACGGGACACTGCCCCAGGGCGGGATGCGGGACCATCCCAAAAAATGGGACGGTCCCGCGAAGAGTGTGTGTGTGTGTGTGTGTGTGTGAAAAAATGCAAGAATGCACTCTACTGGCTGTATAGGGAGTGCACAGTCCCAAAGATAATAGTCAACATTTGCAACATTTACCCATCCACTTTTATGGAGAAAATAAAGGACCAGCACACAGTTTCAGATGAAAAAAAATGCTTGTATCAGAGACTTACATAGAAGACACCGCTCACCCGCTCCACGGCGGTAGGGGGGATTGAGGGTGCGCGATGTGGCCACCACGTTGTAATAGCCACTTACCTACATCCGGGGGTCCCTGCTCACAACTATCGAACTCCTAGGTAAATGCCTAAAGCTGCCTAGTGGTGGCTCTGGCCCTGATTACATGTGATGGTTATAGATAACACGAACAGCAGACCCTACAGATATTTCGACTGTTCGCTGCCAGTCTTCATCAGGGGTATATATATATATTTATCTCCACACAAATCCATGTAAAATTAGCAGTGGGGTGCTCCACGAAGGAAATATTGTTGCATGCTGCAATTATATCCAGTACAGGTCAAATTGACCACACAGTTCACCCACCAATCAAATAAGTAAAAAAAGTTGTTTAATATGTCACCAGCGTCATCGAGTATAGTAAACTGTTCGACCCCTCAGGGTCATTGTCAAGACACATCAGCAAGACATCAATATAGCATGCAAGTAGTAGGCATACTCACTGAGCCTCCAGCAGCCACTTAAACAGCAGTCAGTAACCAGCTGATTGTAATTAGACATTAGCTCAAACAATCATAACCACAAAACCAGTATACAGTACATGGTGTATTCATTACAAAGGCTGTCTCATAAGTGACACATCAAGCCCTGCCAGTTAACATACTGTAGATAAAACATATAGGTAATCAAATACCTGTTAACCCAGTATCATAAAGTATTGGAAATCGGATCAGGAAGCATGGTACTAATGCATTTCAAAGGAAGAAGAGCCTAAAGGTGCCCATACAGGGGTGGGGCTGCAGCACAGTTCAAAATTCAAATAGGGGAGTAACACCCACTGCCAATGAGTCAGTTTGTAATGGCATTTTGTGTGACTGCTCTATTTGAATTTTGAACTGGGCTGCAGAAAGAATCATGAACGTGCGTTCCACTGCTAAATACTGGCCAGAAATTATATTTGGCAATAGTATAATGCACAACAATCATCCTTAAACCAGGCAATATATATATACAGTATATAGTTCCGCAGTATTCCGGCACTCCATGTGGTGGGGTACCGGGCGGCTCCCCGACAGTTGGGATTCCGACAGTCAATCCTCTGACGTCGGAATCCCGACTGCTCCCTCGTGGGGGTCCACGACCCCTATAGAGGGAGAATAAAATAGGTGGCGAGCGCAGGGAGCCAGCAAGGGGCTTCATTGCGCTCCCCACGCTGTGCAGTCGGGATTCCGACGTCTGACTAATGACTGTCGGAATCCCGACTGTCGGGCTAATATACCATACCCATGTGGTGGGATTAATATGAAATCCCGGCGGTCGGAATCCCGGCGTTCAAAATCCCGATGCCGGAATCCTGACCGCCAAAATCCCGACAAGGGCCTGGTGCCTCGGCACACTAATTTATTCTCCCTCTATGGGTGTCGTGGACTCCCACGGAGGGAGAAAGTGTCGGGATTCTGGCGTCGGGATTTTGAACACTTGGATTCTGACCGCCAGGATTTGAACTGCATCCCCATGTACCATAACAGCCTGAGTGGGTGCACTTCAGTATATATACAGATCAATTCAGGAAGAAGGCACTCCAACACAATTTTCTTCAATAAGCATCAGTGTATTTAATATACGTCCTAAAGTGCACTTTAGGAGATGGTAGTGAGGACCTTGAAAAAGGTCTGAAGGCAGACCAGAACGTCAGCCCATGGCCCACTGTCATGCACTTGGTACTGTACTTAAGTTATTGGTATGTTGAATTAAAGCTTTAAAAATCTACAAGCAAGACTGGTCAGTGTCCTCTTATTATTCACTATTTACATAATACATACATACATGTGTGATGGGCCCCTTTTCAACAAGATATGTCTTAAAATTTAATAACATACCAAGGATTTGTATGTTGCTGCTGGTGAGCAATAAACACATGCAACTACAGTATGTTAGAAGTTAATGGAGTAGACATTAAATGGCAGGAAGTGCTTGATGGCATCAAAAATTCTAAATCCATGCAGTGTATTTTTACCGGTGACCTCCTCTATCACAGGATGGCGTATTTATAATGGGTGCAATGGGCGCAGTGCACCAGGTCCCCTCAGTCCCAGGACACCCACAGTGCACACACTGCACCAATTTTTAATACTTACCTTTCCGGTGTCCCATGATGAAGGCAGCAGCACTGCCGGAATTGCTAAATAAAAGGCTGCCGCTCCTGGAAGAAAGGAGGGGGCTCCAATGGAGGAGGCTGTACACAGGCCTCCTCCTCTCTTAAAGCGCCATTGGCTTGCAGAAGCAGGACACTGCTCTATCATCTTTCAAAGAAGATTAGGTATACAGTAGAGCAGTAAGATATGCTGGTGATACTGTTACTAACCACTCATCTGTATGCTGACAAACAGATAGAATCAAGAACTGCTGTTCTCTATGAAGACAGTTTAGTAATGATTGTGTTACTGGTCATTTAAATGAAAACCAGACCTCTCTTTTATTCCTTCCTCAGAACTGTCTTCTATGCTTCATGCACCCTGCACATTCTTTGTATCCTCTGGCACCATTGGCCACGTTATATAAAATAATTATTGGAGCAATGTTCTGGCCTTTTTCAGTAACAGGAAAACAGCTTGTTTTTCTTATCTATGAGCGGCACATAAAATTGGCCCGAGTAACAGAATGGATATGCTCGGAGCTGCACCAGATCAGTTGTACCATGCACAGGCTGTCAGTAAATCCGTCTGTCAGATTAGCCTCTGGAGTATCATGTGCAAATAAATATATCTTGTATGTTTCTGATTTGTCCAGTTTTGTTTTTTTACTTTTTTTTTTTTTTTTATAACTATTGCGTTATAGAATTTAACAGCTCAATCGTCTTGCCAAATGCTGACATAAAAATGGTCATTTTGATACATGGATTCATTGGGCTGGTTGACATCATGGTTAGTGTAGCAACCACCAAATTGTTTCTAAATGATACTTAACACTTAAGTTAAGAAGTACATCCCTGATCCTCACTCAAACAAATTTTTGGGTAGTTTTGAAGTCTGAGCTGAACTGGTCCACTGGTTTCCTAAGGAGAAATTTCCCAGTAGGCTTCACTGTCTGAGAGCCTGCCCCCTCCTTTAGGAGTCAAGTTCCAGACTGTGTACTCAAATTATACAGTGTTACTCTATTAGAGGATCAGTTACCAGGGGATACAGAATAGGCTAATAAACTTGGGTGCTTGAGTCGCTTATATGGAAACTGCACCAAAATAAGCCAAGTGTCTGTGGTGGATGGCCACATCCCCTCTGGTGGATGACTTCTTTTATGCATGGGCACCTACCAGTCCATTCTCCAGTTTGGCTCTTTATGACCCAGTCATATACTGTTTGTAGTCTTCATTTACAGCTACTATACCGCACTAACCATTTTACACACATTGAAATCTTGCACTTTACCTTAAAAGCAAATCTCTATTTTTTGCTTGCCAGCCGCTTGGTCAATTTAAATCCTCTGTCAAGAAACAGATCAATACTTCAACAAATAGTATGCTTGAAGACATCAGCCCACTACAATCCCCTTGTTTAATGAAGGTCAGTAACACCAGTCTAAAAGGTACATATACACTGGGCATTTTTGCCCATCGTGTATGCACAACGATGATGGTTGGCTTTCCATAGCATGACGCTATGGAAAGCCTTTAACCCTGCTGACTATCTGCTGGTAATGTCAGCAAATGAGTGTGGGCTTCCGATAATAATGCGGGGGCGTGCTTTCAGTTCATAATCGGCCTTAAGCTCTGTAATGGACTTTATTATTTTTTGGAATCATTTTACACTATACTTTAGTTTATAACTTGAAAATTGTACAATGGGCTACAATATCCAATTGCCTATACCTTGCTGTGTATACCTAAATGAGTTGCAAATGCATAATTTATGAGAAGAGATAGACTAGTCTGATGTGTTGAACAAGTCTCTGGGGGAATAGTTTTACATCAACATTGACAGTATACTGTAATACAAGAAAACATATTAACCTGTTAATCAGAGGAAAAATCTTGGATGGGGCAGCAGTATCATTCCAGTGAACAACATCTATAACCACTAGTGAAGACCAGGTGAGAGTATGCACTACACTAATTTGGGGACTACGTGCTCAGGTGTCAACATTGACAAAAAAAGAACACAAAGCGAAACACTTGAAAAACTCAGGTCGACTATTCCATGTGTCAACCCTTTTCAGGTTGACCTTTCGCTTTTGTCACTTGACCTTTTGCATGTGACATTTTGGTGTCGACTCATTGACTTTCTATTTAGACACTGTGGACCCTTTTCCAGGACCTACAAAGAGAATCCACAATCCCTTCTTTCTGGACACTGATCATGAGTACAAGAGCTGTTATTGATGCTTATCAATGCTTAGTTCTGCCCAGGATGGTGCCCACAGGAAAGAGTTGCCCACCATAAAATAACACATTAAAACATTTTTCAGAACCTCAGCAGAAGCAAAAGAAGCCCAAAACTTGTTGGGCTATATCTGCATCTTCCCTGTGCCAGGTGGGTTTGTTGCCCATAATAGGGGAATGGGCCAGTACACCCCTCACCCAGCCCTAGCAGCCCCTCACCAGCCCAGTCCCATTAATTCGAGCTGTCTTAATCATCAGCTTCTCCTTCATATTGACTGCTCCTGGTTGTGTGCTAGAGAACTCCTTGGTCATCGGATATTGCATCAATCCATGACCCCTCTGTGAGACAGATCTAAGAGGTGCCTCCCTTGTGATGTGCTTTGCAGTATTATTGGCTACCAAGCACCCTGGCTCCAGCCCCATGCAGTTTCTGATTATCACAGAGGGGAGGCTGAGCTCATAGCTGCCTCATTTGGTCTCTGGCATTCTCTAAATTTCCAGTGAAGCGCTGCGAATTTGGTGTGAGTTTTGACTATAAAAATTAGAAGTTCTAAATATCTTCTTTGAATTAATCTTTGAATTTTTACAGTAACAACTTTGGAGTCCACTGGAGCATGATATTTAATTGCATGATAAGATGACAAAGGGGGTATTTAATGACCTGAGGGATCGTCCATCATTAACAATATATGATAGATAGCTAATAACGTTAACAATATCTTTATCTTGCATATCATTGAAAAAATATCTTATAGAGATCTTAGTAAATATATCTTTAATGGTGTTTTCATATGGCCAGTATAGATCACTTTAGGATTAGTTGCAATGCATTAATTAGCCATAATTATGCTTGTTACACAAGTTCCGAGCATTTGAGCCTTGGCTACATCGAAGGTAAAAGCCAAACAGACCATGATATGATAAATGACTTATTATGTACTGACACAAGCAATCACCATAACGCCTGCATGCCATTAACAGAAACAGCATTTAGTATTTAGTGAGAATACTAGGCTGACACAGCCTGGCTGACTATTGAAAGCTGACTATTGATATTTTGTCAGTTTTTAAAGTAGGAAGATTTTTAAGTAGGGAGAAAAAGTTACATAGATTAAAGATTGGACTTATTCTGGAACGACTGTGATGTAACGCCTGTCTTCTTCTTATTCATCTCATTACAGGTATTTAACCTTACATGCCATTGCCAGTATTGAGTCACCATCACTCTGCCTGCATATTGCATTCTTATAGGTATTTAACCTTACATGCCATTGCCAGTATTGAGTCACCATCACTCTGCCTGCATATTGCATTCTTATAGGTATTTAACCTTACATGCCATTGCCAGTATTGAGTCACCATCACTCTGCCTGCATATTGCATTCTTATAGGTATTTAACCTTACATGCCATTGCCAGTATTGAGTCACCATCACTCTGCCTGCATATTGCATTCTTATAGGTATTTAACCTTACATGCCATTGCCAGTATTGAGTCACCATCACTCTGCCTGCATATTGCATTCTTATAGGTATTTAACCTTACATGCCATTGCCAGTATTGAGTCACCATCACTCTGCCTGCATATTGCATTCTTATAGGTATTTAACCTTACATGCCATTGCCAGTATTGAGTCACCATCACTCTGCCTGCATATTGCATTCTTATAGGTATTTAACCTTACATGCCATTGCCAGTATTGAGTCACCATCACTCTGCCTGCATATTGCATTCTTATAGGTATTTAACCTTACATGCCATTGCCAGTATTGAGTCACCATCACTCTGCCTGCATATTGCATTCTTATAGGTATTTAACCTTACATGCCATTGCCAGTATTGAGTCACCATCACTCTGCCTGCATATTGCATTCTTATAGGTATTTGTGCAATTGTATTAAGAATTAAAGTGAGTTTGAATGTATTAGTGGCTGGGATGGTATGTAACCTCTTACCATTTGTTTATCTTAGTTTTATTGCTAGTGGGAGAGGGGCTCTGGCTGGGTGGGGTCTTAATCAATTAACTTAGAAACAGCATTTAGTATTTAGTGAGAATACTAGGCTGACACAGCCTGGCTGACTATTGAAAGCTGACTATTGATATTTTGTCAGTTTTTAAAGTAGGAAGATTTTTAAGTAGGGAGAAAAAGTTACATAGATTAAAGATTGGACTTATTCTGGACTTAAACTGGACAGAAACTGCCAACCAACTTAACATCTTGATATCAAAGTGATTCAGAAAAACAGAAACTACAGCAACTCAGAAAACCAAAGGACTGCTTTGAGTGAGCTCACTTCATACTCACAACATACTACTCCTGGGTATCTGACTGTTCATCCAGCTTATCACCATTTCTGCAACTGCTAAAACTTTGAATATCACTGTTAATGCTGGTATTTGCACTGTCTGTTTTGAAAATGCCCTGCTGTACCTCTAATGACTTCACCTCTCCTGCTCTTCCATTGATAATAGGTGTCCCCCAAAATTTTATTCTTGGTCCTCTTCTTCTCTATCTCTATATGTCCTCTCTGGGTGAACTTATTTGCTCACTTAACTTCCACTATCACCTCTATGCTGATAATACTAAAATCTACCGCTCCTTTTCTGATCTCTCTCCTTCCATCCTCACTCATATCTCCTACTGTCACTCTGCTATCTACTCCTGGATGACCCAGCGCTTTTTTAGACTTAAAATATCAAAGACTAAGCTGACCTCTTCCCACCCTCCAGCATAAAACCTGACCATCTCTCATCCTAATTTACTGTTTATGCCCACTTCTTTCCCTTCTGTGTCACCCCGTCTGTCTAACCCTCCCCTTTTAGAATGTAAGCTCTCACGGGCAGGGCCCTCTCTCCTCTTGTGCCTTTCTTAGAATATATAAACCTCTGCCACCCTGATGATTGCTTCAGTGTCCTGTCCCCTGATGCAACTATCCATATTAACCATGTACTTGTCCTAAACTGTCTTGTACTGTAATTTGATATGTGTTTTTGTTCCTAATTATGCTTTGTAAAGCGCTGCGGAATTTGTGTGCGCTATATAAGAAACTGTTAATAAATAAATAAATTATTCACCATGGTACCTGTCAGCACATTGACTACCGCCAGAAACTCAATCAGCCCACATCTAATATCAAAAAACTCTCACATAGCAGATTACTTTTTAAACTCCCTAAAGCAAACTGAATTTATGGTAAAAAAAAAAAAAAAAATAGGTAGGAAATTCCTCGAGGGAACACATAGTTCTTGAATTCTTTTTTTGTTATATAAAGGCATGGTTTTTCCTACTATGAAACCCTTTATACTGTGTTGTACAATAAGAAAAACACATTGACATACTGCACAGATTGAGGAAGGGTCAAAAAGATACAAATGCTATTTACACTGCAGTAGCAGTGCATGAAGTATTGGTTTTGCATTAGATGGTCCATCCAGTGCATTATAAGGAGCTTGCTTGCTCTTACGGGATCATTCCAGAAACATCACATAAAAAAAGTGACCTTCTACCACTTCTAAACCACCCTTCTTCATTACATGTAACTGATCAGTTTATCTCTGTAGAGCTTTTGAATTATGAATTTGAAAAATGAATTATGTAGAGCTTTTGAATTATGAATTCCTTCTTACATGTACCACATTTGTATGAAGTTTGTACAGTATTTACATTTCTAAAGTGCATGGAATAATACACCAAATACCTCCCCCCCCCCCCCCCCCTCTCAGGTCCTTGTCGTAGTGCATAATATGCAAGTAATATTTACACTGATCTGGACAAATAGAGGCACATTGATGGATGCAGAATTATGTCCCTTTATAAATGGCTCAACCCAGGATACATATATATATATATATATATATATATATATATATATATATATATAAAGTGGTAGTAGGGCAGCACGTCCAAACACACGTACAATTGCTCCGGTGCCAAGCTGAATGATACCGCGGTATCCAATAATATGAGAGCAATAAGCGGCACCCGGAGGCTGTTCAATAAGGCAAATCAGGCAAAGCTGGATCGAACGTTTTCGAAGTTTAATTACTTCTACATCAGGATGCAAAAACAAGTGAACACACATACCTATATCAGGAACACCACACCACGTGAAATCATCCCGACGGCTCCGGTCACGAATGACGCGCCCACCGATGACGCCATCATCCAACTCCCGTTGCCCGGACAACCATCTAAACAAAATACGGAACAGTGAAACAAAAATGGATATACACAATACAAGATAAAAACATAAATCTGTTAACAACAGATTTATGTTTTTATCTTGTATTGTGTATATCCATTGCACTGGTGAACCCCTGCTGACTGGTTGCTGTTTCCTAAACTCTCTAATAATTCTATATATCTGGCAATATTTTGGCATTTCTTTTGGAATCATCTTACCTTTATGATTGCTGAAATCACATTGGAATGTTTCTGAGACATCACGCTGAAAATTGTATATAGGACATACATAGATTCCACTTGTTCCTTTATGATTGCTGAAATTACACCGGATAGACTCTGGAGCACCGAGCGGCAAATTATATTTAAGACACATATAGTTATTGCTGATTACAATATCCGCCCCTGATGAAGTCATGTTATGACGAAACGCGTTGGGATAACTGTGATCAAGATCTCCTGAATTGAACAACAATCATTCATGTTCACCAATTGTATACTTGTGATACCCTAAAAAAAGGGCTCATTTTTATTCTTGTACCTGTGCATTTTATATTTTATATTAAATACTGAATGTTTAAATCGTCATCCATTGTATCTTAGCGCACTCTGATACCCCCCTGTTTTTCCATTTCTATTATCTGGGTCTTGTCTAACAGAAGAACCTTCAGAGGTGCTGCTTCCATTCCTATAGCGCAGGAAGCCCCCCCCCCCCCCCGCATTTATATATATATATATATATTACACGAAATGCCGGCACACTCCACTCTTAATCCCTTCTGCCCAGGTGCAGGTTAGTAGGGTACTATATATATCACACCGTGTGCCGTCAAAGGGCGGTTAGCACTTCACCATAGTTGCTGTCTTCTTTTTTAAATGGTTATTTTTATTTGCATTTAAATTGCCCCTAACTTATTGATTTTCTTCTTTGGAGTGATCAAAGTGATCCAGCATAAACACAGCAGCTTGTGATCCTACAAAATAGGTATTTTCTTTTCTATTTATCATATATTAATGGGTTTTAATAGGCAATTGACCAAGGAAGCTTATTCCTTCAGCAACAGGATGTGTAATCATGTATATAGATTAATAAAATATAGTCTTTAAAATCCCCCCCCCCCCTCTTCACACTTTGGGATTCTCAGAAGATGTTGTAGAGTGCCATCCAATCCAATCATTACAAACTCCTGTCACACCATGCTGTGACATCATGCTGGAAGGGGGAAGTTGGGGGAAGAGCTGGTGCACCCTGCGAGCAAGGCGGGAGGAGCAGTGTAGTGGGACTGGAGCCGAAGGATTAAGAGACGATGCAGCTGAGGGTCAATCAAGGGCTCCGCACAGGGGATCTGCAGAGGTACTGTAATGTCAAAAAAAATGGCACAATCACAACACTGACAGAGTTGCACGGGACCTGGTGGCTCACTTGCACCAGGTATATCATGGCACAGTACAGGGCATATTGAGTCTAGATGTATGAGGAAACATCTGTATATTTTGAAGTGTCTAAAATGGCCTTACAGCGGTAGTTAGACATATTGTTGCCTGATTAATATTCATGATCAAGCAGCCTATGAATTCACATGAAATCACTGAGCTAATAAGCGACTAAGTGACTTTTCCAGTGAATTTATTTAGTACTTTCTCTGCAATGAAGATGTCTGTCCCACTGACTGTGGGGCAATGGTGCTGTGCTGTTTGCGGACTCTTGCATTACTGAATCTATTGAAGGAAATGTTCCATCAGTCTTCTTCTATGCTGGCTTTCCATGCAGGTGACGGATGGCTTCTCTGCTAATATTTGGCACAGGACACCTTACACACATTTAATACTACTCTCCCCACCTCTTCAGAGATGGTAAATAATACATTTTCACTGTGCTCTTTATGTGAATCCATCTTTGATTTGAAAACCATGTCTACACCCCAGGGGCTACCACTGGAGAGGGCCATCATTCCAAAGAGAGTGTTTGGAATTATTATTGTTGTGCCGCAAGCAGCCTGGATATTGTAGCACGGATCGTTCCAACAAAGTGCTATTAAAAGATATTTTTCATGACAGCAAATGTTGGTGCAGACTTGTTGGCTTCAGAAGGTATTGTTTAGTTTGGATTCCAGTCTGCCAGAGAACAGAATCTGGAGACAGTCATTTCGCATTTAATGGCTTGCATAGCAGAATATTTCGCTTACAGTTAAGTGATCCAAGTGCCCAATTTATGATATGTCATGTACCTGGAAAATACATGTTAAGAACATAGACTTTTGTGAAGAAAGCCAGTGAGAGCCATCCAGGAAACGAGCAGGAGAAAGAACTGTGCCAAGCTCAAGCTACATGAGGTTCATGGCAAATAGGGTCATGTTTACCAAACCACTTTCACTCAACAGAAAGTCCACACACTTCATACAGCAACTAACAACAAATTGTTCTATTCACCAAACTGGTACCGTTCAGAAACCCTTCCATCTCGTCTAGAGGATTTTTGTCTTTCTTTTTAAAATAAGAATTTACAGGTACAGCAATTACCATAGTTCCCTACATAAATTGATAGATCTGCTCTAGATATTTATTCTTTATATTTCCCATCAGGAGTGGCTTCACAAGTTGGCTTACAGTAGTTTGACTTGTTAGGTTGCTTACAGAACATTTACAGATTTTGATGTCACATAATTCATCCAAATAATTCCTTGGAGGACCAGGTCCGAGCATGAAACCTCTACACGGCTGCATAATACAAATACTAAAGACCCCACAGTACAGTAGTACATTACGAGTAAAATATTATAGGTCCAATTATATATGTATTTAGTTATTCATTTAATAACATCAGTTGTATTTGTATGTCATCTTTCGGTTTAATTATGTGGTGAGCGACTGGATTTGCTTCTGTTTGTACACTCATTTTATTATTGGTTGCTACAAGCACTTGTTTTGTCAATTACATAAATACTTAGAGTTGGTCCTGGACCACCAACTCAAGAATCCACTGGCCTAGGGGCATCTGGAAAGCCCAGTCATATCTAGATAGGTTACATAAGGATGACTGGGGCAAACAGGATGCAGGCGGTTCAGAATACCAAAGCCGGGTGTTGGAGAGATGGCTGTGAGTGGTGGAGAATGGGTTGTAGAGGAGAGATGGCTGGGGGTGTCAGAGAATGGTGTGCTGGAGAGATGCCTGGGCAATGACAGAGCCTGTTTTGAGAATGTAAAGGACAAGTCACTGTAGTGACTGTGAACTCCCGTGCACAATTAGCGATAATAATGGATAATCTTTTGTGACTGATGGTTATATCTAATGATGCACCAAGCAGTATCGTCGTATCTATAGATGCTCAAAATGGCATGTCAGTCCTTGCCTGTTCCAACGCATGTCTGTACACCAGGTAAGGGCTTGTGTTTTTATAATGTGCAAATGTGTGACTGGCAAAAGACACAGATATGGGTGCTGCTGTGTGCAGCTCAGAACGTGATCATTTTTAGGATCATGCAGATGAACTCTAACATTGTTGGCAAGCAAATAAAACCCAGCTATACAATAAATGTACTAAATTCACAAATATCTCTAGTGTCCTGCGTGCTAGTATATAATACACTGTATTTGGGTGACTATGCATCGCCACATGGTTTAATGTAAGATCATATTTATATGAACCTGCATTGTGGCACTATGGCACAGGAAGTCACACGTCGGGTATGCGACATGCTTACGTTGGCAATCTCCTCAAATATTAACCACATAAACACTCTGCTGAAATCCCTCTCACATGGTGTTAGGAATCAGTCGGCAATAGGAGACTTGAGAGTTAGAACAACAAAAAATACAGGTGTTGCTAAACAACATACAAATGCCGTAATTTGACCAAAGACAAATGGTCAGATTGCTGATAGAACAATGTAAATTTGTCAGTAAACAGAATGTAGGGAGTTCATTTAAAATTTGCACTATTTTTGCCACATTAGAAATTTTCCATGTATTTATTTATTTCTTTTTTTTTTTTTTTAATGCTTTGCAGTCTTAAGATTTTCAGTGCCAACATTGCTGTGAAAGATCCGCAAAATATCTATAGGTGCGTACACACGGGGGGAGATATATTGCTAGCAATATATTGCTTGCAATATATTGCTGAGCAGTATATTGCTCAGTTTCTCCTTTTCATCAGCGACCAGAGATGGTCGCTGATGAAAAGGAACCTCTGCTGGGGGAGCCGCAGAGGTAATTAGCTTGCTCCTGCGACCAGCGATTACAATGGGGCAGAAAACGGGAGCGTGCACCCGCCGATTTATCGCTTCCATCACTGGCAATATGGTCGCCTGTGACCATATTCCCAGCGATTATAGCCTCTATCGCCCCCATGTGTACACAGCATAACAGCAAAGTTCACACTTAAAGGATTAATTATATGGGGGGATCCATTTAGGTACGATGAAACATTGGGCGATTTTTCCCAATGTTTCACAGATATATTTTACAAGGTATCCAATTAGAACCTGTTTGTTTTCACTGCCAAAATTTACCCCTTAGATTTTAAAAAGCCGTATCCAAACCGAAATGTAAAGTGAAATATAAACATAAAGCTAATGCTGTCCAGGATTTGTGGGCTATATGCAAAAGTAGGCAGTATTTAGCCTGCATGTAAAATACAATAAATGTAATTGTCTAGGAGTAAATTTACTTGTTTTACGGTCCCAATTCAGAATCAAACCCAAAATATAGTTTTTCTTATGGGATATGAGCGGTTTGATTACATTTTCTAAATTGGCACCATCATTTTACTTTACATCAGTTTTTTAAATTAAGAAAAGGTGTTTTTATTTTAAAAAAAAATAAGACTTCATTGCCATTCTGATAAATTGCAGATCTTAAATGATAAAGTGCACATGATAAAAGCAGCTACTATATAAGATTTTTTAGTGCTACTGGATGGTTGCTACTTACACGGACATTTATTGGTGATTAGGGATTTCTTGTGTTTTTCTTTGCTCTTATGAAAACCGTATACGTTGGCATACTATAAAGTTAGTGCTTGTTGCATTAATGAGGTCGTTATACGTGAGGGAGTTATTTGGTGACTGTGACTATATTGCTGGCATTCGGTCAAGTCAAGTGACCTGTCACATGGAAAGCGAATCCCAGCTGTTGGCTTATAAAAAGTTAGTAGGATGATCTTTGAGTTTTAGGTCAATCAGATCAAGCGATCAGATTAAAACAGGGGGCAGAATTCAATCTTTTTCCTTATTTCCGATTTTCGCCAGGAAAACAGATGGGATTCACGGCTGCAGGCTCAGCTTGGCCGAATCTGCATTTATGGAAACTACAGCAGTTTTTTTTATAATTAGCACCCATTTCCAGGCAAAAAGACTTGGATTTGCTGATCCACTTCTTTTCCAATTTTCAGATTGATCCCTAAAAATAGGAAAAAAATACAATAGATGGAATGCAAATTCCATCTATTCTTTGCGGAAACGAAAGCTATCTGCCATTTTTGTGCAAAATAGCGACATTGAATACCCCCCCCCCCTTATCACAAATGCAAAATCTTTCTCAAATGGACAAAACCATGCTGCACGTAGCAATTTGCTGAGCGTTCTGAGCGATGCTCGATCGTTCTTTTAGTCCAAAGTGGAAGTACACCTGAGAGAATAAATCTGCATGACCCATAGTTGTATGCACTTGTCTAAAAGTGCGCAGAACAAAGTCCCACAAGATACGCTCCATAAATGTACTTGTAATCTACACATTGGCCATTATTATGGTTGACTCGCTCGGGCGTGAATTTGCACCCTTGCGAGTCATCCAGAACCTGCCTGGCGAATGGTGGTAAGGCCGCCACCATTCGCACGCTGACTTTGTTCGTCAGGCACGCGAATGGATGTTTTACATGTTTTACATAAACAACCATTCGCATGCCAGTGGGAACCTCCCCATCTTTCGATGGTCGCCGACCATTGAATGGTGGGAAAGTCACACGCATATGTAAGGGTGGTCCAGACCACTCGTACATATGAACGAAGAAATGCAGTGATATGGGCGGGCAGCTGACATCTGGTTATGTCAGCTGCCTGCCCCCCCCCCCGCATATGCGTCACAACTGCATTACCATATATATGCCCAGCGTTTTCTTGGGAACACCCATGAAACACTGGTCATATCCATATGCTAATGCCCCTGGCCAGCACATCAAGCCCCTCTCCGCCACCCCGCTCGCAATCGGCCAACAGATTAAGAGCCAAGTTCACATGCTCCCAGCGTATGCACATGTGCAGAAATGCAGCTTTGCATGTGCATACGCAAAACATCGGTCCCGGTGCTAATTCGCGCTTGACTGAATCAATCTGAATAAGGGCCATTGTGCATGCATGTAATAACGCTAGCGACATTATTCCAATTGCAAAAAAGAAATGAAAAGAAACACATTTGAGAATTCTGAGAAACAATGTTTTAATTGCTCAGATTTGAGTGACAGCCTTTTGGCACTAGAAGTACATTTTCCAAACAGTACTTGCTCTGCAACCATGCAGCAAAACTGTACACATGAATAAAAGGGAAAAATAAATGGGCATGCAAAGATTTCTGTAAGTATAACAGAGCAGATACGAAAGGAAAAGTGTGTTGGGCGACTGTATACACGCTTATTTTAACTGCAAGAAACATAGTAAAATTTAAGGACATGCTGGCAGGACACAAGGTAGATCCATCCAGTGCAAAACAAACACAATTACTAGTATGATATCCAGCCAGACATTGGCAGTACCACGTAGCACTAGGGCAAAAAAACGAATGTCTGAATTTTTGTGTGTGTGCGCACTAGTAAAAAGTTAGATGGAACCCAATTGAGTTATTGCAGGAATGTACAAATTAAATGTACTAGCGGAGATCAGTGGTTTTCAGATTTCTCCTAAGGGAATAGGGGCCTGCATTGGAAGCCAGTCTGGCTGTATGTCTATTATCCCCCGTGCTTTAATTCCCTTTGATAGCTTGTTACTGGGAGTTAAATCATGGACTAATACTTATGCATGTGCATCATTTTTGTGTCTGTTTATGAAGAATGTACGCCTCATATTTAACCCCAGTGAAATCAATCATCTGGGGGCTCTAGGATGGTTTCAAACACTTTCTTCTGGTTGAGCATTTTGTTAGTGATTTTTCGAAAGTGCGCTTTGTGTATTAATGTTAAACGTTTGTCTACTGCTTTTCCTGCTAGTTAAAATAAGCCATTAGATATGGCTATTTACTGGGGTGGGGGGGGGGGGGTTATATTATGGTTCAGGAAATAATGTTGCAAATGAGGTGATTACTAATGTAGAAATCTAATGATATCAGGCCTGGGTCATTTATCATAAGAAATCTGCACAATGTTTAAATTATAACTTTATAAAAAAAAAATACTGAATAGTGTAATCTGTTTTTACAGTCCAAAATAGTTGTTGGGTTAAACTAGAGCTGGCTGTAGTATTGAGAAAAAACACATCAATTTAATATATTTATAATTTCACACATGTGATATATTAAAATGTAAGTAATGCTAGGTACATACTTTAACATTTTCAAACTAACTTGACGGTTATTGAGTAATTGGCACGGTAATTGTTTAGTTTGTACAGTATTTTGCACCAGGGCCCGACAGTTGGTCCAAGTCACGTAGAAATGGTTGACAATAGAGTAAATGTGCATACACATGGGGAGATTTTGGCTATGTACAGTTTTGATTATGCAATTTTCCTTGAACTCCCTGGTGCCCACAACCATACAATATTGAACATATTTACGTTAGATTTTGATTATATTTACGTGAGAATTTGACTTTGGCTGTTTCTGACACAAGACTGTATACAATATAATCAAAATTGGCTTAACTGCATAGTCCAGGTTTTCTTTCGATGCCGATCCAACAGGGGGACACATTGGCATCACCAGCACACGTTGTGAGATTTGTGCTAAATTTTCTTCTGCTATTGGCTCTATATTCAAAATCAGAAGTTCAATTCACACCTTAGTATACATGTGACTCATATATACAAAGATGTGTAACTACAACATTAATCCAATAATTAAGCAGTTGCCATTTTTTCTCCTTCTGTTGGTACTGGGGCAGATGTATTAAGCCTGGTAAAGAGATAAAGTAGAGTTAAAGTAGAAGGTTTAAACGCACCAGCCAATCAACTAATAACTGTCATTTTTCAAACATAGCTGATTGGCTGGTGTGTTATCACCTTCTACTTTATCTCCACTTTATCTCCAATTTATCTTTTCATCAGGCTTAATACATCTGCCCCAATGTTTGTAAAATGGAGTTGTAATTTGTTGTATAGTATACAAATGTCTTCTGCCTTAACCCTTTAACTATATGTAGACATTACTATATTTAGGGGGGTATACAATCTGGGGGTCGTGGCTGTCAAGCTTGCTCAACAGCCATGACCCTGTCCTGTTCTCGGTCTGCTCGACTGAGAACACGCAGGCGGGATTCAATGTCCCGCCTGCTGCGGGACGAGAAGGGGGCATTGCCGCGAGTTGCGGCCAGGAAGAGGCGAGCTGTGGCTCGTCACTTCCTGGCTGTTCTCGGCAGAACGAGCCCAACTGCTTGTAAAGTCAGGCTCATTCTGCCGAGCTCCCCTGTTCAATGCTGTCGGGGAAGACAGCATTGAATAGGGCCCGGCGGCCATCTCCCCCTCAGGAGATGTTTGCCAGTGATTGAATACCCCCCTTAGTGTAAATGAACTATTCCACCTGTTGTGCTCATCTGGTAGAATCATATCAAGATATGCACTATATACATGCACTATATATATATTATTCTTCGAAATCTAAAATATTTCATGCTGTTTCTTTTTTAGTGCTATGATTTTCTTCTCATATGGTAGACACATAACAATTAGGCTTTGAAGCGCTATGTATTATGTATTTTTTGGTATCTGGACACTGGAAAATTAAAAATTTTTGTCCAATAGCAATGGGATTGTTTGAAATTAATTACTATGTTATTGCTCAACAGTAAACTGGATGTTTTTATGCTAGCAATGCAAGTGCATAGTAATAGAAAATATTTTTTTTTCCTTAAAGCTGTTCTCAAGAAATATTGTCTCAGAAAAGGAGGACAGCATTGTGGTACATTTGGGTATTGCAACTTGTGCATTTCCCTTCTAAGAACGTAAAGTTACTAAAAGATGCACTCCTAGTAAGCTAGGAATCCTGGCAGAGGGCTTACTTTTAATGTACAATAAGCTAGGGAGCCTGTCAAAAAGCTTATGTATTGTGTTTATTTGTGCTGGATGCCCTTTTTTCCATTATTATTAGCGCTTTTCAAATATAAATTTAAAAAGTATTCTTTTGCATATAAAATATATTATTTGGTATCATTAGTAAAATGAAAAAAAAAAATCTTATTTTTAGAAATCTGACATGCATGCAGTACCCCATAAAAACCTCACAAGGTGATTGTTTAGATTTCTACCATATAACTGTCTGTAACTACCCAGTTTGTTTTATGGGTGTTTCCTATTGTGAAGCGCAACGGAACTTGCTGCGCTGTATAAGAAACTGTAACTAAATAAATAATAAATGATAACTGATGCCTGACGGATGTTGTATTATATCGTTGTACAGAAAGTTTGTATGTTATGTTGATTTTGTTTAACATAAGGAGGGATATGCATGACCTCTGCACCTACTACTGCACCAGCTGTATATTGGTGCGTGTAACTATTGACCAGCATGACAGCTGTTTCCAGCCGTGCCTTTCCTTACATCTCCCGCTTCTTATATCTCCAATAATGAAATAATGATGTGCAAACCCTTCACTATAGTAGAGGCAGACGAATATAATATTTTTTATGAAGTTCTGCCACAAATGATTAAATCGCTTTCATTTTGTATAAAAGGTTTTAAAATCTCTGAACCAGCCAGACTCTGAGGAGTTTTAAAAATAGATAAACCATATTGTTCATCTGAATGTGCTCACATAGGATATCCTACTTATACAACATTGGCTATGGATAACTGTCCTTTGTAGCCGGAAGGGTTTGTCTGCTGGCACATACGGTCTTAAACGGAATATACACCCTTAGTAGGGATCAAGCTGTCTCACACAGTGTAGCATTATTTAGTGTGCTCCAGGCACCTTTGCCCTTATGTTTCACATTGTCTCTTTGTAGAGGTTTTTCTTTCCAGACGTCATCTTAGAACACTGCACTTTATCACAAGCTGGAGTTGACCTGCGGTTAAAAAAAAAAATATTTCTAAGGATATTCTTCAATATTTCGCCCATGTGTTGGAATTTTCCAAACTATGCGGTGACTCTTCTAATTGGTTGTGAGGTTTAGTCCCGGAAGACCATATTCTATCTTTGAACAAATTTAAATTTCAATAACTCCCCTAAGACATTTGTCTGTTTAGCCCAGACCTGTTTTATATTACTTTTTACGCCGCTTTGATTTTGCAGACAGAGAAAGGACGCTCTTTGTTATAATTAAATGCTAGATATTGATTGCCAGAGAATGGTTTAATATGTCATGTCTAAGTGCAGTTACAGTATGTAGGGGAGTTTATAATTGCATATGTGTCTCTATTTAATTATGAGCAAAAACATTAAAATACTCCTAGAGGGGAGCAGGGCACATTATATTATAGAGACAGAGCCTTTATTGTACTCTTCTTCCAATAGCCGTCCGACCTTGGAAATGCACAAACATTGATTGCAGATAAAAGCACTTCAGGATTTTCTAATCATTTATTGCTCTTTTTTACAAAGTACATTGTAACTATTTTACATGCTCTAGTTGTGCGTTTGTTTAGCCCACACAGCTGGTCTAATAAAGCTTCTAAATCAGCCTTATTGTATTTACGTAATTAAGAAATCACAATAAATAGTTTTACTGGCAACATGTTTATTTTCTTCTTTATCGTACTATAAAAGCACAGAGAATGTTGGAGTCAAAGTTTCTACTGCTTAGTGTATTATAAAGGTAATAATGTCTCCTTGTTGTAGTCTCTTCCTTTCAGTTCACTTAAACTGGCAAAGTTATTATTGTCACATTAGGCTTTCACTGAACCGGCAAAATGAACAACATACAGTAACAGCATAATGGGGCAGATTTACAGGCAAAGTGTCTGTAGAACAGTAATTAACTTCTGATGTCCTATTATTTGAAATCTTCCCCATTATATTGGTTGTCAGTTGTAATCAAAAGGACTTTCTTATCAATGGCATATATATATATATATATATATATATATATATATATAATGGGTGTAATGTACGGTATCCATGGGTCCATGGTGGCCCTCACCATGCACTGTGCACCGATGTCATCTATAATTACCTTTATTTCAGAGTACAATATAGGCAGCCGCAGCTCCGACAAACCACTTGGAAAATGGTGGGGTGCCACCTACTGCACATTTGCTGTAGCGAAATTGTTGTGAAAATGGCCGCAACACCATTTCCTAGACTAAGGAACAGCGCCAGAGTCTGCTAGTGCTTAGCGCTGCAGCTACAGTAGAGAGATGATGCCTGAACAGAGACTGCACATAGGCCTCGTTAGAAGTAAAGAAGTCCCCTGGTCTATTAGACTCAGGGGTAGATTTATGAAGCACTGATAAGGGAGGAGAAGGGATAAAGTACCTGGTACTTTATCACTGGCCAATCAGCTTCTGACTGTTAAGTTACAGGCTGGGTTTAAATAGGAGCTGATTGGCCGGTGATAAATTACGAGGCACTGTATCACTTCTCCTCCCTCTCTTGGTTCACTGCTTCTAATGCTCATATATCCAGTGAAAAGAGTGAAGAACACATGGTGCCAAGTAAACAATACTGTAATTCTAATCTCAATACTAACGGCGACCCTGCCTTTCCAGAATCCTTTGTTAGTGTTAATAAATAGTGCAGATGATCAAAGTGTTAATTAATCATTCAAAATGCACTACAACAAGGATATGAGTTTATTGATCATTGGGTCTACAATAAGATGGTCGACAAGCATTGGGTCAACATGCTGAATGGTCGACATGGGTCTAGGTTGAAAGGGGTCTAGGTTGACATGGGTCTAGTTTGACAGGTCATTAGGTCTACACAAGCATTAGGTCGACATGGGCATGATACATGACTATTGTACATCACATAAATTACCCGGCAAAACGAAAAATATCAATATGTATAGTTTGATGCAGGTTAAGGGAAGAGGGGTGGGGGGTGACATGATAGAAACTTTCAAATAAAGCAACGTCTTTTACCAAGGTACAGGAGGGAAACATTTTTCAAATGAAGAGAAGTATAAGAACACGAGAACATGCACTGAGACTGGAGGAAGGGAGGTTTAGGGGAAATCTGAGGAAAAATTACTTCACAGAAAGGGTAGTGGTTAAGTGGAATAGCCTCCCATATAGAGCAATTTAAACATCCATGGGATAGAGATAAAAACCTCTACAAAGAAATAAGGATCAGGTAGGGTTTGAGATAACCATATGGTTAAAAAAGGGGCAGATTAGATGGGTCAAATTGTTCTTATCTGTTGTCAAATTCTATGGTTTTAAATTGCTAATATGGTGAACAAGAATAGGTGTAAATATGTTATACATCCACCATTTACCTTATTTACCACAAGTGAGTGAGTGAATGGATGTCTGTATCCTATAAATAAATCACATCACAGCAATGAAATTTACAGACTTTCCTTTTGATAAATACAATGGGTGAGATTTAATAGGATGAGAGATTCAGAAAGTGAGAGATTTGGTAAGAAATCTCCAGTTTTTTTAAACCGGGAATCATTTACACTTCAAAACCAAACTGGTTTAACAGTGTAAATGATTGGCGCTTTAAAAAAACTGGAGATTTCATACCAAATCTCTCACTTTCTGTATCTCTCATCCTATAAATCTCACCCAATATTTGGCAATTACCCTCATGTCTCAAACTGCAATTTTCTGTATTTTGTAAGCTTATGAGCATTGCCCTCCTACCTCTCTGTTTATTAATAATGTCCTTGATTGCTGCTTTGTTTTCTGCTAATTGTATAGCTTTTGTTATATTAATACTATAAATACCTACTCTCTCTGAATGTCCCAAATGTGTACGTATACCAACCTCCTGGAACCCAACACACTTCCCAAGAGAAGCTGGAGGCTCATATGATTTAATATAAAGTAAACAACATCATTGTGTCCCCAGATTCATATTGCTGCAAACTGTGGCATTGTACAGCAGGGGCCTTCAATGCGCATTTTGTGGCGCCTCAACCTCAGCAACTCCATGCCAAAAACACACCTGATATTGCTTTGGGGCTGAGTGTGATTATTTATTTGATAAATTACCTTGTTAACTTCAAGAGCATTTGTTTGGCTATAAATTTTGTAGTAGCTTTTACTCATAATAAATTATTATTATTATTAATAATAATAATAATAATAATAATAATAATGTTTCATAATTTGGAGGGCAATTGCCACTGATGATCTGGCCTAGCTGAATTTTCACAATACCTGCCACACTTTACGCCATTGAGATCTAGCACAAAAGTATTTTCTTCCCATAGGTAGCAAGCAATTTTGTGGGAACTAGGGTATGTATGAGCTGGGCGAAGAGTACAAGACAGGTTGCCGTTGCCTGCATTTAAATGCCAATCCAATGGCAATTCGCACCCATCAATGGCAATCAAATCTCCCTCTTGGAGTGTTTGTAGATGTTTGTTTTATTCACGTGAAAATTTCCCTAGGTGCACGCATATCCATGTGTGTTAGAGAAGACCATTCTTTGCCTGTCCCTGTAGGGTGTACTGTATATTAATATACCACCACGTTGCTGCCAAGTACTGTCTGTTGTAGTCTGTTGGCAACTGGATAGTAAACATTAGCTATGCTGATATCGATGTACACCTGATAATATTAAGTAAATCATGTTTATGTTGTACCTAACACTGACACCTGAGGCTACTTTTTTTATTGCACTCTGAACATGGATCCCATGTATTTGAAACCTTATTTTGTACTTTTTCCCCTCTCTCTGGCTGGGAAGAAGTTGAAAGAAAGGGATATGTGCACTAAGAGCTTTGGCAAAGACGGCGCTATGCAATCAGATACCGTACAGAGAGCCGGCATTAAACACTCATCACGGCAGGCATCTTACGCCGGAGAGTCCAGCCAAATTGCACTCATACTCCAAACCTACAAACTTCAAGAAGCTGTCATCTATTCACAATGCCAGGCTACTGATGTATAGATGGCTCTGAAAGTAAAAATCCGTACTAGATTAGGAACATCTGCTTATATCATGTTAAGGATATAGCAAAAAAAGATTCTATTACTTTCTCATAAGCTACCCACAGAAGAGATGCAGAGTAATTTAATTACAGTGTTTCCCCTGGAGTTTGTAGCAACCTTCTACATAACACAAGCATAATGTATTGTAAAAGTGTAATTGAGCAAAAGTGAAGTAAAAGTCGTAACTCATAGAATCTCCATGCTGTTACAGTAATCATTGGCCCAATACTCCAAGCATATTGATTGCATTCCTTGGGCTTTATTATTACTAGTATTATTATTATTATTATTACTATGATTATAATTATGAGTGATGACACAGATGCAGATTTCATGAAACTTAATGTAGCTAAATATAATAGTTGGCCTCACAGGTATTGCCGATCCTTTGCCTCTCAGTGGGATGGAAAAGGTTTAACCTTTCATGAAAGTTGAGACTCCCTTGGAAAATAGTAGGCTGTTTTATTTCATAGCTGTAATGGTTACTGTGTGTTTTCAATAGTAGTAAAGAAGCAATGGGGGTGGTAAAGGAACATTAGACCATCCATTTTCTCACGGTTTCCTGCTCTTGTGCAGTTGGCTAATCTATGGGAGAGACAATTGGGCAAATTAATAGTCTGTAATGATATAGAGGGAGACATTTTTGGGGGCCAATCACTGTGTTGATGAGTATAGAAGTCAAGTCTACAGTATATGCTTTGAAGTAGCCAATTTCTGCAAGATACCCTATATAAAAAGATAATAGCACATTATTGTTTGGTTCCTCAAGCACACAGTTCCACAGTCTCTGCAATCCGTCAAATGATTAGCCAAGGTCACTTGTTTCCATGCACCTTGTAGGCGAAGCTCATTTTCATGCACCCATATACTTTTATATGTCCTTGGAGCCATAGGGTATTAAGGGTGTTAAGCTGTAACATAGGCTATTAAAAAAACTATATAGTGGACATGTATTTGCATATTGGATATATAGATGCACGCATAAGCATTTTGGTTATAATGAAAGCTTAGATAAGCTATAGATATTGCTACTGTATATTTCATACCTCCCAACTGTCCTGATTACAGCGGGACATTTCCACTAAATGGAGACACACATCCACTGTCCAAGACCATGCCCCTTATCCGGACCGTGCGATCGCTTACAATGCGATTGGGGAAGGAGAGGCCTCTGATTGGCTGAGAGCTCTCTTAGCCAATCAGAGGACCTCTTAGTGTTTTAAATTATTTTTTTCAAATTCTGTCGCCACTGATGACCTCTGCCAGCATTCCTGCACAGCACTGCACTACACCGACGCCTGCTGCCAGCCCTTTTCCAGCACCCGACGTGGAATCGCAGATTGTATGCGACATAGGGTGCTGGAAAAAAGCACTTTGGGCACCATAAGATTCGATCAGATACAATGGGACATCACATTGCGATGTCCCATCGCATCCGATGGCATATGTGTATGGGCACTAAAACACTTTAATAGCTGTCTGCAATACAGTAGATTATTGCACTTGTTAATGCATGAAACAGGTTATACTGCATTATAACCTTCTACATTATATGCAGCATTATCATTTCAGAGAGTACTAGTGGGAACAAACCTTAGGTATTAATGAGCAGTTAAACAGCTGCAGTGATTAGGTGTGTTTCTAAAATGTTTATAATTTATACTAGTATTTGCCTATTCATATTCAGTGGGGAATAAGTTTTCTATCAATTATTCCTAGTAAGAGCAGAACTTGGATAAGATTTCCTGTTATCCGAGGCTGGTGACATGGTCCTGGATTCAGATAACAAACATGGGAGGAGTGTTCACCTTCTGTATATTTTATTCATAAATTATTATTTTTTTAAATAATTAAACAGGAATTGGGAACCTTTTCTTTTATACGCAGATTGGTTTATAAGATAGATTGCTAATTCATATTCAATTGTTGGTGGTAAAGGTTAAATGTAGACTATCAAGCCACCAATCACATTCTCTGACTTGTCTAAAATGTCCCTGTTTACATTATCGTGGAATGTGTAAACTGTTCTCTGAATGCGCAGCTGTACGTGCTTCAATGTCAAATGTAAATATTGTCAAAATATTATTTATTTCTTTTGCTGTAAACGAAAGTAGCATTCAGATACATTTCACCTGTGTATTTGGGGAAGTGGAATATTGGGTCCCTTTAAACAAAAATACGATTTCAATTTCAGAGTTGCTGGCTTTGATACTTTAATAATTCCCAGAATATTGTGTTGCAAGGTCATGCTAATTTTAACTTGTGGCTTTTAATGGCACACATACTTTAACTGGCTCACTTTCATAGTATAAATATGGGCAGAGATACAATTGGAGAGTTAAGTAAGCGTTGGCTGGCATTGGTTATTATTGGTGTAGTCATTGTATGTTTCCTTTCTACTTTATTTTGTATCCTGATTTGTCTCCTTGCACTTTGCACACAATTTTTTTTTAAATTCATATCAGTTGCACGGTATACTATCATAGGCAAACACAATGACACGCAAACACACACATCAAGGATGTAGATAGCATCCGTAACACAAATGTCTTCCAAAGTCACCTTTTCTTATAACCAAAACTTTTTTTGATGTGGACTATCAGCAGACTTTGCAAAAAGCAATTAAAGACTATGCATGGCCACACAAATGCAAATGCTCCACGATGGAGGATGCAAAAATGTCTTACGTGGCTAGATTTCTCTGTCCAAGAGATATAGCTCCTCAACTCGCACAGAAACTCAAAATAGAATTCCAGTTTCCTTTTTTAATTCCACAATATAACCTTGTTGTCACTTGCCTCAAGGTGAATAACCTACACAAAAGCCCTATGTTTCTTACATTATATTCAGACTTATATACTCTACAGAACCTTAATCCTTCGAGTGCCAACGTTGCTGTGAGATGTGCAAAATATCCGCTAAAAATGCCAACTGCTCACAGCGACTGTTTTTTTTTTGTGGGCGCAATATGTAACTAAACGTAATTAATTGACTTCAGATCACTTGCCGGCAGTAACTAAAGTGATTCATATTCCTTGTCTACGACCCTGGCATTTTTTGGTGGATATTTTACACATCTCTCACAGCAACATTGACATTCAAAGGGTTTCCTGACTGTCAGTGTTTATGAAACAATGGTTTTCTGGCATTCAATGATACAATGGTTTCCTGGTCCTCAGTGTGAATGATACAGTGGTTTTCTGGCATTCAGTGTAAATGATACAATGGTTTCCTGGCCCTCAGTGTGAATGATAACGTGGCTTTCTAGCCCTCAGTGTGAAGGATAATGTGGTTTTCTGGCCTCCGGTGTGAATGATACAATGTTTTCCTGGCCCTCAGTGTCAAAGATAGAGTAAGTGAAACTGTATCCTGTGTTTGTGTTTTACACCAGAGCAAACCTGCTGCCTGCAAGCGGATGGAGTGATGGTTCATATGGCTTCCTGCTACAATTTCATAACTCCTATTCTCACATTTATCTCCTACTGCTGGAGTGGATATTATAACACTCTTGGGTATGTTGCCTATTGTGTGTTTTGACCATGCCCCATACTGTGGTCATGGGATATTTCTCATTATCATATGCCTCCCTGTCACCTCATCCCAGAGCCGATAATGAAGCAATCCATTGCTGATAGTATATGAATTTACTTTTCCCCTAATTCCCCCTAATTCCCCCTTGTATACTCCAGTTGGTGTGCTGTAGTCAGAGGGTTTGCTATACAAACCAGCGCTAGACTCACAAGGTAAAATATCCAACAGCAGGCAAATCTAGAGGCTGGTCTTAAAGAGCTGGAGGATTGCAATCCAAATATATCTGCAAGCCCCCAGGATACATCAGTATACAGTACATATGCTTAACTATTTAACACAGCTCAAATATTTCAAAAGCCATCTCTTAACATTGCTATCTCCCGTCATGATGTTGGCCATACCCATAGCAAATTATTATTGAAGCGCTAACAGATGTTATTAACTGTTGTTATTCTGAACATGATGTAAATGTGTTACTTATTTGTCTTGCTAGTTAAAAGCACTCAAAGAAACACTACATGATTAATGTATTTTGGACTTAGAATCCCCTATCAAATGCAGAGATGGAACATTCCACATAGTTGCCATCAAACGGCTTCATGTCAGCCTGTCAATTGTTCCTTTTGAACTCATCCAATCACAATGCTTCTTGCCTTTGCACAGGAATGGGAGGAATCACAATGCTTCTTGGCTTTGCACTAGGGGAAAGATAAAAAGCCTTGGACACCACCAATAGGATAATTCTGTGTGGCAAAATTTATTAGAGAGAGAAAAATAATCATTCCTTCCTTGGTATTAGTAATTTATTGGTACACAATGATAGCAAATTATATTATTAGATATCTTAGCTGATAGTAGCATTTTTAGGAAGCTTCTGGATTTTATTTTATTTTTTTACTCTTCAAATATTTATGCCAAAATATTATGCATTTATTATAAACCAGCTTCAGAGGACATTTATATTAGATGAGTTGCAATAAGAAATAGCAGCATGTTTATGGGGGTTTAAACCTAGTAAAACCAGATGTACAGGCTTTTATAATTTAGGGACCCATCCAAGATACATTTTTGTGTAATTGGTGAATGGCACTTGTTAGACTTTTTACTGGTATTGGTCATATTTTAGAGTATGAATTCTAGTATTTCATGTGATCAGGTTTTAGGAAATATGCAGCAAATCTATAAACGTTATTGGCTGCTGTCGTATTGAATGTAACTAATAAGAACTATTGATTTGTGACCCTGGAAAAACTCAAATGAACATGTAATGTATATGTGGGGGTTGTTTGAGTTTGTCTAGATAGTAAAAAGGCTGCTTTTGTACAATAGACAATGGACTGTCCCTAGTTCGTCTTTGGGGTTTAATAATGTATGTTTTGGAGTATGATAGTTATATGCTTTTTGTGTCACATTTAGGTATTGCTCTGAATTGCTGTATATTTGCATATGGAATATTTACATTTCCCAATAGGTACTTTAAATAAATTCTTAGAATTCTGTTAGATTTTTTATTTTTTTTTGCTAAGTAAAATGATAAATAGGCAATGAAAACCTCCTTAAGGCCCAGGAAGGAGGGGAGGGGGTGTCTTGGATACATAGTATACAAGACAATCTGTAGCCATAAACATTTTCTAATAATGTTTAGGGGTTAGGATCAGTAATATGTAATTAATGATCCATAGGCATAAGTTGCACATGATTAATTGGATGATGTGTACAGAAATAGTGATTCTCTGGGTTATTTGTTAGGGGTTGTGAAATGAAGCCAGTTACTTGCCATACATTTAGCTAACTCAAGGATGGGGAAACTTTGGCTCTCCAGCTGTTGTTAAACTACACATCCCAGCATGCCTTGCTACAGTTTTTTTCTATTTGGCCATACTGAAACTGTTGCAGGGCATGGTGGGATGTGTAGTTAAACAACAGCTGGTGAGCCAAAGGTTTCCCATCCCTGAGCTAAATATAGTTTAATTTCCTTTTTATGAAGCTACTGTTCAACTTCACATTTCACAGTTATGTATGCTACACAAATAAAATATTTAATGTCATGTCGGCCTAGCAAACAAAATAGCTGTGTCAGACATCCAATCAGTGGGCACATAATAGACCCCAGTGTGTCAGGTGAGCTGAAATCCAACATTTTTCTTAAAGATGAAGCAGAACACTATCTTATTACAGAGGCACAGGGTAGGGTAAGAGGTGCCTACAACATGAACAACAAGAGCACTGGACATCAGACCATTCTGCTATTGGCATCAAGGATTATTTTCATAGTAAATATTTAGGCGGACACATCCTTTTTGAATTCCTAAAAATCCAGACCCACTAAGCATTCCTTCTGAGTCTTCAGATTAGTTATTATACTGAATTTTCTTTGACTTGCAATTGATTGGGTTAAAAATGACTTTGTTGTTCTTCTTTCTCACATCCAAAATTGTGGTGTCTTTAGTCGTTGTGGAGCTGAATGGCCTTTTCTCTAAATCCCTTAAAACTTCTTAAATTGGCTACAAAAGCATGTGCCTGGTATTCAAATTCAGTGATATTTTTTATTGCTTATTAATGAAAGTTTCCATCTTTCCTTCTTGTTCTTCTTCGCTCAATTTCCTTAGCTCTTAGCAGACTGTTTGCCTTAACACCTCTTGCCTTTTTTTCTTCTAAAACTAAAGAGCAATTCGTCTTCCAACACAAATTGAGAGTTATAATGAGCAGAACTGATAGAGGAGTCTATATATACCTGTTACATTATTGTGTTCCTTTCTTAAACCATGCCAGAAAAATCACTAATAGTTTGTAATGAATTGGACTGTGTGCCGCCAAGAAATTCATGGAAAGGATCTAGCTTGGCTGGTCCATGTTAGTGATCACAGAAACAGCCAGATTAATTTATTGACCGGAGCAACACAATGGGGTAGATGTATGAAGCAGTGATAAGGGAGAAATGATAAAGTGCCCGGTACTTTATCACTGGCCAATCATCTCCTAACTGTTCCTTCTTAAACCCAGCCTGTAACTTAACAGTCAGGAGCTGATTGGCTGGTGATAAAGTACCAGACGCTTTATCACTTCTCCTCCCTTATCACTGCTTCATACAGCTACCCCAATGTTACTTATAATAAGTTTAAAATAGTCCAAAAGCCTATTTAGATTTTCTACAGCCTGTGAACTTAGCAGTTGCACGTTAACAATTTATTTGTTATTTGGCAGTAGTTTTTACTATTATAGATAATGATGGTTCATATACAGTATGTTAACTTTGTAACTGCAGTTCAGTAAACTAGGCACTCTCTGTATGTTTCTGGTGTGAATATGTTATGACACTATTCCAGGAAATAGTCCTAAAATGTGCCCTAGACTACACCAAGCTGTGCTGATATAATATATATATTATCACCCATTAATCACAGATAGATCGTTTTAGTGACATAATGATTTTATTGTGACACCACATGTTGGCTCTGAGCCATCCACTTCTGTAGACCCTGGTTCTTCTGGAAGTCAAATGCATAGGAAGCTTTCAGCTGGCTTCATATAAAACATTGGATGTTTTTCTTTCATTACCCTATGAAGACGCAAAGCTATATTTTTTCTTCAGTTTTCAACATGTTAGCTGAAAATAGAAGGCCGTTAAGCATAGGATGAGAACAAATATATGACAAATATTTTTCCTACTGTTGCAGACTTTTCTTTATAATCCAGTGGTTAACCTCTGGTCATGACATTCAACCAATATATCCAAAAATAGTGACTCTTTAGCTGAATGAGACCCTTTACAAGCAAATATAAAATTGTATGTGTTTGGAAAAAAATACTTATGCTGTTTTATAAATACAAAAAGTAGTGAAGTGTCAGCCACATTGTATAAAAATAAAACAATTTCCATAGCACACTCCTTGTTAAAGATTAACTGCTCTACGGTCTCCATTTGGCAACAATCAGGCATCCAGCTAACATCAGCAAACACTTCAGAGAAGCTACAGACGACAAACTACAGAGGACTCGGTGGCGCCCCCACCAGGACCTGGCTCCTTAGAAAGCTGGCTAATGGTAAAGACGGCCCTACCCATACCTCACTTTACAGCTTGAAGGAGTTACTTATATTGGGCTCTTTGCAGGACTGTTGGCTTACTCATTGGGTGGACCCTGAGGGCCCCGAGCAGTCTCACACTTTGTTACAAATACCAGACTATGGGGTAGATGTATTAAGCCTGGAGAAGAGATAAACGGGAGATAAAGTGGAGATAAAGTGAAAGGAGATAAAGCACCAGCCATTGAACTGTGGGGTAGATTTATTAAGCTTCGTGAAGTGATAAAGTGTATTTTTTATCACTGGCCAATCAGCTCCTCCCTGTCATTTTTCAAACCAAGCCTGTAACTTCACATATGAAGCTGATTGGCCGGTGATCAAAACCAGACACTTTATAACTTCACCGAGCTTAATAAATCTGCCCCTTAGTTTGAAAATAACAGTTGGGAGTTGATTGGCTGGTGCGTTATCACCTTCCACTTTATCTCCAGTTTATCTTTTCTCCAGGCTTAATACATCCACCCCAATATTTGTGGATAAAATAAATGTGGACAGTTGATAGTTGATTGGCTGGTGCTTTATCTCCTTCCACTTTATCTCCAGTTTATATCTCCTCCAGGCTTAATATATCTGCCACAAAATTTGTGGATAAAACGAATGTGGACAGTTGTAATCTGTTTTCGTCCTATCCCAGGACAATCTACATTTAAGAAAAAAAAATCATATATAGCAGCATACACTTGACAGTCACAATTTAGATGGTGTTAAAAAGTCAGCATACTGTAGCCTACCAGGTATTTCATCCCTTTTTGAAGGACAGGTGCTATATATATGTGTTAATTAATTTACAAAGGAGCCTGCAGCGTGCAGTTACCCAATATACTTGTGGAAGCACAGGGCTGACTGTATCAGATTCCATATTTTGCCTTTCTGCAGGAAAATACAGGACATTTTCCTCAGCGACGCCATGCAGAGAGAGAGGAACCATGAACTCTATTTTTAGTTGTAGGAGTTGTCAATATGAAATTCTAAGCCGAATCGTTAATGGCATTTTAACAATCAGTAGCTGTCTGGCTTATACAGTGTAACATTGTTTTTGAAATATCTGTGAATTAAAAAGGACCTTCTGGCTTTTACATTGTACCCTCCAAGGGCAGAAGTTTCCACTTCTTCAGTCTGTCAGCACCCTCCATTCCTTTCGTGCATAAACATTTATCCTGATAATCTTGCTCTTTGATTGCCAAAGCATCGTCTTTTGTAGGAGCAAAGATAATGGAGAGTGATAAACCACCAGCCAATCACCACCTAACTGCCATGTCACAGGCTGTGTTTACAATATGACAGGTATGAGCTGATTGGTTGGAGGTTTACCCCACTCCATTTTATCACTTTTCAAGGCTTAGTACATCTCACCCTAAGTAGCTAAAAAGTGTCAGAGTGCTTGCATTCCATGATGTGTACGCACGGAGGCACAGCCACACTCAGATGTGTGATATCCCATATTTCTTGGTAATGTGCTGGGTATTCTTGGATGGTGACTGGGATGTGGCTCTACAGATGCACAGAAATGGTCTGCCTTCTGGATGTGTTATGGGAGTGATGCTTTTTCATAAGTGTATATAATCCCAGAGATGCGTACAAACCCTGGGTCAAGGGGGTCCCACACCGCACACCTTGGACCCATATAATTATACTTACCCCTCCGTATTCCCACAGAAGTGTCCAGCACGGCAGACATAAACCACTGCAAGAAAAGCCATTTTCCTGGTGATTTGGGCATGTGGAATAAAGATGTCCCTGGGTCGTGTTCCCAGAGACCTGCGCATGTCCTTGTGTCCCTGAGCAACCTCACTGCCAGAATAGAGGGGACCCACATGTATCCTGCACTTGTACTATCTCCTCTTCTAAGCGCCCCTGTGCTTTTTCACTCACATTGAAGCCCATTATATGGCAAATATTCGCCAACCTATCTGACAATTGGTAAGTGCATACACACTTTGCAATGGCCCACAGGATGTGGTGTGCCTGACGTCACAGCCATTTAAATGTACCCGTATAGTTGAGTTGTCTGCCACCAGCGGGCACTTCAGCAAGTGTCGACTGCCAGCAATCACAGCCAGATGCACTAATTTATATGTAGATATACGTATTGGCCATCAGTTGTGCTGCAAGCCAGGTGCGATATGTCTGTGAACTACTTTGCAGATATATTGAGGTTTCATGCCCACCTACTGGCTCACAAAATATATCTGTTCTGTGTTTGTTGCTTTTCCAAATCTCATTAGAGTTGCTTCTATAGGGCATTAAGAGTCTACCAACACCACAAGGTTTATGTATCCAATGACTGGGTTCTATTTAGGCTGCTAATTGCACTGACCCTGGCCTTTCTAATGACAATAAAAACAGTTAGCCTGCAAAAAATATGCCCTATGGCCAGTGGCGTGACTATAAATTTGCTTCCCCCCTTCCAAAAAAAGTTTCTACCGCCCCCATATGGAATTTTGGTAAACAGACGGATGTTTCTATGCAATTCTCTCAGTCTAAATATAAAAAAAATGTGCCCCACCCCCAGAGCAGGCGCACACATTCCCTTTCGCTTCGTAGCTTTGTCAAGCTTTGTATCTTGACAAAGCTACAAAGCGAAACGCATTGGTGACTGCCCACTGGACACCCACCCATCTGGATTACAGTTTCAAGCACAACAGTGCCCGGACCAATCTTCCTGCTTCCACATAGCCCTATTTGTAACGGGATCGATACAAGCCAGCCTTGATAGGTGGGACTATTCCATCAGGCACCCCTGTGGCTGGAGGACATAGTTTCCTCTTACCAAGTACATCCCCCCTTTTTTTGGCTAGGAATCGTTGGAGAAAAATATTGGAAGGTACTCTAGGAACTGACATTGGATACAATATCCTTATGAGACAATTGGGTGACTATACCAACCATTGATTCACGGTATCACTGAATTTTATCAATTATTTTTAATTATGTCTTATTAAATTCCTAGTATATTTTAATTACACCTGGTGCATGTGTTATTAGGATAAGCGCAGTTACTCCTTTCTTGTACTAGACCTCATAAGCTGTTACTTTATAATATACAGTGTATACCACGGTACTTCTTCCTATCTTCAAAAATGTCTAATATTTCTGAATTTTTTTTAGTAGCAGACATGGGGAATATTCAGTTGCAAACAGTCATCTCTGACTTGCTGTTTATGATGCTTCATCCCTAATATATGCAGATTTTAAATTGTTTCCTTTACACTATTGAGTGCAGTGTGATTTGCATATGGGATTGTCTTTTCAGTGCATTTATGCTACTCATGCTGAGATAAAGGTGTCTTTTAAAAGCTGAATGAAGCACTTTTTTTGTGTAAATTTTATTTGTCCTTCACCTAAACCCAGGATAACCCACCTCATCAGAGGCTTATCCTAAATTGCTTTGCAAGCTGTTGCTGAAAGCCCAAATGGTTGTTGGGTTAAGCATCAGCTGATTCATCTGGGAGCAATAGGAACGCATATAATTTCTTCACAGGACAAAATACAAAAATAAAACCACTATGCCAATAAAAACACATTGTGATGCTTCAAATACCACTTGGATTAGTGCACAGATTGGCAAGGGATGTGCATTTCCTTTCAAACCCGTTTTATGTTTTTTTTAAGCTTTTAAGGAAATCTTTCAAAAATGCCTGTGTCTCAGTGAAAATATGTGTTCGAGGAATGGACATTTGTGCAGTTTTGGACAAATACTATTACTTTACTGATCACTACTACACCTGTTAACCCATATAAATAAATATATATATATATATATATATATATATATATATATATATATATACACACACAACACACATATATATAAATTGGATTTTGTTGAATTAAGGAATAACCCCACTAAGACATGAATTATTATTTTTAGACATCAATATGTGTATGTCGGCAATTGCCCTCCCCCTTTATTCCTTTCTTTACTATTCCTCTGTTTCACTTAGCCTCCCTGGGGAGATGTACTAAGCCTTGTATAGTGATAATGTGCATAGAGATAAAGCACCAGCCAAATAGCGTGTACCTGCCATGCTAGAGATTGTGTTTTAAAAATGACAAGAGCTGACTGGTTGGTAGTTTATCACTTTCCACTTTACCTCTCTGCAAGGCTTAGTACATCTGCCCCAGGCAGGGGCATTTTAAGAAAGGAGGAGGCCCATGTGCAGCCTCCTCCGGGCCAGGCCCCCTCCTCTCTTCCGGGAGTAGCAGAGAGTAGTAGGGTCTGAGAACTAGAGCCCTCAGACCCTACTTCACATGTGCAGACTTCCAGTAAAATTGCATGGCAGCCATTTTTATGGCAATTTACTCACCAGCAACATTGTGGAATCTGAGCGCTCAGACTCCATTATGTATGTGCAGATTGCCGGAACAATGGCACACTGGCCATTTTGCCGGCGATTTCTTCATCACTGGACTCCGGGGGGGTAAGTATTTAAAAAACGGGTACAGCATTTGCGGTGTGGGCCCCCCACCACGCACACTGCACCCATAATAAATATGCCACTGGCCCTAGGGCCTTTGTCTTGTTAATAGCTCCTTAAACTTCTTCTGTGTATTCTCACTAGTAGGAGCTGCTTTCTCTGCCTGCCTGAGCCTCTGAAGTATACTTGATATGAATATTTTATAAGTACTGTATATGAATTTCCTTGTCCAGGAATGTTAACAGCAAGCACTATGCATAAAAAATTAGACAAGTTTTTTGGTCTAAATGTACAGGTGGTCACCAACATGGCTGCGGATTTTGGCAGTCATCTGCACAACTTTATGCAAATGCCACTACAAAGCCCTTCCCTGGTGCACATCAGTGTATACATTGTGATACCGCCTCTTATGCCTAGTGTTGTTGTTGTACCATCAAAACTTACACCATCCTTATGGCAGGTGCAGAATTTCTGGGTACGGCCTCCACTATGAACGACTGAGCGTCTGTGAACACAAACACTTCAGCAACATGCCTGCGACACTCCAATAATACACCCATAAGACTGGCATTATTGTGCATCTGAATAGCCAAAATCCCAGTCACTGCCACAGAAATGCTCAGTACATTTCCAAGACATTTCCGACACGGTGCATCTCAAACGCAACAGTGCCTTTTGTGTGTACACAGTGTAACACATGCGCTGTGCAAGTTCCGTGAGTTTTCATGCACATGCAGTAGCAAACCTTTTCTGAACTCTGTGAACTTTGCCTTGGTAGCGACCAGGGCTATTTTTCAGCAGGCTCCAGCAGGAACTGAGGCCCTTATTCTAGTTCATTCTTTCTGACAAAATATTTTTTAGATGGACAAAACCATGTGCACTGCAGGTGAGGCAGGTGTTACTTGTGCAGACATAATTAGATTTGGGTGGGGTTTTACACCTGCCTCACCTGCAGTGCACATGGTTTTGTCCATCTAAGAAATATTTTGTCAGAAAGAGTAAACCAGAATAAGGGCCTCAGTTCCTGCTGGAGCCTGCAGAAAAATAGCCCTGGTAGCGACTCCTGTGACTGAAAACACTGTTATCAGACTACTCAAGCTTAAAAATAGCCAAATAAGGGCCCCTGCGGTTTGTGCAGACATGTACTTTTGTTGACCTTAACTTTTAATATGTGCAAATATTTTAATAGACTGCGGACACAAATTAACACAAACAAACACTTTCTATATACAGCATAAACTAAGAACCTAAAAAACATTATATTGAATTTAGAAGAGTGATGAATGGGTAATGTTTGCATCTTTAGCTCATTGGTTATTATCACCAGACAAGGATGTTATCCATGTATCCTAAATTTAAAGTTTTATAGCTGCAAAAGGATCTACATGACAGTTTAAAAAAAAAAAAAAAGCCAAGTAATGTCGGTGAAGAAGTTCAAAAAAGATATACAGTTGGAGCCCCTCTCATTCACTGACGGCACTCGCCAGAATGTCCACGCTGGCGAGCGCTGGCTGAGAGGGACTCCTTTAGACTGGGACGCACACGTGTCCCAGTCACTCGGCAGCTGGGTGGCGGGACCCTGCCCGTCTCCGCTTCAGGGAGACGGGCAGGGTTAGGGGGGGGGGGGGACGACCCACAGGGATGCGCGGTGAGGCGGTAGGGACCGCACGCACCCCCTTCCGATGGATTTATAGTACATATAGGGGGAAATTTACTACGATTGGAGTTCTATTTTACATGGGATGTTGCTATGGGTAATCAATCAGAACCAACTGATTATTTATTTAGCACCTTCTAGAAGATAATAGATGATATCTGATTGGTTGCGCATAGCAACATCCTATGTGAAATAGAACTCCCATCTTAGTAAATTTCCCCCATAAAGTGTTTTCACCTACAGGGCACTGCTCATACTAAGTGTAGGTGTCCGGCTGACAGATGTCCCTCGATAATGTTCTTGAATGATCGATTACTGTAAAGGGTTAAATAACTTACAAAAGAGGTAGGGAAATGGTACGGTGTCAGTTATGGTTGAAATGGAAGATAACTGAGAAAATTCTCTTGACAGAATAGTTAAAGTAGTTGCTATGCTTATAATCAGGAGGTTACTAGAATCATTATAGTTATCAGGGTGAAGTGACATAACGAGACTTCTAAATCAATGGAGAGAATGTAGACATCGGGCATCATATAACTGCAATAAGAATTCTGATGTACAAGCTTAAATAAACAAAGGGTAATCAAAAGGATACATTTTTATTTGCACAACATTAATGAACTGAATATGTACTGGGAGCTAACATGGATCTTGTGTAAAATAAACCATTTATTGCATATAGTTTTTAAGAAAATGTCTGCTTAGTGTCATAGCATGTTATTTAACCAAAACCATGCATTTCATAATATACTTGTGAACAATAAATCATTAATTTTGTACTGTTGGAGCCAGTCTGGTTCTCGTCAGATGGTGACTGCCTTGCAAGGATTTCCGAGTCCTCTCCAGAGATGGCTGGCTGAGCCTTGTGTGCTAGAGGCAGCTCTGGGCACCGAGAGGAAGGCCTTGATGCCTAAATAAACACAAACTGCCACAATTAGGAATAATTAGACCACTTAATAATTTCCAACTAAATACATATACACATACTCGGCATCTGTACTTTCTTGGGTTATAAAGCACTCATCGAGTGGATTTTCATGTAATAACAGCATAATTAAACCTGAAGTAGAAACCTTTGGATGTGGTAGGCCCACACCACACACTTACCTCTCCGAAGTCCCATGTCAGTGCTGCAGCAGCACCACCAATAACCAGGAAAATTGAATGGAACAGTGCGCAATAGAGAAGTCTCATGGCATAGAGACCTTGGTTCCGGAGACTTCTTTTTTTCTGCATCCGCAAATCTCTGGGAGAAAGTCTGCTATGCCATTTTCCCAGTGAAAGGTGCTGCTGCTGCTGCTGCAGCACCACCAGTGACGCAGGTCTTTGAAGAGGTATGCATGCGCCTTACAATCTGGAACAATGCCAGAGTCTACTGTACTGCAGAGAGTATCAGGCCTACATGGATTCTGCACATGGGCCACTTCTCCTAAATTATCACTATGTAAAGTGGCATTATTTTAAAAAACAGAGCGTTTTGAAAATAAACCTTACAGACAAACTGCTGTCACCATATCCTGAACATTATTATATTTTTGTTTTGTATTGCTATGAAATACGTTAGTCACCTGAAGACCTCATTGTTTGTTTCTATCACAGACTTCCAGAATCACACGTTCCGATAATGAGAAAGACAGCGGATGGGATGCTTGGGGTAACTGGAGTGACTGTTCCCGTACCTGTGGTGGAGGGGCGTCCTACTCTTTGCGGAGATGCTTGAACGGCCGGTAAGTATCAGTTGCATAATTAACAGGGACAGGTTGCTTTTGCCTGGGGAATCTCTTACCGTAATTAATATTATTACCTGATACTCAGACTAATCCTAGATCTGTAGAAACATGGACATTGTGGACTGGTTCCTATAATTATGTAACTGCTGTTCAGTATGGTAATTATTCTCCAACAGCTACTGTCTCTCATCCAAATAGCCTCAATGCTTCCAGTGGTGAATGACTGGAAAACTTAATGCAATAATTCTGCCAGAGAAAATGGTAATGCCATTAGAACACACACACACACACACACCCACACACACACACACACACACACACACACACACAAATAAGCGTATTGTCTTATTAAATAGGAAGTTAGTAATCCTTCTCTCATGTAGTGTGTATAATGATCTCTATGTGGTATAATCTGTGTAAGGGACTCTGCCTTTTGTACTGTGTATAATTGGCTCTGTCTGGCAAAATGTGAGTAAGGGGCTTCATCTGGCATAATGTGAGTAATGGGCACCACCTGCCTAATGTGTATATGCCTGGTGTAATATGTGTAGGTAGCTCTACTGTGGCATAATGTCTGTCATAATGGGCCTTATTCTAGTTCACTCTTTCTGACAAAAACCTTCTTAGATGGACAAAACCATGTGCACTGCAGGGGGGCTAATTAGATTTGGGTGAGTTATTTTGTTTCTGTGCATGGAAAATACTGACTGCTTTATTTTTACACTGCAATATAGATCTCACTTTGTAAGTAAAACCCCACCCAAATCTAATTCTATCTGCACAAGTAACATCTGCCCCACCTACAGTGCACATGGTTTTGTCCATCTAAGAAGGATTTTGTCAGAAAGATTGAACTAGAATAAGGCCCAATGTGTGTAAGGGGCTCTATTGAGGCATAATGTTTGTAAGGGGCTCTACTTTGGCATAATGTGTGAAAGGGGCTCTGCCTGGCATAATGTTTGTAAAGGGTTCTACTGTGGTGTAATGTGTGTAAAAGGGCTCTACTGTGGCGTAACATATATAGTGTATTTCTGTGTGGTGTAATGTAAATGGGGCCTGTTCTATGGCTGTGCCCCTTTCCCATGATGCCAAGCCCATATATATTTGCCACACAGCTTTGGCGCACCCTGTCCCTATTTAAGGGATGGGCAGGGGCACCTATTCTCTTTCTGGTACAGGGCACTGAAATGTCTAGTTAAGGCTCTGTAGATAGGTTCAGTACACCTGTACTTTCAGCTCTGAGTGTGCTATGACTTCTGGGGGCACCTGGCTCCCGTAATTGTATGTCGTCCTGGCTGAGGTACCATCACTATTTGCTACAACAGTAACAGACCTTAATGAGGGACGTTTCCAAAAAATCATCAACCCCTTTATAGTTATCTAGCTGAATACTTATGAGCATGATGTTTTAGTTTTCATATCAGTTCAGCAGTTAGAACTCATGTTTTCCTCCCTTACCAATTCACTACATTATAGAACTTGGCAGGCAGCAAGACTACAGTTATTTTATTTTGTAATAATATTACATCTCACTGCCAAAATAGTTAACCCTTTCGTGCTGCATAGAAACTTGGAATCGCACATTAAATGTGTTTTGTTTTTTAATGAACAATAGTATAGTAGGAAACAGAATGGCAATCCTGGCGCCACCCTAGGTTTTGTTCCTGTTGATAAACATTATGATAGGGGACTGTGCTCTGCTCTATAGCAGCTCTCTTTCCCTTAGTTACAGCACTTGTCTCCAGGACCTATGCTTGAGTCAGAGGTGTTTAATTAAAAAAGAGAGACCAGACCCAGGAAACCATAGGAATAAAACAAGAGCCAGAGAAACATAAAAACAAGACAGGTGGCAGGCAGAAAAATATGGGCAAATTCTGTACCCAAACAGCATCCAGAAGAACTGACAAATACAAGGGAAGACAGATAAAGTGAATATCATGTTTAAGACAAAATAAGAGAACTACAGATATCAGTGCACCCACAGATTATGGACTAGATGTATAAAAACCACACAGATAAATCCATCTGTACCAGCAATGAAGAAAACAATTACTTATTATTTGCTGATATGGTACTCAGGGCTGCCATCAGGAATTTTGGGGCCCGGGACTCATTTCTATGCTGGATCCCAGGTGCCCCCTTCCTCACTTGACTTATCATCACTCAGCTCCTGCTCCCCATCTCCTCTTCCGCTGAGCTGCAGCCCGCAGGTCCCGGAGCGTAGGCTTCTTCAACTCAGGATGCCGGTGGCCAATTGAAATGCAGCACTGGCTGGTGAGCCAATTAGGGCTCGCGTACCGGCAGCCACTCTAATTGGCTGCAAGTAACTAAGTTCTGATTGGCTCAAAAGCGGGTGCAGCATTTTAATTGCCGCCGGCGTCCTGGGTTGAATAAGCCTGCGCTCTGAGACCTGCTTTGTTTAGTGTACTGAGCGCAGCACTGAGGAAGCAGTCGGGGGGGAGGGGGGGTTGTGGTGTGCAAAATTAGCTGCCCAGGCCCTTCCGGAGGCCGGGGCCTGGGACAGCTGTACCCACAACACCCCCCTATTGGCGGCCCTGATGGTGCTAACTGCAACAGTATTCTGGAACTGTTATTCACCAGGTTCCTAGTCCTGTCTCATTTCTGGCTCTCCTTCCCTGTCTGTCTGTCTCTATCATCTGTGTACACCTCACGTCACAATTATCTTGGTGCCAATGGGATGTCAGCTCTAGGATTTGGACACATTCCTTCCCAGGCACAACCTGGCATCTGACATCATCGGGTGCGGGGGAGGACGCATCGGGGAGTCTTCAAGCGCTGCCTCCTCTATAGTATGAATGGGACCCGGGTTACCCGTTCACACTGCACAGCAACCCGGGTCCGACACGGCATTAACCCTTCTTTTAACCTAGGTCAGAATGCCAGGTTGCCTGATCTGGGAAGTTTAAAAAGGTGCTTTTAGATATCACCTTGACATAGGTTGACCTGGCAACAACCCGACCCGGTTTAATTTTGCGATATGAAAGTGGGATAATAATTGTACTGTCCAGTATTTGGCAAATGCCCTTCTACTCATTCCAGTGTAGCATCATGCTTTGTTTCTTGCGTTGTCGAGCTAAGGGCCACTTATGTCAGTAAATTGCACTATTACCCTCACACAAGGGAATATTTACTAAGATCAAAGATTCTATCTATTATCTTCTATCAAGTGCTAAAAAAAGAAGTAGAATCTGATTGGTTGCTATGGGCAACATCCCATCTTCAATAGAACTCCCATCTTAGTAAATTTACCCCACAGGGTCCATGGTAGCTGTGAGCCACATTTCAGTGATACTGCTAAAGAGAGAGCAAGAGTAAGGGAGAGAAGCATCAAACCTTTTAAAGAGAGCAAGTTGTACATAGCAACCATTAAACTATTGGATATAATTTTATAGAATGTACTTGAGAATTTATAACAAGATCTGATTGTCTTCTATGGGCAGTTATTACACGGTACTTCTTTCCTAGCATGGCCACAATCTTGTGGATCGTGTACCTTTAAGTTAAGGTACACGATCCACACGATGGACCCGATTTACTTTGAAATCAGGTCCATTTTGCCGGCAAAGGCACAATATCGGGGGCATCGCGTCGGTCGGGACCATTAACATTGGTCCCGACGCGACCGACGCGATGCCCCCGATTTTTCCATAGGCTTCAATGTTAAAATATTTTTTAACATTGAAATCGTGAGAAAATGTGAAAAATGTGAAATGGGCCAATATGACCCATTTCACATTATAGATGTCCCCGTCGTCACCTCACGATAGACGCCAACCCGAAGCGTGGCGAGCGCAGCGAGCCCGCGAGGGGCGGCGGTGCGCGTCCTCCGACCTTTTCATTCCCCTACTATCCACGTCGGCGTGGAGTTGAGAATAGAATAGTGTGGCGAGCGCAGCCAGCCACCGAGCCCGAAGCGTGGCGGGCGCAGCGAGCCCCGCGAGGGGACGCGTATAACTTCACAGGTATACGCGTCCCCTCACGGGGCTCGCTGCGCTCGCCACGCTTCGGGTTGGCGTCTATCGTGGGGTGGGGTTTACGCCGTTAAATTTGGGGGGGTTGGGAATATTTTACATTGAATCCAATGTAAAATCGGGTCCCAGGGACCCGATTTACATTTCATTCAATCAAAAAATCGGGTCGGTCGCGTCGATCGCATCGCATGCGACCAAATCGCATGCGATGCGATCGACGCGATTTTTCCGACACGACCACCCCGATGTAAATCAGTGTGGCCGTGCTAGGAAACAAGTACCTTACACTTCCTCTTTAGACAATTTGACAGTTCTCCCTCATAGCCTTCAAGTCAGTTTTTTTAAAGTAAGTTTTCTATTCAATTGTGGTCATTTTCAGATTGTTTCAGCAATGCATTTTCACTTTTTTAAAAGCCAAAACTGCATCAGGGAAATATAACTAAAAAATGTACAAAAATGCCTGCAGTTTCAATGAAAACACTTGGATCGACAAGTAATTCACAGATCCACGTGTTTTTTTGATCAGCAGTTTTATTGAATAGGTCGAATATAAATTTGACCTAAATACGCCAAACAGTGCAGATTTTTCGACTGTCGAAAAACCAGGCACGTAATTGAATACCTCCCCTTAGTCTGATAGGGATGAAAACAGGGTAACAGCATATGTCACTATACCTATCATGTCTGATATATACTTACTGTTGTGTCCTAGCCCTTTTAAATAGTGGAAATAGCATGCACACGGATGGCTTAGTGGCCCAGCCAAAATGAGGCATGGACACACAAATACTGGCCCCGTTTCCCACACCCCTCTGTGGCTCACCACCCGCAATTATTCACCCACCATAACTCACCATCCCCCATAGCATTCATTTAACATCCTCCCTCTCACAAAATATATTTATTTATTATTCCCCCTACCAATCTGTGTTACCTATAGGTTATGGGACAGAAAGTAACAGTTACCTGAAGCTCAGGGATAATCTGTAGCTTAGGAGGGGACACTATGTAAACTGCAGAATCATCTATCATATCTTTGTATCGGCCATAACTCTATAAGAAATGTGCAGTGATTTGACTTCGATGCTTCATGGAACTTAAGATGAATGTATACACGGGTAAATGATTCAATGTTATTAAGATCAATCTTCCACCACATTCTATTTTAGGAGCTGTGAAGGCCGGAACATTCGTTACAGAACATGCAGCAATAATGTAAGTCTGAATGCCATTATTAATTTCCTTTCTTTCATTGTCTCCAAGTTCCGAAGTCTAAAGTTGGTGCAAGTCCCTGTCTCTGTTTTCCTACTTCTCCTTCACTTTATTTGAAGTAATTGACAGCACGGGGCTTTGAACTCACACTTCCCCGATGCTGTCTCTCCTCAACTGAGTCTTCCTGCCAAGCACTGATTCACAATGTTTTATGTGTGTCAGAAGGAAGTTGCACTTTAGAGGGGATTTACGAAACAGTATTTTGTAACTTGGAGCAGCCAATATTTATACAAGTATTGTCTACAAAAATGAGGCATTTTTGTTCGTTTGAAAGAAAGGATTTCTTTGCAGTTATTATAAGAAAGCATATACGACTCTCAGTTTATCACACTTATAATATTTAATTCTGATTGTACACTAAGAAGTGAATGTTTGTTGCTTTTCCTATGGCACAACACTGGCCTCCTGTGGTCAGAATCGGCAACAAATAGCATACATTCTCTAAAATACAGGTGTAATACAGAGCGCAAATCACATGCATGTATAAAATAAAGCAAGAACACATTTAAACACAAAATAATAAAAAGTATAATTTTTTCTTAAAAGTATTTTAAATATAACTTGGTATGGTAAAAGTGCCTAGTAGCTTGTTTTAGATTGAAACAACCAAAAATTATATATATTTTTTAAGTAAAGGCATGTGCTCATACAGAGACATACCGTAGGTATAATAATTTTTTTATTATTATTGTATTTAAGGAAATCTATGTCAATACATATATTTTATCAGATGCAAATAAATGCATTCAGTCACTATTAAAAAGTTTCCAGCCATTCAAAATAACCAAGATGATTTAGTTACTGTATAAGGATATGCCCCACTGTAAATTGCAGTGTAAAAATAAAGCAGTACAACATTTATGAGCTACATGCTAATGCAGACAGTATTTACCCTGCATGCAAAAAAAAAAAGGATTTGAACGCCTTGCATTGACAATATAATTTGCCCAGTTTGAATCATTGCTTCAGCTCTGATGTACCGTATAGGCCTGATCCACAGCTGCATGTTGTAGCACAGCTGCTGTGACTTTCTGCACAGCCCCCCCCCCCCCCCCCCACCACCTAAATTTAACTCTGCCTCCCCCATCCTGTCTTACAGTACCTGTCCCGTCCATCACTCTGTGGCCGCCGACCGGGAGCCGCAGATCTACTAGCAGACCGGCGCTCCTCCTGGCTCCCTATGACAAAATGTCCATCACAAAATGGCCGCCCCCTTACAGCAGATTGTTTTTAAGGATGCTAGAGGAGGCCGATGCTGCCTCCTCTAGCATCTTAAAAAACTGTCTGCTCTAAGGGGGCGGCCTTTTTGTGATGGATATTTTGTCATAAGGAGCCAGGAGGCGCACCGGAATAGTAGATCTGTGGTCCGGCTCCCGGCCGGAGTACAGAGCAGCGGCGGGATAGCAGTAGTGGCAGCGTAACAATAGCCTGCAGACCCCTGAGCCCACACTTACTTGGCGCTTCCCCGTCACCGTGGCTTCTGCTGCGCTATTGTTATGCCACAGAGTCACAGGAGATGTCTAAAGTAAATTCATGCTACTGGAGCCATTGAAGCTTTTCCTGAGGCCCCACAGTGCAATATTAAGTTAACCAATAGGCTGATATAGCTGCAGCCTAGGGTGTCAGGACTGTGTGTGTGGGGGGGGGGGGGGGGGGGGGGGGGCGCCTTGCAGGTGACAGCCAAGGAATTACAATGAAGGCCTAATTTATTCCATTCTTGTTAGCTATCACCTGTCCCAAATTACTGTGGAGGGGTAAAGTTCTTAAGGTGACTGCTAGATGGCTGTGCCAATGTAACTTGCTGATGGAACCATTACTTTATGGTTATTGTGCACATGTACACATGCGCACAGCAGTTCCTGCTCACTTTTGTAAACTGTCATACTGCAAAAAAATCGCTACAACGTCCACCTCTGACCAACACTAAAGGTTCTCAAGTTCACAATATGCAACACGGCAGTGGCTGTCAGTAAGAGGCAGGGGAATGCAGAGTGTGATAGGGAAAAACAGACAGGAAGGTGCTGACAGGGGCAGCAGTGGACCCCTTAGCACTGCATCTGTTGCACCAATGGTAGTTCCGTCCCTTCACTATGACGGAACACCCCCCCCCCCCGGAGCTCCATCACACAACCTCCCTGCTCGGAGGACCAATGCACTGGCTGTAATGATGATAGTTTCTCTGCTGCACCTCAATAGCCTTCTTCTTCAAGGAGGTTTCCGTTTTCCCTTAGGTGTGCTACATAATAGGCAATATATTGGACAGTATGGTATGAATCAAATTGGAGTAACATTTTGACACATTTTCATGTGCGTCGTCAGTGGGGTTATGCCATATGCACACGTCACATGGGCTGATCTGCTGACCATGCTGATGAATTAGATATGGAAGTATAAATTACATGGTCATACAACAAATTGTGCACTGTGTACACCCGACTGATATATACTTCCATTGGGCTCCAGATGGGCTGGAATACACATCTTTCTGCTGTGTACAATATCCTTAGCTTATCTTATTACATCGAAACGTTATTCTTCATATATATGACCTAATGTGTACCCGGCCTTAGCTAAGCCCTTCACACTTAAAACCTGCTCATATATGAGTCAAAACAGTTGACTTACAGTAGCTGAAATACTAAATGCTGTTGTCTTGGTGCTCTGATTAAGTACACATTGTTTTAGCCCTACATCAATCCTTGCATACCAGGCACCAGTAATAAAGAATTAATACATTAGTTGTTCTGATCATACTAGTGAAGGGCATGTAACACATTTTTCATCTAGTGAATTGAACTTTAGTATTGCAGTTCTAGGTAAAGGCCTCATACACTATGCGACTTCTCCGAGGGGAGAAGTCATATACGATCCCCCTTGAACAACCCGGCAACTTCCCAGGTGGAAGGGTCAAATATGTTACATCCTACAGTATGAGGTTCTCGTATGTGATCCCACCAAGACCTGCAGGATCGGATAAATCTATAGCACAGGCTGTTCGATCTCAGACTTCTATCCAATGCACACAAGACCGCAGATCGGATTGATATCGGAGCTGAAACATGCTATTTGACATGTTTCATCCGATTTCTGGGACCGATCCGTCGGAATCAGATGAAAAGTGACAAATCGCACTCGTGTGTGGGCACCTTTAGAACAGCCGAAACAGTATGTTATTAATCTTAGCCGGTATGGTTGTTAGCTATGAGCCTGTACAGTATGCTCATACAAGCCAGGTTGAAACCAATTACATTGCAGTCTTAGTTCCTTTTGAGGAACATAACATTTATAGTGTACATTTTTTTGAGGAACATGACAACATTTATATTGTAAATAAATCTGTTTCAATATCATTTTCTAGGTGTCCCTTCCTACTTTGCCCCATCTGCTAGAAGTTTACTTAAAACAGCCCCAGTATTGTAATGCACAAATGGAAACAAACTGCTGACAGGCATGAGTGTGCATATAGCTCCAAGGTTCTGGAGAGAACAGAGCATGGCCCCACATAATATAAATGTCGTTATAATCAGAAAACCAGAATTATTTTACAATAAAATTGGTTTCATGTGTTTTCCCTGTCAAGTGCTTTCATAGCAAGCAGCAGGGAGAACTTTTACATTGATGCTGTTCAGTCAAGAGTCTGTTGTCCTGCACACATACTTTTCTGCTTTGTAATATATACAGTAATTATGATATTGTTTAATTGTTTATTATTAGAACCATAGGTCTGATTCTGTGCATGTAAAGACATTTCCCATGTCTCTTTTACTCTTACATATGTAAGACTCTAAAATATTGCAGCTGAGCAAAGCAAGCTTGACAGCCTTGACTCTTCTGCCATCTTTGACTATTTTTGACTATTTTTGGAACTACAAGTATGAGCACAACCTCCTTCAGCTGTGGTGGAACTACAAGTACTAGCACAGCCTACCAGGCGTTTAGTTCTACAACTACAGGTTGCCTCACTCTGTTGTTATGCATCTGTTTTCCCCAGACGTGGCAAACACACATTTCTCTCTTTTTGGTTCTACATTTATGTTCAGCTGTTACATTCTAAAGCCATGATGTAAATTGACAACTTTAAGATAAGCCTTTGGAATTCATATACTAAAAGTTTTTTTTGGGCTGCAAAATATCCAATGTTTATATAGATGCTAGGTTTCAATATGTCATACTTTATTTAGAGGAGGAAAGGAAAATGCTGTGTTATTTTGCCTATATTAAGAAAAAGATCTAACTGTACATTTCTATACATAAAAATGCTGAGTACAGTATGTAAAACATACTTGCATACCCTTGGTCCCCCTCCTGGACCTCTGTGAAGGTGGGCAAGTCTACCGCATTCTCCCTGGAGCCCATGCATTCCCCTTCCCCGCAGCGAGAAGTCCTAGAATTTGTGAGTGTGTGGGGCGGAGGCAAGGCTAAAAAGACATGAATTGCGTCATTTTAGCCCTGCCCCCCCCCCTTTTATGGACCTACGAATCACAGCATTTTGTGGAATGGGGCAGGGTTTAGTGACACCCCCCCCCCCCCCCCTCCATCCATCATTTGGGCCCCCTCTCCAGGCTTCTCCCAGAGAGGAAAACAGAAATGTAGATAAGTATGATTGAGAGTATATATGAGTCATACAAAAGAGGCACATGGCTTACCAAAGGGTCAATATAATGTATAGGTGCATACAGACATTGCAATTTGAGCTTCTAAATTAGACTATGTAGCCTAAGGCATAAGTTGCATATTATGCCATTTATGTGGCATAATATGTAATGTGCACTATGGTGTGTGGTATAATATGTATTGGGCATCACAGTGTGTGGCATAATGTGTAATGTGCATCATAGTGCATGACAATGTGTAATTACATCAAGGTGTGTGGCATAATGTGTAATGTGCATCACAGTGTGGCACAATGTGTAATGGGAATTACGGTGTGGGTAATCCAGGCACAGTATGTCGAAGGGGCTCTCGCTGGTTCAGTATGTCTAAAGGTTAGGGTGTGTCTAAGTGGCACTACTGTGTGGTATAATGTGAATTGTTACTATAATGTGGCCATGCCCTAAAGTTTTGATGCGCACCAGAGGCGAGCGCTGTCCATATTTTCAAGTATCAATTGATACTCCACCCACATTGTAGCTCGATGCTCACAATATCCACAGTGAGGGGTGCTAAAATCTATGTTTGCTTACCAAAAAAATTAGGTTTGGGCTGGCCCTGACTATATTGTATACAGTCTAGTGTTCTTGTATAGGCAAAATTGCTCAAGAAAACTAGTCAATATCTCAAATACATATAGTCAAAATCTCAAGGAAATATTGTTAAAATTGTATGGTTCTCGGCTCTGGGGAGTTTAAGGGAATTTGTATAACCTAAATCATACATAGCCTAAATCTCACTCTGCGTGTGTACCTAAACCCTTTGAGTGCCAAGTGAGTTTGAAAATTGGCAAGTAAACATGTTTATTCATCATAAACATCTGTAATGTTGACCTTGTATACCGTATTTCCCCATCAATAATAATGTCTTATTTCTTTTTCGGTCCCAAAAAAATACCATTATTTTAATTAATGAATTAATATTGACAGCAATTTTAATAAACAGGTAAGTGCGAACAGAACAAACTACCTTTATTCAAAAATGGTCATGTCATCTTCAACAACTCTTTTTTCTGTACTCTCTTCCACGGCTCTGCTGTAAATGATAACGGCACGCACGCCAGCATCATTCACGGAAGAGGGGAGGGTGCGCTCTCACTGTCAGCGTGTGAAACACCGCACTGTGATTGGATGCCGCTGTTAAATCTTTAATAGCGACATCCATTTCATGCGGAGGGGGTGCAGAGCTTATTATCGGGGAAACATGGTAGGAATTATAATCTTGGTACTTGTGTAATAGCATGGCGCCCGTTACGTAGTTAGCGTAGCATCCCTGTCAGAATCAGCATATTGTTCCCGCGGCCGCTTAGCGTAGTTAGCGTCCCTGTCAAAAGTAGCGTAGTGTTCCCGCGGCCAGCATAATCAGCATCCCTGTCAGATATGTGTTCCTGAAACACCCCCACTATCCACGCCAGCCAGAAGTGTGCCGAGCGTAGCGAGCCCTGCGCGGGGATACATTACGTGTCCCCCCGACCTGTTCATACCCCCACTATCCACATCGGCATGGAGTTGATTTGATAAAGTATGGCGAGCGCAGCGAGCCCCGCGAGGGGACGCGGAATACATGTAAAGTAGTCCGCGCCCCCTCGCAGGGCTCGCTGCGCTCTCCACACTTCATAAACTGAGACGCAGGAGCGTGTGAGACAGCTCTCCGCTGGCGCCCGCATGATCCCCTCTCCGCCAATGTCTGCCAGAGCAGGGGATCTGGTGGTTACCGGCGATGTGTGAGAGGCGATCACTAGGTTTGCCATGGACGCCGGGGACAGAGCCGGGCTGCCGCGGAGTCACTACGCTAAGTACGCTAACTATGCTAGGCAGCCGTGGGGCTGCCGCGGAGTCACTATGCTAACTACGCTAGGCAGCCGTTGGGCTATGCTGACAGCGTAGCTTAGCCTATGCTGAAAACGTAGTGTAGCCGGGTGCCGTGCTATTACACAAGTACCATAATCTTTTTTACTTATTTTATTATTAGAATTTATATAACAAATGTGAGTGTGACGCTGGCATTGTTGCAGATATTTTGCAATCTATCACAGAGATATTGGCACTCAAAGGGTTAAATCACTAAAAAAGACCTATGACTGGCGTAAATATTGGGTTTTCATTATTAGGTTTTTCTCATTTATAAAATACCACAATCCTTGTTTACTCTGTGTATTTCACAGCATTAATATAGTCTGCACGCACACATTAGTATACAATACAATGGATTTGAAGAGGGTGCGTGTTTTCCATCAGTTGTACAGTGCCCTCCCATTCCCCTGTGCATACAGTACAGTACTTGTCGATGTATAGTAAACAAAGGTTTTAGAATATTCAGACAAATTAAGTGGCTAAACTAATTTCAAGGTCTGCTTATTTTCCTCAATGTAGGCTGTGTTCTCTAATTAGAGAAACCTTGTTATTAGATAAAGAAATAATTTAGATTACTTTGGGGCTGGTATACACAGACACTTTCAGGTTACAAAGCACCAGTAGTAAGTTTTGGTGTGAGCTGCGGTCAGCAAGTAATGAAAGCCAGTGCTACAAATGCAGCTTTTAAAATGTGTTCAGCAACAGACTCTGATAGTACACACTGGCTAAAGCAAGAAAACTTTCCACAGGTGCAGTCATCTGTGTCCATCTTGTGGTGGGCACAGGGTCAGTGCAAGGTTTCCTGGCACCTTAAACAAAACTTCAGCCTACAAGCTTCCATTACCCACCTCCCAGCCCTCCTGAGGTAAAAGTGTGGAGACCATTTTTATAAGTTCCACCGTTGCCACCTGTAATAAGTACAACAAGGAAGTTTATTTTGGGAAATATCCTTAATTTTGTGATAGGCAGATCCATTCAGGGTACCCTAAGCAACTGCCGAATGGATGAGCTTTCGGTTAATTAAGAACGTTACAGATTGTTTACCTTACAATAAATGGATTAACGGCGATTAAGTACAGTGGGAAAAAATGCAATGCTTCTGAACGCTAGTAAAAACTTTTCTGTCAAATGGAAATTTTTCTGATATTACAAAACTGTTCATAAGTAATGTTCTTGCTGTTCAGTTTAGCTACAGGTATCTGTCGTATTCACTTTATACGTATTTTCCAATGTTATAGCTGTTTGTATCCATTCGTATTCATATTTGGTGGCTGTATTTTCCGCAGCATTGCACGGATCTGACTGCCCTGTGCAAGAAAAAAAAGAATAAATAAATTTAAAAAAAAAATATGTTGTGGGATACCTCTCGGCTATAACTTGTCCCGGGCTCATAGAGATGGTCCTGGTTGTAGAAATACAGGGGGGAAACAATTTGGGGTCACCCCGTATTTCTACAACCAGCACCAGGTTTATGGGCCAGTCAAATGAATAGGGACAAAAATCTGAGAAAAATCAAATGATGTGAGATCAGAGTAATATAGCTACTGTATATGTGTACAGCTACTAAGTACTCATGTTATCATCTATTATAGAGCATTATACAAGGCAGTTATATAATGCGTGAAATGTATGCGGTTCTGCATAAGGAGCTGCAGCTGTGGCAAAAATAACAGCCAAAATGGCCACCACACATACACAATAGTGAAGTTAGTCTCTGGAACATGGCAGGAGCTATTAGTGTCTATTAGTGTATATTATAAAATGCTGAACAAGAGCGGAGCTATGACGCTGTGAGCCCTGATTGGCTCAACGTGGCATCTCCTGATGTGCTGATTGGCTTGCGTTTGGCAAAAGACTGAAAGCCTATTGGAAGAGCTTGAATCCTCTCGGAAGTTGCATGCCCACTGACATCAGTTACATAAATCTTTGCCTAATTACAGTATACAATATGTACTTTGTAGTGTACTTTTAATTTGATCTGCGCAATTCCCTTTTTTTATAGGTTTTCAATGTGCATTGTTCAATTCATTTTGCAGGACTGTCCTTCTGAAGTTGGAGACTTCAGGGCTCAGCAGTGCTCAGCTCACAACGATGTAAAGTACCAGGGACAGTATTATGAGTGGCACCCAGTCTACAATGATGCCACTGCCCCCTGTGCCCTCAAGTGTCAAGCTGTGGGAAAGAATGTGGTTGTAGAGCTCGCTCCTAAAGTCCTCGATGGTACACGGTGTAACACAGAGTCTCCAGACATGTGCATCAGTGGTATCTGCCAGGTAAGTTTCTTTCTTATACACGTTTACTTTTTATACACATCTTATAAATGTTTACTTATACACGTATACTGGATTCTAGTAGATTTATTGTTGTCTTATTGGTTTGTGGATTATAAAGCATATATTTGCAACTCTTAAATATAATGGAAAAGAGCCTGTATTTGTGAATTAGGTGAAAACATGGTACATGGTACAAGATTCACTCTTGCAGAACATTATGGGCAGAATGTAATGCCGCCGGAGTTTGGTGGCAGTGCAGGATGCCAGCCGAACTTGGGCATTTTTTTAAAAGGGGCAATCACTTACCAGGCACAACCATGCTGCTCAGAACTCGAGAGGCTTTACACTTATGATTTACACGCTCCCGTGTACGCACAGGGGAGAGATGTTCTGCATTTCTACGCTTGTGCAGACACTGGGTGCGAGCGGGAACAGTGAACTGCTAGTTCGCAATGCCATTCACACCTAGCAGTGTGGGAGGAGGGTGTGGGGTGGCGGAGAGGGCTTGCACCCATGGGAACACCCAGCATTTCATTCCCATGAAACCACTGGGCATTCCCATGGTAATGGGCTGGTGACGCCGGTGCGGGAGAAGGACAGCTGATGTCAGATGCCCACTCGCTTCCTGCACAAGGTGCTCTCAAATATAAGACACCATAGAGGTGTCGTACATCTGAGAGTGCTGGAGAAAGCATTCGATGGTCGGCGACCATCAAATGATTTTTCCCCTGCATCCAAGGCTGCGAATGGATGTTTATGCTACCTTCAACTTAACTGTGACCTATTTTGTTGTTTAATTATCATCACTGAACTATATAATGCATCATTAATACAGGAGATCCGTTACATGTCTTATTTCAAACCTTAAGAAAATGTGACCAATTTTGTATGCGTATCTTCACTTTCTTGCCAGACACGTTGGGCGAAATGTAATAGGGTGCGATTTTTTAGACATGTGCGATTTTTGGTCAAAAACGGCCGAAATCGCACATTTTCCGAAAATCGCACATTTAATAGGTTAAAAATCGCGGTAAAAAGCGCACTTTTTACCGCGAAATCGCACATTTTAAAGATGCGATTTTCAGTCACACTGAAAATCGCATCCAGATGTTTTCCCATAGGAAACTATAGAACTCGCATATGTAATAGGATGCGAGTTCTAAAGTCGCATATGGGACCTTACCAAAAAACGCAAAAAAAATAGACCAGCTTCTTGCTGGCGATTTTTACAGAACCATGCACAAATCTGTGTGATCTGTGCATGGTTCTGTCCAAAAAAAGGCTAAAAGTTAAAGTAAAAAGAAAAACGGCGTGGGGTCCCCCTTCCAGAGCATAACCAGCCCCGGGCTGAAAGAGCCGGTCCTGGTTTCATAAAATCACAGGAACAAACAAGTTGGGGTTCCGTGCATTTTATAAAACCAGCACCAGGCTCAAGGGCCGGTCCTGGTTCCCAAAATACGGGGGACAAAATGACTAGGGGTCCCCCGTATTTCAAGAACCAGCACCGGGCCCAACCAGCCAGCAGGGTAATGCCACAGCCGGGGGGAGACTTTTTATACAAGTCCCCCCGGCCAAAGCATTTAGCCCTCTGACCGGTCAGCATGGGCAGGGGTCCTGGGGGAGTGGGGACCCCCCCAAAGAAGGGGTCCCCCCCCTCCAGAACTTACCAGCCCATGCTGAAGCCCGGGGCTGTCCTCGATGCCCCTGGGCGGTGGGCATCGAGCTGATATTTGGTGTAAAAAAATAGATAAACTATTGTTTTTTACTGTGGCACTACAAGTGCCAGCAAGCCTCCCCAGCAAGCTGGGACTTGGAGAACCACAAGTCCCAGCCTGCTGGGCATTAAAGGGCCCGCTGGCACTTGTAGTTCCACAGTTAAAAAAATAGTGCACAAAACACACTGACACACATTTTAAATAAAACTTTAATACACACATTACACACATACTAATACTTACCTATCTTCTTCCCGTAGGTAGCCCTGGTCCTGATGTCCTCCGGTCCTGTGTCGGCGTTCCTCTTCATGTCGACGTCCTTCTTGAAGTCGACGTCCCTGTCGGCGATGGCGTCCGGTGTCCGGGTCCGACGAAATCCATGGAGGAAGCTGTGGAAGGAAACCATACTCACCTGTCCCAGCGCGACGTAGTCCAGGTAAGGGTCTTTGCAAAAAAACAAACCGATACCCGAATCCAGCCGGACAGAGAGCCGCACGGTGTTTACATCGTGCGGCTCCGCCTCCCGAATGCCGCTATTGGCCGCCTTGCGGCCTAGCGGCCAATCAGGAGCCGCTAGGCCGCAAGGCGGCCAATAGCGGCATTCGGGAGGCGGAGCCGCACGATGTAAACACCGTGCGGCTCTCTGTCCGGCTGGATTCGGGTGTCGGTTTGTTTTTTTGCAAAGACCCTTACCTGGACTACGTCGCGCTGGGACAGGTGAGTATGGTTTCCTTCCACAGCTTCCTCCATGGATTTCGTCGGACCCGGACACCGGACGCCATCGCCGACAGGGACGTCGACTTCAAGAAGGACGTCGACATGAAGAGGAACGCCGACACAGGACCGGAGGACATCAGGACCAGGGCTACCTACGGGAAGAAGATAGGTAAGTATTAGTATGTGTGTAATGTGTGTATTAAAGTTTTATTTAAAATGTGTGTCAGTGTGTTTTGTGCACTATTTTTTTAACTGTGGAACTACAAGTGCCAGCGGGCCCTTTAATGCCCAGCAGGCTGGGACTTGTGGTTCTCCAAGTCCCAGCTTGCTGGGGAGGCTTGCTGGCACTTGTAGTGCCACAGTAAAAAACAATAGTTTATCTATTTTTTTACACCAAATATCAGCTCGATGCCCACCGCCCAGGGGCATCGAGGACAGCCCCGGGCTTCAGCATGGGCTGGTAAGTTCTGGAGGGGGGGGACCCCTTCTTTGGGGGGGTCCCCACTCCCCCAGGACCCCTGCCCATGCTGACCGGTCAGAGGGCTAAATGCTTTGGCCGGGGGGACTTGTATAAAAAGTCTCCCCCCGGCTGTGGCATTACCCTGCTGGCTGGTTGGGCCCGGTGCTGGTTCTTGAAATACGGGGGACCCCTAGTCATTTTGTCCCCCGTATTTTGGGAACCAGGACCGGCCCTTGAGCCTGGTGCTGGTTTTATAAAATGCACGGAACCCCAACTTGTTTGTTCCTGTGATTTTATGAAACCAGGACCGGCTCTTTCAGCCCGGGGCTGGTTATGCTCTGGAGGGGGGACCCCACGCCGTTTTTTTTTTTAATTTTATTTTTTTACCCAAAATCGCATATATGAAAATGCGCACATTTTCATGACTGAAAATGCGCACATTTTCATGACTGGAAATCGCGGCAAATCGCATTTTTTGCCGCTAATTCGCATCTCATTACATATGCGAATTCGCGGCAAAAAACGCGATTTTTAAAGGTGCGATTTCTGGCGAGTTTGGAACTCGTCCAAAAATCGCACCCTATTACATTTCGCCCGTTATATAGTTTCATTAGCCAAAAAAAAAAGTGGGTTTCCATTACAATGCTGGCCCTCACGTCTGATGTAACTTTGTCAGGAAATACAGGAGTTTGGTGATATCAGCCAATTAAATGGACCATAAAACTGACACTGCTTGAAAAAGCAATTCTCAATCATCTCCCTGACATCAGGGTTTTTTTCTCTCAGAATGGAAAAAACGACAGACTTCTATTCAATTTCAATCAGAAAATATTTTTTTAACTTGGATCTTAGGTTGTAAAATTTTGGTATGCGTTGGCCGGCACAGAATTATTTGAAACGACATAAAGAAGAGTACATTCTGCGGGATATAGGAGGACATGCATGTTCATAAAACTGAAATGGAAAATGATATATTTTATATTGCCGGTTGTCTTGACAGATTTTTAGTAGCAAAAGTAAAAAGAAACAAAGGTGTTACTGCTTTGTGAAAACTTAAAGAACACCAGACATCGGACTTAAATATAGGACTTTTTTTTTTTAGATGTATATGTTTTTGTATTTTTATGATTAGGATGAGGATAATTTACCTGTCCTATTTTGTGAAATCTGCCACGTTAAATTATTTCTGGTAGGTTAGCATTAAAATACAGGTTGAGTATCCCGTATCCGTATATCCAAAAACCGTAATATTCCAAAAACCGTGTTTTTACAGAGTTTTTGTGTTTTTTTTTTCCCCTGACCCTTTTTTTCATACTTACCATGTCCCCCGGCATCCACGCCGGGCTTCAGGATCCTCTTCAGCGGCATCTCCGGTCCTAGGGGTGCATTGCGCGAGTTTGCAAACATGCCGGTGACGTCACCAGTGCGCCTGCAAACTCACGCAATGCACCCCTGGGACCGCTAAAGAGGATCCAAAAGGCCGCCGTGGACACTGTGGATGCCGGGGGACCATTGGGGGAACCACCAGGGGACCATGTAAGTATGTTTAAAAAAAAACAAAATGCTCGTGATCCCGAGCATTTCGTATAAGGTTCCCACACACGGTAAGATTATTTTAAAACAATATGGCCATTTCTGACCAATTGGAAGGAGCAATCGTTTAAAAACCTATCAAGTGTGGACACGATCACGATCCAATGTGGATGCCCACAGCTCATTGATCAAACCTGCTTATCCCTTCAGCAGGAGGAAAGATGAACGACCCGTCAGGCACGATTTGGCCCCATCGTTCCATGTGTATGCATGATGAACGATGTGGCAATGTTGTGGCATATGGTTTGCAGGGTTAGATGGGTTGTTAAACGGGACATAATATAAACTTTTCCCTATATCAAGGGCTTTAACAAGGTCCAGGAGGGAAACATTCTTCAAAGCAAGAGATGTATTAGACAACAAGAACATACACTGAGGCTGGAGGGAGGTAGGTTCAGGGGAAATCTGAGGAAAGATTTCTTCACAGAACGGATAGTGGATATGTGGAATAACCTCCAATCAGAGGTGGTAGAGGGTGAGACAGTCAGAGGCATAGCCAGGGCGGAGCACAAGCTCCGGGCGGCGAGAAGTCACCTGGCGCCGGAGCCGTGCACTCTGCAGCCGGCTCCCCCACCCTGCTAACCGGCTCCCCCGCCCAGACACTCCCCCCCGGACTCCCCGCTGTGCTCGGCGTCAGAGTCCGCCACTATTTTCAATTAAAGTTCACACGCCAGACCGCTAGCCAATAGGCACTTGCGGTCCAGTAGCCAATCAGAAGCAGCATTGGCTGTGGGACTGCGAGCGCCTATTGGCTAGCGGTCCAGGCAGCGGGAGAATTGAGTTCTGGGGCTGGGTGGCTCAGCCACGTACAGCGGGGATCAGCAGATCTAGCTTCATCACGGCAGCAGTGGAGCGGGAGCAGGAACAGGTCTCAATGGCAGAAACTGACAGTGGCACTGGGAACTGTCAGCAGTGGGATCTCTCTGCACCGGCAGACAGCAGTTAGCGGCCAGCATTGGAACCCCTCACACACAGCGTGGATAATATGAAAAGTCCATGTGAGTATTTAAATCTGAATGTTACTTTTCTGCACTGGGACAGGGAAGGGTTTTTTTATGCAGAGAGGGGCAGGGGGGGGGGGTTGTTTGCCCAGAGGGGAGATTTCAATTGGGGGGTTTTATGCAGTGGGAGGGGGAGGGGATTTATATGCCCAGAGGGAGAGGGTGTTATATGCCTAGAGGAGGGTATGTTTACCCAGAGAGGAGATTTCAATGGGGGTACTGTTATGCACTGGGAGGGGTTTCTGCACAAGTGGGGTCTGCAAAGAGGAAAGTATTGCACAGTGGTCTATTCTGAACAGAGACAGTATTGAAACAGGGATGCTCTGCACTGGGTCTGTATGGGGGTATTGCACAGTGAGGGGTATATTCTGCAGTTAAGGGGTATGTTCTGTACTGAGAGTGCATTGAAAGGGTGGGATGTTCTGCACTTGTGCACTGCACCATGTTCGGAACATGGTGAAATCTATAAGGGGGGATGGTATTGCACAGCAAGCTGTTATGCGCTCTGCACTAGAGGGATATATTATGCACAAGGTAATTATTGTATATTGCGAGTTTGTTGCCCGGATGGTAGATCACCGGTAACCAAGTGAACAAAAAGTAGTTCCCCCGCCTCAAAAGTCTGGCCACCCCTGTAGTATGTAATGGGCGTCATGTGTTGCCTTATCTGTAATTGACATTAAGGCATGTGGCTTTGAGTGTAATGGGTATTACAAAGTTCGCTAACATGTGCAATGGGCATTACGGTGTGTGGTATAATGTTAGGCTGCGCCCCCTTTCTACCACGCAGGAGCCCGCCTACTACAAATAGGGGGGGGGGGCGCAAAACATGCCCTTGATCCGGGCACCGTGGCACGTAGCTACACCACTGGAGACAGTAGAGCAATTTAAACATGCTTGGGATAGGCATATTGATATCCTTACAAAGAAATAAGGATCCAATATGTTTGAGGTTACATAAAGTTCGAAAAAGGGAGACTACAGTAGATGGGTCAAATGGTTCTTATCTGCCGTCCAATTATATATTTATAAGTACCATCTTTGGAGATAAACATGGATGGGTATTATTGCTGTTGTCAGTCAGTACAGGATCTAGATGTACATTTGTTTAGTAGGTGGGAGAGAGCTATATATAGAATACTAAACCCCTTCACTGACAGATGATCTACTAATCTACCACTTGCCTATGTCACCCATCATTTCCCAAGGTCACTTCAATTGTAAAAGATAATGTAATAGCGTATTATTATCTTCCAACCTGTACATGTGATGTGGGTAGTTTTCAAATTGGAAACTAGTAGCTATAAACGGCAGCAAATAAAGGGGGGGGCTTCTGATTCTCTTGCTATATAGCGAGATCGGCCCCGTCCCGATGTTTTGGGTACTGCGCATGGTCTATTATGCGCATGTGCAGTTCCCCTTTGTGAAATAAAAAAATTGGGGTGGCCAGGAGCCAACAGTGGCAGGAATGGGGCTCGCTCATGGGGATGTCCAGCCTGTTATGGGTGTTCCCATGAAAATAAATGCTGGGCGTTCCCATGAGTAGTTGGGCGGGCCGATGTCTGCCGGGGGTGGAGAAATCGTTTGCTGGACGGTGACCATTGAATGATTTCTCCAGCAGCGGAGGCATGCGAGGGGGTGTGTTTTTGTTACCGAGGGGAATCGGGTGGGGGGGGGGGGGGGTCATGCATTCACATGGGTGGCGGGCAGCAAAGCCAACCTGAATCATCCCCAATGTCTGTGATTTTTTATCTTTTTAATGCAGAAAGTAAGAATTGAGAAATGGCTAAACACTTTTACTATTAAAAAAAAAAAATAGTTATGAGCGTAACTAGGAACTCAGAGGACCTTGTCCTGAAACGCACGGTTACAGGGACACCAAAATCCTATGACCACTATGTCCTTACACTGTGTTCTCTAGTGATTTGTTGTGTTCTCCTGTCCTATGTTTCGCAGTCACTGACAGCTGCTAACTAATCTTCATTTGTAGCTCTTGTTCTCTTATGCCAAATACGTGCTTGGTTCATTAGTATGACATTTTATTATACTTTGTTCAAACAAGGAATATATGCACTAGTTAATACACATGGCAGCATGTAAAAGATGCCCATGCTGTCACCTGTGTTATTTTAAAATATAGCCTGAGTACAAGCTGGCACTTATGTGTTCATGCACATGCCCAATACCCACTACTGTATTATCTACAAAAGGAAAAGCTGGCACAGAACAATCACATAATAATAATAATAATAATAATAACAACAACATGCTGAGCAGTGCTGCTGCTGCCACATGTCCCCTTGAGGTCTGTACTGTATTTCCCAGCATTGAAAAGAAACTCTGAATGCTGATTAAGCAATGAGGAGACATGACCCCACTAAAGCAGGGCTGGGCAACACCGGCCCTCCAGATGTTGATGAACTACACATCCCAGCATGCTTTGCATCAGTTTCAGCATGGCCACATAGCAAAACTAATGCAAAGCATCCTGGGATGTGTAGTTCATTAACATCTGGAGGGCCGGTGTTGCCCAGCCCTGCACTAAAGGGTTCTGACATGCTGACACTTTATGGTAATCAGGTTATATGTAAATGAGATAGGGCAGGGTTGCCTACCCTCCCGGAATGGCCGGGAGGGTCCCGGAAATCGGGTCCCCCTCCCGGCCCGTCGGAAAGGGTGGCAATCCTCCCGCATATCCCCCCCAGCTCCCGCAATGTGTCCCTCGGCGCGGGGGGGGGGGGGGTCCGCGGGTAAAATGCCGCTATCGCTGCATTTTAGCCCCGTCCCCCGCCATGCAATGCCTGAAATACCGGCATTGCACGGTGGGGGGCGGGGCTAAAATGATGCGCCGCTGTAGGCACGCCCCCCAACAGTGCAGCATCTGTGTGGCCATGCCCCTGAACCGCCTCTTTTTCACTCTCGGATGTGCCCCCCCCCCCCCCCCTGCCTACCAGAGCTGGCTGCCCCTAGGGGTGAGCCAATCAGAGTGTTCAAGGAGGAGTAGACAGGATAGATAGGGGCATGTGATATACAGTAGGAAGCTTCCTCTTTTGCTTCGGAATCCCCTCCCTCCCTCCCATCCCTATTTCTTATTCTTCGGGGGCGGTAAAGAACGGTCATCTTGTGTAGTTGTGTGAGATTGTAGATAGTGGGTGCACTCTCCCTGACATTGATTGTCATGGGCCATGCTTCTGCACGGGGGATGGCCGCACCATTTGAGTGGTGGTGCTGGGAGAGTGATCACCAGTGGTGTATGGATGGTATGTTGATGCTTACCCCCACTTTCCTATCTTGACCGTTCTTTGGTGCCGCCACCATTTTGATATTCTTTAATAAGTTTGAAACGCCAGCACTTGTGTCTGTGTCGTTATTTAGTGTTCAGTATTAATTAAGTTAGAGTTAAGCTATGTTTGAAGTTTATAAAGTGTTGGGCATAAGGATACCCAATGGTGAGTTCATGACCATAGCAAGTTATTATGAAAGACGTTCACTAAAGACAATTAAAAATGTTACAAAGAACTGAGGGACACATGTATTATTACATCTGTGAAAGCATGGACATTTACTGCATGGATATATTAAAAATGCCCTGGTCAAACCTTCCCAATGGCACCAGTGGGTAATTCTGGTCACAGTTTACAGAGTTGCCTACCCTCCCGGAATGGCCGAGAGGCTCCCAAAAATCGGGTCTCCCTCCCGCCCCACCCGTGGAAAGGTGAGAAACCCTCCCGGATACCGGCGGCCACCCCCGAATCTCACTGGTCACATCGGCTTTTCGGGGGAAGATGCAAATTGCGTAATTTAGCCCTGCCCCCTCCTCGAGAACCCACCTACTATAAAGCACAACAGCATTTTCTGTGCTGTATAAGAAAGTGTTCATAACTAATAAACCTTGTGCCTGCTGCATCTATGGCTTTGCTACTAGGCATGAGGTTTTCATCTTGTCTCAGGAGAGAAGCAGAGGAACATCCCTAATTGGCCAGGAGTCATTGTTTATTTATGTTGTTTATAAGCTGCACACCCCCTACCCTAAATGCCTCTGTGCTTAGTCCCTTATGCTGGTTCACTCGCAAAGGCAAATTCCTTCTCAATAGACAAAACCATGTGCACTGCAGGGGGACAGATGAAACATGTGCAGAGAGAATTAGATTTGGATGGGGTTTTACTTCAAAGTGAGATCTATATTGCAGTGTAAATAAAGCAGTCAGTATTTTCCCTGCACAGAAACAAAATAACTCACCCAAATCTAATTCTCTCTGCACATGTTACATCTGCCCCCCTGCAGTGCACATGGTTCTGTCCATTTGAGAAGGAATTTGCCTTTGAATAAGGGCCTTAGAGAGGAGACGTGCTTCCCACTGGGCTAAGGACACTTGCAGGGGTGCCACAGGTTGGTGCTCCTGGACCACTTCAAATTATTTATGGATAAAAGTAGAGCTGGTGGCCACCAATCATAAAATATGTGCACAAAGAAACAGAAGCAAATCCTGCCCTTTACTGCCCTTTGGCATAGGGGTGCTGTGAAAAAAATTCAGATACTCTAGGGTGCCATGATTCAAAAAAGATTGGGAACCCCTGCCCTAGCTCCTTCTTCTACCTGCTGTCACAATGGAACCAGGGGAAACTGCACAAAAGTCAGAAATAACCTTTTGTATCAGTTAGGATAATAGTCTCTATGAAAAGACTCTGGTATTAGATTGGCGTAGATAATAGTAATTGGGTATATATCATCAGGGCACTGGTCAAACAGTGCAATATGGGCCTGATTCAGAGTTGTTCACTGATGTGCAAAGTCACAATCTGTTCAATTATACAACGACAGTGTATGCGTGTAGTTCACATGGGTGTGACAGTCGGGATTCCAACAACCATTAGCCCGACCTCGGAATACCGTCTGTGGGGACTCAGACAGTGGGGGGGAGCGCAATGAAGCCCCTTGCGGGCTCAGTGACTCGCTACACTCGCCACCTATTCTTTTCTCCCTCTATAGGGGGTCGTGGACCCCCACGAGGGAGAATAGCCGCTGCCCGTCTCTGTCAGGCTTTTAGCAGTCACGATTCGTCGGTGTAATGACTGTCAGAATCCCGACTGCCGGTCAGTCATCACATGTACCCGTTCACAAGTGCAAGCCAAAATAGCCACAACAGTAGGCAAAATATCGAATCGCAATCCCCTCACAAAGTTGGTGTTTGGGGGTGGTAATCTACAATTTTCTGGGAGTGTCCAAAAACACACAGGGGTGCCCAGGCGTTTTAAGGGAGGGTCTGTGATGTCAGCGCCAGCCTTTGATCAACCTTCTCAGTTGCAGAGTTGTGGAAAGGTCACACTTACCGTATATACTCGAGTATAAGCCGGCTTTTTCAGCAAATTTTTTATGCTGGAAAAAGTCCCCCTCGGCTTATACTCGAGTGCAGTGGCAGTGTAGCGCAGAGAACAATCAGCGTCTGCAGCAAGGTGAGCACTGGAGGGGGAAGGGGCAGGGCTTGACAAATCCCGGCATCATCATGATGTGCCCTCCACCTGCGCCCCATGATTGCGTGCCTCAGTTTCCCACTGAGGCACCAGGCGAGGTAAGGTCCCGGCAGCACAGCACTGACGGCTGCTTGCCCTCCCGCCTGGCATGCGCAACGTGCTCTGGCTCCAGAAGCAGCTTGGCTGCCTGCCAGAATTGCAAGGTGGCACACCAGTCTAACGGCTCCGGCCCCAGCCCAGCCCCGCCAACGTCAGTGTTCACCCAGGCCATCATCACTCCCACCACCACCGGTATCACAGAGCTGCACTGACCTGAGAGTCTTCAGCTGGGTACACACGGATAGATTTGAAGCCCGATGTGGGCGTTCCCGATCGATGGGAACGACCAATCGTTCAAATTGTTCCGTGCATCGTTAATGATGCGCGTACCCGTGAATCGTTAACGATGGTCTATGGTCTTTCCTGCATGCAGGAAGATCATAGACAAATCTTTTGTCAAGTGTATCCAATCGTTCCGTGTGTACGCACGATGAACGATTTGATACACTCATTAACGATGTCGGAACGCTTCCAACATCGTTCCGTGTGTACCCACCTTTAGACGACGAGTCTGACTAACGCAGACTGACAGAAGAAGGCAGGCATCAAAGCCACAGTGTGAGTGAGTGACACTGTCACAGTCTGAGTCTGTCACTGTCTAGTGAGTGGCTGTTCAGGGCTCTGCTGGATCGTAGACAAATGGTGGAGCGCTAACACAAAATTATATATGACCAATTGGGTATCACAAATATTTTATTTACTAATGATATAGCTAAAAAGGTATATATGTTTTAAAAAAATTGCAATTGCAAATAAACAGTGTACAGCCTAGTAAGGGACATATATGTATAGCAATGGTACAATTGGGGGTATCTCACTTGTTCCTAGATAGGCTCTCCAGGAATAGAGTTGGGCAATCTCCCACAAATCAAAATGGAAAACTGGGATGGCGGGTGTCCATAAACCTGCTGGAGTTTTCTTGGGACTTGATCCAGATTTTTGTTGGACCATGGGGTTCAGTCCTTGATGTATTGTCTCCAGATGTTTTTGTCAGGTAGTGGTTTCCCTTGGAGTGTCCAGTAAGTGTCCAACGGTGGGAAGAGATGGAAAAAAGGAGAGCTGGTTCAAGTGAGAGTCCTTTTGTAATCCCAAATAGGTAGGCTGTAGGCACTAGACCTGACACGTTTCGTCGTCCACAGACAACTTTTTCAAAGGTGTGTTTTTTAAAACATATATACCTTTTTAGCTATATCATTAGTAAATAAAATATTTGTGATACCCAATTGGTCATATATAATTTTGTGTTAGCGCTCCACCATTTGTCTGCTTTTCTTGTTCCCTATTTTCTGGGGGTTGACCTCCCACGGTGTGAGCAGCTTGCCAAACAACTCACCCCAAAGCGCCTGTATATACCGTTCCACCTAGGTGGTACGGCATATATACTTCTCTGCTGGATCGTAATTTAAAGTAATCAGTAATGTAGACTAGTAGTAATACAATTATAGTTAGCCAAAAAGATAATGTGGGCAGTGGGTGACATACATTATGTAATTAGGATTCATATGCAGACCAATCCCCTGGTTCGGTTGGCTTATTGCATTTAATATTTTCACCCACATTATCTCCTTGGCTAATTATAATTGTATTACTAGCTTAATATGTGTAGGGGCAGCACACAAGATGGCTGATGTTAATACTTTTAGGGGCACTTTAATTATGTCCGGCTCCTACACTGTCATCCTGGCTCCTAGATTACAGTATTGCACAGTTATGTGTTTTATGTCTGTCTGTATAGCTGCTGCATTTCCCACCTTAGGCTTGTACTCGAGTCAATAAGTTTCCCCAGTTTTTTGTTGTAAAATTAGGTGCCTCGACTTATATTCGGGTCCACTTATACTCGAGTATATACAGTACTCACATTTGCACAGACTAGAAAAATAATTTGATGGTTCAGGAATTGTGAATGGATGTGCATCAGAATACCAGATAGCAATATTTTCGCAATTCACTCGCAGATTTACACGAGGCGGGTTTTCTTTCTGTCTGGGTGGCAGCTAACTACTCACAGTCATCTGCAAGTTTATGGATCAGCGATTAGGTCTGAATCAGGGCATAAGTACATTAGACATTGTAACTTTCTTCTTGGGAGTTCATAGCATAACTAAAGAAGAACACAGCTGCCAGTGTATCAGGAGATGCAGCCTCTACCTGCTTCCTATTAAATCCATTATGAAATGTTGGTGGTGTTGTACCATATTGCCTACCCTCCTGCATTCTGCAGGAGACTCCCTGAAATAGCGGCAATCTCCCTCTCTCCCTCATTAGTCCAGCAATCTCCCTCATTTCACCTAGCCCAAAGTACACTGTTACATTTTTGGGGATAAAAGGAATGAGAGATAGATACATTTACATTGAATCATCATCAGCACCATTTCCCAGCACTTTAGCAAGTATAGTATCTCTTACTAACTGCTTAGGGGCTCATCTACATTTGTATATAAGTCATTTAAAAAAATTCCTCTCATATGTAGCAGTACACACCCACGATTCTAGGTTCCACATTCACAATCTCTTTTCACAATCTCTCCATATATGGAACTAGACACGCCCTTTTGGTGGAGCATGGCACGCCCCCTCAATGGGGCGCTTTGCAGAATTCTATTTCCATCTATAATCTCCCTGAAACTAGCTTTCAAAAGTAGGTAAGTATGTGTTGTACTGTCATGGGCACGTAATGTGCTCATGCTAGCTCCAAGGCCGGAAGCCTCTAGATCTTCCCTAGAACATATGCATCTGATTCCCTTGCCCGAAGCATGTAGTAGATATGGTAGAAATAATATAAAGACAAGCATACAAAAACAGAAAATGTTTATTATTCCAGGCAATGTGTTCTGGCTGTTATAGTCAAATAGGACCATTGGCCAAAATGCATCAGTTGAAGCACTAAACAACACTATTTTAAAATAGTTTTTAAAATCTAATGTGAATGTCTTTTTAGCCTTTGAACAGTAAACTGTGTATTGTTTATTGGCCCAGTAAACCATTTTTACTACACTATCCTATTTATATGAAGTTGGCTAAACACAAAAACTTAATGGATTATCCTCACTTGAAATAATTGTAAACATTGCTCTTGCTTTTGAAATTTCCCAGGCAAGTTTTTTCTTTGGGGTTTTAAGTGTCATTGTTTTTTCAGTTATTGGTTCCTGCATTCATTTTATTTTATAATTTTTTTTCGTATTAAGATATTTGACATTGTGTTAACCACTGATGTTCCTCCAATGCTTAATTATGTTCTCGGTTTATAATAGCGGAAATGTGAGCATTATATTATGGTGCCATAAATAGATCTTTAATATCCTTTTTCAGAATGTAGACATGAGGGTAGGGCTGCGAAACAGGTGTGTCAGATTTAGCGTTTGGATTTGTGGGGCAGGAAATTGGGTTCAGCACTAGAGGGGGGGGGGGGGGTTAGGGTCATATACACACTGAAATGCCGCTCCATCAGAGGACTCCGAAGGAAGTGGTGATTACATGACAACGTGATGGGACATTGAAGACACCACTGGAGTAGCGGTAGCTGTCAGGAGCAGGTAGGTCAATGCTGGGCCACCTGGGAAGATATGTCAACATTTTATCAGTATATACATGATGAATGTTGACATTATTAGTATGGACATTATGACATTGTAATCATTTACATGTCAACATTATGAATGTATAAATAACACAAAAAATAAATCCATTTGTATTACAACATCATGGTTTGCACTCCCTGCCTCCTCTGTGTTGTGGGGCAGTGTATGTGTTTGACATTAAGGCCACACCTTTGAAGGGCAGGGGAACCTTGAACAGGAGTAACTGGAAGGTACTGAAGATTAATGTGGGCAGGAGCCAGACAAAAGCAGATGGCTGGAGCCAGAGGGAGTATGGTAGGCAGGAGATAGTGAGATAAAAGGAGACTGGAGAGACAGAAGGGGCTGGATCTGAGAGATGCAGAAGGGTTCAAAAGACACAAGGGGACTGGAGAAACACAACAGGGCTGGTGCTGGAGAGACATGAGAGGGCTGGGGAGACACAGGGTTTTCAGAGGATCTTTAAAAACAACAGTTTTATTCAACAGATAATAATAATAAAATGTAAATCCATCATTACTTTCAATACATCTTAAAATTTCATAATGAAAATGGAGGTTTTCACAGTAAAAAATCTTCCAGGGATTTGTCCTTAGAACTTCATTAGGGGTATGTTCTAGGTTCAAAAGAGATATTGAATTGAGGTACCTGATTTGGAGGTGACCTAAATGAAGGCGAATCTCTGAGTTTACCTTTTAAATTAAATTGTCCAAATCTGTAACTCCCCCAGGAGAACATTCAAGTAAATGTGTATTACCCCCCCCCTCCCCCAGGAGAACATTCAAGCAACACTGTACGCAGTTCTCCACAAGGGATCTTTTGGTTCATCTTTTTACCCAAATTGTTCAAATCTATACACCAATTCTTCATGAAGAATGTTCAATCATTGTTGTATGCCATTTTTTGCAAGTTTTCTTGTTTCCATAAAGTGGACATAGTAAGTAACTTGTACTTATGTAGTGCACTTTCTCCAACAGACATTAAAACAATACACATAAGTCAAAGGATTTAGGTAGTACAGTAATAGATAAGTCACACAGACATAAAAGAAAGCATTGAGAGCACAGTAAGCACAATGCAGTGTTGGTGCAGGCATTTTGGATAATAACTTCCATGGGTTATACCTAACAAGGGACAGCCTAACTGAGCTATGCCACAGTGTAACTTTCCCCTTCAGCCTAACTCTCCCTCCCTGGGCAGGGTCAAGGTGGGGGGGCAGCGGCAAGGAGGCAGCAGCGGGCTCCGTCAGAACGTGCGTGCTCACCCCCTTCTGCGGGCTGGCAAATGGCAGCGAATGGCGATAGAATCACCAGGAGCAGCTCTAATGAGAACTGCTCCATCTGTATGTAAGGAAATGGCAAGCAAACGTGTTGGGTCTCCTCCAATTGTCTGCCCAGCTTGCACAGGGTGCAGGCTTTCTGGCTTCCTCTGCAGCCAGGGAAGCACTGCCAGGCTGTGGGGGGGGGGTGCCGGTGAGCAATCCTGCACTCAGGTGGCTCAGCTCCTGCCAGGTGCTCAACTCCCTGTTGCACAGCAGGTGTGCCCAAACCTGGGCGGCAGCAGTGTGGGTAGGGGACTGGAGCTGTGGGTTGATCTTTGCAGCATCTGTGCCTTTGTCAGCAGTCCCTGTGTGTTTTAACTAGTGTAATCAGACGCACCTACAGCATTGCTTTAAGACATGTAAAACCTTTGCCATTGCTCATTCCATCGGTGTGGGATTTGACAAGGTGTTGTTCACGGATGGCAACCACTTGGTGAACCAGCTCCCTTCTCGAGTCTGGCCTGCTACGTACGTTGCTTATAGTGCAGCTCACTTATCCCCATTGCCCATGTTTTAACTAGCGCAATGAGATGAACAAGCAGCAATGCCTTTAGACATGTACAAGCTATGCAGTTGCTCGCTCCATAGATATGGGCTTCCACAAACACTCGTTAGCCATTTTGCTAACTCGCTCAGTACTTGAGTCTGGCTACGTACAGTATGGTCACTGTGTGCTCGCACTGTCCCCATAGCCCCTATGTGTTTTAAATAGTGTAATGAGACGAATGTACAACAATAGGAAAAAAAAAAGGTGCAGCGCTAGGTGGATCAATTGGATATCACAATTTTAGTTTATTTAAAAAATTAAAATTAAAATAATATATGAATAGACAATACAGTATATGTCAGTAACAATGACAATAAAATATATGGACAAGGAAGGCGATACTTATGTCTCTGCATTGCTGCCGTTGTGTCCCTGGAAATAGGGGGCTCTTACTCACTGGGTGATGCCCTTGGGGAATATTGGTTGGCAAGATGCCGTCCTGAATGGTGCAAATAGACGCTGGAGGATGATCTGATTCCCAGTTCTGGGGTCCTCACTATGTTGCGCTGATTTTTTTGGGCGGCTGTGGTTGGTCTCTACACTCTACACTGTGGACTCCATCATCCGCAACATCGTGAGGACCTTTTCCACCATAAGGAATTTGATTATCCTCCAGCGAGAGACCAAACACAGCCCCCCCAAAAAATTAGCGCAACATAGTGAGGACCCCAGAACTGGGAATCAGATCATCCTCCAGCGTCTATTTGCACCATTCAGGACGGCATCTTGCCAACCAATATTCCCCCAGGGCATCACCCAGTGAGTAAGAGCCCCCTATTTCCAGGGACACAACGGCAGCAACGCAGAGACATAAGTATCGCCTTCCTTGTCCATATATTTTATTGTCATTGTTACGGACATATACTGTATTGTCTATTCATATATTATTTTAATTTTAATTTTTTATATATATTAAAATTGTGATATCCAATTGATCCACCTAGCGCTGCACCTTTTTTTTCCCCTATTTTCGCACCCACGAGAGGGTTGACACCCCTCAAGTAGGAGCAGCTCAGCAACACACCCCACAGGGCGCCTATTCCTACTCTGAGTATCCCATCTCGAGTATACCCATTTTTTTCGAATGTACAACAATACCAATTTACAGTACATGCATAACCTACTCTATGCAATAGCATCTTCTGAGAACATGTCTATTTAACATACAGTACCTTACAGTAGTTCTACAACTATAGTATATTTCAATGGAGACCTCACACATGCGCAGTGGTGATTCTTGCGCTATAGTATTCTATTGGATATATCAAGCATGTGCAGTGGGGATTTTTAAAATCTGGTGCATGATCACTGGTATTACCTTCACCGGTAACGCCATAGGCCGTGCTAAGCTCTGTGTGCCTCCCTACGACTAGTTCCACTGCCTCGCGCCCAGGCATGCTGCGGCTTCATTATGGGGAATAACTACCTATACAGCCTAGTCTTACTGCTTGGTATCCTGAATAACATGTTATCATATGATACTAGACTTCTTAGCGATGCTTTATGTTTGCAGCCAGACGAGGCCTCTGTATCATGTACCAGATTAGTTACTGAGAAATGTGCTGTACTCTGCTAATACTGCTCTATGGCTATTTAATCCTCATGTCAGGTCCCAGATAAGGGTAATGGCTCTATGCATTTTATTTCGTACTGAGCCATCCGACCTACGTGACTGTATGTAGAGGATGGAGCTAAGCAGCCTGCAGATAGCAGTGAGTACTGAATCCCTGGTCGGTACTGAAGTTCTGACGTGTCTTTGGCAGGACTGCACATGGTTTGGCAGGTGTTTTGACTCTTACAGTAACTCATCTAAACAAACATATCCTTCTGCTGATGTGGGCTCATTTTCCTCACCGTCTGCAAGTAACAAATCATTTTCTTGGGAGACTTCCTTGGTGAGACGATAGTCAGGATTGACATCACAAAGTACATAGGTGTTCAGCGATAAATTATTTTGCCTTAACAATGTACAGTACTGTAGGTTTATGTCCACGGTAGGCTGAATGTGCTCAAGCTCAAACTGTCCTTTATGTTCTGCAGCAAATTGGTTAATGTGTCCGTTATCTCCAAGCACCAGGCTCAGCTTCAGGGTTTTTATATCCTTCCGTATTTTACTATTTTCCGTATTGTTCCCATTTTCCTAATGTACTTCACACACTTCTCAAGTCTGTTGTAATAAAAGCTAAAATACACATAAAGTTACATTAAAGTTGAAGACATTTAAAGCTTCTTTCCGGCTATAGATCAAGCTGTCTTGGTACAGACTAGGACTGTGGAACTAAGTTGCCCACGGGGAGATGTATCAAGCCCCTGTGCTAACCCCGCTTACCAGGTTCCACAGCGGGTCACGGCGGAGCTGGCGGCCGGTGGCAGCAGTGAGTGACTGTTCAGCAGCAGACAAGCTGTGCAGTGACATTGTGATAGGTGCGGGCACCCTGTGCGGCTGCAAGGCTTGTCCGCCAGTGGAATTAACCCTGATTGTCAATATGTATTAAGCCTTTGAGTGCCAACATCTGTGAGAGATGTGCACAATGGGGCAGCAGATGTATGAACTAGTGTTAACCCCTTCCTGACACAGCCAGTTTTTGCCTTCCTGACAGAGCCCTTTTTTTCAATTCTGACATGTATCACTTAAGTGGGGATAACTTTTTTTTGCTTTTACTTATCCCAGTGATTTTGAGATTGTTTTCTCGTGACACATTGTACTTCAAGTTAGTGGTAAATTTTCGTCGATACAGTCTGTGTTTTTTTGTGAAAAATACCAAAATGTCGTAAAAAATGGAAAATTTAGCAATTTGCAAAATGTTAAATTTTCTGCTTGTGAGACAAATAATCTTATCACTCAAAATAGTTAATAACTAACATAGACCATATGTATACTTTATGTTGCCATCATTATTTCAACCTCATTTTCATTTTTTTGGACACTAGGAGGCTTAAAATATGAATAGCAAATTCTCAAATTTTCAAGAAAATTTCAAACTCTGATTTTTTTAGGGACCAGTTCAGTTCTGATGTGACTTTGAGGGACTTGTATGTGAGACACCCCCATAAATGATGCCATTTCAAAAACTGCACCCCTCACAGTATTCAAAACAGCATTTTGGAAGTTTGTTAACCCTTTAGGTGTTTCACAGGAATTAAAACAAAGTGTAGGTGAAATTTCAAAATTTCATTTTTTTTGCAGATTTTCAATTTTAATACATTTTTCTAAGGAACACAGTAGATTTTACTAGAGAAATGTGACTAAAAATTGATTCCCCCAATTCTTTTGTTTTCATAAATATCCTATATGTGGCCCTAGTGTGCACGTTGACCAAACCACAGGCTTCATAATAGAAGGAGCACCTACTTGATTTTGGAGCCTCCTTTTTATGAGATTATTTTTTAGGCACCATGTAGGTTTCTAGGCACCATAAGATGCTAAAAGTTAGGAACCTCCCCCACAAGTGACCCCATTTTGCAAACTACACCCTTCAGGGAATTCATCTAGGGGTATAGTGTACATTTCAAACCCCCAGGGGTTTCACCAATTTTGATACAACTGGGCTGTGAAAATGAAAAAATTTAATTTTTCATTTTCACAGCTCAGTTGTATCAAAATTGGTGAAACCCCTGGGGGTTTGAAATGTACACTATACCCCTTGATGAATTCCCTAAAGGGTGTAGTTTGCAAAATGGGGTCACTTGTGGGGGGGTTCCACTGTATGGGTGCTTCAGGGGTCATTCAACCAGAATCTGTGCTGCAAAATCCAAATATCACTCCTTCCCTTCTGAGTCCTGCCATGCACCCAACTGGTATTTTTTGGTCACATGTGAGGCATTGCCATACTCGGGAGAAATTGGGGCACAGATTTTGGGGTGCTTTGTCTCCTTCATTCCTTGTGAAAATGAAAATTTTTGAGCCAGATCTGCATTTTTGTGTAAAAAATGTAATTTTTTACACAAAAATGCAGTTCTGGCTCAAAATTTTTCATTTTCACAAGGAATGAAGGAGACAAAGCACCCCAAAATCTGTGCCCCAATTTCTCCCGAGTACGGCAATGCCTCACATGTGACCAAAAAATACCATTTGGGTGCATGGCAGGACTCAGAAGGGAAGGAGTGATATTTGGTGGTGGAATGAATGGTGGGTGCTATGTCGCATTAGCAAGACCCCCGAAGCACCAATACAGTGGAACCCCCCCACATGTGACCCCATTTTGCTCACCAGCTTTGGGAGGGGGGCTGGCGCTGCGGCTGGTGGGGGGGTGGGAGGGGTGCTGACGCTGCGGCAGCCGGGTGGGTGGGAGGGAGGGGGGGCTGCCGGGTGGGAGGGGGGGGGCTGGCGATCGGTGGTGATCGGTGCTGTACTTAACAGCACCGATCACCACCGATCACTGTGTTACCGAGCGGCTTAGCCGTCGGTAACACAGAAAACGCTGCAATTGGTTGTTCACATTTGAACAGCCAATCGCAGCGATCGCCGCGAGGGGGGATGTCTGCTGTCAGGGACAGCAGACATCTCCAAACTGTCACCGCGTCTATAGACGCGGTGACAGTTTAAAACCATGACGTATATATACGTCTTCGGTCGGGAAGTACCTCCCGACCATGACGTATATATACGTCATATGTCGGGAATATCTTTCTATCTTTCTATCTATCTGTCTATATATATATATATATATATATATATATATATATATATATACACATATATATATGTGTATATATGTATATATATATATATATATGTGTGTATATATATATATATATATATATATACACATATATATGTGTATATATATATATGTGTATATATATATACACACATATATATATACACATATATATATATATATATATATATATAATTCAGAACATTTACATCTCATTTTATGTATTTTATTTATTTTATTTGTGCTGCAGCTGGCGGGGGGGGGGTGGGAGGGGGGAAGCGCTGCGTGCGCTGCGGCTGCCGGAAGGAGGGACAGCCGGGTGAGCTGCCGGGTGGGTGGGAGGGGGTGCTGGCGATCGGTGGTGATCGGTGCTGTACTTAACAGCACCGATCACCACCGATCACTGTGTTACGAGCGGCTTAGCCGCCGGTAACACAGGAAACGCTGTGATTGACTGTTCACATTTGAACAGCCAATCACAGCGATCGCCGACCGGGGGGGGCATCCCTGCCCCCCCTGGGCAGCGAGGGGGGATGTCTGCTGTCAGGGACAGCAGACATCTCCAAACTGTCACCGCGTCTATAGACGCGGTGACAGTTAGAACTCATGACGTACATTTACGCCATGTGTCGGGAAGTTCTTCCCGACCATGGCGTAAATGTACGTCAAATGTCGGGAAGGGGTTAAGTGTAGAAATGCACTTAACGCTAGTTAACTGGGGGGTTATGTTTCCCCAATGTATTACTAGCGCACCTAACGTGCGCTAGTGACAGCCCACCAAGTTACGCTTCGCGGGGGTGTCCCCTGCAACCCCCCCAGTGAATAGCGGTCAGGGCAATGTATTAAAAGCCGCCCAGGTTGTTAATACATCGCCCGTTGTTAATACATTGCCAGCTCAGGGCTAGCGTTGTCCTATCCCCCACTGCAGGGACAATGCTAGCCCTGCTGCTGGCTCCAGGCTGTGCCCAATATCTTGCGATAATAGCGAGATCTCACGCATGCGCAGTGAGCAGGCCAGGCAGGCAGAGACACCGCATCAGTGTGAAATGATGCGCTGTCTCCAGGAGGGGGACAACGCCGGAGAAGAGAGTTTACGCTCCCTCACTTCGGCGGGCAAGATGTAAATAAATCTAGTTAGTATCCACTCCTGCTTCGCTTTGTTAATGAGGCAAAGCAGGAAGTGTTATAGCAGCACGATAAGCACCGCTATAATACATCTGCCCCAATAGCCGCTAAAAATGCCAGCGCTGCTCACATTTGTTATATAAATTCAAATAAAAAATGTTGTGCAAAAAATATTATATTTCCTATATACAGTAAGACAACCATTACTGGTCATTATGATGAATAAGAAAAATTGCTTGCCAATTTTCACACATATTTTGACAAATTCACTTGGCACTCAATGGGTTAATGGTGGCTTTAGCAATATTGAATTCTCACCCTCAGGTTTTTTTTAAAGACATCTTTTCCATCATTATTTCTACCTTTTCAATGTTACCAATATAAATTGTTTTTAATCTTCTGGTGAGAATCTGTTATTTGGTGGGACTGATATTGTTTCCTTATTAACCCTTTGAGTGGGAAGTGAATTTGTCAAAATCAGTGTGAAAATTGGCAAGCAAACATTTTAATTCACCATACTGACCTGTAATGTTTATCTAGATGCTCCCTCTTATCACACGCCTTTTGCCTCAGCAGTCATCAGGGGCGGATTGGGAATTAAAACCAGCCCGGGAAATATCTTGAGGCAGCCCGGGGGGCGGGGAGGTAGGATGTTGCGCGCCGCAGGCGCGCCCAATTTTTTGGGGGCGTGGCCTAGCAATGTGGGGTGTGGCCTATTTTAATGAGGCCACGCCCCATTTTTGACGCTGTGGGGCATGGCTAGTGGCTCTGAGCTGCTGGCTATGTCCCCGGCAAGGACAGAGAGAGTGACAGCAGACAGAGAGTGACAGCGAGGACACAGAGAGAGCCACATATGTATATTGAGTATCACTGTGTGTGGCAAATGTATAATGGGCATCACGGTGTGTGGCCTATGTATAATGAGTCCATTATACATAGGTCACACACTGTGATGCCCATTATACATATGCCATACACCGTGATGCCCATTATACATAATTGAAATGTCAGCCGAGAGGGGAGTATGAGTGCGTTCTGCGCTGCACTCTCCTCCTGTCCCTGTCTCTCAGCTCATCATCAGTAGTTCAGCTGCTAGCAGCCAGTGGTGGGTAAACGGTGCTGCCAGATGGTGTGCCCACAGTGCAAATGCACTGTGGGCAAGGCACAACTGGCACACAGATAGTTACGTCCCTGTGTGGGACACAGATCAGGCTGCTTCTGCCTCCACCATACACAATATTATGTTGTTCACTAGTGTTTAATGACAGGGGGCATGTGTTGGTGTTGGTGCACTGCCCTCCCCTAAAACAACCACTGTCTGCCAAGATAATGATCTTTCTTTTACTTACCATGTTCTTGGTCTTCTTTCTTCTCCTTCTGTCTTTCTCTTTTCTTCTCCTTCTGTCTTTCTTCTCTTTTCTTCTCCTTCTGTCTTTCTTCTCTTTTCTTCTCCTTCTGTCTTTCTTCTCTTTTCTTCTCCTTCTGTCTTCTAGGGCTCCTCGCTGTATGCTCCTCACTGAATGATGCAAAATGTTATGAGGTGGGAGGGGGTCTCTTTTCAAGTGTAAAGGCCCCCCTCCACTAGTGCACTTTGGAATGTTTAATCCGATGCAGAGCAATCAAATTAAATTAAAATGTAAAATGGAGGTAGAATCTACCTTCATTTTACATTCCCTCTCCCCCAGGACCCAGATAGCAGCATATTCTACCAGGTAGCAGCATCTTCTACATTCATACATACTACACCCACTGCCGCTCTCATTCATACATACTACACACACTACCGCTCTCATTCATACATTCTACACACACTGCCGGCCTCATTCATACATTCTACACACACTGTCACCCTCATTCATACATACTACACACACACACTGCCGGCCTCATTCATACATTCTACACACACTGCCACCATCATTTATACATACTACACACACACACACACACTGCCGCCGTCATTTATACAAACTACACACAAAGACACCGTTGTACATACATACTACACACTGCCACCCTCATTCATACATACATACATACTACATACTACACACACACACTGCCGCCATCATTTATACAAACTACACACACTGACGCCATCATACATACATTCTACACACACTGCCACCATCATTTATACATACTCCACACACTGCCACCCTCATTCATACATACTACACACACACACACTGCCGCCGTCATTTATACAAACTACACACACTGACGCCGTCATACATACATACTACACACTGCCACCCTCATTCATACATCCTACACACACTGTCGCCCTCATTCATACATACATACATACATACTACACCCACTGCCGCTCTCATTCATACATACTACACACACTGACGCTCTCATTTATACATACTACACACACTGCCTCCCTCATTCATACATACTACACACACTGACGCTCTCATTTATACATACTACACACACTGCCTCCCTCATTCATACATTCTACACACACTATCACCCTCATACATACATACATACATACTACACACACTGCCGCTCTCATTCATACATACTACACACACACACTGCCGCCGTCATTTATACAAACTACACACACTGATGCCGTCATACATACATACATACATACATACATACATACTACATACTGCCGCCCTCATTCATACATACATACTACACACACACACTGCCGCCATCATTTATACAAACTACACACACTGACACCGTCATACATACATCCTACACACACTGCTGCCCTCATTCATACATACATACATACTACACCCACTGCCGCCATCATTCATAAATACTACACCCACTGCCGCTCTCATTCATACATACTACACACACTGACGCTCTCATTCATACATACTACACCGACTGCCACTCTCATTCATAAATACTACACACACTGCTGCTCTCATTCATACATACTACACACACTGACGCTCTCATTCATACATACTACACACACTGACGCTCTCATTCATAAATACTACACACACTGCTGCTCTCATTCATAAATACTACACACACTGCGGCTCTCATTCATACATACTACACACACTGACGCTCTCATTCATACATACTACACACACTGACGCTCTCATTCATACATACTACACACACTGCCGCCATCATTTATACATACTCCACACACTGCCGCCCTCATTCATACATACTACACACACTGACGCTCTCATTCATACATACTACACACACTGCCGCCATCATTTATACATACTCCACACACTGCCGCCCTCATTCATACATACTACACACACTGTCGCCCTCATTCATACATACTACACACACTGTCGCCCTCATTCATACATACTACACACACTGTCGCCCTCATTCATACTACACACACACACTGCCGCCGACATTTATACAAACTCCACACACTGATGCCGTCATACATACATACATACTACACACTGCCACCCTCATTCATACATCCTACACACACTGTCATCCTCATTCATACATAAATACATACATACTATGCACACATGTAGGAAGTGGTGCTTCCTCCTGCACCCACAGGAGACGGCGTGCACGAGAGGCAGATTCCTGGCACGGTCAGGAAGCTCCGGGTCCGCCGCTGTATCCAGGTCCGACCTCGGCTGTCTTCCGGAAACCCAGCAGCAGCAGTGCTGCAATAAGCCCCACCGCCTCTTCCTACCGCAATAACTTCCCTCCCAGTCCGCCCGGCAGTACACTGCCCCCCCCCCCCCCCCATCTGTCAGCCGGAAGGGGGATGACGGGAGCGACGGAGTTCCCATGGGCGGAAACAGACAGCTCCACTGAGCCGCGGCGCTGAGTAGACAGGGGAGCAAAGAAAAATAAGTAAATCAGTGCTCGAAGAAAGTTCCTGGTATACACATACACACACAAATACACTTCCCTGAGACCAAAAAATATTATTTCTGGCAGTGCCACTGCCATATACCTGCCTCCTTTGGCCGCCCTCAGACCTGCTGCTGTCTGCCTGCTTCTAACGCTGCTGCTGACAGTCGGCTCACCTGCTGTTGCTCGAGTCTTCAGCTGCCGGGTGGAGGGGGAACGGGCGCTGGGAGGTGCAGCGCGCGCATGCGCAGCAGCCCTCCCGCAGCCATTTTTTATTTGGGCAAAGTGCCCCTTCAAATGAGTTGTGGGAAATGGCCCAGTTTTCCATTGGGCCAATCCGCCCCTGCCGGAGCCTGTCTATTCAATGCCACCTCTGAACTGGGGAAAATGCAGAATTTTGTTGGGTGGGGGAAGGGGGGGGGGGGGGGTTCTGTGCATGTATTGTATGTACTGTACATCATTACACACACACTTTTGTACACAGACATACTGTACATACATGCTGTACATACATACATGGCATACTTACAAAAACATCACACATACTACACACTACAGACACAGACAGCACATATATACACACTTCAAACACATACACACACACATACAATCATCAACACACATAGCATATACACACATTACTTACATATATCATATACATACATACATACAGCATATACACATGGCATGCATAGACACAGCATATACACACTGACACACACACAAAGCATAACATAGCACACATATACAGCATGTACACAGACACACACATAATGTACACACTGACACATATAGCATACAGACACACACACTGCCCTCTCAATATCAGGAGAGCAAATGCCAGCATAGTAACAAAGCCCATAACAAAGGCATTTAACACTCACCCCTTCCCTGCTTGCTTCAGGTTCAAGAAACTTCCTGCATCCCCCGGCCTTGTGGAGTACAGCCTGAGAGGAGCTGAGCTGCACGCTGAATCCACAGCTAGCTCCCCCTGCTGTCAGCCAGCAGCACAGCAGTAAAAAAAAACTCACTAGGAGGAGGAAGCCGCCCGAAGCTGTCAGCTCTGTGAATCGGGCTGAAAGCACCGCGGGAGGTGCTGCGTGCGGCCGCACATGCGCACCAGCCCTCCCGCGGCCATTTTTAAATTGGTCACAGCTGAGGCCGGCCGCGGCCATCTTTGATTAGAGTACTTTGCTGCGGCCGCGGCCGGTAACCGCGGAGATGGCGGTTCGGCGGGCCGCGGCCCAGCCAGGGAGGGTGGGCGGCCGCTAAAACTTTAAAATGTGCCGGCCCACCGGGAAACGGCCCGGTTTCCCGGTGGGCCAATCCGCCCCTGGCAGTCATGCACAGCTGCAGAGTCGGCACTGTGTAGATATTATTACAGTATCCCTTTTGGCTAAGGCACTGTCTCCTGGTCTTGAAGCGGTGGCCTCCCAACAGACAGCAATTAAGCCGGAATCCCCAACCTCTCCCTCCACCTACAACCTCTTCAGTGGGTCTGGTGCGGGTGGGGGGTGGGCTGCTGTGCCGCTCCCAGAAGATAGCACCCCAAGACATGTGTCACACATACCTAGTGGGAAATCCACAACTGACGGTTGGATTGTTTCTGAGATGAGAGTAAATCAGAAAAGAGCTGTCCAGCTGGACAAACCATGAAGTAGTGCAAATCCATTTTTTTTCTGCTTACAGGGTAAAGTAAATACTGTTTGCTCCCCCTAGTGTTTTACCCTCCTCTCCTGCAGTTTAACTTTAACCAACCTATTAGTGCCTAACCATAACCCTCCAGTGGCGTAACTATAAATTTTGCTCCCCCCTGCCAAAAAAGTTCCTGGCGCCCATAAAAAAGTTCCATAGTGCCCATTACACCACACACACCGCAAAGCCCCTTACACCGTACACCCTCCCTCCCCACATACTCAAAGTATGTACAGTGTGCGCCGAAAGGGTTTGACCCGTGATTGAAAATACAGAGCCTCTTGGGCCAGGATTACACACACTGGGCCAGGATTACATACACTGTAATACCCATTACACATTGTCATACACTGTAATGCCAGTTACATATCCTCACACACTCTACTGCCCATTACACATTAGGCTGAACACCGTAATGCCCATTACACATTAGGCTGAACACCGTAATGCCCATTACACATTATTGCACACCGTAATGCCCATTACACATCATGACACACACCGTAATGCCCATTACATTATGCCACACACCATAATGTCCTTATTATGTTACACATATAAAGCCCAACACATATAATGTCCCCAGTAATGTCCCTTATGCATAATTTCCCCCAGTAGTGCCCCTTAAACATTTCCCAGCTGGGAGGGATGCAGCAGCCAATTCACCCCAAGGTCCTGACACCTGTCTTGGTAACCCCACTCCTGTAATCCCCATAACTATAGTTACCCCTCTCCTATGACCTCCAGTAACAATAATGAACCCCTCTACTGTGATCCACCATGATGTTTCAGATGTACATTACACAAACACATAACCATAGTGGACTCAGCCCCCAGCCCACTCCCTCTGTTCTGCTAGGCTGACCAAATACCTTGACCCGAGTAGGATGAGCGGGGTGGTCTCCATGAAGTAAGTTGTACTGCGGTGGCTGGGAGCTGCCCCTGGCCTGGTAGATGAAGCCGAAGCCCCCAAAACACAGCACCTCCAGCACCCGCTTACCAGCAGGGAGGGAGCCGGGAGCCTGTCAGGCCAGCGGACGAGAGCCGGGAGCCGAGAGCCTGTCGGGCAGTAGGTGCTTGGGACACTGAGATGAGCGCCGCCCATATGGACGGCGCTGCACAGCAGCAGCACAGTGATCCGCATGAGGTGCAGGTGAGCAGCATGAGGGGCTATTGCCCCCTTTGCCTTCCCCTGTATCCGCGCCTGTCAGTAGCAGGATCTGGGCACACAGGCTGGGGGCATAATACCTGCAGCAGCCTCCCTCATGCGTGCTGCACCTGAAATTCCCAGCGCTCCCCACAGACCCCACCGGTACTGGCTCCCACAAGCCACCGCGGGGTCTGCAGCATGATAGTTATGCCACTGTAACCCTCCCCTCCTGTAACCTAATTGTAGCCATCCACCTACTGCCTAACCCTAACTGGTGCCTCCTTTAACCTAACCCTAGCCCTCCTCTCCTATTATCTAGCCTTAAACCTTGTAGCAGGTTGTGCACAATGCATGTAGACATTTAATATGTTGACATTATGAACATGATGACATACTGCCCATGCAAACATGTACAATATTGACACCCTTATTGTCAACATTATGAATTTCTATAATGTAAATGTAGACATTATGACTACATCCCAATTATAGTACATGGATCTCGTGCAAAACATCTGCAAGCTCATTTCAGAAACTTTCAGAAACATTTATCACCTCCTGGGTTTGGGAATGATGTCATAGTATCATAGTACATTATTACATAATGGAGCTGAAGGCTCTAGAAAAGTTTGTCAGCTTGATGAATAATTTGCTGCTGAAGCATAGAAAGTAGGTTATTTATGAAAAAAGATGATTGCAATTATCTCCAACTACCACTTATCGCAGGGTAAGAATATCAAATTTTGCCACTATTTGTCAATAAAATTAAAATAAAAGATCTCACAGGGGTCAGCTTTGCGATACTCAAATTCTCTGCTACACTGACCTGGAATGGTAAGGTTTACCTGGTTGCTTTATTGTGTCAATCTTGGGGGATCTGCACATATATGACCCAGCATGCCTAATGAAAAACAAAAATGTGTTACTGAAATGATAAAGCGTTTGTAATTCATTTGTTTCTGGTGTCGCCAAAAGGAATGCAGCCATACTGTACATGTTAAAAAGGCTTTGCCTTGCTGAGCACAGTGGTGCTATCTCTGGAGAAACTTCTAGAATATTATCATCTACTGGTTTATCCAGCACTGTAACTAAGGTGCAGTGTGTCCTTTACTGGTCCCAGATTTGTGAAGTAGAGAATAGATTTGGGAAGTAGAGAATTGTTGGGCGTTCTAAGGACTTTTTGGCGAAGCTACTGAGCTCTGCAATAGCGCTGCATGAGGCCATTTCAGTCACCCTGCAAGCCACATGCAAGTATAATGGTGGCAGCAACTAGGGCCCTGTGCGACAGCGCCACTCACACACTGCTAGTTACGGTTCTAAGTTTACCTACTAGCATTAACAAAAGAAGTAACCTCTATAGCAAAACAACCATTTTCTGGAGCAAAGTTAGGACTTTTCACCATTTCTAAAATAGACTTCTCTATAAAGAGTGCATAGAGGGCCTTAGTTTGAAAATTAAATTACACAAACTTACAAGTGCCGTGTATACGGTCACATGGTCGACCACAGGGAGGTCGACATTCATTAGGTCGATCACTGAAGGTCAACAGGCCTTAGGTCGACACCCTCAAAAGGTCAACATGGGTCTAACTCTACAGGGTCATTAGGTTGACACCCAATGATCCCAACCCAAGTGCCAGTGGTAGCGTGCAGGGGGATGCCCAGCACAGGGCAATGCCACCCACCAGATTCCTCCCCGCAATGCATTCACAAAATTTTGTGAATGCCTCGCTATTTTGTGAGCGCTTCGCTATACAGCAAAGCGCTTGCATATCACCAGTTGCCCCCTGGTTGCACAGCCTAGCTGTAAAGCCAGACACAGAGCAGCCATCTTTTGGGTCACAGCGGCTCTGTGTGATGTCACTCAGCCCCCACCCCCCTCCCAAACGGTCCGGACACTCCTCCATTGTCTATGTTTTGCCCCACACGACGGCACCCTCGCCGCCCCATCTCCACTACTGTGGCCCTTAGCATATTTTGCAATGCGACTGCAGTTTATTAGGGTGCTCCCAGAGAATGATAGACAGCTGTTGGTTGAAGAAGAATGAGACTGAGCTATAATTACTTTTCCATGCGAATGTCTGAATTAGTGATCTGCAGTCAGGTGAGGCACAGGAGGCGCACTGCAGTATACACACAGAAAAAGATGCAGGCTCACTATGCAATCATTATTACTAACTAGCAATTATGAGGTTGTTAGCATAAATTTGGCCAGAAAAACAAAGTTTTTATAAATTTTTTACCAAGAAACATTTACTATATTACAGAATATGGCCCTTTTTGTGCTATAGGTAAAATACATTTTATCTAGTTCAGAATCAATATAATTTAGCTATGAATGAACAAACAAGTTATAGTAATAGTAGCTATAGATGCAGCAGTCACCCATTATTGTATTAACTGAAGGTGTGGAATAGGTAAAAGAAAAGAACAGAAGTTGTATTTTTTTCTGCTTATTCAATATATTTTGTATAGTTTATGCATTTTAGAGATGTTGATGGTAGTGATCACTAGTTGGTCAGCATAGAGGTTTGATGACAAAAATCTGCTTTTTTCTAGTAGGTTCACACATTTTCTAACAGGCGACTTGCACCAGCATCCACCTTGGACCCATTGTGCTCAAGTGTGAACTTGAAATCAAGTAACACCCCTTTCACACTAACAAGCGCTTGCAAGCCGGGTCGCAAGCCAGGTGCAACCCGACTTGCAAGTGATTTCACACTAGCCGCACAACCCGGCGTAAAGCTGGGCAGGTGACACAATTTGGAAGCTTGGCCGGTGCGGCGCTGAGAGATGTTACCCGTTCACACTGCCCCTGGACCCGTGAGCATCCCATGCCCAACTCTGGTCAAGACCCGGGTTGATATCCTGGAACATTGGCCCCGGGACAATCTTTCAGGATCCTTTTACACTGATCAATTTCCTGTGTTGTTGCGCGTTCATGTGCAATAACCTGGGAAATATTTGTCAGTGTAAAAGGGGTATGGGCCTAATTCAGACCTGATCGCAGATTTGTTCTCAAAATGGGCAAAACCATGATCACTGCAAGTGGGGCAGATGTAACATGTGCATAGATTTGAGTTATTTTGTTTCTGTGCAGTGTAAATACAGAATGAGAATCCCTTATCCAAAATGCTCAGGACCAGGAGAATTTTGGATAATGGATTATTCAGTATTTCAGAATATTTTTATATTTCAATGATGTATCTTGAGGTATATTGCATTTATGTTGTACAAACACATCAAACACATGAAATACACACAAATATATTTTATTTGTGCATAAAACAAGGTTTCAAAACATGAAACAAAGTTTGTGTACAATCTCAGGCACTGAAATAAAATGGCAAGCAATCATTTTCTTGCACATATTTAGTGCCAGTTATATATCAAGTCCTGACTAGTGCTGTTACAGATGTCCCCAGTAGTGCTGTTACAGATGTCCCCAGTAGTGCTGTTACAGATGTCCCCAGTAGTGATGTCACAGATGTTCCATGTAGTGATGTTACAGATGTTCCCTGTGGTGCTGTTACAGATGTCCCTGGTAGTGCTGTTACAGATGTTCCCAGTAGTGCTGTTGCCGATGTCCCCAGTAGTGATGTTACAGATGTTCCATGTAGTGATGTTACAGATGTTCCCTGTGGTGCTGTTACAGATGTCCCTGGTAGTGCTGTTACAGATGTTCCCAGTAGTGCTGTTGCCGATGTCCCCAGTAGTGATGTTACAGATGTTCCATGTAGTGATGTTACAGATGTTCCCTGTGGTGCTGTTACAGATGTCCCCGGTAGTGCTGTTACAGATGTTCTCAGTAGTGCTGTTGCAGATGTTCCATGTAGTGATGTTACAGATGTTCCCTGTAGCGCTGTTACAGATAAGGGATACTCAACCTGTACTAGCTTCTTTATTTTTAATTGCAATTTAGTTTTCAGTTTCTATATACCACACCCAAATCTAACTTTCTATGCAGATGTTAAATTTGCACCACCTGCAATGCACATTGTTTTTTCTATTTTGAGAATAAATTCGTCCTGCAATCAGGTCTGATTTAGGTTCATGGTCACTTACTTGATTTCTTGAGCACATCATATCATATCATATCCTACCATATGTTATATGGCACCAGACGTCCCTTTTCTTTGCTATCAGAGCCATATCATGTGCCTTAAATACCATCAAACAACTCATGCCCCTTTATATGCAATCTGCTCCATATACCCCTTTATATACCATCAGACTTCTCCTAATGCACCTTTATATACCATTCTACCCCTCCTCCACATGCCACTTTTATATGCCATCAGACCACTTCTCCATTGGGGTGGATAAAAAGTCCATGTGCCAATTTATATGCCATCCAAGAGCCCAATTAACAATATTCCTCCTGGATTGGCTTGTGTAGTATTACCAAACCCAATAATTGCGCTGGTAGGTCTACAGGTGCTCCCTAAGTCTAATAGTGGGTACACAGGGTTCGATGTGGAATTCAATTCAATTTCAATTTGATCTGGCATTCAATTCAATTTCGATAATATTTCTACTATATACTGTAGTTGCACGCTTCGGGATCGAATCTGCATCGATTGTGGAAAAACCATTCGATGCCCATTCGATTTGATTGGATTTCGATTTGATTTTGCTTCTGTAAGCGAAATCGAATAGAAAAAGAGTGCATATCCCACCGTGTGTACCCTCTATTAGAGCTGACCTGAGAGTCACTCACGTAATGTTGTGTTTGAAGAAAATAAATATTTTAGCTTTCTGGACACGGCCCATCCGGGATTATTGAGACTCCAGGAACAAACATGTCCTGACTGTTTGGAATGATGTTAATGTGTACTTTAAATTAGTATGATATAAATGACAAATCTTCTAGGAAGTAGTTAAAATCATCACTTCATTAACGTGTGACCATTGCCAGTCAGAATGTGACCTAGCCTGCATTCTCTACAGATCTTTGAGGGTAGACGCCTCTCTGCTGGATGGGGTATTTGGTGTTTATGTCAGACTTGTAATGAGAGAGCTGGGCGGTGAGGGTTTGGAGACTTTAGCTGGAACGGAGAACCCCAGACCAATATTTCATACACTGTGCAAGCCTGATTTCACATATTCCTTGGCTAATTTCTTTCTTTCATGGAGACGAAACAGAGCTGATTCATACCTAAAATATTCTTGTCTTGTATTTCCTAATCTTGTTATGTCATGCTATTCACTCCATGTATTTGGTTCAGTTGCTCCGTTTTTATAGAGTTTATGAAGTTCCACTAGAAAACCTTTCTTATGCATTTTATTGCCATATCTCTTTATATAAACAGTAGTCTGGTTGCACTTTCACTTGAAGCAAAGCGTTGAAATGCAGGGCACAAAGGGAGTGATCTCACACCAACATGCTCTGATTTATGCCTCCTTGCTCTGTAACGACTTGGCATTTCTGTGTTAGAGGCACTCGCTTTTTCTTTGTCCAATTCCTACTTCTTTCCACTTTCCTGTTTCTTTTAATAAAGCATTCGGAAAAATCAACAGCAAGAAAGGTTTTGGTCTCAGGAGATCAGTCACTACAAGGTCAGTGTGAAGACATGCAGGCTCTACAACTGTTTTATAAAAAGTCATTTTCTACACTACAAGTTGAATAGCAAGAAGAAGACAATTTTTGACAGATATTTGAAGTTGCGTTTATTACGGAGCTGAATACTATACATACAGTAATATCACTGGAGGGTGTATACTGAATGCTCTCTTCCACTTCTTTGTATTATGTACGTTTCATGTTTAAGGAGACACTTTAGGGGGAGTGGGAGTTGCAAGGAGCATGGTCGATAGAATTGGTTAATCACACGTTGTTGCACCTTGAAAACCGGGCTATGCCCCGAAACGTCGGACACTGTTTGCACCGTTTTATTTGATGTGATATAAATTGAGTTTTTCACTACAAGCCTGCAAGTGCCGCCTTTGTTCTTCCCTGACTACCAATTGTATAGGAAGGCACTGCAGCACGCAAACCTGAGGGACAGAGTGCCGGTCTGCCCCACCAAGCTATATATATATATATATATATATATATATATATATCTTGCCGGGGTTTGCAATTTTTCCCTGGGGTTTGTTTTTTGTTGCCAGGTTATATGCTTGCAGGTGCACAAGCATTCATGGAATCTGGAACTTCCAGGTAATGATATACAGTACACACGGTGATTCACTCACAGACACTAGCGGTCCAGTAGGACCTATAGCATCAGTCTTCTCTAAGGTGGCAGCCATTTTTGGAGAGCCATTTTCATTCCATGTGGACAGCGAGACTGCATGGAATCTGCAGAGACCTTGTGCCCACGCTGTGATGCCTACTCCACATAACTGAAAAAGCAGGCAGTGTCTGGGGGGCTACTTTCCTATGGACCTCACTCAAATTCGCTGACTCCCAGACATTTCGAGAGAGTAAGCAGGTTTATTCTGAAATGTTATTACACTAATGATGGCCACCATGTCCTCGTAAATCTCTCCCCTGTATATGACATGCATGCCTTCTTAAATCTCTGCACTATGCCACCATGCCTTACCTCTCGGCTTCCATGTACCTCCCAACTTTTCTTCTGTGAATTGTGGGACCACATTTAGACCACGTTTAGAAGGCATGGCAAGGGCCAAGACCTCATGGAAAGTTCCATGCATGCATGAGCCATGTCATGCCGTTTGCATCACTCTATACAATATCATGCCATCACTCCAGTGCCAGATTTTGAAACATGCTGAGTAGACCCTGGCATATGGGCCCCGCACCTTTAATGGGCCCTGCAAAATTCTTAAATTGTTTAAAAAAGATAGAAAACATAAATCAATTTAAAGAAATTAAAACCTTACATAAAATACTCTATGGAGAAAATGTAATTTACCCATTAACAAATTAAAGTAAGTAAACCATGCCATAGACATCAGCTTCACATTACAGTTTCCAGATCGTAGACTGTTGGATGGTAAAATGAAAAAGTAGTAGTAGTAGTAGTACTTTTATTTATAAGGCGCCACAAAGTGTCCGCATATACATATCAAACAAAAAACAAATTACAAGGTAACGTACAGGGTGTGTTGATAAAATACAGCATAAATAGGGGTATAGCTGGTAGAACTAAAATCAGCATCAGTTCTCAAGTAGGTGTCGAATTTGTCGAGGAGACTGAAGATGAAGTAGAGGAAGGGAAGAACAGGACAGGAGCACAGGTGAGGTAAAGAGGTAGGGTGAGTACATGAGGAAGGAGGGCCCTGCTCATAAGAGTTAACATACTAAATGGAGGTGGGTGGACGAACGAAAAACAATAGGATAAGTAGGAACGGATGGGAACGGAGGCAGGATAGGAGGATCAAAAGAGGTTAGGAGGAGGGTTAGGCTAGTCGAAAAAAGTGGGTTTTGAGGGAGCGCTTGAAGGAGGTAAGGGAATCAGAAAGCCTGATGGGTGGTGGGAGGTTGTTCCACTGCAGGGGGGCAGCGCGAGAGCAGTCTTGGACATGGGAGTGGGAGGAGGTGAAGAACATATTAGGAGATAATATGTGTGTGGGGGGGCATATTTTTACTGCCTAGTGGCCTTCACTGGGTTTAATCTGGCACACTCCAGACGCCCTAGTTCCTCTTCTATCCACAGCTTACTCAGCTAAGCAGAGCAGTAGGTGAAAGGGGTCATCCCAGTTTACCCCCACACTGCAGGACACTGCAGCACATGTGTGGTACAGTGCCTGGAAAAAAAGGATGGTGGGGAGGTATGTTTCCACCATGCACTCCTTGCCTCCCTTGCCCTGACTACAGCCACTGTACTCTCTCCCTGCTTTGCATTGGATTTATTCACCATGCTCTACATGTACCTCAGCACTTAATATGACACCCTTGCGTTTTCTCTATCCTCTGCAAAGAATGTGGCCACCATACTGTGTCCTCCTCTGCACTGAAAATGGGCATCATACTCTCTCCCTACTATACACATAGGGAAGTATTAGGCAGGGCAGATGAGGCAGTTCCTCAAGCCCCCACACACACTACCCCAGCTCAGCCTACTCTGCATCCTTCATGGCCATATACAATGCTGCGGATCACAGCTGTATGGGGAAGGGTGTGGGGCCTAATACTGTGAAGTATCTTCATCAGAGACTTGTGTTGCCTGTAACAAATATTGTCTCTCCTGCTCACTACCCTTCCCTATCTCTTTCAGTCTCTCCATCTCTCCATGACACTCCCTCTTTCTCTCCCCCCTCTTTCTCTCTCCCCGTATCTCTCCCTGCCACTCTTTCTCCCTCTCTGTTGCTCCCCCCTCTGTTTGTTTGTATATCTCCCTCCTTCCCTCCCTAACATGATCTCTCTCCCTTTTTGCTCCACCCCCTCTCCTTATCTTGGTTATCTCTCACTCTTCTATCTCTTTCTCTCTTTCTATCTATCTCTTCCTGTCTCTCTCTCTCTCCATGACACCCTCTAACTATCATTTGCTCTCCTGAAACCCTGAGGTAAATTTACTAAGATGGGAGTTCTATTGAAGATGGGATGTTGCCCATAGCAACCATCAGATTATATCTATTATCTTATCCCATGTGTCTTGTGCTTCTCTTTCTCTCTCTCTCTTTTTCTCTCCCCCTCTCTAACTCCCTTACACCTTCTCTCTTTTTCCCTCACTGCTTTGCTCCTTTTGTGACAGGCTGACTGACACGGTGTGGTGTAAGATGGCGTACCTTAATCTGGAGCTGGTGACGGCGGTGGCTTCTGGATTCTTCTGGAGAACCTGTGGCAGGGAACGGCACAACCCAAGGGACCCACAAAAGACAATACTAATACGTTCAGCAGCAACAAATATTTATTTAGAAAGAAGATACCTGTACCGGTTGCTGCAGTGCATTTGCACATTAATGGATAGCAATGAAAAGGTTGCAACATGCAAAACAGACACTTTATATCATTCAATAATTAAAGTAGTAAATACTCAATGGCCAGATTAAAGATAGAACAATTACGCAATAAATGACATCACAGCAATCGCAAAGTGCAAGAATAATATTACCTCACTAGAACACTACAGCACATATAACACTAGGTCACAATATGTCTGCCAGATGGCGCTACACCTGGCACATATGCATGCTCAGCTGTAGTCCTGGGTGCAACACAGTCCCTGAGGATGAATAAAGGTCCCACGCAGAACAAGTCCTCAATAGCGAATTAGGCCCTAACTTAGTGTGCACACTTATCTATATAGACCCACAACAGGGTAACTAACAAAACAATCCTCGAGAGAGGGACAAGCAGATTCCCTATTCCTTAGGGTAACCTCCTGTTAGTAAGCAGCAAACTGGCTTGCAGCCAGAGGGGCATTGCAGGTGTCTCTGGGCTCCTAATGTCGCAGGATGATCAGCATCCCAGTAACAGTTGTCCCCTATGCAGTGGAGAGCCACTTCAATAGCTGGGTAAAGTGGGCCACTGTGAGGTGCAGGCCAGCCTGGGGGTAGGTGTGCTTCTGTACCTTAACTCTCAGCTGCAGATGCCAGCTCCTGCTGGTCACTCCTCTCTGAGTCTCTCACTCTCTCTCTGCTGGTCAGTCACGCTGCCCGGGAGCTCTCAGCAGCACCTGATCTCCTCTTCAGTGCAGGGCAGGGAACAGCTTCTCCATTCACTGCACACACGCTGCTGGGCTTTCGCCTTCTCCTCTCCCTGCCTGAGTCTGACCCTGCTCCCAGCATGTCTTCTCACTCTCCGCACACTTCTTCCCTCTCACACTGCTGCTGGGATCACCTCTGACCTCCCAGCTTCCTGTCTGCAGGAGAGCTGGGACACTAGTTGAGTCTGTTAACCCCTCACAGCCCTGCTGACAGGGGAGAGGACCTGTTCTGGCAGCATTGGCTGCAATGTTAACAACCTGGGGGTACAGGAATAAAGGGGGTACCCCCCGGGGTGCCACATACACCCATGCTAGAAGTTTGCCTGTCCCCAGGCAACCAACCAGGGGCATTAAATCCTGAGTACAGCCTTTTAATGTCCATGACAAAATATTTAAATGACAACAGAAGACGGTGAACATACACACATTCAACAAATATACATTGCTACCTCTCTGTCACCTGATTATCCAATGTGGGCTCCCTGGGTCAACCATCCCTCCGCCACAGGACTCCCATCCCTCTGCGGTCCAGCTTCTCCAAGGCTGTCAATGGATGGCGCCCACTCTCACGATGTACGCATCTTTAGGTACGTCTCGCCTCTCGATCTTGTCTCTTTGACCTCTCTATCGCTTGCTGGACTCTGAAGGCGAATTCCTCTCCTGAGATGGTCGTATATTCACCACTTGTTACTGGCTTCCCACCGATGAAACAGATCTTGGCCTTGTCTTTTCTCTCTGGCTTTTCCACCTTGGCCTTGGATTCCTGCAGTGGTTCAACTGGTTCTTCTTCTGGTGGCTCTACTGTCTGCGTCACAGCCATCTGAACCACGCTCTCAGTGCTTCTCTGCTGGTCCACCATTCCACCATTTCTTGGCCCTAGGTTCGCCACTCGATAGCCGGCATCATCCATTCTAGGGATGTACTCTCTTGTTGACTCTGCAAGTTGAGGCCTAGTCGCTGCTTGCTGCTTCTGGTGAGCTGTCTCACTCCACATGACCGGTTTCTCGCTTGCCCTCGTGATCTCAGGTTCTGGTGGGCGGGGCATCTGTCCTGGTCGAGGAGGGTTGGTGTTGATCCTTTCGTTCTCCTGCTTGACCTCTCTCGGTTCAACTCTGCTTCCGCTATATTGGTGGTATGGTGGAGGCTCTTTACGGTGCGGGTAGTGCCACTGTTGTTCCGGGGCATGTCTATTGCGTAGCACCGGCGTTCCATTTGGCCCAGTCACTTTTGCAGCCTTGATGCCTTTCTTCCCGCTTGTCAATTCAAATTCGACAACTTCACCATCGCTCAGGCTCCGGAAGCAGTTCTGGGGGCTCAGCATACTGGATGGCGGTATAATGGACATACACACTACGCCTGGTATCTGCACGTCTAATGAATCCATAGCCACGTGGTACATCAAACCACAGGACACGACCTGTAAATCTTCTTGGGCTGGTTCGCGGTCTATCCATCTGAGTTACACCGGATGCTCTTGACGCGTTCTGGAACGCTGCCGGTGGACCTCTTCTTCCGTGCTTTCTCACAGTCCGTGGGCATACATTGGCTCGGTCAGTGTGTAGTCGTTCTGACCTCCATGGGGGATTCCACTGCTGTCTGCGCCTTCTGCCGCATTCGCGTCGCCATCTTCTATGTTCATATTCCTCCTGTTCTATTCTCTGATCAGCTAGGGTTTTCCTCATCTCCGTCATCATCTTGATGAGTCCATCCAGTGTGACAGACATTTCACTGATGGACTGGTCATATGCGATGGGGTTGCCTTTATGCACTTCCATGTCTGATCCTGTATGGTATGACGCCAAGTGTGACAGGCTGACTGACACGGTGTGGTGTAAGATGGCGTACCTTAATCTGGAGCTGGTGACGGCGGTGGCTTCTGGATTCTTCTGGAGAACCTGTGGCAGGGAACGGCACAACCCAAGGGACCCACAAAAGACAATACTAATACGTTCAGCAGCAACAAATATTTATTTAGAAAGAAGATACCTGTACCGGTTGCTGCAGTGCATTTGCACATTAATGGATAGCAATGAAAAGGTTGCAACATGCAAAACAGACACTTTATATCATTCAATAATTAAAGTAGTAAATACTCAATGGCCAGATTAAAGATAGAACAATTACGCAATAAATGACATCACAGCAATCGCAAAGTGCAAGAATAATATTACCTGGTACTTCTTTACTTTCACGGCGCCAGCATGGCGCCGCGCGTACTTCCGGGTTACGCTCGCCACTAATTAAGTTAAATAAACGGAGTTAACGCCATGCCAACATGGATAGTTCATACCTTCACTATCCATGTTGGCATGGAGTTGATTTTAATTAGCGTGGCGAGCGTAGCGAGCCACCGAGCCCGCAGCGTGGGCGAGCGAAGCGCGCCCCGCAAGGGGACTCTGACGCGCGGCGCCATGCTGGCGCCGTGAAAGTAAAGAAGTACCTATTACCTCACTAGAACACTACAGCACATATAACACTAGGTCACAATATGTCCGCAAGATGGCGCTACACCTGGCACATATGCATGCTCAGCTGTAGTCCTGGGTGCAACACAGTCCCTGAGGATGAATAAAGGTCCCACGCAGAACAAGTCCTCAATAGCGAATTAGGCCCTAACTTAGTGTGCACACTTATCTATATAGACCCACAACAGGGTAACTAACAAAACAATCCTCGAGAGAGGGACAAGCAGATTCCCTATTCCTTAGGGTAACCTCCTGTTAGTAAGCAGCAAACTGGCTTGCAGCCAGAGGGGCATTGCAGGTGTCTCTGGGCTCCTAATGTCGCAGGATGATCAGCATCCCAGTAACAGTTGTCCCCTATGCAGTGGAGAGCCACTTCAATAGCTGGGTAAAGTGGGCCACTGTGAGGTGCAGGCCAGCCTGGGGGTAGGTGTGCTTCTGTACCTTAACTCTCAGCTGCAGATGCCAGCTCCTGCTGGTCACTCCTCTCTGAGTCTCTCACTCTCTCTCTGCTGGTCAGTCACGCTGCCCGGGAGCTCTCAGCAGCACCTGATCTCCTCTTCAGTGCAGGGCAGGGAACAGCTTCTCCATTCACTGCAAACACGCTGCTGGGCTTTCGCCTTCTCCTCTCTCTGCCTGAGTCTGACCCTGCTCCCAGCATGTCTTCTCACTCTCCGCACACTTCCTCCCTCTCACACTGCTGCTGGGATCACCTCTGACCTCCCAGCTTCCTGTCTGCAGGAGAGCTGGGACACTAGTTGAGTCTGTTAACCCCTCACAGCCCTGCTGACAGGGGAGAGGACCTGTTCTGGCAGCATTGGCTGCAATGTTAACAACCTGGGGGTACAGGAATAAAGGGGGTACCCCCTGTGGTGCCACACTTTCTTTAACTCATCTCTCTCACCCTTCATGATACCCTCTCTCATTCTCCCCTCCTTCCCTCTCTCTCTCTGTCTGTCTCTCTCACACTCCCCTCCCTCTGCTATTTCTCCATCCACTGCACTGTATATGTCCACAATGCCCTCTCACCCTCATCTGCAGCTGTCCTGCGACCAGAGCAGTACAGAATTACTCCAATACATTTGCATCTGCCATCACAACTTTCAGAGAATTAGATACTTCATTAAAATAAGCCATCTGGACTTAACTGGACTCAATAGGCTCGTTATAGTTTTTATAAATATATACAGTGCTCAAAGTGGGCCGGTATACACCAGTATGGTATACCGCCACTTCTTCGAACACTGCTTTTTTTTTTATTGCTGCGCGGCCGTCATTGACCTTCCCCCACCCCCAGGAATGGATACAGGGACCTTGTAAGCTGCGCCTCGGGCCGATTGATGCACAGCCGGGAGCACGGTGACAGCCTGCTGGGGTCCGTGCTGGAGGTGAGGCAAACCAGCATCCGCTGCTGCAGAGCCCACATCCGCTGCTAAAGAGCCCACTTCCTTCCGGGCTGTCCCCGTCGGGCGCCCAGCGCTGTGCTGCTGTATGCCGTAAGTGTGGTCACCGCGGCGCAGCCATGGATTATGGCAGGCAGGTGAGCATAACCCCCTTCTCCTGAGGTGGCAGCGACTGCATGGACAGCATTTTCCCGGGTCCTGCACATATCGTGGGGGAGGGGAGCAGCCAGCTGTGCTGCGCTGGTGAAGTGCATGCAGTGTGGTGGCTGCACTGTGTGTCCTGACAGTGTTGTCATGCAGTATATGAGAGAGCAAGAGGTCAGTGTTACCCTGGCATGCTGTGTTTTGGTGGGTGTTATCACACAGACGCAGGTGTGTCAGAGAGCATGTAGGGGGGCATAAGTGTCTGCCCCATTAAGTAGGGATGGATGTAGCTGTCATTTGGCCCCTCTCACTGTTTTAGTGGGTGCGTCAGTCGTTACATGTCAGTCTCCTCTTCTCCTTGACCCCCCTACTCCTCCTCGGCTCCTCCGCACCTCTCCCCCTCTCCCTCCTCCCTCCACTTCTGCCCCTCTTTCCCCCCTACTCCTCCTTTCCCCATTCCCCTCCTCACCCCCTTTTTCATGCCTCTTCTCCCCTCACCCTCTTCCTCCTATCATCAGCATTACAGGTGGCCATGCCCCTTTTTACAAAGCGCCTTCGGCGCGCGCAGAACAACATGACTATCTTTCCATACCCCCCCTTCACAATTTCCACTTCGACCACTGAATATATATATATATATATATATATATATATATATAGAGAGAGAGAGAGAGGGTGTCCAAGGGCTTATGGCAGGGCTCCTTGGAATAAGGCGGCACTCAGAGGCTTTGGTTTTAAATCAGCATTGTATTTTCAGTGACATGAAATCGTCATATGTCAACGTTTCAAGGTACCTTTTCATCAGGACATGCGAATGTGCATAAAGTGCTGTGCACAGCACTTTATGCACATTCGCACGTCCTGATGAAAAGGTCCGGTGGGACCTTGAAACGTTGACATATGATGATTTCATGTCACTGAAAATACAATGCTGATTTAAAACCAAAACCTGTGAGTGCTGCCTTATTCCCAGGAGCCCTGCCATAAGCCCTTGGACACCCTCTATCCAAATTGAGAAGGAAGGCACGCGGTGCTATATATATATATATATATATATATATATATATATATATATATATATATATATATATATATAGTGTTACTAAATTTTAGAGATTATTGCTCCGTATACCATATTATTAAAACAGTTCAATTGTGATAGACACAGCACTGCATCTTTTGAAAAGAATTGTTAAACAACTGCCAATTGAAATTGTGAGTTGTAGTTAGACGTTTGGCTCTTCCTGGTCCACAAGCTACAAAGAGACACATTCTTTCTCCTATTTACTGTTCTATTATTTGTGGCCTTTGGCCAGTACAAGCGTATGGACATTTCAACCACTATTCAGCATGGGAGCCAAGTCTTCTATCTCAAAAGAGTATTTTGCTAAAATGTTTATATTTCATTACTTTTTGAAATATTTAGCTTGGTTATTAGTAGGTGTTTTGTCTCCACTTCCACTTCTCAGTAGAGGATGTAAAATCCATCTTACCCTAGGCTAAAAGCAATGTAATTAGTCCCATAAACATTAAAATTCTCACTTTAGTCTTAAAAGTAGGTTTTTTTCTTTGTAAATTTCTATGAATACTCAGATACTTTTTTTATCATCTTAAATATAATACTTGATGCAGCTCACTATTTCCCCCATCTGCTGCTTAGGTTAGCTTTGACTGGTCTGGCCATGAAAAATAAAACTGTCTTTTTTTTTGTGCACTGTATCATTAATTAGCGGATAGTTATCAATATTTGCAAAAACTCTATTTTTAAAATTATTCAGGATTAGGAAGTAAAATAAACATAATTTGAGCAATGGGTGACATCAGTATGAGTTGTTTCCCATTAGAACATAGGAATTACAGACATAATCAGCTTCAGGAACTGACAAGTGCTGCGTGAAATTAATTGCTGTAACCAACGAGGAACAGGAAGGACTCCAGGAGGCTGCGGCTAAACTAAGATACTGCTTAAGAATAAGTAACGTAGTTCAAATATCTGACCGGTAATATATTGTATGCATTGAGGATGATTAGTTAAGTTCTCTTGTATTAAGATCATATTAGTTATTTTGTTTTAATTACTTTCAAATATTCACAATTATAATACCTTATTACATATACCTTAGGGAATTTCTACCGAAAAATCATCTGATGCATGAAACAGGGTTTTTTTGAATATTTTTCCAGATGTTTAGCCCATTTTATTTATTGAAAAAAAAATTGACCAAAAACAAATGGTTTCTATGAAACCTGTGAGTTTTTGCTTGAAAAAGCCCAGTTTTTTTGTCTGAAAAGGGGTGGTTTTCTGGGATTTGCCTGTTGTATGCAGGTGAAATCCACAATAAGTTGCTTACAGAAATTTTTTTCTATTACATTTCATGTTTAAATGTGCTATTATTAATATTTGTCATACATAGGTTTCCACAGAAAGTGTAAGTTAATATATATTTTTTAAATATAATACCATAGTTCTGTTACTTTGTTACTCTTAGTTTTTTGCTTTTATTGGACTTGAATGCCCTGTTCTTCTTTACATCCAGATTGTTCTCTTTGTGTTACAGCTCTGTATAAATAATCTCCTCCACTGGATCCTGAGAATGTCTGTTTGGCTCCTAATTGTATTATATTCTGTACTCTTCACTCTGTATGTGATTAGGTGTTTTAGTGCTTTTTGGTGTTTGTAATAAGTTGTGTTTTCTGATACTTTGTATCAGAAAGTCTGCCATGGGTATGTACTTTTTGGAACACAAAAAAATTGTAGCTATTTATAAAAACATTATGTTCTTTTTGGCAATTTCATTTGTGGAGAAGCATGACAGGGTGTTTATAATTCTTTTCCATGAATATCCATATTGCATTGTCCATAGAGCTCCAGCCAAATCCTCCCTCCCCACACACACTCCTTCCATTATGGGACTCTCTCCTGTCACCTCTGCCACTGCTGAAAATAGTCACTTTTCCAGAGCTTAACACCATAAGACCTGAATCTAATATGCCGTCTAGAAAGCATTATTTAATTTTTGTATCACCTCTTTTATTGAGGGTTTAATAATCTACAGATAAGGTAAATGCAGACAGAAAAGTCAGAAACAATACATGGAAAGTCAAACATGAAGAAAATGAGGGTAATAATCTCATTCATTTTAACATCTAGATACAGTATTTGATGTGGATCCCAAACTTTTATGAATCACGGCACCCTAAAGAATCATATCTTTTTTCACAGTGCCCCATGGCCCTTGTATAGGTCATCCTTCTGTTCAATTATGTGGTGAGGGACAAGATTTGTTTGTCAACATATGATTTGATTGGAACCCTCGCCGCCCGGCCGCCACAATGCCAGCGCATATGTACTAACATGCACCTGGCATCGCAGTGCAGTGACGGAGGTCCCCCGCGATACCTGTAATGTGGTTTGCGGGGGGGGGGGGGGGTCCTCCGTCACCTCCTTGGCTATGCGGCGTCTCCTCCTCCCCCCTGCAGCCGGAAGAATATCCCCGGCTGGCTGTGACATGCTGCTGGGGGAGGAAGAGCAGCACAGAAGGAAGGGTAGGGAGGCTGCAGTGGACGGCGGGCGTCAATAGAAACCCATAGGCTTTTGGTGGTTATACCCTGCCCTGCAGTGATGCTGCGGCGGGGTTTTAGTACATATAAAAATGCGGTAAAACAGGGGTTTTACCGCATTTTCAGATTAGTACATCCCGCCCACTGTCAGATACAGCGAAGTCAATTGATTGAAGTTTAGTTACATATTGCACCCATAAAACAACAGTCGCTGTGAGCGAGGCTGACATTTTTTGAGGATCTCTCAGAGTAATGTTGGCACTAAAAGGTTAATAGAGATGGAGAATAGTCAGTGGGGAAGCGAAATCACCACAATTATAGGCAAGCAGTTGGGCTCGATCCTGGACCATCTAATCTGGCTGTAGTTCAAAAGGATCGAACAAGTAGAATTTGGGATAGTGACCACTTTCCTCCGCGTCCATATATTTACACTGTTGTTTGCATATGTATGTCCTATTTGTACTTTTGATAGAGCACATTATTATTATTGTCACACCAGGCTGTGGGCATAGTGACAGTCCTGTGAGCTTTGACCGTCAGTAGTGGAGATTCTCCGGAACCGCAGTGGTCCTGGTAATTCAAAGAATTTTGCTGGTTGGTGGAAGAGAGTTTAAACTCCAAATAAGTGGTGTATCTATAATGGGTGCAGTGTGTGCGGTGCACATGGACCCCTAAGCAGTGGCTTACTTAGATACATGTGGGCCCCATAGCAAAAGTTTGTAAGGGCCCCTATTTATCACCTAATGCTGAAAAATGTATACAGCACATAATAATTTGACAGGCTAAGTGGGCCCCACTCAGCTCTGGGCTCCATAGCAGCTGCACCCCCTGCACCTAATGTAGTTAAGTCTTTGCCCCTAAGCCCAGGGGGGCCCACACCACACAAACTGAGTCCAGCGGTGGCAGCAGGAGTGCAGCCGAAATCACAGAACAAAATGACATGGAGGCCATTTTACCGGTGATCTGCGCATGAGCAGTGGAGGCTGAGCGCTCTAGTGCACAAATACTACACAGCGTGAGCTGCTGCCAGCAGCAGCGATATGGAAATTGAGATTTGTACATGCACAGTAGGGTCTGAGCGCTCTACTGCAGCGCTGCTCTTGGCAGAGATTAGGGCGCTGCACACGGGCCTCCTTCTCTCTTAAAACGCCCCTGCTCTAAACATTGGTTAAAGTAATTCATAATATATCCTAATAGAAATATTGGGCCTGATTCTGGTTCACTCGCAAAATAAAATTCACTCTCCAATGTACAAAACCATACTGCACTGCAGGTGGGACTGATGTAACATGTGCTGAGTGTCAGATTTGGGTGTTATTTTGTTTCTGTGCAGGGTAATACTGGCTGCTTTATTTTTACACTGCAATTTAGATTTACATTTGAAGTACAAACCCCACCCAAATCTAACTCTCTCTGCACATGTTACATCTGCCCCACCTGCAGTGCACGAGGTTTTGTCCATGAGATAAAATGTGCTGTTGCGAGTGAACCAGAATCAGGCCCATTATCTTATCCCAAGTATTTTCTGGTTCCTAAACAGCCTATAGTTATAGGTGACAAAAACTGAGACGGTGACATGAATGTAGGCACTGCCAGCTCTTGGATAGTGTTGCCTTCCTGTGTAGCAATTAACTTTCAAGACCAGTTTACACTATTGTACATAAAAATAACACTGTTCCGCAGTGTGTATTCAACCATCTACTTTCATCATGGTAGACTGACAATAATAAACGTGTGTTACCACTGAGAACCCAAGATCTTGCCATATGCTGGAGTAAAGTAGAAAATAAAAGCATTGCAAATGACATCATGTACAATTGGGTTCTTCTAGATCCAAGACTAAACAGAATACTTGTAATCAGAATGTGGGTCAAATAAACTCCATTAACTACACAGAGGTCAGTGCTAGTTCACATCCCTAATGTGGGATATTTGGCACTGTCCAGTTTAGAAAGCTTTTCTGCAATGTATCAGTTTTTTATTTTAAAAGCGTCCTTAGCATAATAAGCACTTGATCTGTAAAATTTGGAGAGTTTCTTCTACATAAAACACATGTTGCCATTGTTTGAATCTGAGCAATCTGTTTTTTATGCAGGAAGTATAAGGTTATTATTTCAGCACACGTTAGTATATCAGATTGGATTAGGGATCAGGTTGACACTTTATTGAATAATTTTCCCATTTGATCCAAAATTTAAAGGTTTCGCTAAAAATTATATTACAGGTACGAGGTACCCAACATGATCTGATCACTGGACATGTTCATAATGTCAACATTACCAATGGCAACATTTATCATGCATACTTTGATGAAATGTTGACATGCTAGAATGGTGACATATCATTCCTGGTGGCCCAGTCGTCACTTACCTGCTCCCAACAGCTGCAGAAGCTCTAGGTAGTCATTTAACCATCTCCAAGATCATCTGATCTTCCAGCATTCCAGTATTATTCCCCTCTCCCTTAGACTAATACCTGACCCCTCCCATAATTCTCCCTCTAGTGCAGTGGTTCCCAACTCTGGTCCTCAAGTACCCCCAACAGTGCATGTTTTGCAGGTTTCCACACAGAATCACAGGTGACATAATTAGCTCCACCTGTGGATCTTTTAAAATGTGTCTGAATAATGAGTGCACCTGCCGGGTGACCTGGAAAACATGCACTGTTGGGGGTACTTGAGGACCAGGGTTGGGAACCACTGCTCTAGTGCCTAACCCTGCCCGCTTCCCAGTGCCTAGTCCTACCAGCCCACAGCCCTACCCTAATATCAGCATTCTGACAATGTCGACATGTCACATAACTGTTGGCATTGTGGTGTCGACGTTGTGAATGTTGATAATGTTAAGATTGACCCAATTACCACATACTATCGAAAACCATTCCCTGATATTGTGTGTATGTGGCATTATTGTGCATTTATTTACAGTATACAGTTGGGATATTAGTAAAATGTGAAAGTATGTATGTGCATTATGGGGCATACACACATTGCAATGTGGCCCAGTGAAAAACTCATGTCGACCTTTTAATAAGTTCATGTACTTGATAAAGTTTATAAATGATGTTGAACTATGAACCAGCTCAGTAGTCGTTTTTTCTGTTTAACAAGTCTTGAGAGTGCTGCCATCCCTGTACTACCATACTACGGGTTTCACCCTGGAGGGCACCTGGGCAAATAAAATATTTACACAACGTGGAGTGCCGGCATGCATTCATCCTACATATATGTATACTGACACACTTACAGTTTGCGTGCCACCAGACCTGTCAATCCCCCTAGCGAGCGTCGCCAGTGCTTGAGCTGAAAGAGAAGAGCGGAGGCAGGAGGATGGAGGGAGCCGCCGCTCACCCTCCGCAAAGGACAATTCGAGGAGCTGCGTGCAGTCGCGCATGCGCGCAGCCCTCCTGTGGCCATTTTTTTGTGGGACAAACACTTTGAATACATTGGACCGCGGCGGCATTGATGAATTTGAAGTGGTGAGTGAAGTTTAAGTGAAACAACATGGTGGCGGCATTGTTTAAGTGAAGTGAGTTAAGTTTAAGTGATACAAGTGAAGTGAGTGCTGATCAGCCGGGCCACCCCTTAGCTTCGCCTATGGGTATGGACCTTTACGTACATTTCTGCTTTACTTTCCTCTATTTTCAGTTATGAATCATTGTCAGGTGGTGTCAATGGCACACTTACATGAAAAAAAGTGTTAAAAAATCCCCGAAGCATCAAACTCCAGGTAAAATACCAGCCTTCTCCGGTGAGCCGTCAGCTCCACAATAAAGTTTCCAAAAACAACTCCTAGTAAAGAAAAGTTACAGGATGTACTTTCTCTGTTTGCACCCACAGGATGTAGTAACGGGTTGGGATCATTTGGTCTACAGCATGATGGGCAACAGTCATTAGGTCGACGCCATTAGGTCAACATGGGAAAAGGTCGACATGGTTATAGGTCGAAAGGTCATTAGTTTGACAGGTCATTAGTTCGACAATCAAAAGGTCACCATGGTGTTTTTCACTGTTTTTTTTACAGTCGACATGGACACAGTTTAAAGTGCACCGCATCCGGGGACAGTGGCAGGTACACCTGTCAAACCGTAAGGCAGGTGTCGTGTGACTGTCAACCATCATGCTGTAGACCAAATGACAGCATCCCGTAGTAATTGATTACATTAGCCAGATGTGTGTCATTCTGTTATCATCAAGACATAGCGGTACATTTTATAAGACGGGAGTTCTCCTGAAGATGGGATGTTGCCCATAGCAATCAATCAGATTCTACTTATTTATTTAGCTCCTTTGAGAATATAATATTTATTTATTAACAATTTATTATATAGCGCACAGGTATTCTGCAACGCTTTACAGAGAATATTTGAACATTCACATCAGTCCCTGCCCCAGTGGAGTTCACAATCTATGTTCCCTAGCACATGTACACGCACACATAGACTAGTCTAGGGTTAATTTTCTCGGAAGCCAATTAACCTACCAGTATTTTTTTGGATTGTGGGAGGAAACCGGAGAACCCAATGCAAAGGTTACATTATCATAATAGATTGGTTGCCATGGATAACATCCCATCTTCAATAGAATTCACATCTTAGTAAATTTATCTCATAACGTTAGAACTGATTATGATTCTGCTGCAATAGTAGTAATAAAACAAAATTGCAATAATTGTGGAATGTTTCTATGTGACCCTTTGTGTCTGGAATTAGTCGGTTGGTAGCAATTTCAAATTGGTGGCATTGTATAAGCTATGTCTTATGTTGTTTTACGCTATCCCAGGCCGTGAATATTCATTTGAATTCTGAGGGTTTAATATCTCTAAGATTGAGAACTTTTCTTGGAAAAAAATAAAAATCCTTTGCTGGCTGGTCCTCACATCGGCTTTCATTCTTTCATCAGGAGTAAACAGAAGTCTTTCACATTAGAGATGAAAAGAACTCTTTTAAGTGGCATATTTTTAGCTGGAGCGTGTGGGCCATTGAAACAGTGTATGAAACGAGAGAGCCATGCTGGTAAAATGCCAATTTGTAGTCTGACAAAGCATATACAATAAGTCAGAGGCATATTCTGCAACTTTTATATGTGCTTGGCTGGCTGGCCTTTCTTTCAATGGTTTTCTGATTTTATGGTTTGCAACTTTTTCTAATTTATAAACCACTAACCCACTAACCACAGTAACTTGATATTGTGCTGGCCGCATCATTACTTTACAGCACAAAGGAAATGAGGATTTAAAAATATAAATACATAATGATATACTCCACATAACATAAATGTATTCATTAACAATACAGGTTTTGAAAACAAAATCATGATATTTGGTAATCTATTTAATTTATTGTTAAAGATTAACTTTTACAATGAATAAAGGCCCATACACACTGGGTGACTTTGAGCTGCAAGTTGCTCAGTTTACTAGTTTGAGTTGCTTTCAGCCATACATGCTGGGCAAAAACGCCCAGTGTGTATGAACCTTAAATTAGTGAATATCCACAAATAATCAGTATCTTTTAATAGGGCACTAACAAAGGGTGCAGGGTGGTATTTACCCATGGGAGGGACAGTGGCGAGACAGAAAAAGAGCAGAAAGTGTCTCCTCTGCCCTATATAAATAGGTCAATCCAACTATTGAAGACATTGAAAATGTCTAAAATAAGAAGAATTAACCAAAAGTTCCTATTGTGCATATATAATGCCTACATTATGGGAACACGTTTTCTTTCATATAGTAAAGTGGGGTTATTCTGAAAAGAAATGAACACAGTAATATCCCTTTCACACCAGAAGAAAATTCCCGGGTTAAAGATATATTTTCAACCCTTGACCAGGGTCGGAGTGCCGGGATTTAAGACCCATGTTGACACTTTCACACCAAAGAAGAACATGGGTTTTTCAGAAAATTCCCTGGCTGAAAAGCTTTAACCCAGGAATTTGCTTCTGGTGTGAATTGGGGCCAGGCTTCACCGGGCAAAATGACCCGGCACTCAAAAATGCCAGGTAATTGCCAGTTGGCCGGTGTGAAAGGGGTATAAATAAAACCTAGAAATGCTAACATTTAGGTGATAAATGCAATACAATAGTAAAATGTTTGCAAAATTGTTAGAAATATCATATGGTGTGTACACAGCATTAATCCCATGGATTGGGTACCTTCAAGCGCAAAGGTGAGCCTGCCCGGAAAAGGGACACAGGATAGGTCTGGGGTGGTCATGGCCTCTGTGAGAGGATGTGGTCTCGTGGCACAAATCTAATTTGTGCATTTTGTGGGCATGCCCAGCACATCCCGGGCAACTGTGCCATGCAAATGCACCCACATGGGTAGGACACTGCGATTAGTGGAGCTGGCCTGCTGGAATACACTCTGAGCAGCTTTCCCCCTGCCTGGTGCTGTCAGCCTGGGGCGGACAGCTTTGCATAGTGCAGCCGCTCATCTGCTGATAATACAAGATGACCGGCTCTCCTGGCAATGATGCGGGAGCACGCATCATCGCTCATCGCAGGGCCATATGCACTGGGCGGCTTTAAGCTGAAAGTGGCTCAACACACCAAGTTTGAGTGGCTTTCAGCTCAAAATCGCCCAGTGTGTATGGGCCTTTTCGACACATTTCTGGCAAGAAAGACGCCCGGCATTAGCACAGTCTCAAAAGACCTGTCACGCTGAGACAGGCTGTTTGGCATGAATATAGCAATCATGTACGAGGACACATATATAATACAAATGAATGTATCTGCTCCTGTCTTTCTCTCACTTCACCATCCTGAATCACCTCACAACCTATTGTATTACTAATGATCCCTTTACCAGTGCTCCTCACTATACACCTTACATGGTTCCATGCAGGGGTGTAAATCCCAGAGACAGTGGATGCACTAGCCTCTGGGATCCAAGCCCTCAAAGGGCACCTGCATGTATAGAAGCACCTGTGTGCTTCACAGTGGGATCCAAATATGACCGCTGCTCTTCCAATGGAGCTCTGCAGCATACCTGCCTAGTTAATTTGCTCTAGCACCAGCAGTAGAGGACAGGATGGCTCCCATCTGTTACCACTTGACCTTTGCTGTAGCAAGCAATGGTGCATCTGCAGCTGCTGTGGACTATGACATGGGATGCACCAGTAAACGCTTATTCTGAATGTTCATGAGTCTGACCCTGACCCACCAGCCATTCTCACACAGGAGCACTTCATTTTTATTTTATTTATTTATTTGGGGGTGGGGGTGGGGGTGGGGTAAAGTCCAACATACCTCCGGTCGTTTGGGATGAACTTACTCCTCTGGTTCCATGACCCACGTCCCTGTTATTCCAGCTGCTTTATACATGTTTATCCTCCATACTGTCATCTTTATTTCTGTATCTACAATATGACTTTATATGCATAAATGTATAGTTCCTTCCTGTCCTTATTATGTGTCCTTGTACCTACAGTATATTCTTTGTTCTATCTATCTTGTCTTAGCTTCCACCCTAATATACTGCACTCTGCCTTCTTTACCCAACTTCATCATACTCCAATATGTATGACTTACCTTCATACATAAAAAATTGGGTCCCCCGTGAAGGTAGGCACACCCATTACCCATGGCACCAAGTCTGTGATTTTGTGGGTCCGCGGCAAAGGGGCGGGATTTAAATGCCGCAAATTGTGTCCTTTTAGCCCCTCCCCCAATTTGCGGATCCACAAATTGTCGCATTTCAGTGGCATAGGGGCAGGGTTTGGTTACATGAACCAAGTCCTGCCCTTCCTGGCAGCAGTATCTGGTCTCCTCTCCAGGCTTTTCCTGGAGAGGAGAGAAAAAAAGTCGGTAAGTATGATTGAAATGCACGTCTCTCCTCACTCTATTATACAAAGCTGCGCTCTAACTTGATGCTACTTTATAAATAAAAGAAAATTATGTAACATAATGGACAAATAATCAAACCAAAGCAAACCTGAATCATGGACATTGAAGCTGAAACCCAGACTTATTGTAAGATTGCCTTTTCTCCAGCATACAGTACAGTGCCCTTGTGTTGATCCTTAGTTGTAAACCATCAATATAAAATGAAAAACTATCCCTGTAGCTGAATTTTTCGGATGGAGTTAGCAGAACTCAGAATAAAATGATTACTGCCCTGACATGGTTTATGTGGTTCCAAGATTTTTTTTTATTATACCTTCACACAGCCATGGACGAATGAAAAGCAGTTTCTACAGCGAATAGGGTTGATGACCTCTTAGCAGGTCAAGCGAGACAGCGCCAGACATAATAATAAAAAAAATGTATAATAATATGTATATGTAATGGAAATCTCAGTATTAAATCCGTCCTATTGGGACCTTTTAAGTTGGATTTTAATGCATGGAATGTGTCAAAGCTTACCTTACGATTGTATATCAAAATATTTATATGTGACAGCTTTAAAGACCAATGATGCACAGATCTGTTCAGCTGCTGCTTCCTAGTGCTGCGCCAGGGCAGTGTGTTTTGCTATGCTAGGCTGGCAGTGCCCAGGAATGTCTAGCTTGTGCTTGGCCTTAATGGGGGAGGGGGCTTTGGCCTGCACACCTTAATTCTAAATATCATTGGTTAATAGTGCCTTCTGAATTACTGTATATACAAATCAGGGAAATAACAATAGAGGACCTATTGACAACACACCTCAAGCTATTACCTCTGCTCCACCTTAATGAGAGATACAATACCAGCTAATCAGCTTCTTTTTTTCAAGCTTGTAAAATGGCAGTTAGAGATTTACGGATTGGTACTTTATCTCTCTAAACTTTATCTCTCTCCAAGGTTTGTTAGATTAATTGATTTGACGATTAGCTGATTAATCACAAATCGCCATCAACACGTAAATACATTCGCAATTCACGGACCATCAAAAGGATTTTACTGTCTGCGCAATTGTGAGTAAATCAGAGGCTTCCACTAATCTGCGACTGAGACAGGGTGGAAGTTACAGACCGTTACAGACCATCCTCATAAACACCTGGGCATGCCTGCATTTTTTTTTTCCGACGCACACAAAAAAACTATAGGGTTCCACCAGAAAACGTTGGCTTCCTGACAGACATATTGTGAGGGGATTATGTTCACGGTCCATACGCATTTCTTGTCACAATTCACCCTCATGCATGCGCAATGTGAATGATACGCATGCGCAGTCGTTCGATAATCGCTTGATTTGCAAATTCTCTAATTAGCGATGAACTCTGAATCAGGACCACAGTTTGCTACGACCCCCCCTTAACCCTTTGAGTGCCAAGGGAATTTGTTAAAATAGGCATAAAAATTGGCGAAGCAAACATTTTTATTCATCATATTGACATGTAATGCTTACCTTATAAAATAAATAAAATCTTTTTTTTTTTTCACACAACATCTTTTATTTTAATTTATATTTATAAAATTTGAGCAACGCTGGCCTTTTTTGTGGATATTTTGATCATCTCTCACAGAGATGTTGGCACTCAAATGGTTAATCTCCATTACATAATACAGTGACCACTTACGGTAAGCAGTGAATGGTTGGCACCTAAGAATGGTTGACATACCCTAGGTGGACATTGACAGAAGATCGACACAAGCTTAAGGACGACATGGACATGGGCCCTTATTCTAGTTGATTCAGACGGATGCATATTTCGGACAGGAACCGAGTGTTCTTAGCCCGCCTACTGTACGGATCGCTCACACCGTCCGAATGCGGTAAGATGCCGAATGTACGGACCGCGAGTGGATGTTTCATGTGAACACCTCCTCCATCTGTGGGAACCTTCCCCATCCTCTGATGGTCACCGACCATCGAATGATGGACCGAGTGGTCAGACAGCACCAGACGACTCGGACATTTTTCCTTATGAAAGCAGGGTTATTGGGCGGGCAGCTGACATCCGGCTATGTCAGCTGTCCGCCCCCCACACGTGCGTCACAGCCGCATTACCATACGTACGCCCAGCGTTTTCATGGGAACACCCATGAAATGCAGGGCATACGCACATGGTAATGAGCCCAAACAACCCTTCACACCCCCTGCTCGGATGGTTCCGTACGATCTCCATGTTCGGACATGTGAGGCGTTCGCATATGTGCAGATACGCCTCTGCACATGCGCAAATACCAAACATCGGCTGTCCAACCGCACACGGAGCCGTCCAACTCAATCAGAATAAGGGCCATGGTCCACACGACTAAGGTCAACATAAGTTTTTCACGTTTTTTTTTTTAAAGGTGGTTTTTCATACTTTACTATCCTGCAGCGAGGCATGCGAGGGGACGCAGTACACTTATACGGTGTCCATCTCATAGGTCATCGGAGACACCAAAAAAAATTGAAAAACTCATGTCAACCTTATTTATGTTGACCATGTCCATGTTGACTAAAAGCTTGTGTCAACCTTCTGTCAATTGTAACCTAGGGTGTGTTGACTAGTGACTGTAACTTGGTGGGACTGCTGTGCTATTACTGATGCCTGTCCTTGTGTTTCCCTCCTATATCCCTATAGATTGTAAGCTTGCAGCAGGGCCCTCCTACCTCCAAGTCTGTATGTTGTTACCCAGTTTGTTTTATCACTGTCTACTATTGTAAAGCGCAACGGAATCTGCTGCGCTATATAAGAACCTGTAAATAAATAAATAAATAAATACTGTAACCGTTCTGCTGAAGGGTGGTACTACAGTAACAATGTTAATGCATGTGGTAGAAACTCTTATTCCTTGCAAAAACGATAATGATTTCCAGATCCCCAAATCTTTCCCTTAAAATAGTGATTTTTCCCTAAACTAATCACCTGCTCAGTGGTGATAAAGCTAAATTTGTGATTAACTTATGGAGAATATCATGGACAACTGAATATCACCTTGTTGCAGGTCACGATAAATCCACATTTAAATGATGAGAACAGGTTAAAGCTGCTTATTAAATTCTCTCCTATTTAAGATAATCCCTGTAATTGCCATAAACTATATACAGGGTCGGCTCGAGGGACACTCCATAGGAGCGGCCGTGCTGGGTGCTGACTCCTAAAGGCGGCCTCAGTCAGGGATGGGTGCAGGGTGAGGCAGGTGGTACCTGGGCAGCGTGGGGTCCGGGCAGCGTGAAGCGTCCGGGGCCTGTGGGTGCAGCGGCGGAACAGGCAATCCACAGTGTCCAGGAACAGCTGAGGGAGCGGACACTGTGGACAGCGGTGGCAGAATTTGAAATTGACTGGCTGAGAGTGCTCGGGCACTAGGAGGCCTGGAGCCAGCCCTGACTGTATGTATAATTCCCAGTTAAATGTTATCTTTTGATAAGTGAGCTACTGATCTTCTCATTGATTTATACTGTATAGTAGATTTATTTCTGCATTATACAGTACTTACTATTTTGGGGGCTATTGCTGGGCTGGCACACCTGTCTGTGTATACGGACAACCTGTCCACACTCCACAAACAGCTTCCTGTGTGCTGTTATGTTAGCCAAATAAAGCACAGCCATGATCTCTGTTCTAGCTAATGCTGGTATGTCCCCTTCATTTCTGTATTAGTGGGCTGAGCAGACCATTAGAGTTGACAGTTTAAAGGGGATGGTCAGTGTCACCCTCTACATAACATAACAAACCATAGCTGGGCACACTGAATACCAGCTGGGAACTACAGATTCACTCCTAATGGGTCATTTTATTGATTGAGGTTTTTTTTTTTTTAAGAAAAGTACTACGTCTAATGTACAGGGTGCCATATATATAATCCCTATTAGTAGTGCAGATTAATATAAATGAGAATGTCGATTCTCTTTATACATAACCAAGTGAACAACATTGCAGTCAACATTCATTCATTCAAAGTAGATGCTAATAAGCTTGCTCTCAGCTGCATGGAAACAATGTTATTTGTCTTAAATTCCGTTAGTTCTGTATACTTATGCATTTGTCAATACTATACAATGATATTTACTACTAAATCCACTTCCATCTTATGCTTGGTAGCCTTTTAAATAACAAAATAATTCTGTGGGAATCATACATAAAACTCACGAAATGTTGGGAATCATAAAGACATTAGACGTGACCCGCAGAAACAGATCTACTTCTGTGTGGGGTGAGGGCCAGTGGTTTGGTCCCCAGTGGTGGGAGCGCCATTTAATTTCACAATGAGTCAGAAATGTGTCAGACACTATTGTAATACTATACATTTCAGTCTCCCTTAGGGCTTGCAGCGTAACAACTGATAAGCAATCTACCTTCTTAACATAGCAGAAATGATACGGTGCCACAGGATGTGTCTAGCATCATCTGAGCAACAATATGTGCTCTGACAGAACTAGGCCAGCTCATAAAGGGAAAAGCATAACATAATAAATAAAATTCCAGAAACCTGAGCATGTGTACTATGGGTCTGCCCTCCTTCTGACTTTGCTGTTAATGTTGGCAGGCTGTGGGCTGTGATCGGCAGCTTGGGAGCAACGCCAAAGAAGACAATTGTGGAGTGTGTGCTGGAGATGGCTCTACGTGCAGGCTGGTGAGGGGACAATCCAAAACTCATATGTCCCCTGAGAAAAGTAGGTGTCACTTTATTCCTCTAACCTTAAACTCATTTTTACTTGTACTAGCATATAAATTACAACAGTCTATAATGGGAATATCTGTGTATTTCTGTGCTGTTAGTATAAATATGGACAAATAAACAGCTTGCAGGGTCTGATAAAGCTATCAGGATTCAGTGTCTGATATATTATCATCTTTGTTTCTAAAGTTATGCACAATGAAGGGATGACATCATCAGTAATAGCCACCGAGTTCAGTGGCCATTTTAAAGGGGCAATCATTTGCAAGGCATGGTTCTATTCCCAGCATACCTGGTATCACTTAAACCTACACTGATAGTGTATTTTGAGGACAGGGATTATGTACTATGGCCAAGAGGCCATCAGTGGCAGATTTTTCCTATAAAGTACCTCAGTAAAATCCACCACCCTGCCCAATGTCAGAGAAGCCAGATGCAGCCCGTGACTGGCAGTGACTTTCTATTGGAAGGCCTACCTGCCAGTCAACTGAATGACAGGCAGTCCCGTTAAGTGGTGTTTCCTCCCTCTGGGGCTGCCAGATAAGACTGCAATAACCAGAGACCGCCACTCCCTGCATTTCACACAGCCCTAGCAGGCGTCTATGGGCTGCACCTGATGCAGCCGATAGAAGCCAGGCTTTTGCACATGCACAGTACCTTAGCTGCTATTGTAGCACCGTCGGTGCTACTGCACATGCGGCAGTCCCAGTACCTGTCAACTGCATTGCACAGGTGCTGGGGCCCAGCTGGCAGCAAGGACAAGGTGGCAGATATCTGTCAGCATGGCCAGCAGCAGCCTCCCTCCTATTACCATGTAGGAGCTATTGCTGAAACTCATATATCTAGTATATAGCAGGACTGAAAAATGACCTTTATCTGAACATATAATACTTTAGCCATTATGAATATGCTAGCTGTTTTGACTGGCTAGAGCTTTGTGGTATGACAAGTCCTGGTGATACAATCTTCATTTCCGCTACTGTTCTGCCATTCTGCTCTGTAGATGTAAATTAGCATTTTGCTGAATTTGAAAACAGCTGGGAGGACAGCGGTCAGTTAATTCTGCTGTTGTGTGGTGTGGTTTTGGTAGGCTTGGGAACACTTAAATTCCGCAGACGCGATGTGCCAAATGTGGAATGAGGTGAACATTCCGCGGAACAGTTTTGAAATTTTATCTCATCTTAGCCTAGAACTATGATCCATCTATTGGGACATGGAGACATTTACTTTGAAATGAGTAATACAGTATTTTATAGTTGTTGCAATGATTAAATGGTTCTTATATATACAGTGGTTATACATTAGCACCATGATGTACTGTGAAAAGTAAGAAATGTGGTTTGTCAGAGAATCAGTGATTTGCCATGAGGGAGATCTTGCAGCACATTACTCAATTCATATCTTTACTGAGTATCAGATTATCTGCCTTGTAAGTTCTTTTTGTCTTTATCCTTTAACATCTTAGCGTTGAAGTCATAAAACACAGAGAATGGGGAGATCAGAATGAAACACAATAATGTACCAAAACTTTTACTAAAATTAAGGCCAATAAATGAACAAATGGACTTTTTTTTTCAAATGCCCATTAACGCACCATTTATAATCATCATCAATGTGATTAGCCCTGATTAGGTTATGCATTTATGTGTTTATTTCCCTCAGCTGCATGCAGTGGTGGCTCCAGAGGGGAGGCTGCAGCACAGTTCAAACTTCAAATGGGGGAGGAACACCAACTGCCAGTAAGTCAGTTTGGAATGACAGTTGGTGGCAGTGGGTGTGGCTCCCTTATTTGAATTTTGCTTTGCACTGCAGCCCCACCTCTGGATCCACCACTGGTTCCATGTTTTTTAATATATGTGCAACTTCAAATATCTCCAAATAATCTATTTATATGCTGATACATAATTCATTACCACTTTACTGGAAAACAATGATAGGTATCCTATAGGTACAATATATTTGGAGGATATTATTAATATATACTTATTATTTAATTGTTAATAGTTTTAATATAACTAGTTACCAGCCCATCAAAATGACAAAGCTCCTGGAAACTGGGGCTCTGTCATGCTGAAGTGTGTAGGTGTAAATGTGCCCATATACTGCTGCGATGTCTCCCGATACCCTGCAAGCCGCCGGGACCTTCCCAGGCCGCAGGGACGCGTGCGATCCATCACAATTTGCATGCTTCCCTGCTCCCTGTCCCGTCTCGCCGCCAGGAGGGAGGTCCCAGGATGGGTGGTCAGATGGCCCACAGGTCCGGCCACCTGCTCGGGTCCAATGCGCACGGGACCACACATCAGACCTGACGGCATGTCAGGAACAGCCAATTTGGTCCGATTTAATGGTCCAATTGGTCACAATCGTCCGAAATCGGACCAAATCGACTCAGTGTATGGGGGCCTTAAGTGTATATGTGTAGGTGAAAGGGTGTCTCTATGTTCCCCAGAACTGAGCTCTTTTGGGCACCATCTAGTGGTCACTGGAGCACCATAGAGGTGAGGAGTAGGATTAGGCCTGTATTATATAGGATTACAGACCTACTGTATGACAAGATAAACAAATTATACATAAAGAAAATATATGAACATTGTTATTGCTTCTATATGGACTCCAGAGCTGTTCACTGCTGTTTTCAAATTTGAAGGAAATATCTCTGTTTTCAATTAGTGTCCCGATATGGAAGTATTGTACAAAGACTGAGTTGGCATTATAGAGTAAATTGATCAGTTAGCAAAGAAGAATGTGTACAAAATAAATTGTACTTGTTACCTATAACGGCACCCACGATTTTGATCCTAGGCATCGCAAGGAAAAAAATCGCAACGGTCGCATCACATGCGACCAAAAAATCGCATGCGATGCGACCGACGCGATTACCGCGATTTTACATAGGAAACAATGTTAAATGGCCCAATTGACCCGATTTCACATAGGGAACAATGTTAAATGGTCCACAGACCCCAAATAGCCACCCTGAAGTGTGAAATGGCCCCCCAAATTGTTAACGCCACCCCACGATCAATGTCAACCCGAAGCGTGGCGAGCGCAGCGAGCCCGCGAGGGGCGGCGGTACGCTGCCACGCTTCGGGCACGGTGGCTCGCTGCGCTCGCCACACTTTCTATTCTCAACTCCACGCCGACGTGGATAGTCGGGGTATGAAAAGGTCTACTAGTAGTTAATTAAAGTAAAGTCATAAGCAGAAGAAGAACAGATTTAGGGGGTTATTTTAGTTTGTTCGCTGAGATGACACTCTCTGTGACCTGCCAGTGAGAAATGATTTGAACCAGCTTAGTACCGTGCCATCCAGTCAACATAAATTTGTAGGCACTCAGTAAGAAGCCCATGGTCCACAGTATCGAATGCTGCAGGAAGATCCAGAAGGATTAAGCTTGAACAGCCACCTCTGTCTTTTGCCCTCAGAAGATCATTTTGCACATATACCAGGGATGTTTCAGTGCTACTGTACCTGTATGTCTTATCCTGAATCCTGATTAGAATGGATCATACTTAATAACCTTTCCAAGAAAAGGAATGCTTTATACAGGTCTGTAGTTGGTCATGCAGTCGGATCTAAATTATTTTTTTAAGAAGAGGTCTAACAATTGCTTCCTTTAGAGGTTGAAAAAAATGCCTGTGTGCAAATAGCATTGAACAATTTTTGCAAAGACAGGGCCAATTATATCCATATACCAGATTCCAGCCCTGATGGCGGATATTTTATCTGAAAATAAATTTGGGAACTCGTTACATCTTGCCTGGCAGCGTGTTTCATCAGGCTGCAGGCATGCTAGCTTACAAAGCTAGCTTTCAATTGTGCGCAAAAGATAAGCAGGCCTATTGTTTGCTGCGTGAACTCATTTGACAAGAACTCTGATTTCTCACAGGTTATTGCCAATTGATATTCTTCAATATGCTTTGTTAGTTTTAGCTTGTCCCTCAAAAGATTAGTCTTCCTCCATTGACTTTCAATTTTATGCCCCCTTTTCTTGAGCTCATTAAGACTGCTGTCAAACCAGGGAGCCCAATGATGTGGTCTGAGACGTCGTCTACGCACAGGGGCTATAATATTAATTGTAGCCATCATAGCCCTATTATAGTAATAGACTAGGGAACAGCGTTACCTGGTTGATAGAATTATCTGCCTACAATATTTTTTTCCTAAGGCGTTCATGTGTTCCTGAGCAATACAAAGACATACACAGACTTACACAGATGATCAGAATGAGGCAAAAGTTCCGTACCTACTGTCAGTAATTCCTACTTATACTTTGCTTTCTCCAAGAATAAATAATATAATCATGTCTGAAGCCTACATTGATTGTAATGCTTATTCAAAAATATTCTTTATTGAGATCTCCATAAAGTTTATTATGTTTCAGAACTGTGACTTGTGAAGCAACTGCATAGCATCCAAACTTTACATCAGAGAATTCTACTTGACCCTGATTGGCCTTCTATTTCTCCACCTGACTTATTGATGTATCAGGCCCTTAGTTTTAGCTTGTCCCTCAAAAGATTAGTCTTCTTCCATTGACTTTCAATTTTATGCCCCCTTTTCTTGAGCTCATTAAGACAAACATTAAGGTCAAACCAGGGAGCCCAATGATGTGGTCTGAGACGTCGTCTACGCACAGGGGCTATAATATTAATTGTAGCCATCATAGCCCTATTATAGTAATAGACTAGGGAACAGGGTTACCTAGTTGATAGAATTATCTGCCTACAATATTTTTTTCCTAAGGCGTTCATTTGTTCCTGAGCAATACAAAGACATACACAGACTTACACAGATGATCAGAATGAGGCAAGAGTTCCGTACCTACTGTCAGTAATTCCTACTTATACTTTGCTTTCTCCAAAGTTTGTATGGCTCACGAAGTCAGCCATACAAACAAAAAGTATAGAATATAAATAGAATAGGAAGTGATATAGGGCCAGATGTACTAAGCTTGAAATGTGATACAATGGATTGTGATAAAAGTACCAGCCAGTCAGCTCATAACTGTCAATGCACATGATAGTTAGAAGCTGATTGGTTGATTAGGAGCTTACAGTTAGGAGCTGATAAAACTCTCCTTTTTATCACTTTTAAAAATGTAGTACATCTCGCCCATAGTGAGTTTGCCCTTTTGTGCAGAATAAGACATTCACTTGGGTCAAATTTTGGTTTGATATATATTTTAGGGTGTTTCAAATGCACATTTAGGAAGGGAAGGGATGGTAGGGACATAAATGTATGCATAGGTGATAGAGAGGTAGGAGACATATGGTCTCCTTAAGGTACTGACATATGGTACTGCTTGGCTGAAATGTCATCATTCCTGTATGTTAGCTACTCCATTATTTGCTCCCTGTGGCCAGTGCTACACCCGGGCCTGGCCTGAGAGCAGCGCCACTACATTACTAGTTCCTAGTGGTTTCATTTAAAGAATATTGAGCCTGATTCCAATTTGTATGGAATCTCCTGGGCAGACCCACAAACATTGCATTTGTAAACAAACCATTAGGTTTACATACAAATCTGAATCAGGCCCACTGTTTTCTCCCACAAAATAGCCCCTTGGTCACATCTGTTCCAATGCTTTACAGTGTATGTGCTATTGACCAAAAAACCCAGCAATATCCTGCTTGTAGAACATTGTAAAATACCCTAAAATACAGCTAGGGGACAGCTGGGGATGTTTTGCCTCTTTAAACAAACACACTGCACTGTTACTATATTTTTAGGTGACAATAAAAGGGCTCACAATGGTAGAACAGTTAATCACATTGACATGTAGAGGGAGGTGTCCTTCACCAGAAGAAATCTCCCTTCTATAATAATGGATTTGGAGGAAATGGGCAGGTCTCTATAGACACTGTGGTATTGTAGCATTCACAGGATATCCTTATCAGTGTAAGATGATCGTTGTGACAATACAAGACTAGCTAGACAGTCCCTATACATCCTCTTGCTGTAAGGTGAGAGGAAAAAGATGAATACATCTGGAGAAGAAATGCTGCATTTATGTCTTTGTGCCAGGATTTCCACATAGATAGCCATATCAGGGAAATATAACTTCTGTACCTGCAAAAAGAATCCCATTGTATATAATCAGAGGCACACATTAGACCTCACTTGCCTACCCTTCCACAGGTGGCGCTCCAGGAAGAGCGACTGGAAGAGTGGGCAAGTCTCCTGTGACCAGTGCAACTACCCACATTGAATTGCGTCATTATGGCCCCACTCCCGGGCACACAATGCCTGAAATCCTGGCATTGTGTAGTGGGGGTGGGTCTGCAATGATGCATTTTTACAGACATGCCCGTGCCTCGTCCCTACCCCAGTATGCCATGTATCATACCCCCCCCCCCCTCCTCTGCAAAACTTTGTGCTTTTAGGCCTTTCCTTTCTGTGCTGCAGAGCATTTCGGTTACGGTATAAACGGTAGACAATGTCAAGATCGACATTCACTAGATCGACCACTAATGGTTGACAGTGACTATGTCCACACCTTGAAATGGTCAAGATACCCAAGGTCGGTCGGCATTGACGAAAGGTTGACACATGCGTATGGTCGACAAAGATAAGGTCGACATGAGGTTTTCGCTTTTTTGTGTCGACATGGACACAATATAAGTGTACCTCGTGTGCTCGCCATGCTCACTGTGCTCAACACAGTTATATTCCCACTCTATGCCCACTTGGATAGTACGAAGTATGAAAACTACCTTTTTTTAGTGGAAGATTTTTTTTTTTAAAAACTCATGTTGACCTTATTCACGTCGACCATAAGCTTGTGTAAACCTTTTGTCTATGTTGACCTTAGGTATGTCGACCATTTCAAGTTGTCGACCTAGTCAGTGTTGACCTAGTGACTGTCAACCTAGACATTGTCTACCCAGTGAGCATTTCACACAGAAGGGCTGAAAGAGTGCTGTTTAAGTCTATGCGTTCCAGGGGAAATATAAGCTCATTCGTACAAGGCAAGGCACAGACTCGGTCACACGGTTTATTTGACTACAGCGCAGTATTTTGCCATTCAGAAATGACAGCCACGGTGGAGGATATTTTACTGTGACATGAACAGCGTATATCTGCATACAGATGTGGAAGACAGTTTGTTGAGAAAATAACCTTGGTTTGCTACAAACAGAAGCTATTCATGTGTGTAGTATACAGTATTTCCTTATATGGTCTTCCTTTGGAAAAGTTCCCCATCTGTGACCATGAGTGTATTCTTACATCAGCTTGAAAACATTACAAATGAGTCAGGCGGCCGGGGCACTCTGAATGGTTGTGTCAGGTGATACGTCTGATAAATACAAGTCTGTGTATTGATACAACTCCAGAAAGCTCAATACTGCAAACACAGACCTTGTCAAACAAAATGTTTTTGTGTTTTATTCAATGTGACATATGAAGTGATTGTTGTAATTAGCTTGTCTGGGACTCCCAGTGCATCTATACGTAATGTCCAGTGCATGAATATGTATAAATATACCTCTTTACATCAGCTAAGTTTTACTGCATATTTTATTAGAGTAGGTCTACTGGACAGGAACATGACCATATACTGTATGCTGACGTTTCGTAGAACAGTGGTTAAATGTATAACAGCCAGACCTCCAGCTCAGGTTTGCCCAACTGGGGTGTACAGCACTAGTGCAGTAGTTTTGATACAAATTGGTGGAGAGGTTGTCCATAGCAACTAACCATAATTCTGGTGGGAATAGCCCTGTAGCGTCTGCCTGATGTCAGCAGGTTAAACAAGCCATGGCCAGGATGTAGTTGGTCCTTGACTATCTTCGTTGCCAGCTTTTTTGCTCTGGACAGGTACAGGTCCTGGACAGAGGGAAGGTCTGTCCAGATTATCTTCTCTGCAGTTCTGACTACCTTTTGGAGTCTGCATTTGTCTCTCTCGCTGTACCAGACCAGTATTGAGGAGCACAGTACAGACTCCACAATTGCGGAGTAAAAGAGGAGCAGAAGCTTCTGTGGGATGTTGAACTTCCTCAGTTGCCTAAGGTACAATAGCCTCTGATGTGCTTTTCCTACAATAGTATCAGTGTTGGGCCCCCGTTTAAGGTCCCGGGAGATTGTGGTTCCTAGGAACTTGAAGGAGTCCACTAGCGACACCACACTGTCAGCAATTGTTAGCGGTGGAACACCAACAGCCTTCTTTCTAAAGTCCACTACCATCTCAACGGTTTTGATTGGGTTGAGCTCTAGATGGTTGCTGCTGCACCACAAGGCTAATCGGTCCACTTCTTGTCTGTAGGCCGATTTATCTCTGTCCTTGATAAGGCCATGACGGTAGTGTCATCGGCGAATTTGATTATCTTTACTGATTGCGCCTCTGAGGTACAGTTGTTGGTGAACAGGGATAAGAGCAGGGGTGAGAGTACGCAGCCCTGGGGGGCTCCTGTGCTGATGGACCGCACTTGGGAGGTGAATTCCCCAATTTCACAACAAGTAGCTTCAGGGACTCCTAGGCGGAGTAGTTTGTGGTGGAGGATGTTGGGGATGATTGTGTTGAAAGCCGAGCTGAAGTCAACAAACAGGACCCTTGCATAGGTACCAGGCCTATCCAGGTGCTGCAGAATGTAGTTAAGGCCCAGGTTGACTGCGTCCTCAACACATCGATTAGATCGGTAGGCAAACTGGAGGGGGTCTAGCTGGTGGCCAGTCACAGCTTTCAGGTGGTTCAGTACCAGGCGCTCTAATGTTTTCATGATCACAGACGTCAGAGCTATCGGCCGGTAGTCATTCAGATTTGTGATAGTTGATTTCTTGGGGACCGGAACAATAGTGGAGCTTTTGAGGCAGGAGGGAACCTTGCGTAGCTCCAGTGATTTGTTGAAGATCCTGGTGAATATGTTGACCTGCGCATACTCTCAGGGCAGGTGGTTACACCCCATCATGACCTAGTGCTTTCCTTGGTTTGGCCCTCTTGAACATCTCCTCCACCTCTACTTGTAGTGACTGGAGTTGGCTGTCAACATTTGGGGCAGCACAGAGGGTATGGTTTGGTTCACAGTGGACTACTTTTTCAAACCTGCTCATCAGCTAGGTCTTGGTACATGGCGGTGGGTTTGGGTGTCTTGTAGCTGGTTATAGATTGCATTCCTTTCCACACAGATACAGGGTCATTAGTGGACAGGTCATTTGTCAGCTTGTCAGAGAACCGCTTTTTGCTAGCCTGATTTCTTTTGTTAGGGAGTTCCTGGCTCGGTTGTTTTGTGCTCTGTCACCGCTGCCGTAGGCCTCCTCTTTGGCTCGGCGGAGTTGTCTGAGCTGGGCGTTGAACCAGGGCTTGTTGTTGTTGAAGATGTGGTAGGTCTTGGTGGGTATACACATGTCCTCACAGTAGCTTATGTAGGAAGTGACGGTGTCAGTCAGGTTATTCAGGTCAGTTGCTGAGGCTTCAAAGACCCCCCAGTCCGTGCAGTCGAGGCAGGACTGGAGTTTCAGCTTAGCCTTGTTAGTCCATTTCTTAACTGTCTTAGCTTAGCTGCTCTCAACTTCTGCGTATAGGTAGGGAGTAGGTGGACGAGGCAGTGGTCAGATAGTCCGAGTGCAGCACAGGGTATTGACCGGAAGGCAGAAGGGTGGTGTAGCAGTGGTCAAGGGTACGCCCTTCCCTGGTGGGGCGCGTGACTTATTGTCTGAACTTGGGTAGCTCCTGGCTTAAGTTAGTTCTGTTGATGTCACCCAGCACTATGAACAGAGAGTCTGGGTGTTTTTGCTCCATGTCAGATATGCTGGTGGCTAGGTGGTACAGGGCTTCCTTTGCGCAGGAAAGGGGGGGGGATGTACACTCCCACTAGGACAATCAAGGCAAATTCCCGGGGGAATAGAAGGGTTTGCAGTTGATACATAGGGGGAAATTTACTAAGAATACGAATACAAAAAATAGTATTCATATTCTTAATACAAATGAATATGACTGGTTTAGTCATATTTTCATTCCTATTCCGGAGGATAATTTACGAATCAGTCGTATTTGACTGATTCGTATTATCCGATGGTGTATTCATTCGTATTTTTTTCCAATACGAATTCATATTTTAAATACAAATTTGTATTTTAAAATACAAAGTCGTATTTTAAAATACAAATTTGTATTGGTTTTAGCCTGCATGGATCAGACAGCCTCTCCTCCATGACCAGGGCAGGTGCACACAGGTTGGCTTCTGCTGGCAGTGCTGGGGAGCTGATGGGCTGCGGCTTGGTCTGGGACCACTGCCACACTGCCCTGGGGGTTTACTTTTCTGCTACCTCTGTGAATGGTTCTCTATGGTCTCCAACAACTGCCATTCAACTTTGTTGCATCCTTTGCATGGACTGTGAGGGCTGCCGATCTGCCCACGTTCCGCTCCATCAGGCTCATACGTGTGGTCTGCTCCAGGGATGAGCTCCATTTCAGAAGGGCTTCTCTGCTGTGCTTGGTTACCACACTTGGCAGGGTCATTACTCTTGAGGGAGTGATGAACGAGGACAAGGACAGGGGGAGACAAGGGGAGACATGTAGTTTGGTTGAGCTGCACAGCTCCAAGGCAGCCTTCTGCGGCGCCATATTTGTGTTATCCAGTATGATGAAAACACTTTTCCTCAAGTCTGTGAGTGCTCCAGGTTATTGCTGTGTTCGGTTGCTTCTTTCTTGAGATATAGGGAAATGAGTGAGAAGAGATGCAGGTATCGATTTTAGGTGAGTAAGAGCTGTAATTGAAATGCAAGAAGAGCACTGTGAGAATAGGAGGGAAGAGGGCCCTGCTCTAAGGAGCTTACAATCTAGAGCAGGCATGTCCAAACTGTGGCCCTCCAGCTGTTGTGAAACTACACATCCCAGCATGCCTTGCAATAGTTGTAGCATTCCCTAATAGCAATACTGTGGCAATGCATGATGGCACTTGTAGTTTCACAACAGCTGGAGGGCCATAGTTTGGACATGCCTAATCTAGAGGGAGGGGGAAACAGACAGGTGACATGAGGTGTGGGTAAGGAGACCTGAGGCAAGAAGTGAGCATGGCAGAGATGGTCAGGACATGAGGCCGCAGGTAGAGAGAATGGACAAAGTAGTCCTCTCCCTCTTCCTATCCTCCTCAAATTTGTACAAATTTGTTCTCAAAATGGGCAAAACCATGTGCGCTGCAGGTGGGGCAGATGTAACGTGCAGAGAGTTCAATTTGGATGAGGTGTGTTGAAACTGAAATCTAAATTGCAGTGTAAAAATAATTTAGCCAGTATTAACCCTGCACAGAAACAAAATAACTCACACAAATGTAACTCTCTCTATACATGTTACATCTGCCCCACCTGCAGTGCACATGGCTTTACCCATTTTGAGAACAAATTTGTACTGCGATCAGATCTGAATAAGGACTATTATGTATGGTAACAGACAAATCCAGCTATGGTGGCTACCAATAATAAAATATATGGACAAACAGGAGCAAATCTTATCCCTCACCACATAATTGAACATAAGGATGACATATACAAATAATTTACTTAATTTCATATATCTTTCTACATTTTTAAATAAGAAATGTAAGGCCTAGGGGTGCCATGAAAAAGGTTTTTGCACTCTAGGGTGCCGTGCTTTTAATCTATCCATCTGCAAGACGTAATGTCTAAAAGTTCTACATTTTCTTTAGGATGTATTTCATGCCTTTAATCCGTTGCCAAAGAAGGTTGCAAATCACTAGCTAACTGGCATATGAACCAGGCCCCAACCTTCCATGTTTATTTTGTGGGTATTTAAATCGTGGGTTTTACATTAAAGTGCTGGATTATTTTGAGAAGAAAAATATATGTGAAATATATTTAAGTGAATTATGGAAACCCCACACTGTAATAGGAGTATTGTACATGTCAAAGACAGCAGTTTGGGTTCCTATAATTTCCAATGTTGTGTATTTCTATTCCAAGCAAAATATATCGACAACCAAGTATTGTGTATCCCTAGGTGTAGGTCTGTCGTGATTATGATCAGTCATTTACAAGCCTGTTGCTGGAATCTCCACTGTGATAAATTGATAGTAAGATGGAGGCGGGTTGAAAGTAGGGTTAGGAGAGTAGATCTGCAAAAGGTTTGGCCAGAAATGGCTTTGTAATGGCAGAATTCCACTGCTGACTGGCTGACTGGCCTATGTACAGTATGGTGAACGTGACTCATTGCCTTTGACAGAACGAGCATGTTTGTGAAAGACTAACAGCACGTCAAGAACTCTAGGCATGAGCTCTTTTTCCAGTGATACTGTATAGATGATAAATAATTTCTACAAATGTGTATATTGAAGCATGAGAGGTTTTTATTTTTCTTAGTATAGTCTACAAATCTAGAATTCTTACAATGTGCAAGAAGCAGGTAACAGCAGTGCCGTAACTAGAAATTTTGGTGCCCTCTGTCAGAAAGCGAATTTGTGTTACCCCATACTCAAAATAGGGAAAGTTTGTGCCTAAGACACGTCCCCAAAATATAGGGGCGTGGCTTTATATGAAAGGGGTGTGGCCACATAATAGTACCAGTTAACATTACACCACACTTTATTGTCCGCTGTTCACATTATACCACACAGTAATGACATTTTTACACATTGCGACAGGTAGAGATCTTCTACCCATTGTGCCAGGTAGAGCCCCTTGGACATTTTGTTCATGAGCCATTACACATTAAGCCAGTCAGAGTCCTTGTTACGCCAGACAGAGCCCCTTTAGATGTTACCCAGGACAGAGCCCCAATACATGTTACCCCAGACAGAACCCCTTTATACATTATGCCAGGAAGAGCCCACTTAGACACACTGCGTCATGTAGTGCCCCATAGACACACTGCACCAGATAGAGCCCCTTAAACACACTGCTCCAGGTAGAGGCCCTTAAACACACTATGCCAGGTAGAGTTTCCGTTATATATTAGACCAGGCAGAGCCCCCATTGCACATTAAGCCAGACATTAGACATAACACTAGGCAGAGCCTTGATAGATGTTAGCCCTGTTACACATTATGCTAGACAGAGACTTCATTACATGTTTCCCCAAGTGAAGCCCCTGTTATGCCAGATAGAGCCCCTTATAAATATTACAACAAGCAGAGCCTGGGTTATGTGCATTATGACAGGCAGAGTCCACTCTACATTACTCCAGGCAGAGCCCTCATTACATGTTACTCCAGACAGAGCCCATGATAAATTCTATGCCAGGCAGAGCCCCCATTACACATTATATCAGGCAGAGCCCCTGTAATGCCAGGAAGACATATACATATTACACACATTTCAACAAGCATACACATTATGCCAGGAAGAATCCCATTGCATGTTATGACAGAGCCCCCCCACTACACATTACACCAGGCAGAGCCCCATTAACATGCTACCCCAGGTAAAGCCCCATTACACGCTACAGCAATCAGAGCCCCAATACATGTTATACTAGGCAAAGTCCTCATTACACATTAAACAAGGCAGACTCCTTGTTACACATTATGCCAGGCAGAGCCAACATTACACATGATGCCAAGGAGAGCCCCCATTACATGCTATGACAGTCCCTGCAGCCTGGGCAGGAGCAGTCTGTGAGCTACCTATACACTCAGCCAGGCATGTTGATATATCTTGTTTTAAAGGGAAAAGGGGAAATGGGATGTATCCGCACAGGCAAGTGCTATAGCACTTGTTTAAACCCCAAACAAGACAATTTAACAGTAGATCTCAAAGGGGGTGCAGACAAAGACAATATACGTTACAGTATGTCAATATATCTGCAAGATATACAGTATCAGCATTGATGGTGCTGTAGGGCCAACCTACACCTTGAGTGTAGTATAGTTTACAGGTAATGTCTAGGTCAACAGTCATTAGGTTGACAGCAAAACCATGCCTTTTAAATGAGTACTTCTTTAAAAAAACATCCAAGTTCGACTGGCATCCTTTACGGCCGCAGAACTCATGTGTCATTACATACTGCCAACTTAGCATACTCCATCCCCATGTATGGCTTGATTCACTTGCTTTGTTATCGTATCCCCTATGATTTTTGACCCCTGAATATCTAAAACCAGGACCAGTTGTTTGAGTCCGGGGCTGGTTATCCTCAGGAGGGGGGACCCCACACCATCTTTTTTTTTCAAATTTTTACTCTTATACATTGTGCTGGACAGAACCATGCACAGATCGCACTGGTCTGTGCATGGTTCTGTCATATTCGACATGTTGAACTTCTATTTGTTTTGCGGTTTTTGGCAACATCTTCCCAAAATCGCATCCTATCAAATTTGGGAGTTGTATATTTTTTAATGGGAAAACATCTGGATGCAAATTGAAGAGTGTTTAAAAATCGACAGGTCAGAATGTGTGGCAAAAAGTGTGATTTTTACCGCAATTCGCATCCTATTAAGTTGGCGATTTTGGAAAACTACAAATGTTGACATTTTTTGACTAAAAATCGCTAAAGTCTAAATATCGCATCCTATTAAATGTCACCCTTAGTCTCGTTGTGTATACACTTTGGGCAGAAAAACATCTGAAATAGATGGTGGCTGCTGTCCATAACTATGACGGTGAGAGAAGTTGGTGGATATGTTATAGAGCGAGGAGATGTCTATTTCTTTGCAAAGCATTGCAGAGCTTTTGCATACATGAGGGGGGAGGAGAATTCAATTATCTGAGATAATGCATTAAGCTAACGCATCTTCTAAACTAATAGGACAACGAGAGTCGCTCCCACGTGGTGAGAGCTATTCATCCTGTTGGAGGACCATCATGGTTCTATTAAAAGAGAAATGATCGGGGAAAATGTTTGTGCCCACATATACTACATGCAAAGCCGCCAATAGGGGGGTGCCGTGGGTACAGCTGTCCCGGGCCCTGGCCTCTGGAAGAGCCCGGACAGCTCATTTTGCCCACCGCAACCCCCGACTGCCTCCACTGCACTGAACAAAGCAGGTCCTGGAGCGCAGGCTTATTTAACCCAGGATGCCGTCGGGCAATACAAATGCTGCACCAGCTTTTGAGCCAATCAGAGCTTGCGTACCGGCAGCCAATCAGAGCAGCTGCCAGTACGTGAGCTCTGATTGGCTCACCAGCCGGTGCTGCATTTTAATTTGTCTGCGGTATCCTGAGTTGAAGAAGCCTGCGCTCCCGGACCTCTGGTCTGCAGCTCAGAGGAAGGGGAGATGGGGGAGCCGGGTTACTGTAAGTCAAGTGAGGAGGGGGAAGGGGGGGGGCATACTGGAAATGAGTACCGGGACCCAAAATTCCTGATGGCAGGCCTGAGTATATGGCTTGCTATATACTTCATCGAATGTTATTGATTGAGACATGTTGCTTCAAACACAGTAAACGTTTATTTTATTTTGTGTTTAAATTTCATGCTTTGTAAGAAAAAAAAAAAAAGGAAAAAAAATTTTTTTTTCCAGAAACGGGTTTTCCTTTACAGAAATTGTGGGAGGCCTGGATGCTATTTTCTCCTCAGCTTCATCTTAAGAATAAAATAGTATTTTCTGCAGCTCTTAGATGTTCTTCTAATGTAAAATTCATACACCTGTGTTTTTATTCAGCCATTTAGCCCTCAGCACTGCTTCAGTCACACGATACTCACAACATCTGTCTCGATCAGTGTAACGTCTTGTGTTTTTTTTTCTTTTTTCCACAGGAGAAGAGACGGTAATTGCTGTACCGCATGGAAGCCGCAGCGTGAGAATCACACTGAAGGGACCGGCTCACATTTGTATGAACCATTTTAAGTTTTATGTGATCTATGTTTTGAAGTGTAATGTACATGTGTGAATAATACACGTATGTGGCCTCTTGGAAGGAAGGAACATTTAACCATGTAATGTTGCTTCTGTTAGTAGTAAGAGTTAAAACTCTGCTAGACACCTGTTTTCCAGGTCTAGTGGAAGTTCTGATGTTTGAGGGATTAGTTGTAGTTTCTAAGCAGAAGTATGCAATGATCATCTGTTCTTTGGAGCTATGAACAGAGTGCTCCTCCAGCACTGGAGAGAACACCTCCTAAATGTAGGTCCACATCTGGGGATATATTACCATTTCATCATTCACTTCCAAACCTGGTAAATGAGACATTTAAGGAGCATTGGCAGTGGTGACTACTCGTTGGGTGGCAAGACCAGTCTAACCAAATATGTGACTGGTAAAGAGACATACACATGCAGTATGCTTTATGTCTCTGATTTTTCCAATAAATTTAATTTCCACCAGAAAGGCCACCACACCCTGTTTTCTTAATTTACAAATGCCAGCAAGGCTTTTTTTGCTGTACACTGTTGACCTCTCTTTCTTTAAAACAGTAAACAGCATATACAGTACTATGATACTGTTTAATCATACACCTGCATTTCTTTCCTTACCCTAACATACATACACACATACAATCCCTTTCACTCATTTCCTATCTAATTACATGTAACATTCAGATTTAAATATTGTTGAGATAAACAATACCAGTTATGAATATGAATAACACCTGGGGCCAAATGTAATAGGGTGTGAGAATCAGAAAGTGAGAGATTTGGGGAGAGTTTTCCCATTTTTTAAAGCGGCAATCATTACATGGCATAATCGACCTGGCTTTTCAGTGTAAATGATTGCAACTTTAAAAAAAAAAAGGAAAAATTCCAAAATTTCTCACTTTCTGATCCCTGCATCCTATTACATTTGGCCCGTGATGTTAGCACTTACTTTTCAAACAGCAGAACTACTACCCTAAGGTGGACTCTCACCAAATAAGCTTATAGCTTTGGCCATCTATTATACAGTATTTAGTGTAATAGTTCTATTATAGTTTTATAATTTTATAGTTTTTTTAGAGTACTAAGGACACAACTAGTTACATTTTAGGATTAATTTAATAAGGTATAGGATATTGGATAATATAACATATATTTATAAAACAGCAAACAAAGGTGCAGTTATACAGTATGTGAAGTGGTGGGTTACATTAATCTGCCAATTTGATTAAATTAATTATGTAATTTGCTTATTACACCTTTTTTTTTGTTACATATAATATTATAGAAGCAAAATCGAATCGAAATTTGAATGGTTTTTAAGATGCTTTCAATCTGCATTTGATTCGATGCACTCTCCCGTTTTCCTCTATATCGTAAAGAAAACTAGACTGTGCAGGCAAGGAAATATCGAATTCAATCCAGTAAATCGAATGTGTACACTGTACCTTGAATGTAAATCGAATTCGATATCGAATGCAAAAGTGCAGATCGAATGTGAAAGCAAAGGCCAAATCGAAAGGGGGTGGAATAGGGGAAATCGAAAGTAAATCGATACGTGTGTACACACCTCTATACTAAAGTATGATGGAGTCTATTAATCTATTGTCAGTAATATCATTTAGATTCTGCTTGACCAATAGTCTTGGGACTTAACTGCTATGTATTAAGTGATAGGCTACTCTATAATAGATATTATGCTAGCTCAGTTCACAAAAGATTATATAGGTACATTTTTAATCTATCTATACATCTGTCTGTCTGTCTGCCTGCCTATCTATCTATCTATCTATCTGTCTGTCTGTCTGTCTGTCTGTCTGTCTGTCTGTCTCGTTGGTGTCTGTTGTTATGCATATTGCTTTTCAAATACAATATTCATTTTGTGTTCATGCAAAGCAGTATAAATAACCAACTTTATATTCCGAGAACAATATGGATTAACTACTGTATAGTCTTTTCATCATAACTATTATAGGAAACTTTTTCAAAGTCTAAATGGCTCAACAGACAGTATAATATATTTAGCGTCTACAGATCTGCAAATGGTATTACACATATTGATGTGTTCCACAGATCTGATTTTGAGATGATGGAAAATTTATTAAAATTATGTGCCCTATTTGCAAAAGTTATTCCCTTTTGTGTATTAAAGTAGTTAAAAAATTGCAAAAACTCCTGTGCACAGACATCGTACAAGATCAAAGAGTGTATAAATGCAGTATTAGGTTATATGGCTTTAGTTTTTAGTTTTTAGTTCTACAGGTGTCTGCAACAACAGAGGGTGTCATCAATAAAGTCCAAATCCAGAATCAACACCGCCCTGTGTAAGGTTCAGATCATAGTTGCCTACCCTCCTGCATTCTGCAGGAGACTCCCTGAAATAACAGCAATCTCCCTCTCTCCCTCATCAGTCTACCAATCTCCCTCATTTCACCTAGACCACACTACACTGTTACATTTTTTGAGGAAAAAAAGTAACATTTCCCAGCACTTTAGCAAGTATAGTATCTCTTACTGACTGCTTTGGGGCTCATCTACATTTGGATCTAAGTCATTTTACAAGATTCCTCTCAGATGTAGCAGTACACAGCCACGCTTCTAGGTGCCACATTCACAATCACTTTTCACAATCTCTCCATACAGTAGGAGCCCATCTCATCTGTCTTCCTTAGGCCATGGCTCAGGATAGCTAGCCATGGCTATTCTATTGTTCTCAGCTGCAGTACAATACATAGAACAATTGAGTAGGGGATTAGCAGAGTAATCCAATTACTCACTTAATCCTATTATAGAGATTGATGGCAGTGGCTCCATCTGTATATGGAACTAGACACGCCCTTTGGGTGGAGCATGACATGCCCCCTCAATGGGGCGCTGTGCACAATTCTACTACCAACTATAATCTCCCTGAAACTAGTTTTCAAAAGTGTGGTTCAAATTTGACTGGACCCTGTTGCTTATAGATTGAGATACAGTTATTGACCTTAGTATTTTCTTTGTAATTGTTATAGCATTCAGTGTATTCCCATGGGCCAGATGTTGACATTCAGGGTTCTACTATATAGTTTAATGGTATACTTCAAAACATGAAAAATTTAAGAGATAGGCAGAAAATGGATCCTGGCAATAACTACACCAGCCATACCCACAAGGAATCCTGTTATTCCACTGACCCAAGGGTGTAGCTAGCATACAGTAGGTGCAGGGAGAACAGCAGCGATGGGGCCCAGAGCTGAGGGGAAGCCCCCTTCTCTGTCAACTTTTTCACCATAGGGTCCTTACAAAGGTCCTTACAAACTTCTGCATTGTGGCTGCAATATAGCTACAGTATGTATACCCCTGTACTTTGTAATGTGGTATAGAATGAACTGGAAGGTATTATGTTACACAGTATGAACTGGGGCACTGCAATGTGGCACAATGTGATTTGTAGTGTGGCACCACGGTAGAAACTGCGGCACTATAATATGACACAATATTAAGTGGTGACACTATAGTGTGGCGTAGTGTGGCATGGGGGTACTGTAATGTGGCATACTATGACACTGTGTATGTCATAATGTGAATTATGGTCACTGTGTTGCATAATGTGTACTAGCAGCCCTATAATGTGATGTAATGTGATTTTGGGCATTATTATGTAACTAGAGCACTAGTATGTGATGTAAAATTAGCAACTTCTGTGGAGTGGTGTCTCTCTAGAAGCTTTAGGACAGGGACCACCAGTCACTTATTGGGCAAACCATGGTTTACACAGCATTATGAGATCCGGTACATCCAGTGAGTACTATGCTTAGATCAATCTCATTTAGACAGAGCAGGACTCTTTTATTTGGATTAGTGTAACCACTGTGCTACTCTATCGCAATTTAAATGAATCTAAGTGTATTCTGCACTTTCACATAATGGGCCTGATTCTGAGTTTTCACTAATGTGAACACAATTTAGGATGAACTGCGAATGGAATGCTAATGCTATTATACACACATCCTAAAGTGTACGCATCTATACGACTGTACCACCCGGCTCTACATAAAATCATCATCACTTACACCAACCGCATGCTAGGGCAAGAGATCTATCTGAAGTTGGTATCCACATTACATACACCATAGTTGCTGTTATTCTGACTGCCCATTCTGGGAGATGGCAGCCAGTTCAGCATAGTATAGAGCAGTGCAGGGGGGGAGGGGCATGCAGGGCAGGGGCACAGCAAAACAAACGAAGGTGGTCGAAGGGTGGGCTTTCTGCGATCACCTTATTGTAGCTATACCCCTACTATAACAAACTGAGATTACCAGTATGGTGTAGCTCTCATCATGCCATTCATAGCGTGTCGCCAGATACTGAGATACTTGCCCACTTTTCCAGGGGCCTGGGAGCACCACCAAATTTTTGGGGGCCCCTGGTCATTCTGAGAGAGTAGGCAAGTATGGCATACGCACAGTTAGAACAGTGAGTGAGTACTGTATGTGTATTTGAGTATTAACAGGTATAAACCAGATTCTTCTGTTACTGGTGCTGACCAGTATGTTATGGTAGTTGCAGGTGTGCTTTTGGATGCAATTGCAGATTATTTTAATGAACACATTTTCACTTGTGATTAGGACACTTACAGACAATACTACATCAGCCCCTATGCTTATATTTCCCCTAAAGAAATTACACTCATTTTGGTTCCACCCAAGAATTGTTGAATCTTTCATTTAAGTCAGGAATTGTTATGATATAAAGTAACTATACATTCTGTGGTTCTGCACAATGTTACCAACTGATGCTTCTTCATACAGTATTAATGGGAAAGAGCAAGATCATTATAATTTTTAGGGGGCAATTTAGTGGATAAGAATGATGCCAGAGGCAGAACTACCATTGGTGCTGCAGGTGCAGTGTTCCGGAGCCTCTGAGGACTATGGGTCCCACTGCTGCCCATTCACCCTCAGCCTCAGCCTGCCCCTGCCTCTCCCTTTCATCCTCTGCCTCTCCCTGTCACCCAGTACCATTTGCATATTGTGAACTTGGGTTGGGGTGGAGGACTGCGGCCCAAATGATAGTTTTGCACCTGAGCTCACCACCCACAAGTTCTGTCACTGAGGGACCCACAATACAAGGCAATTACATTCAGAAACTAGTGAGAAACTTGACTGGCTTAGTACCCTCTGCCTGTATAATGCAACCTAATCAGTTTATAGAGATTATATTGTTATAGATGATCTTACTATATTTGTTGTGTCTAAGCAGGAAAATGTGTTATGACATTGCAGAATATGTATACAATTATTAAATGTGTATGCACTGCATACATGTTTGTTACCAACACAGAACTACTCGTCAACCTGCTCTTGTCGTCATTTTGTGTTATTGAATTTTATTCTAATTTTTCTAGTTGTAGAGACAAAAACCTTGCAAGGCGAAAGCGGAGAGCACAGCTTTACTACTGCTGGGACGTACACTGTGGAAAACACAACAGTGGAATTTCAAAAAGGATCCGAAAGGGAAGTTTTAAAGATGCCTGGCCCGTTGCGTGCCGATTTCATCATTAAGGTAAATCCAGCTTCATTACTGTCTTTAACATTGCTGCCAGGGACCGTCTTGGGCTTTTAACATTTTTCCTGGCAACTTTTTTCCTCGACTATGAGAATATTACTAGACGTACAGTGGAATAAATATTGTATTGAAGTGTCAATTAAGCAGTTGCTTCTCTTACACTGTAATTTAAAAAGACAGCATTTAAACTTTTGTATAAAAGGTGTATGTGCAAATTATAGAAATCTATATCTAAGCCGCGATGTGAATTAAAAAAATATATTTACCTATAAAATATACAAGATGGGATTATTCCAGTGTGTCAGACTTAATTTTTTGGCGTTTTCTCAATATTTTGTTTCTGTAGTTTAGAGCAGCATGACTAAAATAAAATGCTGAAAATACAGTAAATATGCTTGCAAATTACTGTGGTCTCCCTTCACAGCACCTGCCATTCCAGGTCTTGTTTAACAGAGCTCCTCACAGTGACTTAGTGCTTGGTGGCCATGTTCACTCAAAAGAGACAGTCATTTTTTTTTTTTGTTGAATTCTATCTAATATTTTACAGATTTAAAAATGAGTTAATACAGTATACTGTATTAAAATATATAAGGGCTGATTAAAATGTAATTAGACTGCTTTTGTCTTTTTGTCCCAAAGGCAGACATTGCAACCCTATGCTGGTTATTGTGAAGCACATATACAGTATGAATGTTTTAGAACCAGTGGTTGGACTGCCATAGTCTTCTTTGTTTGGTCACAGCGTGTAGAAGATTGTCTTACATTTCGTAATGGCGGATGAGGAAGATGTGATTGAATCAAAGATTTGTGATTGAATTTTGTGTAAAACTTGGGAAAAGCTGAAATGAAATTCATGAAATGTTACATCAAGCATAGGGTGAATAAACAATTCAGTCGTGTTGCAGTTTTTCAGTGACGGAAGCACTTCAAAAAGGGTGATACGCAAGTGACTGACCAAAGCGCGTTCTGGGAGACCACCCACTGCAGTTAGAGATGACAACATTGCTTCACTTTTCATCTTATTTGAACGGGTTCAGCATATTGTAACAAAGGAACTGAAAATACATTGCATGTGTGCCAGATGGGTATCCAGAAATTGTACAGAAGAGCAGTTGCAACAAAGAGTTGAATCGTGCAAGAACACTGTTCAAATATAAGAGAGGATACCTGATTTCCTAACATCAATTATGTGATGAATCGTGGAGTCCTCATTATGATCCAGAATCCAAACAACAATCCAATGTGTGGAAACAAATTCAGTTCCACCAAAACAAGAGATTAATTCAAGGGTGATAAAGAGAGGTAAATGTCCAGCCAATCACCTGCTAACTGTCATGTTACAGGCTATGTTTGAAAAAAGTCAGTAAGGAACTGATTGGCTGGATGTTTATCTCTTTTTATCACCCTTGCATTTATCTCTTGTTAAGGCTTAATACATATGCCCCACTGTGTGATTCCTTAAAAAGTCATACTTTTGCTGTTCTTTGATGCACATGGTATGATGCTTCCACCACTGAAATACTGCAGCATTGCTAGTTTTTCCATCGTATGCTTGCTGTAATATTTCAAGAGTTTTTAATGTTGACTTTTTAAAAATTGAACACAAAATTAAAAAATTAAATCACACATCCCTGACAGTCTCAAAGACACGTCTTCCTCTTACGCCATGATGAAATGTTCAAAGATCTTCCACTTGCTGCGACCAAACAAAGAAGACTATGACAGTCCAACCACAGGTTCAGATACAGTACATTGATGTATGAGCTTCACAATAACCAACAGAGCATTGGCAATGTCTACTTATGGGACAGAAAAAAAGAGGCAGTCTCATTACAATTCAGTCAGCCCTCGTATAATGTGGTGACTTATGTGAAAAAGTGGAGTTTAATAGTGTTCCTCTAGTTTAATAAAGCTATGACCTTTTGTTCATTTTTTAAAGTGTCTTATGTAACTGTTTTATAGAACATTTGTCTTCTGAACCACCTCTGAAAATGTATTTTTTGACCTCAGAACAGTGTTCCCAACTATTAAAATAAATACATCCCACATATTCCCATTACCAAGACGCAAGGTAGATAATACCTAATTTATCACTGATGTTAATATGGTAGTTCCTAGTGAATTGCTAATCTGAAGAAAGTCCACAAAGTGTCTACTTCCTCCACCAAATTATGGTGAAGAATATCATCACATGAGTACTTTGACTGAAAATGTGGCTTTAGGCTAGTCAACAAGACACAATTTACAGTAATACTGTAGTTTACTTCCTTTCCTTACCTTTTCTTTCAGTTTGGTACAAGTATGCTGAGTTCTTTTGCCATGTTTCCATAATCTTTTTTTTTACAACTTATAATTAGGAGCTAAATTAAGTTTTCAGAGCATAACGCCTTCCAAAAACTGTCTCCAGAGGTATTATGGAACGACATATCTGGCAAACCTCTTTGGACCTTTGTGCATGATGCTTAGTAAATTAAATCATTTTATATGTGCAATTTTTTTAATTACAACTTAGTCATTTAAAAATAGTCTCATTTTCCCCATCAGCTAAGATTATTATCCCTGTGTGAATAGATAGCACTTCAAAACTATTTTATTATTATTTTTTGCATTTCATTACTTAGCACAGTAATATGGTAAAGAATGGGCACTTTTTGATGTTTAAAAAAAAGTGTGCAGTATTTACTGGAATATGTGTCCATAGGCTTTACACGTCCGAATTAGCTTATGTTACAGTGAGTAACGTTCTCAAAGCACTCCTAGTAGACACATTCCTAGTAGAATTAGCGTGGCAATCCATGGACTGTGGTGTAATCGGGTGAAAGTCTGTTAGTTTTCCAGACATAAAAAAAAAACCGAAAAGAGCTAAATAAAAGAAAAATTGATGAAGTAAAAAATGTTAATTGAATACATTTGTTGTTAATAGAAGAGATATAAGTGATATATTATCATGTCAAAATAACTGAACATTAATATTCTGTCACAAAACTCTCTCCAGACCAAGTACGTTTCTCCTAAAGATAGTGTGGTGCAGTTTTTTTTCTACCAACCCATTAGTCACCAGTGGAGGCAGACAGACTTCTTTCCGTGCACTGTAACCTGTGGGGGAGGTGAGTAATTCAGGAACATGTCATTTGCCGCTCAGAAACTATGCAATATTTTACAAAATTAATCTATTCCATTCATATACTGTACATTCAGCTACCTCTCCCCATAAAAGTTTAAAAATCATGGTAACGTATAATGAACCAAGAACAGTGTGAAAAAATGTATCTAATTTTAGTGCTATTCCTTTAACATCCCATTATTCAGGAAGGGGGGGTCGCTGGGTAAATTCGTAAAGAATATTTCATGAATAGAGATTGTGTTGCGACTCCTTTTGACTACGTCAATAGGATGTGCAGAGCAGATTATGTGGAAAGCACAGAAGCTGCTTGTAGTAATTAGGTGATGTGTTTTAGACATAACAGAACACCAGCTAATATTGATGTTAGCCAGGAAAGCCTGTGATTCTTACGGACATGCCCCAGAATTTCTCTTGGGGAACAAAAAACTGCCTCACAGAATCCTGTTTTATTCCTATATGGAGTATGTAATCAGAAGAAGCTGTAATGTGGGTGTGGTGGGTGATTGGGTCTAATTTATGAAATGGGGAATGTGTCGCAGGTATAGTACACTACTGTCTCTGTCATGAGCAAAATATACACTAACAATGCCAGTGTCGCTCACATTTTCTTTATAAATTCAAATAAAAAAATGTGGTGTAAATTAAAAAAAAAATAGATTATATTTCCTATATAAGGTAAACATCACACAGCATTATGATGAAACAAAAATGTTTGCTTGACAATTTTCACACCTATTTTGACAAATACACTTGGTACTCAAAGGGTTAAAATAAGGGCATTTTAATGATCACTTGTCTCATTTGTGCATTTGAGCACTACATTTTACAGTTCTGTAAGGTGATGGATGAATTGGGGGTCATATAAGGTGATTATTGAAAGGGGGGTGCCTGTAAGGTGATTACTGAAGGGTACTGTGAGAGGTAGACATTTGCACGGTGTGGATGTTGCCCTATTGTTGCTGTTTGTGAAGGGGCCCCCATAACAATTCAAGCTCCAGGGTACCAAAAGTGTAGATTTGCCACTGTGTGCATATTGTCACAGTTACTTACATTACTTTGTAGCCATTCATTCCTTTGTGTTTTGGTTGCAGGATATCAGCTAAATTCTGCTGAATGTGTCGATATGCGGCTTAATCGAACTGTCCCGGATCACTATTGTCATTATTATCCAGAAAACAAGAAGCCTAAACCTAAGCTGAAGGAGTGCAATATGGATCCCTGTCCATCTAGGTTGGTACACAAGCCTATAGTATAGCTTTCTATTGTCATCGACAGTACAGTGTGTATACTGTGAAGTAGTCAATTGAATATATAGGGACAGATATATGAAACTAGACTTTTCGTCTTGTAAATATTGGGTCCCGCTTCTCTGCAGTATCATGGAGAAACAGGCAACCATATCTCCCAAATGTATGGATGTGGAGGATAGCGATATTTGAAATGGGTAAAGTACCCAGTCGGCAAATCAGTACTCTCTCTTTACCGGTGCCACTGTAGCGTCACTGCTGTAAGGACAGGACAACATTAGCCCAGGGCTGGCTAAGGGGGCACAGTGGCTTTAGCAGGAGATGTATGCGTGACAGGCAGCAATTAGTCACTGGCACCATAAACAGGAGGAGAATTCAAGGGGACAGCGGCACCGAGCAATAAGTGGCAAGCTGCCCCTAGTGCACAGTAAGTGAACAGTTAATACATTTTTTTTTTAAATGTTTAACCCACAGTTAAATAGCATTAAGTACAGCATACGAACTTAACCCTGGTTCATACATTCCATCCCATAGTGTCTGGATTGATGCAGGCTGTCATTCTGCCTCTCTCACTAGAGTCCCAGAACACAGAGAGGAACAGCCAAGGAAACACTCCAGATTATTTCCAGTTCCTGTTCCATTTCCCTTATTCCATGCTAAACACAGCTCTGCCTTTCCTTATGACACATATGTGGTTAGCCGTGGATAAATGCAGAGCATGAATACATCTTACATGATATTTCTGAAGCAATACAGTAAGAGCAACTCCTGTCTGGAGATCATTGTCTGCTTGGAAACACGCATGGCTGCTTAGTCAAACTGAATTATAATCTCATTCATTAAAATTTTAGCTGAATTATGCTGCTTTATTTTGGTAATCAGATGTCCAGACTGAGAGCTGTTTCCTCTTAAGGAGGAGAACATTAAATCCTGTGTCAATGCAGCTCTAACAGCACTAAATCCAAGCCCCATCCATCTCCTGCCTCTATGGTTTAGGAGCTTGATGTCGTTGTGTCAGATCCTCCGCCCATCTTGTGACTTTACTGAATCCATGATTTCCTGTTAGCTCACAGAAGGAAGTGAGTATCAGATGGGAGAGGCAGAGAAAACATTACAAGTAACAGTAGATGAAGTAAAGGGATGAGGACAATTAATTTTGTTTATGTTTTTTTAAAGGCTTTAGGTTATATTTTGAGCTTCCACATAAATTCTTCCTTACACTCGTGTTTAACTTGGAGCCTCTTCATCAACCGCAAGGTGCAGAAAGAGAAGGGTAATATGGATTTGTAGAGGGAAAGAGCTCTTATTATGTAACACAGAAAAATGTGTATTATGGTGCTCAGAAAACAGAAAAGACAAATAGTGCAGCTTCTCTATAAATAATACAATTACAAGTGTGCCTCGCGGATATATGTATTAAGCATCACTGGTACACAGTAGTATTTAAAACAGTGTCTTGCATCTTATTTCACCATAGCAACAAGGGCGTAACTACCATAGGTGCAAGGGGTGCAGCTGATATGGGGCCCAGAGCTGAAAGGGGTAACAATTATAACGTGTTCGCTAATAAACTGCATGATTAGATTATTTCTTGTACTGCTTGCCATTGATTCTTTACACCACTGCAAATGCAGAGATTGGAATATATTCAACATATTAGAATATTTTCCTTAGCATCTTTTAGTCGTTTCCATCATATTTACACTGGCCAAAGCGTTTTTTTCAAAATGTTCTCTTCTTCCGTTCTAGAATGTTTCGTAGAACATCAGTTTGCAGTGTGGAGCTGCCAAAACTGGATCTGCATTTTCTGCCACATTAGCTACGCAATATAATTGAAATGGTTCAAGTTCTACTTTTAATTAATTGATCTATCATTCACAAATAATGTATCACTTTATGGTTTTGTAAGTTGTTACTTGCTACCCTGTTTTTGTAGCCTTGGGAATGATAGCAATAGGTGGCTGGTAATAGCTGAACCCAAACACAGCCTCTTAAACGTACAAACCTATAAAAAATTTGATGCTTTTGCTCTCCATAAAGTTGTATACCTCTGCCAACAGCAAGCCAGAGAAGTCAGGGATCATATTGGCTGCAATTTGCCTCTGTGGCGCCAGATCTAACTCCAGGGAAGGCTCTGAAATGCTGACAGCTCCAAAAGCCTCACTGCGTTGTAAAATGTGGGCACAGATCTGGCTCATAAAAATCCCAAAAACACGATAGCTCTCTGTCGACATTAAAAGCAACAATATCTTTAAAAACTCACATGAATACAAACTAGGGAATAAAAAAATGATGATGATGATTATTATTATAATTATTATTATAATTATTATTATTTCATATATTTCTGCCAAACTACCTTCCTGTCTATTTTATTTACAATTGTGGTTTATTTCTATGTTATAATGTTACTCATAGCTATTTTTCTTCCCAAAATATGTTGTTCTATATTTTTTATTCCATTTATGAGATCTCGCTCAGCTGAGTTAAATTTAATAAACAGTAACCATAGATAACAGAGCGACACCAAGTGGTCAAATAACCCTGGCAAAATAAAAGTTTTGTATAAGAACAACTTGTATTTTCCACTAAAACAGCCATGGCTACAGTGACGGACTCCATATGGTATATTGTAGCATACAGCGTTTTAGTAATGAGTTGTTTTATATAGGAAGAATCACTTATGGTATTTCTGTATGTGTTTACAGTGATGGGTTTAAGGAGATAATGCCCTACGACCATTTCCAGCCTCTCCCACGGTATGTAGCAATAAAAAATATAAAAAAAAAAAACAAGAAAATAATGAATTTCAGTACAAGGCAATTTAGGAAAAGTATATGGTAAATAAATACATTTGCATCAGGGGACAGGACACTGAAGCAATTATTAGGGTGCTAGAGATATCTATATATATAGTTTAATGAAAGCAAATTAGTTGAGAGGGCCCTGCTCGTGAGAGCTTACATTTTAAAGATGAACAGTATGGTAGTATATATTGGGCTGTTTCAGCTGCTGACCAAGATCTGAAAGTGTGTGTGCTCATTAGCCAACTATACTAATTGGGCCCCATATAGACAATGAGCAACTGGATGCACAATCAGTGTTGTCTTTTGGCATTTCTGGGTGCACAGGCCAATGACTGTCTGGCTTTGGTTTATTCAGCATTGACATTTGAAGGACCCCTTTAGTAGGCTTAGTAACAAATTAATCTTAAAATTATTGATGCTTTCGATCCTGTATATTGGTGTTCTTTTGCATGTAAAAATTAATAGACAAACAATACTATCACTATTACATACTTATCTCAATTATACTGTATGTATACTTTGGCAAATGTTGGTACCCATTGTCAATAATATTTCAGTTACTATGATTGTTTTTTTCTGTTTCTCTTGACCTCTGTGTTCCAGATGGGAGCATAATCCATGGACGGCATGCTCGGTTTCCTGTGGCGGGGGCATTCAGAGACGTAGCATTGTGTGTGTTGAAGAAACAATGCATGGAGAGATATTGCAGGTGGAGGAATGGAAGTGCATGTATGCTCCCAAACCGACAGTCATGCAGACCTGTAACCTCTTTGACTGCCCCAAGTGGATGGCTATGGAATGGTCACAGGTAACATGTCAACATCATATTTGAGTGGACATTTGAAAACGACAATGTTAATAATACTATCATTGTACCAAACCAGTATGATAGGACTTCTCTGTGGTATTAGGTAATGCTGTTCCTTCTACTATCAAATGCTCAGTCTATATGGGCATGAGTTGTCCTTGCAACGCCATTTCCATGACATTGCCAGCATGGCACTCACAGCCTAGACTTACACTGGATTTACAAATTTTTTGCTCGCAGACCCCAAAAAATCAGTGAAACTGGAGGTATCGTCAGTGCAGCATATAACGGCATTTGCTTGCGAGTGCGATAGGACGGCGCATAATTAAATCAACCCCCTGTGTCTTTATGCTCACCTCCATTCTCTCCATCATATACACTGGCCAATCAGGAGGGGGAGAATGAGTGCAAGAAATGATTTGACCTAACCCGAATACACATAGGCCCTTATTCACATTGGCGCGTACGCATGCGAATTCGCACGTTTCACCCTGCTACCCCCATTGCGCATGTGCAGCTAGCGCACTGCGCATGTGCAATGTAATTAAAAAATACTCGCCAGCAAACTTTCGCGGAGATTTCTCCGTGCGAACAAGTGCATCGGTAGTAGGCGTGCAGTGGGCGTTAGCATGGGCGCGACCATTATAATGAGCAAAAGTGGGCGTACACATGGGCGTACACATGGGCGTTCACTATGAGTGGTGGGAGTGCTTTCGCATGAGTGCAAGAGGGATTGTTCCCCTCCAACGCAAAACTTTTCGCCAGCTCAAAGCAGGTTTTTAGTTTCGCACACCTTGCTCCTTGTAATGTGCTCATTCGTACGGAGCAAACACACGCACGAAATGGCTAAATCAATGGGTAAATCAATGGCACCTGCACACTATTGACACCAATGCATGGTTGATTTCATGAGACAATTACCTCAGCACAACTTCTGATTGCATACCACCAGCAATCAAGTGTTAGCAGATACAAACTTCTTCTGTTGCTAAAGTTATTTTGACCAAACCAATGCGCTAAAACCAAACAAATCCCACCCTTATAAATTTGCCTTATGTAACATACCACCACTATTGTCATTTCTACTCTGCTATATTTAGCATGTTGCCCCTGTCAACATTAGTCGACATGTGTCACCTCACATGCAACATAGATATCAGATACTTCCTTTACAACACAACACATGTGCATACTAGTATTTAGTTTGCTAACATTTGGGGAGTAGAGCATGTTCGTTAGCAGCTTGAGGTGAGTGTGCGTGCGCAAATGTGTGGGTGCGTGCGACCAGTTACACGTACGCGCAATGATAGACCACCCCCCTTCTTAGTATGGTTGCGTGCGAATGAATTCGCAAGCACTGTAGGCGTGCCTTCGCCCGATGCGTGCGTGTGGTTTTTTCCGTAAAAGTGCTTGCGAATGTGCATGCGAGCGCATGAACCTGAATGAGGGCCATAATGTATGGTGGGGTATTTAATTACCAGGGATGTATGGCTGCATATATCACCTCAAGTTACGCTAACTCAAAATCACATGATTTCCTGTGCTGAAGAAAAATCTGTGATCTTGGGGTGCACCCCGCTGCTATCACCCCTTCTAAAATATAAATAAGACATTGCATTTGTAAAAGAAAAAGTCTGGTGGTTTCAGCTTTCTCTAACATGCTGTGCTGTGTAATTGTGTATTTATTCAGTGTACAGTGACGTGTGGACGAGGCTTACGCTATAGAGTAGTGTTATGCAATGACCATCGGGGACAGCACACTGGAGGCTGCAACCCTCAGCTAAAGCCACATATAAAGGAGGAATGCATTGTGCCTGTACCATGTTATAAACCCAGAGGTAATATATTCTACTTCCATTGATATTACAGTTTAATTGAGATATTTTATAAATGGCATGTTTTGTCAAACACTGACTTGTATTTATTTGTCTGCTAGAAAAGTTCCCTGTGGAAGCAAAACATCCGTGGCTGAAACAAGCGCAGGAACTAGAGGAGCCTAGAACAGCATCAGATCAGCCAACGTAAGTACAAATTCTGCTTATCCCAGTAATCTCAGTGGGATTAGAACATTCTGTAGATCATTTGCTGCTTCATAAAATAACATTATACAATGTGTTAACTCCAGTGCAGAAATGTTTTAATACTACATATGCCTAGCTGAAATCCAGGCTGCAGAGTGCGCCATTTACTTCATACGTGTTATTTCATCTGTGAGTTGTGCTTTGAAGATAACATACGCTAAGGGCCCCATTTAACAACGAGTCTTAATACCTGTGGTATATTTTGTTTAGTATCACAGTGATAGTAATGAATACGCCATTGATATATAACATTACTTACCTCCATCTCTCCAACAACATCCCTTGCCTCTGCGGTGTCTTCCTCACTCTTGCTGGGAGACTGCTGCTGCCAGTGATCGGCTGATGAGTTATGTGTGTGCATGACCATACGCTTTCAGAAGCCAAAGGCCAAGCCAAGTCTGCATTGGTGGCAATGGGGTCTGTATTTTTCTGGCTATTTATGGCAGAAGCTGTGACTGTCAGTTTACCACTGTTAACACTGACAGGTGGACTTCATTTCTTTAGTGAATGCCAAAGGATGCCTTGTTCTTAAATGGGGCCCTAAAGGGGGTATTCAATCTCCCGCCGCTGTTTCCGATGGGGGAAATAGCAGCGGGGCCCTATTTAATGCTGTCTTTCCTGACAGCATTGAACAGGGATCTCGGCAGAAAGGGCCCGACTTTAGAAGCAGTGGGGCCCGTTCTGCTGAGAACGGCCATGGATTGTCGAGTTAATGGCCGCAGCTCTACGATCCACGGGCGTATCTCATGGCCACACCCCTTTTCGTCGTTCAGCAGGTGGGACATTAAATCCCGCCTGCCGATTTCATGTTGATACGGCCGAGAACAGGACAGGCGCGACCCTGGATTGAATATCACCCTAAGTGTTTGCCATTCATGCCCATAACTTCAGTTAGTCACATGTCTATGTGTGAACAACCCAAACTTAGTTGCTGAAGCTGAGCTAGAGCTGTGGAATCCCAAAGTCTTTATAAACTCATGCGGTTATACCCATTAAAAATATATACAAAATACCTAATAAATAAAACATATGACAGGAGTTGGCAGAAAAATTAGTTTGACATATACTGTAGTAAAGGACAACATAAAACAGGACAGTCTTAGGCTCAAACATTGGTGTGCAACTCCCCAAGATTAGACACAAAGGTGGTGTTAATTGCACAGAACATCACCCTATATCATTGACTTAGTAGAGAACATCCAATGATTAGGGCCATTTTAAGAGACGAGGAGTCTTGTGTACAGGCCTCATACAGGTCCCTTCTTCTTGTTGCGCAAGTGTCTGGGAGCATGGTGCCAGGGTTATGTTCCTGGTGATGTTCTATGTACTACTGCACATGCATATATCACTAAGAAAATGGCTATCACACCCTTTCATCTGGTGATTTGTGCTGCTGCAGTGCCGATGCAAGAATCTGGAGAGATGAGTATAATTACTTTGATCTCATCACTTGATTAACATAAGAAACTGCTAACATCTTAAAGGGGGCCCTGTTCTAACAACCTTTGTGATTTAATTGTGCTCTGATTTGATTGAACCCCGGTGAAGTGGCAGCAGCAGTGAGTAAAGTGGGTCCTCTTTGGGGATCATAAGGTTGGCTGTACAGCCCATAAATTGCAACCTCCTGATCCCACCCATTGCAGTAGAGCTATAAGCCGTTTATTGGCTAATGCTGCGGCATTGGTACTGAATACACACCTGTACAATCGCTGGTCTTTCACCTGATATCGGGAGAATGGGCTTACAATTGTATAGCTGTGTGCCCAGGTTTATTCAGTCCTATACATCAATAAGCAAAAAAAAAACCTGTGCATTTTGGATATTACCACAAATTCCATTCCAACGGGCAGATGCTACTGATGCAACAAATACGATACAATGAAGAATAATTTTGATATAGAGACCCAAGTTAACCACTCCACATAGAGATGTGTTGTACAGAGTAGTTTTGTGGTTTATCCCAGGGCAAAGAGAACAACTTAACTTATTTTTGTGAAAAATAAATAACTAGCCACATTTTGTAGCAGTACGTTTGTCAGACATTGACGTAACTGGTGCACACGGTATACTGTAAGTTCTGAGCACAGATACAGTGTATATACTGTATATACTGTACCTAGAGCCAGTCTTGTTTTGTGACTGTGAACAGCAAAGGAATAAGTGCGGCTGTACTCCAAAGCACAGACCTGAGCATTGCCAAACCAGCCTCGTGCTAGATAAATACCTTGGCCTTTGCGGTCTACCACGGCTAGTGTCCTACATTTATATTACTGTACAACATTCAAAGAGCTTTTTTTTTGTTACTGGCAGAATATAATATGACTTGCTTCAAAGTCAGGGCCAAGAACAATGTGAGCCTGACAGTTTTTTTTTTAGTTGTGGAATGTGATGACAGTTGAAACCCATCATAAATGCTGCCTCCCCCCCAGACCCTCTTTTATACAGCATAGGTTTCAGCAATGTTTTGTATTATTTCTCAATTGTTCTTATTCCCGTGCTGTATGATAGAGATCTGTGCAAATTATTATTGACATTTGAGATCTCCTAGTGATTGCCCCATTGCCTGGGAACATCTGTTGCTTGCAGGATTCAGAAAAGTGAGCTGTAGATTCCAATAGTGCCGCTTCTACCCTCTGAGCCAGAACCACTGCAGCCAATCTAATTTGTGTAGTTCTGCATCAGATAATGGCCCAATGCCCTCCTGCTTGTAATCAGTCACCATCACATAAGGTTCTTGTTAAGCCTCTACAGGGCATCCTAGGCAAAACTGAAGTTTCCTGCCCCACCGCCAATACCCAATTGCAAACTACTCAGGTGAAAGCACATAGGAGGAATCCTATACATTCCTCAACTGACACATGCAATAATACAACAAGGATGTCTCTTGCAGGGACAACCTTAATTGTATTGATAGGCAGACTCGTGGCTCTGCTCAGATCCTGCCACTCTAGGCAACTGTCTAAAGCTGCCTCAGACCTTTATAAGTATCTTCCTTGGAACCGACCATTGACAGTTTATTGCTAGGCTCCTTAAACACCAGTTTATATGAACTGTGCTCCTCTATTCAATTATTACCTTTGTATTGACATTTGACTTTGTTGGACTACTTTTCTGGCTCTGGGTTACTTGGCTCTTAATCTTTAATTGTGCAACAATGCTTTCCATAAATACTGCTTACATTCACACAAATGCTGCCCAGCGTCCTCTGTAATAATATCTTCGTACTATAATTATATGCTTATACAACTTATATATTGTAGTGTCCACAATGTATGATGTACAATATATCACCCGCACAGGTTTATCCCAGAAGCCTGGTCACCGTGTAGTGCCACTTGTGGTCGCGGCGTACAGTTGAGGGAAGTTAAGTGCCGTATTATGCTGACATTTACGCAGACTGAGCTGGAACTGCCAGAAGAAGAATGTGAGGAGGAAAAACCAACTGTGGAAAGAGCTTGCTATCTTCTGCCATGTCATGGGGATACAGTGGATCAAGCATCAGAACTTCTACCACGGGAAGAGGATTCAGATGAGATGTATGACTGGGAATATATTGGCTTCACATCCTGCTCCAGTACTTGCTCAGGAGGTACAGTATATTGCCTGTATAAATCTGACCCAGGAGCATGACATTATGGTAACTTTTTATGCATCCCATTCGCGCACTCACACACACACACATACATACACACAGCAGTTTGCTCGAAAATGGACAACTTACCAGATAACAGCGACCTGCCAGTCTTCTAGCACAGTATCTGCGCCTAATGTGACACGTTTACTTGTATTGAGTACTACACATCAAGTTCAGTTTGGTTGTGTATTAGGTGCAGTGGCATAGATGTATTTCTAGGGGATTATGATTCCGGGGTTCCTTCCAATTATATATGTGTGTAGCAATATAAAATGGTAGCTGTTCACTCAATTTAGTAATACTATACTTCTCAGGTGCATGAAAGGGAGGAGTTATTCTAAACCAGAAGAAAAAAGATTTTTTTTTTGGCCCAATTACACTAAAAAGTAATATGCTTTAATCACTATGGGTTGCTCAATTCCGTGGCGGATTTTTCCACAGTCAAAAACCCAGCACATTCGCTGATCCACGTGTTTTTGACCATTTTGTTTTAGTTTCTGATGAAGTTTTGACTTTAAAAATAAATGAAACTGCATTGGTGAAACAAAAACAGACGCAATTGAATAGTAAAGTGTTTTTGGTACTTGTGTATTATCTCGGCGCCCACTACTCTATTAGCGTACAGGGCTATTCTGCGTAGGGAAATGACATTGTATACAGGATGCGATGCGATGAGATGAAAAATTGTACAAGCACCCATCACATTGTATACCACTAAATGACATAAAAATGCCATTTAGGGTGGCTCCCCACTATGCACTCCCCACCCCCACTGTCCACGTCCCCCCCACTATCCACGTAATCCCGAAGCATGGCGAGGGGCTGCGGAACGCATCCTTTGAATTTTTTCAGACCCCACGATCCACGTCGGCGTGGACTTGATTTTATATAGTGTGGCGAGCCACAGAGCTCGAAGCGTTGCGAGCGTTGCGAGCCCCGGGAGGGGACGCGGTATACCTGTGAAGTAATCCGCGTCCCCTCACGGGGTTCGCTGCGCTCACCACGTTTCGGGCTTGGTGGCTCGCTGCGCTCGCCACACTATATAAAATCAACTCCCCGCCAACGTGGATAGTGGGGGTATGAAAAAAGTCGGAGGACGTGTTCTCGCGGGGCTCGCTGCGCTCGCCACGCTTCGGGATTACATGAATAGTGGGGGGGGGGACATGGATAGTGGGGGGGGGGAGTGGATAGTGGGGGCCACCCTAAATGGCATTTTTATGTCATTTAGTGGTATAGACCATTAAAAACATAGGGTGTGATAGAAAATCGCATCCCATCGCATTGTATGCCATACATGCGATGCACTGCGATGCGATTTCACTACGCTTGCGTACGTAGAAAATCTGGGCGCTATGATAATACACAAGTACCGTGTGTTTTTTTTCCAGCTAGTCGAAAAAATCACGGACTGAATTGAATACCCCGTATATGATAATAAAAATTAAGAGATCTTAGTTTCATACTGTAGATTTGCAAATATATGCTTAAACCACATAGCATCCACTCTGGGTCATATACTTGCTACATGATAATACTACATTAAAAAAAGAATAATCATTATAATTATAAAATAAATTGAGAGCTATTTCACCTGGAGGTATCTCTATATTCTCCAAACGGCACTACAAGGACCAGCATGCCCTTTATTGGCATTGCAAGATTACAATACTGTATACTAACTAACCTTTCTAAAACTAACTCCATGGTGAATACCTCTTCGGTCTCTTTACTACTTAGATGGCTTTGCTTGCATAGTCAAGGCCTAATGATAAATTATGGATGTAATTGTGTTCATTGTTCTGCTGAAACTTCGACTGGACCAGAATAAGGGCCTATTTGTACAGAGATCTGGACAACCTGATTTTTCTGTTCTGATTGTTTAAATTGGGGGTGACACAGACTCTTTTTCAGGAGTGCTGCAGACCTGAATAAATAGTAACTTCTTATTTTTTCTTTCCAAAATGTTTTTATTAAGGCATCGTACAGTATGTTAGACAATAGAATACAGCTTATACTGTAGGTACAGTATGCAGGTTGTACAATGTCACCATTTTCAGTGAAACAAAACTGATAAGTCAAGACAGTAATACAGACTTAGATTGTGGACACCACAATATTAAGGTTAGAATCATATCTATGTAACTTCTTATTTTTATCATATTTGTTTGAGATTGGTGCTATTAGACCTATTGGTTTCTCATATATATTTTATTTAAACTACAGATACGATAGTGGCAAATTCAGTCAAAGCCATTTATTTTACACTAGGAACAAATGGTTCTAATTACTCTAGAATTGAGTGTCAAATGTTCTATTCACTATTTGTGAACGATTGGACATGTGTCTTGTATTTATTTCCTTCCTTCCTTCTTTTTTATGTTTCTTTAATCCAGGAAGACAAGAAGCCATAGCAGCCTGCCTCCACATCCAGACTAAGCGAGCCGTGAACAACTCCCTGTGTGACAGCTCCATGCGTCCCCCTGCAATGACGAGAGTGTGCAACACCAAACTGTGCCCCCCAAGGTATTGTCTAGAGGAATTTAGAACAGAGTTATCCATAAGAAAAGTTGATCCGGAGGGTAAAATAAAATAAATAAGACTACATTTCTAAAGTTTATTATGACAATAATTTTGACAACTTTGCATGTGTTGCAACAGGTACAGTAGTGCTCCAATGTCTGTACTTCCCAGTACAGTCCCCGTTGCTTGGTAACTGGTCGACAGTCAATAGGTAGAACACTTTTGGCATAAGCAAAATGTCGTCATGGTTTAGGTTGACATAAGCTGATATTGCAAGGTCAACCTGGTCGACATGAATTTAAAAAAAAAGTCTACATCAACTGTTGTTGACAGGGACACCGCTGCGCTCGGCACACTATTATATTCTCCCTCTATGCCCACTGCGATGGTAAAGTATGAACAAATCGGTTTTTGAAGAAAAAATCATGAAAACTCAATGTTGACCTTTTTCGATGTCAACCTTTTCCACATTGCCCCTTTTGGTTGTGTCGACCTTTTGGACAAGTCGACCCTTTTCACATGTTGACCTTTGGCCTGTTGACCTATTGACTGTGGACCTTCATACTGCCAACCTATCGACCTCATACCGGATTTTTAAATCCCCAGAATTGGATGAAAATAGGAATCTGTATGTTCATACTTATTCCCTTTTTACCTTCCTGGCACACTTCATAAGGAATGTGCATTTTGTAGATACGTTTCTGTGTCTGTAGTAAAAATACGGCAATTTGTGGAATCGGGAAAGAGGTGAAGGATGTTTTAAGGGGTTGCGACCCCTTTTTAATTTCTCATCCAGGGTGCAACAAAAGGGCCACCGCTGAGAGTGATCAAGTGGAGAGGGAGTGATCAAGTGGAGAGAGATAAACTGCCAACCAACCAGCTCCTTAATTGCACTTTTCAAGAACAGCCTGTAACGTAGCAGTTAGGAGCCGATTGGCTTGTACCTTATCACTGGCCAGGACTTGGTACATCTCTCCCGCAGTCTCATACAGCAGCACTGGGGCTGCAGAATATTTATGACCAGGCCCCGGCTGCTGTCATACTGTATTTACCAAAAGAAAGAGTGTGATTGGTTAACAGTAAAGGTTGCTCCCTATGGGTTATATCTGAAGCCACAGGCATTCAGAGATGCAGTAAGTCTAAAGAGGGTAGAGATCTGCTCCATACACACAGTGGACCATACAAAATGTTGCCACAGGACCCACAAATGGCTTGAAATATACCAGATTTAATTTCAGGGGTATACATCCACTTTGAACCATGCCCATAGCCTGTCAGTCTAGTAATATAATATAGCATTGTAAAAGAGCCCATAGTACCACATACAGTACCACACACTACGCGCAGCTTCTGTGGAGGTCTTTTCAACATGTTCTTGATTAAAAGTTGTTTAAAAGTAAATTGACATTCCAAACAGGAACTAGTTGTAGACAAAGCAATAAAATGGAAAAGTCTGAGGTATAGGACTAAAAGTAATATCAGACATCTCATAAACCTGCACTGCCGGGATGTTTGAACAGGGCCTCTATGCATGATGCACAGAAATGTAAACAATGCTGTTGGTATGTGCATTTATTTGTGTCTGGGACAGCTGCATGGAGGAAAACACTGCTCTGGCTATCCCTCATAGAGGAACTGCTGCTTGCAAAGTCTCCCTGTTACACTCTCAGGTTGCCTAGCTAAGGTAATAAGGAAATTGTCACCTGACTATCCCTCCTTCCTAAGTATATCATTTTCTATATTCTGTACCATAACTCATTCATTCAAAGGTACATAGCAGCAGGTGTCACAGTGGTTAGTATCACTGCCTCGCAGTGCTGGGCTCATAGGGTTATACTCTGTAGGCACTATATAAATAACTGGTTCTAATACATATAGGCGTCCCCATAAAAACGCTGGGCATTCCCCTGGGTACACAGGCGGGCCTATGACATCAGAGCCTGCCCCCTTTTCAGCGCTCTCTGACGGTTATTAAAGTCAGTTCAGACTGACTTCTAATACCGAAGGGGAGGAAAATAATTCCATGGTTCTCTCCCCTTCTGCCGCATGCGAGGGAATGTGTTCTCATACACATCCCCTCTCATGCTAGCACAGGGATGCGGGCGGTGGGGGGGAGGGAGCAGGCATTCGTCGGGGCGCCGGGCGGTGCTGACCTGTTCACAAGGCTGCGAGTGTGTGCAGCCTACTGAACAGGTCTGAATCATGCCCTGAGTGTTATAATAGAAATGACATGCAGGGGTAGACGTGGGAAGGAATGGCTGTATGATACAGTCTGTATCTTCATGATTAAAGAATAAATATCGGGTGGTTTTGTAGTGACTGCGTAAGCCGGGGTTTTCCATATAGGTGTCCCAGTTTTCCTTGTCACCAAAACCTTTTTGCAGCCAGTACAGTATTTCATTATGTCATACCTTATGTCGCCCATATCAACCAATCAGAATCTGATTGGTTGTTATGGGCACTGTGACCTCTTTAGGTGCCACCTCTGAACCTAGGTGATCCTGTACCTTCCCACCTACCTCCAAGTACTAGCAAGAGCCCGGCACCCTAACAATTCTGTCAATTAAAGCAGAACTTAAATCTCTTCTTAAAAATAAACAAAATATGTCCTCTTTAATATGAAGTCAGGATTTAAAGAGCCAAATTCTTTATTAAGGCCTCTCTAGGTTACAAATTAATCAGCGTTTCTTACACTTACCACATCTGGCAGACACATAATGAACAGATTTTAGTATTTCAATATCAGGTGCCAAAAGCAGGAAATCCTAGACTCGCTGTAAAGTCCTGGAGTGACAGAGATAAAGTGTAGGAACCATTCACAATGTTTTTTTTTTTCTTTTTCAATTGTGTAGTTGTTTATTGATATTCAGCAAAAACAAAAATTTTAACATACAAACAAAAATCAGAAATATTGTCACACATAAAAGCAACAGATCCATTTTGCTGGATACGCATGTCAAGGGTACAGAAAAGCAGTCACTAATAACAGCAAAAAATAGACACAAACATCCATACACAAGATAAATAAAATAAAAAAAACACATACAGTTTAAACAATTTGCAAGGAAAGTATGATAATCAGAAAGGAATAAAATAAATAAAAGAGCAAATGCATGCATGAGCATATACACAACTACTGTAGCTACAGGAAATAAAGGTGAATGTTACGTTACCCAAAGTATAAGCTCTTCATTAAAGGTCCATAGAAACGTTAACTTTTTATCTAATCTAGAATGGCACCACGGAACCACCTATCCCATTATTTTATGGCATATAACTTTTAAATGGATACCTTTAATTGTGAGAGACGTTATTAACCAAGGCATTTAAAAATACCAGGAGGATCACAGTAGTGGTGTATCCAGCCTGATCCATGCTGCGCACACAGGCCTGCATACTGTACATCTATTTTTTCCTGCACACAGTACAACCCTTGTATACATAACGCATATTGGACCATATTCAGGTCTGCTCGCTCCCCTGCGCGTTCGCACAGGGGAGCGATGTTTGGCGTCTGTGCATGTGCAGACCAGGGTGCATCTGCCCATTCGCACCCATCAGCGAGGACGGTAGAGTGTGGGGCGGCGCCCATGGGAACACCCAGTGTTTCATGTGTGTTCCCATGAAAACACTGGGCATTCCCATGGAAATGAGGCAGTGATGCAGCTGCCGGGGGCGGGCAGCTGGCATCGCCGGATGTCAGCTGCCCGCCCTGTTGCTGTACAGGACACACACAGGGATGGATTGGGGGGGGGGGGGGCGGCACAGGGGGTCCTTTTAGCTAAAGGTTTTTTGCATGGGAGTGGGGTAGTGCTGCAGCTTCACCTATCTGCCAATGTGACAATGATTAATGGTGCTGAGCATCGGGAGCCAAGGCACACTGACTGCACAAGTGTGCAGTGCATTACTGGGAGTTGACTAAGTCCCATGAGACTTTGCACTAGAGGTCAGAGGCTGAGAGGCTTGTGCTGAGCTCTGCTTGGTGGAGCTCATCATATGCTTCTCAGCCCCATGGAGGACAGCAGCAGCAGCAGTGGCCTTGTCATAGGAGGGTTTTTAATCAGAGGCAGCGCTGAGCCTGTCAGGGACAAACACAGGCTTTTCATGTGGATATATATATATATATATATATATATAAATATAAATAGCTTTGTTGTTGGAAGCAGGCACTCACCAAACAGCATCAGAGCAAGTTGAAAAGGATTTTTAATCAATCATCATGACCTAGATGATGATTGAGTAAAAATCCTTTTCAACTTGCTCTGATGCTGTTTGGTGAGTGCCTGCTTCCAACAACAAAGCTGTATTTGGGATATCGATTCCTCTAAAGTGGAGCACCTCCCTGTTGCCTCGTGATCCATTAGTGTGCGGATCTACCTACCATTATAAATATATATATATATTTATGCAAATGGTGGTTGACCCTGATAGCGCTTCCAATAGTAGATAGCAGCTACCTCTACAAAATCTCCCCTGTTAGTGGGAGACAAAACAGAAACCTTTTTCTTGATATATATATTTATGTTTATATTAACCCCCCCCTGCAGTTACCTATTGACCAAGTATATACTGACTTTACTCTGTGTTTTGACAGTGTAATATTCTCCCGTGCACATGAGAGTGTCTTAGTTTTGCGTGTATGCTCCAAATCATTCGATAGTCGGAAACCATCAACTGATTTGGTCCATGCACTCATGGCTGCGAATGGATGTTTATGTAAAACATCCATTTGCAGCTGTGCAGGGACCTGGTCGAGCGAGGGGGGGTGGGCGGCATTGCGTGTGGCAGGCGGCGTTAAAACCACACGCAGCACTGCAAAATCACAGCGCTGCGTATAAACCAGAATAACCTCTATAGTGTTTGGCATAATGTTAAACATTGCTTGTCCCTTAAATAAAAAAGTAGTTTTGCTGAAAATGGTTAATAGTGTAACAGGCATTGCTCAGGTGATTGTACAGTATAAGCCTGAGCCCGAGATGCACGCACACCTGTTTTGTTCCTAGTTGAGTGTTCATCAACGGTCTGCACAAGTATGTAAGTGCCGTGGTGGTCTCCCGACAGAAGTCACAGAGAGGATTTATTTTTCAAATGATTGACAGTCAGGGACCATTTGGGAGAGATACAGGGAAGTGGCAGCAAAAATGCATGCGCGTCATCACTGTTTTGTTGTAGTATTACTTCTTGTGACTGTAATCCCTATGCAGTTACAGATGTAGCCCGCTCATTGCTGCCATGATGCATACGCCCAGGAACATGCGCCGTTGCTTGCGACATTATTCGCCAAACTACCCTCATTCTTGGGCACCATAGTTGCGTCAATCATGCAACTGCTGCATGGATGAGAGTGGCTATATCCGTACATGCATCCGATATCTTACTTCCAGCTGCCATGCTGTGCCACCATAGGACTATTCAGTGCTTCCGGTACTTATGTAGTAACTGGGCTGCCGATTTTGAAATCGGGTCCATCGCATCGCATCGCACCCGACCAAATCGCATGCGATGCGATGCGATGCGATGCGATGGACCCGATTTTTCCATAGGATTCAATGTTAAAATGGACTGAGTCCATTTTAACATGGAATTCAATGGGAAAAAGGGGTCCTTTTCATACCCCTACTATCCAAGTGGGCATGGAGTTGGATATAAACCTGTGGCGAGCGTAGCGAGCCACCGAGCCCGAAGCGTGGCGAGCGTAGCGAGCCCCGCGAGGGGACACAGAATACCGTCCCCTCGCGGGGCTCGCTTCGCTCGCCACGCTTCGGGCTCGGTGGCTCGCTACGCTCGCCACAGGTTTATATCCAACTCCATGCCCACTTGGATAGTAGGGGTATGAAAAGGACCCCTTTTTCCCATTGAATTCCATGTTAAAATGGACTCAGTCCATTTTAACATTGAATCCTATGGAAAAATCGGGTCATCGCATCGCATCGCATCGCATCGCATCGTATGCGATGCGATGCGATATCGCATCGCATCGCATCTGATTGTATGCCTTAACTTAAGGCATACAATCAAAAAATCGGCAGCCCAGATACTACATAAGTACCTGCTTCCAATAATGACTGATCTGCGTCTTTGATTGCAGCCGAAGGGATTTGCAAAGCAATCATATTTTACATGTATCCCTGAATTAGGCCCTAATAAGTCACAATGGTGAAACTTGTCTGCATCCTACAGGTTGCTGTGTCTATGTGTTACGGATGTTTCAGAACTCATAGTCTTGGATATAAAACAATGGTCTGCAAAGTGTCCAAAACGTGGGGCGAGCCTCTAACATGCACTGGCAGCCAGCTGCTTTCTTCCTCAGCCAGGAGTCACAAAAGGTCTTTTTAATAATGAGTCAGGAAATTGTTCCACATTGAAGCTGAAAGAAGATTTCATGTTGGTTTCATAATGATTTCTCAGTTTTAGCGGCAAGCATTTCTCCTAAATATTCTCTTTGAAACCTGGTAATAGGCCTTGAACGTATTTATTTTCTTGTTTCACCTCTTTGGTTTCTGTTCTACAAGAAATGTTCGGCAGTTTATGTGAGTGCTCTGATCTTTCCTTTTGCAATATCTTATTTTCATAGCAGAAAAATTCATAACTTGAATTTACTGTAACACTGCTATTTCAAATCCCCTATGGATTATACTTTTGCCTTGGAGATTCCATATTCTATACACCAGAGTAGCTACAGTATAGTAGCTTTCCATCACCTTTCACCGATAAGTTAAATGCGGTAAGCCCACAGTGGAAAAGAAAGGGAATGTAGTATTTCAGCAAACATTATGCTTCTTAGGGTGGTGTCACGGATTCCCTTTAAACTTTCATATATGAGTAATATTAAGAGGGTGACACGCGATCGCTTTAATTGCTTGAGTGCTTTGTAATATGCTGTGAGCAGCGATTTGGACACACGTCCAAAGTGCTGTATAAAACGCTAGCCAATTGAAATGCATTATTTTAAGAAGTTCTTCTTTTGCCTAGAGCATTTTAAAGGCTCCATACAAACATTGATTTGTAAAAGAGTCACCACCACAGTACTATAAAACTCTGCAGGCCGTACATCTGAGTTGCCATCACCTGTTCTACCAATCCTATCTGACAGCCAATGTACAGCACATCTTGATCGTGATCCATCCAGGGATCTGGAAAAGACAGCAAGTCAAAAATACCCAATTTGCCAATCCCAATAATCTTCTAGGTGGAACTTGCAATTGAAGAATCTCCAACATGGATGGATTTCCCCGGTCCTTGACAGTGTCATCAAGTAATTGCCCTGATACTTATCAGTTGCATGGACCCCATTAGTAATAAGCGCTTATGTTGACATAGTGTTGTTATTACAGGTTAGGCTGCAGAAAGTTAGGGTTAGGCTGCAGGGGGGGGAGGTAATTATTAGGCTACAGGATGGGAGGTTCAGACTGTGGGAGAGGAAGGTTTGGTTAGATGGTGGGAGGGGATGTTAGAGTTAGGCTACCGGAGGGGAGGTTTGGGTTAGGCTGTGTGAGCGGAGATTTGGGTTAGGCTGTGTTAGAGGAGGGTTCGGCTGTGTGAGGGGATGGTTAGGCTGTGGGAGGGGACGGTTAGGCTGTGGGAGGAGAGGTTTAGACTACATAAGGGGAGGTTTGAGTTAGACTGTAGGAGGGAAAGTTAAGCTACAGGAGGGGAGGGTTAGGCTGTGGCAGGGGAGGTGAGCATTAGGTAGCAGGTTGGGATGGTTAGGCTACTAGAGGGAAAGGCTGTGGAAGGGGATTTTTGGGTAAGACTTGGGAAGGGGAGGTTTGAGTTAGTTTAGAGGTATAGGCTGCAGGAGGGGTGGTTAGGGTTGTTTGGGTAAGACTGGGGAGGGAAAATTGTGGTTAGGCTGTGGGAGGGAAGATTATGATTAGGCTGCGGGAGAAGAGGTTTAGGTTAGGGGTAAGCTACAGGAGAAGAGGTTATGTATAAGCTGCAGGAAGGGATGATCAGGCTAGGCATACTCAGCCAGAGGTGCCGCTGGATCCTCTAGAAGTCATTATAAGTTGTTCTCTGGATCTAGAAGACATAGCTGGAGCCACCATATAGTCCATTTACATCCTTGCTGCCTTGCACGCTCCCACTATCCATTGACTACATTTGGGCTGGTGGCAAGGGCGAATGCCGGCGACACCACAGAATGCTAAGTCACTAGACCACCAGGGACGTTATATTGTCATTGTAATTCATCAGTGTCGACCTGATGAATGTTGGCATTATGACCACTTGACATTCTCATGTGGAGAATTTTAACATAATATACCACATTCACCACAGTTAAGAAAAATGCATAAAACATAAAATTCCAAGCTGCTACAAAGTTTGGTAAATAACAAGCTGTCTTGATTTAATTAAGCAAGTATGCAAACCTGTGGTTCCTAGAACTCTTATGCTTATCATTTTGAAAATAGCATTAGTTCATCAAAGAAGTCAGTTAAAACTATTTAAATCTAAAATGGAAATTCAGTATAAATTTATTTACACTGCATCTGTAGTTGCAATTCCATTTTAGTTAATACAAGGACATCTTGTTTCCAGTGAATTAAAGTCACAGTTTATATTTGATTTAAATAGAATTTACAATATAACAAAATACTGTGCGACCACAAAGGATATTTCAATGTTATTTGCAGTGTAGTAAAACATGGGGCTTGATTATCTCAATGAAACATAGGGACGGAAGCAAGAGCTGAAATATGCTGAGATATTTTATAAAAGGTAATCTTAAACAGATGGCAATACAATTACAGAAGCTAGACATGCACAGATTCATTTAGCAGAAAGATGCACAGGTTCATTGGAAAGTTTACTAAGGCAATTTCAGAGGCCCAAGTGAGGTGCGCCTGTCTTAGGAAAACATTAAGGTTTTCTCAAAGTAGTGCTCACATGTTGATCATAGCAGAATGCAATGGGAGTAAAACAAAACAGGAAAACAAAGATAGATTAATGGCTTCTAGGCTTTGATAGACTAGATCCTATAGACATGAATGTACAGTTACGTAAAACGTAATTTTCAGACTTTCCACTTAGATTTTAAACTCAATCTGCAATTTGAATTAAGAGCTGTGTAAAAGTAAGATTACAGGTTGTGTCTCCCATACCCTTTCTATTAACATTTTGTATTTTTATGTTGTTTTTTTTTTATCAATGTACACAAACTTTGTTTAATGAACAAAGTATTGTATAAACGGCCTTCAGGCTATTTGGGGTAACCTGTTAATCATGGTAAATTACCACATCCCCTTAGGGCTTTCTAGTTAGCCCTGACCATTGGCAATTATTGGGATTAGGCTTTGCGTGGTGTCAGAATCCCTCATAACAAGCCCCTTCCACCCTGTTTTCCACGAAAACACATGGGTCCGAGAACTTATCTTGAATTGCATAGAAAAGGTCCATTTAACATACACAAAAAATGCTCTGTCATTGGATAGCCTGCTAATACTATTATCAAGCTATATAAATGACTAGAAAATAATAACAATACTATTGTGCTTAAAAAAACAGTTTTTGCCATGTGTAAATGTTTTACAGCGATAGAATTCTGCCCTATGTGCAGTGGCAGAACTTGTGAGTGGTGGGCCCAGGTGTAAAATATAATTAGGGCCCCCCTCCTCACTCCAACCCAAGTTCACAATATGCCAAATAGCAGTGGCTGGCAGCAGTGGGCACCTGCTGCACCAATGGTAGTTCCGCCGCTGAGGTGCATATGAAACATACATTTATTTTGTGGTTGGACTTAGTGCCCATTCCAAAGGTATCGCATTATTGTATATCCTGAAATTCAGGATAATCCAAAATATAAAATACTTCTGCTCCGGAGAATTTGGGATATGGGAGACTTAACCTGTTTTTACAATCATAGTCATTTGGTTTAGATTGTATCTAGTGGGCACTTTGCAATGGCCTCACATTACTCAGGAGAAACGTTAGAGAACAGTCCATGCTGCAATCCATTCTGTGGGAATGACTTGCTAGTTGCTCCAACAAAAGAATAGACTTCTGGTTAGTTCTATTCATATGGGTTCCACACATGAGGGTAGATTTACTAAAGCTTCTAAAAATGAAAAGTGGTGGTGTTGCCATCGTAACCAATCAGATCCTGTCATTCTCCAGGAGGAAGCTTGAATCTGATTGATTGCTACGGCAAACATTTCTTTTTAAGGGGCTTGTGTGGGCTGATACAGGACAGCCATTGTCTACTGAGTTGTTTATTTGCATGTTTGAGCTGTAATGAGCAATGCTATACTCAGGGTAATCACACGTATATCATTATTTGGTTCTCAGAATAGTGAGGCTCCAAAATTTTACTTGAGGTCCAGATACCTTGAGTTAGACAAATATACTCGGTTAAATAGAAACAAATAACAATTAGAGCTGTATTTACCATGCGGTACGCGGCGGGAATGCGCCGTTAATGGGGTGTGCCTGATGCATCACTTGTCTTCGAATAAATTGAAATATTTGTGTTGATTTTAAAATACCAAAATTGTATATATAATATATATATATATATATATATACCTGTATAATACTTGATGAATCTGTTTTTTCATAACAGGTGGCAGACTGGGTCCTGGAGTCAGTGCTCTGCTACATGTGGGGTTGGAATACAAACAAGAGATGTACATTGTTCTGGCCTGACTGAGTCTAGTAACAATTCTGAGCAGGCATGTGAAGGGGATAAGCCTTCAGCACTGCAGCCGTGCAACCAGATTGATTGCCCCTTAGCTTGGCATGTAGAGGACTGGCAACAGGTAATCATGTATATTTTCTGTAGCAATCTGAACCTTCTAACTTACTGCTGAATTCCTATCATTTCTATTTATATATATTTATATTTGACCTTTTATATATTTCACCAAATTATCCAAGTAAATGCTGTGTGTGCACAAGTCAATATGCAGCAAAGGTTCTTCTTAGCCAGAGGTAACGACTAAGCCTCAATGATGTATAGTGTGCACTGTTTATAGCTAGGAGATTGAAAAGCTTTTAAATGTGTGGCAAGCAGAACATTGCTTATTGTGCCTGTATTTACTAAAGGGGCCTACACACGATTAACTTGATTTATCCAGCGTGCTGGATATTGATCGCTGGTGTGACGTGAGGGGACGCACATCGCTATCTGAGTGATCTAGCATCGCTCAGACAACTCATCTCCCCGTGTGTAGGCGGCTTACTATAAAATTATAATTAGAAGGTGTTTGTTTGCTATGTTTGTTTACTATGGGCAACTTGTTCACTTTCTAGGAGTTTTGATACATCCTCCCCTCTCCTGCAGTTCACTTCCCATTGTCTTATGTACCTATAACTACTGCGAGTACAGATTATAGGGGCAGATGTATTAAGCCTTAACAAGAGATAAATTCAAGTGTGATAAGGAGAGATAAACGTCCAGCCAATCAGCTCCTTACTGACTTTTTTCAAACACAGCCTGTAACATGGCAGTTGGCAGGTGATTGGCTGGACGTTTATCTCTCCTTATCAACCTCGCATTTATCTCTTGTTAAAGCTTAATACATCTGCCCCATTATCCCAAGTTACAGTAGGTGGAGAAAGATTTCTGTTTGAGGCTTCCCACCACTTATACCCAAACCCAGTATAATGTTCTTCTGGGGAACAGCTAGACATCAGTAATATTTACACTTGTACAATCGTACATGGTTGTAAATATGCTCTTTAATGGATGATTCAGACTGCTAAAATATCATGTTGACACATTATTAATAATACGCCCTGAGCAAGAGCCAGCAGTCCAGTCCATGAAAACATGAGGCTATTAGATAACACAGCGGATGGATTTGGCTGTGTAGCACACTATTCTGTTGAGGTGTCTGGACAAGTGACCCTGCTGTGTGTAAAGATACTGCTCTGTGCTGCCTAGGTGCGCCACGTTATACCCTGTGACTGGAGTGATACTGAAGGCCTGAACAATGCTGTGTTTGTATTCTTAGTGTTCTCGGATGTGTGGAGGAGGTGTCCAGAACCGCAAAGTGAGCTGCAAACAGTTGTTGGCTGATGGGAGCTTTATGAAGCTTTCAGAAGAACTGTGCCAGATGCAAAAGCCGGCCAGTCAGAAACCTTGTGGTAAAGTTGATTGCCCCCTGCAGTTAACTACAGGAGAATGGTCCAAGGTTAGTGATATCAACAAATGGTGCCAGGATAAATAGCACACCTTTGAAAGTTTAATTTTTGTCAGTTTCTCAGGGGCTCGGCAATTAACTTGTAAAAAGCGAGTCCATGTAATGGTGTTGCTTTTTTACGATGTAGTGGTTTCTTTGATCAAGCAGTTTTTTATTTATAGGTGTTCTAGCTATGCAGAATAATTTGTATTGTATCCAGTGGCTTTCTCCTGCGACTGCTCTGAGCTCTTACAGAACCACAGAGCTGAAGGATTATGCGATCAGTCAGAGTTTCACAAGTTTGTTTGCCAATATGCATTTTTTGTCAGCTTTTAAGTCATAAAGCTATGTGTACTGTATCCTCACGAAAACTCACTGCTTTACATTCTGCAGCAAGGAATGCAAATGTCCTTATTCTGTAATAACAATGGCCCTTATTCTGATCGGTGCGGCCGGATCCGAATATGCGGCCAGCACCGTGCGTCCTAAACCCCGCCTTCCATACGGATCGCCAACTCCGTCCGTACGCGGTAAGAAGCTGTCCGAACGGACCGCACGTGTATTTCTCATGAATACACCTCCTCCATCTCAGGGAACCTCCCCCATCATTCGATGGTCGCAGAACATCGAATGCAGGGCCGAGTGGTCCGCCAGCTCCCGCAACCTCAGAACACATGGGTTCCACCCCCTACACGTGCGTCACGGCCGCATTACCATACGTACGCCCAGCGTTTTCATGGGAACGCCCATGAAACGCGGGGTGTAAACATTTGGTAATGAGCCCAAACAGCCCTTCACACCCCTCTCCACCCCCTGTTCGTAGTGTACACATTTCATGCTGAATGTGGCCGTGCGTCCCGCTCGCACATGCGCAGAGACGCCTCTGCACATGCGCAGACACAAAACATCGGCGGCACGAACGCACGCGGATATTACCGCACCAACCAGAATAAGGGCCAATGATTGATAATTAAATTGCAGCGTGTCATCTACCACCTTAATTACTCTATGTGACTGCCATGTTTTATGAAGCTATTGGACACATAAGGGCCATTTGTGGAGAAAGATAAAGTACAAATCAAGCTGCTCCTAACTTCCATGTTACAGGCAGTGTTTGAAAAATGGCAGCTGGAAGCCAATTGGCTGGTACTTTATTTCTCTCCAAGCTTTTAAAAGATATGCTCCTAGGTATGTTTACTTAAGAACAATCGATGTTCTAAGAGTATATGATCAAAAATGATCCATGTCAAGGTAATAACTCCTCTCCCATTTATTGTGACACTGAGGGGCAGAGTGGACTAGATTCACCCTGTACCTCACAGTATTTGAGTGTATAACACCCAGTATAGATTAATAAATAGCTAGAGATGTGGTTAGTGCTCTTGTTTTTACTACAGCAAAATGAACAGTTTGCTTCAGCACTTATCTGCCAGTGATACTTGCTGTATAGTGGGGAGAAGGGTTTGCCCAAAAAATGGACCACTTTATTAAGAACCACACTTCTAGATACTTTACAAATTGTGTTTGATCCACTGTGTACTTGACAAAGTAATAATGATTATGGATGAACACAATGTTGACACTTAACATTCACAATGTCAGCATTGGCAGAATATCAGTACAGGTTGAGTATCCCGTATCCAAAATGCTCTGGACCAGGAGAATTTTGGATAATGGATTATTCTGTATTTTGGAATATTTTAATATTTTAATGATGTATTTTGAAGTATCTTGCATTTATGCTGTATGAACACATCAACCACATAAAATACACACAAATATATTTTATTTGTTCAAAAAACAAGGTTTCAAAACATGAAACAAAGTTTGTGTATCATCTCAGGCACTGAATTTAAATGCTAAGCAATCATTTTCTTGTACATATATAGTACCAGTTACATATCATGTCCTCAGTAGTGCTGTTACAAATGTCCCCAGTGAGTTTTTAGCAAAAAAAAAAATTTCATCACTTTCTGGAGTGTATGGTTTTCACAATAATTGGGATAACGGATATTCGGATACAGGATACTCAACCTGTATAACATAAGGTCGACATTTTGTATCTTGACAACCTATTTTTTAAATGGTGTTAGGTTCAGGCATACTTCTGCAATGACAATTCATATAGTTGACATGTTGACATTGTAGAAAATTAGCATAATGTCAGTGTTAACATTGTGAATATTGACCTCCCGTCACAATGTCATTTTGAATTTCTACATTGGTAGTTCCCAACCTCTGTCCGCATGTACCTCCGACAGTTCACATTTTCCAGGTCTCCACACAGAATCGCAAGTGGATCACCTGTGGATCTTTTAAAATGTGTCTGAATAATGAGTGCACCTGTCTGGTGACCTGGAACTGTTGGGGGTATCTGAGGACCAAGGTTGGGATACACTGGTCTACATAATCTACCATACCTACTGTAGATAAATCACTGGTATGGGCCCTGCATACAGATAATAATAAAGTGAGGCTATAAAATAAATACATTTTAAAGTTCTAGTGGCAAGAGCATATTACTGACGCGGCATGTGTTTCTGTAGTGCTCTGTGAGATGCGGTGTTGGAGTCCAAAGGAGAACGCTGCTTTGCCGGAAGATAACGTCTAAGGGACAAATCGTTATTGTGAATAGATCCCTATGTCATGGACTTCCTGTCCCAGCACTTGTTAGAGCCTGTCGTGTGGGGGCATGCCACAGTAAGTATGTTTTATGGACTGAACTCTGGAAGATCTACAGATAATACTACATAGAGAATTGAAGCACAGTTAACTATTATAATGTTGAAGTATAAAATGGACCTACCACCACTATGCTATACTACAGTACATTGTTGTATCATTAGGCAAACTACATTCACTGCATTATATAGGGTAATATTTCTCTTACAGTATATAAAGTAATACAGGATGTGGATTTTTCTACTGGTAAAAAGGTGATGGTAATTATCTAATGAAGGTGAAGATAGCCTTAATGCATGGAATAGGGGTATGTACTGTATACATACTTGCCTACTCTAGAGTAGGCTCCCAGCCACCTTGAGATGTGAGTAAGTTTCCAGCAACTTGCTTGTACCCCAATAAACACCCTGGCTCTCAAACTCCCTGGCTCTCAAATGTTTACCCCCGCAGCTGTCCGCAGCAAGAGAAAAAGTGGGCAGGTTGAGGACATGATTCTTTATTTCTGAAATGCAATATAAGCATTGCATAGCGGGAGGGGGGATGGCAGGTGCAATGACATGATTGCGTCTCCACGTCCTCGGGCCTCGCCCTTTTGCAGAGCTTTGCCCCCTTGACCCTTATTTATTCGATGTGAATGGAGCTGCAAGAAAGTCGTCACATATGCTTTATCTCTCTCCAGAGGTAAATATATCTCCCCCAATGTGTTCATTTCGTGCCATGAATTTCACCGCCACTAAAAACTGCTATCTGTTCTTTTGATAAGTACTTCTTGCTGAGCTCTTCCTGTGGTTATTTCTCTATTTCTAGTCACTTCTTATCATCCTGCAATAGCTACTTCGGTTACTTACCAAACATTGCTTCTGTGAATCACCACTAGGGTGTGTCTGCAATGAGGGAAACAAATGTTGTACAGTGCCTCGTGCGCACCCCAGCAAGTGGTGATTTCTCAAATTTGGTGGCTGACATGATAATCTCTGAGAACTTGATCCCTCAATTGGGCCACCTATTACAGTACAGTATCAGATTGCAAAGGCTCTTTAAAAGCTTGTATCTGCACCTAATAATAAAATAAGAACTGTGGCACTCACCAATCTAAAAGCAGATTAATCTTGTACTGTACTCGCTGATTAGTGGTACAGAGATATTAATATCATGGATTCCTAATCTGTATGCAGCATGAATGTGCTGGCCCTTTAAGAACACCAGGAGGATGGGAAACCCGCAGATTAGGATGTCTATATGGCAGCCTGTTGATGACAAACTATTATATGAACTACCAGGATTACATGTTATTTACAAGTCTTTGTATTTGAACAGTATATATATATATATATATATATATATATATATATATATATATATATATATATATAGTGCATGGGAGACGGCGGCACTCGCAGCAAATAAACACACGATCAGGCTTGAGTAACCAATGTTTCGTGGCACTGTGTTGCCACTTTATCAAGGTGCCAAAGAACAAATAAAAGTACATGTGAGCTTACCTAAATATATATATACTGTATATAACATTGGACTAGTATGAAAAAAAAAAATCCCAAATCTATCCTCATAAGTGAGCCCACATACAGAGTGCACTATCTACTAAACGATGTTATGCAGACACCATATGGCAGATTGAGTAGAATATTTTATAGGGTGTCTAATGGCTTAGCACTGCAATAAGCTATAAATATGGCGCACAGTGGCTTGGGGGTCTTTGAAAACACAAAAAAACACAAGCTACAGGTGCAATGAAATGTGGATTTAATGATTTGAGAATGAAAAGAATGTGTAAATGAAAGTGTCACAAGTTTTCGCTTTTGATGTGAAAAATTGACAAATGAACTCTGCTTAAATCCTGGGCAGGGCTAGGGACTGCATATTCTGCCTTCATATGAATTTATAGTTAGAAAAAAATAGTTCTAACAGCTCCCGCATAATAAAAGACTTTCTTCACTCGGGCTTTATTTCAGATTAAAATGCCAACCGGCTGAGATTGCAGCACATTTAAAACCCCAGTGGAGTTCCTGGAATGTTCTTGGCGTGAGGTTCAAAAAAACCCTACATACAGTATCTTAGTTAGTGTAATTAATTGCAGAAAGCTGTATACTGGGGCAATGACTTTGAAGTGTGTGGTACATGGTGAAGAGTGATCTTGAAAAACATTGGCATTGCTCACTCAATTTACATGGAAGTGAAATTAACAAACATGTTGAAAATACACCAAAGCAGCTCTGTAATGAGCACACTGGGCCTCATTTACTAAAGCCCCGTACACACGGGGGAGATATATTGCTCAGCAATATATTGCTAGCAATATATTGCTGAGCAATATATTGCTCAGTGTTTCCTTTTCATCAGCGACCAGAGATAGTCGCTGATGAGAAGGAACCTCTGCCGGGGGAGCCGCAGAGGTAATAAGCTGGTGCGACTAGAATGGGGCACACAGCAATTTATCGCCGGGGCACACTGCCATCACTGGCAATATGGTCGCCAACGACCATATTCCCAGCGATTTCAGCCCCTATCACCCCCGTGTGTACACAGCTTATGGGTGCATGATTTTGCTCTGCAGTGTCTGTAAAGTCCACTTTTTGCACTTTAATTTGTAAATCAATCAATACTCACCACAATCTAGTGCACCACTTGCAGGGATGATGAAATGCTGAAGGAGCTATACTGTGCACAAGTCACATTACAAGTCCAACCTCCTACTCCATTAGTAACATCTTTTTATATTTAATCAAGTTTTCAGCTGCAGTTATAGATTTAATGATTCTTGGTGGGGAAGCACATTTGTAGCAAAAGAGACCTTGGGGGAAATTTACTAAAGGAAATTTGTAAAAAAATAGGTGTATTTGTATTCAGAAATACACTTATTTTTGACATTTACTATCACGAAAATATGGCAATTCGTATTCGTATTGATGTGCTATCAATACGAATACGAATTGCCGTATTTTCGGGATAGTAAATGTCAAAAATAAGTGTATTTCTGAATACAAATACACCTATTTTTTACAAATTTCCTTTAGTAAATTCCCCCCCTTATGTTCAGTGTCCCCTGCACTAGAATAAATGAGACCTGGCCCACTGGTTTCAAATCCTGAAGCAGCATCAGTGTTATAAGCCTGGGCCAGAGTCCACATTAAGGGAGAAGACCATGTCCCTCTGCCATAATGATCAGTACAGGGCTACTACCGCTAAGGTGGAAGGATGGGTATGGAAAGCTGGCAGATGGACCACTGGCCACTCTAATTGTTACATTGTAATTATTTGACGTCTCTTGTTGAACCATTTTTTTGAATATATACTTAACATTTGTTTTCCTCCTTCTTGCGACCTTTTTAGTCAAATACCCAACAAACTCCCAAATCTCTTATATAAAAAGACATGCACACTATGAGAGTGTGAGTTTTTCGCCCATTATCACACTTTTTTTAAATCGCATTTTTTCGCATATTTCGATTCACATATTTAATGAGGTGCGTATTCTGGCAAGAAAAGTGCGATAATGTGCGAATTTTCGGCATGAAAATGTGCGATTTTTAGGCATGAAAATGTGCGACTTTGAGGTAATGTGCGACTTTGAGGTAATGTGCGAGTTCCGGCGCGAGTTAAACTGCGGGCTGTTGGAGCCCGGTGCTGGTTTCAAAATACGGGGGACCCCCAGATTTTTTGTCCCCCGTATTTTTGGAACCAGGACCGGTCCAAGAGTCCGGGGCTGGTTTCAGAAATACGGGGGACCTCTTCGTTTTTTGTCCCCCTTATTTTTGGAACCAGGTCCGGTTCAATGAGCCCGGGGCTGGTTATGCTCAGGAGGGGGGACCCCACGCAATTTAAAAAAACAAACAAACAAACACTTTAACACATTTTTTACCACAGGACCATGCACAGATCTCAATGATCTGTGCAGGGTTCTGGCCAACTCGCATATCAGAACCTGGTCTGATTTTTTGGTGAATTTAAGACACATTTCCCACATTCGCATCTCATTAAATATGCGAATTGTATACTTTTCAAAGGGAAAACATCTGGATGCGAGTTCCGGCGCGAGTTAAAATCGCACTTTCTAGTGTGATTTCGCTGCAAAATCAGTGATTTTTGACGTTTTTCGCATCTCATTAAATATGTGAAAACTGGATTTTGCCCATTTTTCGAGAAAATTTCGTCAAAAAACACAAATCGACTCCTATTAAATGTCACCCTATGGGCGGTATTCAATGCTCCGATGGTGAGCAGTGACGATTGCTCGCCGTGAAAGTATTAACTGCCTCCCCTTCACTTGCCGTTTCCACCTCAGTGGTTCTTTTCAGCGAGGTGAAAACGGTGAGTGTGCCCATTAAAATGGCAGGACTCACCACAAAATGTAGCGGCCTTGCTGCATTTGTGGCAAACCTCACCGTTTAAGGAGAAGAGGATTCTTGGCAAACATTGACTACGGCGAAGGGGTTGGACGGCAAGGATGGCTTTCCCTCGCCGAAAATTCTTGCTGTACAAACCCCCCTCGCCGCTGCATTGAATACACCTCTATGAATGACCAATGCAAAAGCTAATAAACCAACAGATTATTTAAGGTTTTTTAAAGAATATGCTCAGGATAGAATGCTTTCTCTTAAGTTCAAATACCTGTACATCAGTTCATAAAGGCACTGAAGCACAAACATGTACTAATGAACTTACTGTACACATGTTTTTCTAGCTTTACTGCATGAGGAGCTAACTCCTATTGATCACTCTGCTGATAGTGAAAGTCCTATTGTAGACAATTTACAAGCCATTGACAATAGTACATCAAAGGTCATATCATCTGCTTCGAACAGTACCTCATATCCAGACTAGGGATGGATTCAGGGCTTATTTCAGACTGGATTGCTATGGAATTTTTTTCTTCAATGGGAAAACCATATGCCAGTGGTTCCCAAACTGTGCCCCTAGGCTCCCTGGGGTGCCTCGGGACACTTGCAGGGGTGACTTGGGTTGGTCGTCCAGGACCAATTCAAATTATTTATGATCAATTGTTTCTGGAGAAGACCAGTGCTGGTGGCTGCCAATCATAAAATGTTTACAATAAGAACCAAATCCTGCCCTTTACCACATAACTGAACCTAAGAAGCACATATAAACACAATCTACTTAATTTGATATATATTTTTTGGGGCCTAGGGGTGCCTTGGAAAAATTCTGATACTCTAGGGTGCCATGATTACAAAAAGATTGGGAACCCCTGCCATATGCACTGCACGTGTGACAAATGTGATACATGAATTAAGGGGAATATTCTGGTCTGTTCGCACAGGGACCGATCGAATGCGTAGGGTAATTTTTGTGCATGTGCATGCGGCCATGGTGAACAGACTGTTTGCCAGGTGCACGCACCCAAGGATGCAGCCGGGGTGGGGAGGGGGGGCACGGCAGATAGACGCGGCCCACTTCCTCCCGAGGGTGCACGCAAATCTAAGTGACCTAAGAGTCACTTAGATTTGCATGCATGTTCCACATCATTCGATGGTCGGCGACCATCAAATGATGTGGGTGTTCACCCATAGGCAGAGGATTGATGTTTATGTTAAACATCCATTCACAGGCCCTGCGTACGAACACACGTTGCGAGGGGGGGCAGCCTTGCGAATCACCAGGATAACCCCTAAGCGCTGTTAGCCACAGTAATTAACTGTGGGCTAATTGTTCTGTGTGGTCTATTCAGTTACAGAAATAAGTCTGCAGGATGCATTTAGAGCCTTATTTTGGTTCACTCCTTCTGGAAAATTCCTTCTTAGATGGACAAAACCATGTGCACTGCCGGTGGGGTAGATGTTATTTGTGCAGAGAGAGTTAGATTTTGGTGGGGTTTTACTTCAAAGTGAGATCTATATTGCAGTGTAAAAATAAAGCAGTCAGTATTTTCCCTGCACAGAAACAAAATAATTCACCCAAATCTAACTCTCTCAGCACATTTTACATCTGCCCCCCCCCTGCAGTGCACATGGTGTTGTCCATTTAAGAAGGAATTTGCCAGAAGGAGTGAACCAGAATAAGGCCATATATGTGGATTTCTGTTTGTTAGATGGAAGCCACAAACACGTTAACCTATAGTGCTGGGTACTTATCCAGGAACCTATAGGATAATGTTCATTAGCAGCAGATTTACTCCATGAGAAAAAGGGTCTGTAAGTGAATAGTCTCTAGTGTAAAAGCCAAAAGCTACCACCCTTTTCCCTGCATGATAAATTACATCAGCTAATCAAATCTGCTAGTTTGATATCGGTATAATGTATGTGTGTTTAATGCTGGGTACACACCAGGACGACAATCTAGATCCAATTCCGACCGATTGGATGTAGATTGTGTGGTGATTGGGCCCTTTTCTGTCCTGGTGTGGACCAGACGATCCCATGCGCGGTCCCGCAGGTCGGTCGGTCAGTCATTATTCAGATCCTACCTGCAACAGGTAGGATCTGGAAACAACCATACTCCCGGGTGCAGTGCACATCGTGAGCGGGTCGGGCCCCCCGCGTCATCGTGAGCGGGTCGGAAGAAACACTGACGACCCGCTTACGATGTGCATCGTGAATGGGTCGTCCTGGTGTGTACCCCGCATAAGGCCTGTGTTGGCAATTTGACTAGTAATCTGTTTAACTGTATACAGTATAATTTATACCTTTGACATTGTTCACATTTTATTTTATCATTAATAAGATTGAGTTATTTAGTACTGTAGTTCCTACAGCAAACAAATAACAATAACAAGCAAAATACAATTCTATGCTACTCTAAGCTTTCTAACTGATGACAAATAAAAACCAGATAGCAATTGATTGCATAAGTGTTTGCTGCCTTATTTTATTACTTCGTAGAATATCTTTAACTGAAACTGAAGCTTTAATTCTGTTTGGGTAAATTGCTACCAGCTTTGCTCACCCGGATACTGGAATTTACGCTCATTTTTATTTTCAAAATGACTTGATTTTCTTCAGGTTGATTAGGGACTGTTGGTGAAGAGCAGTTTACAAATTATTCCATAGTGCCCCAATAGAAGTGAATGGGCTTTGACTGGGCTACTCACAGATATTGATTGTGTTTTATATTTAGGTTGTTCCAATGTGGCTGTAGCCTGTTACTGTTTTCTTTGGATCATTTTCCCGCTGGAACAGACCTCTTGCAGACTGCAGCAAGTTTTGATCCAAATTAATTTGGATCAATTTGCGGCATTAATTTTTCCTTCTACTTGTAGTTTCCACCAATCAGAAAAACATCTCAGTAGCATTATGATGCCAAACAAGGCTTCTTGGTTGAGACGTTATGTGGATGATGTGTAGTGTTACCTCAGATATGTCTATGAATAACATTGTCACAGATTTATCACAATGTCTGTGCAGCACAGCTGACGTCCTGTATGCAAATGTTTCCTGTTACAGTTCTGCATTGTGTAGCAGTGGGCCCTAGCGGGTCTCGTACAAGTCAAGGGAGGCAGGCACTTGCGCATACATGCTCCCATTTAATATTACTATATATCATAGCCCGATCTTGCACGCCCGACTATGCTGCACCTCCTTTGTACATCACAGCAATGATGTAAAGGGACACCTCTATATATGCAAATATATAAATTAGGCCATTTGGCTTTGTATAAGGGTGGTCTGTACACACAGGCTGCATGGGGCTGGTGTGCAAATTGAATTGCTCTCCAAGCTGCGGAACTTGACTGCTACGTCAATCAGCCAGTTGGTAAGTGCCTTGATCGTCACAACAGTCAACATTAGAGCTGCCACTAGGAATTTTGCCCCTCTTCCCACATCTCCACCCCCTCATCTCCCCCCTCATCCGCCCTTCAGCAGGTCCTGAAGCAAAGGCTTCTTCAATGCGGGATGCCAGCAGCCAATAAAAATGAAGCACTGGCTGGTGAGCCAATCAGAGCTTGTGTACTGGCAGCTGCTCTGATTGGCTAATGGTACACAAGCTCTGATTGGATTACCAGCCAGTGCAGCATTTTAATTGGCTGCCGGCATCCTGCTTTGAAGAAGCCTGTGTTTCATTCAGTGCACGGGGGGGGGGGGGAGCAAAAGGAGCTGCCCAGGCTGTTCCAGAGGCCGGGACAGCTGTACCCACAGCACCCCCCTATTGGCGGCCCTGGACAACATGTTGGTCAGGTGTGTATATCTTTTAGTCTTACCCAGTTCAATCTTGAACTTATCAAACTATAGCATTTAGCTCCACTTCGGTTACAGATCACTTCAAAGCTTCATGGTTATGTCTATGTGAGAATTCATCTGACTTTCCTTCAACAATAGCTTTATTTTTAACATTGCCCCATAAGGTTTACAAATGCTTAGATTGGACTGTTCTATACAAACTCACAGTTGTGCATATTCTCTCTATTTACAATGGACAATGTTGACCATGTTCCAGGTGTATTACATTCATTTGAAATATTCTGATGTCCTTCCCCTTATTAGTGATTTTCTTGAATTTGCTTTAAATGTTCTGCATGATCAAAGTCCATCAATATATTATAACTGCACACAGGTGCACTTCAATTTCTCCATTTATGTGACTTCTAAAGATAACTGTTACTTACACCAAGTTTATTAAAGTGTATCTTAGTACTTTATTATTTATCGTCAACGTGTGTTCTTGTGTGCTTTTACCCATCTCTTGCCTTAACCACTGCAACATTCTCTACACTGGACTCCCCTCTCCATCCTCTCCACTCTATACTCAACACAGCAGCTAGATTTATCCACATCTGCCACCGCTCTATGCCAAGCCCTTTACTTTGCTCCCTTTTCCCCATATAAAATCCTCTTCAAACTCCTTACTGTCTTATAAATACATAAGGCCCACTACAACTCTATTGCTCCCTACTTCTCCAACCTCCTTTCCTACTGAAAACTCAACTGTTCATAGACGCATATGCATAAACCACTTGGCCATGTCATCGTGTAGTCTACCTCACTCTCTTGCATCCCTCAACTCTCCCAGCCCTGCTATCTGCCATGAGCTTCCTTTACGTTGGCTAACTGCTTATGTCTTCTGTTTGTCTTCCCCCTTCCCCGTAGACTTGTAAGCTGAGCAGCTTACAGTCTCATTAACTACTTCTCTTGCACACCAGCTACACCCTTTACCTCCTTCTTGGGCTTCCTGTCCCCAGACTCCAATTCTTCTTTGCTTTTGGTTTGTTTAGATGACGAAAACCATTATATGCCTATGCTAATAGGTCCAGGTTTCAGTTTACACTGTATCCTTCCATTGCACCCCTTGCATAAAATGCTTTTTGTTACTTGTCTACTGTATTGTATTGTGCATTTTTTTCTCTGCACTACCTTATTGTTTTGTCCTCAATGATATGGACCACTTGTGACACCATATAAAGTTTATCATTAATAATAATAGTTGAAAAAGGGCTGAATACTGATTTAATCAATTAGCATCTGATTTTTATTTGTCATAAAATATATATATATATATGTATGTGTGTGTGTGTGTGTGTGTGTGTGTATGTGTTGTTTTTATTTGACATTACATAACATTTTGTCTTGATAAGTGGTAAATTTTGAAATAAAATATGAAATTGCCAAAAGGAGTGCAATACTGTAGGTTCTTTCCATGTTCCCTGTCTTCCTGCCAATATTCAGCTATTACTTATATGATTATATGCAAATATTATTCTCACTATATGCATTTAGATTAATATGCCCAAAATATAATTATTTATTTGTTTATCTTTTTTCTTTTTTAAAGAAAATAAGCCGCATACGTCCAACAAAGAAGACAGTTTTGGTCCTCCAGAAATTATCAGCATCCATCGTGTTTACATTCAGACCAGACAAGAAAAACGCATTAATTTTACCATTGGAAGCAGAGCTTATTTACTTCCAAAAACATCCATTATGATAAAATGCCCTGTACGCCGCTTCCAAAAGTCACTTATTAAATGGGAAAAAGATGGACAACCTGTGAGACATTCCAAGAAACTTGGGGTAACAAAATCAGGTTCATTGAAGATTCATAACCTGGAAGTGCAGGATATTGGAGTGTACAAGTGCATTGCAAACTCTGTGTATGAAACCTTTGTTCTCAAACTTATAGGCACTGATAATAGACTCCTGGAGCCACCAAGTTTTCAAAAAGATCCCAATGAAGCGCACAATTTGGGGGAAAAATGGCATAAAATGAGCAAGATGTGGAAGTCCTGGAATAAAAACAATAATTTATATCTCGAAGACAGCCAGGCCCAGGATGTGATGGTCTTAAGGAACCTAGAAACTCTTGTGACAAACTCTGCAGAGATTTATGGTTCTCAAGAGTTTAAGGACCGGAGATTGGAGGCTGCAGTGCTACAAGGAGCTTACAGCATGGACAGTGTCCAGTTTGAGGCTCTGGTTAGGAACATGAGTGAACTCATTGAGGCTGGTGAAATAAGTGATGATTTTGCAAGTCAGATTATTTCCCATGTAGTGAATGAATTGTCTAAACCCCAGTCACCTGTGGAAAAGTGGAAAGGACCCAATGAAGATAATTTTTCAGACCATAAATTGCTTGTAAAAGAACCAAATGCATCAATATTTTTAGGTAATAAAGCCACAGAAAAGGACAATCAAAAGCGGCCACTCATCATTCGCAAAAAAAAGAATGGCTATACATTGACTCCTAACAAGACCCTGCATTTGGTCATTGGGAGTAATGGCTTCATCACTAATACTACCCACATCATTACCATTCATTGTGACGTTGATGATGAAATTAAGACAAAATTCACTTGGAGTAAGGATGGAGAAGCTTTAAAGGTCTCTGACAGGTAGGTAGACTGTTATTGTGGTTGCATTGTCGTTTTACTTCTGTTTGCATTGAGATGCAATTCTGACTACACTGAGGGCATGCAGGAGATAGATCAAAAGTATGCCTCCTGGCATAACAATGCTTTTCTTGAAGAGATTCTGATTTGTACACAAAAATGTTGTCTGTTATTTGTCTGTCTGGTATGCATTCAGACACTGTTAGACCGATTTGGATGAAACCAATTAGAGGTGGCTTGATTGGGTCTAGATTAGGTTCACGGCCACTAAAACTCCCAATCCCGACCCTGTGGGGGTCCTGGGGGCCCAAAAGGTGTCTGACCTCTACACAAAGTGGATCAGGTAAGCAAGATATGACAAAGTTCCATAACATTGAAGGGGTATAATTTCATGGGGTTTAAGGGAAAAAAATATGGTGAGATTTGGGAGCTAACCAAAGAGAGGTGTATGTTGGGAACACCATGGGCATGGGGAGCATGTTCAGGGCTTTTCGCTGTATGGATTTGGATGAGAACTTCAGATGACACAAGGCAGCCACTTCCTGGGTCTGTTGGAAGACCTGTCAAGCATAAAACAAAGTTAAAGTTTAAGAAACGCTAATTACACAACCAAACCTGAGCAACGTTGGTTACCTCAACTAGTATGAAATTAAATGGTCCTATGTACAAGCTTTGCTATTCCTTCCGACTGCCGTGTGTTGGGATGGAGATAGCAGCTTGGAAAAACCTCAGAATAGGTATCATAAATTGGATAGTTTTGCAGATTACTGCAGAAATAAGATTGTATGTTGTGCAGTGACATTATTAAAATATAATAATCGTGAGGGGTTGGTATTTCTTGATTTGCTCACTTTTTTGTGCAGATGCCACTGTATCCTGCAGCCTCCCCACATCCCCACATAAATCCCCTCCATGCCTGTGCTAACATACATTCATCACTTCTAATCAATGGATGTACACAATTATTTACTTAACTATACCGATGGAAAACGCTAGAGGATCAGGCTATGGTTTTCTGTGGTAAAGGTAATAGGGTCTTAGAAAACATATCCTAAGGAGGAACACATTTTATTCCCAAAACTAATCAGTCATTTTTATACATACACCATTATGCATTAGATAGCTTTTCTTATGGGTGTGGAGCACCGGACAGTTACGAATACATGCTGTCCTGTCGATATAAAGTCATTACACACATTTGAAGTGTAATTTTTTTGGTAATTACAATCTGTGTTTGGAGATAAGTTCTCTACCACCTGCAATACCTCAAGGGGGTATTCAATTCCAGTCTTATATTTTTCGTGATCCTGGGTTTTCCTGACTGAAAAACCTGTCATTTTGTTTTTGCCTTTTCATTGTTATGTGTTCGCGACAGTCGATTTCACATCGCCAGTTTTTTTGTTTCGTTACTCACGCCCGTCGAGATGTGTACTTCTCGACTTGACTTGCTGCATTTTGCCCGAACTGTCGAGATATCATCTGTAACCTATTCAATGTTCAATCGTTGAGATGGTTCCGTCAGCTTTCACTCACTATTCCGTGAAATTGAGCTAGACAGTTTTGGTTGTTGTTACAAGGGTATATGAGTGATTTCAAATGCATTAGGATACACACTGTAGCATTGCAGAAACATCACCACCTCCAATCCGGCAAAATGTCACAGACCCATGCGGTGCAGGGGTTTATATAGTACCTGTTGAGGGAAGGCGATTTGGCTACACCTACTGTACATCTCACATCATTGGCCCTAAATCAACAGGAGGCCTATCGCTGGTATGACACTTTAAATAGGCGGGACAATGGGCTGGCGTGCTGGAGTGCGACAGTCGTGCAGAATGAAAATGACTGAAATAGACTATTCGTTTTATTCCAAATGGAATTGAATACCCCCGTCAGCATGTGACTCCAATATAATGTCACACAACAAATCAGTCTTCACTCTTTGAAAGGTTTAACATTGTCTAATCTGGTATATGGCTATTTTATGGAATATTGTGGTAGGTCTAATTGTTAAAACTTTCCTATAAGTGTGTAGGTTGCTTTTTGCAGTTTGCTTAAGTGAAATCTGTTTGAAGTAAAAGGGGCCTGATTGTGGGGGCTATCATGGCATTTAGTTTTATCATGTGAGTCTGTAAACAGTAGATAACATACAAGTGCTATGACTAGTCTCTGACTAAATGTTGCTTACAGGCTTCTAGTAGTGATGTGTGTTTACTGTAGGTGTAGACTCGCCTACTAAACTTTGTTTTTTGCAAATGTTCAAACTGAAAAGAATCCTTGAGGTTTATGTTAATGTGCCTGGACATAGTGGAATTACTGAGTCATTGAGGTGATGTAGGAAAGAACAAATTTAAGTCAACAAGGAATTACCATAATAAGTCATTACCAAGCCAGCTCTTCATTTTGTACAGTATACAAAGAGCTCGTATGGAAATCTATGAGAAGAGAGCAATGATCCCTTAACAATATGACCACTGAGACACTGAGAGTCTGCAAAAAATAGGTACTAAAGTGGACTTTGCACCAAGTTTGTATAGTGGGGGTTATTCTGGTTGATTCTCAAGGCTGCAAATTTACAGCCTTGCAAGTCCACCAAACCCCGCCCGGGGACACCAGCCACCCCACCCCCCTCACAGTGTGTGTTCACGGACAGGGCCTGAAAAAGGATGTTTAACATAAATATCCATGAACACCCACATCATGCGATGGTTACCGACCATCAAATGATGTGGAACGTGCATGCATATCTAAGTGACTCTTAGGTCCCTTAGATTTGCCTGCACCTCGGGAGGAAGTGGGCGGGCAGCTGACATCCTGTGATGTCAGCTGTCCGCCCCCGGCACCAAAGCAATGGCCCGAATACCATGGGAACGACCAGCACTGGGCATTCCCATGGGCACGACTATCCACCACCGCCACACGTCCCCCAGGCGCAGCCTTGGGTGCGTGCACCAGGCAAACAGTCTGTTTGCCGTGGCCCCATGCACCTGGCGTATGCACATAGGTGCCAACCAAAGCTTTTGTTCCATTCAACATACTCCAGTCTTTTGCGGTGTAATCCTGGAATTACATGTGAGATGTCAGCTGCTCATTTTGTTTAATTGTTTCATCAGTACTGTGTAACCTACGTCCCTATGTTAGCCATGAACCAGCATACTATAAGTAGTAGTGGGAAATGTATTATATGGGAAGGAGAGAAAGGAAGATTGTTTTTTCAGGAACATTTTCACAAAAAAAGTTTAGTTTAGTAAAACATTAAATATTTATAATTCTGTATTCAAAGAGTTATTCCTTCTGCTATTCTGAACAAGAGAGTAAACATACAAATGGTTCAGTGCAAAATACATGTACAGTATGTTCAGCCACTTTCAAGATGGCTGACAAACATCCATTTACCTACGCCCACAAGCCTTATAACCCTTCCCTCTTCCCTACATCTGGTTCATTCAATCTCCCTGAAGAAGGCCCTAAGGGCCAACACAGGTTGGAGGACACCTTACACTCGAGTCACCGTCTGCTCACAAACACCAAGTTTCCTCCCTTATAGAGGTGTTGAGTGCACAGCGCCCAGCAGAGGTCGCGGTTGTGGGCACATGATATCCCACTATACCGCTCTGCTTTATGGCACCTTGAAGCCTGGAGGCACTGTGGGGACCCGGAATCGCGTGCAGCGCACACCGCTGGGAGAGGACACCAAGGGACACAGGAAGACAGGTAAGCGTGTACCGCGAGCAAGACGGGATGCCAGCGACACGGTTACCTGCTGCTGTAAGAGACTCAGTGACATTATTCCCCACTCAGCCACACTGCCTCGCCACAAGTCCCACTCTGCCCCCCATATTCCCAATTACACCTTCCCTTATCCAGCATTTTGACTTTCGTTATTAGAGAATAAAGATCATCTACAAAACCACATATTATATTTTGTTATTTCACGTAACATAGGAACTACAAGCCTAGCGTACCTACAATTGTTAAGTATACCTAACACAGGTTAATTATCATTATCAGAACGCAGGTCTCCACTGCCTTTTGTTCAGTATGTTGCAGTTGTGTTAAAATACAAAATACAAAATTTTAGTTGTTCCTATAACCTTCAATCTTTTAATGAACTATATTTTTGTGAAAGCATGTCCCAGCAAAAAGAGTCTCTGTTCTTCTCCTTCCCATATATAGTTCATGCTTGGACTCTTTGGAGCACCACCCAGGGCCGCCAAGAGGAATGTCGGGCCCCGGTAAAATGGAAGGGGGGTGGCCTAATTGTGGGAGGCGTGGCCACCTCACGCGATTAGGCTATGCCCCCAAAATTAGTACGGGGACAGTCTAAAAACCCTCTAAATTCGAGGGGGGAGTGTTATTATCCACCCACCTCTTCAGCAGCAGCAGCACACACCTAGAGCATGTGCTGTGCTGACAGCAGGCTCAGCATGAGCTCTCACGCTGTCAGCGAGATGCTCATGCTGAGCCTGCTGTCAGCACACCACATGCTGTACGTGTGTGCTGCTGCTGCTGCCCTGGATGGATGGGATGCCCCTGTCCGGGCCCTCAAGCAAGCCCAGGCCCAGGTAATAAGTACTTGCTCCCCCCCTCTCTGTGGCCTTGGCACTACCAACAGTGGTATTCAAATCTTGAATCTATACTCAATCATACTTTTGTTATGTTGGCCTAACTAATGAGACTTAACAGATCCCTAAGGATCAGGTCTCTGCAGACTTCTACCCCTTTTTGCCAATTTATTATACCCAGCACTTCCCAGAACACATGCTCTTCATATTAGAAACATAGAATTTGACGGCAGATAAGAACCATTTGGCCCATCTAGTCTGCCCCTTTTTTACCCTTCAGGTAAACTCAACCCTTTTTAATCCTTATTTCTTTGTAAGGATATTCATATGCCTATCCCAAGCATGTTTAAATTGTTCTACTGTCTTAGCCTCTACCACCTCTGATGGGAGGCTATTCCACTTATCCACTACCCTTTCTGTGAAGTAATTCTTTCTAACATTTCCCCTGAACCTACCTCCCTCCAGTTTCAGTGCATGTCCTCGTGTTTTATTACTTGTTTTCCTTTGAAGAAAATTTCCCACCTGTACTATGTTAAAACCCTTGATATATTTGAAGATTTCTATCATGTCCCCCCTTTCCCTTCTCTGCTCCAAACTATACATGTTAAGATCTTTTAGTCTATCCAGGTAAGTTTTGTGATGTAGGCCATGAACCATTTTAGTTGCCCTTCTTTGTACACTCTCCAATGTATTTATATCCTTCTGAAGATATGGCCTCCAGAACTGGACACAGTATTCCAGATGAGGTCGTACCAATGACCTATAAAGTGGCATTATTACTTCTTTTTTTCTGCTACTGATTCCTCTCCCTATGCAACCAAGCATCTGACTAGCCATCCTCATTGCTTTGTTACATTGCCTCCCTGCCTTTAAGTCACTTGAAATAGTGACTCCTAGATCTCTTTCCTCCTCAGTAGTTTCCATTATAGTACCCTTGATACTATATTGAGCCTTTGGGTTTTTGAGTCCCAAGTGCATAATTTTGCATTTTTTAGCATTAAACTGTAGTTGCCATTCTCTTGACCAATTCTCAAGTTTACTTAGATCATCAGTCATTTGATTTACCCCTCCTGGTGTGTCTACTCTGTTGCATATCTTTGTATCATCTGCAAAAAGGCATACTTTCCCTTCAATACCATTTGCAATGTCACTAACAAAGATATTAAAGAGCACTGGTCCAAGTACAGATCCCTGGGGAACTCCACTGGTAACATGTCCCTCCATAGAATGCACTCCATTTACGACAACTGTCTGTTTCCTATCCTGCAACCAGGTTCTTATCCATTTAATTGTTTTATAATCCAATCCCACACTTTCAAGTTTATTTAGCAGCCTGCGATGTGGGACAGTGTCAAATGCCTTACTAAAGTCTAGATATGCCACATCTACAGCCCCCCCTTCATCTAGTATTTTGGTCACGGAGTCAAAAAAGTCAATGAGACTTGTTTGGCATGATCTCCCTGCAGTAAAACCATGCTGTTTTGGATCCTGTAAGTTGTTTAATTTAAGATATTCCACTATTCTTTCTTTTAATAGTGTTTCCATTATTTTCCCTACTACTGATGTAAGGGTCACTGGTCTGTAGTTACTTGCTTCTTCTTTGCTTCCGTTTTTTTTGTGCAGTGGAACTACATTTGCTTTTCTCCAGTCCTCTGGAACTGCACCTGTATCTAGTGACTGATTGAATAAATCTGTTAATGGCGCTACCAACACATCTTTTAGTTCTTTTAGTATCCTTGGATGCACTCCGTCTGGCCCCATTGATTTATCCACTTTCAGTCTTGAAAGTTCTGTTAGGACTTTCTCCCTAGTAAATGTACCTCCATCTACCTTATTTTTATGAATGTCCTTGCAACTTAACTGTGGTCCCTTCCCTTCTCCTTCTATAGTGAATACAGAGCAAAAGTAATTATTTAGATGATCTGCAATTGCCTTGTCTCCCTCAACCAAATTCTCAGTGTCTGTCCGCAGTCTTATTATTCCTCCATTTGATTTTCTCCTTTCATTTATATACTTAAAAAAAGTTTTGTTTCCTTTATCTACCGACTGAGCCATTTTCTCCTCAGCTTGTGCCTTGGCACGCCTGATCACTTTCTTAGCCTCTTTGCGTCTGGCAAGATACACTTCTTTGTCATTATTATTTTGAGTCTGCTTGTATGTCCTAAAGGCCATCTTTTTTGCTTTTACACTAGTTGATACCTCTTTTGTAAACCACACTGGCTTCCTTTTCCTGGTACTTTTCTTAACCCTTTTGATACAAAGGTCCGTTGCCTTTAGTATTGCACTTTTTAATTTTCTCCACCTCTCCTGCACTCCTTTCAAGTTCGTCCAATCCGCTAATGAGTCGCTTAAACATCTCCCCATTTGTGCTATCAAGGCTAGCAGTGATCTACACAGTGTACCAACCAATACTATTTTCGCTAGTCATGTACCTGCTTTCGCTTTGAGCAGAAATGTTCACTGGACTAGGAAAGAGCAGGTCACAGAACAGAATGTTAACCATTGAAACCATAGATTAGACTCCCCTGCTGACTCCGGATACTAGGGACTATTGGCAGGTGTGTAGATACACTTTCACAGACAACTCTTAGGGCAGTATTCAATGACAAAGTTCTCCGTGCATGGAGAGCATTTTATTTCGCTCTCCATGCACTCTCCGTGTTTTAGCGGAGATTCTCCCTGTTCCGAAGCCTCCTGCTCCCACTATTCAATGTATTTAAGACTCGCCGCCACTCGCGGCGAGTCTTAACCCCTGCAGCGGACGAGCGTCCACGGCAGGGAGCTTTCAGGGAGCCGGGGGACGGAAGCAGCCAGAGAGATTAAAGTCTCCCTGGCTGCTCCAGAGGAATGTGGAGGGGAGGGGGCTCCCTGGGACCCAGGCAGCACAAGCTGCCCCCCCCTATAGCCAGCGGGGGACCCAGTATTCACTGCACCCGATCGTGCATATTAACGATCGGGTGCAGTGAATATATGAATATCTAATGAGCGGCTCGGGCCCCCTGCTGGCTGCACTGTGTAAAAAAAAAAAAAAAATCAAAAAATATATATTTTTTAAATTAAATATATATTCATGTGCTATAAGCACATGAATAAAAATAACATGCCCCTTCACAGAAAAAAAAACTTGATTTTTTGACACCAAAATTAAAAAAAAAAACCTTTTAGTTTAAAAGTTCACATTCCAGATCTCCATCAAAAGATGGAGAATTGCTACACTGAGAGAGACGGAGAAAATCACTTAGAAAGACGGAGAATATTTCACATTGAATAGGGTTGCTCGCTTTTGGAGAGCAAAATGCTCCGTCCAAGGTGAACAAAGCACAAATTCTCCATAAAACACGGAGAACTTTTCTCATTGAATACTGCCCTTAGACTGCTTAGACTATTGACTGATCTTACAACACAATGCTGTATTCTTACACTGTGATCTTTCTAAATTGTGTTTTGAAAGCTACAGTCATGGGCAATGGAAGAGCAGAAACATAAGAAAGAACCCAAAGCTGATCCCTAGGCTTGGCAGCAATTAGTCACAAGCAGTGGGCCAGTAGACTAAGTCACTGAAGGATTTCCCATGTACTTTCTGCATGTTTCCCTTTATTATATTCATCCCTTTGTTTAGCCTACTTTAGCTTGGAAGAATTATCTGTTATACGTCCCTTGAGCCATGTGATTAAATGCAGAATACCTAAAAGACTTAACAAATATTTTCATAAATGGATCTTAAAAATTAGGCAAGCCTTGCCGAGGTTTTGACTGCTGGCATTATGTACACATTTCTGTATTCGTGACACACAGGAGATTTAGCTAATATCCCTCTTACTATGCCACATGGTAGCTTTAAAATGACAAAAAAAGATGTATTTTCTGCCAGTACAGAGTCTTTAAGTTCCCCGTTTGATGATTGACAGCTCTGTGTTCTAGTCTCCCTGTTCAAACGCAGTATTAAAAGATTAGGCTTTGTTTGGTTTTGGCAGCACGCTGAACCCAGCAGTACAGTGCTTACTGCTTTGTGGGGATATTATTACACCTCTTATACACAGAGGTCCGGGCATTACACTGACAGACTTTGTCACTTCTCAGCCTTCAGACAAAACAATATAAAACCATTCATTGGAGACAAAAGTGCATAAACAGTGACCCTGAATGCTGGTGTTATACTCTGTACTGCAATTCTGCTCATAAATTCTCATTAGCTAAATAGGCAGCCAGTAGCATAAAGATATAATATAAAAGCATTAGCATTGTCATGGGTCTACTGGCCCAGTATTACCCGCCTAAACCAGGGTTGCCTACCGGACCCTCTCCTTAAGAGAGAAAATGCTCTGTTCCTGGACTTCCCAGGTAATGTATGATTGCCATCACCTGTGGTGAAACGCCTTTCTTATCAATGACCTAGCTCCCCACAGGTGATGGTAATCATACATTACCAGGGAAGTCCAGGAACAGAGCATTTTCTCCCTGAAGGAGAGGGTCCGGTAGGCAACCCTGCCCTAAACCAGTGTCACATCCTCATTACCAGGAGAACGCCCAGCTTCTCATGGGAATGCCCATGAAAGATGGGTATTCCCATATGGTAATGGGACAGCCTGGCACTCCACGACTGTCTCCACCCCCCGCCCGCTATGTTGGGTGCATGCACCCGGTGAACAGAATGTTCGCCGTGGGTGCACGCACCCTGTGTATGCACATGTGCAGAAATGTGCATGCACACTAAAAAAATCAGTCCCCATGCGAACGCAGACTAGCTGCGAACGGACCTGAATAAGGTCCTTGTTGGTCCTCAGGACTCCACACAGTTCACATTTTCAAGGTCACATGACAGGTGCACTCATTACCTCATTACTGACTGACGCATTCTAAAAGATCCACAGGTGGAGCTAATTATGTCACTTGATTCTGTGAGGAGACCTGCAAAACATGCAGTGTGGGGTCCTATGGACCGTCTTTGAGAACCCGTGTCCTAGACATTTGCCTCTCTATGAACCATTTCTATGATAAACCCAATAATAGCTTCTGAAAAGTTAATTTTCCAGATGATAATTTGGTATCTGCTCCTTTGCGCATTACTTCGGTTCTTACATCTTTCTGTTCACAAGAGCTCAACACAGTTTTTTTTTATAGGTCAATAGCACATTGCTTACAATTATTAATCCATTAGCCAGCAACAATCAGGACTGTGCTACCATTTCTGTCTTTAAAAGACTTTGACTCAGTTAATTTTTTTTAATTCTAGGATTTTCCTTGAAAACCGCAAAAAATTACATATATATGCTCCTACAGTAGAAGACATGGGTGCGTATCAATGCGAAGCTGCTAACGAACGAGGATCTGATGTGGAAACGTCACATTTATATCTCGCAGGTAAGTTTTGGATTATATATTTCTTCCTGAGACTGGTCCATTTTTATCCCTTTGAGTGCAAACATCTCTGTGAGAGATATGTAAAATATTGGCTAAAAATGCCAGCTTTACTCACATTTGTTATATAAATTCAGATTTAAAAAAGTGCCAAAAAAGATTATATTTCCTATATAAGGTAATCATTACAGGTCATTATGATGAATACAAATGTTTTCTTGCCAATTTTCACACCAATTTTGACAAAGTCACTTCGCACTTAACCCCTTCACGACATTTGACGTATATATACGTCATGGTCGGGAAGTACTTCCCGACACATGACGTATATATACGTCATGACTTCTAACTGTCACTGCGTCTAGAGATGCAGTGACAGTTAGGTGATGTCTGCTGTCCCTGACAGCAGACATCCCCCCTCGCCGCCCAGGGGGGGCAGGGGTGCCCCCCCCGGTCGGCGATCGCTGTGATTGGCTGTTCAAATCTGAACAGCCATTCACAGCGTTTCCTGTGTTACTGGCGGCTAAGCCGCTCGGTAACACAGGGATTCACTGGTGATCGGTGCTGTCAAGTACAGCACCGATCACCACCGATGTGCAGCCCCCCCTCGACCCCGGCGGGCACTCACCCGGCAGCAGCAGCAGCTCCCCCGGAGCGTCTGGAGCGCACGCAGCGCTGCCCTCCTCCCCCCTCCCCCCCGCAGCAGCAGCATCAAGCTGCAGAAAAAGTTAAAAAATGTACAGTATGCACTGAAAAAGTATATTTATATATATTTATATATATATATATATATATATATATATATATACACACACATATATATATATATATATATATGTGTGTGTATATATATTTGTATATATATATATATACACACATATATATATATATATATGTGTGTGTGTGTGTGTGTGTGTATACCGCACCGATTACCACCGAACGACAATTTTGATACAACTGAGCTGTGAAAATGAAAAATTAATTTTTTTCATTTTCACTGCCCAGTTGTACCACAATTGGTGAAACCCCTGGGGGTTTGAAATGTACACTATACCCCTAGATGAATTCCCTGAAGGGTGTAGTTTGCAAAATGGGGTCACTTGTGGGGGGGTACCTAACTTTTAGCATCTTATGGTGCCTAGAAACCTACATGGTGCCTAAAAAATAATCTCATAAAAAGGAGGCTCCAAAATCAAGTAGGTGCTCCTTCTATTATGAAGCCTGTGGTTTGGTCACCGTGCACACTAGGGCCACATATAGGATATTTATGAAAACCAAAGAATTGGGGGAATCAATTTTTAGTCACATTTCTCTAGTAAAATCTACTGTGTTCCTTAGAAAAATGTATTAAAATTGCAAATCTGCAAAAAAAATGCAATTTTGAAATTTCACCTACACTTTCTTTTAATTCCTGTGAAACACCTAAAGGGTTGACAAACTTCCAAAATGCTGTTTTGAATACTGTGAGGAGTGCAGTTTTTGAAATGGCATCATTTATGGGGGTGTCTCACATACAAGTCACTCAAAGTCACATCATAACTGACCTGGTCCCTAAAAAAAATCAGAGTTTGAAATTTTCTTGAAAATTTGAGAATTTGCTATTCATATTTTAAGCCTCCTAGTGTCCAAAAAAATGAAAATGAGGTTGAAATAATGATGGCAACATAAAGTAGACATATGGTCTATGTTAGTTATTCACTATTTTGAGTGGTAAGATTATTTGTCTCACAAGCAGAAAATTTAACATTTTGCAAATCGCAAAATTTTCCATTTTTTTACGACATTTTGGTATTTTTCACAAAAAAACACAGACTGTATCGACGAAAATTTACCACTAACTTGAAGTACAATGTGTCATGAGAAAACAATCTCAAAATCACTGGGATAAGTAAAAGCAAAAAAAAGTTATCCCCACTTAAGTGATACATGCCAGATTTGAAAAAAAGGGCTCTGTCAGGAAGGCAAAAACTGGCTCTGTCATGAAGGGGTTAAAGGGTTAAACATGCACTGTTGCTGACATCATGATATTGCCGCTGTCACCTGCAGCACTATCCTGCCCTATATAACTATATGGGTGAACACCATGTTTGCCTTAGATTGCATGAATACTCCCCCCTTATCCAGATGTGGATTTAGGGATGAGGGCGCCCCTAGGCACAACAATAACACCGCCCCCACCCCCTGTCTAATTGCATTATTTTTATTGATTACGGTACTTATGAGCCCTCATTTGATAATAACCAATATAATGGATTTATAAAAAAAAGCCACTAACTGTGATATGTTCTTTTATTATGAATACATATTTACTAAGTAGGAGAGTTTACAGGGGCAGTATCTGCATTTCCTATCCATTTACACTCTATTTAAGATGGAATATGGTACAGTACAGTGGATATTTTGCAGTTATTGGTACATTTTGGGCTGACAGTACCATCACAGGCATCCATGTGCTGCCCCTTGGCATGAGCCTCACGTGCCTAATGGGAAATTCGGCTCTGCCCTTATCCCAGTCTAATGCTGGTTAGGGCCTCAAGGATATTATTCTCTACAAATTATTTGACAGGGACACAAATGTAGGAATTGGATAACTACGCATACCTTAAATACATACACTGTTTGCTTATTGATACTGAATATTACACAAGTCCCTTGTCATAAGATCTTAGAATATGTAGTGAATTATACAGTAAGTGAACTCCACTAAGTGAAGTGTTAGAAAAGCACAGTTCAGGTTGGATTATAGTTGTCTATAATTTAATAAAACATCAATTCAATTCAGTTATCCTGTTGTCCCAGCAAATAACAATAGGGAAATATGATAGGGGGTCTGTGGTTGTTAGCAGTGAGAGGGGGTCTGCGGTTGTTAGCAGTGAGAGGGGGTCTGCGGTTGTTAGCAGTGAGAGGGGGTCTGCGGTTGTTAGCAGTGAGAGGGGGTCTGCGGTTGTTAGCAGTGAGGATGGGAAGTATAAAAATCTGGTGATGCTGATTTAGTGAATACGGTGTGGAAGGAATATGGGGCGTGTTTGCCAGGGAAGGTTATAGCAGTATTTCTCAACCTCGGTCCTCAAGTACCCCTAACAGTTCTTTTTGTCCAGGTCTTCACACAGAATCACAGGTGAAATAATTAGCTCCATCTGTGCTCTGTTGGGGATACTTGAGCACCGAGGTTGAGAACCACTGTTTTAGAGCATAGTACTTTCCCAACCAGAAGCACAGCGTATTCTTCAGCTCCTACAGGAAGTGCTTCTGTGAGAATGCTGCACTGGCATTTCCATGTCTGTAGCAAATTTCCATGTGTTAGGGAGATCAAGTTCTCCCTTAACTGGAGGGCGGTACTGAGCCGCCGAGGTACCATAGAGAGGTACCAGAAAGCAGGGAGCGGGGAGCAGGTGAGTCTGTAATCCTCCCTCTCCCCTCCCCCATCGAGCCCGTGAATCAACGCTGCCCCCCCGTGCCGCCCGCTCCCCACTGGGGGGATTTCAGTGCGGCAGTATCGCCCGCCGCAGTATCGCCCCCGCGGGGGGCTTTGCCTGGGGCGGGCGGGGGACTTGCACCGGCCCTGACTGTTATGTGAAGTGATATGAATTTCAGAATGCTGCAGTTTTCTGGCTTGAAGACCACTGCTCTTAAAAAGCCCAAATACATATGCTAGTATACATTAAATAAAGAGGGTTTCTTAGCACCTGAATGGATTAATCTCACAGTAGTAGTGCATATACAGCAGGGTTGCCTACCCTCCCGGAATGGCTGGGAGGATACCGAAATTTGTGTCCTCCTCCTGGCCCTCCCGGATTCTAGGGGACCCCCATGCCACCCCCGATTGCGACGTCTTCCCCCTTACCTCTGCATTAAAATGCAGCAATCCGCGGGTCTGAGAGGAGGGGGCGGAGCTAAAATGTCCACAATCGCGGCATTTTAGCCCCGCCCCCTCCACGAAGATCTGTGAATGCCCTGTTCCTGTACTTCCCTGGTAATGTATGATTGCTAACACCTGTGGTGAAACACCTTTCTTATCAATTACCTAGCTCACCACAGGTGATGGCAATCATACATTACCAGGGAAGTCCAGGAACAGAGAACTTTCTCCCTCATGGAGAGGGTCAGGTAGGCAAGTATGCATACCTCCCAACATAACCATCTCCCCGGAGGGACACAATGCTCTGTTTCTGGACTTTCCTCTGAATGTATGATTGCCATCACCTGTGCCGAACAGGTTAATTGATAAGAAAGGTGTTTTTCAACAGAGGTGATGGCAGTTATTTATTCTGAGGGAAGTCCAGAAACAGACCATTGTGTCCCTCCTAGAGAGGGTCATGTTGGGCGGTATGAGTATGGTATGTATAATATCACAGTATACATCACTTACCAGTTCCCTCAGGTTTCCCTCAGGTTTCCGGAATGAGCACGTCACTGCAGCGTAGTAATGTTGCACTAGTAGTAGTTGCACTACAGACGCCATGATTAAGGGCCTGGTAAGGTCCGAAACGTCGGCTTAACTATGTGAACAATTAAGGAATTTATTAACTGCTGATTGGTGAGTGCCCAAATTCTATTGAATTGTATATATACAGGTTGAGTACAGATGGAGCCGGGCTCTTCTTTGCAGGGGATGGCGATGGCGACGCCATCCCACGCCACCCGCCATCTGTATTTACGAAAGGGGCGGCTTCCCCCGGGTCCCCGCCGGCTTGTCGGCGGTCACCCGGGGTCCCCACCGCCTCCCTGCAACCCCCTCCTAACCCTGTCCGTCTCCCTGAAGCGGAGGCGGACAGGGTCCCGTCTCCCTGGTGCACGGACACTGAGACGCGCGTGAGACGCACACGCGTCTCAGTCAGATGGCGAGCCGGGCTGCTGGCGGATCTCCAGCGGTGACGTTCTGGCGATTCTCCAGCAAAGAAGAGCCCGCCCCATCTGTATCTCTTATCCAAAATGCTTGGGACCAGAAGAATTTTGGGTTCTTGTGTAGTACCAGGGCGTCCACTAAGCAAATTGCTTAGTGGGCTATTCAGCGTAAGAAAATCGCATTGCATTGCATCTCATGTCCCGTTTTAGTGCCGTGCGATGTGATGTGATTTTCCATAGTAATTTATTCACTGCTCTCTCACCCCAGGCTTATCGCATCGCATGCCATCGCACCTCATGCAAAATCGCATGTGATTGCATTTGATTTTATATAGTGCGATGCCATTAACTTAACTATACACTGCAATGACATGCAATGAGATTTTTAGGCACACCCCCCCCCCCCCCCCGCTATCCATGCCACCCCGAAGCGTGGTGAGCACTATCTACGTCAGCGTGGAGTTGATTTTATATAGTGTGGCGAGCCACCGAGCCCAAAGCGTGGCGAGCGGACGCGGATGACTTTACATGTATTCCGCTGCGCTCGCCACGCTTCGGGCTCGGTGGCTCGCTGTGCTCACCACACTATAAAATCAACTCCACGCCGATGTGGATAGTGGGGGTATGAAAAGGTCGGGAGGACGCGTTCCACACTTCAGGGTGGCGTGGATAGTGGGGGTGTTTTAGGAACACATTCACACCTGCCATATCATACTGTACATCTGACACAGTAATGACGATATGTGTTAACGATTAACTTTAAATTTACTTAATAATTAATAATAAAGATATCACATTAATTAATTACATTTATAAACAGAAATCAAGTGGAAGAACAAGAATAATGAGAATTAATAAAAAAAAAAAACAAGAATAACAGAGTCACTCTAAAGACAGTACATTTGCCTTCGGAAGCAGCGTCAGGTAGGAATCCAAATTGTTGTGGGACGTGCCTCTTTGGCGCTTGTTTCGCCATTTACATGCCCCCCACAGCCGCTCAATGTTCTGCATGTGAACCCCTGACTCCAGGTCCACAAAGTGAAATCTGTGGTTCACACGCACTTGTTCATATACAGCATGCTGAAGCTGCTCTGTATTATAGGCCCACCAACAATCGGAATAGATCATCGATACTGGAGCAACAAATTTATTGATGGCGGCCATCAACGTAGTGGCATCTCGTTTCTCGACTGGAGTCACAAAGCAGTGACCAGTCTCCATGCAAATCACTCCAAAGATCCACTGCTGAGGCAGCATCCTTCCCATATTGCTTTTCCGCTAGACCATGGGTCCTCAAACTATTTGCTGTGGGACCCCATCAGACAATAAAATTAATTAGAGGACCCCAGCAGGTGACTGCAGAAGGTCATCATATCACATGTGTAGGCAGCAGACAGCACATACATGGCAGGATTGTGGAGGCACAAAATTATGAGCCTAAAACAACAGACAATTCAACAGACTTTTCAGACTCCTTGAATCACAGACTGAGATTAGAAAAGTCATCAGCCTGATGGTCAGTAACATGGAGTCGCGACCCCATGCTGAGAAGGTCGGGACCCACTTTGGGGTCACGACCCACAGTTTGAGAACCACTGTGCTAGACGAATAAGCTTTCGTCGACTTTTACGACCTTGCCGGGACTGCCAATTTGCCTATGGGGCTGTGAAATTAAGTCCATAGTGCAGGCCTCACGCATCAAACTGTTATACTGCACTGTGGTTTTATTAGACATGTGCAGTTCACGGTCACAATAAGCCACACTTGTCATCTCCTCCGCCCAGGAATAAATAAAGCGGACAAGGGTGAGGAAGGGTAAACGGCACCCAGGGAACCAGTGCGCCGCTCTGAGGCTCACCTTCTTGCAACAGGCCTTAATGTGGCAGCGCCACATGCTTTCTTTCAGAGATTGAGATCAAGGTGAATATGGTCACAGGTTCACCAGCCATCACTATCACTTCTGTCGCGTTTTCCGCTCTCCCTGATGCAGCCATTACTGTCAGTTATTGAGCTCTTACCTACTGAATCTGACAGGGACCGGGAACACTTACGCAAGTTCTGACTAACTACACTATTTGCGCAGCCTAAGCTTATTCTGAAAGCACAGCTACACTAACTGCCAAACGTCCATACCATATTAACTACTGAGATCGTATCGCATGGCACACATCGCACGGCACTAAAACGGGCGGTGCGATGCAATGCGATTTTCCTACGATAGCGTACGTATGTTAATTGACGCCCTGCAAATACACAAGTACCGAATTTTGGATAACGGATTAATCTGTATTTCAGAATATTTTTATATTTCAATGATGTATCTTGAGGCATCGTGCATTTATGTTGTACAAACACATCAAAAACATGAAATATACACAAATATATTTTATTTGTGCATAAAACAAGCAAGGTTTCAAAACATGAAACAACGTTTATTTACTACTGTATCTGAGATACTGAATTTAAATGCCAAGCAATCATTTTCTTGTACATATTTAGTGCCAGTTACATATCATGTCCTCAGTAGTGCCAGTTACAGATGTCCCCAGTAGTGCCAGTTACATATCATGTCCTCAGTAGTGCTGTTACAGATGTCCCCAGTAGTGCCAGTTACATACAGATGGGTCAGGTCCCATCTTTGCAGGGGATGGCGCTGGCGTCGCCAGCCGCCATCCCCCGCCAGCGCCATGGCGATGGTGAGAAGGGGACGCGCGCGCTCGAGAGGGCGCGCGCGTCCCCTTCCGACGGCGCTTCCATCAGTTCCCCGGGTCCCCGCCGGCTTGCCGGCGGTAACCCGGGGTCCCCGCCGCCTGCCCGCACCCCCCACTAACCCCCCCTAACCCTATCCGTCTCCCTGAGGCGGAGACGGACAGGGTTTCCGTCGCGCTAGCGACGGAGACTGAGACGCGCGTGCGCGTGAGACGCACGCGCGTCTCAGTCTCCTCGCTGGCGAGGCTGCTGGCGGGTCGCCAGCGCGTACGTTCTGGCGACCCGCCAGCAAGGATGTACAGCATGACATACTGTATCATGTCCTCAGTAGTGCTGTTACAGAAGTAGTGGTTTTAGTAAAAAAAAAAAATGTTTTCACTTACTGGAATATATGGTTTTCTGAATAATTTGGATAATCAACCTGTATATATATTTTTTAAGTAACTTCTACTTTTATATACTACTGTACATCAGGGTTACCTACCCTCCCAGGATGGCCGGGAGGGTCCCGGAAATCGAGCCCCCCTCCCAGCCCCCCGAAAAGAGGGGCAACCCTCCCAGAGAGCCACCTGGGGGTCCGTGGGTCAAATGACACAAATTGGCCATTGCACATCGGGGGGCGTGGCTAAAAAGACACACTCACTACGACCACACAGCTAAACAAGAAGCCACTCCTGCGTCACCACACCCATTCCACCTTTTTCACTCCTGGCGGCCCCGCCCCCTCTGAGCTGGCTGCCCTCTTCCGGAGAGGGAAGCCAGAAAGTAGGTAAGTATGCTGTACATGCCAACCTGTCCCATGTGTTTTTGTTCTGCATTGTTAGGAGTTTACAGATGGTAGTGTTAAGGGAGTTTGTTTGTATGGATTCTGTATTATAGAAATAATAGGCAATTGTTTGATTATAAGATCCACCTTGAGAAAAGTTTTTATCATCTTAGCCTCAGGGAGCGTCATAGTATTACATTCCATGAGGATTATATCTGAGATATAGGTCTGACATATCATATATCTGATTGAGCAGAAACTTATTTCTTATTTGTCATTTTCAATTAAAGAAGAACCTGTCATCCAATCCTCCAGAAGGAACATCACCAGCCTGGACGGGGGTAACATTTTGGCCATCGTGGGTGACACTTTGGTTGCAAGGACAAGAGTGAATATTACACTGGAATGTCCTGCAAAAGGTAAAAAAAAAACCTGGTTAATCTGTCCCTGATAAATAATGTGACTGTGCTGTGTCTGGTGAAGTCCTGCTACGCTGCTTCACCTGTGTATATGTTTTGCAAGTGTTTGGGTCATAGGGTGAAATATAATAGAGTGAGAGAATCAGAAAGTTAAAGATGTGGTAAGAAATCTCCAGTTTTTTAAAGCGGCAATCATTTAAACTGCAATACCAGTATGATTTTGCAGTAGAAATGATTGGCACTTTAAAAAAACTGTAGATTTCTTACAAAATCTCTCATTTCCTGATTCTCTCACCCTATTACATATCAACCATTGTTTCTGTACTTTGAGGCAGCCATTACAGAAGTGAAGGATAGGTTGCCAGGTATACTGTTTACCCTCTTTATTTCTGGTAAAACGCTTAGCTGTGGTTCCAAATTTGTTTGAATCACAGTGCCCTAAAGTATCAGTATTTTGTTTATTGGGAAACCTAGGCCCAAAATTACTATATCAAGTAAATTGTTCTTTCATCCTTAGATGTAATTATGGGAAGGTGGCGGCGGGACGGTGTGCGCGGCGGCGGAGGCGCGCGACGAATTTGGGGGGGGTGACCTGTCGGAAAGGGGCGTGGCCTATACTCGTGGTGCTATCACGAGGCCACGCCCCCATCTTTCGTCACAGTCGGGGCATGCCCAGCAGCTCTGTGAGGTGCTGGCCAGCCCCCAGCCCCTCTGCCTGCAAGAATAGACGCTGTGCGCTATTCACGGACTACAGGGGTGATTCACTACTCCCCCCCCCCCCGCCGGGACACTGCCGGAGGCGGGAGGGACGCGGGAATGTCCCAAAATATCAGGACGTTCCCGCGATAAGCGGGACAGTTGGGAGGTATGGGTATAGGCAACCTGTGTCTCTCCAGCTGTTGTGAAACTACAAGTCCTAGCATGCTGTGCCACAGTTTTAGCACCCCATAATAGCAAAACTGTGATAAGGCATGCAGACGGCATGGGTGAACTAGACGTGCATTTTTGTAGTCACACCATACCTTGCGCAACAGTAGTTTGTGTTTCCCGTATGAGGCGGTTAGAGGTCTCAGTTGCTCTGTCGACATTGTTCTGTGCAGCCTTTAGTAAATTTTGTCTGAATTCAGAGTTTAGAGAAGGCAGGGTGTCATAGCTTACCCAGTTCGTGCTTTTGTGACCGCAGTAGACGGTATATTTGGGGGATTGTGAGTTACTGTATCAAAAGCAATGACAAAAAACATCATCAGCTGAATCCTAGTATGGACAAAATTGTAAACTGAGTGCCAGAGACAGAAGGGCATTGAGGAAGATTGTGGCCAAGAATAAGAAGACCACTTGTGAGTGCTTAGCTGACTTTCCATCTTTAAACCTGTTTCCAACTGCAGGATGAGTTTACATGTGGAGAACATGGAGCCTAGCGTACAATCAGGACTATCATGTGCCAAGAGTGAAGCATGGTGGAGGGTTGGGATTATTTTGTTAACCATACCATAGTATTCTGCCAGCCCCATTATCACGGTTTCTCCTGCCAGCCCTATTATCACCATGCATGGTTCAGAGACTATGTGGACATTGCGGACATTTTGTCTGACCAGGTGCATCCTACGGGGCAGTCATTGTTTCTGTCAGGTGACAACTTGTGACATCCACTTGTGGTTTTTACAGACGGGGTGTATCTCATCTTCCCAGACAACCCCCCTCCAGTCATATATCATAGAGCCACTATGGAGAACAGTGTTCAGTCATGTTATCCGTCTCCAACATCATTCTGGGAACATGAACACGTTTTGCATGGTGCACGTCTGCAGGCAGGTCAAAAGTACTTCTCTCACCCTCCTTGCACCACTCTGCAGGTCATTCGAGAACTACTTGCCAGGCGTGAGGAACATCGATTGGTCTGGTGAGAAAAAGGGAGTGTCTTTGGTGTGAGGGAGAGTTTAGTGTTTATGTAGCCGTTGATTGCCGGTAGAGCCTATGCGCACCCGCTGCCTATATATATTCAGGAGGCATTGCAGAATCCCAAAATCTGATGTGCAGGGATGTCACTGCGCAGGTATCAATTAGTTCAGACCACACACTTGTCCTAATGACCCTTTGTGGTTTCGCTAAACCGCAAAGTTCCCACATATACTTTACCATGGGGAAATCATCCCCATAGTAAAGTATAGTGAGCTCCGCTTTGACTGACATGTCACTGGAGCTCAGGGAATTGCCTGTGACTTGGCTCTTCCTTATTGGTTCCCAGTTCCTGAAACTGACAACAGTCACGCAGGGACCCGGCATTCATGGGTTCCCTTCAGTCCTTTTGGTTGAGTTATTAGTGCCTACATGGACTGAAGAGGACAAATCTATACTGGATTTTGGTGAGTATATTTTTTTACACAGGTACCCCAATTGGAATTCTACTGGACAAGGGGACCGATCTAGAATTTGAGGTTCTGGTCTCCTGTATTTTTGGAAAATGACTGTGCCGAGCAACCTGCTGTTTTTTTAAATACAGGGGGAATGCAGCCAATTTTTCCCCTGTATTATTGGGCTGCTTATGCTTTAGAAGGGGGACCCCACATCATTTAAAAAAAATACTTTTAAACTGTTTCTTGACTTTTGCACATAGAAGCTTGCATGCGTCTCACTGATCTGTGCATGCTTCTGACAAACACAAATGGCATAGGTCAGGGGTGGCCAACCCGCGGCTCGCAAGACGAATGTGGTTCTTCTCCCCTTTATCTGCAGGTCGTGGCTCAGACGTGCACTGCGCCGTGGCCGCACACACTGTGACTAGTATTGAACAGTAGTAGTGAGTACCTGCTGCCAGCGTCATCCTAGCGTGACAGCATACACGCCAGGTCACTCCTTATGCAGCCGCAGCCCAACAGTGCTGTGTGCACCCTGACCTCCGCCACATAAGGAGTGATCCGGCGCATGTGCTATCATGTTAGGAGGATGCTGACAGCAGCAGTGCCTGTTCAATACTACTCACAGCATGTTGGGCTCCTGCTCCCGATCCTACTCCCCCTGCCATCCTGATCCCCCTCCTGGCTGCCCCCCAAGGTCCCTTGTAAGCAGGGCCCTTTTTAAGATTTTTTTTAACTAAAATGGGTTTTTATATACTTGAGGTACAATAGATAGATACTGTGTGTGTATATCTATCTATATAGATATATATATATATAGATATCTATATATATATGGTGCAGGCGGCACTCAAAGGGACTGCAGAAGGCAGTGTCTGATGATGTCACTCTGTGGTGCCGCTGTGGAGCAAGCCGGGCAGCACTGGCATCCTGCACTGGTGTCTTTCTTCTATTTATGTGTCATTTTGCTTGTATTAAATGGTATTAAACTGAATCGTTACAACTACTTGCTGGTGTGGTCTTCAATTTCTGATGCTTGAAGTCCACTCAGAGCCCCCCTGGTAACACCCACTATCGATAGATCTATCTTTAGCTATATATACGGATGGAGACAATTTCATATATCCGGCCGGTGTGTCACATCATTCCTTCTCAGCACGCCGGTTGCCGGGACAGGGATGCGTGATTGTCTCATATGCAGACGCGTCCCATTCTCATCAAATGGCGCCCCCCCGAGATGGAAAGATATGGCGCCCCCCGAGATGGAAAGATATGGTGCTCCTGCCAGATAGCTGAAACTAGCTCGATCTGTATATAGGCCACAACCTATTTCAAAATAGGGCATGGCCTTTCAGGAGCTAGGCCACGCCCATTTTGCATGGTATAGGCTCTTTGTCTTACAGAACATATTTTTTGGATCTTGGCCTCTGATTGGTTGGCCACCCCTGGCATAGGTGGTCTATTTGCCAAGTGTATTTTGAGCTGAATTTGAGGCTGAATTTGCTCTTACAAATGATTGTAAATTTGCCAATCCTATTGAAGTGTATGGAGATATGCGTCCAAGTTCTATCGATGTTCTATTCATTCATACATTGGTATGCGGCCGTGATTTTCATTCATGAAAGCAGGAAACTTGGACTAATTTGGCCGTTCATAAATCTGCTGTGGGTCCCGGGCCGTGAACGGGATTTAATGGGTACAAATGGTAAAATTTCCCTATGTGTTTTGAAATTTGAAAAATTATAAAATTGTTAAGGGAATAAAGTTCCCTTCTGCATAAGTTTGTAAAAAAATAGTTAAAGATATCAGATGTGAAATTGTGCTGAGCTTTCACAAGCGTATGGCAGTGTGTCAAATGCAATCTGATTATTATCTTCATTATCAGATGTATTCTGGTCTTTTAGGAAAGGTAATACTGTACATTTTAGTCTCCTCAGCAATATTCTAACATATATTTAAAATAGAATTTGAGGTTCTAGTTCCACTTTCATGTGCTGCATTAGCAGATGTTCGTTTTTCAGTATTATGTTGCGTGCACACTTCACATAAAAAATATGCTTACATACCTAATGTTTTCAGATGTAAATTCACATCACCACACAGGAGCCTTGTTCAAAGTCTGGCTTTACATTAAGCATGTATACACTGCTCAGAGTCATTAGGTGGAAGAGAAACACTTGGTTCCCAGATGTGTGCAGCATTATGTAACTAGTTTTATGCAACAGATGAATTACTACAATGCAAGCACCAATATGTGCTACATTGGAAGACTCAAAATGTGTGGGTAGAAATCCAAGCGAAGTCATCTCATATTGCCAAACTTCTATTATAGTTTATTTATTTTCTTCTAAACAGAGTTTTAGGTTAAATCTATAGGAGGCCTTGGATAAAACTGGGTTTAGAAAGTTGAGATGTGCCACACAGACTTGCTATTTCATTAAAAGTAAACTTTTTTAGGTACTTATATGTTAGTTGGGCGCCCACTATAGTTAGTACGCTCATACCCCCACTATCCATGTCGGCATGGAGTTGATTTTATATAGTGTGGCGAGCCACCGAGCCCGAAGCGTGGCGAGCGTATGCGGAAAACTAAGCAAATAGCTTAGTGGGCGCCCAACTAACATATAAGTACCCTTTTTTATTTTCGAAAATAAGTTAAAAGGAGAAGACTTTGCATAGTATATTACAGCTTAAGGGTGGTATTCAATGCCCTCGACGAGTGGCAGAGAGGGGGGTTTGTATGGCGAGGATGGCTTTTATTAGCAAGGAAACGCCATCCTCGCCATCCAGCACCCTTGCCAGTCCCTTGCAGTATTCTATGTTCTGGGTAAATCAATGCGAGCCTCGCCATTTTGAAGGCTGGATGCGCCGTTTCCACCTCTCAGGGAGCAGGTGAGGTGGAAATGGTGAGTGAGGGGGAGCATTGAATAGTGACGGCAGACTAACGACGCTGCTCACCGTATAGCTTGCCGTCAGCCGCACCCCCCCGCATTGAATATACCCCGAAACGAATTACTAGGAAATAAATCACCATAAACTCTCCAAGATTACACCTCCTGTCTCTCAGCCAATCAGGGGTTACCCAGTCTTTTGAAATGTTTTTTCATATTCTGCTACCCTAGTGTATGGGCTACATTAGTAGTGTAGGTTGCAGTATTAGTGCTTCACGGGATGGCTGCTATTAAGAGCAGCTATTCCAGCACTAGAACAATACTGCATTGCTCCAATGAACCTTCATGCCCCTTGCAAATATTAATGAAAAGGCCCCATTGACAGAAAAATATAAAAGATTGATGTACTGTAATGAAGGAACCTGGAAAATGTGATGGCACTGTTTGTTTTGGTAATGACATTGTCAGGTGTCTTTATTTGCAGCACAGCTGCCAGATTGTAATAATGACACACATGTCATATATCATAACTGTGCTGAGTGACACCACCAAAAAAAGCTCAGATGCTCACATAGGCATGCCCAGCACTGTGTAGGTTCTGCTCTACATAAATGACCCTAATTGTGTTTAGAAGAACATGTCCATATCTTGTACTTTAACAGTTACAGACAAGTCATGGGGGAATCTCCCAACTGAGAGATGCCATATATCAGATATATACAGTATTTTCCCTTTAATGACTAGTTTTATACAATTAATGTTTTCTCTTTGGACTTTATTACCAATAAATCTTTTTTTTCCACTATGAATTCTGACATATTTTACAAGTTAAGAATAAAAATGTATACTCCCTTAGAGATTTAATTTCAGTTACGGTAACTTTATCCTTACTTCAAAGAACTTACTTTTTTTTTTTACAGTGAGTTATGTGGTATTGATAGTGATCACTAGCTACGAATGTCTGATTAGTGAGGCCCATACACACTAGTAGACTTTCATTTCAAAAGACTTTGCTAAAATCTTTGATAGATAAATCTTTCACCAAAGTAGTGCGTACACACTGGACTATTTTCCTCAAAGAGCAAGAGATTTTCAGGAGGCGAAAGACTTTGCTGAAAATCTTTCATATACAAGGCTATTTACATAATGGGCTGGGTTTGAATTCCAAGGATGGGAGCAGGGGCCATTTTAATCAGGGCATTCCTGTTCTTGGTGCCTGATTCAGAACTGATTGCTGGGCTGCGTATATTCGGAGCCCAGCAATCAGGTAAACTACACCCCTGTGCCAGCAATGTATATATTACTAGCTAATACGTAATCATTGGTGCTCATTGGTACCAATAATATATACATTGCTGGTCTGTGCCAGCAACGTATATATTACTGGCTTATTAATAACATTGGTGCCCAGTGGTGCCAGTAATAAATACATTGCTGGCATGTGCCAGTAATGTATATATACTACTGCATTATTAACATTATTGGTGGCCAGTGGTGCCATTAATGTATACATTGCTGGCATGTGCCAGCAATGTATATTAATGGCTTGTTAATAACATTGGTGCCCAGTGGTGCCAGTAATATATACATTGCTGGCCTGTGCCAGCAATGTATATATTACTGCATTATAAATATCATTGGTGGCCAGTGGTGCCAGGAATATATACATTGCTGGCATGTACCTGCAATGTATATATTACTGCCTTTAAACAGTGGTGGTCAGCGGCTGCGTGTGCATACATACACGCACTGTGGAGTATGGGGAAGATGCTGCCAGTGAGCCGGGGGCGGGGCGTTCGGACGGGGGCTCTCCGGCGTGCCGTGTAGCCGGGAGGGGGAGAGTAGATCTGCAGCATGTGCCGTGTGAGCCGGGCAGCGTGGGATCGAGGAGGGGTGAGTATGAGCAGGGGAAGGGAGCGGGCGGTCAGCTGGGCTGAAAGTCTGTGATCTTTCAGTCCAGCTGCCGTACACATTTAGCGATGATGGCTAAAAAAACAGCCATCATCGCTAGATGTGCTGGTAAAACCAGCAGACTGCCCACCTCGGTAGCGATGATGCGGGAGTGCGATTACTGTGAATCACAGCGATATTAGTCCTTTTTCAAATCAGGATGTTTACATTTTGACACTTTTTTTTTAAGATTGGTGAAAGACAACAAAGACATATCTAGGAGAAATTCTAATGTTTATTCAGTGTCAGCTCTGCATAAAATAGAGGTTAGCTATTGGCCAAGAAAACTGTTTGGTTTTTTTTCAGAACTTTTAGAATTACAGAAATTATTTGACATATTGGGGGAAATTTACTAAAGGAAATTTGTAAAAAAAATAGGTGTATTTGTATTTAGAAATACACTTATTTTTTACATTTACTATCCCGAAAATACGGCAATTCGTAGTCGTATTGATGTGCTATCAATATGAATACAAATTGCCGTATTTTCGGGATAGTAAATGTCAAAAATAAGTGTATTTCTAAATACAAATACACCTATTTTTTTTACAAATTTCCTTTAGTAAATTTCCCCCATTGTATCTGTATGGTATCTGCCAAGACCCATGATTTATGGAACAAAGTGGTGCATAACTAACATACTCATACACTCACATAGTTCATTTTGGTTGTACCATTGTTTCACACTAGAGCTGATGGCGGGCCACCATCAGGGTGGACTGATAGAACTAGAATACTAGTCCCAGACTGCAAAGAGGCCCAGATGGCAGCAGTGTGGATTGACACCAGTGTGCACAGCTCTAGACGGATAGGGCTGGCTGAGAGCCGATAAGAACCCATGGGCTGACTCCAAATTTAATATGCCATTGGTGCTGTCCCTCTATAACCACCTGCTCCAATCTCCAGTCCTTCCCTATGCTGCTGTGGTCCCGACTCCCAGATCACTGCGGTTGTGCCTAGGGGTGCCACCTGATGTCCTGTGGCCTTCTCCTAAATCCATCATGGCTTTAGGGGCTGCAGGGGAAGCAGAATGTGGGGGACGGAGGTGGCCTTGCCTATTCTGACAGTCCCAGGCCCCACAATTTCTGCCCTGGCTGATGGTATACTCATCTGCCTATGCACAATTGTAAGCTACCAACTTTCTTCATTCCCTTGTGTGGTTACTTTCCAGACACCAACAAGTGCATCTGAGACAACACTGCACATGTTACACAACAAAAATGTACAGGAATAACCTTGGTACTGCTCTTATGCTGTGCATTCCATAAGCACGGTAGCTTGGTACTGCTCAAGCAGGTTAATGTCAACAAAAGACACATGAATTGTACTGATATGAGTAGAAAATTGGCAGAAACTCTTCCATTCTTGTTGGGTTTGACTAGTGTTGATTTTTTTTCTAGTCACAACAATTATATTTGAAAACTTCTCAGTCCTGTGATGGCTCTTATACACCGTTAGTAGTGAAGCACATAATTAATCATAAGGCTTATGATATGAAGTCATGTATGGTACATATTGTGAATGTGACTTATGTGACTGAATTGTATATACAGTATATTTGTAGATGTTCTCCAAAGCCACAGATAGGATCTAGACCAAAGCCAGGCTAAATCAGCCTAACCAGTATCCAAAATAAGGCTAAAGGTGGCAATACACCTACAGATTTATCTTCAGATTGGGCTGGTTGGAACAAAAACCTGGTAATGGATAAGAGCAAATGACAGTTGACCATTTGCTTGGAAATGCCGGAAAACTGACTGTGATTCAGAAATTACTAGAGTTTTGTTCCAACCAGCCAGATCTGAAGATAAATCTGTAGGTGTATGGTCACCTTAACCAATCCAAAACTAATTTAAATATTGTAACCCTAACTTAACATTATAACATCCATGTATTACTGACCTAAAATCAGGTGACTTTAATAGTTACAGTGTGCCTTAAGGACTGAGGTTGGGAATGGCTGCTATAAATGTTACTTTCCTTGAATTTCATTTTTATTTTACCTTCACTGCTATCTTTGAATAAAGATATTTGACATAAAACCCTGACGTGCTTGGCGCTGGCTAAATTTTGCTATTGTTTTTGTAAGAATTAAAATTTGCCACTAGGTGGCATAGCTTCTAAGCTTGGTCCAAAAAAGAGGACACAATGCACTAGTAATGTCAAAACAGAGTGTGCATAGGATTTAAAGGGGGTCTGTTTTCAAGTCACTGAGGTCTACGCATAATGCCATGGAGGGAGAAAATGTATGTACCAGCTAATCAGCTCATAACTAGCATGTTACAATCTGTGGGGCTGATGTATTAAGCCTGGAGAAGAGATAAAGTGGAGATAAATTGAAAGGAGAGAAAGCACCATCCTATGAACTGTGTTTGAAAATGACAGTTGGGAGTTGATTGGCTGGTGCTTTATCTCCTTTCACTTTATCTCCAGTTTATCTCTTCTCCAGGCTTAATACATCTGCCCCAATATTTGAAAAGATAGTTAGGAGGCTTAGTACTGGCTTAGTACATAGACCTTAATATGACTTAGTGGCTTAGTACATAGACCTTAATATGATTTAAAAACAGCTATCCACTGTAGTGACCTCTATGCTTGAAAGGGTTAAATTATGTATCACTTCGGAAGACATGTAATTTCTCTATGTTTTCAGCTAGATTATTATTTATAATTGCAATCTTTTAAATAGCAGATTTCACAGATTATACATAAGTAGAGATCTTTTCAAATAAGAATTATGTAAAGCATTGTCTTCATGTACCTGTCAATGTTTTTACTATACTAATATATATTGTCCTTAGCAGGACTACAACCTTTTTCTTAGCATCTGGGCTATTCCATAAACCATTAGTGACGCGTTGATCTTACCTTGTGTCTGGGAGACACCAGGGCTCTATGAATATGAACAACTCATCTATGTGACAAGAAACAGACATTTGTGAAGTAACACCAAATTATATTCACCATCGGTTATATTTACACACAGAGACGTCACTGGTACTGATAAACTTAAGAATAATCATGACCACATTAATATACTTATTTTCCTAACTCCTGATTATGCCAGCACTATTCCTGCATGTGCTAACCTGTGGGACAACTTTGCAGTAGTGAATTACCCTTGAAAGTAAATAGTACATTTTTAATCAAGGTTGCCTACTTTACAGTTTCCTCTCTTTGATGATGTAGACGTCATCAAGCCCCGCCCCCCAGTACTGTAAATCCCGCAATTTGCAGGTCTTCAAGGAGGGGGCGGGGCTAAATTACGAGATTTGCCTCTTTAGCCCCGCGCCCTCCCCTCGAAAAGCTGCAAATCACAGGAATTTAACGCTGCCGCAGGGGAGATGCGGTGGGTCCTGCCGTTATCCGGGAGGGTTGCCCACTTTTCCGGGGGGCCGGGAGGGGGACCCAATATTCTGGACCCTCCCGGCCATTCAGGGAGGGTAGGCAACCCTACTTTTAATGCACTTTGCTTAGTTTAAGCATATATGTAGACCGTTTATACCCGCTACAAATCCTCAATCTTACTCTTGTTCGCAGCAATCCAATAGCACTTGTCGGACTTTATAAATAACTTGGGTAACCCAAATTCTGTGTGAATAATTTACCTAGCTTCAGTTTCTTTCACTAAACTCTCAGTGACCTTGGCAATATTACAGGAACATTGGGGAATAATATTTTTACAAGGATAAACCGCTCTTTAATAATTTACTCAGTGTGTAAGGCACAAACAAGACCTCTTTTTCACCATGGATATCAAATTGTCTGTTCCATTAAAGAGAGTTTTTCTGATGGCACTGCATAAAATACACTCTTTCAGATTAGCTCGAAACACCTCTGTTTATGCAGGAATCCTAGGAAAGACATGAACCTTTCTTGTGGAGCATTTAGCATTCATTTTAGTCTTCTGATTTCATACATTAGCTTTTGCACGTTTGAAGAGTATCTCCCCTGTGCCTCTGAAATATATTGCTTGTGTTTATATTTTTTACTATATTTAGCTCCCTGTCATACAAACTTTAACGATCAGAACTCAGCCCAGCATGTGTTTCATATATTATGGGTTATTTATGTAGCAAAATGCCACTTTGAACAAACAAGATGTTTGATTGATGAAGCATACAAAAAAAATATACACTTCCTCATAACTAAGTTAAATAAACCGACATGTTCTAATATTGTGGTTGTGCACAAGGCTCAGAGAAAATTCATTAAGTGCTTGTAATAAAATATTTAGGTCTTCTAGTAGAAATAGTCTTAAAATATATCTCTATTGCAGCCAAACGGGATCGGGCAGAGGAACGTGTGCTCTAATAAATTAGATGCTTCTTATTTTTCCGTCACTCGGCAGATGGATAGGTGTTCATCTAGTAATTTGGGATTACATTAATCATTTGTTGTCTGCCTCTTTCAATATGAAAAGGAAAACGAATAAATTATATCGGGATGAGTATATTAAGATACTGAAAAAGATTTACCAAGGAGCAGTTTTGTGTAAACCATTCACCATGTTACTAAAGACAAATTAAACTGCATTTCTTCAAAGCCCCACATTTTTGCACATGTAAAGAATACAAATTATGCAGTGTTATTATTCAGTGTTACACAGAAATAAAGGAAAATGCAAGTGCACACTCTAATAACTAAAAACTGAACAATTCTAATGAACTTTGCAATTTTACATGAAAAATGGCCATTCTTAGCATAATTTTTGGCCAAAAAATATGGCTTACCTACCACGGCCATGTGACCTCATCCTTAATATTCCTAAAGTTCAAGTCCACAGCATGGGGTCTACGTAGGTCAGCATAACCCAACCGCACTAAGGCAACACACTAGCGAGAAGTAAAAGTGTAAGTGTTAAAAGGTAAATTACATTAATAAAAAGCTGTAGCTCAGTACTAAAACTGTAACATGGGTGAGAATTACTGTAGTAATTAGGGTGCAGTTTTGGTTTTAAAAAGTGTTAGATTTAGTGTTGCACTAATGAAGCCCAGAAGCAGCCTTGCCACACCATCCCAGGGGACTCTCACACCCCAAACTCATTTCTAATACTGGTAGGGATGTGCAAGATCGTATTGGCGGAATCTGAACACCCCTGAAAATCCCCAATCTGAGCTCTTCAAACCACATTAACTACGGACATGTTGACAAGTGGTTCAGGGCAAACTAAGGACCATATGACTGTGACAGCCCACTGGGTAGATGCATCGCCTTCCGCAGTAACAGCAGCAGCGGCATCTTAAAAATACCATCCTCCTTCCAAGGCAGGCTACGCTGTGTATCACCGGTTTTAGTAAGAGGCACAATGCCGATAACCTCTTAGAGAATATGAGGGAATTTATCTTGCAGTGGCTTATCCCACTTTGGCAGGTATTCAATGCTGTTTGCGAGTGGTGACAGCAAGCAGAGCTTCCTGCTCGCTGTCACCACTCACCCTGACAGCATTCAACGCAGCCTCCGCATCCGCCAATTCCCCCTCGCTCCGTTTTTTGAGTGAGGGGGAATTTGCGGATGCGGCTCCAGAAGCAGCGAGACCCGCGGCTAAAAACTGCGAGTTTTCTGCAGTAGCCGCGGGTCTCGCTGTTTTGGGGAATTCTCGCCGTCCTGTGACGGCGAGGATTTCCCCACAACGTTGAATAGAGCGAGCGGCCGGCGCGGGGGTTAAACAGCGAGGATCGCTGGTTTTCAGCAATCCTCGCTGTTTAACCCCCTCGCCGGCCGCTCGCTGCGGCATTGAATACCCCTCTTAGACTCTCCTGGGGATTTGTGGTATCCGACATCGCCAGTAACATTGTGCTACATATGAGCAATTTCCAAAATGTGCTAATGTTTTGCACACACAATAAATTTGGCGGTGCAGCATTTCCTCAAAAGTGACAGTAACGTGCAGGAGATGCTTGCGGTGGTCCACAAAATTGCGGGACACTATCGCCATTTTGCCGAAGGATGGAGCGACATCAAAAACTCCTGAACCTGCCCTGTCATCACCTCAAACAAGAGGTTGTGACTCGCTAGAACTCCACCCTTTATATGCTGCAGAGGATGGAGGAACAGCAAAAGGCCATTCAAGCCTACACAGCCACCTATGACACAGGCAAAGAAGCGGGAATGCATCTGACTCAAAAGCAGTGGAGACTGATTTCTGTGTTGTGCAAGGTTCTCCAGCCATTTGAACTTGCCACTCGTGAAGTCAGTTCCGACACTACCAGCTTGAGTCAGATCATTCCCCTGATCAGGCTGTTCAGAAGCAGCTGGAGAAAGTGAAGGAGGATCTAAAGTGTTGCGATTCCGCAGAGCATGTAGCTCTTGTGGATAAAGCCCTTCATAGGCTTTGCCAGGATACGAGGGTGGTCAGTCTATTAAAGTCAAAGGAATACATTCTGCCCACCGCACTCGATCCTCGGTTTAAAGCTTATGTTGTGTCTCTGTTTATGGCGGACATAAGTCTCCAGTGGTACAAAGACCTGCTGGTCAGGAGATTGTCATCTGAAGCAGACTGTGACACGGCAACAGCTCCTACTTCATTTTTTCCCACACCTGTGGCTGAGAGGAAACAGCTCAAATTTCCTACCCGACCCACTGGTGGTGATGCAGGGCAGGCAGGAGCGAGTTTGGACATCTGGTCCGGACTGAAGGACCTGCCAATGATTGCTGACATATCTACTGTCGCTGCATACAATGCTGTCACCATTAAAAAAAATGGTGGAGGATTACATTGGTGACAGCATCCAAGTAGACATGTCAGACAGTCCGTACTTGTATTGAGAGGAAAAAAAGGCAGATTGATGGCCCTTCTACAAACTGGCTCTATTTTACCTGAGTTGTCCCGCCTCCAGTGTGTACTCTGAAATTGATTTTAGTGCAGCCGGGAACCTGGTCAAACCCGCAAAATGTGAAGAAGATGATGTTCATCAAAATGAGTGATCATTTCTTCAATGAAGACCAGCAATTTCCTCCAAAAACTACAGAGGGACCTGTGATTGGGGATTCCAGCGGGGTCGAATTGATAATCTGTGAGGATGTATGTACTGAAGGGGGTGAGGAATCGGAGGATGATGATGACATCTTGCCTCTGTAGAGTCTGTTTGAACAAATAAACCAATCATTTCAGCCACAGTCGTGTGACAGACTGAAATGATTGGTTTGTTCAAGACATTGTGCATGTCCTATTTACTCAACATAAAGGTGGGAGGGCCCAAGAACAATTCCACCTTGCACCTCTTTTTTTTGGCATTATGTGCTCTTTTGGGTCTAGTTTTTCAAACTGCCATCCTGTCTACCGCTGCAGTGCCACTCCTAGATGGGCTACGTGTTTTTGCCGCCCACTTGTGTCGCTTAGCATAGTCATCCAGCTACCTCTGTGCAACCATTTGGCCTAAAAATAACATTTGTGGGGTGTGAGGTGTTCAGGATAGACTGGAAATGAGAGGAAATTAATGTTATTGAGGTTAATAATAGCGTAGGAGCAACAAAAATCCCCCAAATTTTGCGATTTACAGATCCAAAACACAAAAAATGATGAAGCACTGAAGGGTGGATTTGGAACAGATCCAGATCTAAAACATTGCTGGAAATACAATTTAAAACACATTTTATGATACACCAAAAGTGGCCGGTTCACATCCCTAATTACTAGGTGTCACGACCACCATGTCTGCCATTCATGCCTCCCACACTGAGGTGCCATGATGCTGTGAACTCTGCCTGGGCCTTGCTGGACACGCTGCCTGTAGTGTACTGCACACACTTCCTGGTTCTGAAACCTGTCACCTTCCCTGGCGGCGGCCATCTTGTTGGTTTCGCCAACCAGGCTGCACACTACCAATTACCTTCAGCCAATTACAGTGCAGCTCTCCTTTTAAATACTGACCAGCTGGGCCAAACAAGCAGTCAGTACAATGATGTCCTTTCCCTAGGCATCTGACTCCCACTCCTGCTGAAAGCGTTGCTGCCTGTCAGCTATCTCCAGACTGAATCCACTCCTGCTCGTCTGCTGTGAAGACCATCCACCTGCAGAAGAAATAGACAAAAATAGCAGCGCTGTACAATATGGTTAATAACAATAATAAGTGAATCAATTAATATAAAAATATAACAATTTTATTGGTACATTTGATCCGGATTTAAATAAGTAAAATTAAAGAATTAGAAGAAAATTGAAGAATTAGGGCAAATTATGCCCACAATGGAGCAACCTCGACGTCGAGGTTGCTCCATTGTGGGCATAATTTGCCCTAATTCTTCAAAGGATTACCATACCTCCAGCGGCGTTTATTCAAAACCGGCTCACCCAAGGACTCCCTCCACCACGGACTCTAGCCCGTTCCAGTGCAGGTTATATGATGTGCCAATTTCCACTTATTTGATTTTAATTTCATTTAGCAACTTTTTACTTATTTAAATCCGGATCAAATGTACCAATAAAATTGTTATATTTTTATATTAATTGATTCACTTATTATTGTTATTAACCATATTGTACAGCGCTGCTATTTTTGTCTATTTCTTGTCCTTTTCTTGAGGGAATTGACTACTCCCTTTTTTAGCAGCTGCTTAAATTTTTGAGAGATCAGCCTATGTAAAGCGCTCCAAATCAACCCAGGTTGATTCTTTTTTCTTCATCCACCTGCAGAACTCTGCTACTGCCTCTACGGTCCGGACAAGGTTAGCCCCCCAAAGGGGATCACCTTTTCCTCACCTGACGGTTACTTCCACTGCAACTCTCCCTGGTCACAGCTACTTAGGCCTGCTGCAATACTTCCCGGATTCATTCGATCAACCATCCAATCTTCCAACCTTCCAATCATCCAATCATCCAACCACCCAATCATCCAATCGTTCAACCATTCAATCATCCAATCTTTCATTCAATCATTCAATCTTCAATTTAATCATCTCTTCAAGTAAATCCTTCAAATCAACTATTCAAGTTTACGTTTATTCTTCAAATCTACACTTCAAGTCATCTTCAGTTTTCAACCTCGTTATCCATCCACTACGAACTTTACAATAAGTTTTATATATCATTGACTCTGGTTATTTCATATCTTCAGTATTACCTTTGAGCCACAGTTCATCTTCTTTATCGCAGTATCTTTATTAAAACTGGTTTTCTTTTATCCAATTGCATGCCTCCCTTCTGTTGTCTATGCAAAAACCTTACATCAAGGCACCTAGCCTCCGTTACACTCCAGCTGGTGCTACTGCTAGCGTGACACTAGGGGCATAAGTTTATCCCAGTTACCTGGAGGCAAGTTGGATGTTGTTGCCCCGCCTTAAAAAAAGGGAAAACACGAAAATTTTGTGAATATGTGTGCTTGTAGGCGGTACCAGGGGGTGACTGTCCTTTTCACTGTTGCAGGTGCTCCTGAGCCGATTAGCTCTGCAGCAGAGCTTCTTTGGAAGAGCAGCAGTCAAACTTTCTAAGTTTGTAAACTTACCACTGCATTACTTGTAAAGAATATTATTCAATGTATCAAGCAGCAACTAGCAAAACGATCAAACTACCAAGAGAAGGCAATCTGACTATTGTCATTATTAATTGATCACAGGACAATAAGTATTTATGATTATGGTATTTGACATTATTTCAAAATTAGGATACCATTCATAATACGCACGTGTGGCACCAGTGCCAGATTAAGTCTTCGGGGGGCCACAAATACTTTAGACAGGGGGGCCCCCTTGCACTTGTCATTATTGGCCGCAAACTGCATGGGAGAATAGTACACTGTCAAAACACAGAGTAAAGGCAGTATAAACTTAGGCAATGGGTAACTGCAGGGGGAACACATGAAAAGCCTGTGTTTGTTTCTCTGCACCTTACTCTGTAGGATGGACTGTAGGAGACCTCACAGGCTCAGTGCTGCCTCTGATTAAAAACCCTCATATGACTAGGCTGCTGCTGCTGTCCTCCATGGGCCTAAGAAGCATGTAATGAGCTCCACCTATCAGAGCTCAACACAAACCTCTCAGCCTCTGCCCTTTTGTGCAAAGTGTCATGGGACTTAGTCAACTCCCAGTAATGCACTGCACACTTGTGCAGTCAGTGTGCCTTCACTCCCGATGCTCAGCACCATTAATCAATGTCACATTTGCAGATAGGTGCAGCTGCAGCACTACCCCACTCCCTTGCACAAAACTTTTAGCTTAAACAAAAAAAAAAGTTATTTAAAAAAAAGGTACATGCCAACCATAGGGGGGGGGGGCTAGCTAGAGGGGGGCTCAGGGGTACTGACCACCTTTGCCCCCCCCCCCCCCCCTTTAATCTGGCCCTGTGTGGCACTACAAATGCTAGCATGAACAAACTATTAAAGTTTTAGTGTGGTTTATTTTTTCTTATTTTCTTTTGTTAAAGCAATTTCTCACAGTACAAAATGACCTAACTGGCACATTATTCACTACTAATCTACAGATGGTGTAATGGTTAGCATTACTGCCTCACAGCACTGAGGTCATGGATTCCATTCCCACCATGGCTCTAACTGTGCAGAGTTTGTATATTCTCCCTGTACTTGCGTGGGTTTTCTCCGGGTACTCTGGTGACCTCCCACATTCCAAACATATGCTGGTAGGTTAATTGGCTCCCAACAAAATGAACCCTAAAATGTCTGTGTATGCGTGGTAGGGAATATAGATTGTAAGCTCCACTGGGGCAGGGACTGATGTGAATGTTCAAATATTCTCTGTAAAGCTCTGCGGAATATGTGTGCGCTATATAAGAAACTGTTAATAAATAAATACTACTTTCGGTAATGCAGATTAACACAAAATTCCTGAAAAAATAAGTGCCAGTATTATGAAAATTTACAGTGTTAGGAACCAAGTCCAAAAGCTCTTTGTGGCCGCAATGCAATCATCTCTGACTAAACTCTGTCGCAAGTTCTACACAAGCGGCAATAACGCTAGGCAACTTCTTGCCAGAAAATTACGGGGCCAGGGAGCCTACAGTAGAATCAAACACATTTTCAACCACCAAGGGTAGACATGTCTTAATCCCCCAGACATAGCCAATGTTTTTATTCCGTACTTTACCAAGCTATATGATTTATATTCTGATAGCTCTGCTCCAAAGCTGACTGCTGGCATTATAACTTATTTACTTTCTGACCTACATCTACCCTCTTTAGATAACAGTAGTTTGTCTTCCTTACATGTTTCTTGGACTTTTGTTGAAGTCACTTACACAATTAAGTATCTTCCAAAAGTTAAAGCTTTTGGCCCCGATGGATATAATGATGACTTTTATTATACTTTTTGTGGGAATCTGGCTTGTACTTTAGTTAATCAATTTAAAGCAGCTACAACACATGGAACCTTTCCCTCATAAATGCTGGAAGGCAACATAGAGATAACACCACTAACTAGGTTAGATACTTTCAATTTCAGGAACTTCAGAACTATAGCTTAAACATCGATGGTAAAATATATGCCAAATTAATTCAAACCGCCTGAATTTCATTCTTCCTCAAGTCTGGTACTGGATATTATTGAGATTGTCACAAATTCCTGCAAAAAAATTCTACTACCTTCCCTTGATGCAGAAAGCCCTTAGATAAGCTCAATGTTTGGTCTCTTTTTTTTTTTAAGGATGATGTTGAATTGCCTTTTAGTTCTTTACAGTGATCCATTCGCTAGTACTTTACATTTAACTCAAGGAACCTGAGAAGTCTCTCCTCTCTCCCCTTTGATCTGTGTACTATCTTAAGTACCCCTTGCCCAACAAGTCAGACCTTTAAAAGAATATAAAGGCCTCCACATTTATTTTAGACCAGTTCAGTTTCACTTCTTATACATCAGAAGCTTTGTCTTGGAATATCCCTAATAATGCTCTCTCTAAACTTCAGACCTACGTTTGGAAAGATACTGTATCTCTTTGACTTACCTACCCCAATTTGATTTGGCAGTCCCCATTAAAATCTCTCACTAACACTTTGTTGATTAATACTGTACCTAATCTAACCCTTCCACAATGGCACTTAAGAAGGGCTTACTATTGTTTCAGATATGCTCTCTCTGCACTCCATCTTACCTTTTGCACAGCTTCCGAGTCAGTCCGGCCTACTCTTGTCTCAATACTATAAATATATTCAGATTGCTCTCTGGTTGAGGGAGATAGGTAAAAACAACAATGCCCTCCACCTGCCACTATGCTGAACAACAAGGTATCTAGAGGTGCAATTACCATGTCTCCTGAATTGTTTGATAAAACAAATTCCGGTTGGAATAATGAAAGTGTGTGGAGAACATCTTTTACATACTTCCTATCTATTTCTCAAATATTTTCTTAGACCCATTTATCTTTGAAATAGAAATGTTAGAAGCCCCATACAATGCCTTAAAATCATCCCCTTTAATAAGGTGGCTTCCTTGGCACTTGTATATAAAGTAAAGTAAGGCACATCTAGGACCAAGCCCGCTGACATCGTAACTGCTCTCCCCTGAAGCTCCTACTACAATTTCAGCTCTTGAAACTCTATAACTGGTACCCTTGATGCACAACTGGTAATTACTAATTTTTTATCCTGCTATCAGCACTGCCATCAGAAATTGTGGGGCTCAGGACTGACAAAATAGGCAGGCCCCCTCTTCCCTTTCTCAAACACCTAGTATACCTGGCGAGACCTCCGCTGCCTGCAGCACTGGCCGCACTACTCAACCTCTACATTGCTTTAAGGAACTTTGTTTATGACAAATTATACTTTATAAACTCCAGTCCTGGGCCCCCTTTCTGGAGTCCTTGGTGGCTGCCCTGCCTGTTATTGTTATGTATATATATAGAAGAGACCCATCTCTCTCAACTTTGTCTGGTTCCATGAGTATACACATCTATGCACAGTAAATTGGAATTTGTCTCTATGTTTATTTGTACCCCCCTTAAGGCCCATACACACTGGCTTTAAGTCGCTAAAAGCACCCAGTTTGAGTGGCTTTCAGCTCTAAAAAGTCACCCAGTGCGTATGCCCCAGCGTTGAGCGGTGAGCACTGCTGCGTGCTCCCGCATCATCGCTGGGAAAGCTGCTCATCTGCTGGTAATACCATGGTAATACCAGCAGATGATCAGCTTTGGGGACGGCTTTGCATAGCGCTATGCACAGCCGTTCTCTCCCCGCTGATGGCACCGGGCATGGAGAAAGACACTCAGTGTGTATGCACTGATCAGCTTTCCCCCGAGCGATGACCGCGATCATCACTGTCCATACACGCTTGGCATAGTCGCCCACTGTGTATGGACCTTTATCCTCTCTTTTACCTCTACCTTTCTTTTGATTTGCAAGGCTTTAAAAAAAAAAAAAAAAGCTTATGATTATGGCAGCTGCAATCTTTCTTCATTTTAATGAATTGTTTAACCCTTTGAGCGCTAACTGAATTTGACAAAATTGGCGTGAAAATTGGCAAGCAAACATTTTTATTAATCAGAATGACCTGTAGTAGAAATATAATCTTTTTGTACACAATATTTTTTATTCACATTAGTATAACACATGTGAGCGACACTGGCATTTTTAGCGGATATTTTGCGCATCTCTAACAGAGATGTTGGGACTCAGGGTTAATACAAGTTCATCAGTATACAAGGAGAAATGAAAAAGTTAATATTAATGAGAGGAGTTTCCAAATTTTAACTCTTTAAAGCCATACTATTTTGATGGTTATGGTATAAAGGCAGTGGCTGGCTGGCAACTTTTAGCCTAGGGGGCAAGTACAGAGCACGGCCCAAAAAAGGGTGTGGTTGCTCAAAAGGGGTGTGCCAACAAGCTGACCTGGGGAGAGGTTACCAATGGTTAGACGGTGAGGTGCTGGGGGGCAGGGGGCCAGAGGGGGTGAGGTGGCCAGGGGTTACTAAAGAAGGGGGTGAGGCGACGGAGAGGGTGAGGTGACAGGAGAGGTGCTGGCGGGAGAAGGGGGTATATATATAGGTGATAGGTGACAAGAGGGAGAGAGATGAAGGGGGTTATGTGGTGAGGGGAAAGAGGAGTGGGTGTGGAGGTGAGACAAGTCTTCTCACTAGCATCAACTGGTCTCCTGTCCCCAGTGGCAGCCGCTGCTCAGCTCCCGCTCCCCGGCAGCTGTTGGGCACCTGCTCCCTGGCCCAGTGGCATAACTATGAATTTTTCTCCCCCATGCCAAAAAAAAATTCTGCTCCCCCTCCAAAAAGGGTGCCCGAGCCATGTTACTTACACAATATGCCACACATACATACACACATTACACAACACACCATAATGCCACTTATGCAATACGCCACACACCTTAATACTCATTACACATTATGCCCCACAACATAATGCATATATATATATATATATATATATATATATATATATATATATATATATATATATATATAGTATGTACACAAATATATACACAAATATATATATATATGTATGGAAATGCAGCCCTGAGTGCTGCCAAGGATAGCAGGTGCTGAGGATACCACTAGGGAGGGAGCAGGGGTGGTCTGTGGACTTGGCACTGGTCCCGCACCCACATCGGGGTGTCTGGTGAGAGCGTGAGCGGCACAGAGCAGCGCAGTCGATGTGGTTAATGTCGGATCCACACTGACAGGACAGCTACCCCGGGCCAGATTAAGTGTTAGGGGGGACCTGGAGCACTTAAGACAGGGGGCCCCTCCCTTCTTCTCAGCATGCATTTATATATATCCATATATAAGAGCTGTAGTAACAAACCCCCTCCCCCTTCCCTTAACCGAGTTCTGTGGGTACCTTTGTGTGGGTAGCATGGTGCTTGCTCCCAGATGCAGCTCTTTACAAAAAGACTCTGTGTCGCTGCTGCAGCTCAGAGAAGGACGTCACTTCGTTCTGCTCCGGCGGCGCTAACTCCGCTGGGTCATCATGGAAACTCACTGAGGCAGGCTGCGGGTGGAGCTTCTCAGGAAGAGGAGGGGGAGGCGCCGCAGACAGAGGGTATTGCTGACCGACTGCTGCTTAAGCACTGCAGCCAGGCTACTCCCGACCCTCCTAACCCCTGCACACCCCAGGCTACTCCCGACCCGCCTAACCCCCGCACACTCCGCCACGATGACTTCCCGGCCTCTGCTTGGCAGTCTCTCACTGCCGCTTCTCGGCAACTCGCTCCCAGCCGCGGCTGCAGAACAGTTGATGGGTCGCAGCCATGTCTGTAGACGCAGGACACACTGGACCACCAGGGCAATTGGTGGCCCAAAGCACTAGGTAACCGAGTGGCCCGGGGGGCACATGGCACCCTGCCCCCCGGCCCAGCCCGCCCCTGTATAAAGGGTTGACAGACAATGTCTAGGTCGACATAGACAAAACATCCAAAACGTGCAAAAGAATATTGCGGCAAAGGTTGTCCATAAGTGTAAAGGAAGACATGAGTTTTTCACTTTTTTGGTATCAAGTTTGACTCCGGAGCATGTGGACTCCCAATTAGAGTACCGAGTCTGCTCGCCATGGTTCAGGCAAGATGTCTCGCTCCACTACTGATATGGACTCGGCTTGGGAATGATAAATTATGAAAAAGTACAAAAAAAAAAATCTAAATCTCAAAACTCATGTCGACCTTTTAATGTGTCGACCAATGTCATGGAGAAAGATTATTTGGGGAAGATGTTCTGGCTACTGGAAGTTGGCAAAAACATGTGCAAAATAAAGTGAGGTGGCAGCTCAAATTATGTTCGATTATTTATAAAATAAGAATTGGAAATGTTATTATTGTATATTACAGAACAATTTCATTCATTTTCTGTTTTAACCAAGCTTTTATGGGGATGATAAATCTGTGGAAAGCTGCACAAATATCTCAAAACATCTGCAATCCCTCCACCCGTACAGCCAAAAGTCCCCAATCCCCCTGGTATATATCCTGTTTTGTTTGGACATTTGGTAATAACATTATTTGTGCAGCTCTCATTGGAAGTCACTGTCCTTTGGATCCACATTGCAGAGCTGTGATATATGAATTTATTTACAACGTTTGAGGTCTGATTTGTGTTCCATTTCTGCAGACAAATGCTTTTCAGTCAACACATGTGGTATAAATATCAACAGAAATTCTGATCCAAGTTGCTTTTGCATAAGCTTTATAGCATTCACAAAATCTTTTTATGTACTGAAAAACTGACCACTTATATCTAAGATATTACAAATGAACATTTTAAATAATGTATATTAATTGCAGGTTATATCATCCAACCTACAGTATATGCTGCATATGCACTGTAAATTGGGAAGTATTCCTAACCTGTACTTGCCATGCCACCTACTGGTAAAAAAACGAAATACTCTGATAGTCTGTGAATTGAATGATCTCCTACCTGTTTTATTCCTGAAACTAGACCTGTGGTTTAAAAAAAAATATTTCTATCAATTCAATAGGAATGAGTGATATCACTGAGGCATGACATGAGTGACATCACATGGCTGCCTCATCTGATCTGTGTGAACTGTAGGTCAAGGCATGTCTTCCTTCTGTATCACATGCAACATTATGATGTAGCATATTAACCAGATACTCCAAAATGTATTTCTTTAAATAAGACTGCAGTATGTATAAATGTATACCAGCAAACTTCTTATGACTTTGCTATGAAATACTCATTTTAATTTATTTTGAATATGTTTAATTCAATGCAAATAAATTAGACTTGTATTCTTAAAGTAGTTTCATTTAATTCAACTTTAACTTCAAGGGGACTGGGGACTAGGTAAAAGCTAAAACCGGAGCAGAACCCAGAACTCCAAACTAACAGGGTTCATTCAGCAAATGCTGCCATTCCAGAGCTTGTAGTTTGCATCCCCATCTGAGGGTGCCACATACTGTATGGTCAAGACCATTCCAGTTTATACTATTTCCCTGGAATTTACAGGGAGGCGGTAATCTCTTCCTCATTGGTGAAGTATCACAGACACCCCACTCTATCTGACACCCCATGGCTTGCTGTCCTATCTCTACTAAATTGCACATTAATAATTCAAATTTGGGGAACTGGTCACCCTCACATCACTATACAAACGCTTACTAGGACACGATCAGCTGGAGGTCTTGAACTCCAACATATTCAAAATTATTACTATGCGTCTTAGATTGTCCATTTACGAACATGGCTTCAGGATATGTCTCCAAATGCCTTACATAATCTTTTAGTGTCCCAATTCTACCAGGGATTTACTCCATTTCAAATATTACTTGCAGGAAGGATCATTAGGTCAGGTCCTGCAATACTACAACAGGCCATTAAAATCTGGCAGCAAGTTGCAAAACTGATAAGGGTCTCTGGCTTGGATCTTAATATACAGATGGAGCCCCTCTCAGCCATGCCGCCAGCTCACCATGGTGATGTTTCTGGCGGACGGCGGGGCGGGGACGCATGAGTGTCTCACTCGATCGCGTGTCCCAATCGTGTCCCAATCAGCTGGGTGGCAGGGAGCAGGCACAGGGTGCTTCCCTGCCCATCTCTGCTTTAGGAAGATGGGCTGCCGGGGTTTCAGGTGAATGGGGCATGTGCACGTCTCACGTGCGTGCAACACTTCCTGGTGGACAGCGATGGCGATAGCATCCATCTGTAGTACTACATAGTGCCTCAATACTACCTGAGCTGGTATCGATACAGCCATGTTTGGTGTGGAATGCTGTAGACATTTCTACAATTGGACAGTTATATGATAATTCAATTTTACATTCCTTTGAACAGATCTACCAGCGACTTACTTTTGGGCATGCATTGCAATCCCAGTTCCCGAATGCGCCACCTGTGCTAATGGCTTCGCCATTTAAACAGTTTTTACAGTCCCTTGGCCCTCGCAGGTCCCTCTCCTGCTTCTACTCTTTCTTGTTATTATATTACTATTTAGATAGTTTGCCCAATCTCAAAGTTTCCTGGGAGAAATACCTAGGCCCTAATGATGAGGAAGACTGGGATGCGACATTGGAGTCTCCTAACTTTCCTCTGTCTCTATTAGAGTGCAGCAAGTTCAGCTGTTTATTTTGCATAGAGTGTATATTACACCTATTAAGTCATACAGATTTTGGGGGCGAACTTCTGATTGCTGTCCAAAATGTGAATGTGGGGTGGGCACTTTTTGGCCTTTGTTGTGGGATTGTCCTCGGGTGAATGAGTGTTGAGTAAAAGTTAAATTAATTTTGTCTACGCTGGGTATTCGTGGATCTATACTCCCACCAAGGGGCTATTGTCTTGGAATATTTGATGATGACTTTGTTGACAAATACACTAAATTGTTCACTGTGCATGTGTGTGTGCTCTGGCAAAGGTCTCTATTGCTTGGGCATGGATGGTTCCTGAGGGACCGAAGGCTGGAGCTTGGCTGTCATTGATTAACCTTACTGTTCAACATGAGAAGTATGTACTGTATATGTTACTCGTAAGGCGGAATCCAAATTTCATCTTGTATGGGGCCATTGGCTTGAGTCAAGATATGCTAAGCCACCAGTAAGGGAGGCCAATTATTCAACTCTGGACCCTGTTTAATACCTTTTTGGGCATTTTGGGCAAATTTAGTGTTTTAATGTAATAGGTCATTAATGTATTGATAAATCTATGAAGCCTACGAGCCTTTGCCTTTTTGATTTGCTTGTATTCCATTTTTTTCTCTTTTCTTTTTTGTAGTTGTTGTTTTGTTATAAAAGTATAATTCATAATTAATAAAACAATTATTCAATTAGAAAAATTATTTGAACAATGTGGAAGAGTATTAATATGTATACTACATGTTTTAGCACCTCAACTCAATATTTTTTTCTTTAGGGATTCCTAATCCCAGAATAACATGGATGAAGAAAGACTTCCCCATGCCAAACAATTCGTTTGTGCTTTCAAATGGATCCCTACTGCTGACAAACATCACAACTGAAGATGAAGGGATGTACATTTGCATCGCAACAAATGCTTTGGGAAAAACAGTAGCAATGTCTGTTCTGCAACTATCTGGTTAGTATCACAATGTGCAGCTGCATTCTTTTGTTATGAGCTACTGTGCTGTGAGGTTTTATAATCCTATCAATTTTTATGGCATTCCTGAGAAATAATATTAAAGCAAAAAGTTGTGCCTGTTTTCTAAATACCTCATTTTAATGTAAAAAAGACAGTTTGGGATTATTTTCCACATGGTACATTGTACTGTAGTTGAGCATGTGGTATTGCATGACTTTTTCTGAGTGGTGTTCTATGATAAAACTCTAGCCAACTTTATTAAAGTTTGAGAAATGTTTGTATATTACTGTAGATCATGAAAAAATTCTCTTTATACAGGGGGTTATTTTGGTTCACTCTTTCTGACAAGTTCCTTCTTAGATGGACAAAACCATGTGCACTGCAGGGGGGGCAGATGTAACTTGTGCAGAGAGAGTTAGATTTGGGTGGGGTTTTACTTCAAAGTGAGATCTATATTGCAGTGTAAAAATAAAGCAGTCAGTATTTTCTCTGCACAGAAACAATATAACTCACCCAAATCTAATTCTCTCTGCACATTTTACATCTGCCCCCCTGCAGTGCACATGGTTTTGTTCATCTAAGAAGGAATTTGTCAGAAAGAGTGAACCAAAATAACCCCCAAAGTGCCATATTTTCTTCTGGAGCTTGATAATTTTTTTAGTTTCCAGATATTACCAGATATTTTACAGATATTACCAGATATTATACAGATATTATCAGAGTTGCCTCATTTGTTGTGTAATTGTGTTGCCTGAGTTCATTGCCAATATGTGGTAACATAAAGGGATGTCATTAAAAGGTAACAAAGCTGCTATGATGATATAATATGCAACCGTGTTGGAAAATTTACTAAGTTAGACAAATTCTAGTATTTTCATGGTCTATGATATAAAAAATAAAGGCACAGAATTTGATGCCAGTTTTATATAGACCAGAATGGTGTGTCACATGAGTAGCCACCAGGACGGAAGCATTGTCCATCCGAAGAAAGGTACTTCTTAAAGTGTAAGTTATTGTTATAAAGAAAACATACATATCTCCTGCTATTCTAACAACATAGAACTCATTTGTATTTGGGATTAGAATATTTTCCATCCCATAGGAGGGCTGGTACTATCTGTCCTGGGGAGAAGTATCTGTCCTTGTGCAAGTACTATAAGACTAAAAGGCCTAATGAATTTAAAAGAGTGGACACTGTTTACCCCAGATTAGAGCACTGATACCTGTAAATACCTCTGTGCTGCTGTGAATACATGGAAAGGCATTCCTGATACCTTGGAGCACCATGACTCTATCATGCATCTCTATACATATGACACTGATCATCTGGCTGAGAAAATAGATGTGTGGGGATCATTAGGTCGACAGTCAAAAAGGTCGACCACTATTGGTCAGGGTTGCTCTCCGGGAGAAGCCCGGAGAGGTGACTTCCAGCTGCAGTTTGGGGGGCGGGGCTTGAGCGTGACGTCATTAAGCCCTGCCCCAGGATGTAAAATACCCCAATTCACGGATCTCCGTGGAGGGGGCAAGGCTAAAATGACGTGATTGTGGACGTTTTAGCCCCGCCCCCTCCTCTGAGACCCGTGGATTGCTGCATTTAAATGCAGAGGTCAGGGGGAAGACGCCACAATCGGGGGGGGGGGGGGTGGCATGGGGTCCCCCCAGAATCCAGGAGGGTTGCCCACCTTTCTGGGGGGGGGGGAGGACCCGATTTTCGGATCCACCCGGGCATTCAGGGAGGGTAGGCAACCCTGCGATTGGTTATCAGTCAATAAGCCCACACATAAAAAAGGTTGACATGCATTAGGTGGACATTGGCAAAAGATCGACACAAGCAAAAGGTCGACATAAAAAGGGTCATTAGAGAGGTTACTAACACCTGTTCTAGAGAACACACACACATATATCACTCAACCTGTCAAAATCCATACGTATGTGCATTTCAACATTTTGACTATGTCGACATTTGTTAAAAAACTAATTTTGGTGTCAACATCCTTTTCATACCACAACCTCCTTAAAAGTAGTAATATTTCTTGGCATAAACATATTGGAGTGCAACTACAGGTTGCTCTTTCTCTGTCCATTTCCCGAAGACTCACACGAATGCGCAATGAGTCCAGTCAGTTACACCTTAAACATAAACATGTCCAATTATGAAATTCTATCCTAGCTCTGTATGGTTTATATTGGAACTAAGAAATATCTGGCCCTAAAAAGCTGATTGCAGGGTTTGGCTCACAGTTTTTGAGTGGCAATTACTACCTGTCATGGGCATTATTGCAGAGCCAGATAGTAGTTGCTGACATTCAAACATAAAACTTTAGGACAAAAATTTCTGTAGGCCACACAGTTCACCCCACTGACCCAACCATTATCCATTGCGCCATTATTTACAATTTGCTAAACCCATGATCATATGGCTATTACCTTTTTATTAGTAACTGTGTCCTGTGAGGAAATTGTGACCATGGATGTTTCCTCTACTGATATCTTGTGGACATATTTGGCAGATATGTTCCACAGGTTCTAATAACGAGTCACATACTGTACACAGTCTATTTTGTGGAGTGTCCACCTATATCCCACTGGCAGCACCAAGACTTTTTGTAATTTTTCCCAACTTGCCAATTGATCCATTCTGTCCTAAACCGTCATGTGCACAATGAAGACTGTACTGGGACTAGTGAAGGATTACATACAGTACTTACATACTTACATATGTCTACAGTTGTAGCTACTGTATGATGACTGAAAGGGCACTTTATTGTCTTTCTTTGTAGGTAATAAAGCACATAACTCTACAGAGGAACAGGCCCGAAAAGGAAAACGGCGAGTTCTGATGGCGTCTTCATCAGGAACTAGCACTGTGGGTAAACTCGGGGACCTCTTACGTATTGGTAAATCCTGTTTTATTATACAAAATAATACATTTAAATGTTAATACAGAAAATATGCATAGAATTACTAAATTCGGTACATATGTAGTAGACGGGCTCCCACTAAGCAATTTGCTTAGTGGGCTATTCTGCGTAGGAAAATCGCATCGCATCATCGCATGGGCCATTTTAAGGGCCATGCGATGCGATTTTCCTATGTAATTTATTCACTGCTATCTTAGCCCCGGGGCATCGCACCTCCCACAAAATCGCATGCGATCGCATGCGATTTGATAGGGTGTACAATGCCATTTCATTAGCTATACAATAATATCATTGTATGACGTACAATGAGGTTTTAGGCACCCCATCCCCCACTATCCATGCCACCCCGATAGCCACACTATCCACGTCAGCGTGGAGTTGATTATATAGTGCCCGAAGCGTGGCGAGCCCCATGAGGGGACCCGAAATACATACGCTCGCCACGCTTCGGGCTCGGGGGCTCGCTGCGCTCGCCACACTATACAAAATCAACTCCACGCCTACGTGGATGGTGGGGGTATGAAAAGGTCGGAGGACGAGTTCCGCCACCCCTCGCGGGGCTCGCCACGCTTCCGGGTGGCGTGGATAGTGGAGGGGGGGGGGGTGCCTAAAACCTCATTGTATGTCATACAATGATATTGTTGTATAGAGCAGTTATTAAATTACAGTACATCGCATCGCAATCGCATTGCATCGCCCTTAAAATGGCCCATGCGATGCGATTTTCCTTAAATTGGGCTCCCGGCTACTACATAAGTACCCTAAATTCACTTGTGTTCTATATATCAGTTCATATATAGGGCCAAATGTAATAGGGTTTGAGCATCAGAAAGCAAGAGATTTTGGTAGAGGTTTTTTAAAGTGGCAATTATTTACATGGCAAAATCACTCTGGTTTTAGGATTGCTGTTTAAAAAAAAATGGGAAGCCTCGCCCAAAATCTCTCACTTTCTGATGCTCACACCATGGCCCTTATTCTGATTGACGCGGACTTTACCGCATACTTTCGGATCGCGTCTTTACGGCGTCTGCGCATGCGTGGAGAACGCAACGCGCATGTGCCACGCCTTGACTCGGTACCAGTTCGGCCAAATCCCGTCCAGAACTGTTCACCGCTATCATTCGGGAAATAGGGGCGTATTATGGGCGTCATGCGGAATGACACATGGGCGTAGTTTCAAAGTGGCCAAAACGGGGCGGAAACATGGGCGGACACGGGGGAGTACACTTATGTTGGGGGGCGTACATTCGGAAACCACTCCGAATGCACGCGATCAAAAAGGGCAGAAATGTGCGGTGTCCACAAGTGTACTATTGCTTTGCGGACACCACTCGTTCATGCGGTAGGCGAACGTACGCCTAATGACTACAACCATTAACACCTGAACCCAATAGAATCTACTCCTTTACTCATTACTCACTAATAGGCCGCTTGTCAGTGCTTTAATTGAAACCATTGCTGCTTCAATTGCTGTAAGGGTTAATGTGTGCAATGCATGTGTTAGGCATGCTTGTAAGGATATATTGGCATCTAATTGATTCCAATTCCAAATAAGCTGTTTTTTATGAGGATAGGTAATTGAATAAGTGGGTCATGTGATGTATTGCAGAATTGACATAATAGTGGGTTGTTTGGCGTAAATACTCCGCTTACGGGCGGTAGCACCGCTTGGCTCCCGTTCGGATGCGGTATTTCCGAGCATACTCTGTAATACTCTGTAATACCGTGCAGAATCGGAGTGTTTCTCCCGCACACGCATGGTTTGTATGTCGTCCGTAAACACGCCCTGTTCTTAAAGAGTGAGTCCGTCCGAATGCGGAGGACACGTGGGCGTTTCTACGGACGATGGCCGCACGCGGCAAAACGCCGTGGCGTGCGGACCGCTCCGTAAGAATGCGGGAATATCCGCACCGATCAGAATAAGGGCCCATGTTAGGTTTGGACCATAGAATAATTTTATTAAACACATTTTTTTATTTCACATTTTAGATCTATAGTATGAATGTGACTTTTGTGTGGCTGATGGTTACTGAGTAAGTGCTGTGCCAGTGGCTGTAGCTTATCTTGCATAATGACGTGTTGCAAAAGAAACTGCACACATATTTTCCTATGTAGATTTGCCTGATTCTGCCAATTATAACTGTTGGCACCTGGATAAGCAGGCTGGGTGCATTCTAAAAGTAAATTAAGACCACATATTTCCCTGTCCTAGGGCTTGATTTAGACCTGATCGCTCATCAAGTTGTAGATGACTGCAAGTAGATAGCAACTGCCCAGAAAGAAAGAAAACCCACCCCATATAAGTCTGCAAATTGGGAAAATATTACCATTCACTATCCAGTCACAAATCCATATGACAGTCAGGCTGATTGAGGCTTTCGCTGACATCACAGACCCTCCCTTAAACCGCCTGGGCATGTCTCTGGTTTTTCTGACACTCCCAGAAAACGTCCTGTTTCCACCCCAAATGCCGACTTCTGTCAGTTAAACTTCAGGGGGATTGCGATTACAATCCATACGTTATTCTGCTGCGGTCTGAGCTTGCAGATCCACGATGCGTAGTAAATTGATAAATGCTCGATCGGCAAATTCGCACACCAGTGATCTACTCTGAATCAGGCCCTTAATCTATTCAAAATTGTGCAAAGCTACACCAGAGAAATCCAGATCAGGGTGCATTTATTGAGCCCCAGCACTATTAATTCTCCACTGATGATTTACCAGTTGCATATGTTATTGCTGCCGACTGGTACGCTTCTTATGACTTGTTTTGCATATGGTGCATTTGCAGATTCTGTTAGTGATTGCAAACTGCACCTGTCATTTAAGACAACTGCGGCTAACTGAATATAATAATTATATTACTTTTAAAAAAAGCACTGATATCACCATATAATGTAAGTCTATCATATAAAAGAACAGTGAATGATTTTAGCTGTCACATAAAACTATTCTTGCGCTGGTCTTAAAGGTTGTCCAGTGAAAATGAGCCATCAGAACACAATTCATTGGTTTCTACGGAAACAACCAATAGAAGGCATCAACAACTTCAAATACCGTGTTTTGGTGTCTGGACGGGTTTTGGAAATAAACAACTTATCTGAGCAGAGTACTGGAGAGTACAGATGTTGGACTTCAAGTGATTCAAGGATAGTGTCTGCCTGGGTGAATGTCTCTCTAGAAGGTGAGTCTTTGTACATATTCTCTGCAGAAGGTTGTGATTCAGGGTCGGAGCAGAGCACTATGCTGGTCCCGCCCCTAAACCTGTGACATCATCACATAACATTGCTGCTGGCTTTAGGAGGTGGTGCACTGCACTCTGGGCCACTGCACAGGCTGCAGGCCACCCCTGGACACACTGGGCATTGCTGATGCAGTGCATGTTCTGTGCACCCTGCAAGCCACATGCAGGTACCATGGGTCGGTGACGGTGCTCGCCCAAGATCACGGCATTGCTTGTGCACTTTTAGTTAAAACCCTCATGTGAGCTATCATGTGGACAACTGTTATACATATATTCCACCTTACATGTTTCTTGTGTAAAAATTACAAACATAATTCTAGTAAATTATCGAACAGAAATAACATGTAGGGGGAAATTTAATAGGATGAGAGAGTGAGAGATTTTGTAAGTAATCTACCGATTTTTTTTTTTTAAAGTGGCAATCATTTACACTGCAAAACCAGTATGATTATGCAGTGTAAATGATTGCCGCTTTAAACAAAACTGGATATTTCTTATGAAATCTCTCACTTTCTGATTCTCTCACCCTATCAAATTTCACCCTATATATATAATAAACTTGAAAGGGAATGCATTGTAAAAAAAATAGTGGTAAACAAAGAATTTCAAAGTGCTGGATGGCTTGCAGTAATAAGCATGTGGATACAGCTGGGAGCTATCATTTGTTGATGGTTATTGCAGAAAATCTGTCTGTTTTTACAATCACGTAGAAAATAAACTCTTTCATAGCAGTGCAGTGCTTCATCTTCAGCAAAGTGTCAAAAAAGGATGGAAATCCAGTAAGCTTAGAGGAGGTTTAGCGACAAAACACTAAGGCACCCCAGATTTTGACGACATCTCCATGCACAAAATGCTTTTTTAAGAATTTGGTCTTTTACTGCAATTTAGGTTGAGGTTTCTTAAGTTTTCGAACAGATGGGAAATGTACGATCATATGAACTCAGTAAATTGTCATATAAGGAGAATCCAATATATGTAACACTATACAGGAAACATTAACAGCTTGATGACATCATGAGTAATGACATCATCATTAGTGGCACAGTGGCATCTCTCCTTTCTAATCCACATTATACTTCTAATAATACCAGGATCTACACTTGTGTACACTCTGTGCTGAGGTACGGTAAAACAGAACACACTGTAGCAGTCATGTCAGCAAGTGTTCCTGCTATCTGGGCCATGACCATAGGTGTAACATGAAATATTGTTAAGAATTGCTAATAATATTCTAATATGTAATATGTTCTGCCACAGACTTTAGGCTGGAGTATGGTGATTGGACTCCTTGCACAGCTACCTGTGGGAATACAGGTTCTCAGTTTAGAGCACAGCATTGTGTGAACTACGAGGGACACCGAGTGAACAATTCTATGTGTGAACATCTTGAACCATTAGTGGCAAATTCGCAGCCTTGCAATATAAAAGACTGCCCAATAAGGTGACTGTTTACACTACTGTGTCAGATAACGGAACTGACAGATAGATTAATCATTTGTGTGTGCCATTGATGGATGTACAGTAATAGAAAATGTTACCTTTCTAGATGGACAAGAGGATCCTGGTCTGAGTGTTCAGCATCTTGTGGCACAGGGTTCCAGAAGAGGCAAGTGGCTTGCCAGCAGATTATGACAGATGGTACCATTAAAGAGCTTCCCTTACATTCCTGCGGACTCACTGAGCGCCCAGCGGCACAGAAGCCATGTACTGCCGATACCTGTATGGACTGGATTCCTCAGCCATGGGGACAGGTAAGCTGCATTCCATCAGGCTGCACTGATGTCACTCAGCCAATAGCATACTGTAGGCTCAATTTTCTAAACATTCTGAATAGTTGCAGATCTCCAGAGCAATCATGCAGCCTGTTATTCCCCAATCCCCATTGAACCTCACCATGTCACATGATTCAATCCAGTGGCATAAATTCGTCCCAGGCGGAGCCAGCCACAGAAGCGATATGGACGGCTTTCAATTAACTGTTTCAAACTCACAGGGGAGGAGAGGTGCCCCCTTGGGTGCAGGAGCCCGGCGGCAGATGACTCCATTGTCTCCCAGAGTTTCGCCTCTGATTCAACCTATACCTTTTTTTATTCATCTCTGGACCAAATTAATCTATTGCTGCTTGTTTTACTGCTAACAAAAGTTTAAGCAGTGTTTCCCCAGTGCACAATGAATGCATATTAAATCCATTCATTTTGTGTGTGTTGACTTAAGCAAAACATATACAATATAATTAGTGATACAGTGTATATAGCGCTTACGAACAAAAGGTGCATCGCTCAGAGGAACAAGAGAATATAACCACTCTCCAAAGTCCAAAAGTCTCAAACAGTTCTCCATAAATCAGGGAATTGTTTTGGACCTAATCCTAACATTTTAGTAATTCTGCTTATTCACACCTTGTAGAACGTGGCAGCTATAGAATAACATATATCTGAGCCTGAAGTTATGTAGACACTATGCAATTCTGGTTGTTGTGTGTGTGAAAATGTACACTCCAAAAGTTTTATTCTAGAATGTGTTTATTTTAGTCATTCTCTGGAAGGAGCTGAACTAAAGCAAACATCACAGTGTAACAGTGTTAAACCCCCTTGGCAATGACAGTGTAATGAGTAAGAGAGCTTGGCTCCTGTCATGCACCTTTTGTTGGTGGATGATTGTGCAAAATTAAAAAACACAGCCGAGGGCTTAAAGCAGAAGCGACACAGATGTCTGTAGAAGCCCAATAACAATTATTAAACTCCATAGAAACATTACTCTTTCTGAGAAGGCTACAGAATATTAATCACTGGAAAAAACAATGTGTTTTCAGGCCAGTTACGGGAAGCAGTGTTTAACTTTTTCCCTACCATTAATATAGAATAGTGGAGGTCCGGCACTCTTAGATACGAATGACAACTGCCCCGGTGCCTTCCTAAAGATGCAATAGATATTTTCACAGTGCAGGCGGCACTCAAAGGGGGGTACTTGATAGAGCAATGAGAGGCTGACACCGCGGCAGCTAGTGCTAACAGTTTCGGAATGTTTACTTTCTGTGTCAGATTACTTTACAAGTATTCCACGTCCCCTCGCGGGGCTCACTGCGCTCGTCATACTTCGGGCTCGGTGGCTCGCTGCGCTTGCCACACTATATAACATCAACTCCACGCCGACGTGTATAGTGGGGGGTATGAAAAGGTCGGGAGGACGCGTTTCGCATCCCCTTGCGGGGCTCACTGCGCTCGCCACGCTTCGGGGAGGCGTGGATAGTGGGGAGGGTGCCTAAAACTCATTGCATCTCATAGAAGTATATTAAAGTAAATGGCATCACACCCTATAAAATCGCATGCGATTTTGCTTGCGGTGCGGTGCGATTGCATGTTTCCACTCGTGGATACTCTTCTCTCCACCTGTTTTTTTTTTTTTACTCATCAATGCATTGTTACTTACTCACCAGTAAACATTGCATTTTACACTATGGCAATTTTCAAATGTACATTTAAAATAGTCTTTAATGCGCCCTCCAGTATTGTCGTATGTACAGGAACAGGAAAATGTGTGCAAGAACATTGTCAAATATTTGTAGCCTTGTAGAAATGATATGCTTGGCTCACATTTGCCTTTCAAATATGTATCCACATGTAAGCTGTATGGCTACTGGTCAGAGGAGAGGATGCAAATCTTTGTTCCCCCTGACAAATGTGTTTTCCTTCTAGTGTTTTAATCGTTGCACCGGACAAGGAATGGGCTTACAGCATCGGCACATACTGTGTCAGCATCGGAATGGGACCTCTGTGCCAGACACTCACTGTGACAGAAGGAAGAGGTATTTGAACCCACCTGACACTCACTATAAGCAGCCAGTAACAGATTACAGATGTAATGCTCTCTGGCATCCAGTGTTATAGTGGAAAAATAGCACAATTCCAGAAATATGCCTCCAGTTGTTCTATGGAGATCATCTAAAGCTCTTTGCAGATTCTACCATTTGCTACCTTCGAACATTGGTTACTCAACTGAATGCTAGGCTGCTGAGTGCACACTTAAGTACTGTACATTACAACAGTCTAAAAGTAACATAACTGACAATTCATCTAACATTCATTTATCATTAACTCTCTTCCGTTTGCGTGTGGGGTGAGGTATATATGTAGCATTTTTATTGCATCACACTTAATACAAAAAAGGACAGTTTTACCATACATAATATTGGTGTCTACCTTCATCATCAGAAGTAAAGTGACTTACGGGGGTGTTACCTCCATTTATACATGCTCTAAAGCAGTATTTACTAAATACAATATATGTAGGCTTCCTACATCCTTTTATCACTTAATACAGTTATTAGCATTGCACAGATCAGGTGATACATCCGCATCAGTGGAACATTCTGTACCAGCCAATCACAAGCAGCTCGCTTATTCTGGTGTCTGTCATAATCATCTTTGTATTCTTAATCCAGTATGTGTCCCTGCCCTGTTTCCTATGGTTTATATTTCCCTATGCCCTTGGTCTAAACCTGGGGTAGCCAACCCTAGTCCTCGAGAGCTACCAACAGTGCATGTTTTGCAGGTCTCCTCACAGAATCACAAGTGAGCTAATTATCTCCATCTGTGGATCTTTTAAAATTTGTCAGTGATTAATAAGTGGAGCTGTGCAGCAGCTAGGTTGTCTTGAAAATGTGAACTGTTGGTAGCTCTCGAGGGCTAGGGTTGGCTACCACTGGTCTAAACTGTTTGTAATTGTGTAAACAAGCCCTTACTGTACTACACATACATTAGCATGCCCCTTACACTCCTATCTCAGATGTGTGTGCACTGATCACTGAAATGGTGCATATGTGGGCACAGGGGCATAACTAGAACTCTGTGGGCCCCATAGCAAGATATTTTAAAGCTTGTGCGGCATCTGGTGCCCTGCTCCCACTCCCACTTCCACTGAAGGGTGACACAAGACACCGGCACAGCCACTGCCTGCTGCAACCCGCACTGTACTATTTAAAGAGCAAAAACTGTAAAACAAATTAAGAGGGTGCAGGGGATAGCCTGCTGGGCCCTTGGGCTCCCTCAAGCTCCCGGGTCCCATAGCAGTTGCATTCCCTGCACCCTCTGTAGTTATGCCACTGTGTGGGCACCTGCTTTTTCAGACATGCAAACACTGATTTCATCTGCACCAGCCCCATGCCAGTGTGCTGTGTCTACAACTGCAACAAAATATCTAACTGGTTCCATGCTGTAAATGTTGGCTGTAGTAGACCCATGCCCAACACATACAACCCTGTGCCCTGCACAACTGCCTCATGCCAGTCACAGCCTCATGCTCATCTTTACATACCAGTGAATAACATGACAACTTTGGGCCATGACACACAGTTCACTACCCACCTCACACCCACGATTTTCACGATGTGAACAATGTTACAACCTGATCAATAACCTTCTGCCCAAGGCAGTTGCGTGCCATTTACAGCATTTTGCACAACATAAAAGACGTTTGCCTAGGCTGCCAAATGGAAACTTAAGTTGGACCCAATTAGGCAGCTTCACGTGTACTTCCAACCCATGGAATCTTAAGCATAGCCTTGGTTGTAGGGTGGTTAACCAATTTGAACCTACTGGACTGTACAGTCACCTGCCCCCTATTTCTTCCAATAATGTAGGCCAGCTCAGTTATGGTCAGAACCATTCGTCCCCTAGGTCAGTACAATTTGCCATACCTTAGACACTAAAAGGCCTAGGTGCTTTGATTCAAACCTTCCTCTTGACACTCCACTTCATGTCTCAACAGTTCTATGCACATTAAATGCAACCATGTACTAACATAACACTCTTATTCACAAGACATACTTCCTTGTGGCAGAATGAACAATTCAACCATAGAACTGTGCCATCTGTTACAGTCCTCTGTTCAATAGAGTTTAATGCCCACCAGTCTCCCACCCACTCAGTTATGCCACCAATTGGACAGCTGGCAGCCAGGATATAGTTGTACCATTGAGAAGGTGAGCACATTATTCTATTTAGCATTACAGATTAATAATGTAGTGTATAATACTTGTTATATAAAACTACCCTAGAGCAGTACAGTTACCAGTAAGGACTGATACTGTGTATGTGTGCTGTTTCGGTACAGTTGAGATTTCCATCCGAGAAAGTAATATTTTGTGAATGTTTAATCCTCAGGCCAGCTTCCAGAAGGAACTGTTCTTCAGAGATGTGCGATGTGTACTGGAAAACAGGGAACTGGAGACCGTGCACCGCTGCCTGTGGAAGTGGCTTTCAGTCTCGGAAAGTAGAGTGTGTACATAGGAAGAACGGAAAGGTCTTGGCCGATCAATACTGTGTGTGGAAACGGAGGCCCTCAACTTGGCAGCACTGCAATACTACGTCCTGTGGAAGTATGCAAATATTTGGCTATCACAATCAATGATATTAAAATGAAATCTCTGTAACAGAAGGGTATATTTGCCAATTGTGTGCACTGCTTGTAATAAGACATTAATTCATTCAAAAGTGTAGCTGTAACCCGCACACAGTGGACCAGGCAGCCATTTTGTGGACTGAACAAATACTAAAACTGCCTAGGGCCTCAATGAAGTCACTGGTTCCTAGAGAATTGATAGGCTCGATCCTCCAGAATGTTGGTTTACCTCATAAAATGGCTGCCGCCGGTATAAGTAGGTGATAGATACACTTTTACACAGTGTTATGTCTTACAACTTGTACTTTTTTCCAGCTTTGGGTTTTAATTAGATCTTTTATTTTTACAGAAGGAGAATGCAAGGACACAACTCACTACTGTACATTTGTAAAACAGCTTAAGCTGTGCTTAGTAGAGCTCTACAAACAGAGGTGTTGTGAATCGTGTAATGGAGCATAACTTTTCCTGAAAACCGTACTCTGCGGTAAACTGAAGAGATGAGAAGGAGCCTCCAAAAACTGTATAAAGTGTGTACATTTAGGTTTAATATTAAGATTTTAAGGTTTATTCAATGGAACATCCTAACTGCTGCTAAAAAAAAAAAAAAATTAAAAATAAAATGCTGGAGTTTTCTTGTCAGCGTGCAAAGTTGTGCATTACCTGATGCATCATTTTGATTGGCTAAGATGTTTTTCCCACAAATCAGGAAATAGCTGAGTCTGTTCCAGCCTCAGAAGGGAACAAATTCAGTGTGGCTCTTTGCGCCATATTCATGTTTCATTTATATTTCTGTTTAGATGAACTAACATTAAAATTTTTCTCTTCCTATCTAAATTTGTTGCTAGTATAGCATACTAGACAATTGTGGGATCATTTGTTTATGCAGAATGAGGGATTTCCATTGAATAGTTATGAGAAAGGGACAGAAGTTACTTGACGCTACATCAAAGGTTAATTTGATGGATAGAGAGATGCTATAACAATGATATGTCATCAGCTGGATAACCAGAATTCAAAGGCTCGGGGAAGGTCCATAGTATTAACATGCAGGTATGGATTCAGGGCTGTAATTACTGAGCAGTGTTTCACCTATGCAGCAGTTCTCTAGCTGTGGCTTAGTTAATATGAGTGTGACCAGCGCAAATCAGAAATATCATTTTCGTTATTGTGTACTTGTACATTTAAAAAAATAATTTTTTTGTAAAAAACGGAAAAAAAAAACGTTGTTCAGTATAATATAATGAGGTGTGTAAGAATGTCTAATTCTCCATGCAAACATTTTTCAAATCTAATACAAGTTGAATTTTGTTTAAAAATTTTTTTTAAAAAATATATTACTTTTGGCAGCGGGTATACAGCCCTGCCTCCCACTCAACATCCCTTACTACCTGTATAGCGGTGTACAATAATTCATCATATGCAAGATATACCTATATGCTAAATCTAGCACTACATTAAATGTACATGCAGTAGTGCTGTTATACTTATGTGTGTTTGTGCGTGTATGTATGTGTGTGTGTGTGTGTGTGTGTGTGTGTGTGTGTGCAGACAGCAGTATTAATGCTATCAGTTGGCGCCATAACCTACAGCAATGGTAGGCGCTGACCAGCAGTATACAGTATTTAAAATGAACTGTTTATTTGCCAAAGGGACCGTGACTCTCATCCTTTTCTATTAGATTTCAGTAGGCTAAAGTAAATGCTAGCTGTGACCATGTTCCATGTTAAGTAATTCAGTGCCAGTAAAGATATATATATATATATATATATATATATATATATATATATATATATATACACATATACACAGTATGTCTAACTATGCAATCCATATTGACCGTTAACGTTGCTATACTGTCTAGGCTATGCTATTTTTTCTATTTGTTTCCTATGTATGAGTGGCAAGCCATCTTAACATCATGTTTCCAATGTACATTGGCTCTCATTCCAGGTTGCACATGATGGGGGCATTCTGCACATAAAACCCAGTGATCTGTGAGGTTATGGTAGAAAGGGTCAGCTGTGTCTAGGTCAACAGTCAATAGTACCAAATGGTCAACATGCACAAGGTCGGCATGGAAATGTTCAACATGACTTTTCATGTTTTTTGTGTCAATTTGTAGATTTCATGATATGTACAGCGTACCCTGGCATGGCCCGCCATGCTACAGACGAGGTGCCTCGCTCTGCTACCGCTGTGCTGGGCACACTTTACCATTCCCAATCAGAGCCCACGTGGAGGGCAAAATATAAGTAAACTCATGTCAACCTTTTTATGCGTCAACGATAGCCATGTTGACCTTTTGCTTGTGTCGATCTTTTGTCTATGTTGGCCTTGTGCATGTCAACAATATGATGTCAACCTTTTGTATGTTGACCTATTGGCAGGATCCCGATTCGTGACCCCAGGCAGTCTCCTTAGCCGCCTAGTAGTGTTTTTGTTCCATAGCAACTAGTAATGAATATACAGATTGAAGCTTGCAGTTGCATGGGTATATAGCCCGTGTTGTAGCTCTTCCAGTGATACAAGGGTTGGCACCAGCAGCTGGAAAGGTTTAGGCCGGTTTTGGGGTATTCTTTACTGATTACACCTACTGTACACGCAAACATATTGTATTATTATTAAAACTGCACAAAACAATGTCAAAGGTAAACTTATACGAACATTATCAGCTGTACCTGGGGGCAAACGGCCCCTTCCTCCCTGCAGTAGGACTGCAGGGTTATCATCAATAACATTTAATGGGACTTATTGTGCACCTTCCATATCTCAAGTTTAAATACAATTCAATGTAATAAAAAGCATAAACTGCACAAATAAAAGCATAGTGTATACTGTCAGATAAAACCTGAAACGCTTAGGAAGCACTTATTGGGGATTGCCTGAGGCATAAGTGCCTTGCTACGATATATATATATATATTACAGTAGGTCCGCATTTTTTGCAGTACCTGTGCATTTTTGCATGAAAGCATTATTTCACCTCATATAAAATGATACGGGTGATAAAAAAAAGTGAACCCCCCCCCCTGTTTTTGCAGCCGCAGTATGGTGCCATACCTCCCAACATGACCCTTTCCAGGAGAGACAAAATGCTCTGGCTTTCCTCTTAATATATGCTTGCCGTTACCTGTGTGTAATTAGATTATTCATGAGAATGGTGATAGCGCTTCTAAATTAAGAGTACTGTACAGGAGCAGAGTATTTTTTCCCTCCAGGAAATGGTAATGTTGGGAGGTATGGATCTGTAGGACAAATGTAGCTACAAGGTGCTGCCTAAAGTAGGCCCAAATCCTGACCAAGTTTGATGCGATATTGAACAAGACTGACAGAAAATATGGTCTGAAGATCACTATGGTCTGTGGGCCTGATTCACAGATGTATGCAGATGCCATTGCAGCTGCACTTTAGTACAATTTGCCTATGCAGTGCTATGTGGATTATGCATTGAGAAGCTGTTTGCTTGTGTACGAAGATGCAGACATCAGATCAATAATCATCCTTCTGGGTGGACCCTGGTGATCATGCAACATGACCATCAGAAGCAAGAAGCTCTAACTATTATGTGTCCAACGGTAAATTGGTGACAGTCCCCTGAAGTGGAGCGACATCCCTGCGCTTGTCACCTTTCACAAATGCTCTGTCACTCACTTTGCAAATAAATCCACACTGCCTGTGACCAGTGCTGTGGGTCCATCCCTGCACATGTGCAATGCAGCTTGTATGCCTGCGCAGTGGAAAATAACTCCACATTGTGCAGGATTGGCGTTACAGTCATCTATGAATCAGGCCTAATGTCTGCAGTCATTCGGTGATAATTTTTGGGCTCCATAGGACTTCAATTGGTGCCATACGCAGAGTTACCCTCTGTACCTTTATAGACACACTTTAATATGCATCAAAGTCTGGTCTTTGAGACAAAAGCAACAAGAATGTACAAATGCCCATTTATGCCTTTCATCAATGGCCTCCAAATTATTTTTTTGTTGTTGGTCAATGGCAATGGGTTGTCAGAAACAGGTGATGGGAGTCATACATATGGAACATGTTGCGTGAAAGGTCACTATCTAAAATACAACACCTCTTTCCTGGGCATTTCCTCCTGTAATAGAGCCATTTTCTTTAATTGGTCTAATGGGCCTTTAATTGGTACTTCAATGCTACCCATCATGAAATCTGCTGTACATAGATTATTCTTTCCCACTCTAATGGCTTACTACAGACACTTACCAAAACTTTTACTTATATACTTGTTATGTTACCATCAATTCTGTTCTATAACGAGACCTACATTTAAGGTTTAATGACCCATTAAAGTTCCTCAATCCTGCTGTCTTTGGTTTGGGATTCAGTTTAGTTCTTAGTAAAGTTACGAATCTTCCTGATCATAGCGTCACCTTGATATTTCCACAAACCCTAAATTTATACTGCTTTCACATTGCAGAAATGGGTAATGACACGGTATTCTTAAATGGGACTTTAAAACGGGTCTGAGCCTTGAGACCTTTCACATTGCAGGTGAAAACCGTTTTAAAAATCATTTAATACCATTCAAACATTCAACCCGTTTAACCCCCAAGGGACATGTTTCAAGCCATTGAAATAGAGCTGTTCAAACTGCCAAAAAAACGGCTTTAAACGTGTAGGACTCTGCTTTTTAACCGTGTTGAAATACCGGTTAACTTTAACCGGTAAATCAACTCTGGCACTTTCACATTGCAGCCTTAAACTTTTTAAAATGGAAAAAAAAACGGCAATATACCGTTTTAAAATTGCGATGTGAAAGGGATATTAGTTGCCAATCAAACCACTTTTTTTTTTAATAAGAAAAACCTGCCTTTCACATGGCTTGTATCACTGAATGTTAGACAAGAACTACTGTATCCAAATATTCCAGTACATTTGTCTTTTTTAATCAATAGTGGGTCTTTATTGTTATTAGAGATTTATAAATTAAGAATTAAAGTTTGTAAAATACTTTTTGTACATATTTATGGTCTGATTTCAAGTGCAATATTTTGTTCTGTACAGTGTTTAATAAATATTTTGGGACGTATATTATTTTGTTATTACCAAATCATTTCATTTGTTTCCTCCTTTGTATTTAAAGTTAAAATATGACAACTTATAGCACTTTTTTTGTTTGTTATGACAAATGTGTCTTTAGTTAAGCATGCATGCAATATGGAAGCACAATGCTAGAATCCATTATTATTACAAATAATTGGACATTCCTGCAAAGCCTGTAATTCTTATAAGAAGCAATGTTTTTATTTGTCTCATGAACAGATCTGCAGTATTTTGGCAATAAACATATACTTGTTATACTGACACTAATTATATTTTTTTCATGACATTAATTATGTATTTCATACTCTTGTTCAGGGATCAGATTTGTATTTGTTTGGAAAAAAAATGAGTGGAAACTATTTTATGACCATACAGTATTTACAGTAATTCAGCAGGATTATAATATTTTCTGTGCAAAATAAACCAAAGGTTAAATATTGCTCTGCCATAAATTCTACAGCACCAATAAAAACAATGAATTCACTTGGTATTTTTACATATGCTTTACTTTATGAAAAGTGGATATATTTGGAAATTCATATCACTAATCAATATCATATGTAAACTTAATTTATTACAAATAAAATTACAACTACATATAAAAATCAGACAATAATTTACTACATACTGTACATATACACCTTAATAACACCTTGTAGAAGCAGTCTTAACTACATTTAAGGCGCCCATGCACTTGTCTGATATGGGCCAATTTCGCCCAATCCAAACGGATAGGGCTGAAAAATCAGCCTAAATCGGATGTGTTTGACATTAAATCTATCAGATCGGACCCATCAGTGGCACATCCTGGGTGCTTTTTAGCACCCACGATGTATTGGTCCAATCCGCAGGCCCGGCGACAGGGGGGGGGGGGGTCAAAGGGGACAGCTGACCCGGGCCCCGTCCATCGGAGGGGCCCCAGAGTCAGCCACTCATCCCTGCAGTCAGCCGCCCGTTACCCGATTCCTGTGGGCGGCTGACACATAACCCCCCCCCAACAAGAATATTTGCGGCTGCGGCACTGCAGAGTCGGGAGGGGAAGCTTCCTGGGGATGCCTGTTAGAACACGCAGCTTCTGGCCGCCGCTTATACACACTGACATGAGTGCCGCAGCAGCACGGGCTCATGTCAGTGTGTGTAAGCACGCGGCGGCTGGGAGCTGCGTGTTCTGACAGGCATCCCCAGGAAGCTTCTCCTCCCGAGTCTGCAGTGCAAGTATTCTTGTTGGGGGGGTAGGAGGGTGGGTGTTATGTGTCAACCGCCCACAGCAATCGAGTGCCGGGCGGCTGACTGCAGGGGGAAATATCAATTTATGGGGCCCCAAGATTTCTGTTGCCGGCCCTGCCAATCCGTAGGTGTGTGTCAGCGATGAAGCATTGCTGGCACACACCTGTGTGCAGCAGAGGGGTCTGGGCAGTGGCAGCTGCAAGCTTATAGCGCTACTTGCCAGGCGGCGGGGTGGGAAGCCCTGCTGGGTGCTGATTGACTACGAGAATTTGGCCAGTCTTTTCTAAATATGTTTTCAAATTCAGAAGCGATTTCCATCCCGCCGCCCAGCAAATAGCGCTACAAGCTTCCGGCCACTGCTGCCTGGACGCTGCTGCCCTACCCCACTGCCTGGACCCTGCTGCCTGCCCCCGCTGCTGCAGCAGCTCCCTTGGATTATATACAGTAAATCGCATGCGATTTATTGCATGTAAAAAGAGCATATCGAGTGCCAAACGGTAAGCGAGCCTCCTGGGGAGCTGCCAGGGGGCTCTCAAGGGCAAACTGGTCCAACTTGTCCTTAGGATAAGTTGGACTAGTGTATGGGGGCCTTTAAAGAGTGTGCAAATTATGTTAATACAGTTGGTTCTGTTACACTTGAAACATTACATCTACTCAACCTATATATATTCCAATTTTTTCAGAAATGATATCAGTTACAGTGTAAATGATAAAAAGGTGACACCCATGCAATTAACATATTTATGGTAGTTGAAGACTCTCTGAATATAGGGGACTATTCTGGTTGATTCACTCGGATGCGAATTCGCACCCTGGAGAGTCAACCAGAACGTGTCCTGCAAATGGTGGTACGCTGGCCTCCTCCTCACAGCGTGTGTTTGCACACAGGGCCTGCAAACGGATGATTAACATAAACATCCATGCGATGGTCACCGATCATCAAATGAAGTGGAACATGCGTACATATCTAATTGACTCTCAGGTCACTTAGATTTGCCTGCACCCTCGGGAGGAGGTGGGCGGGCAGCTGTCATCTGGTGATGTCAGCTGCCTGCCCCCGGCACCGATGTCACGGCCCGATTACCATGGGAATGTCCAGCGTTTACATGGAAATGCCCTACTTTTTCTACACTATCTGTATTTTATTTTGTTATTTAAACATGTATCTAAAGTCATATCAGAAATTATTATTTTTAATTATTAGAATCTACGTAATAATTAAAATATAAGTCATCATTTTTTATTTATTTATGATTAATTTACTGAGTTTCAAAGCCCTACATGGCCAGGGCCCAAGGTACCTGAAGCAGCTTCTGATTCCATACTGTCCCATCTGCAGATGAAGCACTTCTAGCAGTACCAGAACAGTCAGAGGCTTTTAGCCACACGGCTTCGACTCTATGAGTTGTGCATTTGTAAAATGATCATTTTCTAGTGCTAATAGCAGTCTTTTTACATGTGTTCATTATTCTGTACTGTTGTCTTTAATAAACTGACAAGAGATAGCAAAACAGATTGATAAAGTAAATGGGAGAGCAAGTCAACAAATCATAAGAGTAAACCGACAACAAGAGACGCTGACAGAGATTGGGGGACTATGTAAAAACTGGACCCGGACAAGACCCCGGACCACCGGACTGGACATCAAAATCTGCAGTCTGGAGCTTGTAGTGTTCGGTCCAGGGGGTGTCCCATCTGGGGGTATCTTTCAACAGGGACATGGGTAAAGGGCGATTAAAGTCTCCCCGTGTGGTCCGGACTGTTCTGGTTTTTGCTACATTCCCGGACCATACAGGGAGGCTTTATTGCCCCCCTCCTCCTCTCCCTGGTGACAGCTGTCACAGGCAGCCCCCAGACAGGACACCCCAGGACCAGACACTACAAGCTCCAGACTGCAGATTTCGATGTCCGGTCCGGTGGTCCGTGGTCTTGTCTGGGTCCGGTTTTTACCCATAACCGAGATTGGGTAAGGCACTGCTACCATTTCATTGGAAGGCTATAATACAAACTGAAGATGGTAAAAACATCTGCTCAATACAAACCAGAGCACACTGTAAATAAAAAGTTGCCTCACATTACTGGGAGCCTTTAATTCTTTCCTGACAAATGTCAGCAAATGGGAAGCTGGTCACACAAGTAAAAAATACACCTCCGACTGCAAAAAGTAATTAATTTTGACACGCTCTTAATAAAATATAGTTTTTGTGTTATTTTATAATGGAGGGGTCACATGTAGTTTTTATCTGGGCAGTGTTAGGGAAAAGGCAATGACAGTTCTGTTATGTTTGGCTGAGATTAGAGGCTTTACATTGTGTTTGTTGTCTTTAGTTCCATATCCTTAATTTCCTAGTACATGATCCTGACACGGAGTAACAGCTCACATAGCAAACCTTATAAAATATGTCTGTGTCTCCGTCACATACAGCTACACAGAATCCTACATTTAGCTTCTCACAAATGGGAACTACCGGTGCAGGTCACATAGGCAAACAAGTGGTGACGTTTCTGCAGACCAATTATATAGTGTTTATGCAGTACAACTATATACCGATAGAATAATTACACTTGTGAAATATAGAACTGATTTGTTCTGCTTTTGTAAATAATTAATTTGAATGTCACGTTCAAATTTTGTTTTACATTTTTGTATTTTCAGCATTATAATTTAAAGATATTTATAGTGATGCTTGTTAGGGAATAAAAAGCTATGATTTATTTTTTTACTAAAAGATAAGAATTTCTATTCTAAAACAAACTTTCAGAACACGTGTGAACCCTTAACATACAACATAGGTCCTGGGTCTATATGTTTGTTCCCACCTACTGGTTTTAGGGTCACACTAAATTAATATTACAGCCAAAGCAGAAAATACAATAAAATGTGATGGCATGCGATGTGGCGCAATATTATTACCAGGTAATGTGCGAATTTCTAACCAATCGGAATGCGATTTCTGTCACCACCATTACAAACAATAAAACACCCCCACCTATTGGCCCACCTAAGTTTCCTAGAATATGCATCACACACCAAATATACAGGCCTCAGGCACCATTTTGACCTTTGAAAGATTGTGAGAAGTGTAGGATGGAGAGGACAGCAGGAAAGAGAGGCAGAGACAGCAGCAGTGACAGAGGCAGCATAGTGCCAAGGAGGGCAGTGGCGGGGTGGAGGCAGGAGGAGGCTGGTGTTGCAAGCAGCCACAGCAGCACACAGGAGGTACAGTTTGACACACAGCCTGAGGAAGAGCTGGAGGAGGCAGAAATCTCTGATGTAGACTGGCAGGAGGGGAATGCTGGCCAGGAGGAGGAGGTGGAGGCTGGAGAGGAGGAGGGTGAGGAGGATGATGATGGTGAGGGTGGCTCTACCACAGAACGCACTACCAGTGGGTGAAATGTGCGCTTTTCCTATGAGAAAAAATATGCCCTTGTCAGAGCCATTGTCCCTCTTTTTAACAGGCTCCTAGGGAAGGATAATCAGCGCACTAATATGGTAAGTAAGAGCCAAATGTGGGAAGACATTACTGCTGCAGTTAATGCATCACAAGCGCAAAGAAAGGAACATTAAAAAGCGCTCAAACGACTCCTCAAAACCAAAATGGCTGCTGAGAAGAAGCAGGCCACATGCACAGGGGGAGGAACCAGTGGTGTGTGAAAATTTGTGAACCCTTCAGAATTTTCTATATTTCTGCTGAAATTTGGCATAAAACTACCTCAGATTTTCACACAAGTCCTAAAAGTAAAGAGAATCAAATCAAACAAATGAGTAAAAAATTAGGCTTAGCAGATATTTTGAAGGTAAAAGGTGAAATTAGAGGTCCTTATATAGAGATCAGTCCAGATCTCCGAAAATCGCTACTTGGTGATTTGGAGGTGGCAAACAAGTGTTTTTTGGGAGTGGTCCAGATAACGCAGGTGTGTCTGGACCACTTGGTAGGAGGGCCTTGGTGGCTGCGGCATGTAACAACCAGCCTCTGTGACCCAAAACATGGCCGACATGCGTATGGCTTCATAGCTAGGCTGTGCAGCCAGGAGGCAGCCGGTGATGTGCGCTTTAGTGATGTACCTGCTGAATTTTTTGGGTACATCAGGGGGAGGGACCTGGAATGCTAGTCAGCCTTGCCCTGTGCTAGATGGCCATATTGGGTTGTAGTTTGTGAGGAGTCGCAAAAATACAAACTGGTCTGAATTAGGCCCAGTGTAAGGTATTTTCAATCTATGGGATGACAATCAGGTGTGAGAGAAAAATCTGTCTTTTTAAAATAACAGGGATCTATCAAAGTCTGATGTTCACAACACATGTTTCTGGAAGTGTATCATGCCACGAACAAAGGAGATTTCTGAGGATCTCAGAAGTGGAGTTGTTGATGCTTATCAGGTTGAAAAAGGAAAAAAGACCATCTTTATAAAGTGTGACCTCAACCAATCAATAGTCACATTGTGTACAAAAGGAGAAAATTCCAGATCATTATTACCCTCCCCAAGAGTGGTCATCCCAAAAAAATCACACCAAGAACAAAGCATCTAATAGTTTGCTAGGTCATAAGGTAACCTATAAGTAACTGAAAGCCTTTCTCACATTAGATAATGTTCATGAGTCCTCCATCAGGGTGTGGTATGGGGTTCCGACAGTCGGGATCCCGACAGTCATTAGCCCGACATCGGGATCCCGACTGCCCGGACTCAGACAGCATGGCGAGTGCAAAAAAGCCCCTTGCGGGCTTGCTGCGCGAGCCATGCTGTGGGCACGGTGGCTCGCTGCGCGAGCCACCTATTCTATTCTCCCTCTATGGGGGTCGTGAACCCCCACGAGGGAAAATAGCGGGTGGCGTCGGGCACCCGTCTGTCTGCGTTTTGACAGTCAGGATCCCGACGTCGGGTAAATGACTGTCGGGATCTCGACTGTCGGGATCTCGACTGTTGGGAACGTGTTCGGCACCCCTCCTTCAGAAGCGGACTGAACAACAATGGTGTATATGTAAGGACTGCAAGGAGAAAGCCGCTGCTCTCCAAAAAAGAACATTGCTGCCATTTGCTAAAGATCACTTAGACAAGCCAGAAGGCTATTGGAACAATGTTTGTGGACAGATGAGACCAAAATAAAGCTGTTTTAAATAACAAGTTATGTATAGGATGACTTGCCATCATTGATAGGCCAATGAATGCTGAATTATACCAGACAATTCTAAACCAAAAATGCCAGGACATGTGTTCATTAGCTGCATCTCAAGAGAACATACAGTAAGTTAAAGACCCAAAGCACATATATCATTTGACCAAAGAATGATTAAAGAAGAACAAGTTTAAAGTTTTTGGAATAGACAAATCAAAGTCCTGACCTTAATTCAATTGAAATGTTGCAGAAGGGGTGCCGGATAACCTCCAAACAGTCTGGATTCCAATGGTCAGTATACCAGCATCAGAATCCCGACTGGTAAATGCCTAGCAGTCGGGATCATGACTTACAGGGGCTATTCTCCCTCATGGGGGTTCACAACCCAAATAGAGGGATAACAGAACATGTGGCGAGTGCAGCGAGCCACCGAGACTGCAGCATGGTGAGCGCAGTGAGACCGCATGGGGCTAAAATGCGTTCACACCCTATCAGAGTACCAGCAGGTCAGATTCCAACGTCTCGATACTGACATCAGAATCCCGACTGTCGGGCCGCTATACTGCCCCCTGTGGAAGTACCTAAAGAAAGAAGTTCATATAAGGAAACCACCCAACATACCAGAGTTGAAGCTGTTTTGTAAGGAGGACTTGGGTTAAAGGTCTCCAAGCTGATAGAAACTTCTGAAGGGTCCACAAACTTTCAAGCACTACATCATAGATCAGATTGGCCTTCTCAAACCTTGCAAAAAATAAATTACAGATTTTGGTTGTTCAAGAATGAGATACTGTATAATCAGTTATGTACTAAATCTCCTGCCACATTGACCACTAATCTTCAGATTCCCCAAAGTGACTCTCAATTTGTTTAGAATAAGCATGGGGCATTTTAAGAGTGGAGGAGGCCCATGTACAATGTTCTTCATCCAGGCCTCTGTCATCTCTGCCGGCCTGCTGTAGAGTACTACTGTGCATGTGCAAATCTCTGGGAAAATGGCAATTGTGACCTTTTCTCCATGATTTCTACAGCACAGCTGATGTCAGTGCAGGACCATTCAAATTCCATTCAAATTTCTCAAATTTGTTCTTCTCAACTATTCTAAGATCTGTGGTGGTCTCTAATTCTTAACAGGGAAAATATCTCACCGTACATCCATGGTTTCTTTGGGAAATAATTAAATTACCTTATTACAAGTAACACCTGTCTATACAGCAATTAAGATACACATGGACCATAGAGGACAATCAGTGCTGGTGACGGTGAAGGGGATCAAAGCCATTGCAACTGGTGCAGCCAGAATCATGACAATTGAAACCACAAAGAAAATAAGGGAATTGGGAAAAACATGAACCGGACCAGACCCCAGAATGACGGACTGGTCCATGGGGTTGCTAGTCCGAGGGCTGTCCTGTCTGCGGAGAGATTAAAGACTCCCTGTATAGTCCCGAGATTTAGTAAATACTGGAAAGGTCTGGACCATACAGGACCTTTTCAAATCTAATTACAATTATACCTGTACACTACACAAGATTAAATATTTAAGTGTCTACCTTTCCCATACTTATCTCTCAATCTACTAAAAAAAAAAAATTCTCTCAACTATAGTATAAATATAAATGCAGACCCCTTCAGTTGGCAAAGCGAATCTAGAATAAAAGCAATTATAATTAACCTTCTGTAACAGATTCTCCATTTATTTCAACTTTTCAGTTTGCGTGCCTGACCCTGTTCTTTCACAAGGAACTTACCAGATACTGCAGCGGGCCATCTACCTAGGGTTGCCACCTAATTCCTTTAAAACTGGAGACATATTAATTACACAGGTTCTGTGGCTGGCTCACTTCAAGACTCAATTCCAACTGTTTTTTTTAAACAGCCATCAGACTTCATTCCAACTGTATTTTTTTAATCAGCCACAGAACCTGTGTAATTAATATGTCTCCAGTTTTAAAGGGATGAGGTGGCAACCCTAGCAACAGTATATCTCATAATTTTATCCTTATGAATAAAAAGTAAAATTTTTCAATAAAATAATAAAACTAATGTCATATAGAAAATAAGATTTTGGAGGAGTGGATGTAGGAAAGGTGTTATTATGTATGTAGTAGTCAGCGGCGCCAACAGGCGCCCCTGACTACTACATGTTTTTTTTTTGTTTTTGCATCTATCCATTTTAACATTCGATGGCCAGGTGCAGGGCCTACCTGGGGGTGGGGCCTGTGCGGCATGACCCAGGAAACTTGTCTATTGCCCCAAGGGGCTGGGAGGGCTACCCAACCTTCGGGAGCCTCCCGGTTGTTCCTGGAGTGTATGCAAGAATGGCTAATGGAGGGAGATGCATTCGGTGCAGAGGCAGCAGGTGGGTCATGATCGTACAAGGGAAGGTAATCTAGGAGCAGCGGCGGCTGCTGTCCCTGATTTGGAGTACCGACCACACATTCATACTTTACTATCCAAGTGGGCATAAAGTGGGAATATAATAGTATGGCGAGCAAAGCGGTACATGTACGGTCTCCATGTCGATGTATGATTACATAGACACCAAAAAAATCATGTAACCCTTATACAGTACCAGCCTTTTAACTATGGACCTTGCCTATGTCGACCATAAGCTTGTGTCGACCTAGTGACTGCCAACCTAGACATTGTCTATCATCTATACCGTAACCGTGTTTCACTGACCTGCTGTAGCACGGAACACAGCGCTCAGCTTGTCTATCTTTTATAAACCCACCCCCAGATTCCAGGGAAAGTAGCCTACCGGAATCTGGGGGTGGGCTTGTAGAAGTCAGTCAAGCTGAGCGCGGTGTCCTATGCTGCAGCAAGGTCTGCGAAGCACAGCGGTGCTGCTGTTCACTGGGTATGACAGCCAGCACATATATTAAACTAGCTCAATGGTTGCCAAACTTACTTGAATCACTGTACCCTAGAGTATCAGCACTTTTTTTTATGGCACCCCTAGGATAAAAGCTGTTTTTATTGACAAATTTGGGAAAAATATTAAATGAAGTAAATGTTGCCTACCTGTCATTATTTAGTTCTGTTGTGGTTGACAGTTGTGCATCTGTTTGTCCACATGTTTTATCATTGGCAGCCACTAGCGCTGGTTTTGCCAATAGTTTTAACCATAAATAATTAGATTTGGAACTTGACCACCAACCTACTGTAAGACGACACCCCTGCAGGAGTCAGGTGGCACCCAAGGGAACCACTGTTGGGAATCACTGCACTAGCTGAAGTAGCCAGCGTTGCCTGGGTTTAAATATTCAGGTTATTGTGGGGCAGATTTATTAAGTTTGGAGAAGAGATAAACTGGAGATAAAGTGGAGAAAAGGTAAAAGGAGATAAAGCACCAGGCAATCAGCTGTGTTTGAAAAAGACAGTTGGGAGTTGATTGGCTGGTGCATTATCTCCTTTTACCTTTTCTCCGCTTTATCTCCAGTTTATCTCTTCTCCAAGCTTAATAAATAAATCTGCCCCTAAGTTACCAACAATATTTTTAAAAAGAAAGAGAGCGCAAAACCGAAATCGGAATATTTGTTATAGGTTTATTAACAGGTAAAAAACAATTAAAATATGCATTTGTAAATATATACTGTACAATAAAATACATTATTTATTTTATTTAACAGAGTCACAGTCTTAAATAGATGGGCACCAGTGAGTAATACATGTATTTTATTGTATATATTTACAAATGCATATTTGAATTGTTTTTTACTGGTTAATAAACCTATAACAAATATTCAGATTTTGGCTTTGCACTCTCTGTCCTTTTAAAAATATTTCTGCAAGTAATCAATTACTTCTGGGAGCTGCACTACCAAATCTTCGGTGTGATCATTATAATACATGTAATAATTCATTTATTTGGTGTTATTGTTTTAATTTTGGTACTAATTGACATATCGGAACTGCTCCTGATTTTTTGGTATTATGTCATCAACAAGTTAGATGTAACTGTCAACATTTTATAAATAATTAGCAGCTCTTCCAACACACCCATGAGGTGGCTGCACTGTGTCGTTTTTTTTTAATGGGGTTTCGCCAGTAGCCCTAATCCCCAGGTGCTGTATGTGATGATCTCAGGTGTTGAATCTCTGTTCCAGGATAATGTGGTGCAGCAGAGGGTGTGTAAGGGGCAGGGGCTTCAATGCTCATCTCTCAGGTGTGGAATGTGTGCACCTAGATGAGCTCAGCCTTGCGACTTCAATGTTCATCTCTCAGGTGTGGAATGTCTGCACCTAGATGAGCTCAGCCTTGCGACTTCAATGCTTATCTCTCAGGTGTGGAATGTGTGCACCAAGATGAGTTCAGCCTATCCCACGGACAAATCTGATCTAGTATAGGAGTTGGGAATATGTCATTCCCCAGGAGCCCCATTGATTAATGTCTGTCTCAGCCTGTGGGCCTGCTACACCCTCTGTAGTGAGGAAAGAAGTGCTGCTGCGTCTTCTGAATATATTGCGCACTGACCCTCTAATGCTGCTGACGAAGCCTCGCCAGCCTGAGCGTGGGGTCTTTTCTTTTAGAATGTCATTTAAACTTTCCTTCACTTGATGGAGTTCTCTAAGTTCAGCTTCTTTCTTTTTTATTTCCTCCTCCACTTCTCTTTTGAGCTGTAATGCGTCCATCATGTCGTCATTTGGAGTCTCTTGTATGTTTTCCTCCAGCTGTCCGCTCCTTTCTCTGTCACTCCTATCATCGCCAGTCACGTCCGTGCTGACAGTATGAGGCAGTAGACTTTCTGTGAGCGTCCACATGGCACTATAGTTATGTGCCTCTTCTATCCAGCCTAAATAACGATCATAGCTCCATGCTTTTGGAGCACCAACCATCTCGATCTCTGTAGAGCCATCCCTGATAGTCACCATCAGTTGGTCCTCTTGTAGATCTCCTGGGTGAATTATTTCACCATCATCACATACTCGCTTTGAAACTGAATACACCAAGTCGATCTTTTGGTCATCCAAACATAAGGTACTGTATACCGCTACGTTGCAGGGTATTTCCGCCATGGTTTGAGAAGATAATAAGACAAAATCTGTCCGAGCTGCTTCTATGTCCTGTGACTCTGCAACAATAATGCTCTCTGTGCAGTGCGCTGCTTTTTTTTTTACCCTCCAAGCTCCATCGTGATATCACTAGCTATTGTGACATCACAAGCTATTGTGAGATCACTCTACCAGTGCCTTGCTGACAGTTTGTCCCTCTTTATATAGTTAATGAAGTTTGCGTTGTTTTACACTAAAAGTTATAGAATAAAGGTTTAATTTGATTTATATTTGATCTTTTCATATCTTGTTATTTGGATCTCCATTGCTGCAACAGTTAGGGTTGCCACCTCATCCCTTTAAAACTGGAGACATACTGGAGACACAGGTTCTGTGGCTGGCTCACTTCAAGACTCAATTCCAACAGCTTTTTTTTTAAACAGCCATCAGACTTCATTCCAACTATATTTTTTTAATCAGCCACAGAACCTGTGTAATTAATATGTCTCCAGTTTTAAAGGGATGAGGTGGCAACCCTAGCAGCAGTATATCTCATAATTTTATCCTTATGAATAAAAAGTAACATTTTTCAATAAAATAATAAAACTAATGTCATATAGAAAATACGATTTTGGAGGAGTGGATGTAGGAAAGGTGTTATTATGTATGTAGTAGTCAGGGGCGCCAACAGGCGCCCCTGACTACTACATGTTTTTTTGGGGTTTTTTTGCATCTATTCATTTTAATATTTGATGGCCAGGTGCAGGGGCTACCTGGGGGTGGGGCCTGGGCGACATGACCCAGGAAACTTGTCTATTGCCCCAAGGGGCTGGGAGGGCTACCCAACCTTCGGGAGCCTACCGGTTGTTCCTGGAGTGTATGCAAGAATGGCTAATGGAGGGAGATGCATTCGGTGCAGAGGCAGCAGGTGGGTCATTAGCTTACAGGGGACGGTGATCTAGGAGCAGTGGCGGCTGCTGTTCCTGATTTGGAGTACCGACCACACATTGCATGGGGGAGTCAGTTAGCATATGTACATGTAATGTTGTATGTTTTATATATATATATGTGCTGACAACCATACCCAGTGATCCGCAGCACCGTGTTTTTCAGGGTATCCGGTCAGTGGATAGACTATGTCTAGGTCAACGGTCACTAGGTTGACCACTAATGGTTCGACAGTGATTAGATGGACACCTTGGACAGTGACTAGTGACTTATGGTCGACATGAGGTTTTCATGTTTTTTTTCAGAAAAAACGTGGATTTTCATACTTTACTATCCAAGTGGGCATAAAGTGGGAATATAATAGTATGGCGAGCAAAGCGGTACATATACGGTCTCCATGTGGATGTATGATTACATAGACACCAAAAAAATCATGTAACCCTTATACAGTACCAGACTTTTAACTATTGACCTTGCCTATGTCGACCCTAAGCTTGTGTCGACCTAGTGACTGCCAACCTAGACATTGTCTATCATCTATACCAGTGGTTCCCAACCTTTTTTCTCTCCCGTACCCCTTGATTAGGCTTTTCATTTATAAGTACCCCTCCTCTCAATTTGAAATTTCCACAGTACTTATGAGTGGAAGTGAGTAGTATGCGTGGAGGTAGCCGTGGACTAGTATATGGTCAGGAATCAGGTTGGTCTTTGTCTGGCCGCTGGCTGTGTATTGTCTCCAGAGTTCCCGCTAACGCCTGTAGGATTAATGCTTCTTCCACCCATGTCAGTGTGGGGCAGATGTTCACAGGTAGCTCTCAGTGAATTGCTGGTTGGGCAAAAGCACGAGTAGACGCTGATGTTGCTGCAGATGGAACTGGAATTGACACAACGTGGCTTGTTTCCATGTCAATGGTAGACTTCTTTTGCCATTGGGAGACTTTTTCTTCTTCCGCCATTACCAATAATATTTCCAAGTACCCCCAACTGGTCTGAAGAGTACCCCCAGGGGTACTAGTACCCCAGGTTGGGAACCACTGCCCTAGAGTATCAGCACTTTTTTTTATGGCACCCCTAGGATAAAAGCTGTTTTTATTGACAAATTTGGGAAAAATATTAAATGAAGTAAATGTTACCTACCTGTCATTATTTAGTTCTGTTGTGGTTGACAGTTGTGCATCTGTTTGTCCACATGTTTTATCATTGGCAGCCTCTAGCGCTGGTTTTGCCAATAGTTTTAACCATAAATAATTAGATTTGGAACTTGACCACCAACCTACTGTAAGACGACACCCCTGCAGGAGTCAGGTGGCACCCAAGGGAACCACTGTTGGGAATCACTGCACTAGCTGAAATAGCCAGCGTTGCCTGGGTTTAAATATTCAGGTTATTGTGGGGCAGATTTATTAAGTTTGGAGAAGAGATAAACTGGAGATAAAGTGGAGAAAAGGTATAAGGAGATAAAGCACCAGCCAATCAGCTGTGTTTGAAAAAGACAGTTGATTGGCTGGTGCATTATCTCCTTTTACCTTTTCTCCGCTTTATCTCCAGTTTATCTCTTCTCCAAGCTTAATAAATCTGCCCCTAAGTTACCAACAATATTTTTAAAAAGAAAGAGAGCGCAAAACCGAAATCTGAATATTTGTTATAGGTTTATTAACCAGTAAAAAACAATTAAAATATGTATTTGTAAATATATACTGTACAATAAAATACATTATTTATTTTATTTAATAGAGTCACAGTCTTAAATAGATGGGCACCAGTGAGTAATAAATGTATTTTATTGTATATATTTACAAATGCATATTTGAATTGTTTTTTACTGGTTAATAAACCTATAACAAATATTCAGATTTTGGTTTTGCACTCTCTGTCCTTTTAAAAATATTTCTGCAAGTAATCTATTCCAATTACTTCTGCGAGCTGCACTACCAAATCTTCGGTGTGATCATTATAATACATGTAATAATTCATTTATTTGGTGTTATTGTTTTAATTTTGGTACTAATTGACATATTGGAACTGCGCCTGATTGTTTGGTATTATAAGTTATCAACAAGTTAGATGTAACTGTCAACATTTTATAAATAATTAGCAGCTCTTCCAACACACCCATGAGGTGGCTGCACTGTGTCGTTTTTTTTTAATGGGGTTTCGCCAGTAGCCCTAATCCCCAAGTGCTGTATGTGATGATCTCAGGTGTTGAATCTCTGTTCCAGGATAATGTGGTGCAGCAGAGGGTGTGTAAGGGGCAGGGGCTTCAGTGCTCATCTCTCAGGTGTGGAATGTCTGCACCTAGATGAGCTCAGCCTTGCGGCTTCAATGCTCATCTCTCAGGTGTGGAATGTGTGCACCTAGATGAGCTCAGCCTTGCGACTTCAATGCTCATCTCTCAGGTGTGGAATGTCTGCACCTAGATGAGCTCAGCCTTGCGACTTCAATGCTCATCTCTCAGGTGTGGAATGTGTGCACCAAGATGAGTTCAGCCTATCCCACGGACAAATCTGATCTAGTATAGGAGCTGGGAATATGTCATTCCCCAGGAGCCCCATTGATTAATGTCTGTCTCAGCCTGTGGGCCTGCTACACCCTCTGTAGTGAGGAAAGAAGTGCTGCTGCGTCTTCTGAATATATTGCGCACTGACCCTCTAATGCTGCTGACGAAGCCTCGCCAGCCTGAGCGTGGGGTCTTTTCTTTTAGAATGTCATTTAAACTTTCCTTCACTTGATGGAGTTCTCTAAGTTCAGCTTCTTTCTTTTTTATTTCCTCCTCCACTTCTCTTTTGAGCTGTAATGCGTCCATCATGTCGTCATTTGGAGTCTCTTGTATGTTTTCCTCCAGCTGTCCGCTCCTTTCTCTGTCACTCCTATCATCGCCAGTCACGTCCGTGCTGACAGTATGAGGCAGTAGACTTTCTGTGAGCGTCCACATGGCACTATAGTTATGTGCCTCTTCTATCCAGCCTAAATAACGATCATAGCTCCATGCTTTTGGAGCACCAACCATCTCGATCTCTGTAGAGCCATCCCTGATAGTCACCATCAGTTGGTCCTCTTGTAGATCTCCTGGGTGAATTATTTCACCATCATCACATACTCGCTTTGAAACTGAATACACCAAGTCGATCTTTTGGTCATCCAAACATAAGGTACTGTATACCGCTACGTTGCAGGGTATTTCCGCCATGGTTTGAGAAGATAATAAGACAAAATCTGTCCGAGCTGCTTCTATGTCCTGTGACTCTGCAACAATAATGCTCTCTGTGCAGTGCGCTGCTTTTTTTTTTACCCTCCAAGCTCCATCGTGACATCACTAGCTATTGTGACATCACAAGCTATTGTGAGATCACTCTACCAGTGCCTTGCTGACAGTTTGTCCCTCTTTATATAGTTAGTGAAGTTTACGTTGTTTTACACTAAAAGTTATAGAATAAAGGTTTAATTTGATCTATATTTGATCTTTTCATATCTTGTTATTTGGATCTCCATTACTGCAACAGTTAGGGTTGCCACCTCATCCCTTTAAAACTGGAGACATATTAATTACACAGGTTCTGTGGCTAGCTCACTTCAAGACTCAATTCCAACAGGTTTTTTTAAACAGCCATCAGACTTCATTCCAACTGTATTTTTTTAATCAGCCACAGAACCTGTGTAATTAATATGTCTCCAGTTTTAAAGGGATGAGGTGGCAACCCTACATCTACCTGTTCACCTACTTCTCCTGTAGCTGCGGCTTTCAGAACATGGCCATGGCTACAGTAACATGGCTGCTGGCCTACTGCATGAGGACATGTCTAGGGTAAATAGGGGAGGGCTGTGTGTGTTAAATCAAGTTTCTCCTATCAGTGACTGATGCCGCATGGGTGACGTCATGATGCCGTCACCACCTACCCATGCATCTGCCGTGGAGGAAGAACCAGTGGGCGGAGGTTGAACCAGGCTGTGGCAACAGCACAGGAAAGCAGGGCAGACTAAAGATGGGCAAAGTGACTCACTAAAGAGAGCAGTGACCGCTTGATCGCTCAGTGAAAAGAACCTATTTTTTTTTTTAGGGTGACTCACTAGCTCACTTTGAAAGAAAACTTTCATCTTAGTAAATATCCCACAATATGTTAATTTGGTAAGCCGAATATTTAAATTCAGCTAGTAACCAAAAGTCAGCAGAACAGCTGAACACCGATAAGATCCCATATGCTGCCGGCCGGACCCACTGATAAAGCCGCTAAAATGATTATCCCCACGGCATCAAGCCTCAATGTGTTCCACACACACAATTGTGTAAATTAATGCTGCTTTCCCACTGCAGAAACGGATAAAGACCCGGTATTCTTAAATGGGACTTTAAAACGGGTCTAAACCTGAAACCCCTTTCCCACTGCATGTTGTAAACGGTATATTACTGGTTAATTACCATTTTTGTACCTTTCACATTGAACCCATTTTGAAAGGTACAAAAATGGTAATTCACCAGTAATATATCACCCATTCCCTGGTACCTGTCCTGCCCTCCCCTGGTACCTGGCCTGCCCCCCCCCCCCTCCCCTGGTACCCCCACTGCCCCCCCCCCTCCTCCTCCCCGTACCTCCGCTTGCCCCCCCCTCCTCTGGTACCCCCACTCGCCTCCCCCCTTTCCTGGTACTTGACAGCCTTGAATCCGGGCAGCACGGTCTGCGCTGTCCTCATCTTCACTGGGCACAGGAGCGCAGACAGGAAAAGGAGCGGCTCATTACATTTGCACATATGTAATGAGAGGGCCCGTTAGTTCCCATTCGCGGCAGGGACCCTGTCAATGATTTCACATTCTCCTAACGGACCCGCTTCCTCCTGCACAGACAGCACTGCCCGGATCTCCTTTATGTACTGGCTCAGGACATCAACAAGTCAACATTGTACACTGCAGCACTGCACGGCTACCCAACCACCATGCGACCACAGACCACCTCACTATCCTCTTCCTGTCTGCGCTCCTGTGCCCAGTGAAGATGCAGACCGCGCTGCCCGGATCCAAGACTGGCAGGTACCAGGAAAGGGGGGAGACGAGCGGAGGTACCAGAGGGGGGGGGTGAGTGGAGGTACCAGAGGAGGAGGGGGGAGGCAGCAGTAGGGTTACCACCCATCCGGGATTACTCTGAACAGTCCGGTAATTAGACGGGGTGTCCGGAGTCCGGACGGGTGGCATTCCCGGACTATACAATGTCCGGGAACTGGACACTGGAGGTGACCGCCGGCAGGAGATCATGGCGCTGCTGCAAAACAAATAGCCAGCTAGAGACCGGCAGAGCCATGAGGATGAGGCGGGCAGGACTCAGGAGCAGTTCCACCTGCGGCTATTTCAAATATCGCGCCTGCCCTGCTCGCGGTCCGCCAGCCAATCAGTTGCGGCGGCTCCTAATTGGCTGCCGGACTACGAGCAGAGCAGGCGCGATATTTGAAATAGCCACAGGCGGCCGTGGCATGCATCTTTGCAGCGCTCTGGTTGCCACTCTGAATTAAACCCTCTCCGACCAATCCCCCGTACCACCATCTCCCCTCCTCACCCACCACTCACCTTCCGTCACTCCCATATTTCCCCGACCAATCAGCGCTTCCGGCTAGTACGCCGCAGCCAGTCAGGACTTCTCATTATGTCGCTCCGCACCTGACCAAACTGTGCCGGGCAAAAATGTTGCTGTGGCGGCAGCAGCAGCTCTGTTCTGCTGTGTTCGGCCTTGGGGGAATCACGGTTGGACAGGCCAACAGCCTGGGGCTCCATTTGTGGTCTGTGACCGGTAAGCACCGGGATCGGGGCCTCCTCCAGAGCGCAGGGATCCCAGGGGAACAGGCGAATGGAGACGGAACCATGCAACAGGTCAGACTGTGACCCGATCTGCCACCCTGTCCCTATATATGACTGTGTCAGGTTGCTATATTGCACCCAATATTGGACAGCATGCCGGTCTCTCTCATGTAGTACACTACCTCCCTATACATATGTACATACATACACATGTGTTCCTGTGTGTGTGTGTTCTACTGATGTTCCATATTAGTGCACAGCAGTAAGATATAAACAATAAGTGGTGCATAATGTTACACGTGTGTAATTGTGACCAGCTCCAGGTGACAGTGTGGGGTTCACAAGCATTTTGCTGTTTGCCACTTATGTGCCTGATGTAAACTGGTGAAAAGAAGGAGCGATCTAATAACGGCATACTGGTGGGAATAGCCCCCTATAAGAACTAAATTGTGACCCCAAAGGATGGCAGGACATCGGTGTTCACAAAAGTATTGGCAGTTTGCACGGCTCAGAAATTGTCCCTAGCACCGCTTTCGGATTACAAAGCTGGGTCAGACCCTTTCACACTAAACCAGGGTTGTCTACCCTCCCTCCTAGAAAGCCTCCCGGGAGGTGGGTTTGCCTTATAAATACAAGAGACTACCTCCTTGTTTATTGAAATTATTCTCCCTGTACTACCTGCCTGTGTTTGTGTATATAACGGAAGAAATAGCAGCAGGCGGAACTGCTCCAGCCTCCTGCTCGCCTCATCCTCATGGCGCTGCCGATCTTAGCTGGCTGTTTGTTTCCCGGCAGCGCCATGATCTCCCGCTGATGGTCGCCTCCAGTGTCCAGGTTGCAAAGCAATCTCCTCTGCCTGGCTCCAGCTGCCAGCCTGTGCCTGCCTGCATTTGCATTCCCCTTGGCAACGGCATTTGCCCTCCCCCTTGGCAACGGGCATTTGCCCTCCACCTTGGTAACAGGCCCTGGCACCGAGCATGAAGGCCCTGGCAATTAACATGTACAGTAGGTAGGCAGCACTTATATGGCATAATATGTAATAGCCATTACAGTGTGTGGTATATGTAATGGGCATTATGGTGTTTGGTATAATGTGTAATGGGCATGTAGAATACTATGTAATGCGTGTGTGAGGTATAATAAGCATTACGGTGTAAGTTATTGGTGCGCGCCTTCGACATGCACTGTCCCTGTTGTCCTTTTTTTTTTTACATTGTTGCGCCCTGGCATAACGTGCAATGGGAATTATGGCATGTGGTATATTATGGGTGTGTGACATGTAATAGGCATTATGGTGTCATTTTTGTACACGCCTTTGGTGCGCACTGTCCAGATTATCCCTATGTGGTTTTTTTTTTTAACTATCCAGTCATGGCATAATGTGTAATGTTAGTGTTCATTCTAGTACCCGCCAGCTTTGAAAACCCATGTAGTTCCTCTTCCCTGCCTGAGGTGTCGCTATCTGCTGTAGTGCTTATAGCACAGTGTGGTCTGTATATCAGCACTGACATGCTAACCAGACCTGTGCTAGAAACACCACAGCAGACAGCGACACCCCAGGCAGGGAACAGTAACTGCATGAGTTTTCAAAGCTGGCGGGTGCTAGAATGAACACTATAATGGGCATTGCGGTGTGTGGCATAATGTATAATGCGCATCACAGTGTTTGGCGTACTGGGCATCATGGTGTGTGGCATAACGTGTAATGGGCATTACAGTGTGTGACGTAATATGTATGTGGCATTACCGTGTGCAAAATCAAGAAGAAAATAGATTTGAAGCAAATGTAAAAAAAAACAACACAATAAGGCATGTCAAGGGGTGTGGCTGGGGGCAGGTCAGTGGGTGGTCTGTGGGTGTGTCAAGGGGCGGGCCACTGTCCGGGAATCTCTCAACACAAAGGTGGTAACCCTAGGCAGCAGAGGTACCAGGGGAGGGGGGGGGGGGGGGGGCGAGCGGAGGTACCAGAGAAGGAGGGGGGCATCGGGGGTACCAGGTACCAGGGGAGAAAGGGGGCAGGCCAGGTACCAGGGGAGGGGTGGCAGGCCAGGTACCAGGGGAGGACCAGTAAATACTGTTTAAGACCCTTTCTCACTGCCAAAAAAAGGCTCTTAAATGGGTAGGACACTGCTTTTTACCCATTTAACAAATACCGGTATTTGTTAAAGGGGTAAAGCACCCTGGAGCTTTCCCACTGCAGCTCTACCCATTTAAAAAGGCTAAAAAAATGGCAATATACCCTTTAAGAGCTGCAGTGGGAAAGGGGCATAAGCCAGACAGGGGGGACTGTTTGATACCAGACAATGATGTAGCACATGGCTGTTAGTGGTCCACTGGTGTAATAGAGGTGTGATACACCAGGAAGTAAAGTACTGTATAAGCCATGGGTCCTTAAACTGCTGCCCTCCAGATGTTGTGAAACTACAAATCCCAGCATGCCTTGCCACAGTTTTAATACTCCCTTATAGCAAAACTGTGGCAAGGCATGCTGGGATTTGTAGTTTCACAACATCTGGAGGGCCGCAGTTTGAGGACCCATGCTAATTTTTGCGATTTTCTCGAGCCCGCTGTAATCGTGAAAATTTAAGCCACGCAAAATATTTTTGCAAAAGGGGTTCTATTTAGGTTCATATAAAATTCACAGATATCTTCATTTTCTTGAAAATTACGGCTCGTGAAAATAAGTGCTTATACAGTAAGTGGGAGACACAGATGGATGGAGAACAGCTCACTCAATCTTTACTTCATGAACCTGGTGCTGTAAAATGAAAGTCAAAAGTACTACACAGCACATAAAACACAGATCTAATAAATAAATAAAAATGTGCGCTGCCTAGCCAGTCTGTGTGTCTGTGAGTGAGAAATGTGAGGTCATGCTACTCACCTTTCTGTGATACTATGCGGCTTCTGGTACTGTTTACACTCCTGTGAGCAGCATACAGCTGTATAAAATCCTCTGCTGGGACCTGTGGTGCTTCAAGCTCTGCAGCAGCCCTGTTGTTATACAGCACTCAGCAGCTCCAATGCAATACTTTAGTACATCTCAGCTGCCACAGGTGGCAGTGCTGAGCTCAGGCATGGTGTGGATTGGACTCTGTGGAGCTGGATGAACTACAGCCCTGAGTCAGTCAGTACAGTTCCTCTAAGCTACCATGTTTGGCACTGCTGTGCTCATGCAAATGTATTGTATGAAACTGAAACTGAACTGAAGAATGACCATTCACCTTCCAGTGAGTAACGGCTCACTGGCTCTTTCAAAGGAACCATTCAACTGAACCATTTCACTCACGACTGACCCATCTCTTGCAGAGAGGCGGGTGCTGCAGTAGTGGCAGTGCAGCACGCACAGACCTGGACTCAGAGGCCAGCGAAATTTCAAAGGCACAGATGCCACACAGGTCAATCACAAAAATATTTCTGCTGTTTGCAGCCTGTGGTGTACTCCTGTTATTATTATGCAGGGGGAGCAGGCCTGTGGTGTCCTGGTATTATTATTATACAGGGGGAGCTGCCTGTGGTGTCCTCTTGTTATTATGCAGGAGGGGGAGCAGCCTGTGGTGTCCTCCTGTTATTATTATGCAGGGGGAGCAAGCCTTGTTGTGCCCTGGTATTATTATTATTATTATTATTATTATACAGGGGGAGCAGCCTGTGGTGTCCTCCCGTTATTATGCAGGGGTGAGAGCAGCCTGTGGTGTCCTCCTATAATTATTATGCATTGGGAGCAGGCTGTGGTGTCCTGGTATTATTATGCAGGAGGAGCAGCCTGTGGTGTCCTCCCGTTATTATGCAGGGGTGAGAGCAGCCTGTGGTGTCCTCCTATAATTATTATGCATTGGGAGCAGGCTGTGGTGTCCTGGTATTATTATGCAGGAGGAGCAGCCTGTGGTGTCCTCCTGTTATTATGCGGGGAGGGGGGGGGGGGGGTAGCAGCCTGTGGTGTCCTCCTGTTATCATTATGCAGGGGGAGCAGGACTGTGGTATCCTGGTATTATTTGTATACAGGGGGAGCAGCCTGTGGTGTCCTGTTATTTTTATACAGGGGGAGCAGCCTGTGGTGTCCTGTTCTTTTTATGCAGGCGGAGCAGCCTGTGGTGTCATGGTATTATCATGCAGTAGGAGCAACCAGTTGTGTCTTGCTGTTATTATTATTATTATTATACAGGGGGAGTAGGGGGTTATCCCAGCCCTCATTTGCCCCCTCTCCATCACCTCACCTCTGACAGAGCAAAGTTTTAAGTAATTTTTTTTTTTTTTACCTTTCTGGGCACTATCAGGACTGGATGCTGGGAGTCAGCTGCTTGCTGTCCTTTGTTGTAGCTGCTGCTATCTGACTCCCTGCCCCTTCTGGAGTATACTGAAGTTTCAGCCATGTTTCCCTGTGTAATCTGACTGCTTCACCACAATGTCGGTTCAGTTCCTGGTTCCCTGACATTTTCAGCCAATCCACAGCTAGAAATCTCTATAAAGGGACTTTCTGAAGTGCTGACTGATTGCCAGTGCAACATCTCTCATATCCTGCAATGCAAATAGATTATCTGTGCTCCCCAGTGTGGTCTCTCTGAGTCTTCTATCGTGGTATCTCATGCCAGCCATTTGTCAAGTACCGCTGGTTCCAGTCCTGTGTCCAACCCCACTGGTATCAGCCCACTTTTCATGCCCAGTACTACTGGTTCCAGCCCAGTGTCCATTACCAACAGTAATCGGGTAGCATCAGGGCTGGTGCAAGGATTTTCTGTACCCTAGGCAAGATCTTAGCTTACTGCTACAGATGAAAGTGTGGAGATGGCATCTTAGAAGTTCAACACCTGCCATTTGCATTAAGTTCAACAAAGATGCCTCCATCAGAGACAGCTTTAATTTTTAGATAGACCCTAGGGTGCCCAACAGATTCTGGAGCCCTAGGCAGCTGCCTAATGGTAGAGCCGGCAATGGGTAGAATGTGGAAGTAAGTACATTTGTTTGTTAGTATGTGTTTCAATAATGATAGTATCAGCTCATGTGTAATTGGTTTTCTACTTGCTGCTTATTTTATGTCTATAAAGCGACTCTGAGCCTTGCTGGAGAAGAGCACTATATACCTAAAATCATTACATTATTATTTATCTGTAACACTCACACCCTTAACATAAGGTGGTATCCAATTACATACACTCATTTTTTAGCTGATTTTTGACCAATGGTAAAATGAGCTGTAATTGGATAGCCTGTTTTATCACCCGAAAAATGTCCTGCTTTCGGGAAACCGAGAAAAATATCTGCACCCATGAGTTATCATGGAAAAATAGGGTGGATTATGCTTTGTGTACCTCACCATAACCCCCATAAGTGCCGGCATCCGGGGCTAATCCTATAGCCCACAACAAATCCATTATCTGCTGTAAATGACTGCAGCTAATTGGGTGATCTTAGTATATTTTATTGTACTATTATAACTAATTGCCCAGGAGGCTGAATTGTAACCAATAATTACAATATATGTGGCTTCAGTCTTATATATATGGAATTTAAAAACTACTTGTAAAGATACCAGCAGAATATAATAAGGAATCAATACAAGAAACTGGGTACACACAATGTAGTGTCATTTTATTTTCAGTTTTACAATTTCTTCTAGTGATTTTGTTTTAACAATTGCCACAGGAATTACCCAAGCTGATGCCTTTATCTCTGTTCTCTGTGACCTGTACATTAAGACAGTGTTAGAACCTCCTCCTTGATTACAAATAAGAAGTTTACTTTATTTCTTCACACGTAGCATTATTACAACTTGGAGTGTTTTTTCCCCTCTAAATGTCTTTAACATATATTTGTACAGTTAGATTCTACAGTTAGATGTTATAGGTTAAGAAAATATAATCATTTTAATAATATAAGCTATATCATTATAAAGTGTGTGATTTTGAAGTGATTATAAGAATAGTATTTTTCAAAAAGAGGAAAGAAATACGAGAACAACATAATATGTTGAAGCATTCTTACATTTTAACGTGAATTATGATATCACAGCAATAGCCTTCGCCAGGTTGTTTTCATTTGTGTTGGAAAACAAATTCATTTCCGGAGTAGGAATTTTCTGAAATATTTTGTGGCCTCGGCTATCGATACTCTCAAAGACATAGCCAGGAGGTAATGCATAATTTGCGGGACAGATTTCATTCTTCTTGGGTGTAAAATCTGAGCGGTAGAGCGTGCCGCTTTCAAACGGGACAGAATTGCGTGGTGCTATGTTTGAGGGCTTATAGCTCTGAGTTGGATTTAACTCATAAGGAAGATAGTGGGATTTGAATGTAGTTAATCCATCAAATTTTCCAGCAGGCTTTGGAATCTGGTGATCCTTCTTAATCATTTCTTGGCGCTTAGCTTCCCAGGCTCGAAAATCTTCTTTCATTGTAGAATTTCCTTTGAAGGGTACATTGCTTCTTCTCCCATGGGACACGGGACGAATTGGGGCAACATAATTCAGCTGGTGTGGTACATAATCTAAATGAGTTGTGGTGTCTACCTCCATGTGAGTAGTAGGTGGATTATACTCTTGGGATTTCTGAACATGATGTGGAGAAACTTCCCATGGCTGAAAGCTATCATGGAATTCAGTGTTGCCTTCGAAACGAGCATCGCTTCCAACTTTACCATGTTCAGGTTTGAAGCTTTTTGGTTTTTCGCCGAGTGCACCTTTAAAATTGAGATGGTGGGTGGTGATACCGTCAAATGGTTGGCTGCTGGGCTTGTATTCTTGTTTCTGTCTTGCAAACCTAGGTTCTAATTCATACGGAACATAGGAAACACGGTGGCTTGTTGTGCCGTCAAAAGGGACACCAGTGCGTTTTGCTATACCAGGGGGTTTATAACTCTCTCTTGGCATTATTTCTTTTGGAAAAAAATCATCCTGGAATGTAGTCGCGTTTCCAAATTTCACCGTTGGAGGTTGGTAATTATGCTCCTGTTTAGCGAGTTCCCTTTTATGGATGTCCCATGCTCTATAGTCATCTTAAAAAATAAAATAAAAGATCAAACATAAAACACTTATACTGTAAGTTCTGGAAATAAAATAAATAACTAGAGTGTTTATACTTAACTAATAATGCCCACCATTGTCCTCTTTACAGCATGCTGCCAGAGGAGACTTTCTAAGGAAACAGGACTACGGAATGCCAGGTTTTCATTTTAGCCGTCCAGTGGAATCCACCACTAGCAAGAACTGCCTGGCAGCAGCAGTGAATTTTATTGGTAGCACTACCTGCTAATCATAGCCGGACAGACAGACAAAGGCAGGAAGATGTTTTCTCTCCATGGGATTGCCTGTCTAGTCTGCATTTAGCAATGGGAAGACACTACCCTGCTGTAACAATGGCTCTATCTGGCTCCTAGTGGCTTCCTTAGAAGCCTTGCCTGCTTGTCAATTTGTGTGCCCTTGCAGGATCACGATCCACAGGATGCACACACATCAGATGAGTATTGCAGACCTGCTGAGAGCAAAGCAGCAGATCCCCTGGGATTTATAGGTAGGAGCAACTGCTGGTGATTGGGTGGATTCATAGACAAGGGCAGGAACAGTAATGTTGCAGCAACTAAAATTGCTGTAGGCAGTCAGCTTTTTGATCTGAACATATCTCATTACAATTGTGCCACAGATGTGGAGATGGCGATGACAATGCATCTTAGTCTATGTCCAGCATATTCTGTCTGAGATAGAACTAAAGGTGCCCATACACTGAGCTGATTTGGGATGATTTTGGCCGATTCTGGTGAATTGGGCCGGGAGATTGGCCAAAATAAGCTCAGCTCTATGTCCCCTCAGGTCCGATGCGTGTTCCTGTGCACATCAGACCTGAGTTAGTGGTCAGACCTGCTGGCCATCTGACCACCCATCCAGGGACCTCCCTCCCGATGGTGGGGTGGGTGGGGAACAGGGACGCATGGAATCCATCACAACAAATGACATCACAGCAGTTGTTGACATCACAACCTTTTGTTGCATCTATCTCTCTCTGTGAAATTTGACATTGCAGGGTGGGGCGTTGCGCGGGGCGATTGTGCATAACCGCTCTTACTTGAGGCAATGCAATGGGTATTTCGGACAGATTTCTTGTACTTAGCATGGGGCTGGGCTAGTGCCAATACCAATAATGGTGTTTGCAGCTGCTGGTGTGTAATAAATGGGCAGAAGAGGTTCTCACATGCTGGCTTGCAGACACCCAGCATAAACTGAGTGGAGTCTCACATTAGCATCAGTAAATCTAACTGCCGCAGATGCCCACATATACTGCCACATTGTATGTGATTGTGGGGTAGATGTATGAAGCAGTAATAAGGGAGGACAAGTGATAAAGTACGTGTTCGTTATCACTGGCCAATCAGCTCCTTACTGTTAAGTTATAGGCTGGGTTTAAAAAGGGACAGTTAGGAGCTGAATGGCCAGTGATAAAGTACCAGGCACTTTATCACCCCTCAGTATCAGACCCATTTAGTTCAATGAGGCTTCAATGCACCCACTCACATAGCTGAAACAACACACTGGAATACAGCTATAGAAGGTTGGATAATCACTGACACTGCATCCGGCCTGGCATTTCATAGTGCTCCTGGATTGTTGATTTACCTTTATATGTAGGATTTGTGTCAAACTTTCCCACATTCATCTGTCTGTTCTCCGCTGGCCGTGCTGGTGCCACAAGTTCTATTTTATAAGGGTTAAAATCCTGATTATAGGTTGTTCCAAGGTCAATCTGACCGGGTTTAGGCTGATACTCTTGGTGGGGACGCACAGGGACATTTGTTACCTCATACGGGACATAATCTGACCTGAAACATGGAAAAAATAGACACACAAAACCAGATTAGGCGGGGAGGAACACAATGAATAATTATCACACATTGCACCCCCCCTCCCCCCCCCATTATTTTAGATTTTGGATCAGTTCATATTTTGGATAAGCGAAACTGGGGGAAATTCAATTGTTATATAGCACCCGATCGCAGTGGTGATATTCAATTGATTTTTTTTTATTGCACTGAACACACTAATTAGTGTTGGGTTTAGCTGCTAAATCCGACAAAACTAACCTTCACAGTGTAAAATGTCCTGTTTGAGCACTCAAACCGGTAACTTCTCGCACTTCAGTTCACAAACCCAGTCCCCCCTCACTTTGGGCATGCAGGAGATTTAGCTACCGGCACTACAATTGAATTAATCCCATTCAATGGACATAAATTTGAGTGTGCATCATTTGTTCTCTCTATGGAGGTTATTCTGGTTGACCTGCAATTTTGCAGCCTTGCGAGCCCACCAGATGCCACCTGTTCCTCGCATAGCCGCCTCCCCTCCTCGCATGCCGCAATCCCCCCGCAGGCATGCAAATGGATGTTTTGCTTAAACATCCATTTGCAGCCTTGCGTGCGGGGACAAAATAATTTGACGGTTGGCGACCATCGAATGATTTTGCAAGAGCTCGCAGATCTGGGACACCTCTGTGGTGTCTCAGATCTGCGGGAGCCCTGTGCGGGAAGTGGGCACGCAGATGACATCTGCTGATGTTAGCTGCCTGATCCCCACCCCCACACACACACACACGTCATCAGGAAATTATCATGAGAACGCCCAGCATTTTCATGGGAACACACCACCCACACTGTTGTGTGCGAGCACCTTGTGAATAATCTATTCGCCGTTGCTGCTCGCACACAGGAGCTGCACAGGGGAGCGTATAAACTAGAATAGGCTCCTATATATATGTATATTGAGGTGACATTTAATAAAATGCGATTTTTTCACACTTTCAAATTCGCCCATTTTATCACACTTTTTAAAAACGCAATTTTTGCAGTGAATTCACATATTTAATGAAGGTGCATATTCTGGGAAAAAAGGTGCGATTAAGTGCGATAATGTGTGAATTTTAGTCATGAAAAATGTGCGATTTTGAGGTAATGTGAGAATTTGTGTTTATAAAAAAAAACAAAAAAAAACGTGTGAGGTCCCCCCCTCCTGAGCATAACCAGCCCCGGGCTCATTGAGCCGGACCTGGTTCCAAAAATACGGGGGACAAAAAATCTGGGGTCCCCCGGATTTTGAAACCAGCACCGAGCTCCAACAGCCCGCGGTGTCATGCCACAGCCGGGGGACACTTTTTATATAAGGTCCCCCGGCCGAAACATGAGCACCGTGGCTAGTCAGCCTTGGACGGGGTACCTGGAGGAGTGGGGACCCCCCCAATAAAGGGGTCCCCCCCCTCCAGGCTTCACCCGTCCAGGGCTGAAGCCTGGGGCTGTCATCGGCGTCCGTGGCCAGTGGACGCCGGCCTGATAGGGTTAAATCTCACATACCTAACATTGCTTTATGCAGGAGAACTACAAGTGCCAGCAGACGTCCCCCGCATGCTGGGACTAGGAGAACCACAAGTCCCAGCATGTGGGGCATTAATGGGCCCGCTGGGACTTGTAGTCCACCTGTAAAAAGAATGTTAAAATAAAACGCACACACACAACTCACGTTTACACCACTTTTACACCAATATACTTACCAATCTGTGTCCTGCATATAGCCAGCTCATCCCTCACTGACAGCGGGGTGAGCCGGCTTTCTCCTGCACAGCTAACACCTTCTGTAGCACTGTCCCAGCGCTAAAGAGCGTGATAGTGTCTTGGGCTTCTGCGTCTCCATGGAGACGCATAGCTCAGCCAATCAGGGCTGAGCTATGCGTCTCCATGGAGATGCATGGGCCAATCACGCTATCAGCCTCTGTAGCGCTAGGACAGCGCTATAGAAGGTGTTACAGTAGCTGCGCAGGAGAAAGCCGGCTCACCCCGCTGTCAGTGCGGGGTGAGCTGGCTATGCAGGAGACAGATTGGTAAGTATATTGGTGTAAAAGTGAGGTGTGTGTTTGTGAGTGAAATAAAGTTATACTTTTCTGTGTGTGCGTTTTATAATAACATTCTTTTTACAGGTGGACTACAAGTCCCAGCGGTCCATTAATGCTCACATGTTGGGAATTGTGGTTCTCCAAGTTCCAGCATGCGGGGGAGGTCTGCTGGCACTTGTAGTTCACCTGCATAAAGCAATGTTAGGTATGTGAGATTTAACCCTATCAGGCCAGCATCCACTGGCCACGGACGCTGGTGACAGCGGTGCTCAACGGTGTTCATGTTTTGTCTGGGGGACCTTATATAAAACGTGTCCCCCGCTGTGGCATGACACCGCGGGCTGTTGGAGCCCGGTGCTGGTTTCAGGGGACCCCAAGATTTTTTGTATCCCGTATTTTTGGAACCAGTTCCGGCTCAATGAGCCCGGGGCTGGTTATGCTCAGGAGGGGGAACCCCACGTCATTTAACAAATAACAAAAAACGCTAACACATTTTTTTACACAGGACCATGCACGGATCTCAATGATCTGTGCAGGGTTCTGGCCAATTCGCATATATGAACCTGGTCTACATGCTTGGTGATTTTTAGACACATTTTCCTGATTTTGCATCTCATTAAATATTCGAATTGTATACTTTTCAATGGGAAAACATCTGGATGCGAGTTTCGGCGTGACTATAAATCTCACTTTCAGAATGTGCTATTTCGCAGCAAAATCCACAGTTTTTGACATTTTTCGCATCCCTCACCACATGTAATCTCAGTGCTCTGGACTACACTATCCCTATTCTCACTTGATACTCTCCTTTCTCCTCTATCCACCATGGCCTGCCCCAACCATGCAGCCTCCTTTTATAACTCGACCCTCACCTCAGCAGTTGATTCCGTTGCTCCCATCTCCTCTATCCACCTCCATCGTTGTAAACCCCAACCCTCCAAACTGACCCAGTTTCCGCAAAAATGCCCATGCACCGCTAAGTGACTGGAGAAAAAAAAATTCTTACATTTCAAGTTTATTTTCTCTTCCTATGGCTTTGCCCTCTCCCTTGCCAACCAATCTTTTTTCCAATAACTTATCTCTTCTCAGTCTTCCACTCTCCACCACCTCTTTAATACTATTAACAATCTCTTTCTCCCATCCTTTTCCCATCCCATCCTCCCTTACTGCCACTGAATTTTGCCTCCTTCTCTTCCAAAAGTGAGACCATCCACCATGAAATCTTTTCCTTCCACCTTCCCTCAGCAACTCTGCTGCCTCCACAATCCTCTCCCTCCAGCCTTCCCACCTTGTGCTTCTTCCCCCTCACCACAGACAAGGAAGTCCTTTTTCTTCCACCTGCCCCCTCGACGTCTTCCCCTCTTGTCCTCTTCACTCCCACTCTCCCACTGCATGCTCTCACTTTGCTCACTTCTTCCACCTATCACTCTCTACTGGCATATCTCTCTCACCAATCAAACTCTCATCTATTCTTAAAAAAACAACCTTGACCCTTCCTTACTCTTTAGCTACCGTTTAACCTCTCTTCTCCCGTTTGGCTCCAAACTACTTAAGCAGTTTATATACAGCCGTCTCACTAGCTACCTTTCTGACAATTCCATCCTATTTAGTCTGGCTTTTGCCCACTCCACTCCACTGAAACTGCCCCAGTCAAAGTCACCAATGATCTTCTCTCCACCAAGTCCAGGGGTCATTTATCACTATTTATTCTACTGGCCTCTCTAGCACTGTTTTGGCCTTGTTCACCTCTTACCTCAATAACCACTCCTTCTCAGTGTCTGCCTCTGGTTCCACCTCATCCTCTTCCATCCTCCCCATTGGGGCCCCAAAGGGTCCTGTCCTAGGCCCCCTTCTCTTCCCCCTGTACACCTCTTCCCTTGGTGCACTTATATGCTAATTTGGCCTTCAGTACCACATCTATGCCAATGACATGCAACTAACTCCTCTCCTGACCTCTCCCCATCTGTTCTCTCATGGGTATCCAGCTGCCTCTCTGCTATATCCTCCTGGATGTCTGTGCACTCTCTGAAGCTTAACATGGACAAAACTGAACTCATTATCTTTCCTCCATCCACAGTCCCCACCCCCAAATCCCCATCGCTGTGGACAACACCATTATCTCTTCCATTTTACCAACTTCACTGCCTGGGTGTCACTCTTGACTCCGACATGTCCTTTGCCGCAGCGTCCAACCTCTGGCTCAATCATTTCGGTTCCAGCTACACAACATTACTTGCATCAGGTAATTTCTCTCCCAGAGTTTGACTAAACTTATTAGTAACTCACTGGCCATCTCATACTGCAACAGTTTCCTCCCTGGCCTCCGAAGCTACCAGCTCGATCCCCTCCAGTCTGTCTTCAACTCTGCAGCTAGACTTTTCTACCTCTACCCCCGCTTCACTTCTGCAAACCCCACCAAGAAAATCTACAATGGCTCCCATTCCTCCACAGAATCCACTTCCAACTCCTCAAAATTTCGAACTCCCTACATCTCCAACCTCATTTGCCTACACACTCCCTCCCGCTCTCTGGTCAGCCAATGGACGTTGCCTCTCCTCTGGCCTGGTCACAAGATTTTGCCTACACTGCCCCTTTTCACTGGAATAAGCTCCCTCACTTTATTAGACTCTCCCCAACCTTGCAAAGCTTCCAACATTCACTGAAAACTCACCTGTTCATCAAAGCGTACCATCCAGCATAGCCTAGTACGAAGGTCGCTCTCCTTACCTGCCGCTTCATGTCTTGACCATCCCAGCCAATCTCACTTCTTTCCATCAGGCCTTCTTGCCTGCACCTTGTGTCGCCTGACTGTCTCTCTCCCTCCCTCTAGACTGTAAGCTCCTTGGAGCAGGGCCCTCTTCCCTCCTGCCATCGTCTTGCATTTCAATTACAGCTCTCTTATTTACAACTATTCTCACTTGTGTTCATTCACCTCTACCAATGACAGTGTGCTCCTAGTATGCAGAATGCTCCTCTGCTTCCCTACATCTCAGCTGTATGAATTGTGCTGCTAATTGTATGTTGTGCTCTTTCTTAGTTCTTCAGTTACTGTTATGTTTAGTTATGGGCTTCTCCTGGAAAAGGGACCATAAATGTAAGCACGTATGAGTTTGGGTAATTATAAGGACATTTGAGAGCTACCATAGGGTATGAGACTACAGTACCAGGTTTATTATCCATTAGCTACACATTGTACAGTAGCATAAACCCCTGATTTATTTATTTTACAGTACCCAGACCCATTTTTTGCTGGACTTTACCTGGCAGCTCCAAGTCAGACTTCGGGTATTCATGCACGGGGCAATTTCGCAGATAGGATTGCTCTGGTGCGGCAACTAGCAGCAGCTACTTGAATACACCTGTTCGTGTTATACAGTATGTTTCAAATACTGTGTATATTGAAGCACGCTTACCTAAATGTTGTTACTCCTTCCATCTTTCCACGGTTCCCCTGGTACTCATGCTTTGGTTTCATGCTTTGTGGAGGTTGTATATTATCATACTGAGGGTACTTCTCCACATATTCAGTCAGAGCGCAGGGTTTCCAAGACTTCTCAAAAATTTTGGTGGGCATATGTGGGCAACGGTGGCGCCTGGAAAACAAACAAACAGCAACAAATAAAGCTTCACTAACAAATGTACTCTGCATATAATTTGATTATTTCAGTAGATGCACAAATCTATTCAAATCTCTTTTAATACACCCACATAAGAAATGCAAACAAGAAGTTGAATGGAAAAATACTACAAAATCTAATTAGAGCAAATAAGGGGACAGCTAATGGCCAGAAACTAAGCATTTCATAACACTCAATACAGGTTGGGGCTCCCTTATACAAGTATTCCAAAAACCGAAATATTCCGAAAACCGCGTTTTTTCTGAATATTTTGTTTCTTGGGGTGTCCCCCCCCTGCCCCCTGTACATAATTACCTCATCCCCCAAAATGCAAAGCGGCCTTCAGGATTCTCTTCAGCTGCATCTCCAATCCCAGGGGTGCATTGCGCGAGAGCGCGGACATGCCGGCACTTGTGCAATGCACCCCTGGGACCGGCGATGCCGCTGAAGAGGATCCTGAAGGCCGCCGGGGCACCACCAAGATATGTTTCCTTACAGCCATACACTTCACATACTGTTGTAGTATAGCACTGACATGTAAGTGTTTTTTTACCTTCAATAATTTTCTTAAAATCTAAGAAAAACAAAAGGGTGGGGTATACAGAAGTGAAAAAAGGGATGCGACTATCCGGACATAAAACAGACATACTGTATAACACACAAACATTTACCATACAAAATTCTAAAGTGAAAATGCAGGAGTGGAGACAGGGAAAAGTAAATAAAACTTGTGGGTCCAAATGAGGTGTCTTGCTGGGTAAACACTGGTGAACATGGGGTGGAGGCATCAGGTGTGCTGAAACACTTAAAAATGGTAATGCCATCTCTGGTTTTATGATATAGCAACATTAACAATAAGGCTATCTTTAACTATTGATTCAATCAGTGGTTCTCAACTCCAGAAATACGGTACCACCAACAGGTAATTTTTTAAAGCATGCACAAGTAAGAAAACCTAATTTGCTAATTATCCTGCCTGCTCCCACATACAGAAATCTTAAAAACATGACCTGTTGGAGTTAATTGAGAATTTGAGTTGACTAGCACACGTTTAAATAAGGCGCTCATCAGTGGATGCTATTTATCGCTCTGATTTCACTCATTAGGATCAGTTTAGCCCCATAAAGCAGCTAAACCCAAGTAAAATAATGAGTACAATGCAAAAAGACCCATTTTAGCGATCAAATGCCAGCACTGAAGCTGATCACAACTAAAGGAGCAACAATTGAATAGCTACATTAGGCGCCATATGCTGACTGCTGCACTTTAACAATTGAATAACACCCATACTGGCTGCTTTATTTTTACACTGCAATTTAGATTTCAGTTCGAACACGCCTCACACAAATCTAAAGGCCTGTACACACACATCGATTTGCTTTTGATTCGATGTTAGATTTGATTTTCTGCTAGATCTGGCATTAGATCTTCCCATTCAATTTGGCATTAGATCTGTACTTTTGCATTAGATATCGAATTCGATATACATTCATGCTACATTGTACTCATTTGATTTACTAGATAAAATTTGATATTTCCTTGGCTGCACAGTAGATTTTTCTGTTAGATTTTGTGAAAACGGGAGCGTGCATCGAATCGAATGCAGATCGAAAGTGACACAGAAACCATTCGATTTAGTTTAGGATTCTATTTGATTTTGCTTCTATAAGCAAAATCGAATGGAAAATCGGGGAAAAAAATTGATGCATGTGTACAGGGCTTAACTCTCTCTGCACGTTACATTTGCCCCACTTGTAGTGCACATGGTTTTAACCATTTGAGAAAGATTTGGCTTTTGTGTTCAGCTCTGAATCAGGCCTCACAAGCATTAATTTGTTCAATTTCTATCTGGTTGGATTTTAACTATTTAAACATTATTATTATTATTATTATTATTATTATTATTATTATTATTACTATCATAATCCTCATCATTGTTGAAATAATCAAAACCAATGATCTTTTTCACACACTGAATAGCAATTTGTTCTGTTATGTTATACACAACCCGGATTGGCTGGAAAAATCTCTAAGTTGATGGCCAGCTTTATATTTTAACAATGACTGTTACTAAAATGTATTAACCTATGATTTGTTTGTGCTTCTCTTTAGGTGAGCTGTATTGTGCATGGCCATGAATAGGTTGTTAATTTCCGCGTCTCAGTTTCATAAACTGGGAAACTAGTTAAATATATTTAAATCACTTCTCCAACCCTCCTCACCAAAGCCACCAGCCACTATTGGTGCACAAGATCTTCCTTCCTACTTCAAGGACAAGATTGATAAGATGCAAGCTGTTGTTGCATCTAAATGTTTTCACTTCCTCTCACTCTATACCAGGGGTGGCCAACCGGTCAGAGGTAAAGAGCCGAAAATATCGGTAGTCAAGCTAAAGAGCCGACATCATGCGTGCGCCGAAGGCGCATGCGCCAAAAAAGGGGCGTAGCCTATTTTGACCCCTTGGGTGGGTGTGATACAAATATACCTCCAATAGTGCAGTGCCATATATACATATGCCACCAATAGTGCCAGATACACATATGCCCCCCACGGTGCCAGGTATGCACCACACGGTGCCGGGTATGCCCCGACAGTGCCAAAAATCTGGTATGCCCCCACAGTGCCACAAACTGCTATGCCCCCAGTGCCACAAACGGCTATGCCCCCACAGTGCCACAAACTGCTATGCCCCCACAGTGCCACAAACTGCTATGCCCCCACAGTGCCACAAACTGCTATGCCCCCACAGTGCAAATTTCCCAGTAGCAGCACTCACTGTTGTTGCTGCTGCTGCCAGGCGGGGAGAGGACAGTATGGTGTCCCCCTGCAGTCCTCCTGTCATGTCACCGATGGGAGGAGAGCACAGCACACCACGCGTCTCCTTCCCCCTCACTTCCCTGTGACTGGGCCGCTCCCAAAAATCAAAGCTCACTGGCCGGCTCCTGATTGGCTGCTGGCCCACAAGCTCTAAATTGGCGGACGGCCCAGTCACAAGGATGCACAGTAAGGGGTAGGAGAGATGCGCGATGCGCGCTCTCCTCCCCTCAGAAGAAGAAGGGATTCAGGGAACCGGCAGCAGGGGGGACTGGGACAGACGGTGGGCGGCAGCAGCAGTGGGAGCAGGAGCCGCACTTTACAAGGGGAAGAGCCGCATGAGGCTCAAGAGCCACAGGTTGGCCACCACTGCTCTATACTAATATCTTTCCTTAATTGTTCAAATATGCAGTTAGTACTCCAATTCTGAAAAATGGGATGTCATCTCGCCACCTCAAACTGAATATTTGGTACTTGTTTCCTAGCATGGCGCCCAAGATTTCAATTGTATGCCATCGGGTCTGAAAAATCGGTCGTATTTATCGCATGCGATGCGACGCAACCGACCCGATTTTTACATTGTACCCAATGTTAAATGGTCCCTGAGACCCGATTTTACATTGGGCCCAATGTTAAATGCCCCCCAGACCCCAATTTTCATTGTATACCCACCCTGATCGGTCAAATGCCCCCCATTGTTAACGCCACCCCACGATCAACGCTAACCCGAAGCGTGGCGAGCGGCGGTGGTACGCGTCCTCCGACCCTTTCATACCCCCACTATCCACGTCGGCTTGGAGTTGATTTTATATAGTGTGGCGAGCGCAGTGAGCCACCAAGCCCAAAGCGTGGCGAGTGGACGCGCATTACTTCACACGTATTATGCGTCCCCACGCTTCGGGCTCGGTGGCTCGCTGCGCTCGCCACACTATATAGAATCAACTTCACGCCGACGTGGATAGAGGGGGTATGAAAAGGTCGGAGGACGCGTACTGCTGCCCTTCGTGGGCTCGCTGCGCTTGCCACGCTTCGGGTTGGCGTTGATCGTGGGGTGGCGTTAACAATGGAGGCATTTGACCTCATAATTAACCATCAGGGTGGGTATAAAATATTTTTTTTTAAATGGATTCAATGTAAAATCGGGTCTCAGGTACAATTTAACATTGGGTCCAATGGCAAAATCGGGTTGGTCACGTCGCATCGCATGCCATTATAATGGCATGCGATGCAACCGATTTTTTAATTGTACGGGAAACGTCTTTGAAGGGCTAAAATCGAGTCGGTCAGGTCTGATCGGGTCCCATCACATACCTTAAGTTATGGTATGCGATGGGACCCGACGGGCACTGTGCTAGGAAACAAGTATTGAATATTGAATATTTATTTTTCTACCAACCAATACAGATGTGGCGGGATTCATCTTTGCAGGGGATGGCGATGGCATCGCCATCGCCATCCCCTGCCCCGCCGCCATCTGTATGCCGGAAGGGGACGCGCGCGCACGAGGTGCGCGCGCGTCCCCTTCCGAAGGTGCGCGCGCGTCCCCTTCCGAAGGTGCTGCCCTCGGTCGCCCGGTGCCCACACCGGGCGACCGCACCCCCCCGCAGCCTCCTCGGGTCCCCCCCTGCCCCCTTGAGCGGGAGGCGGACAGTAATGCGTCCGCCTCGCCGCCCCGTCGCCCGGATACTGTGACGCGCGTGCGTGGGGGACGCACGCGCGTCTCAGTCCGATAGCAGCGCCGTGTTGCTGGTGATCCGCCAGCAGCATGCTGCTGGCGGATCGCCAGCAAGGATAAGGCCTGCTACATCTGTAGTAGTTACCAACCTGATATCGCTATCACTGTTGAGAACATGACAATCGTTCTTACCGCACAAGCTCGCTGCCTACCGGTCATCCTTGACTCTGAACTTTACTTTGTTCCCCACATTCAATCTGTCTCAAAATCATGCTACATGCATCTAAAAAACATATTCAAAATGCTCTCATCATCTCCCAGGTTGATTATTGCAATAGTCTCCGTACTGGTCTTCCCTAATGCAGACTCTCACCACTACAATCCATCATGAATGCAGCTACAAGACTAATCTTACTCATCAGATGTTCTCCTTCTGCAAAGCTACTCTGTCAGTCCATTCATTGGTTACCTGTTTTCTACTTTATTCAAAATAAAATACTTTTACTTACATACAAGGCCATAAACCAAACTACACCAATATACAGTACATCTATTTTCTTATCTCAAAATATCTACCAACTCAACCTCTTCGCTCCTCACAAGATCTTAATTTCTCATCCAAACACATAATTTGCTCCCATTTACGATCGCAGGACTTCTTCGGGCTGCACCCACTCTGTGGAATGCCCTCCCACGCACAATAAGACTCTCCTCCAGTCTACAGTACTTCAAGCATTCCCTGAAATCTTACCTCTTCAGGCAAGCTTATACAATTCCAGAACCAGCCATATAACCTTTAAAAACATTTCCTATCCAATTACATCCCCACTGTACAGTCCACACATTTCCTCTCTTACTTTTACTTTCACATTTTCATTCTCCTTTCTCCTGGCCAAAATTGCTGGGTCACCGTATCATACAGCCCACCAAGAACCTTTGCAATCTGGTAGACTTTATGCAATAGATAACACCTATAACTGTGTATCAATGCCTATATCCTTATAGTTTGTAAGCTTGCGAGCAGGGCCCTCCTACCTTTGCAACTGTCTGTAAATACCCAGTTTATTGTATCACTGTGTCACGCTTTCCCGGACCGCGGGGGTCTCTTACCGGGTCCGGGGTCCAGCGTGGTGTAGCGGGCGAGTCCGGGGTCCTGGGCGGCAGTGTCTGAGCGGTGCTCGGAAGCCCAGGGGACAGCCGCTCCGTGTATGACCATAGCTTGCCTCTTCGACCATTCTCTCAGTCTCATCCCAGTGTCCCACGAAACGTGCCTCCTGTGTATGACCCGGCCTGTCCTCGGATTCTCTCTTGCCTTCCCCCTTGGGTACCTCCTGACCGTACTGAAATCGACCCGGCTTGACGACCACGCTTCCATATTCCCATAACCACCCACAACTCACACAGGAAACCTGACCAGGGGGCCGCGACCGACGTGTCGGGCGCCGCTTAAGCCCAAATCCCGCTTTGAGGGGTCACTGGCAGAAAACCCCCGGCATGGTTAGACTCCGCGCCCCTGTGTCAGGTCGAGCCAATTCCCGAGTTGGTGGGAAACGTATTACAGTTGTGACACACTGTTTCAGACTGTAAAGCGCAACATCATTTTCTGCACTGTATAAGAAACTGTTATTAATAATAATAATAATAATACATTAATAGAGTAGATGTTTTCCCCAACACTGCCTTGGTTTCCTTTACTGTCTCTTTCTTACCTCCTGTCTATATTTTTACAGCACCCTCTTATTCATTATATTTCTTCTTCATCATCTATTTCTATTATCAGCAACTATTTTTTTATTATATAGATTATGCTTAACATTACCTTTTGTTATTTTCATCTTACCTATTGTATGTTTTCAAGATGTCCTCACCTTTTTATTTTTACCTTCTGTAAGAGGCTATGTGCCTCCTTCCTTTCTTCTATACTTTTATACATTGGTGGTGGTGGTGAATATTACAATGTTGTTATTGGGTAATCATGGATATGGAGAATCTGGGTTTTCAAAATGAGGTGGTATGTAAGCCAGTAAAATAAAAGTTATGACCGGATTGGCTTGTACTTTATCTCTCCCCACTTCATCTGTCTCCAATGCTTGACACATCTGCCCATAAGTTTGGGAAATAATGAAGTGTTAGCAGACTGTAGTCAGACCAACTGTCATTATATGGCTATGTGATGACATCATTTTTGTCAGCATTACATAGATAGATGGGCTGATGTTGACGTGCATTGTGTACAGAGGGCAAGTATGGATCATCACTTTATTGGTAGGCAGATGCAGGAGATCCAGCCATACTTCCAAGGGTCCGGGGGACTACCCAAAAAGTGAGGAGTCTCCTGAACCATCGCACAGATTTTTAGTGTACACAGGCAGACTTGTATATTATAATGTAGTAAGCATCTGCAGTAGCGCACGCAGGGGGGGTTTCTGGGTACCCAGAAACCCCACCAGGAGTCTAAGGGCCCTAGGCTGAAAGCTGAGGGTCCCCTCTTTCCATGGGTACAAGAATTTAAAAAATTGGGAACCGGAGATATCTTACTTCAAAGCAGTGGTCCCTATCCAAGCCTGTTAATTGCTCTTCCCAGTCAGATATTTCAGGTTCTGTCTGACTCAGATACACAATCATACAATGCGTCTGTGCGAACACAGTGGAGAAAGCCGAGCGGCACGAGAGGGGTGAGATAGCGCTGCGGCGCACATACTTTTAGCATTGACTGTGTTTATTATATTGTGCCGTGCAACCAACACCAAGTGGAGGCAGGACGGACACTGTTACCCAGCTACCAGACAGAAGTCCTTGCCCTCCGCATGCACGGGCACTAACAGAACAGCGCCATTTGACATTGGTCCTTTATTTTTACTATAGCCCTCATTTGAGAACCTTAAGCAAATCTGGACATTTGCCAATAAATTCAGTTACTATACTGGGACTCAAATACCTCTAAATTTGAGGAACCAATCTCCAACTTCTGGCCATGAATAACCCCCAGAGCTAGATTTAATGGTGCACCATTTATGTGATTTTTAATGCATTGTATGATTGTGTATTTGTTGTTTTAATATCGTGTTTTGTTTTGTTTTTTAATAAATTGTCCAAATTCTTGTTCACCCTTGAGCGCCCTGCAATTTCTTTCTTGTGTATTTTGTTTTTAGAGGGTGGCGATCCTCTTTTGCGGTGGCTGCAGGGGAGCAAGATACAACACCTGGTCCCTAGCGCCAAAGACCTTACTCTTCTTGTTTCTGTCTGACTCAGAGTTTCTCTGAGGGTTTATTCCAAAAGCTGGGACTCTCCACCATTGGTGGACACTAGGAGCTTGTCTCTACTGTTCCCAGAACCAGAGATATCAGCCTTCCAGCAGCTGGTTACTGCTCCAGCTCCACACACCTGGTATGTAGTATTATATACTTGTGGGCAGATTACTCTGCCTCCTGAACTCTGATGACCTAGTCCCCAGTACCATTAGTAGGTGGGGCTCTCTAGTTTTTAAATCCATTAAAATCTAATAAATGTATTTCTGGGAACTGGAGATATCTGCAGTCAAGCAAGCTGTCCTCCCACCAGAAAATTATGAATAATGAGCCCACTCCACTATACACCCCTCCTCTGCATATTAAACATCCTCTACCACCCTGGAAGTTATGTATCAGGTCCCCTTCATTCAGCCCAGTGCCCCCTTCTCCCACCCCATCTCCCACCATCTGTGCAGTAAAGGGGTAATTAATGGAAATTACTGATCCAGGCGCTACATGCTGAGCAGTTGATATAATACCCCCTACCACCCGCGGGACATGAAAGCTTCCCCCACCCCTACCGCTGGAGGATCAGTAGTGGCCCCAATACATTGCTATGCCCAGGGGTCTACACTGCTGTTGACGCCCCTGTATGTATATATATATATATATATATATATATATATATATATATATATGTATATATGTGTGTGTGTATATAGATATATTTTTTATTATTATTATTATTATTATTATTATTATTTATATACATTTGGTCTATCTATAATACTTTAACTGACCCGGCATATACTGGGTCACCTAAGTGTCCATCTCTGTGCTTTGCTCCGCCCCTCTGGAAACCCCCTTCTGAGAATCCTGCGTTTGCCACTGATCTGGCCGCGGGCAGACAGAAAATCATCAGCAGGAGTCGTAGAGATCCCTGGGTGCAAATCTCCTCCCTCCCCCACCCCCCCTCCTCCCTTCTTTTCTTTACTTTCTTTTTGACATTCTACTTCCTTTTATAACCGGTACATCTTATTATGGGTACTAATTACATTGTCAATGTTTGATTGTTGAATACTTCCACATCATACCCTGAAAGACGGACTCAGCACCCAACGCCTGTATTTGTCTTTATTGTTCACTTGAGTGCATTACATTGCATTGTTTCATTTCTGAGATGTATTGTGATTTTCTTTAATAAAAATTGATTGCACAAAAAAAGAAAATCATCAGCAGATATGCATCAGAGTACCCCCAAACCCCCCCTGTGTAATAAGCTGGGCAATAGCATACTAGCAGCTTTACCTTGTTGCTGATTAGATGCTTGGTACACTTCTTATTAATAACTGTTTAAACATAATTTTGCTTACATATGTTTAATACTACAGTGAAATCTGGTCCATGGGCTGATCACCTATCACTATAGTTATCATGGATACAGTATACAGTATCATTTATTCAGCTTGTGTCAGGCACTAACACAAGCCCTTATATTGGGTAGTTTCAATTTAACAGTGCACCAAATTTGTGTGTTGTAGAAAGAAGCTACAGTGTATGATGACCTCTGCTGGACATTGTTAGCATGAAGTTTATTTTACTAATTTTTACTTTCATATATAATATTAGTAATCCCGCACAAACCAAAAGCTTTAAAGAGTTGCCTCTGTGAGAGAGATAAAGAGATGTAGTTTCACCGCTGCCAACAGATGGCAGAGTTTCAGAGACACACAGACACTAGACATATATATATGTGAAGAAAAGATAAATTAAGCGCACAAATCAGCAGAATGCGTACAAATATTTACTTATAATATGTTGACGTACATATGGGTTAACGTAGAAAAGCTTGCCATAGACAATCACACGGTGGCACTGCAGGACATGTACAGATGTAACATCAGCGCTCCACAGGATGATCAGTCACCAGCAGGGTACATACCTCCCAACTTTTCATATGAAGAAGTAGGGACACTCGCGCGGCGCCCGAAAAGGGGGCGTGGCGTATGCAAATGAGGGCGCGGCTTATGCTAATTAGCCGCGACCTCATTTTCATACGAGAATAGACGCTGTGCGCATGCGCACAGCGTCTATTCTACTACATTGGGGGGTCTCCCAACTGCCACCCCCCCGCAGCGGGACAATGCCTGCCGCGGGTGGGACGTCGGGACAGGACCCGAAAATCGGGACTGTCCCGACGGAATCGTGACAGTTGGGAGGTATGAGGGTACAGAAGCCAGCAGCCGCCGGACGGAAAAGTACCAGTGTTCTGGGCTGTGGCAAGCCTCCACTGTGAGGAGAACTGGGCATGACACATGGCCATGCCCCCAAAATGCCATACAACAGTGGCCATTTCAAACACCATGTTTAGATGGCCTATAAGCTTATATATTACCAACTTTCTATGCAAGTTTTTATTTACATGCGTGAGCCAGTGGCCTCACATGCACAGTAACTTTGCCTTGGGATATATACAGTATCTCATTGGTCAGGATGCAGGCGGTCAAATAACCAGCCCCAGCACGCCGATACAGAGAATCGCAACAAGAACTCTGTTAGTAACGTAACCCCTCCACCAAGTGCCTAAACCTAACCCCCTCTCCCAGCAGCCTACCCCCCCTCCCCTGCAGCCTAACACTAAGTTACCCCACTAGTACCTAAACCTCCTACCCCCCTCCCCCCTTTCCTAACTGTGCTTCAGCCTACCCCGCATACTTACCGATCGAGATGCCAGCTGTTGGCATTCCGGCGTTGGCATCCTGATCCTTTTTGAAGTTCCGGCTAAAAAGTTCTGATGGCAGTTGAGATGCCGGTATTAAATATAATGACGCCGGCATCTCAGCCACATCCGCTTGGAAACACCTCAATAAAAAAATGGCACTAAAAAATGATTTCAACCTGATGTGAAGAGGAATGCTTATTGTCAGGGACACTGAAAACTTGTTTTGTAAATAGGTGTCTGATTAAATGTTACAGTAGTATATGTAATTTGGTATGGTGTAATGAGAACTGTTGTCAGTCATCATATGACATTACAACGGTCTCTGTGTATATGTTTTCCTTAGTAATACTTACTTAGTAATATGTACAGTACAGCACATCAGACACACCCAAGTGCACTCCTAGGCAACTTCCCAATATACACAGACTACACTATACCTACCAATGGCACAAAAGTATAAGCTGCCAGTCAGATGTGCAGTACTTTCCAGTGAGCCACACTGGTCACTAGGCAGCAATATATCACCATAGGAGTATTAATGGTACTTATGTAGTATCTGGGCGTCCGATTTAGAAATCGGATCGCATCGCATCGCATGTGACCAAATCGTATGCGATGCGATGGTCAAGATTCTTCCATAGGATTCAATGTTAAAATGGTCTGAGTCCATTTTAACATAGAATTCAATGGGAAAAGGGGGTCCTTTTCCTTTCCCCACTATCCAAGTGGGCATGGAGTTGGATATAAACCTGTGGCGAGCGTAGCGAGCCACCGAGCCCGAAGCGTGGCGAGCGTAGCAAGCCCCGCGAGGGGACACAGAATACTTTTTAAGAAATATGCGTCCGTTCGCCACGCTTCGGGCACGGTGGCTCGCTGCGCTCGCCACGCTATATAAAATCAACTCTATGCCCACTTGGATAGTGGGGAAATGAACAGGACCTTCTTAACATTGAATCCTATGCAAAATCGCATTGAATCGCATCGCATCGCATCTGATTGTATGCCTTAAGGTAAGGCATACAATCACAAAATCGGACGCCCAGATACTACATAAGTACCGTATTAATAGTATCTAGGAGAGATCGTGTTCTTATCTCTATCCGCCAGATAGTCTGTGCGGAATGGGATCATTGGGTCAACCTAATGATGGTCGACAGTCATTAGGTCGACACCGTTGGGTTGACATACTGGAAGGTTGACAGGTGTCTAGGTCGACATGGCTCAAGGGCGAGAGATGTCTAGGTCAACATGGGACAAGGTCCACAGGTGTCTATGTCAACATAGTGGATGGTAGGGCATGAAATACCGCCTGTCGGCACATGTTGGCTCAAAAAAAAACCATGTCGACCTTTTGACTGTTGACCTAACCCATGTTGACCTAACATGGGACAAGGTCGAGGGGTGTCTAGGTCTACACATGCGTTAGGTCGACATAGGTTAGGTTGACAGTCAAAAGGTTGACATGAGGTTTTTACTGTTTTTTGAGCCACCATGTGCCGACAGGCAGTATTTCAGTATTGCCTTACCATCCACTAGGGTGGTGGGAGAAAATAATAGCGTAGCAAGGCACTGAGCCCGAAGCATGGCGAGTGCAGCAGGCTTAGCGAGGGGACACGGTGCACTTACAACTCCATGCCGACTAGGTTGACATTCAGGTAAAAAAAACAGTGACAGCCCCCCTGTTGACCTTTTGATTGTCGACCTAACCCATGTTGACTAACGCATGTGTCGACCTAGACATCTGTCGACCTAGACATCTGTCAACCTTGAGGCATATAGACCTAGACACCTGTCGACCTTCCAGTATGTCAACCCAACAGCGTCGACCTGATGGCTGTCAACCATCTTTAGGTGCATAATAAATTTACTACCGTTTATCTTTCTGGTGGTGCATAATTCATTTACTACCGTATATATATATAATATCTTTCTGGTGGGGCATAATAAATTTACTACTGTATATCTTTCCGGTGGTGCATAATTAATTTACTACCGTATATATAATATCTTTTTGGTGGTGTCTAATTATATTACTACCGTATGTATAATATCTTTCTGGTGGTGCATAATTAATTTACTACCGTATATATATATATATAATATATTTCTGGTGGGGCAGAATTAATTTATTACCGTATATCTTTCTGGTGGTGCATAATTAATTTACTACTGTTTATCTGGTACTTGTGTATTATCACGGCGCCCACGATTTCCATCGCAGGGCATTGTACAATGAAAAATTGCGTCGCATCGATGCGATATGATCGCATGCGATGTAACGCGATTTCACACGATTTTTAATTGTACAGGCACCCAGATGCCTTATTACCATGTTAAATGCCCCCCCAGACCCGATTTTTAATTGTATACCCACCCTCATGGGTCATGAGTATGTGAAATGCCCCCCCATTGTTAACGCCACCCCACTATCAACGCCAACCCGAAGCATGGCGAGCGCAGCGAGCCCGCGAGGCGCGGCGGTGCGCATCCTCCGACCTTTTCATACCCCAACTATCCACGTCGGCCGAAGCGTGGCGAGCGCAGCAAGACACGGATTACTTCACATGTATTCCGCGTCCCCTCGCGGGGCTCACTGCGCTCACCACGATTCGGGCTTGGTGGCTCGCTGCGCTCGCCACACTGTATAAAATCAACTCCACACCGACGTGGATAGTGGGGGTATAAAAAGGTCGGAGGACGCATACCACCGCCCCTTGCGGGCTCGCCAGGCTTCGGGTTGGCGCTCATAGTGGGGGGCCGTTAACAATGTGGGGGCATTTAACATACTCATTAGCCATCAGGGTGGGTATACAATTAAAAATCGGGTCTGTGGGGTGCCATTTAACATGGGAATCAATGGGAAATTGCGTCACATCGCATGCCATTGTAATGGCATGCGATGCAATTTTAAAATTGTATACTCAGCCCGGGAGAAGGCTGAAATCGGGCCCATTGCATGCCATGGCATACCTTAATTAGTGGTATGCGATGGGTGCCGTCATAATACACAAGTACCGTTTATCTTTCTGGTGGTGCCTAATTAATTTACTATGTACATCTTTCTGGTGGGGCCTAATTCATTTACTACCGTATATCTTTCTGGTGGTGCATAATTAGTTTACTACTGTACATCTTTCTGGTGGGGCCTAATTAATTTACTACTATATATCTTTCTGGTGGTGCCTAATTAATTTACTACCGTATATATCATTTATTTCTAGTGGTGCCTAATTAATTTAATACCGTATATATAATATCTTTCTGGTGGTGCCTAATTAATTTACTACCGTATATATATAATATCTTTCTGGTGGTGCCTAATTAATTCACTACCATATATATAATATCTTTCTGGTGGGGCATAATTAATTTATTGCCATATATAAAATACCTCTGTATTGGTGCATCTATTGCTGTATATACTTGCACTACAGTGGTGCTGTCCTGTGGTGCAATATATTGCATTACTCCACAAAAATAATGGAGATCCAAAAGATGGAGAATCAATTAGGGAAAGATGAAGGGCCGCTTCCTCTTACTTCTGAATCTGCTGCAAATGCAAGTAGTAATGATGACATAAACGATGATATGCCATCAACATCGTCTGCCAAGGCCAACGTCCAGTGTCAAAGTACGGGGCATGTAAAATCCAAAAAGCCAAAGTAGAGTAAAAGGAGGACCAATAAAACTTTAAATTCAAATCATTGGAGGAGAAACGTAAAATTGGCAATGTGCCATTTACGACATGGAGTGGCAAGGAACGGTTAACGCCCAGGCCTGTATTCATGACTGGTGGTTCAACTACACATGACCATGCAAGCCCTCCTACTCCCCCTCAAAAACACAGCAAACATCTCTGCCTACTAAAGAAGATACGTTATCACAAACCCCCAAGGAGAGTGCAAGGGTGTTGGTGGTTGCAATGCCTGATGTTCCCATCGCTGTATGGTAAGAGGTGGTTCTTTCCACCAGTTTCAGCTCTCCCTCTGCATATGCTGGAAGGATCACCCACAGTGCAGTTCCTGATTTAGATAATGAAGTTGTCAATGTTGTAGACCGAGAGGAAGATATTGATGTAGCTGGCGCTGAGGAGGAAGTTGACGAGGAGGATGCTGAGGTGGTTTACTTAAATGAGGCACCAGGGGGGGAAACAGTTGTTGTCCATGGGATGAAAAAGCCCATCGTCATGCCTAGGCAGAGGAGGACCAATAAATCCACCTCTACGGTCTGGAATTTTTTTTCATCTGAATCTGGACAACAAATGTATTGCCATATGTAGCTTATGTAAAGCTCCAATAAGCAGGGATAAGGATCTTGCCCACCTAGGGACATCCTCCCTTATACGTCACCTGAAGACCCTTCATAAATCAGTGTTTAGTTCAGGAACTGTGGCTAGCAGTCCATGGACACCTAAATCCCTTGGTCCTCCTGTTGGAGCCAAGTGCCTGTAAAGCACACCACCAACTCCCTCCTCATCAATTTCCTCCTCGATCCGGATCGGGGGGGGGGGGGGTCCTGCAGGCCATGTCACCAGCATGACTGACTCATCTTCTATCCAAGATTCCTCCGGAGGATCCTGCAGTGCTACGCCTACTACTGCCGCTGTTGCTGGGAGTCGGTCATCATCCCAGAGGGGAAGTCGTAAGACTGCTATGTCTTTCACTAAGCAATTGACCGTCCAACAGTCATTTGCCATGAGGACAAAATACAACAGCAGTCATCCTATGGCAAAGCAGATAACTGCGGACTTGACAGTTATGTTGGTGCTAGACGTGCATCCAATGTCTGCCATCAGTGGAGTAGGATTTAGACGGTTGATGGAGGTATTGTGTCCCCGATACCAAATCCTGTCTTGATTCCACTGCACTAGGCAGGCGATACTCGGGATATACAGGGATGTCATAAAAAGTGTCCTCATTGCCCTGAAAAATGTGTCTGTACCCACTGTTCACTTAACTACGGACAGGTGGACAAGTGGGTGAGGGCAAACTAAGGACTATATGACTGTGGCAGCCCACTGGGTAAATGCATCGCCTTCCGCAGCAGCAGCATCTCCTGTACGCCAGCTCCTTCCAAGACAGGCTACGCTGTGTATCACCGGTTTGAGGAAGAGACACAATGCCGACAACCTCTTAGAGAAACTGAGGGAAATCATCTCCCAGTGGCTTATCCCCCTTTGACTCTCCTGGGGATTTGTGGTGTCGGACAACGCCAGTAACATTGTGCGGGCATTACACATGGGCAATTTCCAGCACGTGCCCACACAGTAAATTTGGTGTTGCAGCATTTCATCAGAAGTGACAGGAGCGTGCAGGAGATGTTTGCGGTGGCCTGCAAAATTTGCGGACACTTTCGGCATTCTGCGACTGCCTGCCGAAGGCTGGAGCAGCAGCAAAAACACCTGAACTTGCCCTGCCATCAGCTTAAACAAGAGGTGGTGACGCGCTGGAACTCCACTTTCTATATGCTGCAGAGGATGGAGAAGCAGCAAAAGGCCATTCAAGCCTACACGGCCACCTACGACTTAGGCAGAGGAGCGGGGCTGCACCTGACTCAAGCACAGTGGAGGCTGATTTCCGTGTTGTGCAAGGTTCTCCAGATGTTTGAACTAGCCACACGTGAAGTCAGTTCCGACACTGACATCATTAGTCAGGTAGTTCCCCTGATCAGGCTGTTACAGAAGCAGCTGTAGAAAGTGAAGGAGGAGCTAAAGTGTGATTCCGCAAAGCATGTCGCTCTTGTGGATAAAGCCCTCCATACGCTTTGCCAGGATACGAGGGTGGTCAGTCTGGTAAAGTCAGAGGAATACATTCTGGCCACTGTGCTCGATCCTTGGTTTAAAGCGTATGTTATGTCAAAGACAATTCCATCTTGCATTACCATTCATTAATCCCACTGAGAGTCATTGATATGTGAGATAAGTTGACTCGTCTTTAATCACATACAACTGTTTGCGCTCAAGTGGTAATAATCACAGAGCTGACCAATTCCACTGCTGAGAGTCATTGATTGCTCCACGAATCGCCAATGCTCCTTGGCTGGTCATCGCCTGGTTATGTCTGGTCAGTAGGTTCCATTCCATTCTAATGCCGTACATATAATACCTCTCTGCTGGTGCATCTACTGCCTTAGATTGGGTGTTACAGGTGTCTCTGGGAAGCCATTCTGCAGTGTCATTAATGGGGCACTGTACCTTAAGCACAGATAACACGTACATCACTGTCACATTCACAGACACTGTAATGCAGAGGGGTATATGCTCTATATTATTCCGTTTCTGCCACTGTCTGCAGAAGGCTGCCGAATTGCCCACTGCTCCTCGGCTGGTGGTAAACACGATCAAGCCAGATAGTGATCTTATTGGATATTAAACTGATAAAAACAGATACACAGCACAGCACACTCGCAGACCAACTCAGTGCTGCACCAATCGCCCACTGCTCCTCGGCTGGTCGCCACCTGTGGTCAGAAGGTTCCACCCCTTTGCAGCTATTGCATTGCTGCACCAATCGCCCACTGCTCCTCGGCTGGTCGCCGCCTGTGGTCAGAAGGTTCCACCCCTTTGCAGCTATTGCATTGCTGCGCCAATCGCCCACTGCTCCTCGGCTGGTCGCCGCCTAAGGTCAGAAGGTTCCACCCCTTTGAAGCTATTGTATTGCTGCACCAATTGCCCCCTGCTCCTCGGCTGGTGGTAAACTCGATCAAGCCAGATTGGGGTCTTTTTGGGGCCTAGTTTTTCAAACTGCCATCCTGTCTGCCGCTGCAGTGCCACTCCTAGATGAGCCATGTGTTTGTGCCGCACACTTGTGTGGCTTAGCATAGTTATCCAGCTAACTCGGTGCAACCTTTTGCCCAATATTGTGAGGTGTGAGGTGTGCATAATAGACTGGAAATGAGTGGAAATTAATGTTATTGATGTTAATAATAGCGTAGGAGCAAAAAAAAAAAACAAATTCTGTGATTTTAGCAGTTTTTATGCTTTTTTTTTTTAAAACAAATCAAAACCCAAAACGTTTAGGGGGTGTTTTGGCAAAACCCATTAGAACCCAAAACCTGAAGGTAATCAGAACCCAAAACTCAAAACGCGAAAAGTGGCCGGTGCACATCCCTACTTTTAATTACCAAAAAAGCATGTTTCTAGGCATGACATATTTAATGTTATACTCTGCATACTCTTAGCATATCTATATTCACACGTCATTATATGTGCGTCTTAAGGATTATATAATCACCTGCACATTGCATTATGCATTTACATTTTATAGTTTATATAGTTGGTTGAATGGTTGCTGACCAGAGAGGAGGTTAGAGACAGTAATTTGGAGGCATTAGACTTTGGACTATGAGTAGTGATACTGGCCACCAGGGCCGGACTGGCCATCTGGCACTTAAGTCTATAGGTCAACAAATATTTGTTGACAGTGATTAGGTCGACACATATGAATGGTCGACATGCACTAGGTCAACATTAATAAAAGGTTGATTCAAGCAAAGGCCAACATGGAAATGGTGGACACAGGAAAAGTCGACACAAGGGTTTCATGGTTTGGATCTATGTCAATGTGGACACCGTATAAGTGTACCGCGTTCCCTCGCATGGCTCACTGTGCTCGCCATGCTTCAGGCAAGGTGCCCCGCTGCGCTCGCCATGCTTTGGGCACGGTGCCTCGCTGCGTGCCAGAAGTGCTCTATACCAACAAGAACAAGTTTTTTTTTTTTTTTTAATCGTGAAAAACTCATGTCGATCTTTTCCTGTGTTGACAATTTCCATGTTGGCCTTTTGCTTGTGTCGACCTTTTGTTAATGCCAACCTAGTGCATGTCGACCATATTTAGGTGTCGACCTAATTACTGTTAAATAATAGTGGTGGACCTAGTGACTGTCCACCTAGACACTGTCGACTTGTCAACAGGATACCATATACTACTAGTCACAAATGTTAGAACATCCCCATTTTTCTAGCTGTTATTGAAATGTTGCAAAAACCTGAAATGGTATAAAGTTAAAGGTACGCCCATACGGTACATTTTGTCCTCGATGCGTTTTGTAATAGATTGCATCACATCTAGTTCAAACCTCATGCAATACGCTAAAAACAGTGTACGATATGAACTAGATGCGATGCGATGTGATCTAGTACAAAATGTACTTCCTGCACAAACTGTTTTGACTTGTAATATGCGATGAGCGGGAGCGCGCATTGCATCGCAAATCAAAAGAAACATGGTGCGATGTGATCTACACGTGATGCGTTTCAAACTTAAGGTCCCCATACAGTCCATTTTGTACTTTGAGATGCGCGCACCCGCGCATCTCATCGTACAGTACAAAAAGTGCTGCACATACTTTTTGTACTCGTTTTTCATTGCATTGCATCACATCGCATTGCATGCACAATGCATACATAAGGCATGCGATGTGTACTATATAAGTACAAAATGGATCCGTTAAGCGGACTGTGTATGGGGACCTTAAAAAGTTTAAAACACATGCGATTATCGCACCGTATGTGGGCACCACTAGGCTTAGCATGCTATCCCTTTAAACTGGGACAATCATGAATTACACAGGTTCTGTGGATGGCTGACTTCAAACCAGCATTTCACCTGCTTTTATTCAGCCACGAAGCCTGTAAAATTCAAGTCTGTACCTATTTCAGGGAACAAGTAATGGGCTAAAACTTACAGCTGTTCTGCAACATAAAATAGAGGCCTGCCTGGACCACAAAGCAATGCCAGTGTCAGTGGCGGAATTTGTGGAAAATATAATTTGACCCCCCTTCTCCACCCTAACTCAAGTTAACAATATGCAAACATGGCTGTGGGGAGCAGGAAGAGAGGCATGGAAGGTCTTATGAACCAGTGAATCTAAATGTCAAATGGCTCATCACACAAAATGGGGGGGGGGGGGGGGATAAAACTTCCCAGGAAATGTAATAAAAATGGAACGCTCTGGACCATATGGGGTGGCTGTAATCTTACCCTTTCCCATGTCCCCTGTGATAGCTATCACAGGCACCCTCCGGAGTCGACACCCCCCCCCCCCCCCCCCCCCCCCCGTAAGGCACCCCCAGACACAAGCTCTGGAATACAGAGTTTAGTAGTCTGGTCCGGCGTTCCGGGGTACAGTCCGGTTCCAGTTTTGACTAGTCCCTACTTCCTGGGCATGTTTAAGGCAAAATAGCCCAAAAGCAATCTACCAGTCCAACAAATTTGTGAAAACTTGTACAACAGTGTTGGGAAGAAGTTCCCAAAGAATATTTGATTTGCGTTGTAGAAAGAACGCAGTGGAGGCACTCAGTGGTGGTCTTTGCAAGAATCAGCTACTCTGATGCATCAATCATTTAGTTTCAATTTTGATAAAAAGATTCCAAAATTTCTCATGTTCAATGGTATACATACAGTATGACTCAGAGTACAACTCAATAAAAGCTGAAAAATGTAGGATTTCCAAAACTTTTGACTGGTAGTGTAAATTCCTATACACACTCACAGCATGACATTCCTATACACATAGAATACCATTCTGATAATAAATAGTACTCCTATCTTGTCTACTAAACACGGGACTAGTTGTGTCTCTATGGCTATCGCTGAAGCCACAAGTCTGGCACTTGCAGTTCCTCAGGCTGGAGAGTAGCCCCCCACCCCAGGATGCCGTGTCCCCCCCCGCCCCGATGCGGCCCCCCTGCTGCCCCCTGAGGCGGCTGATGTCCTACCCGCAGGTGCAGATCTCGCAGATACATTTGCGCTTCATGTCTCCGGTGCTGTAGTGCGGCGATCACTAAGCGGTGCCGCTGTCAGAGATGTCCCCTGGTAACTAGGCAAGCGGGCAGTAGCCTAGCAACGACTGCGCGTCTGTCAACAGGGCGGAGCTGCGTGATGACGTCACGGAGAAGGACGTGATGTGCTCGCTGCTGCCTGGTTCCGGGTGTGGGAAATAGCACATGTTGGAGTGGTGACGGCGCTGTCAATGTTTATGAGTGGCTTCAGAGGGACTGGTGAGTGCCGGTGGTTTCTCAGCAGCTACCAGTTTTGTTGTAGAGCAGCCTTGCCTGTATTTTACCTTTGGCATTGTCTTCCCCCTATTCCTGCTCTCATGCCAAACTGCCCCAACTTTTCTGCAGCTGGGGCCGGTTTTCCCAAACACTACGTTTGAAGAGAAGGTGCTGACAATTCACAGTTTCTCCTACTTCTGCTTCTGTACAGTTCATGATGAAGGTAGTACAGGCGACATCACATGCTCACCTGTCAGCCCCAATCTGACCTGATGTACCCGTACACTAGTACAGAGGTTCCCCATCGCAGTCCAAAGGCTCCCTAATGGTCCATGTTTTAAGTATATCCATGGCAACACAGGTGACATTTGATTTAACCATCTGTGCTGAGCCATGGACATACTATATACTGTATTCTATAGAAAAGCTATATACAGTAATACAGATTTATTTAAATGTGGTCATTGCATACGTATGCATGCATTCACATTGGATGTTGCATGCATGGTGTTACGCCTTTCAATGTCACCGGTCACCTACTGAGTACATACATGTGGGGCATGTTGCATGCATCACCAGTCTCCTACATGTGGGGCATGTTGAGACCGATGTACACCCGCCTAGCTTATTGCACTCCACTAGCGACTTGATGAAGGTAAAGTGGCAGCTGAATATGACAGACATGATGATTGGAGGTACAGGCGTAACCAGGCTGATCACACCCGCACCTATTAGTGATGTGTGTGTGTGTTTAATAATCGCACCCATAGACTATATTTGCATGTGTGATAAGTTGTTCTCGCATGCATACGCATCATGGGCTGGATGAAAGCGGCTACATCTATACTGGTAGATGGAAGAGAAATAGTGGTTGACAAAAGACATGCATGGCAGAAAGAAACTAAGGACTAGAGAGAAAAAGGCTGAGGGTTAAGAAGGGCAGTAGTAGAAGAATTGGTAAGAGGGAGCGTGCTCAGTAGATGTTTGGGGGTAGGGTCAGTAGGGCAGGTGGAGAAGTTGAAGAAGAGCATGGACCTTATGCACTAAGAGAAGGTTATGAAGCACACAAGGAGCCCAATTCCGAGCTGAATTCATGTGCAAAGGTTTATAAAGACTCATATGGTGCATGCGCTACACAAGGTGTACACATAAATGCACAGTTGTGATCAAGACAGACTGTATCACGTGGCTCGCCATGCTTCGTGGGCCACTTTACCATTCCCAGTATGAGTCCACGTGGACCTTTTCATGTGTTCACCATTGCCATGTCAACCTATTGTTTGTGTGGACATTTTGACCATGTGGTGTCAATCTATTGACTGTCGACCTAGACATTGTCTTTCAGCCATCCGTACACCAAACTGATGGTGGTGTATAAGGATGCAGCAATTAGTATTGCAGTGTGCATGGATCCTAACGGCCTTAGGAACCTACAGTATATAGAAGTTCCCTCTGGCTATGGCATTTCGTTACTGACTAGTGGAGCCCTGGGCAGGCTTTAAAGAAACATGGGACTTCTACATCTTTTATCTCCTGTAGTTTTGGAATCAGGACTGGTCCAAGAGCCGAATGGTGGTTCTTGAAATAAGGGGTACACCTTGTAAATTTTTCCCTGTGTTTTTGGAATCCGCACTGGCTCAAAGAGCCCAGGACTGGTTATGCTGAGGAAGGGGGACCCCACGCTGTTTTTCTCTTTCATTTTAACTGTATCTTTTACTTTTACACATAAAAGCATCAATCAGATCCATGCATTGCTTGAGGGTCGGCCGTGTTTGGATGCTGGTAAACTTGGGAGCTGACTGGCTAGTTGCCTCTCACTCTCCATTTTATCACTTTTTGAAGCTTGATGCAACTGGCCCTTAGTGCATTCACTAAATATCTGAGCTGACGTTAGCAATGTTTGGCACTGCCCATCGCTGTAGGGTGTACCCATGAAGTGATTTGTGCTTAATCTCTAAGCAATCTAGACAGATCACTTAGAAAATAGGCATAAATAGCCCTGAATGTATGCCCCCCGTACAAGCTCAAACCAGCTGCTTCTCTTTTCTGAATCTGCAAATTAGTACAACATTTTGAAAACATCACATTAAGAGCAAAGTTATTACTGCGTATTGACAGACAATAAGATGACTGCACAGCTGGCCTGCTTAGAAACATCTGGCCATGCCTCCTGGTGATGCAGGAAACCATCACCAGGGGGGTGTGGTCAGTTAGTGACAGTTTCAGCCAGTAGGTTGCAGCGAGGAGAGAAGCAGCATATTGCTGGCGACAGAGATGGATCCCCAGAAGGGTGAACAGCAAGAAGTCATTGTTAACTCCAGATAAGGAAAGGTAAATAGTGCAGCTCAAGTACTGTGCTGGAGTCCATGCCAAGGTAATACAAATAAAGTTCTTTTGTATGCAATTGAGACCTGGTCTGGTATCTGTTTTACTGTAATGCCTGTTAGCACTCCACCACCTGCTTACTGTGTCCACTTATGTAAGTTGTTGTCACACCCACATCAGCAGAATCTCTGTGGTTACCTGTGACCATACCCATATGCTAGTCAAAACCATGGCAATTGATAATGTGAAGGAGATACCTCTTCTGCATAACTTCTGATCTGTTACTGACAGTGGGAGCCATTGAGTTGGATTGCATATGTCGGGGACATCTGGCATAATTTGGATGTTGTTTGTAATTTCATTTGTGGATCAGGCCAGCATAATGGGCCTGAAGCACCCACTGCCCATTGTGGATGCAGTTGTGTGATTCCCCCCCCCCCCTTTCTGTGCGTTCGCCTAAGTTGCACTAGCCATGTATGCTGATGGTGTCCGTACGTAGTCGCAGTTGTGATTTCAGACGTATGCACAGAGAAGTATTTTAAAAATGTAGTGGGCTGGGATACACCAATCTGTATTACTACCGTCTTTCCCCGATAATAAGACACTGTCTTATTTTTTTTTTTCCCTCAAAAAAGACCATAGGTCTTATTTTCGGGGGAGGGCTTATTTTATTCCCCACTGCGCCTTTAAAACATTCCACACTGCGCCTTTATGAAATGCCCCCCAAATGATCCATAATTTATGGTAATGTGTCGGTATTTTACATGCCCCCACCTGTTTAACTTGATGTCCGTTGATGGCGCTGTGTGGTGAGCAGCAGCCAGCCAGTTCAGCCGCGTGATGTGCGCGGCGCGGCGTGACGTCACGCCGCGCCTACCGCAATGCATCCCTGGGAACGGGAGCTGCGGTGCTGCTGGTGAGTAAGAGGAGGTGAGCGGAGGGCAGCGGGGGTCAGCGGGGGTCAGCGGGAGTCAGCGGGGGCTGAGCGGAGACTGCACATATGGTGCACATACAATAACATTGGGAAAATGGTAGGGCTTAATTTCGGGGGAGGGCTTATTTTGGACCAGCGTCCAAAATCTGGGGTAGGGCTTATTATCGGGGTAGGTCTAATTATAGGGGAAAGACGGTAGCGCATGTCTTGGTCCTCCCACATTCAGATGCATAGATGTACATCAGAAAGGGCATTGTAGCAGCACTAGTATAAAATTGCAGATATAGTAGATGTCTGCCAATAGATGCATTCTGCGTCCATCTGTGATTCAGGCCCAATGTGTTTTTGATTGATTGTATTAAATGTTGCATCAAACTAAATTGATTATTTGTTTTCAGATAAAACACCATGAGGCTCGTAAGCTTGGAAAAAATTGTTGCACTGCAAAAGAAAGCGGCCAACATCCGGAATATCTGTATATTGGCTCATGTTGATCATGGTAAGTGGGGTCTAGTTTGTGGTGTAAGCTATGCACTTGAGCTGAGGTTTGCTAATAGCTCCTCTATCCTTACCCTGCATTGGCCTTTGGATAGCCATGTACTACAGTACATGCATGCTCAAATAAAAACCTGGGAGGCTATAAGGAAGCAGCATGCTCCCGGTTCTGCTGGCCCTGTCCTTGCCCTCAGGCCAAATGTATTTGTAGATCTTGTAAATCTTTTTTTTCTTTTAAGTTCTACAAATAAATGAATTTGCAATGAGGGTAATGGCATGACTGGCAGAACAGGGTGCAGTGCTAGACTTTCATGTATCTGCTCCAGTGCATTATGAAATCTATTTATAGATTATCTATAATTCTTGTTAATCACTAAATAAGGTTTATATTCTAGCTGCAGGACTCGTCTTCGCTCTGATATAGATTGTGTCCAGTAAATGGGGGATATTCAATCTCCCGCAGTCATCTCCCGACGGGGGAGATGGCTGCAGGGCTCTATTCAATGTTGTCTTCCCCGACAGTATTGAACACGGGATCTCGGCAGAACAAGCCCGACTTCACAAGCAGTCGGGCCGTTCTGCCGGGAAGTGATGAGCTCCCGGTCAAAGCTTGCGGCCACGCCCCCTTCTCATCCTGCGGCAGGCGGTACATTGAATTCTCAGCCGAGCAGACCGAGAACGGGACAGGGTCACGGCTGTCGGACCAGTTCAACAGCCGTGACCCAGCATTGAATACCCCGTAATGACTGAATATTCTTAATCAGGAAATGTTAGTCAAGATTAGATGCAATAAACCAATGTGTTTATTGTGCAAACAGCAACTTTTCAAATCAGTGTAATTCTTATTCAAGCTCAACCATATATGATGCCAAAAACAGTGTGTACAACCACCTAACATGTGCAAATTTGATAGTGTGGTCGCACATTCGAAAGTGGTATTTATCTTATAAAATGGTCCATGTAGATAAAAAATAGTTCTGGAGATGTTGTAGGGTGAGACAGATACAGAAAAGGAGGGAAAATAGTACAGGGTGAGTATCCCTTATTCAAAATGCTCGCTACCAGAAGAATTTTGGATAACGGATTATTCCGTATTTCAGAATATTTTTATATGTCAATGATGTATCTTGAGGTATCTTGCATTTATGTTGCACAAACACATGAAATACACACAAATATATTTTATTTGTGCCTAAAACAAGGTTTCAAATCATGAAACAATGTTTGTGTATAATCTCTGATACTCAATTTAAATGCCAAACAATCATTTTTGCACATATTTAGCGCCAGTTACTTATCATGTCCTCAGTAGTGCCAGTTACATATGTCCTTAGTAGTGGTTTTAGCAAAAATGAAAAAAAAAAAAAAAAGTTTCACTTTGTAGAATGTATGGTTTTCGGAATAATTTGGATAAGGGATACTCAACCTGTACTGTACTGTTCTTGTTATCGGAACAGATCATCATTGTACCAGTCATTATGGATATTGGTTAAAGGTTTTCTATAAAAGAAAGTGTGTTTCTGGCGAGGATGTGCCACTGTCAGGGAGGCAGGGATGCACTCCTTCTCTGTAAGTAGTGTCTCTGAATGATGACAGGGTTTACAGTTGTGGAGTGATACAGCTGTGGCTCAGTGATGGGGTTTTGCTGACAGTTGGCAGTAGGTGTGTGTGTGTGTGTCCAATCATGTTAGTGGGATCTATCTATCTATCTTATGATATTACTTCACCTGATACAAGTCTGGAAAAATGTACTACACATTGTTGAAAAGTGCATCATAATAGTTTCTGTGATTTTGGAATTTCTCAGATACAGACCGATTTCTAATATGTCTAGATACTAAACAAACTGATTGTACTTTATTAGATTATAATGGTTACTTGTACATAATTGTATTGTTTGACTGAAATCTATTTTGTGCCCTTTAGGGAAAACTACATTAGCAGACTGCCTGATATCCAGCAATGGGATCATCTCTGGCAGACTAGCAGGGAAGGTATGTTTTTCATTTCTGAGGTATTCCTTAGGGAAATAGTTACGCTGCTCTTCACTGCCACCTATCTTATTGTCATTGCAGTTACGTTATTTGGACAGTCGAGAAGATGAGCAGATTCGAGGAATCACCATGAAATCCAGTGCAATATCTCTTCAGTACACATCTGGTACCTTTCCAATATACTGTATATCATTTATACTACCTTTTTTTAAATCTTTCATTTTGCTGTTTAACTTATCATTTAGTAAATATTTAGTAATAATAAATCATCACAAAATATACACAATTTTCTACCAGAAATATTCACAAATCTGTGATTCTTGAATTAGAATCCTTTTTGATTCATCCTTCCCTCCAATCCCTTACGTCACCCATCCAGGAGACAACATTGCCCTTTGTTACACTAATGTTTAATAGTAAACAACGGTCCAAACAGTATGTTAATGAAATCCTGGACACCTCTGCCTGGGAGACCGTCGCTGCTGCATTTAAATAAATTACCCTTCCGATGCCACAATGTACAGTTCTCCTATACTGACAATGTTTGTGTCCAGAACAGATCATTGGATTGGCAGAGCTGCGGTAGGGCGAGGATATGTTAAAAAAAAGGATATATAAAATATGATACCGTTCCTGTCTGGTAGTCATATCCAAGAGATTAAAAAAAAAAAAAAAATATATATATATATATATAAATATATCATTTTTTTTTTATTATATAGAATTTTGGTTTTGTTCCACTAAATTTTGTATTTGAAGCTGGAGTGCTGCATTCTTTATTTTTATACATATTATCTCTAAGCCCTGCACTCTCACCCTAGAACTAGGCGTCTGCTGGGGTGCTATTTACAGAGTACTGCAATGAAGCAGCCCTCCCAATGTAATACCAATGATCCCAGATGGGAAAAACAGCACTCACCAGTCTAGTAGTAATCAAGTCCAAATGTAGTCCGGAAAACGGGTGTTTATTCCTTAGAGAAAAGATGTTTTGGTCCATGTAAGGACCCTTATCAAGGCACTGTACAGCAGTCATCCAAGTAAAAAAAGAATATCGACAATCCTCACCTATCTGGATTGTTGATATTCTTTTTTTACTAGGCAGTGGTTTTTCCTAGGTTTATGCATGGTTTGGTACAAAGCTCTGCAAAGTCTGACACCTTTGGTCCTATCTTTTTGGGAAGGCTCAGTTTCTGAAGAATTTTCTCTAGCAGAAGAAAATCTGACCTTGAATTAGAAAAGTTATTTGTAGTGCTTGTAGGTAAGAATCTTTTTACCTTCCTCTGCACCAAAGACTACTGGTTCTCACAAGTTCCCAAACTTTGTTACCCACAAGGCCACATCTCTCTGTCACTCCTCTATGACCAGAGGTGGTAAACCAAGACAAAAACGATAAGCCCGTCTTCGAGTACTACAAATAAACCGTTGCATTTTGTATCACATCTTTCATTAATGTCAGCCCTGTTCCAGAAAATGAGTGTGCCCACTCATGAGACGGGTGGGTTTGTCTTCTGTGTATATAATTTTCAAAATATTATCAGTTTAGCACTCAGGAACATTACCTTGAATAGGCATTGCTTTGGTTTATTCCCTTTGTGTTCCATATGAAAAGAGCGAATACAGTATTTTTGTGGACACCCTCCCTGTTTTCCCTTGTCCTCTATTTCTGTTTGTTAGTTCTACAGATTTCTCATCATAAATCTATCCATAAGTAATCTACAATATTTGGGCGGGGGGTAGTCTATGTTGGCTGATCTTTCCAAAAGGCGGAAAAATCAGCCATCAGCATTCAACATCGGTTGTTTTTCAGCCAGGACTCTCCTCATGCAGATTCTGCTTTGTTTAAAGTGGAATCAGCATTACTGAACATAGCCGCTAAATTGTTGAATCCATGGCTATTTTCGCCAATCCACGGAGCTTTCCACAGCCAGAAATATGGACCCAACATTGAATAGGTTGAATATGAATTCGACCTAATCTTGTCTGAAACGGCTGGTATTTCCACTTGACGGAAATATCATCCAGGAATGAAAACCCCCTTGAACGCTAGGCATTACCTCATTATTTTCTGCTTATTTATTGACAAACCATAGATTTGAATATCCATGATTATTGTCATCGTAATCCTCCATCATATTTTTGTAGGTGAAGATGAATATCTTATCAACCTCATAGACTCCCCGGGACATGTTGATTTCTCCTCTGAGGTCTCCACGGCAGTCCGTCTTTGTGATGGCTGTATTATTGTAGTTGATGCTGTAGAAGGGGTCTGTCCTCAGGTAATGAAACAAAATATTTCTTAACAATAAAGATGTAGAACTGTAGCATAAACAAAATGCAGTTAAAAAATGTAGGGCATCAAATTTATACATAATCCATGCGTTGTGTGTAATGTATTACGTAATTCGCTAGGTTATAGCTGGGGAGTTTGGTGCAGTCCGTAAGGTCGGAGTATGCATGAAATATTTAATTAGACCAGCCATCTCCAAGTGAGGATGAAGATTGGAATAATTGGAAGCCGTAATTCTATTGGACTACAATTCTCCATCTTCACTTAGAGAGCAGGTCATTTTACAACTGACTTGCATATACACGGATAATGCAGATTTGTCACACAGAAGTTCATGTGCACATGTGGACTGGTGAGAGTGACTATCTCCATCTTAATGGTGCCCCTACACATATGCGATTGGATGCCACCTGCGCTGCCACATCGGGTACTGGAAGAGGGCTGATAGTGGTATAGCGGAGTGCTGTGCAGGAGGGTTGCCATGCGGTGGTAGTCAGGCGGCAGAATTTTAAAACCCTTTAAAAACACTGGGCAGCTTTCAAAACACTGGGCAGCTCTCAGCCAATCAGAGAGAGCTCTCAGCCAATCCGAGGCTTCACATTCAGGCGGCCATTGATTGGCTAAGAGAGCTCTCTCTCAGCCAATCAGTGGGCCGCACAGTCTTTTGAAATGTGTGTTTTTTTGTTTTTTTTAAATGATGCCGCCCACTGCTGACTATCGGCACACGCCAGACCTTCATAGCGCTCTGCTACACTGCTGAGAGGGCTCCTGCCGCCCGTAGTTCGCATTGCGAATGATCGCATGTGGTTAAAAACCACATACCATCACTCATTTATTTACAGTTTCTTATATAGCGCAGAAGATTCCGTTGAGCTTTACAATAGTAGACAGTAATAAAACAAACTGGGTAACAACAGACAGACTTGGAGGTAAGAGAGCCCTGCTGCAAGCTTACAATCTATAGGGATATAGGAGGGAAACACAAGGACAGGCATCAGTAATAGCACAGCAGTCCCACCAAGTTACAAGTCCAGAAGGGAAGCTAAATAATACATAAGTGCCTCAGAGGGTTATGTGTGTAGAACTTAAATATCCACATTATGCTGGTTACAGTCTTAATGATCGAGCAAACTACTGTATCATTCCTATTCGAGAGAAGCAGTTTGGACAAATTAGTGGTCATATGTGACAATAGGTGTGAAAGGGTGGCGATCATTAGGTCGACAAGCATTGGGTCGACACCATTAGATCGACATGCAGAAAGGTGGACATGGGTCTAGGTCAACGGGTCATTAGGTTGACACAAGCATTAGTTAGACATGGGCAAGGTTGACAGTCAAAAGGTCTACATGGGGCTTTTCACTATTTTTTGACACAGTCGACATGGACACTGAAACGTAGCACTGCGTCCCCTCGCATGGCTTGCTGCGCTTGGCTCATTGACCTAGACCCATGTCGACATTACTGCATGTCGACCCAATGCTTGTCGACCCAATGACCGTATCCCGTGGGGAACACATGCAAAGGGTGGCTACAAAAGTACCCTCTGACCCTGGCTCGTTTTCAGCTAATAATCTTCTCCTTTCTTGTCCTACAGACACAAGCAGTGTTACGACAGGCCTGGCTAGAGAACATACGGCCTGTTCTAGTGATCAATAAGATTGACCGGTTGATAGTGGAATTAAAATTCTCCTCACAGGAAGCCTACACACATCTCCAAAAATTACTGGAGCAGGTAAATACTCTACAGTCTGATATGCGAATTAGTCAAGTGACCTGCTGAAAAATGCACCTTCACCTCCCCCTTTGTTTTATTTTCCAGGTTAATGCTGTGACGGGAGCTCTTTTCACCTCAAAAGTCTTGGAAGAGAGGGCAGAAAAAGACTTTTCTACAGAGACACTGGAGGGAGAGCAGGTTTATGACTGGAGTGCATTATTGGAAGAAACAGATGATTCTCTCCTGTATTTCTCACCAGAACAAGGCAATGTGGTTTTTGCCAGTGCCATAGATGGCTGGGGATTTACGTAAGCTCCTTTTTGTGAACTTTGTTTTAAATACATTTTTAAACTCAAGTTTTGTTTTTGTGCACCTTTTCCAATATCAGGTTTTTTTTTAAAGGAAATTAATCTTTTTTCAACGCAATGTGACTAGGGTGCACGAGGAGACTGCTGATCAGTTTGATATGACACTTGTATATTGCGTATGTCGGTGTCTGTATATGGAGAAGAAACGACCTTGTATAGGAAAAAGCTGCGGGTGCTACATTGTAACACTTCGTATATGGATTCTGATAGTCGACTGCACACAGATATCCAAGTGTCTTATATCAAATTAGCACAGACCCCTTGTGCATCCTTTTCTCTTTATGTTTGGACTATGATCCGTTTTCTGAAAAAAAAAAAAAATGACGCTAGAAGATTTTCACGCAATTTAGTGTTCCCTGAGGGGCTGTTTGGCGTGACTGCAGCAAACCTATATGCGGGCACATCTGTACATCTACATTAGTGTCTGCAAAGCACTGTGTGAGAAAAATGCCTGTTTAATTTTTAATCCAATCCTGAAGCCTCTCTTCTATGTACGCAATTTTTTAAATTTCTAACTTTTTTTTTTTTTTATCTAAAATGTTTTGCGCTTTTTTCTACCTTTTTTTTTTAATTTTTTTATTTTTTTGGGGGTATAACTTTTTATTATGCATGAAAACGGCATCATCTGGCCCTGGAAAGTGTTTTTTTTTCTCCTCTGCACATATTCGTTTGTGGTCACTAGATGGAGCTGTGGCTTTGTTTGGACAATGACTATAAGTTAATTTTAGGTGATTTCTTTAAATTGATTCAATGTAGCCGTTGCTGGTATTGAGTAACCTACACTTCTGTACATTTCAGACTTTCAGGAGTTGGTCTAACATGTGAAATACTATTTTTGTTAAGCTGTGGACACTGTGATTTGCACTATTGTTTTTGACTATATAGTCAAAAACCGCAAAGCAAATTGCACTGTGCTATGCATCACTCAATCCTTATGCGCAGCATCGGAATAAAATGTGAAGACTGTGCTGAACAGTCTATTTCTAGTACCTCGGAACAAAGGCCATGCTGCTCAATGCAGCATGGCCCTCGCTCCCTCGCCACGCTGTCCCTCCCTGCCAGCTGATACCGGGACACTGTCTGGTCTCAGCGACCGCCGATATCGAAGCAATATCGGCGGCCATTGGATCAGCCTGTGTGTCCACACAATTCGTTTTTAATTGCTATTGCTATGTTTAATTGCTATGTTATGATTTTGATCTTTTGTGGTTAGCAGTGTAGATAAAGTGTTGGCCCAGGGCTCTGCTCTGCACACTGGACCACTAGGACAGAGTGGAATAGGACAGCAGTGGTGAGACCATAGTCCCAGGTTTGTTTGTTTTTTAATTAGAAGGAGGCAGGCCCATCCTGTTAGCCCCTACCCCACCTCTACCCCATGCTCTCAACTAAGTTAACTGGCTGTCTGAAGCACACGCCTCCTCTCTCCACCTCCTAAAATGCTGGGCACCCATAGATCTTTTTATAGGTTACGGTCCAACTGGTAGACTACTTCTAGGTAGATAGTCAATGGGTTAACATGGTTTTTCACGTTTTTGTGTACATTTCATTAAGTGGACCCCAAATTAGTGTACCATGTATCATCGCATGGTTCTTTTTGCTCACCATGCTTCAGGGTGCGCTCTGCACAATTTACCCTTCCCAGTCAGAATCCATTTGAATGGTAGTGTATGAAAAAAATTTACTTATTGACTAACGACCTACTTGTATATAGGATAATTAATAAAAGAGGGAAATGACAGAAATATATATATATATATATATACAAGATATTGGTGGTACTAGCGCTGAGTGAATGTCCCCCTGTCAAGTCTTTTTTAGGAAGATTGACACTATGTGTCCGTTTTCTATAATCCTGCACAGATCCTCTTTTTCGAGTGGCCGCTCCTCTCCTGTTGATTCCTGTTCCCGGGAATCTTTATATGTGAATCTGGAAAAAAGTGAGATGGGCGCCTTCTGGTGCAGTATATTGATATTACAACGGATCCCTTCACCTTAAGTGAATAAATCACCCCTAGTGTGTACAAGTGTACCGTAATCAGTGGTCTCCCAACCACTCTTTTATTCGCTTAATTGATAGGTGCCTCTGGGTGTCTGTTAGCTTCAGTATTTCTCAGCTCCGTATATAGTCAACAAAACACCTCAGGTATACAGGAATGGAAAAAGGAATATAATAGCGTAATATTGCTAACACACTTTTATTAAAAAGCAAACAAGACAAAATTTGCCCGTACAATTAAAAAGAAAATCAAGAGCTTATCTGATGCATTTGATGAGGTCATTCAGTCATTGCATAGGTAAGAGTCCCTCTCTCAACGCGTTTCATCCCCCGCCTCGAAAACGGCTTGGACTTCTTCAGGAGTGTAAGTCCTCTCTCAAAACAGGCTTCTATTTATACCACTACTAAGGTTGTGGTTCCCGCCACAACGCGGTTCTCCACTTCCTCTTCCGGTTGCGTGGAACGCATACGCGTCACTTCCGGAAGTCCCGTGACACGCACGAGACCTCCGGTTCCAGACGCGACTTCCGGGTTCTTCCCCGGCATTCTGAGCCATTCATAGACTCTCTGGCTGAGTGGAACGCACGCGCCTCATCACCAGAAGTCCCGTGGTACGCACGCGACTTCCGGTTTCGTGCGCGATTTCCTGGTTCTGCTATTACTAGCTAGAACCATTTATAAACACCTTGGCTGCCATGGTTACTTGATCCTCCCCCTACCTATAACGTGTATGGCATAGGAGGATAATCGGCCAATGGTATTGCTGATATATATTGGACACAGGTAAATGTAAATATATACGTAAGGGGGCCGGTGCCTAATCAGTGCATTCATGGGGTTATAGGTCACAATGCCCTCCCATGAAATTCCTAATGTTACAGTCCGCCCCTCTCTCTTCTAAACATTTCAGATTTTAGTTCAATGTAACAGCAGTATGGAGAAATATATAAAAAATAATAAATAATTCTTTACATATCAAACATCAGAACGATTCACAGAAGTACACAAAAACAATCAAATATCATAAAAACCAGATAAAATGGGGTAAAAAAGCTCATAAAATACTACTTTAAAATACTTTATAAAAATGGTGCTAATTCATAATTGTCGTTAAGCCCATTTGGGGTTAGCGTACCAAGTTCATAAATCCAGAACATCTCCCTTCTGGATAAAAGATTCTCCCTATCTCCTCCCCTTGGACCTAAAGTGACATGCTCCAGTACTTTGAATTTAAGATCTTCTACATTCCCATTATGGGCCTGTACAAAATGCCTAGGAACTGTGTGACCATCTGTTTTGTTTTTTATACCTCTCACATGTTCCTGGATTCTCAGTTTCAGTTGGCGTTTCGTTTTGCCAATGTACTTGAAACCGCATGTACACTCTAACATATATATCACCCAGCTACTATTACAGTTAACTAGGTTTTTCAGAGTGTATTTTTTAGAACCATTAAAATTGCTAAAATTTCTAAAGTCTGGATGTGCAAATTTGCATATATTGCACTTATTGCATTTAAAAAAGCCTTTTGCTCGGTCTCAGGGGGTATTTACTTACTACTTTTACCTTGTACAGGCCCATAATGGGAATGTAGAAGATCTTAAATTCAAAGTACTGGAGCATGTCACTTTAGGTCCAAGGGGAGGAGATAGGGAGAATCTTTTATCCAGAAGGGAGATGTTCTGGATTTATGAACTTGGTACGCTAACCCCAAATGGGCTTAACGACAATTATGAATTAGCACCATTTTTATAAAGTATTTTAAAGTAGTATTTTATGAGCTTTTTTACCCCATTTTATCTGGTTTTTATGATATTTGATTGTTTTTGTGTACTTCTGTGAATCGTTCTGATGTTTGATATGTAAAGAATTATTTATTATTTTTTATATATTTCTCCATACTGCTGTTACATTGAACTAAAATCTGAAATGTTTAGAAGAGAGAGGGGCGGACTGTAACATTAGGAATTTCATGGGAGGGCATTGTGACCTATAACCCCATGAATGCACTGATTAGGCACCGGCCCCCTTACGTATATATTTACATTTACCTGTGTCCAATATATATCAGCAATACCATTGGCCGATTATCCTCCTATGCCATACACGTTATAGGTAGGGGGAGGATCAAGTAACCATGGCAGCCAAGGTGTTTATAAATGGTTCTAGCTAGTAATAGCAGAACCAGGAAATCGCGCACGAAACCGGAAGTCGCGTGCGTACCACGGGACTTCTGGTGATGAGGCGCGTGCGTTCCACTCAGCCAGAGAGTCTATGAATGGCTCAGAATGCCGGGGAAGAACCCGGAAGTCGCGTCTGGAACCGGAGGTCTCGTGCGTGTCACGGGACTTCCGGAAGTGACGCGTATGCGTTCCACGCAACCGGAAGAGGAAGTGGAGAACCGCGTTGTGGCGGGAACCACAACCTTAGTAGTGGTATAAATAGAAGCCTGTTTTGAGAGAGGACTTACACTCCTGAAGAAGTCCAAGCCGTTTTCGAGGCGGGGGATGAAACGCGTTGAGAGAGGGACTCTTACCTATGCAATGACTGAATGACCTCATCAAATGCATCAGATAAGCTCTTGATTTTCTTTTTAATTGTACGGGCAAATTTTGTCTTGTTTGCTTTTTAATAAAAGTGTGTTAGCAATATTACGCTATTATATTCCTTTTTCCATTCCTGTATACCTGAGGTGTATTGTTGTTTATACACGGAGCTGAGAAATATTGAAGCTACCAGACACCCAGAGGCACCTATCAATTAAGCGAATAAAAGAGTGGTTGGGAGACCACTGATTACGGTACACTTGTACACACTAGGGGTGATTTATTCACTTAAGGTGAAGGGATCCGTTGTAATATCAATATACTGCACCAGAAGGCGCCCATCTCACTTTTTTCCAGATATATATATATATATATATATATATATATATATATATATATATATATATATATATATATATATATATATATATATATATATATATATATATATATATATATATATATATATATATATATATATATAAAAAGAAGAAGAAGGTGACAGAGGGCGCTTCATGGTGCATTAAAAGGAGATTTTTATTGGACCCAACAGTAACAATGATCCACGATAAAACAAGGCAATTGCTCGTACCGATAGAATATACTCTGTGGGCTGGTTACCACATGGCATCAAATTTATACCAGGCAAATGCTGCTCACGGATTGCCTGGTATAAATTTGATGCCATGTGGTAACCAGCCCACAGAGTATATTCTATCGGTACGAGTAATTGCCTTGTTTTATCGTGGATCATTGTTACTGTTGGGTCCAATAAAAATCTCCTTTTAATGCACCATGAAGCGCCCTCTGTCACCTTCTTCTTTTTAGATCCATTGTGCCCATTGTGACCCAGGGTATTCGTGTTTGCACGAGACAGAGGAGCTGCAGTTATCCATATTGACTTTGGTGGACTTAATACACTAAGTGGTAACATTAGTGGACTTTTCAGCTGGATTGTCTTACTAATCAGCGCTTATACTTCACCATTCTTTCTGTTGTCTCATATATATATATATATATATATATATATATATATATATATATTTATATATATTTTGTATGTATTTTTTTCTTTGCCTTTTTGAAAATACTGTAAAAACTTGTAGAACTGACCAATTACTGTAAGAACTAATGATTCCATAGTGTTCAACCATTTCCTAATCACTGAATTACAAATTGGTAAGCAATGTATTAAGGGGGTTATTCTATTATCCTATTATCCCCAAGGGCACTACGACTGATAAAACAGCTGGATATCTGATTAATGACCAATGGTCATTATTGAGCTATTTATTTATTTATTTACAGTTTCCAATTAGTGGCAGTTTTTATTGACTGAAAATGGACCCTCGATCGGGCCAAAATCGGGGTCCCATGTCCTCGTTCCCATGTGCTATTGCGGGTCCCTGCGCTGCTGGTTGGTAATTATGTACGTGAAGCATAATTCCCGATAACGGCGGTTAGCGGGGGAAAGAATGCTGGCATTGGGGCTAAAAAGATAGCTCTGCTCAAACACATTAGCAGGAGCGAATCACTGCTGCTAATGAAATATCCCCCTATATACTAAAACCAAAAATTAGGATGATTGTGTTTGTTATACTTTAGATACAGGGTGGAGAACATGATTCTGTGTTTTGGTCCTAAGTTTATATTTATCTATTGCAGAATTGACTGCTTCGCCCAACTGTACAGCCAGAAAATTGGTATTAAATCAGCTGTGCTGCTAAAGACCCTCTGGGGAGATTACTATCTGAGTACCAAAGCCAAGAAGATCATGAAGGGAGCTCAGGTAATAGCCGCTTCTCCCACAAATGGGCAATCCATTTCCTTGTGTCACAAAGTTCCAATTTAGGAGGATGGAATACTGGGGATTCACTTTTTCATGATTTCATTATTTACTAAGATGAGAGTTCATTTGAAGATGGGATGTTGCCCATAACAACCAAACAATCTACTTATTTATTTAGCACCTTCTAGAAGAGAATAGATAAAATCTGATTGGTTGCCCATAGCAACATCCCAATAGAGCTCCCATCTTGGTACATAAACCCCATTGAGTCACTTTAGCCAGTAGATCTTCATTGCATAAAGCAGAATATTGTATAGTTAAAGGGGGAGATTTACGAAAGCTAGAAGAGATATAAAGCGGAGAGAGAGGATAGCTCCTGTCATTGGTTGGTACTCTATCTCTATCCAATTCAATAAATCTCCACCAAATCTTCTAACTGCAGATTTTGTCCATGCAACTGAATTTTTGCTTTGCATGTGAAGCCTCACTGAAACCATATGAACGGTTAGGGGAAGATAGAGCATATCCTAAAGCTGCATTACCAACTAATAAACAATAATGTTCATCCCTAATCCCACCAGCCCTCTCCCTCCTCCCAACATGGAGCTTCATTTGAGTTTCAAGTTAAAATGTGTATTCGGAGAATGGGAGCTGAGCAAGACCAATCACAAGCCAGAATCTGAGATCATGGGTTTGATTCCCACAATGGCCCTAACTGTGTGGAGTTTGTATTTTCTCCCTGTGCTTGCATGGGTTTACTCTGTGTACTCCGGTTTCCTCCCACAATCCAAAGATATACTGGTAGGTTAATTGGCTCCCAACAAAATTAACCCTAGAATGAATGTGTACAATAGGTAGGGGATATAGATTGTAAGCTCCACTGGAGCAGGGACTGATGGGAATGTTCAAATATTGGGGCAGATGTATTAAGCTTTAACAAGAGTTAAATGCAAGGGTGATAAGGAGAGATAAACGTCCAGCCAATCACCTGCTAACTGCCATGTTACAGACTGTGTTTGAAAAATGTCAGTAAGGAGCTGATTGGCTGGACAATTATCTCTCCTCATCACCAGGGCCGTTTCTAGACAATTTAGCTCCCAGGGCAAAGAAATAAAAATGCGCCCCCCCCCCCCCCCCAACACATAACATGGTATAGAAGAAATTGCGCGCGCCGAAATAGGGGGCGTGGTTTATTTTAAAGGGGGTGTGGCTTAATATAAGGGCGTGGTCTATCAGGAAACAATTACCTTACATCTCACTTTTGCAACCTGCACGTCTAGACATTGTCCTCCCGCACTTAAGTTGGCGGGCTGAAGGCCACACAGTGACATAAAAATATAAAGGCCCACACAGTTACCTAGTACGCCTCACAGATCAAGGCCAAACAATGACTGGCTACTTAATTCATTATACACTTTTTACCCGTGATGCCAATTACACATTATGTCGCACACTGTGATGACAATCACACATTACGCCGCACACTGTGATGACAATCACACATTACGCCGCACACTGTGATGACAATCACACATTACGCCGCACACTGTGATGACAATTACACATTACGCACACTGTGATGACAATTACATATTGTGCCGCACACCATGATGGCAATTACACAATACTCCCCACAACGTAATGCCTATTACACATTATGCCCCACACGCCGCTGCCATACAACTGATGCTGTTTACTAATATGCCCCCACAGTGGCAGATATGCCCCCACAGTGCCATACATATATGCCCCCACAGTGACAGCTATGCCCCCACAGTGCCACATATATATGCCCCCACAGTGCCACATATATATGCCCCCACAGTGCCACATATATATGCCCCCACAATGCCATACATATATGCCCCCACAGTGCCAAATATGTCCCCACAGTGCCACATATATGCCCCCACAGTGCCACATATATATGCCCCCACAGTGGCAGATATGCCCCCTCAGTGCCACACATATATGCCCCTACAGTGCCATACATATATGCCCCCACAGTGACAGCTATGCCCGCACAGTGCCACACATATATGCCCCCACAATGCCAAATATGCCCCCACAGTGCCAAACATGCCCCCACAGTGACAGCTATGCCCCCACAGTGACAGCTATGCCCCCACAGTGACAGCTATGCCCCCACAATGCCACACATATATGCCCCCACAGTGCCAAATATGCCCGAACAGTGCCACATATATGCCCCCACAGTGCCACACATATGCCCCCACAGTGCCACACATATGCCCCCACAGTGCTACACATATGCCCACACAGTGCCATATATGCCACCACAGTGCCACACATATGCCCCCCTCAGTGCAAGACCTATATGCCCCCACAGTGCTAGAATATTATATCCCAGCAGCAGCACAACTCACCATTGCTGCTGCTGGGGAAAGCAGAGTCCGGGTCTCCTGCTGCTGCTGTTGCTGCTTCATCAGTTCCCAGGGGAGGGGAGGGGATCAGGGGAGCGCATTCTAGCGCATCTCTCCTTCCCCTTCACTATGCCAATCATAACTCGCGGGCTGGCTCCTGATTGGCTGCCGGCCCGCGAGATGATTCGCTAACAGCCCAGTGACACAGACAGGGGAAGGCAGAGACGCGCTATGCGCTCCTCTCCTCCCCTTTCAAATCATCTGTTGCTGGTGTGGCCGCGGCGTACGTACGCCGGGGAGAGGCGGAGGAAGGGGGGGGCAGCGGCGTGGGGGGAGCTGCCGGGCGCCCCGGCTATCCAACAGTGTCGGAAGCCGGGGAGAGGCGGAGTAAGGTGGGGGCAGCGGCGTGGGGGGAGCTGCCGGGCGCCCCGTCTATTCAACAAAGGCGGACAAGCCGTGCTGCGCCCCGGGCTGCTGCACGGCTTGTCCGCCTCTAGAAACGGCCCTGCTCATCACCCTTGCATTTATCTCCGGTTAAGGCTTAATACATCTGTAAAGCGCTCTGGAATATGTGTGCGCTATATAAAGACTAGTAATAAATAAATAAATCTCTTGATAAATATCCACAGCTTTTATTGTTGTGTTAGGCCATAATGCAGCTTGTGGCATTCTGGTATTATGACACCATGGGGGTTTTATTTAGTAAAGCTTCTATTTGAAAACCTCAAGATTTTTCTTTTTTTATATTGTGCCTTTCTAATTTATTTTCAGATCCTGTTGGCTTACAGTCTGATGTTACACTTTTTATATGTTCAGGGTTTATTTTGCCATTTGTTTTGTCTTCATTATTTTGAAATGATTGATGGTCTCACTGTTTGACTTCTGTAAGTGATTTCCTTTTATGCTGGTGTCAATGAAATGTTGTTTTGAAATTTCCTTTCTTTTTTTATTCCTCTACTAATGGTTCCTTTGAGCGCAAACTAGTGTTAATAAAAGCAGCAAGCTAAATATGTGTTGATGGATGACTCTTGTATATGGCCTTAGTCACTGTACTTGTAAAAAACGCAAAACTAATGCCTTGTATTGTGATTTCTCATTTATGTGAGCCGCAGCCTGTTTGTCGATCTGTGCAGAGAAAACAGTAACGGTAACGAGATGTTAGGATGTAATGTTGTGCTTTCATCTACTGGTATAAGAAGGCGTCCATTTTTTGTCAAATATATATGAACCTCACATATTGTTTTCTAACGATACTACAGCAGAACAGAATAGCCTTATTGGGGTGACGGTGGCTTTCAGATTGAATTATGATTTTAATGCATAGCAGAATCGGTTGGTGTTGTGTATTGCTCTTCTATTATATTTGTAATGTACCAATTGTCTCAATAAGTGTGACACAAACACTGACCATATATACATAACATACAGGGGGAGATTCTCTAAAAATCACGTCTCTGCTCCGCCCCCCTTCGCTGCCCATCGCATACATAATTATTGCATATGTTCTAACATATGCAATAATTATGGCAAAGGACAGCTCTTGCGCTAAGAGCGGTCCTTTGCGGTGAGAGTCGCCGGGTCCCGGCGGCTCCCCCCTCCCTCCCTTACCCGGTGCTGCTGTGCCAGGCTCTCCTCCTCCCTGCACCCAGAAGAGGAATTTAGTGCAGGGAGGAGGAGGTCACAGGTCCGGGCAGCACAGCTCTGTGCTGCCCGGATACAGGTAAGGGGGGGGGGGGTCGATGCGGGGCAGCGGGGGGTCCGTGCGGGGCGGCGGTAGGTCGGTGCAGGACGGCGGTGGGTTTGCGTTAGAAGCCCATAGGCGGTAACCCGGCGGGGGATGCTTAGAGCATCCCAAAATGCGGTAAAAACCCAGATAACAGGGTTGATTCACAGTACTTTGTTAACATGCATGTAGCTGACTACCAGATTAATTCCTACCCTCTGTTCTCAGGCATATACACAAACTTATAGATGTATCTGTGTGGTGGGACCAAAAATCTGGTAATGTATAGGAGCAATTGACAGTCAAACAATTTACGCTCCCAAAATGATTGGTTTGAAAAACTATGTGAATCAGACAGGTCTAACCCATTTGTCTGAATGACTATTATCTGCTTTCCAGCACTTGGGAGCAAATGTTTGATTTGACCTTTGCTTTCATACATTACCAGATTTTTGTTCCCACTAAGCAGATAAGAAAGATAACTCTTTAGGGGCCAGATGTATAAAGCTTTAAAAGTGATATAGTACAGAGTGATAAACATCCAGCCAATCAACTCCTATCTCACATGTTACAGGCTGGGTTTGAATAATGACAGATCTGTGCTAATTAGCTGGCTGTTTATCACTCAACTTTATCATGTTTTTAAGCTTGATACATCTGTCCCTAGGTGTGTAGCTTGTCCAAGTTTAGTGATTTCTTTATTTGAATACAGGTGACTTAAATAGTACCTCAGTCCTCAGGGATATCGCTAAAACCTGCACTGTTATGGGAACTTTTTATGTGATTCTGCTACATTGCTGTGACAGATCGCATTAAAAAAAGTGACACATTGCGTGTAATTTTTCTGCGATTGCGATGTGAGGTGCGTTTCCATGCACCTCGCATTGCAGTCACACACAGCCGTAGCCATGACTGGGATCACATACGATACATTGCATACAATTGTACTCATTATACGATCCTGCTGCCCGGCAGCTGCCGGATGAATTGGCAGGGTATCTATCTCATGCGTGGTACTGCATGCAATATCTTACCTAGTGGATGGGGGATTGTTATTAAGCTAATGTAGGTACACACCTAAAGATTCATCTGTCCAATTCATCTTGTGAGAACAAAAATCTGGTACGGGAGCAAAGGACCATTTGCTCCCAAATGCTGGAAAGCAGACAAGTCATTCAGACTATTTGGTTTAAGCCCTTTCATTTTAACAAATGCATTCAACCAATCATTTTTATACTATTTCCAGGGTTTGTCAATTAATTGATTGTCCTTTTGCTCCCATAAGCGGAGTACAAACCTATATTAATGTTAATTGCTTTTTTATTTTTTAGGGCACCAGCTTGGAATAGCTTACACTTCACTCTCAGCAAAGGACGTCAGCAGTATGTGTTAGCTTGGCGGTGGATGGGATTCAGCTGGAAGAGCTGACACACGGCGCCCCCCCCCCCCGCGCGCTGCGCTGACACCACCACCTCTGCTGAGAGTGGTTGTCTGCTCTTCCATCTGCATCCCATTCCCCACCGCTCTCAGCTGGTTAGTATGGGTGTGGGCAGCAGAAGGTCTCACATTACTGTAAATCAATTTAAAGTGCATGGTGGATTAACAAGTTAAATGGCCCAGTGTCCTGCAAAAAAAGAGCGTGAATGAACACTACAGTATATAGATTTATCTGTCTGATAGATGGATGAAAGCAAATGACAATCAATAATTTACTCCAAAATGCTGGAAATAGGGCAAAAACAATAATTTGGGCAAATCTGTTACCTTAGATTTATTTAACCAATTTGTCTGCATGAATATTGTCTGTTTTTCCAAGTGTTTGGGAGCAAATGGTAAATTGTCATTTCCTCCAATACATTACCAGATCTTTGTTTCCACCGCCTTTAGGACTGTGGTTGGGAATGCCTGTACTCAAGTGAGGGGGAATGGGATGAAACAGAGTTTCAATACCTGTAATGGAGAGGTGGAACTAGTTTAACCTCCACCTTGGTCCGGTAATGTCATTTTACAGAAAAGTGTTATAGTTTGCAGGGTGGGTTTAACAAAAACTTTACCAATGGCCTTGGTGCTGTCTAATGGGGGAAGGTGAGGGGGGCATTGGGTAACATGAATTCCAGGGAAATTAGTACCACCACCTCTCTAGGACCACTTTAAGCCCTGTCTATACTAGATAATACTGGGACATACAATATGATTTGTGGTCATGTAGTTGCCACCATATCATGCAGTACTGTACAGGGCATATATTATTAATCACATCCGTTCCTGCTCCATTGAAACATACATTATAATGTTCTTAACCCCCAGACAGTACATCAGGAAGTAGCCAGGTAATGGAAGGGTTTGTTTGTTTTTCTGGATTGTGGGAAGAACTTAGAGCACCTGGAGCCTGCTTGCTAGAGAAATGTAGGCATTGATAACAAAAGTTCAGTTCCCAGCTTGTGTGTATCCATAACGGTGACATTTAAGTGGTTACTTAAGTTAGGGTAGGTAGCCACAAATAAAACAATATATGACCTAGAATAGAAATGTTTTACAGAAGAACCAGATGTATATCAGTGTAGATATTTCAGTATGTGTGAGAAAATTGGAGATGATCATGTTCATTATTTTCACTAGCTACCTTATCTGTCACCCTGAGCCTCTCTCCACGTAGTGCCCACATCTACACTATTCAATTCCTTCCCCAGAGCTCTTCGCAGCAGTTCAGACACAAACCAGCTGTTTGTCTAGTCCATTCAGTAACACAGAGCACTAGACAGTTGTATCTCGAATAGCTTTCACTTGCCTGAAAAATATGTATTTATCTTTTATATGACATTTGTGTTTTCTTGTAGCCTAATTTTAGTTTTGATGTTATACTTCACTATCTGTTTATCATTTTGATCATTTTGTGCTTGTGTTCTTGCCCTGCTCTATAAAATGCCTTTTTTACAGTTAGCATCTCTGATCAGGAAATTCATATGCCTATTATTCTTGATTCTGGAACGCCTCCTTCTGGTCTATCAGTATGCATGACATGTGCGGCTTGAAGTGCCATCTGTTCTGTCACTTTAAGTTGCTGCAGTTTTTCTGTCAGTTCCGTCGGTATTGTCAGTAATGATGGCCTATTTATAACTATGCTTTTTACTATACAGAGCAAAGGGAAGAAACCATTATTTGTGCAACTTATCTTGGACAATGTGTGGAATCTGTATGATGCAGTTATGAAAAGGTCAGTTTTTTTTTTTTTTTTTTCATCTTTAGAACTATGCATATGTCTATTCAATGCTGCCGTTTTCTGGCACATTTTTGACAATGCAGATTAGAATCCATGGCCGTTTTCCTCAAAAAACACATTGATTCGCTGATCCACGTGTTTTATAACCACCGGAAAGTCTCTGACAGTCAAATGGATTGAAAGGGTTGAATGTAAATGTGACCTATTTTTGTAAAAAAGTGCGGATATTTCTCACTGTCGGAAATATAGGCACAATTTGAATACCCCTCTTTGCGGCTTGCAGAAGTACAGATTGAGCCGCTCTCGTCTTGCCTGACTATGGCAATTGATCCGCCACAGCGCACCTAGTCACAAGGCAGCCCAATAAGTATCACAGCTTGGCGTTTGGCATTACAGAATGAGTGCAATACCAGCGATCATCCACCAGATGTCACTTCAAATCACCACTGTGCATGCGTCATATGTCTAATGCAAAGCTATCGCGAAATAATCCGGATTGCATGTGCATGAAGTGTCCATTGAAATGCACAACAGTGCAAGCACTACTTTACTGTACATTACTGTACTGTTGAGCATGTTAGACATTTTTTTCTGAAAATACTATTGCATAGATGTGCGTCTCATTTATAGTAGGGTGTGGGGATAAGTGAGTGAGTATACAGTATTTTCACCGAGAATGGGATGCACGAGCGTCTCACATGCATATATCGTGTCAAGATGGGTTGCTGCTGTGGGAGAGCAGCAATAGACAACTGCAGATCCAAACTGTAGGTTCCACTTGTGTAAGGGCACTGCTGTCTGTGCATCTCATTTAGCTACACTGGTTAAACACAGATATTAGTGTTCCTTCTAGGATTTGTGGCGGGGCCGCCAACGTCACTGAAGGGTGTGGGCCCGTCCCCTCTGAAGTCTCTGCACTGCCGGGGAAGCGCCGGGCATCGCCATCTACGGCGGCGCAGGGCTTCCCCATGCACACCAGCGGGGTCGGAGGCAGGTTCTTTTAGCGGTTCGCTGCTAGAGGGCAGGGCCCATTTTGCCCTTTAAAAAATCAGGCAGGGCACAGCGACCCACTAAAACAGCCTAGCGGGAACACTAAGATATGTTACAGTAGGAATGTCATACAGTACGAGCACGCCATTCAAATGCTGAGGGAGTTAACAAAATGGCTACCGGGTGTCGGACAGGAGCCCACAACTATGCAGCTATTGACCACATACTGTGGATTACATTTGTGTAAGGGCACTGCTGTCTGTGCCTCTCATTATGCTATATTAATTAAACCCAGAATAACGCTACAGTATGAATGACATACAGTACGGGCAGGCAACTCGAGCTGGTTAACAAAATGGCTTCCAAGCGTGAACCAGGGCTTTGTGGAAGCCCACATCTATGGAGGGAGCAACCGATTCAGTTTTACATGTCTAAGAGGAATTCTGAAGGTGCGTCTCATTACACTATTTCAGCGGATCTCAAACTGTGGGTCCTGACCCCAAAGTGGGTCATGACTCCACATTGCTGACCATCAGGATGAATAATTTTGTAATCTCAGTCAGTGGTTCAAGGAGTCTGAAAACTCTTTTGAATAGTCTGTTATTTTAGGCTCCTCCTTCCATCATTTTGTGCCTCCACAATGCTGCCATGCATGTGCTGTCTGCTGACTACACATGTGATGTGACGACCGTCTGCAGTAACTTGCTGGGGTCCTGTAATTAATTTTTATCATCTGATGGGGTCCCAGAGTAAGAGAGTTTGAGAATCCCTGCACTATTTAAACACACAGGGGCTGCTGACAAGGGCACAGATGCTACAATGATCAACCTACAGCTCCAGTTCCCTTAATACTTGCTGGTTACTCTCACCTCTCCCATCCCCCTTGGGAGACTGTCTATTCATATTGAACAAAGCCAGTGTGAATGCTGTAAATTGCCTCCAAGTCCAATGATCAACTTGCAGCTCCTGTACCGCTGTCCAGGTTTGGGTGCACCTGCTGTGAAACGGGGAGATGAGCACCTAGCAGGAGCTGACATACTAGAGAGCAGGATTCCTCACTGTCACCTCCCCGCATTCCAGCGATAGCTCCCAGACTGCAGAGGAAGCCAGAAACCCCTGTAAGCTAGGCAGACAATTGAGGGGACCCTACCTATGGTTGCTTGTTGCTTCCCTTCCTGATGTCCTATATTAGTCTGCTCTAAAAGCCAAGAGTCTCACCTTTTGATATGGTACCAGTCTCAAGTCTCTAGGATACATAGAACCGGAGATATCGGGGCGCAAAATGGACACATTTTTCCCCATAGACTCGAATGGACCTGTAAATTCAAACCCACCATGGGTTCTGACTCTTGCAATTAGCTTTTTGGGGTCTCAGAAACTTGCCGATTGGACCACCAAAACTGGAGAAATTAAGCTTTAAGATCATTTTAATTTATCCATAGGGTTAAGCTATAGCAATTCTATATTCACCTGCTTTTACACCAACGCTAGGATAACTTGAACAGAGGAAGCCACTGAATACTTAGAGCAGTGTTTTTCAACCAGTGTGCCGTGGCACACTAGTGTGCCTTGAGTTGTTCTCAAGTGTGCCCCCACATCTACAGATGCCCAAACCCATTTACAGCCACCACCAGTTCAAATGTTATTTACTGGTCTCTTCTTTTCATGTAAAGGGCCAATGTATTTTATTTTTGTTACCTGTGGGGATCAGTGCGATTGTTTTTAATGTGGGGTCAATAGGTTTTTTTTTTCCTATGGCCAATGTGTTTTGCCCTGTGGGGATCTTAGGGTGTGCCTTGGAAATTTTAAAGTCTTATTTAGTGTGCCGCAAGGTAAAAAGGTTGAAAATCACTGACTTAGAGGCTGAGAAACTCGTTGACAGATCTCTTTTTGGACCTGGGACTAGTTCCCTGCACAATTATTTGGCGACCATCTTGTAGGCAGATCCAGATAAGGCAAGACACTGGAGTGCTGACTAGACCAAGCCGGGAGCTCCTTACTGCCGTTGCCATCAGGTGGCCACCTGCACACCTTTTTGTTCACATCTGGCTAATGCCATCAATGATAACTGTCACTGAAAAGTGCTAACTATATCACATCACCTTTATCAATTCATCGCTGCAATATAACCTATTTTGCGTCTACTAACAAATGCATCACTAATCTGCTATCTAATGGGACTAATCAGATACACTAACCAACTGCTTAAACCTTTTATTATAAGGACTTATATTCCACTCGCTGGGTGCTAAATCTGCTTCCCATGAAGTCCTGACTGACACCTGGTAGCCATTTTGTTAATCTCCTCTGTGCTTGAGTCTGGCCTGCTCGTACTGTATGACATTCCTGCTCTAGCGTAAATCTGAGTTCAACCAGTGTAGCGTTATGAGACACACGAACAGCAGTGTCCTTACATACTGGGGCAGATGTATTAAGCCTTAACAAGAGATAAATTCAAGGGTGATAAGGAGAGATAAACGTCCAGCCAATCCGCTCCTTACTGACTTTTTCAAACACAGCCTGTAACATGGCAGTTAGAATGTCATTGGCTGGATGTTTATCTCTCTTTATCACCCTTGCATTTATCTCTTGTTAAAGCTTAAAACATCTGCCCCAGTATGTGGAACCTATACTGTTACTAGCTTTATAGATTATCTTTCGCGTCTTGGCACGCAGTTTGCGGGGATGGGACGCACAAGCGCCACATTCTCGGTGAATGTACTATATACTTGCTCACTTTTCCCATAACTCATTATAAATAGCGTAATGAGACCCACTGCATGCATTTAAATTTTCTAAAATACTAACAGTACAGTATTGTACAGTAAAGTAGTTCTTGCACTACAGTGCATTTCAATGGACACTTCACGAACGTGGAATGCAGATTCTTTCGCTATACGGTAGCAGCTGTGCATTAGACATCTAACGCATGCGCAGTGGTGATTTTTAATAGCGACATCTAGTGGATTATCACTGATATTGCACTCACTCGGTAACTCCTTTTGCCAAACGCCAAGCTGAGTGACTTATAGCGCTGCGGCGTGACTAGGCGCGCTGTGGAAAGATAGTGCGCTAACCGCCATAGGCAGGCTAGATGAGAGTGGCTCCATCTGTGTGTTTCAACTGTTGGCACCCTATTGATTGCTTTTCTGAGATGGCATATGTGTTATTTGTTAGATAAAGCAAGGTTTTAAGGTATTCTAATTAGTGCTCTAAATTTGGTTCTTTACTATGGTACATACGCTGTGATAAATGTAATAAACTAAATAAATAAAAAACAAGCTCTATGAATTTACATTTTAGGAAATGCTATTCTTATTTAGCTTTATAATGTAAATGAGAAATTTCAATATTTATTGAAAATTTAATCTTTCACATTATCAGATCATCATCTCTGACCGGCCAATATCATTAGTTCTGTCAGGGCTTGGGTCTCTGGTGTTCCCGGCTGTGGCAGCAGTGCCCAGTGGAGGATGCTGGGAACTGGAACACGGGAGGCTTTAAGTAAGGACAGTTCATAGGAGTATCACTGCCACTGCGGGCACAGCTAGGTTGGGGCAGTTGACGAGACTCTGGTCAGAGGCGTGGAGTCTAACACCACCAACTGTTTTTATCAGGGACCCCCGAAAGGAGGTTTGGACTCCACTGCGTTTGGTGGCGAGGTCACTGCCCTCTGACCGGAGTTCCCCACAGCTAACTGGCCAGTCACAGGAGATGGATAGTGACTAGTGGCAGTAAGCTTGGAGCGTGGAGCTTGGTCTGCGTTGGCCTGGGAGGCCGGAGAGATGACAGTGGCTTGGGAGCCTGTGAGCAGTTGACTGCCTGGGAGCTGACACTGAGGGTTGATGACCTGGGAGTCAACTTGGCACTGTAGACGACCTGGCAGTCGACGGGAGCTTATTGACGACCTGGAAGCCAGCACGGCTGTTGACGACCTGGGAGTCGACAGGAGCTTGTTGACGACGTTGGAGATGACATGGGAGATACAGGAACTGCAAACTATACACCTGTGACTACTTGGAAGTCGCAGATGGTATGGCCCTTTAAGGGCAGCAGCAGACTCTGCTGAGGGATGCTGTAGTGTTCTATCCTCTTCCCTTGGGAGCGGGAGATGGTAGACAGCTAGGAAACCTGGCAGGTGAGGAGAACCAGGTAGCTTGATTATCAGCAGCATATGACCGCAGCAGATTGCACAGGGTAACCATAGGGACTCTGAACAGGATCCTGGAGCCTTGGAACGCTGAGGACTGGATATACACAAAAATCAGAAAAGTTGTTCAAGGCAGGGAAAATGGGCCAGAGGCCTCAGCCAGAGCCCCCCCCTGCTAGTCTGTGATTGTCCGCAAGCCACAGCAGCAGTTAAGTTCAGGAAGTACCTGTGCACACCTTTGGTTACATGGGCCAGTGCACAGGTCAGAGTATCAAGGTCACAGGGAAATCATTGGACAACTGAGTTATGTGATTGCAGGTGTCATGATGTTGACCATGTAGCGTTGGCCCGGCCCGGGACAAGTGTGGGACGCTGGCAAAGAGTTCAGGGTAATGCCACTCAGATCCTGCCATGGTGAGTACCCAGGAACGGCACAGGACAGGGGCCTGCGCCTCAAGACACACTAGTCAGCGGGTAAGGAAAGCGGATGCGTGCGCAGATGCGAACGTGCACCGCGATTTCTGACAAATTCATACTCCTAAAAAAAAAAGTTTTAGGCCTACTTGATAAACACTTATATCTGTGGTCCTCCCAGCTGTTGTGAAACTACACATCCCAGCATGCCTTGCCATAGTTTTAGCATTCCCTGATTGCAAAACTATGGCAATGCATGATGTGACTTGTAGTTACACAGCAGCTGGAGGGCCATAATTTGGACATGCCTGACTTATGTGGTTATATGACACATGTCAAATTTGGTTCCTATTGTAGCTGAAAACCTTAAACACACTCAAATGATCTGACAAGGGAAAAATTAGTATGACACAACTCAGATGTGGTTGGAGGTGCACCCTGTGCTGCAAAGTACAGATTACTGGTACTTTGTAAATATGCAAGAGCAGGATGGTAACAGGCTGTCTGGGACTCTCAGTCGCTGCCGTTTGGTGGGCAGTGGCATCCATTTGTGTAAACAGAGGTGCGTTGCCGCTGTTTCATAGGCCAGGGATTTTCATTATTGGATGGCGAGCATTGTGTAGAGTCCCAGTGTTTCAGTGGTTGGGAATCCTTGCACCGCACAGTACACTTACGGAGAGGAGAAGCCAGGAGCAGAACCATAATGTGTTTAGTGACTTGAGAATTCCTCGGGGGTAGTAGGAAGTCTACTATCTAATATCCTGTATATTATGTACAGTATGTTATATGCATCTGACATGAATAGGTTTCAACCTATAATGTTTGATTTCTTTTTTTTCCTAGGGAAAAGGAGAAAATTGACAAAATTGTATCTTCATTGGGTCTGAAAACCAGTCCTCGAGAATCCCGCCACTCTGACCCAAAGGTCCATGTGAATGCGATTTGCAGTCAGTGGCTTCCAGTATCACAGGCTGTTCTCGGTATCCTTTTCAGAAACTGCATTGCTACTGTATGTGCAGTCCATACGAAGTCCTATGCCTGGAACATCAGTGACATGAGAATTTGAACTGATCTATTATCTATTACAATAAATAGATGCTAGCTCCTGGTGCACACTGGGTATATGGTGCTGAAATGTTTATGCTTGGAGACCTGATGTTCAGAAGTGGTAGCCGTTGGCTGTATGTGAAATTGCTATTAAGTTGCCCTTTAGTATTTTTCAGCAAGGTATTATTAACTACTCTGCTGATTATGTCCCTAACAACTAAGGTAGACATTAGTTGCCAAGAAGTCCTCAAAAAATGACTTTTACCGAGGTTGCCATGGTTTCACACTGTACCCTAATGTGAAAGGAATTTAATGCAAAGAAAAGTCCCATTTTTATGGCTGGTTGCCCTTTTACTTTTGATATTAAGCTTCTTTTACACTATACTGTATATACTACTACTCAATTTACCTTGGAACAGCCAGGATGGGCCAGCTGATTTATTTTTTTCTTGTTAACTAGGCAGAGGTCCTGTAGAGCAGTCTTATGTGTACGTATTGTCAGACAGTAGCTCTGTACTTTGGTAGGATTCTATATTTGATGTTTTTACTCCTTTTACTGTGTGTGCTTTCCATTAACAATGTATTGCTGTAGCTCCCTGTAGTTCTACTGTAAATATTGGGGCTTCTGCTTGGTGCGCTAGCATTAATAACGGCAGTGTTTTTCCAGCTCAGGGCACATTAAATAGGTTTGCACTTTACTGTAGCTCTCTTTTATGTGTTCATCCATAACCTCTATGGTGCAGGCTAGTGTGTGCCAGCTACAAGTAAGTATCTAATTTGAACTGGAATATCTTGGCTGCTGCTTCGGCCAACAATGGTTAGACACGTTTTCTCTCTGTGTTTGGCAGAGCGGGCTTTCTGCACTTATCTGGAGAATGAATGATAGAAGTCTGTGTTAACAGCTGGTGTTATTAAAATATAAATTCACTGCCACTAAATGCTAGCACGATGCCAATCCACAGTCTGGGTATACTGCAGCTACTGCCAGACCATTTCCGTAATTAAACGGTTACTTTCTTTAGCTTATTTCTTTTCTGTGCTACATCCTTTTATATCTATTACTACTGTTAATATTACATTTAAAACATACTTTGGCTGTTTTGCTCCTTTAAATACCGCCACACTTGTATTTGAATGCTGGTGTCGTTTTTTGGTATAATCTATGGCACTTTCTTATATTAAAATAGAATATGTAACACAATATCAGTGTTCTATATTAGGGTATTTATGGGTCAGAGATTATACTAAAACATTCTTACCAATTGTCAAAGTGCACAGGTTCTCAAACTTGGTCCTCAGGATCCCATACAGTGCGTGCTTTGCAGATCTAATTGGGGCCTACACACAGCAATATATGTAGATGAGCGTGCTGAGCCATGCTAGATCATTTAGAACGCTCAGATCACTCGGCACACATCGCTGCACAGCGCTGTGTGCTGAGCGATCTGTCAGGGCCAGTGAGAACACTAGCCCTGATCAATTAATAACCAGCATGCAGATTATGAATCGGCGGGAGATACCGACACGCATCTATATGGCTATTGCACCTACACACACAGCGATGTAGGGGGCATTTTCTGAGCAATGTAGTTTAGATTAAGTGAAATCGCTCAGAAAATGCCTGCATATTGCTATGTGTGTAGGCCCTATTACAGAATCACAAGTGAAATAATTAGCTCCACCTGTGGGCCTTTTAAAATGTGTCAGTAAGTAATGAATGCACCTGTGCAGTTGTCATGTGACCTGGAAAATGTAAACGGTGTAGGGTCCTGAGGACCAAGTTTGGGAACCATTTTCATAGTGCATTTATGAATCAATAAATCATGGGGGTAGGGTTCTGGGAGTGACGTTGGTATAGAATTATACATCCCTGTAGTTCTGGCTTGCTATATAATCCTTTACCATTCCTGTAAGACATGGTGTGCCGGAAGCTTCCCAGCCCCCTGGATAACTCTGCGGAGAGAGTGGAAAAGCTGCTGTGTGCTGGTTCCCGGCGCTTTGATTCCTTGCCCCCACAGACACAGCATCTGAAAGACGGTGAGTAATATTAATATGTTGTTCTCTTCCTTATTACATTTCTCCATACCTCTCAATATGACCCATTCCGGGAAGAACACATTGCTTTGTTCCAGGACTTACGTCCTAATTTTGTGATTGCCAACACCTGTTTTAAGCACAGGTGATAGTAATTCTGAGAGGGACATGTTGGGAGGAATGTTAATACATATGGATTTCAGTTTTTATGAACATGCCAGATAAAGCCTATAGGTCGTTTTTTTCCAGTTGAAAATCCATTTGAACTATTAACACTGTATAGCTGTTACCCGCATTCCTCTGGTATTAATGTAAGGCAAAATATCTGCTTTACCTTCATTGGTGGTGACCCACTTGGTCAGTTTGCTGTGCTACATAGTTAAATGTTTGTCCTTCCAATGTATTTTACTTTTAGGTTTATTTTATAGTATTTTTATTTTTTGTATAATATAAATGTTAAGGGGGATATTCAATCCCGGGTCACGACTGTCAGGCTCGCCCGACAACTGTGACCCTGCCCTGTCCTTTGCCGGCTCGACTGGTAATCTGGAGGCGGGATTCAATGTCCTGCCTGCCGAATGCCAAAAAGGGGGCATGGCCGCAAGATACGGCCATAGATCTTCGAGCTGCGGCCAGGCGCTCGACAATCCATGGCCGTTCTCATCAGAACGGGTCTGTTCTGCCAAGATCCCTGTTAAATGCTGTCAAAAGACAGCATTGGATAGGGCCCTGCCGCTATTTCCCCCATCTGGAATAGTGGCAGGAGATTGAATAACCCTCTAAACCTGATAAAGCGGAAGGTGATAATTCACCAGCCAATCAACTAATGGCTGTCATTTTTCAAACAATGCGAAACGGATTGTGTGCTATCACCTTCTGCTTTATATCACTTTGCCAGGCTTAATACATCTGCCCTATAGTTCTTAACCTTTTGAGTGCCAAGTGAATTTGTCAAAATTGGCTAGCAAAACATTTTGTATTCATCACTATGACCTGTAATGTTTACCTTGGATAGGAAATATAATATTTTTTTACACAACATTTTTTATTTAAATCGATATAACAAATGTGAGCGACGCTGGCAGTTTTAGCCAATATTTGGACATTGCATGAATTTATTGTTGATGTATTGGGGCCAGAAATTGATCTCTGACTATTGCCACAGAATTTTCAGAAATGTGTGGTTCCCATACATCAGGATTAAAGTGCTTTAGTGTCCCGATTGGGGAATCAGGTATTTGTTTAATTTCCCTGATTCCCCAAGTTGCAAGTCATCACTGGCTACAGATAGATCCAGTCGGCGGGTTGGGGAATTGTGGCCACGGATGATGTATAAAGACCAATCGGGAGTGAGTCAATGAGGTAGAAAAACAAATGTCTATGTTGCATGATTTCTCAACTCAAATCAGAGGCAAATTGGTAACATGGAAACGCAAATGATAACTTTAAAGCAACACTGGTCAGACATTCTACAGTATGTAGCAATATCCATGGGACCTACCTTACAAAAAAAAAAAACTGAGGCAGCTACTGTACTTCAAAAGGTTTGTTTTGAGTTTTGGTCTTCAGCACAGTTCGCAGGCAGGTTTACCTCCCCGTAGGATGATATGTACTGGAGGCCTATCTTGAAGTAGTCAGAAAAAACAGATAGAATATACTGCGCTGGTTGTATAGGTTTAACTTAAATAATTATTTGATACCGCTCAGGCCTTTCATGAGGACACAAGACACAATGGTTGTATTAAAAACATATCTTTGTCAAATTAATTTTAAAATAAATACATATAATTCAACAGCAGTAATGCAGTGCAAATAATGCACACTTTGATTTATTACATTATTGTAGTTAGTATTTTTTATTTGTTGTTTCTTGAACTAACCCTATCAAGAGTTAGATTCCCAGGCTCCACATCCGTACCTCTTGAATAATTAAGTCCAACAAAGATTTACAGATATGCGGATTTATGAAAGATCCATTTGTTATACACCAGTAGGTGACTTTTCGATATTTTCTACTTCAAACTTATTGGGATTCCCATTGAAGGGCAATCTTAATGTTTCAACATAGCAAGACATTTTGAACAATGCTATGCTTACAACTTTGTGGCAATAGTTTGGAGAAAGACCTTTTCGATTCCAATATGACTGTGCCCAAAGCAAGCACTATAAAGACAAGAGACCTAAACTAAATCCCATCGAACACCTTTGGGATGAACTGGAACGGAAATTGTGAGACAGGCCTTCCCCAACATCATTTCCTGACCTCATTAATTCTCTACAGAATGAATAGGCATCATCTTGTGGAAAGCTTTCCAAGAATAAACTGGGACCAACTGCATATTAAAGTATATGTATTTGAATAAAGTGTCATTACAGTCCCAGTCTCCCTTGCGGCAGCGATAATTTCCTGTGATTTGTGACTTTTTGGGGGCGGGGCTAAATATGCAAATAGCATCATTTAGCCCCTTCTCTCCTAGGAGACCCACAAACTGCGGGATTTTCAGTATTGGGGGTGGGGCTTGATGAAGTCTAAATCAGCCCCGCCCCCGAAATGCAGCTGACAATCTCCTCGCTGGGCTCCTCCTGGAGAGGAGGCTTTAAAAGTAGGCAACCCTGATCTAACTCTCTCATGTTACATTTGCCCCTCTGCAGTGCAGCATGATTAATCCCATATTGAGAACAAATTTGTTCTGCAATTAGGTCTGAATTAGGCCCATAGATTGCCTCAGTCCCTGCCCGCAGTGGAGTTTACAGTGTAACTATGTAGACATATAAAAAATGCAACTAAATATATATGTGCAGCTGCACTTAAAGTACTTTCTGAGCTAGAAAATGTTCATAGGGATGGTCAGTAGCCTGTTCCTAGATGACTGTAACAGGATGGCCACAAACCCAAATCACAGCTGCTGTTGTGTTTTGTATTCTCCCTTTACCAAGCTTAAGAGAAGTAGAACTGGCTACAAAGGAAGTCTCTAGGGGCATGTCTGTACGTGGTATGGCTGACATACTAGGCCATGGATGTGTACAATCCCCCATCCATTCTGCTCTTGCAGTTCAAATGTAATAGAGATATTCGTAAATACAGGGATTGTTTATCCTCCGTAAATAGAACTTGTGTCCTTGTAGACAGGTCTTGTTTTCTGATCTGGGAATGTGTTTATGTGCTTGTAATGTTAAGATTTATTGGAAAATATGCTGGTGTTGGTACAGCATTGCTTCCCTGAGAATTACCTGTATTTTTTATAAACCGCAGGGATTGACTTTTATTCTCTCTGCTTTCTTGCAAATGGACAAATCTCTAGACACAAGTGTTTCATTTAGCGTTAAATAGACCCGCAGATCTTCTGTGCAAGTCACAAAACATTGCTTCACACACACATCTTGTAAACACAGCAGCGTATATTACAAATAAAGAACATTAGGGGGATCGATTTGTTGGTTTCCATATAAAGGTTCCTGTTAAGTCTCAGCTGGACAGTTATTGAACTCTTAAATCTTTTTAGTTTGATTTAATCCTGGATTGCAGTGTGATAGATCAACCCAGGCAGTGGTTGTAAAGGATTACAATTCATATGGTGTGCATATTGTACTGTGACATAGGGACCGCACTTACCAATGCAGTTTTGCTTCATTTCTACCTCCCACATACATACTTCTGAATTTATTAAGAAATTACAAGATGGAACCGAAGAGCTTATCCCAAGTCCCCAAAGAAAGGATTTCTTTGAATGTCTCCTTCATATCCCCTGTGAGTTGGTCAAGGGTTTGTTGCTCCTGGGTGATCGCTGCTGCCAGAATATATTTGGAACAGCAGTCCTGGTTCTGCTCATTGAGTACACAGATATTTATGGTAGATCTGGCCAATGACAATGAAGAGCGTCTTCCAGACCCAGAACAGCAACGCAGTAGCCATTTTGATATTTATACAGTGACTGGTTGAACTTTTATATCATTACCTTCCACAGCATTACAGTAGCAGCAAATATTTCCTACACTGCCATTTTTATTGTGCTATCATATCACGTGTTTTAAAGCCTCTTAGATTGTTCTTGTGGCAAGCAGCATGTTTATCTTCATGTTGTCTATTTATCTGTGTGGTGATACCAACAATTCCTTTCACCCACTGATGATTGCAGCCATGCAGCTTTAACTACTTGTGATCCAGAGTGGTTCAATGTTGTATCTTCGATTTGCAACCCCTTTGTTACCTTCAAAGTGCAATTACTGTTCTTCATCACATTTCACACTGGCATTTACACCTAGTGCCATTAGATAAAATAGCCTTACCAAACAAGTTGGGAATTACCTGCTGGTTTAATCTCTTGAGGATTTGTTGGGAGGTTACAATTGACTAGGTTCCCTTTCTACACAGCGCCTCCTGGATTTGTAAGCACTGGAGAGCAGTCCTTGAAATCAATAATCTGATTATCTTTCTGAGGGAAGTGTGCTCTTCTTGTGGAAGGCAAGGACTTGTGTAATTGGGTAACCGAGGACAGGGCCATATGGTACCCCATTACTGTTTTGCATCATGTACTGTTCATAATATTCTGAAAATTGTCTTTGTGGTCATACAGCCAGATGTATTATGCCTTAACAAGTGATAAAGGACCAGCCAATTGGCTACTGTCATTATTTCAACCCAGCCTATAACATGGAAGTTCAGAGCTGATTGGCTGGTTCTTTATCAACCTGCACTTTATAACTTGTTATCTGGCCCAATATTACTATAAATTATTTTTGACTGTTTCTCTTCAAAACTATGTACATAAATATGTTTGCCAAGAATATGATGTCTGGTCACATACAAAATAGAATTAACATTCAAGGTTTAAACATGCATGTTCTTTGTTTCTGTATTTATTTAAATCCTGTGTTAGTACTATTTTAAAGTATGTTTCTGACCTTTATGTTTCATTAGGCACACCAGTTTATGATCAGTATGCTTTTTCACACCTTATACTCTCTTATAGCCAGTAGCTTAGTCTAGTGCATTGTCCTTGGTCTGCCACCCTGTCACTGTATACTACTACTGTGACTGTGTAACACAGCCGAGAAGAGGGCAGAAATTGTACTCTTTTACTATTTTTTTTTTTTTTTTGAGTCTCTGTGTAAATGTATGCAGACTTTTCTTTTTAGTTTGTTATAGCAATTAAAGATTTTAGGGAAATGAGACTTCTAATGAGAAAGCTACCAAAGGGATCCAACATAAGTTAATTTTGTAATATAAGGATTAATCTAGAAAATACAAAATACAGCATGTAGCCATCTCCTAGGCACAAATTATTGCTCACAGTAAATATAAAGCATAAATTATAAAGACCTTTAAAGGTGACTCGGTTTGCTGCATGATTACACCATTAAATGTAATCTTTCAGTAAATAAATAACACGGGCACAGTCCCAAGGCACCGACAGAAATAATATACTCTGACAGTACAGTAAGTACAGACAGGAGAGATCGATCTCTCCTCAAACTTGACCTGATTTTTTCATTGAACTTGTTTTTCTGTCTCAGTTTTCTTGCAGTGTAACAGTGAGGAGACGGCACCAATCATTATCTTTGTTTCCAAAATGTTTGCCGTTGATGCAAAAGCCATGCCGCAGAACAAGCAGAGGTAGGGAATGGCACACTACAGCCCACTAACTGTATTGTTGGAAAGACTTTGTTTTTGTATGAGGAATGCACACGGAGGTTTCCTTCCACAAGTCATATTATACCCCTTTTACACCGCCGCAAAACGTTTTAAGCCAATGGGACACATTTTGCCCATTAGTCTTTAATGGCCAAGAAGTTGAAGTAACTGAGTACGTTAAAGTCTTGGGTATAAGCATGTCAAATAATCTTTTATGGAGTGTGCACACAAATACTGTTATAAAAAAGGCTCACAGTGTATGTTTTTCCCAAGGAAATTACATATGCCTGGTATGTGTAAGGGGAACATTAGTGGTTTTCTACTCTTGTATTATTGAGAGTGTTCACACATGGTATTTAGTGTGGTTCGGTTCTTGTTCTGCCGCTAAGCGTAAATATCTTCAGAGAGTGGTATCGATGGCAAGTAGAATAATTGGGGTTGCTTTACAAAGCATCCATGTATATGAAAAACCGCTTCTCTCTAAAGTGAAGAGCATTTTAAGGGATCCCTCACACCCGAGTGGAGAGTTGTTTTCTTTAATACCTTCAAACAGGTGATCCATTTTGTGTAGGACTAGTCGTTTTAGAGGAAGTTGTTTTCCACAGGCAATATGTATTTTAAATAACTAATGGGAGTTACTGGTTGTAATTTTGGTGATGAAGCATGGCTCTCTATCTCTGATGCTGGGTTTTTTTCTTCTCTCTGTTTTGTCTACACTTGAATTTCAATAATTGTTCATTTTTGGTGTAGCATTTGATGATAAATAAAGATATTCTAATTATCCTTCAGAAGGAGACCAATGCATACACCGTACAGATTCTCAGATTGGTTTGTCCTTCTATTCCACCACCACTTTCACACTATTAAATAATTGCACAAACCCTATGTAAGGTCCAGTTACTACATCTGACCATGGGCTCCTATGCTTGCAGCTGTTAATCTATGGATCTAATGCTTGCGTTGTTACGCACACTGAATGGACCATTTTGCATGCACTAGTAGACTACTACCAATTATTGTCCCAAAACCTTTATCCTCCTATTTAATATTGTCAGTCCCAATTGCAACTTCACTTTCTGTGTGTGCGTTCTGGGGAGACTCTGTTAAGGACAGGGTTTATCCCACAGCTAATTTCAATTTCATTCCAATTAGCTACAGCAACAGAGCCCCAGAGAATGTATATTTCCTCACAGCTTCAAGAGTCACAAAGAAAATCTGCGTTAGAACCATAGCACTTTGCATGCAATCTATGGGTTAGCTCGTAAATTAAACTATGGTCTACTATAAGGGGAACCTTTTATTTTACTGTATTTTCCTATGTTATTTAGACATTTGATTACATTTTAGATTTTACTATAAAACTGTCCAAAAGGCAGTGGGGGATCGTGCTTCGTAGTCAGTGGAGGGAAAGTGTTTATATTTAGTCAGTATTTGAGAAAGTAGGGCAGCATGCCACAAATGTTAACAGAATTAGTGCTTAAAGCCCATTGGACTGAGGTGGCCAGTTATGGTGGTCATGTGGCTATATGTGGCGGGCATGTGATTTCTATGGTAAACAAGTGCTGTACATTGTGAGCATGGGGGCGTTATGGTAGACAGGGGACTCTGTGGCTGTAATGATGGGTATAGTACACACTGTTGGCAGACCACAAAGGCATTCAGGTGTTATGCTGGTCCTATTTGTAATTGCTAGTTTTTCAGTGAAATAAACAAAACTGAACACCTGGAATCCCTAAACTTAGTCATCAAGGCACACGAACAGTGCATATCAATTAAATACATGATTAAAATACAGTACTGAAACCTGGTATGTTAAGTGTAGTACAGTCTGTCAGATTTTATGTCAGCACAACTAAAAGCCCTGCCCTGAGAGTACTGTAAGAGTCAGCACTCCCAATTCTATACCCAGAAATCCCAAAAGAGGGATAAACAGCACTCACCAGTCTTTCCAAGAAAGTATATAAGTCCAGAGTTGAATACAAACCAGGCTATTTATTTGATTAAACTCTGGATTTATACAGAGAAGACTGGTGAGTGCTGTTTTTACCTGTTTTGGGATTTCTGGATATATATATTGTGACATTTTTTTTTTTTTAAGACAATATGAGCATATTATTTATTTATTTTTTATTAACAGTTTCTTATATAGCGCACACATATTCTGCAGCGCTTTACAGAGAATATTTTAACATTCAGATCAGTCCCTGCCCCAGTGGAGCTTACAATCTATATTCCCTACCACATGTGTACACACACACTAGGGTTAGTTTTTTTTTTTTTGTTGGAAGCCAAGTAACCTACCTGTATATTTTTGGATTATTATTGAGAATACACATTTACTGCTTGATATCAGGAGATAGGGTCCTATAGATTGTAAGCTTGCAGCAGGGCCCTCTAAGCTCCAAGTCTGTCTGCCATTACCCAGTTTGTTTTATAACTGTCTACCATTGTAAATCGCAACGGAATCTGCTGCGCTATATAAGAAACTGTAAATAAATAGAGGCCAGGTTTTGGGGGGGGGGGGGGGGGGGGGTAGGGGTAATCAAACGTTCATGTTGTGGGCAAGATGATACTGATTTATCATCGAAACCCCAAAATGATTGATTGTACATCATATATGATAAATCAGGCCAATGTCCCATTTATAGGCAAATTAGCCCAATTATTATGCGCTGTGTACTTCGCTTTATTGTGTATTGATGATTGAAGTAGGGATTGCCTGCTGTACACACACGTTTTGTTTCTTTTAGTGCATAATTACTATGCAATTAATTTACTATGACTGCCAATTGTTACTATTATTTAATGGCCTATATGCTAGCATGTAACAATTCTAGCTCTGTTATCCAATACAAAATGGGCATTACATCTGTTCAATCTGAAGATTGATTTGTATTCTGTGAATGTTGAATAGTTACAGAATTTCTGAACCACTTCTCTTCTCATATAGCAACAGTGAAAATTGTATTGATTTTAATTTTACTTCTATTTATTATTCCTATATAGCACAGCAAATTCCAATGCGCTCTTATTTAAAACAGCATTACATACTGATGTCTGGTGAATGCAATAAAATCATAAGGTTGCATGTTCTTGCTTTTAAGAGTGTAGTAATTTCATTCTAAAACAGACTAGGATGAAATTGGGTGCATGTTGTTGAAAATCTTTTAAATGCCTTCAGATCTGTTCTCACATGTTACCTTGGTTGTCTAGATTGGGACCGTTAGAGAGCATAAGGGATATTCTGATTTGTCCCCACTAGATGGCGATGTGGTGTTCCTTATTAGAGTTTTATGTGTTGCATGTTTTTAACATACAGTACAGGCTCCAGAAAGCAGCATGACCTCATGGATTAGCAGTAGGGTAATTATCTACTGCTGAGCTCGGGTTTGTGTAGACTGCTAGAATGTGGCTGACAGCCTTTAACTCCGAGATATATTGACTTCTACCCTGACTGTTTTGCTTTAACCCTTCTGTTCCTAATGTGTACAAGCAAGTTATCAATACAATGAATGCAAAATACCCTATTTATAATTACATTAACTTTTTTCTTTGATATGGCTACAAATAGAGTTTGTGTTTGTGAAGAGCAGTGATTTTCAACCTTTTTCAGGTCGCGGCACACCAGACAAGACTTCAAAAATGCCAAGGCACACCAACATTTTTTAATCAAATATAAGACATACTGTATCCCTAATAGTAATTCCACACACCTGCCCCCCCCCCCCCCCCCAGTTATTCCACATACAGTACCTGCCCCTCCTTAGACAGTCCAAACCTCAACTCCCCCTTACAAATTACATAAACAAATGCCCCTCCTTTGTTATTACAAGCACTCGCCTGCCCCCTCAGATATTCCAAAAATATTGCGCACTTCTAAGTAGGGTACCACCTTTTTGTTGAGAGATTCACGGACATTGGCCCACCCCTTGACACACCCACTGACCCGCCCCAGTCCCGCCTTATGTTGATTTTTTTTTTAATTTTTGCTTCAATTTCATTCTTGATTTTGCATGCCATAATGCCAGTTACATGTTATATCACACACATTAATGGCCATTACAAGTTATGCCACACATCGTGATGCCAATTACATGTTATGCCATATACCGCAATGGCCATTACACATTATGCCAGGACTCAACAAATTTCTTGCAAACGAGGGACAATATGGACAGTGCGCGCAGTGGGGTGGGAGGGTGGCTGGGTGAGTGCAGGAGGGGGGGAGAGTGGGTGGGAGTACACCATACTTAGCCAGCCGATGGTTAGCCGGCCCGCTCACCCCCCCCCCCACCTCCTCCCAGGGTGCGTCCGTGTGCAAACCCCCCCTCCTGCCTGTGCTGACACACCGACGACCCCTCCCCCCTGTCAGTGTGCATCCATGTGCGCACCGCCCACCCGCTCACGTCTCCCCCGCTATGTACGGGAGAGAGACGTGCTGTGCTGCTATGTAATATTCATATCTCCCGTTGCTGGACCACTAGCCAATGGGCGCTTGCGGTCCAGCAGCCACCAGTTGATTGGCTGCTGGACCGCAAGCGCCCATTGGCTAGTGGTCCAGCGGGATATATGATTATTGCATAGCAGCACAGCACGTCTCTCGAGTCCCGGACAGTGCACAGCGGGGGAGCTGCGGGCGGGCGGTGCGCACATGGATGCACACTGACAGGGGGGGCGGGCGGGGAAGCATTCCCGGACATTGTATAGTCCGGGTCAGCCACTCAGCGCCGCACGACCACACACACAACCCGCAACGTCCAGTATGATGCCGAGCCGCCCGCCCCCCCTGTCAAAGTGAAACTCCGCTGGTGAGTCGCCGTGACCCGAGGCATGGCGGCACACCTGTCAGCTGGCCGCGGCACACTAGTTGAAAATGTCTGGTGTAGAGGGTATGATTATAGAGGTAGTGTTTGTGTAGGGGGTATGTCTACAAATCAAGTTTAACATTAGCCATAATTTAGCAAGGAACTGTCATATCATTTACCGTACTCTTAAGCTGCATACACACTATGAGATAAAGGTGGCTAACAATATCGTTAACACTATCCCTTGAACTCCCCCGGAGCTACAAAATGAACAATATAGAGCAGCATATACAACTATTGATTTCAAATGATAAAGGTTTTGCTTAACCACTGAGCCTTTTTTTATTTATCATTCATACACACTGAATTATGGGCCTGATTCTGGTTCACTCGCAAAAGCAAATTCTCTCTAATGGACAAAACTATGTGTACTGCAGGTGGGGCAGATCTAACATGTGCAGAGAGAGATCTGGTTGGGATTTGTGCTTCAAACTGATATCTATATTGCAGTGTAAAAATAAAACAGCCAGTATTTACTGCATAAAAACAAAACAACTCTCCCAAATCAAATTCTCTGTTACATCTTCCCCCCTGCAGTGCACATTGTTTGATCTGTTAGAGAGAGAATTTGATTTTGCGAGTGAACCAGAATCAGGCCCTCTATGCCATTGGCAAAATTGGATTGCATATACAGATAAGAAAGGAGGTTGCACCCACAGGAGTGCACACGGTTGTTTTTCATACACACACTGGGGGTTGATTCACAAGGCTGCAAATTCGTAGCCTTGCGAGTCCACCAGACGCTACCCGCCGAATGCCGGTACACCCCCCCCACGCTTCCATGGGCTGTGAATGGATGTTTAGCATAAACATCCATTCGCAGGCTTTAAGGGAACATCCGCCTCATTTGACGGTCGCCGACCATCGACGGATGTGGAAGGCTCACGCACAACTAAGGCTACTCTCAGGTAACCTTAGATATGCATGGCCATTCGGCAGGAAGTGGGATGGCAGCTGACATCCAGTGATGTCCGCCCCCGGCACCCACATCACAGGCCAGTTCCCATGGGCACTACTATCTGCCGACGCCCGCTGGCTTGGACCCGGTGAAAGCCGTGGCCATACACACCTGCCATATGCACTTGTGCAGAAATGCGTCTGTGCATGTGCCCAACATCAGTCCCATGGGGTTGCCCCACAGCCTGCAAATGGATGTTTGATATGTTTTTGTGCATATCATCTGTCTCTATCGCATACAGTAGTTGTGTATGCAGCTTTAGTGACCAGCGAAAGGGTCTTTACCTATTCTTCATATAGATAGGGATCACATGGAAAACGACAACCCACATAAAATAATACCATGGCATTTTAGAAAGCTGCCAATAGAAGGTAAGTCACAGGGAGGCAGACCATGTGTGCATTTAACCAATATTCATGAGAGTACAGTTAATTAATGTTTGCTTATTTTGCTCTTCTCTCTAATTTATGTTTCTGAATCAACCAATACAGTATGTATAGTATAGTGCACTTTGTTACCTAGGTGGCTGCAAATCACCCATCAGAAGGTTTCTTTCTTGTGCACTCAATTCAGAATTCAATTTAAGAGAACGTACAGTATAGATGTGTTCAGCGACACAGCATATACTGTATCAACACATATGTAAAGTTGGATTTAAGCTATGTGCTGGCTGCCTTAACTAGGGATCAGCAGCTGCCATCGCAACACAGGACACAGGCCACCCCCTGACTCTCATTGGCTAGTTTCACAGGAGCCGTGGGGCAGACTTATTGCAAGGTGCCGGAGTACACTGCACACCGCCATGTGAAATGGACCTACCAATCTATTACTATTCATTTTTATAGTACTAATTGTGGATGTCAACATTACATGGAATGTATAACACAATGCTCTGCTGAAAAGAAATGACCATGTCACTGGTTTCTGGATTCAGCGAGATGGTGGTTTAGGAAATATAAAACCACATTTTCTGAAGTAAAGAATCAAAATCTATAACTCTTAGTTAACTGGACTCACCACTGCAGCGCCATACTTTGCACATCACTTACGCAAAAGGAATGAAAAGCTTAAATATAAAAATATCGTGTTCCAATTGTTTTATATCAAACTTGCATGGACATCTGTGCTGTACTTTTTGACCAACATATTCAGAGCTTTCTATTGACCAAAACAAGCCAGTACACCTTTCCTGTCTTTTTGGGCTAGTGCAAAGTTTCTTTATTTTTCTACTGTATGGTATGAGCCAGTCAGCATGTATTAAGTGTATTCTATCAAATTAAAGGTAGCAGCTTATTGGTTGCCATGGGAAGCTCCTCCACTCACTAACTTCACCACTTTTTTCACTGCTTAATACATCTCCACCTGTATTCCTTATAAGAGTTTAAATATCGGACAAGAGAGACACCTTCCTAAAAGATGAATTTTAATGTGAGAAAGCTATTTATTATTGGCATTTAATGTTGTCTGGCTATTTCCCCTGAAAATGGCACTTCCCACTTAAAAGGTTAATCACTGCAGCATTCTGCTGTGACGACCACAAACAATTAAACCAGCTCTGAGCACATGTTGCAAGTTTATAGGGGTCTCTTGGATATCTAGTAGGCAGTTGTAAATAACAGTTTTCAATTGACATTGCTCAGCTTAAATGAGTGCAGCAAATCCTCCGGAGCCCATAAATGTCAGCATCGCTCAGAAAGCTTCAGCAGGTGACGTGAACTTGTTATTACTGACTGTTACATTAATGTTTTTGTTCCAGGAACTCTCTAAGATTTTCTTTTATTCAAATTGTTGTATAAAATTCTGTTTCTTCCCTTCTTATTCTGCAAACACAATAACAAAACATTCTCCATTCAGCCATTTCATCTCCAAAACAAAATTGTTCTCATTTATATTCCATTATCTCTCTTAAACCACTTGAATTTTAAGATAAGCTTTGGTATCATTTAATGTGGAGAAAACCAAGTGTTTACAAAGATAGCAACGTTTATCATTGGCTGTGATTTAGGGGGGTTGGTGGGGGGGAGGGGGGGGGGGAATCCAGAGCTCATTTATAAGCCATTACTTTAGAAAAGAAATGGTTTGGGCTGTAAAACAACATCAGACCTGCCGTCATAGTGGTGGTTGGAGAAATAGGGTCATTTAAGTAAATGCAGCAATTTTCCATGCATTTGAAAGCACTAGATGGCTCCTGGGGATTGTGAATGAGACCTGTATCCTTTCAGATTGATGTGAAATTATTGCATATGTCTGGCAAGCTATAACGTTATAACGTTCTCCAGCTGATTCCAAATCTCTTCCTTTTGCATTCTATTTTGGCACGGATACAGGTGTTCAATCCCTATGGTGCAACTGTACATTTAGTGCACAGGACTGAAGGCAACATTTTTATACAGGTCACAGAAATGCACACCTCAAACCGTACCATCTTAGCTGGTACAGTACCGTTTTTATGGCCTGTACCGGCTAAACCAATTCTCATTTTGTACCGGTTTTCCAGCTACCGCTCGCTTCCCGGCCATAGCTCCATCTGACAACAGCATGGCCTGGCAGGTGGGGAGAAGAGAAGCGTGCGTAGGGGAGGAGAGCAGGAATACCCAGGGCTGCAGCTGTCTTCACTGTACAAGCCGCTTTGCTTCTAGGCAAATCACCACACCCCTTTTACCGATGGCCTTGCCCCTCTACCCATGGTCACGCCCCTGCTTGTACCGATTTTTAAGCAGGAGATGTTGGAGGGTGTGGACATGTGACATGACTTCTAATATCAAAAATGACAACACAGCGTGAATTTACATCTTTATAATCTGCTAAATGCCATAAACAACATGAAAGTGATGTCCTAAATCTGCATACACTCACTATGAATAGATCACAATTCCATCTACAGATCCAGAGCAAACTTGTGCTAGGATGACTTTATGGGCAGTATTCAATGAACATATTCACGGCGTGCAGCGAATCCTGTTTAGGATTCGCTGCACAGTCGCCGTGTTCCGGAGCCTCGCTGTCCCCCTGCTATCCCCCTATTCAATTAGGCAGGGGCTCGCTGCCACAGGGAGCCGGAGGACAGTGGCAGGCAGGGAGATGGAAGTCTCCCTGCCTGCCCCAGAACGTATGTGGGGGGGAGGTGGGCTCCCCGGGAGCCAGGCAGCACAAGCTGCCCCCCGGGAGAGCCAGCAAGGGACCAGGTATGCACTGCTCCCGATCGTGCATATGTAGTGATCGGGAGCAGTGAATATATGAATATGTAATGAGCGGCTCTCGGCTCCCTGCCCCCTGCTGGCTATGTGTAAAAAAATAAATAAAAAAAATGTAAATTAAATATATATTCAAGTGCTATAAGCACATGAATAAAAATAGCATGACCCTTCACAGAATAAAATTCCTGATTTTTTTTGACACCAAATGTAAAACAACAACAACTTTATTTTAAAAGTTCACTTTCCATTTCATCATGAAAAGATGGCGATTTGCTACACAGCGAAAATCACTTAGAAAGACTTCGAAAAGTGCACGTTGAATAGGGCGATTCACTTTCTGACCCCAAAAAATCACCTTCCAACGCGAAAATAGCACAAATTCGCCGTGAAACAGGGCGAATTATCCTCATTGAATACTGCCCTATAAGAGGCTGTTCAAGATCTCATTGACAAATATGTATGTTGCCTTTTATTAGTTGTGCAGTATTCCAAATATGGGTACTTATGTATTATCTGGGCTGCCGATTTTTTGATTGTATGCCTTAACTTAAGGCATACAATCAGATGCGATGCGATATCGCATCGCATACGACCATATCGCATGTGATGCGATGACCCGATTTTTCCATAGGATTCAATGTTAAAATGGACTGAGTCCATTTTAACATGGAATTCAATGGGAAAAAGGGGTCCTTTTCATACCCCTACTATCCAAGTGGGCATGGAGTTGGATATAAACCTGTGGCGAGCGTAGTGAGCCACCGAGCCCGAAGCATGGCGAGGGGACGGTATTTTGTGTCCCCTCGCGGGGCTCGCCACGCTTCGGGCTCGGTGGCTCGCTACGCTCGCCAAAGGTTTATATCCAACTCCATGCCCACTTGGATAGTAGGGGTATGAAAAGGACCCCTTTTCCCATTGAATTCCATGTTAAAATGGACTCAGTCTATTTTAACATTGAATCCTATGGAAAAATCGGGTCCATCGCATCGCATCGCATGCGATATGGTCGGATGCGATGCGATGGACCCGATTTCAAAATCGGCAGCCCAGTTAGTACATAAGTACCTAAATATGTTCCTGATGATTGTGTCTGAATTTATGAAGTATGGTATGTGTGATTTAACAATATTCAAAGCAATCTATTTATATTCTATCAATTATTATAGTCTGTGGCTGTACTCAAGATTGTCATACCACAACTCTGTTATCTGGTACAATCAGTATGTGTGTTCTGTGTAGTCATAAAACTTTAAAGTATCCGGCTTGTTGTAAAATAATGTGAGTCATATCTATATGGTGGGCTACCCCCCCATCTCTCTTTAAATACCGCTTCCTGTATTGTGAAGGAGAAACTGCCAGGAACTAGGGGATGTGTCTGTGTGTGTGTCTGTGTGGTGCGAGGGGGGGCGTTAGTATTGCTTGCACATGTTTTTAATTGTCCATTTACATGGCATCCTGAACTGACACGGCTGAGTTGCAGACCTCTGCAATGAGTCTGTGTTTTTTTTTATTTTTATAATCAGTAAGGATCAGGTGGAATTGGAATCCACAGTCTGCTTTAATTTGAAGTTTATGCTTCCAGTTCTTTCAGATGCAAGTTAGTTTTTATAGTTCCTAAATCACAAAATAAAACCTTTGCCAGAGAAATAGTCGGATCCTGGAGGTTACTCTATGCGATTTTGGGACGATTTCATCCGATTTCGGCACTTTGTGCCGATGATCGGGTGAAATCGGCCCAAAATCGCAGGTGTGTGATATCTGATCCGATCCGATGCGCGGTCCCGTGCGCATCGGACCGGATCAGGGAGGTCGGACGGTCAGTACATACGATCACATCCGACTTCCCTGTATGCATATGCCTGCCCACCTGACAGGCATATGCATGCAGACAACCGGGGGAGCAGTGGGGCGGGCAGCGGGTCCCTGAGCGCCGGGGAGTGCTGACCTGGCCGGGCGGTGATGTTCATATATATCAGCAGCGCTGCAGGAGTCGGGAGGGGACGTGGTGCCGGGTGCGGCGAGTGCTGCTGGCTGACCTGGCCGGGCATGTGATAACAAATAGCAGCAGCGGGGATGGGATGCGCAGTGGCGGCTATTAGATTTTTTAAATACCTGTCAAATGACCGGCCGTTCTCTGATTGGCTGAGAGAGCTCTTGTGTTAATACATGCCTCCTACATACTTTTGTGATTCGCTGCTGCATCCTGGTTACATAGTATGAGGCGATGCTTTCACTCTACCAGGGAATCTGTGTTGGAAGATCCAGACACTGGTCAAGGCATGCCTACAAAATGGTCCCCATCCCAGCTTCTCCACCCAAACAGCTGTGCCAACACAGGGGACACCGTGCCAACACAGGGAAGATATGCAAGCTCCACAAAGACTACAAATTATTATTATTATTCGTAGTATATGTACCGGATTAGGGGCACTGCGGCATATGTGAGCTAGGGTTTCAAGGTGGCTTAATGTAAACTGAGGACGCTACACTATGTTTAACCATTTATGGATTTGGGAGTATTTACACATACTTATTAAGCTGATTAGCATGTTGTATTGTGCCAATGGTACACACATGGGGTATAGGTCATTGGGTCAACCCAGTGTAGGTTGACATACATTGGGTCGACACCATTAGGTTGACTTGGCTTAGGTCAACATGAACAATACTGTAGGTTGACAGGGACTTTAGGTCGACATGGTAAAGGTTTTTTGTGCTTCTATCGAATCATATCGATATGGACACCGTATAAGTGTATTGGGTTTTCTTGCCATGCGTCCGGCAAAGTACCTCCCTAAGCTCAGCCGGCACACTGTTTTATGCTTCCTCCACACCCTAGTGGATGGTAGTGTAGGAAAAACCTCCTTAAAAAGAAAAAAAAGTTTGAAAAACAGGTCATCCTTCTTCATGTTGACCTTTTGGCATGTCGACCTAAAGTCTCTGTATATCTATAGTCCATGTCGACATAGGCCATTTTGACCATAGGTGCTGACCCAAGGTTTGTCGACCCAATTACATATTACCACACAAGTTGGTGACCTGGCCCCCACAAACCTCATCTGGCCCTTACTACTAATATTACAGCTTGATATTGTTCATATTTTACTACTTAAATAGAGCACTTAAGGGGCATGCACACAGGGCGATTTCAGACCCTTTTCTAAGCGTTCTGATTAGAAAGCTTAGAAAACTAGCACAGAACGCTCCGTGTGTATGCACTGCAGCGATACTAATGAACGGCCCCACGCATCGGTATCACCGGCTGGGAAGCCAGTGCTTGCACTGGCTTTCCCCAGATCGTGGGGCTTTGCCTATTATAAAAATAGGCAAAGCCCTGCTCAGCAGGAAGAAGGTGTCCCGCTATGTCAGGGATGGGGAACCTTCGGCCCTCCAGCTGTTGTGGAACTACACATCCCAGCATGCCTTGTTACCATTTTGTTATGTGGCCATGCTACAACTGTTGCAGGGCATGCTGGGATGTGTAGTTCAACAACAGCTGGATGGCCGAAGGTTCCCCATCCCTGCGCTATGTGCTGAGCGTCACTCAGCACAAAAAGCCAGGCTGCGGCCTAAGAAGAGGGCCTAAAGCAGCCCATACACGCTGCTATGAGAGCTGACCCCGATGTGTGCTTTGAGGTGCGCGCTCTCGCGCACCTCATCGCACAGTACAAAAAGTATGTGCTTGCACATACTTTTTGTACCTAGTTCTCATCAAATCGCATCGCATTGCATGCACAACGTGTGCACATGCAATGCAATGCGATTTGATCCGTGCTAGTACAGCACGGAAAGCACGCCCACAAAGCAGCGTTTATGGGCTGCTTTATACAGAGTCGCACATCATTTTTCACACCATGCTTACATGGCTGAGCAAGCGATGTAGAAACATACCCTCCAACATGACCCATTCCATTAGGTACAAAATGCTCTGTTCCTGTACATCCCTGCGAGTGGCAGTTACAGATGTGCAGCTCCAGCACAGTCCAATATTAAAAGAGGGGGGAACACATCAGCTGTCAGTGATGTTTGGGGTGGCAGTATGTGTGGCTCCCCTTTTTGAATATTAGACTGTGCTGCAGGCTCACATCTGTAACTGCCACTGGCAGGGAAGTTCAGGAACAGAGCATTTTGTACCTAACGGAATGGGTGATGTTGGTGGGTATGTAGACACGGGTCTGTTAAGCTATTCAGATTAGCACAGAAGTCAGTAGAACTCCCATCTTATTAAATAAACACCATAGTAAGTGTTAGTGATCAGACAACCCTGTTGAACCTAGGCTAGGCCAGTGCTTGCTAGTAGTGATGCCCGCTTCTCTCACAAGAGAATGTGTGGTGGAGATGCAGTGTACAGATATGGCCAAAAGTATTGAGAATGACACAAGTATTGGTTTTCACAATCGATTCTTCAGTGTTTTTTTTACATTTTTTAAAGATGTTGTTATGGTATACTGAAGTAAAATTACAAGTATTTCATGAATGTCAAAGTGTTTTTATTGACAATTACATTAAGTTTATGCAAAGAGTCAATATTTGCAGTGTGGACCCTTCTTTTTTAAGACCTCTGCAATTCACCATGGCATGCTGTCAGTCAACTTCTGGGCCACAGTGACTGCTGCCCATCCATTCTTGCCTCATGAATGCTTGAAGTTTGTCAGAATTTGTGGGTTTTAGTTTGTCCACCCGCTTCTTCAGGATCGACCACAAGTTCTCAATGTGATTAAAGTCTGGGAAGTTTCATGTTTCGATGTTTTGTTCCTCATGCCACTTACAGTACTTATCAATTTTGCCTTATGACAAGGTTCTCCATCATGTTGTAAAAGGCATAGCTAGTCACCAAACTGTTTTGGTTAGGAGAAGTTGCTCTGGGAGGATGTTTAATTCATGGCTGTGTTCTCAGGCAAAATTGAGTGAGCCCACTCCCTTGGCCGAGAAGCAACGCCACCCATGAAAGGTCTCCGGATGCTTTACTCTTGAAAGGACACAGGACTCATGTTAGCGCTCACCTTTTCTTCTCCGGACAAGAATTTTTCTCAATGCACCAAACTATCTGAAAGGAGATTAATTCGAGAAAATGACCAATCCCTGTACTTTTTGCAGAGTGTATGTCAATGATGGTTTTCCTTTCTTGACACCAGGCCATCCTCCAAAAGTCTATGACTCTGCATGCAGATGTACTCCACCTGCCTACTGTCATTCCTGAGCAAGCTCTGTACTGGTGGTACCCAGATTCCACAGCTAAATCATATCCTAGCACTTGCTGGACATTTGTGGGCACCCTGAAGTCCACAACTATTGAACCTCTTTCCACAATATCCTTGCCTTTTGAAGCCCTTTTTGTGCAAAACCAATAATAACTGCACGTCTTTCCTTGCAAGAAACCAAGGTTAACAGAGGAAGAACAATGATTTCAAAAGTGCCACCCTCCTTTTAAAGTTTCCTGTCTGTTATTCTAACTCAGGGGTGGGGAACCTTTTTTCTACCGAGGGCCATTTGGAAAATTTGAAAACCCTTCGGGGGCCATATAAAAATGATCAACTTAAAAATACATGTGGGCATTATTCACACTGGCAGCGGCATATACATGTGGGCATTATACACAGGGCAGCGGCATATACACGTGGGCATTATACACAGGGCAGCGGCATATACATGTGGGATTTAAAGACAGGGCAGCGGCATATACATGTGGGATTTAAAGACAGGGCAGCGGCATGTACACGTGGGATTTATAGACAGGGCAGCGGCATATACATGTGGGCATTATACACAGGGCAGCGGCATATACATGTGGGCATTATACACAGGGCAGCGGCATATACATGTGGGCATTATACACAGGGCAGCGACATATACATGTGGGCATTATACACAGGGCAGCGACATATACATGTGGGCATTATACACACGGGCAGCGGCATATACATGTGGGCATTATACACAGGGCAGCGGCATATACATGTGGGCATTATACACAGGGCAGCGACATATACATGTGGGCATCATATACACGTGGGCATTATACACAGGGCAGCGGCATATACACGTGGGCATTATACACAGGGCAGCGGCATATACATGTGGGAATTATACACAGGGCAGCGGCATATACACGTGGGCATTATACACAGGGCAGCGGCATATACACGTGGGCATTATACACAGGGCAGCGGCATATACATGTGGGCATTATACACACGGGCAGCAGCATATACATGTGGGCATTATACACACGGGCAGCAGCATATACATGTGGGCATTATACACACGGGCAGCGGCATATACATGTGGGCATTATACACACGGGCAGCGGCATATCCATGTGGGCATTATACACAGGGCAGCGGCATATACATGTGGGCATTATACACAGGGCAGCGGCATATACATGTGGCCAGAGACACCAGGACTGGCTAATTAATGCACAGCATTAATCCAGGGGTTGTCATTTACTCATAAAAAGTGGAAAAAGTGGCAGTGACTGAACTTATGATAATCAGAGATAATCACATAAACCTGTTTGGGTGTGAATCCAGGGGTAAATGACAACCCCTGGATCCGTCAGTCACTGGGGAAGGGAGGGTGAGAGGAGCAGCATTTACAGTACCTTTAACACACTAGTTGTAGCAGCACAGCGTGATGGCTGCTGCTGCGGCTGTTGTAGGATGCTCCCGCCCATGCACTGACTGATCCTAAATCAGGCAACCAGTCTCCCTCCCTACCGCCCGCATCACGCCCGCCAATCACTGTGGACGCATCACATCCACAGCCACTGTGATTGGCGGGGCGCGTGTTAATATCTCCCCGCAGCAGCAGGCAGCCATCCATCGGGCGGGCGGGTGAATAGGTAGGATAGGAACATTGCTCGGTGGGCAGGCGGCCGGCTGATTAATCAGTAATATAGGCGGGCGGGCGGGCGGCTGAATCAAGCTTAATCAGCCCACCCGCCTATATTACTGATTAATCAGCCGCTCGCCCGCACAGCTATATTACTGCAGTAATATAGCCAGGCGGCCGGGCGGCTGCTTAAACAATAAAATATGCAGCTGGACGGGCGGGCCGGACAAGCAGGGTGCGGGGGCCGTATCCGGCCCGTGGGCCGGAGGTTCCCCACCCCTGTTCTAACTCAATCGGCATGATCTCCAGCCTTGTACTCATCAACTCTCTCTCTCTAGTAGAGAGAGAGAGAGAGAATCTCTGGGATGCCAGCTGGTTCTTTTGTGGCAGGGCTGAAATGCAGTGGAAATGTTTTTGGCAAATATTTTTGGGATTAAGTTAATTTCCATGGCAAAGATGGATTTTGCTATTCATTTCAATTAATCTGATTCATGACATTCTGGAGTATATGCAAGTTGCTAGCATAACAACTTGGGCAGCAGATTTCAGCGCAATTTTTTTCAAAAAAAATATTGTTCATTCTCAATTTTTGGCCATGGACAAAAAATTTACAGGTGGAAATCTACAGCTATATTCAACTTGAATTGCACGACTATTGTTTGTATGCACATATTGAAAGTCACATGTACACACTAATCATTATTCACACAAATATCTACACAGATGTAGATCTTTCATCTTGACTTTTTTTTTTGTAGCTTTGGTGAGTTACTGTATGTGACTTTTTTTATTTGATATTTTTCCACCATTTCAATGCTGTGGTTTTTTTTTTCTTCACACAATGTTTTATCCTCGGACTGCTTGTTTTGTGTGAACTTCTTATTTGTGATATGTTTATTTTTTGAATAGGTTATCATTACTCTTAATTTATGAATTTGTAAAAGTCATTCTACAACATTGATAACGCACCCTGATTTATCAATCTGTGCAATACAAAAAGGCCGGAAGGCATGTAACAAACCAAGAAATGAGTCTTCTAGGACCGACAAACCATTTTAGAATTGAAATACGTTTTGACTCTTGTTAGAAATGCACTTTTTACAAAGCACTATGTTTTTCTTGTAAGTATCAGTCTTCAAAATAGCTCACTGCACATGAACATGTTTAGCTGTTCCTGGGTTGTCATTGTGCTTTTCTTATGGTAAGCGGTTTTAACCTGTTTCTCTCCTCACCTTTGCCTGGACTTTAATGGAACATTTCAACCTGTGAAAGAACTAAACCGCTAACCTATGTTTATCATCCATTTACCACTGGAAGCTGTGCGTGTAAACGAGGACCAAGGTGGAAATTCTTATTTGCAATTGGCTTTGAAACTATTCTATATATAACAAGGTTATTTATTCTTTAAAACGCTTTGGCTGTCCTTATTCAGCTTTTGCGGTATTATATTCATTTTCAGGCTTGTTCTCCATGTCCTCCAGAATCCTATTCAAAGCTGCACCATTCGTTCAGTCTTCTGAATCTCAGCCTCTGACACGTGCCTTGTCTTCCCTCTTACCACCACTCGCTTCTGCCTATAAGATTTCTCCTGTTCCTTACCTTGTCTTGGTTTTGCAAATTCCCATCTTGGTAGAACAGGTCGGGTATCCCGTATCCGGGCATCCCGTATCCGAATTATTCCAAAAACCGTGGTTTTTTGGAATAATTCAATTCCGGCGTCAACGGCAGGCCTTCAGCAACCTTCCCTGGCGTCTCTAGCGGGCCCAGGAGTGCTTTGCGCGAGTGCGCCGGTGACGTCACCGGCGCGCCTGGGAACTTGCGCAAAGCACTCCTGGGACCGCTGGAGACCCCGGAGACTGTGCTGGTGGCCTGCCGTGGACGCCGGAGGACTCCATGGACGCCGAGGGACCATCGGGGACCCACCAGGGGCAGGTAAGTATTGCTAAAAAAAATGTATTCCAAAAACCGGAATATTCCCTTATACGGAATGCTCGTGGTCCCGAGCATTTCGGATAAGGGATACTCAACCTGTACACACTTTCAGTACTTTGTGTACTTTTCTCCTTGCATACATGTCTGCACCTATTTTCTCTGCATAGTGTGTCTTGTTTTCCAACAATGGGGCATCTTACAAATTAATAATAATAATAAAATCTTTTTTCAATATATATTTATAAAAAAAAAAAAATACAATATTTCCAAATACACTATATCAAAATGATAGAAGCATCTTTTATACATAACAAAGCAACAAAGAGCTAAAGATAAATATAAAATAAAAATCTATACTAAAGACAACACATGAAAGGGAGGGGTTGGGAAAGAAGGGGAGAAAAAGGGGGTATTTGTGAGCCCATCCATGCTAAAATGGAGAAGGGCAGCAGACATCAGCAGTGACAACATCCCTAACGGGGGATGTGTCGAGACTCAATGAATAATCATTAAGTAGGGCCTTGAATTTCCAGCCAACGGTGCCTGGTAGGGGAAAACTACTCATTCCCATCTGGACCCAGACTGAAATCTTACATAGAGCTATATAGTTTGATTCTAGCAAACCATATCGGTGATTGTTTCTTCTGCCTACTGGGTCATTCCATGCCAAATCATCACAACTTCCAGCCCGACCGTCTCAGATTTTCATGAAATTTGACAGGATAATAGATGATGTTAAAATTACTTTGAAATGTAAAATTTTAGCTCTCAATGATATAGTGTTCATGCAGAGTTAAAAACATGACCAAAATATTGTGTTGAAGCTAAGGGGCCGTGGTTTCATAAAATATTGTTTTATTTAAATATTGACTTACACATTTCAAGGTCGCATCATTTGACCTTGAATATCCAAAAATGTTCTTTTAATTTTTGTGTATATTAAGTATGTTATACAGTTAAATATTATCTGTCTATGGTATAAGTTTAGTTTTGGGATGCCTTTGGGAACAGGAGCAAAATAAAATATAAAGTACAGCAGTTGAACAATTCATGCACTGAACACATACCTCCCAAATGTCCCAGGGCCGGCAGTGTCCAGCGGAAGGGGAGGGGGGGAGCAGTTGGAAGTCCCCACTGTCACCGTGAATAGACACGGTGAGCATATGCACCACGTCTGTTCATGCCCCACAGCGTCAAAAACCGGGGACGTGGCCTGACGGGAGAGCCGCGAGTATAGGCCACGTTCCCAAAATTTCCAACGTGCACATGTGCCCATCCCTCCTCCTCCTGCTTAAAAGTTGGGAGGTATGCGAACATGCAGCTGGTAAGTTCAGACCTGTCTTGTATTGGAAATAAATAAATCAATAGTGTAGGATGGTTCAACGTTTCAATTTCACTTAAGCGATTTTCATCAGGAACCTGCACAGGCTGTTGGTGTTTTCTCTCTCTCTCTCTCTCTGTATGAGCAGCGATGATGCAGATGATCGCTGGACTGAAAAACGCTCATTGCATACAAACTGAGCGATTTTTCGCCCGTCCAGTCGATTTTCGTGGGAGTGGATGGCTTTCCTTAGCAGGATGGGCCTTTATACCATATATTTACTGGATAACATACTTTATGTACAAAAAAATTAAAATTACACTTTTTTTTTTTTTTAGATATTCATGGTCAAAGGTCACATCATGTGACCTTGAAATGTAGAAGTCAATAATTAAACCTAGAACTTTTTAAAATGATGGTCCTTTAGCTTCAAACCGAGACCAAAGTGAAAGTTCCAGCACAATTAGAAGTTATGATTCTTTTCATAATCCTGTTGCATGCATACTGTGTGTCACAAAGTGATAAAATTTTACATATAAAAGTAAACTTTCTGTTGTCTATCATCCTACCAAATTTCATGAAAATATGAGATGGTCAGGTTGAAAAGTTCCTTTTTTGTGATGATTTGGCATGGAATGACCCTACTGCAGGCAAAAGAACCCCTTGAAAATAGCCTAGTTTCTCACGAAAACACAAAGGTTTCACTGAATATAAATGTTCTCTTTGTATAGAACTTTGATTGCCTAAACCACGACTGATGTACCCTTTACATGTACAGTGTAAAGCATTTTGTAACCTGCAGTGTAGCCATCTTCTGGTATATTAGTGTAAACGCTTTCAAAGGTCATTAATTATTACTTAAAACACAAGTTTTTACAGTTTCCATAACAACTTTCTTGCTGAATAGCTAGATTTTAACATCAATAAGAATATACTGCAGCCTTACAATTGGCATACAGCATGTTGTAATGTAATATAATATTGTTACCGATTTACATAGAAACATACAATGTCACGGCAGATAAGAACCATCTGTTAAATCTAGTCTGCCCCTGTTTTAACCATATTGTTACTTCAGACCCCATTTGATCCTTCTTTCTTTGTAAGGATATCCTTAAGTATATCCCATGCATGTTTAAATTGTTCTACTGTCTTAGCCTCTACCACCTCTGATGGTAGGCTATTCCACTTATCCACTACCCTTTCTGTGACTTAGTTTTTCCTCCCAGATTTCCCCTGAATCTACCTCCTTCCAGTGTCAGTCCCTCCAGTCTCAGTGCATGTAGTTGTGTTCTACTTCTTCTCTTCATTTGAAGAATGTTTCCATCCTGTACCTTGTTAAAACCCTTGTATATTTGAAAGTTCCTATCATGTCCCTACTTTCCCTTCTCTGCTCCAAAATATACAGTTGTTGAGATTTTTTTGTCTTTCTTGGTAGGTTTTGTGATGTAGGCCATGCACCATTTTAGTTGCCCTTCTTTGTTTCGTCTCTAATGTATTTATAGCCTTCTGGAGATATGGCCTCCAGACTTGGACAAAGTATTCTAGATGAGGTTGTAGCAATTACATTTTGCAGTGGTAGCATTACTTCTTTCTGCCACTGATTCCTCTCCCTATGCTACTAACCATCTGACTTGCCTTCTTCATTGCTTTGTTACATTGCTTACCTACCTGCCTTTAAATCCCCTAAAATAGTGACTCCTAGATCCCTCTCCTCCTCAGTGTCATTAATGATATATTTAGCCTTTGGATTTTTGACCAATACGCTAGTCTACTCCGATCATCAATCATTTTTTACCCCATTTGTTTCTTCTGCAAAAAGGCATAATTTCCCTTCAATACCATTTGCAACGTCACCCAAAAAAAGATATAAAAATGCACTGGTCCAAGTACAGATCCCTGATCTACTACATTCATAACATTACCCTTCTGTAAATGCACACCATTTACTACAACTGTCTGTTTTCTATCCTGCAATCATGATCTTATCTATATAAAGGTGCCCATACACGTTACAATTATTGTATACAATATTGCATCTCGGTTTTGCGATGAGATGAGATCTACTACATGCACATACTTTTTATACTAGATCTCATCTCATCGCAAAACCGAGATGCGATGAGATGCAATATTGTATACACTAATTGCAACCTGTATAGGCACCTTAACTACCTTTAGTAGTCTGCTATGTGGGATTGTGTCAAAAGCCTTACTAAAGTCTAGATACGTTTCATATCTATTATTTTAGTCACCCAGTCAAAAAAGTCAATAAGGCTTGTTTGACATGATCACCCCCAAGTAAATCCATACTGTTTGGAATCCTGTAAATTGCTGGATTTGAGATAATCTTTTTTTGGAGTGTTTCCATGAGTTTTCCTACTACTGGCGTAAGGATCACTGTTTGTTTTTTCTTTTTCGTTTCTGTATTTTCAGATTATTTCAGATTCCTACACATATTACACCTTGCTGCGAACTAATAAGTTATCTGTCGCTTTCTGTCCTAAAGTGTAAAACACATTTGACAACTCCTCCATAGTCTAAAACTGTTCTGGCCAATTTTTACACTCATGTAGAGCATATATATATATATTTTGTTTTCATTATCATAAACATTTTAAAGGATCATGGGAAAATGAATCTACCTACTTTGAAGTGCCAATCAAACTATTATTGCACCACTAGTTCCCAGCCTGTCAAAATGATGGAACAACATAATGGTAATTTCTGAATCGGTGGCTGTGAATGACTGCAGGGCTGATACGATGTGTGGTCCCATGCGCATTACACCAGAGTCTGCGAGTCACCGCTCCTGCACAAGCAATCTCATAGATTGTGTGTGCAGCCGTGAAGGCTTTGCTGGGATCGCATGCAAAAGGACCACATGCGATATCCTGCAACCCGCCGAGGGACGCGCTCGGCCACCTGATATTAATTTAGGCTGGGGGCTGGTTTTGGCGGCAGCCGTGGATTGGCGGCTCCATCCCTTGTAAGGGGTGGATGCAGTCAACATGGCGCCGGTTATAGTCTTTCCCCAAGCTTATGCCGGTCCTGGATCCTGCTCCTGGTCGCCTGCTCCAGCTTGCCCTGGTTCAGTTCTCCCTTGTGCCTGGATCAATCCTGTTTGTTCCCTCCGAGCCTTGGGTCACGTAAGTGCTCCAGTGGAGCCTGGTTATTCTTTATTATTCCTTCGGCAGTCCGCCAGTATATTTTTGTTTATTCGGCTGTCCAGCCTCTTATTTCATTTGGGAGCTCTGGACTTTACCCCGCCATGGGCCCAGCCCGTCTCCTTTGCTGGTGGTTACCAGCTCTTTACTTTCAGTTCCCCATCTCCTGTCATTTTAGTTCCTTGGTTAGGTAGGGCTCCCCGTTCAGTCCTGGTTTGGTTTTGGGGATTCGCTTCTATTGTTACTTTTGGTTTGGAGACTTGTGCATGCGACTGGGTCGCAGTCCCGTCCTTGGCCAGGTGCCAGCAGATAGGGGTAATTATTCAGTTAGGCCCGTTAGTTAGAGTATCCTCTTGAGCCCACCTCTGACTATCGCAAACTCTTTGTCCTTCCTAAAACCTGGCTACATCGGGGTTGGAGCATGCCTAACTCGCTCCTTCGAACGCGGCGGCCACAGGAGAAGACTAGTTTTGCAGGGGTTTGTCATCTGCCCGAGGTGCTCAATAGAGTCAGTATAGGGTTCATCGTGGCCGTTCTAACTAGTGCAGCGGTCCTGGCTACGGGCTCACGCCTGACCTCCAGCTCCCTGCCTTCAGTAATTACAACCAGCACCTAGGTGGCCAGCATAACACTTGCAAGGGTGCCATGGGTTTTTGGTGGTCCAAAATCAACTTATACAGTCCATGTGATAGGCAAACGAGTGCTGGTTGTTGCCAATTGTAAAATATATGGACAAACTAAAGCAAGACTCTGTCTTCCACCATATAAATGACCCTCTGGATACTGGCATATTTATAATTGGTGCAAGATGTGGGATGCACATGGGCCACTGGTTCCAGGGAGGGCCCACACATCGCACACCCTGCATCTATTTAATTATATTTGCCACTTTGTCTGCCCAGCACTAACTGCAGAGCTGCAAATATTACTGGGAAAATGGCAACCGCAGCAGTTTTACATTGATTCACACATGCGCAGTAGGGATGTCCCTGGTAACACTGCAAGGACGCAATGTTCTCGGAGACCTTTACATGCATAGTAGACCAGAGGCTAGTGGACCACGGTTTTGGAGGGTGTGAACATGGCTCCCTCCTCTCTAAAGTGCCTCAGATTGACTGATAAGTACAATTTACTGAATTTAATCATTTTCGAGTAATTCATTTTTCAATAAAATACATTTGCCCTAGGCCGGCTGTAAAATAAAAAGCTGATACTGTAGAAAGTTTGGCAACCACTCATATTTATTAAGTACAACATATTATTTTTACTTTTTAACTTTTCTTAAAATTACAAAGCTTTTTAGAAAATTCTAAACATATTTTTCGGTCTTCCACCCACTAATATTGTTTTTGTCTTTTTTGCCTTTCTCTCAAACCATCAATTGGAGAAAGACCGTGTTTTATGTGGTCTCTGTGATGCCTGTCCTCATATAAACACATTTATTTTGTGTTCCTTATACCAACATTTTCTGTTTTTGAGTTAGTACCTTTAGGATAATGCTGGATAAAGCATGAGTATATGGTGTTTTCATTAGAAATGCTGGTTTTAGATCTTTATCTAGCAGTGTCCGTTAGTCTGGCTTTATTCTGCCTAGAACAAAGGTCACATTAGTCATTACCTGCATCTTGTGTCAAGTCAATAAAGCTATGAAATTTTGAACAGAGTTGTACACATAAAAGTTTGTGTACAAATCTTATGGTGTGTACACACGGTCAGATGTGCCTTCAGATACTATCCATGATCAGATCGGATCGTGGATAGTATCTGAAGGCACATCCGATTTGCATACAATCTTGACTATATAGTGCAGATCTGCATTATATAGTCAAGACAGACAAGACTTTCTGCCTTGCGATACGTGAACGCGGATCGGGATCTCAATGGTTAAAACCCTTGCGATCTGCATCTGATTGCGATCCGATGTTGACTATATCGTCAACATCGGAAAGGCAAAAAGTACAGTGTGTACACACCATTACTATTTCAGGGTTCCTTATTTTCATTTTTCTTTGTATGTGACCTTGTTCTTAACGTCATTTTTTGCAAGTTAAAAATACAGAAAATGAGATGGCCTCTTTTTGAAACAAGATGCAACAAATCTCTGACCAGATGGTTGAGACTTTTTTTTTTTAATGACTTTCCTGTGCAGACTCCATTAGTGTGAAGGAAACCTTTTTTTGGTGCTATAATTCAAACACTGCACACACTGCACACACCACATTGGTATTCACATTGGTATTCCCAGGTTTGCCTTTTTGTGATTTTAGTTGTTGCTGTAGTTTAATAAAGCAAAATAGTGCTTGGCAGTGCTATACAGTAGGGGAAACAGAACATACAAGGGGGACACACAATATATGCAGAAACACAAACAAAGGGGCCTGCTCATGTGAGCTCTTAGAGAGGGTAGAGCAGTGGTAGCCCCATGCTGTCCCCACACATCTCTCCTATTTTGTCTCTCCCGCAGTGTGCCGGCTTCACCACTTTCACCTCCCGTCCGCTCATTGAAGACGGGACGGCAGTGACTGACCCCGGCATCACAGCACTGGTCTTTTCTTTACCTTCTCTTCCTGGCTAAACACTATTATTAACTTAAGTTTATCTTCAATTTGCCTAATCTTAGGTCATATTTCTTGAATTATCAGTGTTTCTAAATGTTAGACTGATAATAACAAAAACAACCAGCAACACACTTATTGTGTGCGCATATATCCTATATTCTGCCGCCTACTTACAGTAGATACTGTTGGCTACAATATAGATATGTTATGACTGACAAGTCTCTGCAGCAGAGATATTTCTCAGTTTTTTGGTCTTTTTGTCTACTTCTCTTTAACCTAAATATATTGAATTTATCCTAATTGATCTGACATTTATCACTCAATTGTTATAATTACTATCAGCTTCTCTTCATTTCGTGTAGGAGAGACTTTCTGGTGGCGCATTTCAGCCCTGCAATGCTATAGTATCAAGGCTGATCTAACGCCACATACAGAAGTGTCCTCCTTACACTTGCTATTTTTTCTATCAGTGTGTCAATCTCTTCTCTCACACTCTGTCCGCTCATCTCTGTGAAGACGTTGGGCAGCAGAAAGCACTCGTTTGCCAACTCATTGTACATTTCTTTTCCCCATCTCCCCAAGGATACCTGTCATGCTATGAATATATACATTTTGTTCTAATTAACGGCTAATTACCACCAACGGGTATTGATGTGACTTTCTGTATGCATTTATTTAATCATTTTTAATTTTTTGACTATTATCAATGATTAACACAGACGTATCACACATTCTGGATGTGTCACCAGCTGTCCTATTTAAGGACCTAAATTAAATCGTATATCAATCAACATTATATGGTTTTCTAATAACACCACTAACTGCCACTGTGTCGATTATAGGTATATGGTAAATGTCAGGGGCTATTTTTGTTAACAAAACTTTAAATATTTGTTTGTTATTTAACTCTTCATGGCAAATTATGCATCATATGATATTATACAGTTATTACTATTTTAGATAAATTGGAATTAAAAGTTAAGTTTTATCTCACTCATTAAACATTATTTCCAATCATTCAAAAAGTGTGCCTCCAAAAAGGAATCCTTTCTGTGAACGGCTGCCCACCTCCTGTGGACCACCGTTTCCTTTTTCTAAGTGATCTGTGGAATGTGTCTGTTAGGAATAAATATAAAGCACATGTATGAAAATGCGAGTTAGTAATGACTACACCTGTGCACCAACTAGATGTTCTGGAAAATGTGAACCGTTGGTAAATCTCACTGGTTTGGCCAGCACTGGGGTAGAGGTGATTATCAAAATGAAGTCCTGGGCATTTTATGGCCATTTGTAGAAATTCAAACCTAGTAATATTTTGTGGCCAGAGATATAGATGAAAAGATTCTGATCAGTGCTGCTATTGGGCAGAAAACTATGGGGATAATTCAGACCTTATTGCTGGGCTGCTAATTTGCAGAGCCCCGCGATAAAGTAATCTATGTCCAGGCAGAGTGAAATCACATCCTGCACAAGCCTGCATAAAGCTTGTGAAAATATCACAGCCCTGTGATTAGCTGCAAATCCATTTGCAACCGCTCACCATCTAATGATTTTTCCAGTGTGTGCGTAGCCCAGGAACTACTCAGCAAGTGCAATAGACAAGATGAACGGGGCTGGAGCTGACGTCACGAAAACTCTTGGGCGTGTCTGCGGTTTTCCGGACACTCCCAGTAAACTGATGGTTACCACCCACAAACTTCGGCTTCCCTCAATAAACTTGCGTATGGCCGGCGATTACGGTGAGCCGTATGCATATGAAGTCATTCAATAATCACCCAGCCTGCAAATTCTCAGCCATGTGATCAGGTCTGAATAACCCCTATATTGTGTTGATTTATTGTCTATTCTGTTTTTGTTTTTGTTTTTTTAAAGCTTTTTCGCCTGCAACCTATAGCACCTTGTTCCTCTCTGTCCACTTGTCACATACTTTACAGCCATGACCATTACATACAGTATGTTGAGTAGTTCTGTGACCAAACAAAATCTAATGGTACTAATCTATACTAATCTAACCAATCAGATACTGTCTATCATTTTCTAGGATGCAACAGATAAATTATAGACTGAATCTGATTGGTTACTATGGGCAACAAATCATCTATTACACAAGGATAGTCAACACCTCCCTCCCACTATCCATAACCTACCTAAAGGCCGAGTTTCTTAGACTATGGAGAAATTGCTCTACAAAAGAGAATTTTGAGAAACAAAGTGCTGAGTTGACCAACAGACTCCTGGAACCGGGCTACAGTAGGAAACTTCTTAAATTTGCGAAATATAACGCAAACATGACCAATAGGGAAGAACTTATTTTCCCAAAAAATAAAAATAAAGAAGGTACTTGTTTCCTAGCATGGCACCCACTACTCCATTTACGTAGTGGGATATTTAGGGTAAGGAAATTGCATCCCATGCCATTAATGGCATGCAATGCGATTTTGTATCGCATCCTATCTTATTAATGTATTCACTGATTTAGCCCATTAAAAAGATAGGATGCGATTAAAAAATCGCATTGCATCGCATGCCATTAGTGGCAAGAGATGCAATGCGAGTTTTTTTTATCGCATCGCATAAAAAATATGCGATAAAAAATGGCATGCTATGGGATGCAATTATTTTATGGCATGCGATGGTATCAGATGCGATTTTTGATTGCATCCTAACTTTGTAATGGTCGCATGGAATTAGGTTTAACGCACCCCCCCACTATCCACGCCACCCCGAAGTGTGGCGAGAGCAGTGCGTCCTCCGACTTTTTCATTACCCCACTATCCACGTCGGCGTGGAGTTGATTTTATATAATGTGGCGAGCGCAGTGAGCCACCGAGCCCAAAGTGTGGCGAGCGCATGCAGAATCCATGTAAAGTTATCAGCGGGGCTCGCTGCGCTCGCCATGCTTCAGGCTCGGTGGCTCGCTACACTATATAAAATCAACTCTACGCCGACGTGGATAGTGGGGTAATAAAAAAGTCAGAGGACGTGTTCCGCTGCGCTCGCCACGCTTCGGGGTGGCGTGGATAGTGGGGGGTGCGTTAAACCTATTTTTGGGACATACAATCATATTATTGTATACCTCATGTCATGGCATCGCACACCCTATAAAATCCCATGCAATCACATGCGATTTTGCGGTACATGCGATGCAATGCCATGCAATATACTGGGGTACAATGGCAAAAGAAAAAAAGACATTTAAAAAAAAAAAACGCATTGCATGCGATGCAATTTCCTTACGGTGCCGAACGTAGAAAATCAGGGCACTGTGCTAGGAAACAAGTACCATAAAGAAACCAAAGATCTTTCTGTACGTTTTGTAACCAATGGAGAACCTTACAAGAGACTGTTAGAAAGCACTGGACCGTCTTACTTCTAGATTCTGACCTTTATCAAAGTCCTTAAGGTGCCCACACACGCACCGATCCCGGCGGTGCGATGCTATACGATGGGGTGCGCGCTCCCGCGGCACCTCATCGCACAGTACAAAAAGTATGTGCTGCACATACTTTTTGTACTAGCTTTTTCTAGCATAGCATCGCATCGCATGCACATCGTATGCACAAGGCATACGATGCGATGCTATGTGTACTAGTTAAGCCCACAACGCACGCCGGGATCGGTGCGTGTGTGGGCACCTTTAGGCCCTTATTCAGATCTGATTGCAGTACAAATTTGTTCTCAAACTGGCCAAAACAATGTGCACTGCAGATAGGGCAGATGTAACGTATAGAGAGAGTTCGATTTGGGGGAGTTATTTTTGTTTCTGTGCAGGGTAAATACTGGCTGCGTTATTTTTACACTGCAATTTAGATTTCCGTTTCAACACACCCCACCCAAATGTAACTCTCTCTGCACGTGTTACATCTGCCCCGCCTGCTGTGCATATGGTTTTGCCCATTTTGAGAACAAATTTGTACGGAGATCAGATCTGAATAAGGGCCTTACTAAGGGGCCACAATTCAGCTGGAGATGCTAGAAAAACATCAAGGATAGACTAGTTGTAACTTAAAGTCACTTTTTGGCAGTACCAAAATGCAAAGCTAAACTTTTAGGAACATTTCCATGCTACAAATGCAAAGCATGTGAGTACATTAACAAAAAGGAACCAAATCAGTAATCGATATGGCGACACTCTAAAGATCCAACAATTCATGACCTGTGACCTCTCAGGAGTAATATACTGCTTAAGTTGTTGCTGGCATTAAACTCACATATTTCCTTCTATTCATTCTCTCACCTTTAATCTTCATACAGCATAAGTCTGAAGTTTTTTTAAATAATTAAGGTGACCATCCAGGGGAAACATGGGTGCCACAGTAAACCAGAGGGGGCAGAGCGGGATAACGTAATACAAATAGGAATTGAGTCTTTGGTAAATAGAAAGAGGTACCTAGTTGGCACCCATGTATTGAAATGAATGCATCACTTGTTATTAACCCTTTAAGCGGCAAGTGAATTTGTCAAAATTGGTGTGAAAATTGCCAAGCAAACTTTTTTATTCATCATAATGACCTATTATGTTTACCTTTTTTAATAGGAAATATAATCTTTTTTAATCAACATTTTTTTAAATTTGAATTCCTATAACAAATGTGAGCGCCGCTTGCATTTTTAGCCGATTATTTTTGCGCATCTTTCACAGATGTTGACACTCAAAGGCAGTGGCGTAACTAGATATTCGTAGGCCCCATAGCAAAAGTTTGTAAGGGCCCCCTATTTAGCAACTGATGGTGATACATGTATGTAAAACATATTACTTAGACAGTAAAGATGGGCCCCCTTCAGCTCTGGGCCCCATAGCAGCTGCACCCCTTGCACCTATGGTAGTTACGCCCTTGCTCAAAGGGTTGAGAGAGCAGATAAATCATGTTCCCACTCAGTGCAATACATTTTTTTTGCATCCAAACACTACTGTCTACTCTTGGTAAATAAGTGCTTTGCTATCTACTGTATTGTAAACTGTTACAAGTGGGGGACAGTCCACCCACTTGTATACTCTTTTTCAATAACTATCTGATCTCCTTTTGCCCTTTCAAAATATGTGCGGGCATGAAGTCATTTATGTTGCCAAGTGTCACATCTAAGGAGTTCTGCCCTTTTTATTTAAAACCTTTTTCTCCATGTTTTCCCCCGTACCGTTGCCTTTAAAGTGTTTTAGTTTATGGCACCCTGGAAAAATGATTATGTTGAGCTTTGTATATGCCGTGCCTTGGAAAGGGATATAGGGTATGTTTAATGGCAGTCAAATAGCTTTTTAATATACATGTGTTTTTACTTGATCTGTTTTACTAGGTGTTTGCAATTCTCTTCCGTGTTCTGACAGTAATGCACACTGCCTCTTTATTTCAGCCTCGGCCTCTGCTTTTATGTCACAGTTTATTTTCTCTTTTTATGCATTTCCCACACAACCCCCTGTTTAATCTGATAGTATGTAACATTTTAACTGGATTGAGGCCATTCTATTTTCACAAAGCTGTAGAAAATTTCTGTAGTATTTTGGCACACCGGATTCCCTATTTCCATTGTGTACATGGTTTACTATCTTAAACATGATTTCTTTGTGCTATGATATATTTATTTTTGAGTTGGCATGTGCACATTAGAAATATCTGTAACAAACGACCTTCCACCAGACAAGACTGGCACAGTTGTAGGGAAAAGACAGTCTGTTTACTTCCACAGCACATGAAACATGTCTTTTCCACAGCAAACTTACCAGGTACCTTAACCAAGCACTGGTCCACCAACAGCATATACTGTGCACAATCACAGGCTCCCTGTCACTGGCCCACCACCTTCTATCGCTTGGCCACTTGCTGGTGTCAGGAGCCCTGAGCCCTTGCACTAACAAGCTTTAAGAAAGTGTGACACGTGTGACTGATTTACTGGAAGCGCTTGCTCCAACACCTGGACAGGACCTGCATGGATGGGATTCTCTAGTATTTCTCTTTGTCATAAACAGATGTAGTTTTGGCCTGGGGAAATAGAACAACTGGGGTGGCATCCGGCCTGGACTGCCACATATCCTCCCCCTAAGCTGCGAGCCTATGGATGAAGCGGAGTCCTTCTTTGACGCACATACCTGCTCCCCAATCTCAGCAGGTGCACTCCTTTCCGGGTCGGTCGGTCTCTCTCTTCTTTCCCCCACTAGTTTCACGTCTTGGTGTCGTCTTCTTTTGAGGACCTTTCCTCCTGGATATAGAGGACTGTGGGCCCACTGATCCTCCTGGCTGTTCCTCTTCTTCAGCTCTGATTCTCTAATTGAGAAAAACACAAATTTATTATTGTAGTATCCAAAAGTTGAGGTGGGGTCACGCCTATGTGGAAATCAATTATCCATGGTATTGCATAAAGTGAGTTGTTGGTCTGCCTGCATGGCCCCCACCCCTGCCTATATGGATGTTAATCTACCTGCCATTACGCAAAGCCTGTGTAATATATGAATGATGAATACATGTGGTGTCATCTTTTTCTGTGCTGTCTTTTGAGTGCGGCGTGGTCCTGATGTGCTCTCCTGGCTCACCATTTCTTCTCCATGTGATGCCAGATGTTGACTTGTCGACGTCTTCTGTTGCCTCTCTGTTTCTTCTTGTGTTGGGTCAATTTCCTTAACACTGGACGATGAACCTGCCTGGGAAAGAAGAGTTTAAGGGGGTTCGCGGGTACCTCTGTCCTTTGACATTCCTGTAAACCCCCAAAAAAACTAATCAAACAACAATGAAATAAAAACTGCACCATTAAAAAAAACAAAAAAACATAATTTTAAAATGCTTCAAAATGACCACCCCCACACCTGCACCCACAAATGCCATGCTGCATCACAGGGAAAACTAAACCATTAAAAAAAAGACACCATTTAAAAATGCTTTAACAGACCACACCCAAAACATTTGGGGGCCACCCCACCCTCCCCCCTGCACCCACAAAAGCCATGCTGCATCACAAAATACATTGCACCATAAAAAACCCTAACATTTGAAAAAAGGGCAAAACCACACCCAAGACATGTGGGGGCCTCTGCACCCACAAATGCCGTGCTGCATCACAAAATACATTGCACCATTTAAAAAAAAAAAAAAGTATTTAAAAACCTGCCATTCAACACCACCTCAAACAACAACCCGGGCACCCCCTCCCTTACACCAGAGACCACTCATTCCATTCAGCACCCAAAAGTGATACAAGCAGGACAGAAGACCCCCTAAAGCAGTCCACTTGCACCCACATGCAATTTCCATACACACATATCCCCAGATTAATCTCACCTAAAATAGAAGTAAATGCTCCTAAAACTCTCTTCTCTCTCCTGGCTCCTCTCTCCTGGCTGGATAAATCTCTGCTGGGTGCCTGTTCACCGGGGGTGCATTTTCTCCGCAGCAAATGAAACCAATCTCCTCTTTTGCTCTGCAGCTAACCAAAATGGAGAGGCACCATGGCGGGAACAGATCTTTTAGAGGGCGTCCAAGTGTGGGAAGCAAATTCAGTCCTCCGCCGCATTGGTCAGGGTATGCCGTCAGGGGCGGCGAGCTACTGACGAGTAGATTAGGGTGAGCGGGAGGCATGGCAAGGGGTGGAAAACACATTGCACTCAGGGATCAATAGTTATCTTGTCAGATTGTTCCCGATCTTACAATTCAGTAGCAGTACCTTTAAATTTAAAGACATTTGTGCCATTGCAGGCTACTAATAATCATCAATCGAATTGTCATATGCCATATTATAACATATGCTGTATTGGATAAGCTCATTCACTTTATATTAATGGCAGGAATGCGTTAGAAACTCATTTTAAAAGTAATTTTGTGATCCTTATGTTCTGCAATTTGTACTACAGAATATATAAATTAAGATTTTTATTTAACATACTGTATTTCTATGACATACTGTATATTACATGAAACTAGTTATAATTTTCAAGCTTTGCTTAGTAAATTGTTACTGTAAATACAGAAATAAAACCTCTAGAACCAGCAATTCTCAGTCTGTTTGCAATGATGTACTTCTCATGCAAGTTACCGCACTTCTCGCAGGCCATTAACTCACGAAGAAATTGCACTGAGACGAGAGCTTGCCAGACAGAGACATGCGGAAAAGATGGCAAGCAATCAGGGGCAGGTTCCCTCCAGCACTGAATGTCAAGGCGCTGTAAACAGTGAGAACACCAAAGGCAAGTGTCTGTTCTTACTACTTTTTATTAACTTTTCCCCCTCCAGGAGTCTTCAGCGAGTTCTGTGTAATCACTGAATTGTTCCCACCACACAGACAGCAATTACACACCATTACAATCCACATCACTTGCTAACAGTTGCTGACACCAGTCTGTAAATTACATAATTACAAGCAAATTAGCTGTGTTAGCTGTTATGAGGTGTGTATGCGTGTGCGGTTAGTGATAGGTTAATTTATAATCTGTTGCTATTAATCACTAGCTTCTATATGCCAGACTGCCACAAATGAGGAAAACTGCTTAAAATGCAATTTGCCTTAACTAAATATATAATTAATTTATAAGTATTTGCAGTTTTTCATAACTTTAAAAGCGTGACCTTCTTTAAACATTAGCTGTATAGCAGATTTTAGTTGGTAGTGTGCAGGTTTCTCTCCTAGGGGCCAGATCTATCAAGCTTCAAAAAAAGTGATAAACAGCCAGCCAATCAGCCAGCCAATCAACTCCTACCTGTCATTTTACAGGCTGGGTTTGAGAAATGATGGTTATGAGCTGATTGGCTGCTTTTTATCACTTTCCACTTTATTACTTTTTGAACCATGCTACACTTGGCCCCCATAGAGGCACATGTGATTAGGGATGCACATCGAATCTTTCAATGCGATGGTCACTGACCATTGCATCAAAAGAAATTGATAAAAAAAAATCCATATGATTGGTGTATCTTCAGTGCAGACCATCCCTACAAGTGAGCCATAGGCAGTGATGCTCAAATCAAGAGAGGAGTGGGTGGGCCATGCTTTCTGTGGATAAGTTACTGGTCAGCGTATCAAAAAATGGATGCAAATCACATGTAAAGCGCACTATTGATAGTGTTATGTAGTCGCCATGCCTTCAGCAGAACTCCCTTTTAAGCATATAAAAGGTGCATGTGTTCTTCTGATGCAATCTTCCCAAACTATAAGGTACTGCTTGGTCCTCATTGATGCTTAGTTCATGATATCTAAGATTTTATTGTAAGTATATAATCCGTGTTTTAGTCCTAAAAGTGCCCATACATGGTGCAAGGGTGCTGTGCGATGCATGCTTCTGCGGGTATCCCACATAAAGTCTGTGCAGCCCCTGCTTTTTGAACTAGGTCTCGATCGCAAGCGATGCAATCTAGTTAAAAATGCACAGGAATTTTGTACCATGTATGGGCACCTTTACATTGACCTCTGACCAGATATCATGTTGAAGCCTAAGGTGGTTATGCCATAGGGCGGTATTCAATGAGCCTGATTCACCATGTTTTTATGGCGAATTTGTGCTGTTTGGCGAATTTTTGACTAAAACGGTGAATCACCCTATTCAATGACCAGATGGCGAATAGATTTGAAGGTTTTTTTCGCCATGATTCACCGAGTAGCAATCGCTATCTTTTTATGGTGAAGTGGAATGTGAACTTTTAAAATAAAGTGTTTTGTTTTTTACATTTGGTGGCAAAAAATCAGGAATTTTATTCTGAGGAGGGGCATGCTATTTTTATTCATGTGCTGTAAGCACATGAATATATATTTAATTTTTTTAAAAATATATATATTTTTTTTTACACTGACCAGCCAGCAGGGGACGCCGGAGCCGAGCCGCTCATTAGATATTCATATATTCACTGCACCCGATCGTCACATATGCACGATCGGGTGTAGGGAATATACCCAGTCCCCTGCTGGCACCCCCGGGGGGGCAGCCTGTGCTGCCTGGCACCCGGGGAGCCCACCTCCCCCCCCACATACGCTCTGGGGCAGGCAGAGAGACTTCCATCTCCCTGCCTGCCACCGTCCTCAGGCTCCCTGCAGCGTTCGCCGCAGGAGCTCATATTCGCCAGTCGGGGGCAGCGAGCCCCTGACTCGTTGAATCCCGGAGCCGGCGAGGCTCCGGAACGTGGCGAATGTGCAGCGAATCCTAAACAGGATTCGCTGCACCTTGCCGGTATTCACATTGAATACCGCCCATAGTGTCCACTTTCTGATTGTATTTCACAAACAAAGTAAAAAAAATTCATCACTTAACTGATTTTTTTTTTACCACAAAACAGTCAATTTTTTTTATTATTATGTTTTTTTTTTTTTGTTTTTTTTTTAGTTGAGTTTTTATTTTTCATATGCAAAATACAAACATACATACACTTAGGCACAATACATTACATGTACATAAAAAACCCCGCTTACATCCCCCTGGCCGGTCACTCCCCCAACTATACAGGAAAAAACTACACCTATATGCTATATATGCTAGGCTGTGAATGGCACTAAATCAAGAATCCAATCCAATCTGCTATATCCCTGCACCCCAAAAGGTAGAATACCCGTCCTCCCTCATTATACACTTAATACTCATAACTTCATCGTGAACAATAACACTTAAGCCCATCATGACCCCCTTAAATTACTTGTTATAACCTATATCGAATTAATATTATTAGTCAATGCCTACCTCTCTAACTCACAAAATACATTACGGCCTGTAATCCAAGCGTGAATCCATATACTTTAAACAAATATTCTAGTGATTAGATACCCTCCCCACCACTATCCCTATAAATCTATAAACCCCCTTTGTGTCCTGTACTCATAACTACAACATGCCCCATGATGTATAGTTTACTTCATTAGATTATATAGTGAATTCCAACCTTATCTCCCCTTGTATCACAATCGTGACCATCACTTATTTTCTTTTCATATATAATTCAACCATTATTATCTTTAATAAACCGTGCGCAAATTATTTCACTAACACTGACATTGAAAGACCCTTTTGTTATTGAATACGTCACAATCTCATTATAATGCAATATAAAATTTAGATGTCGTCCACCCACCCCATACCACATAAAATTTTGAAAAACACCCTCGTGTAGCATACATATATTTTTCATGGGAGCAGGTAGCATTGACTAAATTAATCCATTCCACCACCGAGGGCCCCACCCTTGCCATCCCCTTCCTAGCAATAATTACTTTAGCACATGAGACTAGGATCCTAATCAGATGTGTCGCTTGCCCACTCTGTTGTGTATCCACCACCCCTAGTACTAAACAAATAGGACTGAAAATAGAGCTGGGAATTCCTAACTCTAACATAACCTTACAAATGGCTGACCAAAATGCTTGTACACCCATACACTCCCAGATTAAATGCCAATATGTACCTGGCTCTACCCCACATCTGGGGCATCCCCCCCTGGCAGAACTCCCCATATGCCTCAATCGCTCTGGAGTAAAATAGATTCGATGTAAAATATTAAATTGTACCTGCTGGACCGAGAGAGACATTGAGGATTTGCCATTAGCCGATAAAACCTCCCTCCAATCTATTACCAGGACATGGGGAATTACCCTGGCCCACTGAGTCCTTAACTTGTCCAGACCCCCTTCTTGTTTAAAGGAGTGGATAAATCTGTATATTTTAGAGAGGTGCTTCCTGGTACCCAACTTTTTCATAAATTCCTTGCATGGAGCTTCCCTAATAGTCAGGGATCCTCTCCTCATCATACAGGCTAATGCACTTCTGACCTGAAGGTAATTAAAGTACACTTTCCTAGGGAGGTCATGCCCCTGTTGTAGTTCCTCAAAGGGGCAGATTATCCCTTCCTTTACCCATGTCCCTACATCCAACAAACCATACGTATCCCATAATACTCCGCCTACGCCCTTCAATTTTTTAACCTCCGACAAGGAGAAAACTGAGGACTGTGGATCCGTGTCCACAAACTTTGTCAACTTTTGCACCTGTCTCCACACACATATAGCTTGGGCTATCAGGGGGGGTGCTTTACCCCATACCTTCCCTGCCAACAACAATTGAAGGGGAGATAACCCTGACTTCCCTGCCATTGCTAGGGTCCAAAATTCCCCACCCTCCTCACTTCCCTTTATCCATGGGCAAAGATGACATAACTGTGATGAATAATAATAGAGACTGAAATCTGGGAGGGCAAGACCCCCCTCTCCTCTATCCCGGGTCAGGACGGATAATCTAATCCTCGAGCATTTATTTTTCCAAATGAATGAAGATAGAACACCATTCAACTCATGAAAAAATTTAACATTTATATAGCAAGGGGAATGGAGCAGCAGGTACAAAAGTTTTGGCTGGATACACATCTTCAACAAATTAACCCTTCCTAATTGCGAGATAGGCAACCCAACCCATCTCCGACACTTGACTTTAATTTCACCCAGAAGCGGTCTTAGATTGTCCGCGATGTAGTCCCGCGGGTTGTGAGAAATCGTAACACCCAGGTACTTAAATTTTCTAGAGATTTTTAACGGGCAGGCAAGCTGGATATCAGGAGTCACGGAGCCCAGGAACATAACATGGGACTTGTCCCAATTCATTTTTATACCTGATATACCCCCAAAATCATTTAAGAGGTTCACAATTAATGGGAGATCAACGCCCGGACTGTCAGACCCAATTAGAAGATCATCAGCATACAAAGAAACCAATTTACTTCCAGACGAACTATAACAGCCCAACTTCTGTCTCAGTAAATGAGCCAGTGGCTCCACTGCCACCGCAAAAAGCAGCGGGGACAGCGGACACCCCTGCCTTGTACCCCTAGCCAAGGGGAAGGAGGAGGAGGTAAAACCATTCACCGAGATACGAGCCAATGGCTGCCGATACATTAGTCTTATCCATCCAATAAAGCCTTCCCCGATACCAAATGCTCTTAAAACAGGCCATAAATACTCCCACTCGATTACATCAAAAGCCCTACTGGCATCAAATGAGGCCACAGCCGCACCTTTATTACCAGAATTAATAATTTGAATATAGGAAAGGACCCTCCTCAAGTTAACAGCCGTCGACCTGCCGGGTCTAAAACCTGTCTGGTCATTGTGTACTATCTCATCCAACACCTTCCCCAAGCGATTGGCCAGTATTTTTGAAAAAATTTTTGCGTCCGAAGACATAATTGATATTGGTCGATAAGATCCAACCTGAGAGGGGTCCTTCCCCTCCTTGGGAATCATAACAATGTAAGCTTCTTCCATAGAGGGGGGTAGCCTACCCTCAGCCTGGACACCACCCAACAGTTCCCATAACGGAGTGGCCAGAACACTCGAGTATTTGGAATAAAATTCCCCCGGTAACCCGTCCAGCCCCGGGGCCTTGTTTTTAGGGAGTGCTTGAATTACAGAGACTACCTCTTCTAACGTAATTGGGGCATCTAAAAGCTCTTTAGAGGCCACAGAGATTTGCGGGAGTTCCAATGCCCCCAAATAATCTACAATATTCCCATTACTGTTTGATCCCTGAGAGGTAAATAGTTTTTTATAAAATGTCACAAAACTGGACACAATTGCGGGGGTATCCCTTACACTATTCCCAGAATCATCCTTTATTTCAGAGATGAGATTAGAGGAGCGCTCATTCTTAGCCATCAAAGCCAGCCATTTCCCACCCCGATCAGAATTGATATATCGCCTATGATCCCCCGTTCTAACTCTCTGACAGAAGGTGTCCTGAACATGATCCCGCCATTCATTAAGAGCAGCCTGCCACGCTACCCGATCCACTTCCTGACCGCTGGAGACGTACAAATTTTCTAACTCCACCGACCTGCCCTCCAGTCTTCCTGTCTCCGCCCTATAATTCTTCTTAACATAAGCAATCTTTTTAATGAACACCCCCCTAATATACGCTTTAAATGAATCCCATAAAATGGGTCCACAGACCGAGCCGCAGTTCAGTTGAAAATACTCCCCAATCAATTGTTCGACCTCCTTCACCTCCCCCATCTGTGAGAGCCAGAATGGCTGCAGCTTCCAACACCTATATCCAACCTGCCTTGCCAAATCGAGATCAACCATAATCGGAGAATGATCCGAGATACCACGCGACTTATATTCAACCGACTGGACTCTATTTAGTAGGTCCTTCGAGAGAAGCACTAGGTCCAGCCTCGAAAAGACCCCATACGAATCCGAGTAGCAGGAAAATTGTTTTCGGTCGGGGTACCTAATCCTCCATGGATCACCTAGTCCAACCTCCTGAACAAATTCCCTGAACTTACTACCTTCATTTATGGGCTGCCCTCCCGGCCTCCACCTATCCAATCGGGAATCTAGAACCTTATTAAAGTCACCAATGCAAATTGTCGACGCTTGAGGGAAACCTGCCGCAAATTCCACCGCTTTTTTAATAACCTCGTAGGAGAATGGGGGGGGGATATAAACTGACAGAATACAAATCTGAACTTGGTCTATGCGACCCTCAATAAATATAAACCGTCCACCCGGGTCAATTTTGTAACTACCTAGGGTAAATGCCAGGGACTTCTTGATCAAAATAGAGACCCCCCTGGACATATTGGTGAAAGGGGCGTGAAACACAGGGCCAATCCAGGGCCGCCTTAGGGACTTAGATCTTTCTGCACTTAGATGAGTCTCTTGGAGGCATATCACATCGGCCTCATACTTTTTGCATTGCCCCAAGACCGTTGCCCTCTTGACCCTGTCGTTCAGACCCCTAACGTTCCATGACAAAAAACGCACTCCCATTCCAGGTCAGCCTTAAATAAAACCTCTCCATCCACAGCCAAACAACTTTTCCTTCCTCCCCACATAGGTTCTATATTCTCTCGGGGGTGACCGGACCATGTAAGCACCCAAACATAGAAAAGACAACAACAAACACAACCCCACCCCCCCCGCCCCCCCTCCCTGTAGGCCCTACCCCGGGCATACCTACCCTTACTACTCGCTCTCCCCACCCTTTTTTGAGGCTTATACTACTTAACCACTCGGAAGAACAAAAACAACCCCCTCCCCCCTCCCCCCTCCCTCCGGCTTATTTTACTTACTGACCGCCAGTAAGAATCGGACTGGCCTCACCCAACCCTAGCAACATATTGCAGAACTACCCCGAACATCCTAATAGCAGTTATCACTATCAATTTAGCTGGCCAACACTTGACGCTTCCCTGGGTATGAGCGGTCTAACCATTCCGCCACCTCTCCTGGGGAAAAAAAAAGTTAGTCACACCATCAACCGCTACTCTCAATTTGGACGGATACAGCATATTAAATTGAATGTTTAACTCGCGTAACCGAGCCTTGACCATTTTAAATTTCATTCTGTCCCTCTGCACCTCAAGGGGAAAGTCAGGAAAGGTGGATATCTTCTTCCCATTATAAGACAGGTCCCCTTTATCCCTTGCCATTCGAAGGAGGGTATCCCTGTCCTTAAAGTGCAAGAATTTAGCAATGATAGTCCGCGGTGGTGCCCCCGGTGCAGGGGGTCTCCCTGGGATACGGTGGGCCCGCTCAATAGAGAACTGGGGAGAGAAAATGTTCCTTCCAAACACCTGGACCAACCAATCCTCTAAAAACTTTTCTGGTTCACTACCTTCTACTCTCTCGTCAAAACCCAGAAAACGAACATTACTTCGCCGGAGCCTGCCCTCCATATCGGTAAGTTTCATCCTCAACTCGCCCACCTGCGAGGAGATGGAGTTAATTTGAGAGCTTAAGGGTGTAGCCAAATCCTCCAAAGATGAGATTCGCGTCTCCACCTCGGTCATCCGTTCTCTCATTCTTTCCGCATCTTGCCGAATCAACATGATATCCGACTGGACTTTACCCAACTGCTCGGCAAGGCGAGTTTCGCATTTATTAATTGCCTCAATAACCTGTTGTAAAGTTATGTCCGGGGTGGCAAGTGCCCCTTCGCTCTTACTGGGGGATGATACAGGGGTCACTGATCGTGACCTGCTCCCAGACTGGGACAAGGCCTGGGTTCTAGCGTACTTCTCGAGCCTAGCGGCCGCGGTGCTTTGACCTGTTTTACCCATCTTGGCCAACACAAAAATTGGTATTCAAAAAACACTGCAATAATCACTGTCCCGCCGTCACAACTGAGCCGACCTTCACAAGCGAGGAGACAGAAAAAATATATATTCAACTGATCAGTCCCGTCCTGATATCAATCCTTAATATCACCAGCCGACTTACAGTGCCACACCCCCGCTCTTTCAGGGCCGGTTTAATACAACCCCTTTTACCCGGTAGATTCCAATCGGGCAGTTATAGGGCAACCACCAACCTCAAACTGTTTTTTCAATGGGCCCAAAAACAACAGTCCCAGCACCTGAGAAATATCGGCCTCCTCCAAGTTACATTGATTCAGGGCACTCACGGTTCTGCAGGTAGCTCTATGCGAGGGGGGGAACAGGCGGCCTCTCCACGCCGATTTGCTTCAGGCTGGCTCACCCTCCATGAGCTGGACACCCGACCGGCACACACCTCTTTCGCCGGTATGCACAGGGTACTCTGGGAAGCAACGTGTAGTTGGATGCTGTAACAGGACCGGCGGCGTGGACTGACTCACCCTCCGTGAGCGGGCACCCAACCGGCACCCTCCTCTTTCGCCGGTATACCCGATGGCTCTGGGAGGCAGCGTATAGTCGACTGCTGTAGTACGATCGGCAGCGTGTACTCTCTCACTGTACCGCTGCCGGCTCCAACTGCTGAGACGCCTGCCAGACACCACACGTGGGACCTCAACACGCCGGCTGGTGCTCTGACTCAGTGCTCTCCGTGACACAGGACGCTCCCCCGTCGGCGGTCACACACACGCCAACTCACTTGCTCCGGTACGTCTCGAACTCGGGCAGGGTTAGAAGCCACATTGGGTTAGCTTGTGCATCTGGCTTAGTTACAGCCTTCCATTAACGCCGGAGGTGGGAGGAGGGGGGAGCGTGTCTCCCTACGCTACGTGCGCCGTGGTCCGCCCCTCCCCATATTATTATGTTTAAAATGTGTTTTTAAAAATATATATGGTAATATTTTATTTAAATATAAAGCCCTCATTGTAAAATATGCCTCTCTCCCCAGTAGAAATAGCTTCTCCAGTGTCAAAATAATTTCCAGCCTGATCACCTCACAACTTGTGATAGATCATTGAGGCAGATCCCCCACCGTCATGCCTTATGTCAATGGGCCACCAATATTTAGTGCCCTCCTCCCCAGTGTCATTATATAATGTCATATTATTTTTTGATACTTAGGGCGGGATGTACTAAAGGGAAAATGCGGTAAAACCCCCGTTTTACCGCATTTTCCTATGTATCATCACCGGTTCGCCCCGTTTTCGCTGGCCAGCGGGGTGGCGATACCCTATAGAAGCCTATGGGCTTCTTTCGCCGTACGCCGTACGCGCGCCGCCCCCCCTCCCGTCCTCCTTTAACCTCCTCCTCCCCCTGGTGTCACAGCCGGGAGGACATCCGGCTTCAGAAGGGAGGAGGAGATGCAGGGGGACGCTGGCAGCCGCCGGGAGGTGACGGAGACCCCCGCAGCCCACATCACAGGTATCGCGGGGGTCTCCGTTACCGCAGCCCGATGCTGGCCGCATATGTTAGTACATATGCGGTAGCATCGCGGCGGCTGCCGTGCGAAGGGCGGCGATGTATGTTGATACATCCCATATACTGTTATAGCCCCTCCCCCTCATTGTTGTGGAATGTAGGTCAGGTGAGTCTGATCATCAGTCCCCTCTGCTGCAGAGATCAGCATAGTTGTGCCTGAGGGGGATCTATATTCCCCTGCTATCACTTTTAAGTTCCAGCGCATGTGCCAGAGAGTGCTGCTCACATAGCAACATAACTCCCAGGAGGCCACAGCAGGAGGCGGAAGTTTCCTTCTTACAAACAGGTGAAACAGCGAGGTAGTGCTGAGGTATGGCCTGGTCAGGTAACACAGTCCTGGTTGTGTTTATATCCCATACATTAGCCAGATAAGTGCTTAAGGAACAATTTTTCCTCTTTTTTTTTTTTTTTTCTTTCTTTTTTTTTTGTTATTATATCTATTCTCACAACATCATTTGTTGTTTCTGTTAGGCTGGGTAGATACTATGTGATATATTGTTTGTACAAACAATATATGGCTTGTTCATAGACTGGTGTGTACACCTAATATTGTAATCAACAAAGCTTATTTATCATGCAGATACAGTATATGAGTAGGCTACATCTGCCTGTGTGTACAGTACTAGCCATACTGTCCAGATGTTGCTATCTGGCCATGCGCTACATGTCATGTAACACATAAAGGGTGATTCCATGTAAGTCGCCTTCGTGTGCGACTTTCTGTTAAATTGCATCTTATTGGCATTAGGACACACACGCCACTTCTGCTGATTCAAATGAAATGCAGCATCGCTGTATTCTGTGACTAAATTTGCATACCAAATGCTATATATATGTTTTGTATGCAGATACACCGTAGTCACACACTGAATATGGGCAAGCCGCATATAATTTTAATCAGCATAAGCGACTTGTGAGCCCCAGTCATTTTGTGAATAAGATACATTTTACTGAAAAAAGTTGTATGCAAAGAAGCTTTGCACTACCAAGTCATGCCACTGCATGGCACAACTAGAGCGCTGTTTAACACACAAGGAGGCTATATGTATGTGGACACATCTGTAGCTTACCAAATTGATTGCTCTCTGAGTATACCTAGCATTTTTCTGGTTTCAGAACGGGTATGGCTTTATAGTTCGACAGTGTCTAGGTCAACAGTCAAAAAGAGGACCACTATTGGTTGACATTCAAATGGTCAACACATCAAAAAGGTTGACAAATACAAAATGTTGACTTAGGGAAAAGGTCGACATGGGTTTTTCCACTTTTGGTATCTGCCGACATAGGTTAACATGGACACTGTATTATAAGTGTACCACGTCCCATCGCATAGCTTGCTGCACTTGCTATGCTTTGGACACTGTGCCTCGCTAAGCTTGGCTTGCTGCTGGCTCAGGGTTGCGCTTGTGATCTCACGATAATAGCGAGATCTCGCGCATGCCCAGTGAGCCGGCCAAGGGAAGAGCAGGGTTATTTTTCATTAAATGCGCATGCAGTAAAAAAAAAAAAAAAAACACACAAAGTTGATGACTAGATAGATATAGAGCTATAAATATATATGGCTATATATTGTACCTACAGAAGCCACATCCCAAACAGGATACAAAACTACCCACAAAAAAAAAAGAAAATAGGTGAAACTGGAAATATGTGTGCAAAAACAGCACTTACATGTTACCTCACTGCCAATCCTGACGACGGGGCTCAGGCCTCAAAACATCGATGGTTTTTATGGCAGTATTATAATTGTACATAATGTATTTTTGCACAGTCCTTGAAGTGGTGCCTGTTTTGTTGATCTACGCCTACTATAAGAACTTATAGTGTCCACACATTGGTGTGATGGTCGTATGCGTTTTGAACGTTTTAGTTCGCATCTTGTTCAAATCACACGCTGTTGTAGCATATCGCATGCGATTTGAACTAGATGTGACGTCTTCTAGAACAAAATGTATCAAGCACAAATAGCACTGTGTGTGGGCACCATTAGGGCCCCCTGTCTTAAGAACCCCTGGTCCTCCACAGCCTTAATCTTGCCCTGGTGTGTGCCCTCCCAGGGAGCTTCCAGGGAAATCAGGTCCGACTTGGACAAGTCAGCCTAATGTATGGGGGTCTTCAGGCGTATATAGGGGGAAGGGTTGACATACTTAATAACATATCTATCATGTCTGAAACTCACATATTTAACTGTTGGGAGTTATGTTGATATTAGATCTAATACAATATGGCATATAATACAGCTACTGAGTGATTGTTACCCAAATGTTTGTTTATTCTCTAGAGGGATGTGCAGAAAAAAATATTTTACTGCTATATTCTGTATTCACACACTAAATAAATGTTAGCCTGAAATTACCTGAAAAGCCATTATCATTGGTGTTCTAGTTAATAATCATTGATTGCAAGAATTGCTGCTTCTCCTGATGAATTTAATTTAAAAAATAATAATTTTGTTTCTGCTTTAATTATGGCTTAACATCAGCTTTTTCAAGCTATTAATCCTAAAATAGAAGTAGATAAAATATGAAATAGTTTATCCTTAACAAATACTTTAGTCAAATGTCCTTTATTGTGAAAGAATATAAAAAGGTTCTAGCTACTGTCATCTGTTCCTTCACTGCATTTCTCCTTGTGTTATATGCACCAGGCAGTGGGAAAAAACACAAATACTGTAAATACCTAATATCTCATCTGCCGGGGTGCACTTCTCCATCAACCTTGGACAGGAAGGAAATAAATAGGTGGCACTCCACGGACTTTCAATGTGTGTATTTAAAGAAATAAAAATACAGCTGTTCCATAATTGTTTCAAGGCCGTTTATGGAATTTTGGGCAAAACCACAAGCGCTGCTTCTTATTCTGCCCAACCTACCGAATTGGACTGTACCCTCAAGTCCCAAAAAACAGTTGGCTAAGAAAAAGAAACAAGTGAGGAAGATGGCGTTAGATTTGTAAGATCATAGTTTGATCAGATACTTATCCTAAAAGTGTTCTCCTTGTTTATCGGTGGGCTCCTTGTTCTACTTGATTGTTATACCCCTTTTAGACATACTACCTGGGAGTTACCTGGCATTTTGACTGCTGGGTCATTTTCCCGGGTGCAGCCTGCACCCTTTCACACTTAAGGCGGCAAATTACAGTGTGAAGCAGTTCTACCTGGTAATTTGCTGAAAAACCCGGGTTTTTCTTATGTCTGAAAGGGTCAACCCGGGTCGTAAATCCTGGGTGTTCAACCCAGGTAAAAAGAAGGGTCGGAGACCGGGGATTTTGCCGTATGTCTGAAAGGGGTTTTAGATTCATGATGAATATAGAAGACAAAAGCAAGGTGGAATGTTCTTTTAGGAGAGTTCTATGTTGTTCAAAAATTTAAACAGGTGTACCAGGGATGTTAGGGTTGGAACACTAACATCCCTGGGACACCTGCATCAATTTTTGAACAACATAGAACTCTCCTAAAAGAACTTTTCACCTTGCTTTTGTCTTCTATATTCATCGTGAAACTAAATACCTCTTTCAGACATACTCCAAAATCCCAGGTTTTTACACATGAATGCACATCAACCCTGGATTTTGGTACGTCGAGAAACGAACAATCAAGTAGAACAAGGAGCGCACCGATAAAAAAAGGAGAATACTTTTAGGCTAAGTATCTGACAAACTGATTTTACAAATCTAGCGCCATCTTCCTCACTTGTTTCCTTTTCTTTTGCCATCTGTTTCAAGGCCGTTGTCCTTTTCATCAGGACAGGCAAACCATAAATAAAATGCAAGTGAAAAATAACTTGAGCTGTGAGCTTTCTTACCTTAAATCTTGGAGGTGTGTGTACAGAAACTCCATCCTTGTGTCTGTGAGCGGCACTTCCGGGCCCGCATCATACACAGCTGTCCTGTGATGTCAGGTCATTGCTGGGAAATCTGCGTTAAGGCCGCCAACACACTATACGGGGAGTGAAAAGTAAACCAACTGTCAAATACTGTTGGATATTATATGCGTGATTAAAACATGGGCTGTGCATAAAAAAGTGCCTCCAAAACCTCCATGATTATGTTCGTAATGGTGAATCATAAATCTTATGCATATAGTAAAACTTATCTTATACTAACATGGAATAACCCTATGACATAAAGAATATACAATAGACAAATATAAAACGTTAACATTATTTATACCCTGTGGATTATTTTATATTACATAAACAGACAAAGTTTATAATTTGCATTAACAAAAACAAAGTCTACAATGTAAAAATTTTGCTTATAGGAACCCATTCCACACAGCTTTGTAAATTAGCCCGTTAGGCGCTACAGTATTTAGTGTGTGTATCCAACTCTCTCTGGGTTAAGACTTTTCTTGATCACCGCCCGATGTAGATTCTGGGACATGGTCTATTATTTTACATTTGAGACTGGATAAAGGATGATTGTGGGCTTTAAATATCTTGTCACCGGCTGGTCATTTTCCTTTTCCATTAGAATGGCTCTGATTGCCGACCTGTGCAGCACCATCCGTTCACGGAGCATTCTGATTGTCCGGCCTACATATTGTTTTCCGCATGGACAAATATATTATGTACACCACAAATAGTGATTTGCAATTTAATACTGTACATTTTAAACCTTTTACCACTATGGTGATGTTTAAAACCATGTCCTGTTTCCATAAAATTGCACTTGGTACAGGAAAGAGATCATAAACATTGGTAATGAGGGTTTTTTCTAAATTAGTTTTGACCTATACTGTATATCCCTCACATGCCTACTCCATTGGTAACTGGGTTATTAGGGTTTTTTGCTGGAAACAAGGCAAATTCTTATCTCCTGACACAATTGGCCACAGGGCATTTGGGGCCCTTGGTATAACTGTGCTGGTCGGAGTAAATTCCGTTACAAATGGTACTTTTTTTTATTAGGGTCTATTTTTTTCTGGATACCTTCTAGCAGTTTGTCTCTAGGGATTTTCAAAACCTATAGTTTTTGTTTATGGAGTATATTTGTATTTTAACCCCTGTTGGCAAACTTCTCTACCATCAGATCTAGTGCTGTTTCCAGTTTCGACCAATAACTTGTTATCTGGGACATGTAATCATCTTTTAAAAAATGGCCGTTTCATGAATGTATGCGCCCTACATAGATAACCTTTTATTGATTTGGGTAGGTATACGAGAAACACTGATTCAGGTCATTACCAACATTAACAATAACGACAGCCCCATCAAGTTAACCCATTACACTTTGCATTGAGTAAACACAGATTTAGTTATTTAGATGGGTCTATTAGCATTCATAATGCCATTCTTGTCATATATGTGTGTGTGTGTGTGTTTAGTGTGCCCAATTTTCTGATCAGGTTTCATATCAGTCCTGCTGTATTGTAGCCCTTCTCTTTTAGTGGGTGAAGAAATGTCTTGTAGAACACGTCTTTAAAGATTTAAAGCATATAAGCTGTAAATTATAAAGGAATTTGCCCCAGTAGTGTATCCGCATTGCTTGTATTCTGATACATACTCTAATACCCTTTTCAGATAGAAGCCAAAACTCCCAGTTTTTTTTTTCCACGTGTATTGACCTAGGTCCTACTTATTTATGTAATGGTTTGATCAGAGTTGACAGTCTCGAGTCCTTGACACTGCAACCAATCAGAGTTACTCCAGTGACTTGCAACCTGGGCCAGTGTTCTGGCTTGTGTGTGATAGGTATGAGCCACCAATAAAGAAATGTATTGGTTGGGACATCTCCAAGAGTCCACTATAAGCTGTTAGAACCTGGTCATTGAGAGGGCTGAGTCTGTTGTGAAAGGTGACAACCCGCTATTAACCCGGGTTAATACAGACTTCAACCCGTGCACATTGTCCCGAGTCCATGCCAGGTTAAATGTAGGGGTTATGTCTCAAAGCCAAGCTATTGAACAACAATATACTTATTGCGAAGTGACCTAAGCTAAGTGATGAGTCTCATCAACTTTATTGCCATTATGTCTAAAATAGAGATATTGTATATTAATTATCAAATTGTATATTAAATATCAAATAGCAATTGTTTTGTTTATATATTGGCTTATTATATCTTCATTTTTTTTTACTTTATTCTTCTTGATATAATCATATTATAGGGGATTCACAAACACCGACAAGTGAAGATGAGACCCTGAAGTATAAGCCAGAGAAGCAAGAAGTAGAGAATAAAAGCCATTTCATTGCATTTGCTCGGGTTTTTAGTGGTGTTGTACGCAGAGGACAAAGGATGTTTGTTTTGGGACCTAAGTACAACCCCATAGAAGCATTGTGTAAGGTAAGCCTTTTCTCTTCATTTTGTTCTTCCTGGGTTTCTGACGCTTGTCTCGTAGCTACTGGCCAACGGATGTATGTTCTATGCTGCGTGCAGTGTCAGCTGGGGATTGGTTATTTCAGTAAATTGGTGTTAGTAACGTATCTTGTCATAGAGAACTGAGCAGCTGCAAGGTGACCAGCAGAGGTTCATTACTATGTATGTTATTGTACCACAGATGGAAGATATTAGGGGGGACCCCACAACTGCTATTATTGGAAAGGTATTTAGCTAAATTACGTTTGTTTACAAAGGATCTCCTCTACACTTAAAGGTTACAGGCATTGCTACAGTACAACTGTGTTGGTTCATCCAAGGATCTATGAGCCTTCTGTATTGTTTGCTCGTTATTCCAGTAAATGGTCTACACCAGTGGTAACTAACTCCAGTTCTCCAGAGCTACCAACAGTTCACATTTTCCAGACAACCTAGCTGCTGCACAGGTGCACTCGTTACTCACTGACACATTTTAAAAGATCCCCAGGTGGAGCTAATTACTTCACTTGTGATTCTGTGAGGAGATCTGGAAAACATTAACTGTTGGTAGCTCTCGAGGGCTGGAGTTGGCTACCCCAGGTCTACACCAAGCCAAGCATCCTTCCCCTGCTTCTGGAGGTTACATCCAACGTTATTTACGTTTTCTAATTTCCTTAATTGTCCCACTATTAACTGACACTTGCCAATATAATCTGTGACCAGGGGTGGGATGCCGGCTGAACTCTGAGGATTTTTTTAAAGAGGCATTCACTTACAAGACAAAACCATTCTTTGTAAGTGATTGCCCCTTTAAAAACACATGTGAATTCGTCCAGGAACCCGCACAGTCACCAAAACTAGTTACTTGCCACAGATGTCCTGTGCTTAATGTCAGATCATTGTGAAGCTGGATAGAGATCGAAGTGAATGTTTGAGATCCTTGTTGTTTCCAGAAAAGATGCTTCATTTGTCCCTTCCCATGATAAAATATGTGGTCTGTAACTATGTTAATGATAGATGCTAGTTTTGAAGGTCTTATTTTATACATATGTTCTCATAATATCACACACTGCTTTATTTCCAAATGATTATGGCACGTCTGGCCAGGCTTTAATCCTGATGTTAAAATTAACCATTCTGTCGGAAGCACCTGCTGCTGTCTACCGCTGCTGCCCCTCTTCACCTGCTCCCTGTCTGTCTCCCTGAAGTGGAGACGTGCAGGGAAGCACCTGGTCCACGCCACCTAGCTGAGTGAGACGTGCTAGTGAGTGAGCCGCTCACGCATCCCTGTCTGCCGGCCACGCCCCCTGGCAGCTTCCACCAGTGATATGGATATGTCACGCTGGAGAGCTGGCTGAGGCGCACTCCATCTGTACCCATTTTGACCACTTCCGTACGATACGCTGAGACACTCTTGGGCTAGTCTAACACACCATTGCTCGCCCTACAAAAAGAACCCTGTATCTTTCAGATAAAACGCAACAAGCAGAGTGTTAAATAAACCATTACATGTATGATCACCACTTCTTATAAAGTGAATATGGTATGTTGGTATCGGCATGGGTGGAAATAAACCCAAAATCGGGCGAAAACACCTGCAAATTTCACCAAAAGTGGTTAAAAACATATTGATCAGCGGCGGCCAGTTGAAACAATCTAGGTGGGACAATTACAATTTCTGGCCTCTGTCCTGCTGTCATTAAATCTGAAGAATTGTCACATTACTTTAAAAGTGTGTAGGCGCAATGTACTATATGTGTGTGTCCTGTATGATCTTCCTCTGGTTTATGTCCGGTATAACAGAAAAAACATTCAGGCATGACACTTCATAAGGCCATATATTTCTTTATTTATTAACAGTTTCTTATATAGCGCAGCATATTCCGTTGCGCTTTACATAGGGGAATATATATCATAACTTTATAACTTTATAAAAATGTCAAAAACATTTTCCAGTCCTTGCTCAAAGAAAGCCTGTCACTAGGTCTTCTGATGTTGTTTATTTTCTGTTTAAGTTAGCCTAATAGGCTTCCTGTTGGTTTAGAACATGGCTTTTTAGTTGTACGTGTTGTTTATGTACTATGATCTCGCTGCACAGCAGGAGAGATGAGAGGTATAGAGGAGACTGAAAAGCTTGACTCAATCAAAGCTAGTTGGGCTGTCAAAATGCTGCTCCTGGCCAGACTCATTCTTTAAAGAAAAACTTCCATGTGATTTACAGTATGGATTGTTTATTGAACAGATAAATAATAGATTCCCCCCCCCCCCCCCCCCCCCAATTAATTTGAAAAGTGTTGGGTTTTTGGTTTGCTGATCAGATAATCTGGCCAGGCAGTGCTATTTATTTTGAACACCCCATAGTTCAGCATGTCCCTTTGGTGTCATACCCCCCTTGGTTTTTATGATTAATATCCCTTTTTAAAATTATGTATGTACTGTACCTAGATCATTTCATAAGGTTGTGGTTTTATCAATAAACCTGTATGTAAACACCATTATTATTTTTTATTTTATTTTTTAAATCTCAGGCTTTACAGTGGAAATCCCATGATTTGTATTAATGCGTTTGACCTGCAGACTGCCTTTTATATAATCATGAAACTCATCTAAGACTTTTAATATCTAGCTGACAGTAGGGGGTTCGTTAACCCATATGTAATGTTTGTGTGTGGTCTTCAGTTAATGCCAGTCTTGTATGTCCATATTATTTCTATTTACTTATTCTTATTATTCAAACTAGCAGGACATGAGTTCATTTAAAAAGAAAAGAACTTTCCTCCCAGGGTTTAGTTATTTGATAACTAGGATTTTGAATGATTTGAACCTCATTTATGTGACCAAGACAATTCTATTCAAATATAGCTTTAGGGTACATGGCATTTGTGATATTTATGTGTATACAAAGCCTCTTGAGGTTTAGCGTTTTTGGACATTCATTTCCTCTGCTGCTTTTTTCAGACCGCAGTAAACATCAGGTTCTTCCATGCCAATCCTAGGGCTTAGTCTGACAAAATATTAGTACTCCAGTAGATTAGCAGACTCTTTATTACACTGGTGCAGCTATTTTTCATTCCCTACCTGTCCAGTTATTCCTCTTGCTAATTTAGTGTCACACTTGTAGATCTTGGACGTTCTGCACCGAAATAGTTGCTGCAAATCTGCATGCACCAATATACAAAAAATGGTGTCTGCGTGTGGCGCTGCAGTCCCTTCTTAGCAAGATGATTAGTTTCTATCACCAAAAGGAATCAATCCACCAATCTTCCGTCCAGTCGTATAATTGGAATATAGGACTGACCTGAGGAAGGTTCCCTATGTGCATGTAGCAGTTTCTTTAAACTTCTCACGACCTCTGCATACACAATATTCAGACAAAATCCCACCAAACAGGAAACCCTTTGAGATATGCACTCACCAGGATTAAGTGCCCTATGTGCACTGAAAGGTTTCTTTATGAGCGACCCTCCTCCTCGCAGGACACAGGGGGACAGCTGACTTCCAAAATAGTTGTTATAAAAATCCAAATTTATTTCCAAAAACAATATAGATTAAAAAACAGGTTTAAAAAGTGGGAAGGAAATCCCGGGGTCAGTGGTGGTCTGAGTACATTCCAATCCGGATAGAAGGCCACCCAGTTGCTGAAGATCACACACAGCACCTACCAACAAACCTTTGGGATATTTACCTTTCTCCTCCAACCACCAACGCGTTTCGGGCTCTTTTGAATAAGCCCTTTTTCAAGGTGTGGAGGACATAACCACCCAGCCGGTATATATACCGGTTACAAAACATCACATGTACAAGGCTGTTACCAAAACATGGAAAATCACTAAAATCTGACAAAGATAAAAGCATTTTAACAATACAGTCAAAAACATATTATGTGCATATACATATATTCGTTTCATACATCCAGCGGAAAACCAGATAAAAATACAGACTTACAAGCTCCATAGAAGCTGATATTAAATATGCCAACAATATAAGTCCATTTGCGGTTTTACCGCTCGCTCAGAAAATCTCAGCTGACTCTCGTTAGCCTGTACTTTGTTCCCCGCGCTTCCGGGTGTGTGGAACGCAAGGCGCGTCATAATGCGTCACTTCCGGTGACGCGTGGGACGCATGACGCTGTTAGATGGTGCTTCCTAGTTGCTGGTACGCATCTCACGCTGGAGGCGGGTTAATAGACTCCGTGGAACGCACACAGCTTTCAAGACGGAGATTGGAGCTTCTTTTGTGCTCATTTCTGAACTGTGCTCACTGCACACTTGATTTAACTGAATTCTCATCATGAATGTACATGGTGTAGGACGTACAGACAAATAGATAAAGAGACAGTTTTAGTATATAATGTCCAATATACTTTAGTTTGCACAAAAATGTTTTTAAATAAAACCATTGATATGCATAAAACAATGGATATACATAAAAATTATTAATAACAACATCTAACAGGAGGCAATGGGAATAATCAATTAATATAGAAGAGATTGACAATGATCACAGAAAACATTTCAGTTCGAATCCCACATTTAAGCCCTCTGGTTCTATGGTTTTCAAAGTGTATATAGTACGCATTTCCTCCTGTGACAGTTTTTTGTCCCTGTCATTGACTCTCCAGTGGTCTGACACGAGTTTAATGCCACAGAAGTTAACCAGATGTTTAATGTCTCCTCCATGTGCCTTCTTAAAATGTAGGGACACATTGTGGGACTCAACACCCTTGGCAATATTCCGAACGTGTTCGGCCCATCTTACTTTTAATTGCCGCGTGGTTTTACCTATATATACCTTTTTGCAAGAACACTCTAACAGATAAACGCAAAACTTAGTATTACACGTAATAAAGTCAACAATATCGTGCATTTTGTTGGTATGCGGTGCACGATATTGTTGAACTGCCTTAATTGTACCTTTACACGCACGACACATGCTGCATGTTCCGCAGCGAAAAAAACCTTTAGTCTTGATATGATTAAGCGGAGTTGGGGTGTTAATTGCGCTCCTCACCAACTTATTCTTAAGGTTCTGTGCCTTGCGGTAAATAAAGGTAGGTTTCTCTTTAACCACTTTATTGAGAATAGGATCATTTCTCAAGATCCCCCAGTGCCTTCTAAAAATTTGTTCAATTTGTTTGGACTGACTAGTGAACTTGGTTATAAAACATACTCCCAAATCCTTCTGTTTTTTAGGGTGAGCCATAATTGTTGTGTCGTCTCTTTGTAAAATAGCTTCTGAACCTTTAATCATGGCCTCTTCAACCATATCAGAACGGTAGCCTTTTTGTTTGAACTGGCGACTTAATTTTGTTGCATGTACCTGATAAATGTCCAAGTCGGTACAATTTCTACTGATACGGTTGAATTGGCCATTCGGGATGCTTCGCAACCAGTTACCATGATGATTGCTACTAAAGTCTATGTAGGAATTACTATCTGTTGGTTTTTCATAATTCCTAGTTTTCAAACAGCCGTTATCTACATAGATCAGGAGGTCCAGAAAACTTAGCTCTTTCTGACTCACTTGAAATGACAACAAAATATTGAGCTGATTATTATTAAGGTCATTGCAAAAATCAGTTAGGGACGCAGGGTCGCCCTTCCACACAAATAGAATGTCATCTATGTAACGGCGATAGGTGACCAGGCTGGCGTCCAGGTGGGGCTTACTCCATGGCATGGTGGGAGGAAGTTAACATCTGGAGTAAGCCCCACCTGGACGCCAGCCTGGTCACCTATCGCCGTTACATAGATGACATTCTATTTGTGTGGAAGGGCGACCCTGCGTCCCTAACTGATTTTTGCAATGACCTTAATAATAATCAGCTCAATATTTTGTTGTCATTTCAAGTGAGTCAGAAAGAGTTAAGTTTTCTGGACCTCCTGATCTATGTAGATAACGGCTGTTTGAAAACTAGGAATTATGAAAAACCAACAGATAGTAATTCCTACATAGACTTTAGTAGCAATCATCATGGTAACTGGTTGCGAAGCATCCCGAATGGCCAATTCAACCGTATCAGTAGAAATTGTACCGACTTGGACATTTATCAGGTACATGCAACAAAATTAAGTCGCCAGTTCAAACAAAAAGGCTACCGTTCTGATATGGTTGAAGAGGCCATGATTAAAGGTTCAGAAGCTATTTTACAAAGAGACGACACAACAATTATGGCTCACCCTAAAAAACAGAAGGATTTGGGAGTATGTTTTATAACCAAGTTCACTAGTCAGTCCAAACAAATTGAACAAATTTTTAGAAGGCACTGGGGGATCTTGAGAAATGATCCTATTCTCAATAAAGTGGTTAAAGAGAAACCTACCTTTATTTACCGCAAGGCACAGAACCTTAAGAATAAGTTGGTGAGGAGCGCAATTAACACCCCAACTCCGCTTAATCATATCAAGACTAAAGGTTTTTTTCGCTGCGGAACATGCAGCATGTGTCGTGCGTGTAAAGGTACAATTAAGGCAGTTCAACAATATCGTGCACCGCATACCAACAAAATGCACGATATTGTTGACTTTATTACGTGTAATACTAAGTTTTGCGTTTATCTGTTAGAGTGTTCTTGCAAAAAGGTATATATAGGTAAAACCACGCGGCAATTAAAAGTAAGATGGGCCGAACACGTTCGGAATATTGCCAAGGGTGTTGAGTCCCACAATGTGTCCCTACATTTTAAGAAGGCACATGGAGGAGACATTAAACATCTGGTTAACTTCTGTGGCATTAAACTCGTGTCAGACCACTGGAGAGTCAATGACAGGGACAAAAAACTGTCACAGGAGGAAATGCGTACTATATACGCTTTGAAAACCATAGAACCAGAGGGCTTAAATGTGGGATTCGAACTGAAATGTTTTCTGTGATCATTGTCAATCTCTTCTATATTTATTGATTATTCCCATTGCCTCCTGTTAGATGTTGTTATTAATAATTTTTATGTATATCCATTGTTTTATGCATATCAATGGTTTTATTTAAAAACATTTTTGTGCAAACTAAAGTATATTGGACATTATATACTAAAACTGTCTCTTTATCTATTTGTCTGTACGTCCTACACCATGTACATTCATGATGAGAATTCAGTTAAATCAAGTGTGCAGTGAGCACAGTTCAGAAATGAGCACAAAAGAAGCTCCAATCTCCGTCTTGAAAGCTGTGTGCGTTCCACGGAGTCTATTAACCCGCCTCCAGCGTGAGATGCGTACCAGCAACTAGGAAGCACCATCTAACAGCGTCATGCGTCCCACGCGTCACCGGAAGTGACACATTATGACGCGCCTTGCGTTCCACACACCCGGAAGCGCGGGGAACAAAGTACAGGCTAACGAGAGTCAGCTGAGATTTTCTGAGCGAGCGGTAAAACCGCAAATGGACTTATATTGTTGGCATATTTAATATCAGCTTCTATGGAGCTTGTAAGTCTGTATTTTTATCTGGTTTTCCGCTGGATGTATGAAACGAATATATGTATATGCACATAATATGTTTTTGACTGTATTGTTAAAATGCTTTTATCTTTGTCAGATTTTAGTGATTTTCCATGTTTTGGTAACAGCCTTGTACATGTGATGTTTTGTAACCGGTATATATACCGGCTGGGTGGTTATGTCCTCCACACCTTGAAAAAGGGCTTATTCAAAAGAGCCCGAAACGCGTTGGTGGTTGGAGGAGAAAGGTAAATATCCCAAAGGTTTGTTGGTAGGTGCTGTGTGTGATCTTCAGCAACTGGGTGGCCTTCTATCCGGATTGGAAGGTACTCAGACCACCACTGACCCCGGGATTTCCTTCCCACTTTTTAAACCTGTTTTTTAATCTATATTGTTTTTGGAAATAAATTTGGATTTTTATAACAACTATTTTGGAAGTCAGCTGTCCCCCTGTGTCCTGCGAGGAGGAGGGTCGCTCATAAAGAAACCTTTCAGTGCACATAGGGCACTTAATCCTGGTGAGTGCATATCTCAAAGGGTTTCCTGTTTGGTGGGATTTTGTCTGAATATTGTGTATGCAGAGGTCGTGAGAAGTTTAAAGAAACTGCTACATGCACATAGGGAACCTTCCCCAGGTCAGTCCTATATTCCAATTATACGACTGGACGGAAGATTGGTGGATTGATTCCTTTTGGTGATAGAAACTAATCATCTTGCTAAGAAGGGACTGCAGCGCCACACGCAGACACCATTTTTTGTATATTGTTGTATGGTTAGAGATTCAGGAATCTCTAGGTGTTTTGTTAGGCCGCAGCAGTTCAGGCGCTGTCAATATTTTCTTTCTGTATCCAAATCTGCATGCACGTACACTCTCTGGCCTCCAAAAAGCAGCAGCACTGTGCCCTAAAAGTACTCATTGGCCCTGCCCTTATCCTTACTCAAAAGCATGATGTTGGTGCAGAGTTGTCTATGATATAATTATAAACATATGAATATGACTTTGAAATATGCTAGTTTAACAATTGAGGGGCAGATTTATTAAGCTGGTACTTTATCACCGGCCAATTAGCTCCTAACTGTGAAGTTACAGACTTGGTTTGAAAAATGACAGGTATAAGCTGATTGGCCAGACACTTTATCACTTCACCGAGCTTAATAAATCTACCCGTGAGTCTGTTACTGAGGGCTGAGGTGGTTACTTTGTTATTTGTTGTCTATGAGAATGATTGGATATAGCTCTGGTCTGTCTGAAATCACAGTATAAATATCTATCTGTTCCAGTTGCCACCTGAACCAACCACTGCTGACCTCTCCAATATTCCACACTTGGCTTGCTGCACTGTAGACAGCTTGTATCTTCTCATGGGCCGTGAGCTAGAAGACTTGGAGGAAGTACCCGCAGGCAATATCTTGGGTATGTCTCACAGCTATGTTTTCTCTATGACTGTTGATCAGTGGTGAATTTGGGTTTCCCTTTAAAATATGCTTTTTCTCAATGCTTTGCCTAATTTTGAAATTCATTGGTAAATTAGGGCCAAATTTTCTACCACCACTTAACCGGCACTGCTGAAAGAAACGATATCCTTGCATTCCATTAAATTTTTTGTTAAGTTGCAATGTGTTCGCTTCAAAATATGGTACATGCAAATATTAGCCATTTGTATGACATGGATGCTTGCACCCTTCACTGACCTCATAATACACTCTGGCCACAGATTTAATAAATAATGTTAATTATATAGTAAAGTTCTTTACATTTGCCTTTACATTACACAAAATACAAAACCATTTTAACAGTAGATATTAGTGAAATGCTTGGGTAATTAGGAAACCTTGATTCTGTTTTTAAAGAATTCTTAAGTGGAGGCTTACCAAACTGTGCAGGGAAGAGTTGTATGTATTCTTAAAAGTTCATCATCTGCAGATTGCAGTAATCGAGCGCATCCGTAAGGAATTAAGGTGCCCTCATGCTACAAATATCTGCGATCTAAAGATGTGCGCATAAATTAGCCTTGACATTTTTCTCCTTACTGGACAAAAGATTTCAGGCAAGCGCACATCTTTACCAAAGATTTATCTTAAGATCTGATGTGCGTTCCTATGGATCTTTTGATAAATCTTCTGATCTTTCATTCAGCATGTAAGATCAAAAGATTTAGCAGAAAATCCGCAGGAGCGCGCATCCCATCAAGATTGGCCGATTTTGCGGTATAAAGTGTCCGATCGATTGGAAATCGGCAAAGAAATCATTCTGGGTGGGCACCTTTACAGTAATAGCCTGGCTACTGCATTTTATATGATCTGAAAATGGTGCAATTATTATTCTGGGAGACCAAGTTTGAGGGCATTGCAGTAGTCTAGGCCAGTGGTTCCCAACCCTGGTCCTCAAGAACCCCAACAGTGCACGTTTTCCAGGTCTCCTCACAGAATCACAGGCAAAATAATTAGCTCCACCTGTGGGTCTTTTAAAATGTGTCTGAATAATGAGTGCACCTCCCAGTTGACCTGAAAAACATGCACTGTTGGGGGTACTTGAGGACCAGGGTTGGGAACCACTGGTCTAGGCGTGCAATGGATGTATGACTAGGAAGATCATCTGAGGGAACTAAGTGCTAGATTCTGGCTATGTTACTCATGTCAAAGAATGAGGATATGATGGTGGCTGTTACCTAATGCTTAAGTGTCAAGCCAGCATCCAGGACCTAAACCAAGTTTACACACGTTTAGGGTTTTGTAGTTCTGAGCCCTTACTTCTTGACCAGGACTGTGCTTGGCTCATGGTGCAGGTATGCTGCTTTGCACATCATCTCCACTGTAGGGAGTGCACTTCCATATAAAATAATGTAATTTTTAAAATAATGTATCTTATCTGCTGTACTTTAGCATAAGGCGGACTTGATGTTGTAGGTAGGGTTGTTTTTTTTAAATTGAAAATACAGTATTGTATATGTGAAATACAGCTTGTCTTATTTTAAATTACATGATATATGAACACATTTCCTGTATGTTGAGCATTGCATTTCTTCTAACGTCATATTTAATGATCACAATCATATTCTCCATGTATTTCCAGTATGGCAAACATGTTTACTGTTGAAGGTACTGTTGAAGCTAACTCTAATGGTTTATCAATGTACAGTATGGTAGTATGTAAGGCTACGAATGGTCCTGCATTTTTAGTATATGAAATGTTTGAATGTTCTCCTTATGCTGTTTAGGAAGGTACAAATGGATCTTTGTGTAGTATGTGATAGTACTAATGTTTCCATGTGCAGTATGTGAGGGTATGACTATTCCCCATGTGCGTATATGTATGGTTGTAGTATGTGGAGGTACATATTTTCTCCATGGTTAGTATGTGAAGGTACATATGTGTTTTCCAAGTGTAGTATGTGAAAATACTAATGTTCTCCATGTGTAGTTTGTAAGGGTGTGCATGTTCCCTGTTTTGTACATTAGGGTATGAATTTTCCTCATGTGCTGTATGGGAGGATACGTATGGTTCTCATGGCATAGTATTTGAAGCCACACCTGGTTAGTACTGTTTGTGAAGGGTACAAATGGTTCTCCATGTGAATTATATTAGGGTATGAATAAGGGTATTGAGCGTATGAATGGTTCTCATTGTGTAGTATGTGAAGGTACATATTTTCTCCTTGTACAGTATATTCTATACATTTCCTTCTTGTGTATTGTATGAGGGTAGGAATGTTCTCCATGTGTGGTATATGAGGGTAGGAATGAGGGTTTCTTACCAAAGAAAATTGCTCTTAGATGTCGGATCAATTGACATTCACCTGAACGAATTTTGTCTGAATGTGGGATTACCCATTGAATCATGTACTAATTTGTTTTTATTGAATCTTGTCTTTGTAAAAAATCAGAATAAATACAGTTTTTATACATATTTGTATGATTATTAATATACAAAAGTGGTCTCAGTATAGGGTAATAAAGTCCACAATGATATCCATCATGTGTGCTGTCTCTGTCACGGATCCTACCACAGATCCAAGAGTAGATACTTGCAAAAGAAAGGAGAGAGACGCACCAATGAGCCAAGTAAAAACAACACTTCTTTTTACTGTTTTATGCTCATATACATGGGGGTTTAAAATCAAATGCTTGCCAGCCACATGAAAATACCGATCTCTGCAACAAGATGACCCACGGCACACACAGGAAAGAAAGCCGCCCAGCCGCCGACCAAGGACCACGGACTCAGCGCTCACCACTCACTAGATTCAGGCGCACGTGCAGGATTCACCGGTGGACCAAAGACATCTCCACGTAGGACCAAAGCAAGCCACGCCCAACGCGTTTCGTGTGTGTGTATGTATGTATGTATGTATGCAGGGGTGCCAAGAGAGGGGGGGAGCAGGTACAATTTACCCGGGCCCGGGCCTGTCAAGGGGGCCCTGGTCTGGGCACACAGTTTTTTTATTTTATTTGGTGGCAAGTACCCCTAACATGACCCATTCCATTAGGTACAAAATGCTCTGTTCCTGGACTTCCCTGCCAGTGGTAATTACAGAGGTTGGACTCCAGCACAGTCCAAAATTCAAAGAGGGGCAGTCACATCAACTGCCAGTGAGTCCAGGACAGTGATGCTTGGGGTGGCAGTATATGTGACCCCCCCCCTTTTGAATATTGGACTGTGCTGCAGGCTCACATCTGTAATTGCCACTGGCAGGGAAGTCCAGGAACAGAGCATTTTGTACCTAATGAAATGGGCCATGTTGGAGGGTATGTGTAAATCCTTTGCAAAGAGCATGTAACCCCTGGCAGAGCATGTTAACCCCTGGCAGAGCATGTTAACCCCTGGCAGAGCATGTAAATCAGGGCAGACAGGTTAATCCCTGGCACAGAATGTTAACCCCTGGCAGAGCATGTTAACTTCTTAATATGCAATGAGCATTAAGGTGTGTGGCATAACGTGTAATGAGCATTATGGCATGTGGTATAATATGTAATGGATGTGTGACATGTGTAATAGACATTACAGTGTAAATTTTTGTACGTGTATCCACCTTGGAAACAGTGGCGTAACACAAGGTCCGCAGAGTGTGCGGGGATCTCCACCCGTGGGGGCCCCAGGAAGTTGTTGTACCGGGGCCCAGAATTTCTCTTGGCGGCCATGTATGTATATGTATGTATGTATGTATGTATGTATGTATGTATGTATGCATGCATGTGTGTATGTATATATATATATATATATATATATATATATATATATATATATATATATATATATATATAAATTATAGATTCTTTTTTTATCCACTATTACATCTTTAATATTATCCTTACATGTTTTCTTGCCTCTGGTGTGTAGATTGAATAAAACGGATAATTGTACAGATTAGGAGATCACATAGCCTGCTTTGATGGTTTGCAGGGAAGTATTTAAGTGTTACCAGAAGATGATTCTTATATGTTGTAGCATTTTTTGTAAACATCCAATCAGTGATAAAATGGTCTAAAAATAGGATGTGTTTGTCTGCCATCTGTTCATGTGAAATATAGTGGAAATTAAGTTTCCAAAACTTAAAGCATGTCATGGAAAGTTGGAATGTCTTCCAGAGTTGCGAGGTTCTTTTCTTTTTAAGTCTGTCTCTGTCCAGAGCTTGAGGAAACCTCTGTGGGGGAATTTGATATCCTCCATCGGCTAAAAAGTAAATATGTCCAATTATTGCAGCAGAAGGGAATCTCATTATTTGGATGTTCTTAAATTGACTAGTTCAATGCTGCTTCACAAACCTGTACAATTCAGCTCACTCATTGTATCTACCTTGTATATACAGGATATGCTGGATGTGTATGTATATTACACACTGCAAGTGTTATGCTCTCCTGAGGTACTTTACGCTCCGATCACTGCTACCAACTTAAACATTATTTGCCTGGTATGTAACATCCGCTCTGTTCCCACCCATGTTATCCAGTGTCCTGACCAGCATCACATTAGGCCTTCTATCCATGCATGCATTGCATTTATAACACATCCATACGAGTTATGTATTCCCACTGTAGAACTGCTATTTACAGTACTTAGACTAAATTTCAACTATGTTCAAACCTACATTCCCAAAATCCACACATTTAATGTAACTCCACCAACGTCCAACAGTCCTGCTCATCATACCCACACACAATATATTATCCTCCAAAGTCCAGATATTATCTGTTACATGTAATGCGCCTTGCAAAAGGATGAAATGGACAACAGATTATATACAGACTAATAACAGACAATTCTCATAAACACACAAACAGGCATACAGTAATACTGGTTATACATTGCAAACCTGCTTTCAACTTGTTTTTGTAAACGTGTCTTAAAACGGGTCAAAACCCCTTTCATATTGCATGTTGTAAGCGGTATATTGCAGTTTCAATACCGTTTTTGTACCTTTCAGATTCAACCCGTTTCACCCATAGAAAGTCAATACAATGTAATTTTAAATGTTTATTTACTGCTTGTGGGCGGGGATCATGCAGGGAGATAACCTACCTGTATCACCCTTGTGTGTTATCATTTTGTAGCAAATACCGTTTCTGAGCTGTTCAGACTGCAGGGAAAACTGCTCAGAAACATGTAGGATCCTGCTTTTAACACGGTTCAAAATACTGGTATTCTGTAACCGGTAAATTGACAATGGAGCTTTCACACTGCAGCAGCTCCCGTTTTTTTTAAACGGTAAAAAAAACTGCAATATACTGGGGGAAATGTACTAAGATGTGTATTCTACTTCACATGTGATGTTGCTATGGGCAACCAATCAGAAGCTACTCCTTATTTATTTAGCACCCTCTAGAAGATTGTAGACAGGATCTGATTAGTTGCCCATAGCAACTTCACATGTGAAGTAGAATACACATCTTCGTAAATTTCCCCCACTGTGTTAAAACTGCAATGTGAAAGGGGTATTACTGACAAATACAAACAATGTCAGCCACATTTGTGCACCCAATATACAATTGTTTTCTACTCTTTTCACCTAGATTTACTGATTCTCTTCCAAGGTATCTAGTGCAGTTCTATCAAAGCTTATGTCGATGATGAGCAACTTCATAAACTTCATGGGCTGCGTTGTCAGCCCTTTAATCTTCAATAGTGATGTACATTACTCTTAAGGCCCCCATACATTAGTCCGACTTGTCTTAAGGACAAGTCGGACCTGATTTCACCCTGCAGCTCCCCGGGAGGGGGACACACGATTAGGCACTTGATGTGCCAAGGTTTCCATATGATAAATCGCATGGATTTATCATATGCGGTCCCCGGGGAGCTGCAGGAGGAGGGAGCCGTGTGGGGGATGACAGCGGGCAGGGGATGCCGGCTAATAGAGAGCCGAGCAGGGGGAGGCTGCATAGGGAGCCGGGCAGGAGGAGGGTGACAGCGGGAGCAGCGCGCCGGGCAGGGAGGATGACGCTGGCTGCCGGGCAGCGGCGGGAGCCGGGAGGAACACAGATAACTTGAAAAAAAAAAAAAAAGCCCATTCAGAATGACTAGCAAGCCATTGATTGGCTGAGACCTCTCTCCTCCCGGCTCCCGCCACTGCCCGGCAGCCAGTGTCATCCTCCCTGCCCAGCGCGTTGCTCCCGCTGTCACCCTCCTCCTGCCTGGCTCCCTATGCAGCCTCCCCCTGCTCGGCTCTCTATAGCCGGCATCCCCCGCCCACTGTCATCCCCCGCACCGCTCCGGGGCTGGGCTGCACATAAGATTTAGCAAATCTTATGTGCAGCCCGTCCGACCTCCCGACCCCGATCCGATGTGCACGGGACCACGCATCGGATCGGACGCGGTGTCTGCAAGTGCGATTTGGGCCGATTTCACGGCCCGATTCATCCGAATCGGGTGAAATTGTGCCCAAATCGCATAGTGTATGGGGGCCTTTACTCTCAATAGCAAGTTCATTATATTAATTGAAGGCAAGAGATGCCTAACTGCAGTAACCTATGGGCAGGCCTTTCATACCATTTTTCAAGCTATTACAAACCTATCACAGCAAAGCAGGAAGGAGTTGGTGGATGTTAATGAATACCTGGAAGAAGAAGAAAGCCTGTTGCCCATGGCTGCCTCAGACCCTGCCAATCACATTTGCCTGTTGCTGCAGAACTAACTGCTCAGCCACTATAGTATTACATAGCAAATACATGCCAGCCAGCCCCAAAACCAGTTATTTAATTGCCTGGCTTAACTATGCTGTATTGTTTTTCCTGAAGCAACATATATCCATTAAATTGAAGAGGTTTTCAGATCCAGCATATTAAGTGGGTATATTAATAGGCCGTGGACTTGCTATTGGGACCAGTTTAAGAGCCATAAAGCTTATACCTGAAGGAGGGGTATGTTCATGTGTTTTACGTAGTGCTTTCTGAACACTTCCATTGTATGTAGGACTAATTTAAGGTGCCCATACACTAGTAAGATTTATCTGCAGATCTGGCTGGTTGGGAAAAAAAACATGGTAATGGATGAGTGACAGTTTGTCAGTTCCAGCATTTCCAAGCAAATGGTCAACTATCATTTGCTCTCATCCATAACCATGTTTTTGTTCCAACCAGACATATCTGAAGATAAATCTGCGTGTGTATGGCCACCTATTGGATATTACACATGCATTCCTGGTGTGGTGTCTGGGGTGGGGTGTGGGAGTGTCTGAGGACTTGTTGCATCCATGCAATCTCTATTCTATTGACACTGGGAGGAATTTGTAGCCTTGCAAATCAATCAGAATAATCCCCACTGTCTCGATTGTCTGGATTGTGCTCATTGGGATCCTGACCACATCACCTGAAGGGAAACGTTTTTCATTTTCATATGAAGTTTTATATATATTTATTCTGTCATTTCTTGATAAAAGTGCACGGGCACTGAAACGTTGAAAGTTTAATCTTTTGGCATATGTTGTTATTTGTGTGAAGTCTGAGAGTGCCGCCGTGAGCTACCACCCTGCATATCCTGCCCACCGTCACAAGTGAGCTCTTACACGGAAGGCACCAAGCCCTTATGCCCCCAACAGCCTTGGAGTGCCGGCCAGCCATAACCAGATATATATATATATATATATATATATATATATTTATTTTTTATCGCTATACCATTTTTCATTTTTGGTTATGGTATTTGTCAATGTTGTAAAATCCATTTCCTATTTGCCTAATAAGTAACTACAGTAATAAAGGGAAAAAAAAGTAAAAAGCGAAACCACATTTTCTGTTTCAGCAACCGCAATAGTTAATTTCTAGCTCTTGTGTGGAATCCGCTGTTGACCTCACAATCCAGCGCTCAGAGGATACAAAGTGATTGTCATGTGTTAAGTCAATACTGCATCTCGGAGGACTATGCCTCCGCTAGGCACACGCTGCTACTGCTTCTCATTCATTCATAGAGGATATTTTCAACTTGGGAAAATAATGGCACAATCTTTCACATATACACAAAGGAGGCAAACGCAAACATGGTGATCATGAGACATTAGTCATGGCGGTTAGCAGTGATTTCTGTTTTAAAGTAATTGTTTTTAAACTTCAAAGGAATCTTAAGTGCCTTATAGAGACTCTGCTTCGAATTAGCAAATGCTGAACAGTAGTATTTCCCTTTACAATTAAATGGTTGCTATATGAAATGAATGTTTAATCATGGATGTCTTTTGATTCCTAGATTTAACTGTGTAGCTGTTAATGCAGCATCAATTTCAGTAATAGAAGTGTATTCTGTGAATGTTAGGAAAACAGTTAACAAAAATGCAATGCTGTTTTATTTTCATCCCCTAACCTAATTTGGGTTTTCTGTGGGTGGTTACTAACGAGGCGAAATGTGCTGGAGCCTAACGAGATGTTACGTGTTACCTTTGGTCTTTAGCAGTCTTTAATGATCAAAGAAGAGTTTTGATGTGAAAGCTGAGAAAATGAAGGCGAACATTACAATGTGGTCATTGGTAGGAATCTAAATCCCGCAGAATATCCTACTTTCTGGTCATTTAAGCTCTAAAATACACAGCATTGATTTTAACTGGAAAGGGCTCTGTGTGGCGCAGAATGTGGGACTGCTAATAAATCATTAAAGATCAAGTGGAGTAAAAAAATAAGGCGGCCATGTTTCTAACAAAGAACCTGACTGGAACTGAAAATAATCATTTTATTTTCCTTATCTCATAAGAAACCAAAGCTACAGTCCCTATGTTTTATGCAGTTGACTGCTGATACATGTTTGTTTATGGACAGGTGGTATGTTTCCGATAGTGTGGAGAAATAATTGGCTATCACACTGAATAGGAGGTAAAGGCTAGGCCCAGTTTGTTTTTTAAACAGCATTGGCGAGTGCCTAACACCTAGAAAAATCAGTTGAGTAATATTTGGTGGTTACCATGTGATACAGTTAGTGACTATCTGTGCGAGAGCCTTTAATGGGGCAGATGTATTAAGCCTTAACAAGAGATAAATGCAAGTGTGATAAGGAGAGATAAACGTCCAGCCAATCAGCTCCTTACTGACTTTTTACAAACACAGCCTGTAACGTGGCAGTTAGCAGGTGATTGGCTGAAGGTTTATCTCCTTTTATCACCCTCGCATTTATCTCTTGTTAAGGCTTAATACCTTTGTCCCAATATGTGTTATGCTGGCAATACATCAGAACAATATCAGGCTCGTTCACACAATTTCGATGGGTCGTTCGATCATGTGCACATCATGAGGTATTTCAGTTTGGTCGAGAGGTCGCTTAACTGAACATACGTGCTGCACATATGATCAGTCTGGATGGCTTGAGGTCAGAGCAGCCAATCCGCTCTTAGCTGTCACACTGAAGTAAAGGTCCATACATACCAGGCGACTATGCCCAGCATGTATGGACAGCGATGATGTCAATCATCGCTGCGGGGAAAGCCGCTCAGTTCATACACACTAAGCGTCTTTCCACCTGCCCGGCGCCAACGGAGGAGGGAGGACGGCGCTACATAGCGTAGAGCTATGCAAAGCCATCCTGAATGCCACTCATCTGCTGGTATAACCAGCAGATGAGCGGCTTTCCCGGCGATGATGTGGGAGCGTGCAGCAGCGCTCACAGCTCATCGCTGGGGCATACACACTGGGCGGCTTTGAGCTGAAAGCTGTTTAAACAGGCTGTTTGGAGCGACTTTCAGCTCAGTCGCCCAGTGTGTATGGGCCTTTAGGGGCCGATAGGCTGCTGCTTTTTCATCGGTCACTTTATCACTTCACCAGACTTAATCAATCTGCCTCTCAGGGGCAGATTTATTAAGCTCGGTGAAGTGATAAACTGTCTGTTTTTTATCACCGGCCAATCAGCTCTTACCTGTCATTTTTCAAACCAAGCCTGTAACTTCACAGGTAGGAGCTGATTGGCCGGTGATAAAAACCAGACAGTTTATCACTTCACCGAGCTTAATAAATCTGCCCCTCAGTTAGAGGCTCTCTGATTCCTCTCCCAAACACATTTATGAGGAAAGTGTAGCCTAATTTGTACCAGAGCCAGTCAGTGATAAATGTACAGGCGTGCTCATTGAGAGGGAAGCTTGCATTACTAAAGTGAAGCTTGATTACTTAAGTGAGTTGGAAACTGAAGCAGGTCAGTTAGAATACTGAAAAAGGTGAGTTTGAACATAGTCTAAATTTTCATATTCTGTTTTATTGTAATATATTCATCTTCTTTCTATCCTATTGTAACCTGTTGCTCAATTTTGACATTTAAATTCATTGTATCTATATTTTTCCAACATTGTATGTCATTTTTACTCATTCACTATTATTTTCTCTTATCTTTGCCACACATTTATCGCACCCTATTTCCCTCTTCACGCCTGCTCACATTTGCCTCACTTCTGACCTTCTCTGTTCCCTTCATCCTCTCACTTGTTGTTGTTTCATACTTAATTGGATTACTCAATCAACCTGATTTTACCCACTGGTCTCCTCTCTGACAGTAGTTCCTTGCCTGTTACCTTCTCTCTCACTCTGTTTTCTACCAAATCTACTACAGACGCTGTCTGTCCTCCCAAATCCCTCTGTCTGCTTTCACTAACCTACCCTCTCACCTTCGGTTCCTCATGGCTGTTAATCTCTCAACTTCACTTTCTCCAACTGCTCCTCCCCCCTCCCATCCCATACCTATCCTGACCACTCGCCCCCGCACCCCCACCCTCCCAATGACCCCCCCTCGCTTCTGCAATCCCAAAAACCTTATCCACATAAATACACAACCCACCCCCCCTCTTTCCTGTGCACTATGGAACGCCAGATCCATCTGCAACAAACTCCCTGCCATCCATGACCTATTCATCTCTAGAGCATTCCACCTCCTTGCTATCACCGAGACCTGGCTCTCCACCTCTGATTCTGTCTCTCCAGCTGCTCTCTCCCACGGTGGCCTCTCTTTCTCTCACACTCCCAGGCCTGACGGTCGCCAAGGTGGCGGTGTGGGTTTTCTCCTCTCAGCCTCATGCACCCACAGTGTCATTCACCCTGAACCCTCTCTCCTTTTCTCCTCCTTTGAGTCTCACTCTATCCGTCTATACTACCCCTACCACCTCCGTGTCGCTGTAATCTACCGCCCCCCTGGCCCTATCTCCCAATTTCTTGACAACTTCGCCGCCTGGCTTCCACACTTCCTCTCCTCTGACCTGCCATCTGTCATTCTTGGTGACTTTAACATCCCCTTGGATAACCCCGCTGATCCTGGCACCTCCAAACTCCTCTCTCTCTGCTCCTCTCTTGGCCTATCTCAGTGGACTACCTCTCCCACCCACATCCAAGGACACTCCCTCGATCTCGTCTTCTCTCGCTCTTGTTCCCTTACTGACTACACTATCTCAGCTTTTCCTCTTTCTGACCATCACCTCATCTCCTTCTCCCTCACTGCTTCCCCCTCTCCCACCCCCCCTCCCAAGCGCATTGTCTCACGGCATAACGTCAACACACTTGATCTTGCTGCCTTCTCAAACACGCTGTGTCCTCTTCTCGCCCCAATCGCCCTCATGTCCTGCCCGAACCTCGCTGCCTCCCTCTATAATGACACCCTATCTTCGGCATTGGACTCTGCCTGCCCTCCCTCCTCTATCCCCCTTCGATGCTCCAACCCCCAACCGTGGCACTCACCTATCACCCGATTCCTTAAAAAGTGCTCTCGCACTGCTGAGCGCTTCTGGAAGAAATCACGCTCCCTTGCGGATTATCTCCATTTCAAATTCATTCTTTCCTCCTTCAGCTCTGCCCTTGCTCTGGCCAAGGAATCCTACTTTAAGTCCCTCATCCTTTCCCAATCATCCAATCCCCGCAGGCTCTTCGCCACCTTCAACTCCTTGCTCTCCCCCCCTCCTCCAGCTCTTCCGTCCTCCATCGTAGCCGCTGATTTTGCTACCTACTTTTCAACCAAAATCTCCTCTCTCAGGACTGCCATCACTGCTGCCATGACCTCACCCTCTCCCTCCTCCCCTCCTACATCCCCACTCCCCTCCTTCCAACCCCTGTCCTCATTTTACCCCACCACTGCTGCTGAAGTCCACTCTATCCTTCAATCCGCTTCTCCCTCCACCTGCCCGCTTGATCCTATCCCCTCCAATATTATCCGTCGTCTCAGTCCATCAGTCTGCTCTCACCTGGCTCACCTCTTTAATCTTTCCCTATCCTCTGGGATCTTCCCTTCCTCCTTCAAACACGCTCTTGTCTCCCCAATTCTCAAAAAAACAAATCTGGACCCCAACTCTCCATCCAACTACAGGCCCATCTCCCTCCTCCCTTTTGCCTCCAAACTCCTAGAACGTCTGACCTATAATCGTCTCCTAAGCCACCTTACTGCTAACTCCATTCTAGACCCCCTCCAATCCGGGTTCCGCCCTTTACATTCCACTGAAACTGCCCTGACCAAAGTCACTAACGATCTACTATCGGCTAAATCCAAAGGCCTTTTCTCTATCCTCATCCAGCTTGATCTGTCGGCTGCCTTTGACACTGTTGACCACCCTCTCCTGCTCAACACCCTCCGCTCCTTTGGCATCACTGGCACGGTCTTCTCCTGGTTCACCTCATACCTCTCCGATCGCTCCTTCTCCGTCTCCACTCCGAGCTCCTCCTCTCCTACTACCCCCCAGCCAGTCGGTGTTCCCCAAGGGTCAGTCCTTGGCCCTCTCCTCTTCTCCCTCTACACCACCTCTCTGGGCACCCTCATCAGCTCCTATGGTTTTCATTACCACCTTTATGCTGATGATACCCTAATCTATCTCTCCTCCCCCGACTTATCCCCATCACTTCTGTCCAAGGTCTCCGAATGCCTCACGGCCATCTCAGCCTGGATGACCCAACGCTTCCTGAAACTAAACATGGCTAAAACTGAACTTCTAATCTTCCATCCCCCGAACATCCCCTCTTCTCCCACTATCTCCATCAGCATTGGTGAAACCGAGATCACGTCCACCGACCAAACGCGCTGCCTCGGTGTCATCATTGACTCCTCCCTCTTTCACCCCCCACATTCGTGCTCTCTCACAGTCTTGCCGCTTTCACCTACGCAACATCTCACGCATCAGACCATTCCTCTCCACTGACGCGACCAAAATTCTCATTCACTCTCTTGTCATCTCCCGCCTTGACTACTGCAACATCCTTCTCTCTGGGCTACCTCTCACCCACCTCGCACCTCTCCAATCCATTCTTAACGCTGCTGCTAGGCTCATCTTCCTCTCCCGCCGCTCTACCTCCGCCTCCCCCCTCTGTTTATCTCTTCACTGGCTCCCCATTCCTTTCCGAGTTCTCTTTAAACTCCTCACCACCACCTACAAGGCTCTCTCCTCCTCCACAGCTCCCTACCTCTCTTCACTGATCTCTATCCACACTCCCTCCCGTCCTCTTCGCTCCATCGCTGACCGCCGACTGACCTCTCACCTAATCACCTCCTCCCACTCCCGTGTCCAAGATTTCTCTCGCGCTGCCCCCCTGCACTGGAACAACCTCCCGCCACCCATCAGGCTATCTGATTCCCTTACCTCCTTCAAGCGCTCCCTCAAAACCCACTTTTTTCGACTAGCCTATCCCTCCTCCTAACCTCTTTTGATCCTCCTATCCTGCCTCCGTTCCCCTCCGTTCCTACTTATCCTATTGTATTTCGTTCGTCCACCCACCTATTTTTAGTATGTTAACTCTTATGAGCAGGGCCCTCCTTCCTCACGTACTCACCCTACCTCATTACCTCACCTGTGCTCCTGTCCTGTTCTTCCCTTCCTCTACTTCATCTTCGGTCTCCTTGACTATTTTGACACCTACTTCTGAACTGATGCTGATTTTAGTTCTACCAGCTATACCCCTATTTATACTGTATCTTTCTACACACCCTGTACGTTACCTTGTAATTTTTTTTTTTTTTTTTTTGCTATGTACGGCGCTGCGGACACTTTGTGGCGCCTTATAAATAAACGTACTACTACTACTACTACAGGGTTGTCACATGTTTAAATAGGCTGGTAAAGAAGAGAGGGGGGTTGGCAGGACATTCCATTTTGGCATGCAAAGTCATTCTCTTTGCTTACCACATCATATATCATTTCACAGTGATTGCTGTGGTAATCGCATAACACTTGGCACATTGTAAGCCGCTTGAAGAAAGTAGTGAGGGATTCATGTGTATATCCTCTTTAAATTCACCTTGGATGGGGGAAGCTTACTGCAGGTGTCATTTACAAGAATAAGGCTTTTAATTAGGAGATCAAACAAGTCAAGTAGTCACATTTGAGAATATGCCTATTGTTGAAATTGTGGTTAAGAATTTATATTTTCTTTAAATTTAAGCAACTGAGAAACTACTCTGAAAAGAAGCCTTGCTCTTAACAAAAGAACTACAGTATATGTTCCTTCTGTAAGATGAACATTTATCTTAATTTAGTAAATGTTAATTCTAATGGTCTTGCAGCCAAATGTAATAACCCCGGAGTTTGGCGACTCAGAGGTTTTTTTTTTTAAAGGGTCCGTTATTTACAAGACAAAACCATGCCTTGTAAATAAAATAACTGCCCCTTTAAAAAAACTTCAAGTTCGGCTGCCATGCGGTATATAATTTCCTTGAATTCTATTGCATTTTTTTTTTTTAAATAAACAATTGTCTACAATATGAATATCAGGGAGGATGGCACATTCCATAACCTGTTTCGTCTTTCCAACAGGGGAGAAAGATGCCTCCTTTCCTTAAATAAGTGTGACAATGGCTAGAGGGTCAGGGTCAAACTGACCAGATTAAGCCGTCTACAGCATGATTTGGCGTTCATTGTTCGGTCCCATCTCTCTGTCCTGTAATGGTGGTGGGTGCACCTTTGCTTGCAGCAGCACAGGCTGAGCGGTACCAGGCAGGAGCCTACCTGTCCCCTATTGCAGCTGATAGCAGGGCTACTGGGACACAGCTGATTAAATATGCAGTGCCTGGGGGTGTGCCACAAAGCTCCATTAGCAGAGCAGCGGTAACACTTAGATCCCACTGTGAACTAGCAGGTGCCCCGCTAGGGCTTGGAGCCCGGAGGCAGGAGACTCCATTGCATCTGGGAGTTACGCCCCTGCTCCTGTTCCTGCACCATGAGATGCTAGTGATGATGAGGAGGAGGAGGTGCTATAATTGCACCACTGTCGACTTCAATGCATCATCATACTGGCCACAATTTTGAGCGTACCATGATTTAAATAAAGAAACACCAGAACAAAGAAAAGATGCAAAAAGTATAGCAAATTGTGTTTAATATGATCCACCTTCAGTCTGGAAATATATAATTGTAATGCAATACTAATTTTAGACAGTAGAGGTTTGTTCTTTATTGTAGAAGTGTTTTATTCATGTTGATTATATTTAATATTGAGCCAGCACAGTGGGTAGATTTGACTCCTCACAGTGCTGGGGTCAAGGTTCTTACTCTAGCCAGAGCCCTTTCTGCTTGGTGTGTGTATATTCTCCTGGTGTGTGTTAGAGTTTCCTCAAAGGTTCATGCAGCGGCCTGTTCATTAATGGGTCCCTGGTAGGCCTGCCTGATGCCAGTACTATATGTGTGGTGTTTTTTTATATGCAGTTGGAGCTTCAGGGGGTAGAGATGTGTAGAGCTATGGCATAACATGCATTGGAGGTTTCCGTGACATCTGTCTCTGATATTTATATATTGGTAGATGGAGTAATCTGGCACCTTAAGTTACATCCCTGTGTTTAAAACACACATTTATTCGTAATAACACAGCTAGGGTATGGACAGCAGTCACAGTACCTCATAAACCGATGGGGCACAGACAGCAGTCACAGTACCGTATTAAAAGTTGGGGTACGGACAGCAGTCATAGTACCATATTAACAGATGGGACACAAACAGCAGTCACAGCTCACAATAATAAGATCCAGAGAGACAGGGTGACACTTTAAAAAACTATGAAGCAATGTTCCTAACAGCACATAAAAAAGAGGTGCACAATGGTATTGTCCTTGGGCCCTCCCACCCACCCTTACGTTGTATAAACAGGACATGCACACTTTAACAAATCAATCATTTCAGCCACAGGGACTGCCACAGAACTGTGGCTGAAATGATTGGTCTGTTTGGACCCCCACAAAACAAGCTGGCAATGCTCCGAAGAGCATACAATACAAACAAGAGAGGATGCTCTAACGAAGATGTCATGGAAAGAAAATAGGATCCCCACAAGACAAGCTTGCAATGCTCCAAAGAGCATACAATTCAAACAAAAGATGATACTCTAATGAGGAGGTCATGGAAAGAAAAGAGGACCCCAACAAAATAAGCTGGCAATGCTCCAAAGAGCATACAATTCAAACAAAAGTGGTGCTGGATGGAATAGTCCTTGGATACGTCCCACCCACCCTTACGTTGTATAAACAGGACATGTACACTTTAACAAATCAATCATTTCAGCCACAGGGACTGTCACACAACTGTGGCTGAAATGACTGGTTCGTTTGGACCCCCACAAAACAAGCTGGCAATGCTCCAAAGAGCATACAATACAAACAAAAGAGGATGCCCTAATGAGGATGTCATGGAAAGAAAAGAGGACCCCCCCCCACAAGACAAGCTGGCAGTGCTCCAAAGAGCATACAATTCAAAGAAAAGATGATGCTCTAACGAGGATGTCATGGAAAGAAAAGAGGACCCACACAAGACAAGCTGGCAGAGCTCCAAAGAGCATACAATTCAAATAAGAGGTGCTAGATGGAATAGTCCTTGGGCCCTCCCACCCTTACGTTGTATAAACAGGACATGCACACTTTAACAAACCAATCATTTCAGCCACAGGGACTGCCACACGACTGTGGCTGAAATTATTGCTTTGTTTGGGCCCTTACAGAACAAGCTGGCAATGATCTCTCTGCACAAACTGGCTCTAGCAATGATCTCTCCCTGCACAAACTTGCTCTACGGTGGAAAGATGTCATCCTCATCCTCCGATTCCTCTCCCCCATCAGAGTGTACATCCTCTTCTTCACACAATATTAATTCGTCCTCGCTGGAATCCATCATTACAGATGCCTCTGTATTTTGTGGACGTAATTGCCCACAAAGGTTCATTTGAATCTTGGGGTAATAACCTTCTACGGTGATCACTGACCAGGTTCCAAGTTGTGCTGAAAATTCTTTAAGAGTACACACTGGAGGGTGGACAATCGAAGTAAAGTAAAGCCAGTTTGTGCAAGGGCCTCCAAATTTTCTTTTTTTTTTCCTGCCAGTAGGCAAAAGAACTGTCTTACATGCCTACTTGGGTGGTATTACTAAAATAGTCATCCACCATTTTTTCAATGTTGACCGTATCAGATGGAGTCACTATGGACATGTCTTAGCTTAGGCAGTTCTTTTAGACCTGACCAGATGTCATACACCTTGCCAGAAAGATCTGCATCACCAGCAGTGTCTCCCTTAGGAAAAAAAGTTTTTTTCTAGCAGTCGAAACTGCAGGAGGAGATTTTGCAGTTTCACGTGCCGTTTGAGCTTACAATATGTTTACCAACACCGATTGAGGATGCTGACGATAAGGGTGTTGATTATGGAGATTGCAGGATCTTGGTGGTTCTAACAAAGGAAACAGAGCTAGGAGAAGGTGCACTAGATGTTGCCTTTTTAGTTTCAGAATTTCTCAAAAACTTTTGATGATTACGCTTCAAGTGACAAAACAGGGAGGAGGTTCCCAGATGGTGAAGGACCCTACCTCTACTTACTACAGCTTTACAAATAGTACATATAGCTTGACAGTTGTCATCTGGATTCAGGTAGAAATCACACACAAAAGATGGATTTTTTGTCTTTTGCCCAGGCATGACCATGGGCTTTTTAATCCCATGGGCAACAACTGTTTCCACTGGTGTCTGAGTGATACAAACAATATCCTCACCAACATCCTCATCGTTAACATCATGATCAGTGGCAGCTACACAAATATACTACTCTTCTTGGTACACTTCCACAGAAGCATCCTCAATGTCTACATCAGCATGCTTACTTGTGCTGGTCATCCCCACATTTTTAGAGTACGCACAAATGGCAGAAAGAGCCTCCTCTTCCAGTACACTATTGGAAGGATCAGGCTCATACATGACACCAGCAGACCCACTTGGACTCTCCTCAGGGATTTGTGATGACTCTGAGCACATAGTTGGTTCACGTGCCTCCATGAGTTTAATTCTTTTCACACCTCTACAGGGAGGGCTTACTTGAGAGGTAGAATCATCATCTATAACTGACGGTGGCCAAGGCCTTAACCTTTCCTTGCAACTTCGAGTCATGAATGGCATAATGACATTTTTTTGTTTGTCTGTAGCTACTTTAGATTTTTTTGCCCTTCCCAACAAAAAAGTACTTTGCTTCACTTTGGCATGCATTGACTTCAGACCTCTATGCCCTTTGGCCACGGCCTTACTAATCGACCTTGATGGACTATGACTGCTGGCAGCAGTTGCAGCACTGGTATGTGCTTCCTTCTCTCCTCTCAGATGTTCATCCTCCATATCGATCACAGCACAAACCAGTCAACAGTCACAGTACTGTATACACAATTGGGGTACAAACAGCAGTAGCAGTTCCTTATATACCGATCGGGGTACGGAGCTACAGATAGCAGTCACACTACCGTATAAAAAGATGGGGTACGGACAGCAGCCACAGTACCGTATTAAAAAGCTGGATTACAGACAGCAGTCACACTACCGTATAAAAAGATGGGGTATGGACAGCAGTCACAGTATTATATTAAAAGATGTGGTTACGGACAGCAGCCACAGTACCGTATAAAAAGATGGGGTTATGGACAGCAGCCACAGTACTGTATAAAAAGATGGGGTTATGGACAGCAGCCACAGTACCGTATAAAAAGATGGGGTTATGGACAGCAGCCACAGTACCGTATAAAAAGATGGGGTATGGACAGCAGCCACACTACCGTATAAAAAGATGGGGTATGGACAGCAGTCACAGTATTATATTAAAAGATGTGGTTACGGACAGCAGCCACAGTACCGTATAAAAAGATGGGGTTATGGACAGCAGCCACAGTACCGTATAAAAAGATGGGGTACGGACAGCAGTCACACTACCGTATAAAAAGATGGGGTATGGACAGCAGTCACAGTATTATATTAAAAGATGTGGTTACGGACAGCAGCCACAGTACCGTATAAAAAGATGGGGTTATGGACAGCAGCCACAGTACCGTATAAAAAGATGGGGTACAGACAGCAGCCACACTACCGTATAAAAATATGGGGTACGGACAGCAGCCACAGTACAGTTTAAAAAGATGGGGTACGGAGAGCAGTCACCGTACGTGGGACAGAGAATTTTTTTTTTCTTTTTTTTTTTACTTTTAAGAATTTTTTATTAATTTTAAATAAACAGTGGGGTACGGCCTGAGGTCACAGCAGTACCTTATAAACTAGTACGGAGCTGCGGACAACAGTCACAGTATGGTATAAACAGATGGGGTACAGACAGCTGTCACAGTACCTTTATAAACAGATGGGGTACGGACAGCACTCACTACCTTATAAACAGATGGGGTACGGAGCTACAGAGAGCAGTCACAGTACGTGGGACAGAGAATTTTTTTTCCTTTTTTCCTTTTAATAATTTTATTAATTTTAAATAAACAGTGGGGTACGGCCTGCGGTCACAGCAGTACCTTATAAACTGGTATAGATCTGCGGACAGCAGTCACAGTACAGTATAAACAGATGGGGTAGCAGCAGTCACAGTAATGTATATACAGATGAGGTACGGAGCTATAGACGGCAGTCACAGTATCGGCATATACTGTACTACACACAGTGGGCGTACAGTATGCAGTGCAATGCACACACTGGGTTATGTGGAGTTATACACTTTAAAACAATACTGCTGGTGGTGCTACTAAACTTAAATAAAATAAAAACTGGTGCCCACTGCCTATGAAACAACAAAGCTGGTGCCTCTGCCCACTGCCTATGAAACAAAGCTGCCCACTGCCTTTTAAAACAAAGCTGGTGCCTATGCCCGCTGCCTATGACCTATGAAACAAAGCTGCCCACTGCCTTTGAAACAAAGCTGGTGCCTCTGCCCACTGCCTATGAAACAAAGCTGCCCACTGCCTTTGAAACAAAGCTGGTGCCGCTGCCCACTGCCTATGAAACAAAGCTGCCCACTGCCTTTGAAACAAAGCTGGTGCCTCTGCCCACTGCCTATGAAACAAAGCTGCCCACTGCCTTTGAAACAAAGCTGGTGCCGCTGCCCACTGCCTTTGAAACAAAGCTGCTCACTGTACTAATTAAACGCTCAGAGCTTGAGCTGCTAGTACTACTAACAACTTGTTCCCCCTCTCTGGATCCCATATAATGGCTCTGAGCCGCGGGCTCAGAGCCTTATATGGAATCCTGGTCTCGTGAGAATCTGACGGCGGGAAGGCGCCGTTCGACCTCGCTTTGGGATCCGAGTCTGCCGGAAATTGCCGAGCCGCGGCTTGGCAATACTAGGAATCCCAGCGTTCGGTGCGGTCCGGATTCTTCAGAAGCGGGACCGCACATCTCTCGCTAGAGTTGCTCAGTGTCTACCAAGGTCTTCATTTGCCTGCTTGTTTAGTCATGTTCTAAGCTTGTTTCTATTAAACCGAGGAACATTGCTCTGGTTGGAGCCTGCTCTGTTGTTGTTGCCATTAAAAGTTAAATACGTTTTATACAAAAAAAAAGAATATAGCCCGAATTGTATTGTACTTACTGTAAATAATTAGATGAAGCCTAAAGTTATTTGTTGAAAAGTGGCTTCATATTTTCCTGACTAATTACAGTTGGGAGGTTAATCCTTCTACTTTGATACCAATAAACCCTTTGTTTGAGGTATGCTTAGATTAAAGCTAACTTTTCAATATTTAAACCATATGTTAAAAGAACTGTATCTATATATAGCATTTCTAAACAACAGCAACCCTGCCAGAACATTTCAGAAAAGGTTATTGCTGATTCAACATGTGAACGCTAAAAAACAAACCAAAATAAAACTAGGCATTTGTTTTCCATTATTATTTCATCACATGTTAACAGATATAAATCACTTTAATGTTTGCTCCTATTTGTTTTCACTCTAACCGTTTTCTAATCATAACCAGCCTTGTAAATACAGTTATAAAAAAGGAATTACCTGCTTCATCCGCATCTGACAGTGTCACACTTCTAGTTGCGAAAATGGAATTCTGTCTAATTTGGAACAGTCACTATGCTTCTGATTAGGTTATGGATGTGTTCTGTAGCGTTTGGCCTATTTTTTATTTAGCAGTTTGTCTTTTACCACAACATATATTTCAAGGCACTTGTACAGAAGGTTGCAGTATGAATAATAACTTTTTATTTATTTCCAAACTTTGGATATAGCTTTGAATACACAAATTTCATGTATGGTTGTCATTATTTTGTTACATAACCTGTTACTTTAAGCTTTTTGCCATAAATTGGATCCTTATGCACAGATGTGGTCGCATTCATTGTTTCTGCGTTACGATCACTCGTGCCTATATGGGGCAGCAAAGTTGCACCTGCGGCTCAATATTGATATGCCGCACCATCGCCGCTCAATGTGTTTATATGCGCCGCAGGATTGAATTAGATGTGTAAGTGTGGTGACGGGATCACACCAATTGCAACATGTGTCGCACGGGGTGCTTGGAGTGGCGACAATGAAGGTGACAGTCAGCTGGGTCACTATGGAGATGTGAGGGGTGTAGTTGATACCCTATTGAATTGTCATACTCTGAGGGGGTGACACCAAAATACCAGCTTTGCCACCGTCACAGGAGCCGGCTGCTGCAGTGTGACACTGTGCGGCATCTTACTGCGCCTTCCACAGAGCAGGAGCTGAAACTGCAGGCATCGAAGTCTCAGGGTGCAACCCAGTATCTGTGGGAATGCTGGGCATGCCTCCGGTGTGATGTAATCACACACTTTCTTTGAAACTATGCACATTCCAGTGTGACATGTCTCCAAATGGAAATCTAGAAGGATTTCTGGCAATGCCACATCCAATTTATTAAAGGTCACACCCTCTTCTTGGGTGCGAGTGCCTCCAGATTACAGAGGCTATATAAAGTACATATCTGGTGTCACCAGTCCCAGTAATACTTGTGGCTGTTATTTTCAAACAAAACAATCTGTGTACCTGGTGGGTACGGTCTTAAGGGCCCCATACATCAGCAATTAATTGTGACAATTTTCAGATATGGAGATGATTGCCACAATTAATTTTAGATGTGTGGGCTCCCCCTTTTGGCAATCCCAATCAGAATCGCCAATCGATTGCTTAATCAGGTTTTTAAACATGTTTAATAATCTGGTATTATCTGCAGATCTTTTTTATATGTGTGGGCATTCCCAATTCGTCTTCTTCATCTATTTACATTATGAACAGCTGAAATGACAATCGATTGGGGCAATTTCCAGATATGAAGATGCAATCTTTAGATGGAAAAATCTGCCGATCACTGAAGTAAATCTGTAATGTGTGGGCAAGTCAAATAGATTGTAGAATCCATTTATCTGGCCAAAAAATCCCTGGATCTGGAAATCCATTAATTGGGATTGCTGATGTATGGGGCCCATTAGACCAGTTCAAGGTGGGGGCCGGTGCCGGTGCCGGTGGAACGCTAAGTAGTATTTTCCGTAGTCCTGCATGCATGTGTGCCAGTCTCTGCCCATACCAGATCCTTATTGCAGCTGATGGGGTTGGTTGTCTCCTCCTTCCTAGGCATGCATGGGTAGTGGCAGTTCTCCACACTCAGGTAGAAACTATTGCTGTGCATCATAAGTTTAGCCTCCCTGAATACAGGTTCTTACACATTTTAGTTTCCTTTCACAAAATTCTTATATTTGCATGTGAGGTCTCCCAATCTCCTCAGCTGATCCCCATCCGAATTCGGATGGCTCTCTCAGGTGCTTCTTGCATTTTTTTACTTTCCTGTCAGATTTGGTGCTTGTGCACTCAAGCCGGTGAAGTCACAAGCTGCAGTTTGCTGAGGGTTTTTACTTGTTTAACGTTAGTTGCTGCGCTGACTATGCAGTATGTAAAAATATACCAAGAAATGTAAATAAATTTGCTATTTTTCAGTCTCTTTGAATATCCAGAGTAATCTTTGCTGCGCTGAATTAGGATTTACCGCAGCCTCTCCTCTCCAGTTTGTGAAGCAGTTTTCTTCAGAAAATCCTCTCCTTTTCTCCTGATAATGTTTTCTGGCCTGGCTTTCCCTGTGTCATTTACCAAACTTACAAATAGTCACGTGGGAAAGGAACTAGATTTTTGGCTCCAACTTTTTCTCCTGTAATCACCTTTCTTTCTAGAAGCTCAGCTGTTGCAGACATGTTTATATGGGATATCCTACATAATCTATTTTAATTGCCATAATGAAATGGAAAATGTGATCAAAGTCTTGCTGCAAATGTGTACAATAACATGTACAGCTAGCGTTCCTGAGAGCAAGAAAGTGTCATTTTCAGCCCACGTTACCAGGAATCTTGGTGACGAATTAATATGGCTGCTATTTATAGCTGATTGATAATAATGTAATAGTCATTCAGTTCACATGTATATTCCATTATAAGCAATATGCAGTCTTTAAGCGTGCATTAATTAACATTACTTCCTCTGCTTAGTGACCTTAATTAGGCACAATACATTATTTCATTCCTCCCAATAATTTCAGTGTTCTGTTGCATTGACGCAAACAAAAAGTTATGTAAAAATTAAATTAGATTTTGAGGTACTTGTTTCCTAGCACGGTGCCACCGATTTTGATTGTATCCATCGGGTCGGAAAAATCGGGTCGATCGCATCGCATGCCAACCAAATCGCATGCGATGCGATTGACCTGATTTTTACATTGGAATCAATGTAAAATGTTCCCTGAGACCCCTTTTACATTGATTTCAATGTAAAAAGCCCCAAAAACCCCATTTTAATACCAAACCCCCCCTCATGTTTCAAATTCCACCCCCCCCCCCCATTGTTAACGCCACCCCACTATTGACGCCAACCCGAATCGTGCCGAGCAAAGCGAGCTCGTGAGGGGCGGCGGTACGCGTCCTCCGACCTTTTCATACCCCTAATATCCACGTCGGCGTGGAGTTGATTTTATATAGTGTGGCTTCACAGGTATCCGCGTCCGCCCGCCACGCTTCGGGCTCGCTGCGCTCGCCACACTATATAAAATCAACTCCACGCCGACGTGGATAGTAGGGGTATGAAAAGGTCGGAGGACGTGAAAATGCAGAGCCTAGAGCCATAGACAGCCGCACTGTCTGCTAAACAGGTGTAATGTAAAGGAGTACAGTGGTGGTTCTGTTAAAACATTGTCATTGCCAAAAGGATCAATGAAAAAAGGCATTCTTAATAGGCCAAGAGGTTCTCATCTGCTTTCAAATTCAATGTTGGGGAGTTGCCAGGTAGCCTCTAAACATAGTAGATGCTTCCAATTACTACTGTAGACCTTAATAACCCTTTTCAATGTGCATTCCTAGTTACCTGATGTTAGATTTGAGCCCTGTACATACTAAGAGTTTATAGTGAGCACGAGCACACTCTGCCCAACAGCCAATGCGTGCTCCCATTAATGACCCCCTCACTCATCTTTGCATGTACAGATGAGGGAGTGGATCGTTAACGAGGGCCATGCTGCAAAATGCAGCATGTGAACTGCTGGTCGCCTGCCGACATTAGCAAGTGTGTAAGCGCTTAAAACCCCCATACAGTCAGACCTAATTTCCCCTGAGGTCCCCGGGAGAGCTCACTAACGGTTTGGCACTCTAAGCGGCAGGCCTATCTATTTCGAATTTTTTTTTTTTTATTCTGCCGCCGCTGTCCGCTCAGCACTTCCTGGACACTGCGGACTGCCTGCTCCGATGTGACGCTCCACACAGCCCAGACACCACGCTGCTCACCCCTTTACATGAGTGTGTACCAGCAGTGCTTCAACACACCTACGGATCGGACCAACACATCGTGGGTGCTAAAAAGCACCCATGATGTGCCGCTGGTGGGTCCGATCCGACAGATTGAAACTGCAGTAGGTTCAATCTGTGGGGTCTGACTCGATGCGCATGGGACCACGCATCGGATTGGATGGGTTGTCAAACCCATCCGATTTGGGCAGAGATCCATCGGAATCGGGCGAAATCAGCCCAAATCAGATAAGTATACTTTAACAGATGCCAGCACCCTGCTGGTTCCCTGCTGCCACCAATATCAATTATTTTTCTTCAATTGATAACATGATTTGCTTTTTTTAATTTCTGTTTATTTTTAGCTACAAATAATGTATCAGCTTGTTGCAGAAGTACATCTGTTGTCATCTGAAATTCACATTCAGATGTACATTTGTTTCAAAACTATTTCCTTTATGTGCAAAAAATGGAGGGGGGGGGTAGTTTTGTGTGGTTATGTATGTAAAGAATATATATGTGTATAGTATAGTGTTTGGGGAACAAAAATAAAATGCAAATACTCAGTTTGGAATTTATTTAGCCCATAGTTTAATTTAGCATCCTTGCTGGCACATAGATTTGCTAGACAATAAAGCAAAAGTAGCAGTAGACTGTAATTACAGGCTGCCGCTCCTACATTCACTCCTCTGTTTCTTTATTCCAGTAAAGGGCAAATGTTCTTCATTAACACTATATGAAAATAACTTTTATATTTATCATTTATTTATTGTTCACTATATTAGTATAAAAGTTTTCAGTTAATGAATAGTGTATTTCATTATGCATTAAGCTTAAAGCAGACCGAATATGGCAAGAGGTTGCTGGTTTTGTTGACCTCAGCAATTCATATGTTATGTCCTAATTTGAAATGAGTGGTGAAAATCCTAAAAATGTATTTTGTGATCTTGGCTAATTTGTAGAAATACTGTACCTTAAGTCTTCTTACCTGTAGAATTACCCAGTGTTCTCTCTTCCAGACGGTCATGTTACAGATTATGGATAGTGCCCAAGGGAGCAGTTTTTACTTACCTTAGATAAAAGTATGTTGTCAGTGTGATATACTTACATACTGTAGCTGCTGGATCATCAATATAACACTGGTCCTTCATTGCACCTTTCACATTGATGTTCCTTCTGAAATACTTTGTGGGGGTCAGTTGTGTTGGCCTGTTAAGCAAAGGTTAGACCCATTTGTAGGTAGGAATTACACCGTAGACGGCTGGTGTATAATGTACCGGCACTCTGGGATAACCTTGATGCTGCCATGAGGTGGTGCTAATGTGATGCAGGAGATGTGGCTGACAGTTTGGCTTATGGACTGAAGGTCAGTCCAGGGCCCCGTGATTCCTAGTGGTGGTCCTGAATGCAATCATTTATGTATAACTATCAAACCAGCCCAGCTTCACATAGGAGCAATTTTGAATTAACTGCAATCTACAGTATATGTGCTTTCTGTCTCGGCATAATGGTAATAGAATATTTGATTTTTATTAAAGAGCTCATTATGCGTTGTAGGGGATAAGGTGTTTAATGTGTTCACAATGTGAAATGTTTTCTTCTCTCAATTGTGAAATGAAACAATTGTCATCCATAAAGAAAATTTACTGTTTTTATTCTTTTATGAATTGTTTTTGGCGGTTATAAAATCATACAAAGAGGAGTTGTCTTGATGGGTGTGCTAAGTATATTTAACTATTTTCCTGAGATTTCAGGGAGAGTCCTGATACTCAGTGGTGGACAGGACCTGGTTCTGATTGTTTCATACTTAATGCGCACATTGTGACATCATGCCCTCACATTCCCTGCTCTGATATCTCCTGGCTGTAAGTTTCGGTGTGTGGTTTATAATGTAGTAGCTGTCACTATGCCATTTCTCAGTAGGGTAAATGTTTGCTACGCAGGCTTTCCTAGAGGTATTGGTAGAATACAGACGGATATGTTCATTAAATTGTTCCTAATTGTTTACTTTACACCAAAAAGAAACACTGTAGAAGGACGAACACTGAAGACCACTATTTATATATACCTGTAGCAGGGCACACACAAAACAGATGGAAGAGTGAACCCACATTACCACAGTCGCACAAACACAGGTTCAAGTGAGATAGCCATAATTGATGGCGTAAGACCGGTGTCAGAGAGGTGGTGCATTCATTTAAAAAATTGTTCTAAATGGGAAATACATTTAAATAACTGGAAACCTGTTTTAAAGATTTTACAGCAATCTTCTTATGCAATGGGTTACACAGATTCATTAATTTTCCAATTTCAACAGAACGGATATTTTGTAATTTCCAGAGGCTTTCTCAAAAGGGTTTATCACCATGTGATTACTCCTTTAATATCTTGTTTCAATGTTTGCTCCACACCTTGGCCCTTGTTCTGGTCTATTCGGTTCCCCCGCGCATTCGCACAGGGAACCGATGTTGGGCGTATACGCAGGTGCATTTATGAGTGTTCGCACGCACCCAAGTCTGGGGGGGGGGGGGGGGGCGGCGGCGGCGTATAATTACGCCCATGGGAGTTCCCAGCGGTTTATGGGCATTCCCATGATAGCGCTGGACATTCCCATGATGTTCGACCCATGACGTGGGTGCCAGGGGCGGGCAGCTGACATCACTGGATGTTAGCTGGCCGCCCACTTCCTGCCGAATGTCCACGCATATCTAAGGTTAGATGAGAGTAACTTAGATATACGTGGGCCTTCCACATCATTCGATGTTCGGCGACCATCGAATGATGTGCGTGTTCCCCCACAGCCTGCGAATGGATGTTTGTTAAACATCCATTCGCAGCCCGTGCAAAGGTATGCGGTGTGCGAGGGTGTGGCGTGCAGCGCTCAGTTGGACTCGCAAGGTTACGAATATGCAGCCTTGTGAATCATCCAGAAATACCCCCATGATGGAGAGTCTGCGTAACACTGTGTAGTGTTGAAGCTGAAGATACTTGTGAGAAAGGGATTATTGGGATTGAATCTGTGTATAGGAAAGTAAAACTCCAGAAGTTGCCTCAGCTAATTTATTTATCACCAGTTATTTATATAGCACACACGTATTCCATAGCGTTTTACAGAGAATATTTGAATATTCACATCAGTCCCTGCTTTTTTTCCCTTTCAAAATATATTAAAAGCTGTATGGATTTTTTTTTAACAATATTGTAGGCACTGTTAGTGGTATGGTTCTTAATAAATATAAGATTTGGGTAATAACATAATTTTCAAAACCGCAATCTGGCCCAACCATGAAATATTTGAAATCATCCAGTTTGCGGTCCAGACATTTTATCGAGGAGTGGTATAACTTGCAGGAATTAAATTCTCTACTTTAGGCTCCAGTCCTGACTGGTGTATGAGTATTCAGCACGCAAGGACCGAAGAAGGTGGTGGCTAAAACTAAGAGGTAGAGCTTCGGTTTTAGGGCCATTCAATTTAAAAGAATAGACTTTTAGAGTAGGGATCTCATTAAATGAGACAGATACGCTATTGGATCTAAGAGTGAGCAGGTCATCGTCTGCAAATAAACCGATTTTATACATCCTACCAGAGGTATTCAGGCCCCTTATAGAATCTGTCATTCTAATTACCTCAGCTAGTGGCCAATAGTAAAAAAAAAAAAAGGTGGGAAAGGGGCATCCCTGGCATGTTCAGTTTGTAATGAGGAAGGGAAAGGAAAGCAGACCATTTACAAATGCCCTGGCCGAGGGGGTCGAATACTGAGCTGCAATGGATGATAGAAAATGCAACAACTCTTGCTTCCAACACTTCTTTTGAGAAGCTATTACAGTATGTTTCAAAGCTTTAATAAATACCTGAACCAAGATTCGTTTAAAGTATAACTTATTAATGTAACCATCAGGGGCAGGGGGCCTTATCTGTCAGAGTGTCAATGACAACATCTATCTCTTCCTGAAACCAAGGGTGAAGAATATCTGCAGTAAGGGTAAGTAGATTTACTTTAGCTAGGAATTTATTCTTTCCAGACGCTGTTGGTTGTGGAGTCAAGGAATCATCTACGAGATTGTAAAGTTTGGAATAATATGTTGCAAAAGCATTTGCGGTATTTGAAGGGTCAGACACTTTGATACCCTGCATATTAGCAATTGATTATATATGGTCCTTTCCTAGTTTTCATCTTCTCCTAGTTTCTTAGTCAAAAGTCTTCCTGCTCTATCGCCTTGAACATTAAATCTCTGTTGCTGTTCGAAAAGCAATTTATGGGCATCCATCAAAGCCAAAGTATTCCATTCCTCGTGAACCCTCAACAACAGTTCTTAATATAGCTTATGAATTGATGGAGACATTTTGGGGGAAATTTACTAAGATGTATATTCTACTTCACATGTGATGTTGCTATGGGCAACCAATCAGAATCTACTTCTTATTTATTTAGCACCCTCTAGAAGATAGTAGACAGGATATGATTGGTTGCCCATAGCAACATCACATGTGAAGTAGAATACACATCTTCGTAAATTTCCCCCTTTATGTCTAGATTCTAGATCAGCCATACATGATTCAACGTTAGATAGGCAACTGCTTGTGTGGGTATACGAGCTGCTGCCTTTATCGCTGAGCTTCTGACCACCACTTAAGAACACCAGAAAGTGAATACCGAGGGTTCTTCTGGTTTGTTAGATAATTAGTGCCTCCATCACTCCTGAGGGAACTAGAAGAAAAATTAACATTATTGGCATGTGTGAAGGGCAGATTTAAATTTCACAGACATACACACCTTAAAGGAGTCCATAATTGATTTAGTTGATCCCAGGAGGTGATCGAGTCAATAGAATGTGATTATCATAGAACTTCATGCTATTGACTCTGCACCCACCGACCAGTTAATTGCAGCAATCATGTAATCACATTTTGCCGGTAAAACAGAAGCTGGTTTATTATAGTTATATAAGACATCCTGGCATGGACTATTATGGACTGTGGTTTTTAATTGTTACATAGAAATATAGAATTTGGCCTATGAAGTCTGCCCTTTTTTACCTTTTGGGAGAACCTAAGGATTTTTTGGCTTGGGTAGCTGTGGAAGTGCATAAGGGGTTGGTTGGTTAATTCATGACTACCTATATGTTATTTTGTTTAATAGACCTGAAAATCTGGTATGAATCTTTTTTTTTTTTTTTATCTACTTGATTTTGTGTGTCAATAAATTACAGTATTACACTACTGGAGCTTTTCTTTCTATGGGGCAGATGTATTAAGCCTTAACAAGAGATAAATGCAAGGGTGATAAGGAGAGATAAACATCCAGCCAATCAGCTCTTTACTGACTTTTTTCAAACACAGCCTGTAACATGACCGTTAGCAGGTGATTGGTTGGACGTTTATCTCTCCTTATCACCGGTGCATTTATCTTTTGCTAAAGCTTAATACATCTGCCCCTATGTGTCTTATGCTGGATGGTGCAAACTGATGGAATAGCATTGCGTATTGAAGGAGGAGTTTCCATGTAGGCATTTCCCAGAATGTGAGTGAGTCTGCCATCATTGTAGAGCATTTAGTTTGGTAGGAGCCACCCTGCCCGAAGCGTGGCGAGGGGACGCTTCTCATCAGAAAAACGGGAGCCCAGATATTACATAAGTACCTATATTTGTTCTTTTTGAGATTACTTGCTTAAAGAGCTTGTGAAATCTTCTCTCAATAAGAAGTGTTTGGGCCAGACCAGCGAGGGGATCATTCCCAGTAAGTAATACTTTGCAAGTGATCTTAGCACTTTGTTTCCTATTGGTGTACTAGTATTTTGGATCTAAACTTAAAGTGTTTTGGTGGCACATAACCCATTGTGAGCCTTTGCAGCTTTTAGTGCGCATGTGCCATTTCGAGTTCTCAGTAGTGTCAAATTAACCCTATAACCAGGATTCTGGAAATGCGGGGAGTTGCCTTTTCAACAGTTTAGCTTACTTAAATTGCCATATACTGTAGGTAATGGATGTATATTGATGGAGCCAAGCAAACCATGTTGAAAGGTCAGCAATCATCCTGAGAAATGAATTCATTATTTCTCTAAAGGGGCCTACACACATGCCGGTATTAAGGCATCTTCTAAGCGACTTTTCTTAGTTTGGCAAAGTCGCTGAGAAAACGACCCTACATCGGTGTGTGTGTAGGGGTTATAGCAACAGCGATGCACATCCCTGCGTGACTCGTATCGCTGGCCGAGATTGATGAGCAGTGTCCATCAATCTCGCTGGTCGCCAGTGTTCTCCCCTGGAGAACACTGGCGCTGTCAGCTCGCTCAGCACACAGAGATGAGAGCTCACTCTGTGTGTGGGCTGTCAGCTCTGTATGCTGAGCGACAGAGGCATAGAACTGCCTGACTTAGCATAGCTTAAGTCACTGGCAGAAATCGCCATGTGTGTAGGCCCCTTAAGTCAGTACCTGTACTTGCTCCGTGAGGAAGTAGAACAGACTTTGGGGTTTATTTAATAAGGATCTCAAAAGCGAGCTTTCTTTAATGGACAAAAGCATGTTGCCCTTCAGGTGGGGCAATGGGAACGTGCCGAGAGTTAGGTTTGGGTTATTTTGTTTCTGTGCAGGGTAAATACTGGCTGCTTTATTTTTACACTGCAATTTAGATTTCAGTTTGAACTTTCTGCTAAATCTAGGTTAGATAATTAAGACCAGATGCAATCCAAGCAGATTCCGAGGAAGCATTCTTGGTACCATTGTTTGACAAAGTCACCAAGCCTATACCCGTACAATGCATAGATATTCATGCTAGTACTTCACATAGTCAATTCCTTGCATGCACATTGCAGGCTACATAAATGAACACAAAGCGGTTCCTTGTTATTCCCTGTTTCTGCTTGTGAGAAGGCCAAAAAAGTTTAAGTATCTGCGCTAGCTAGAAAACATAAAGAATATTGAAAGTCATTTTACTGGAGCTGTGAGTTTTAAAACTTGACCTTTCCAAGTTTCTCCTCACAGAAATAACTTGTCTATTTTCAGTTTTCTTTTATTGTTTTTTTTTCTTTTTCTCTTTTTATGATTACAAATCGGTGATCCTGAGAAATCACAATGCCGAATAAACTTAATATTTCAGTCTCGGCTCTGTAAGTATGCATAGGTGGGATACAGGCATTGGGTCACCAGCATGATGGTCGACATGCAGGAAGGTTGACATAGGTGAGGTTGACAGGGTCATTAGGTCGACATGGGTAGGGTCGGCAGGGTCATTAGGGGGACATGGGGTTTGTTACTGTGTTTGAGCCAAAATGATGTGCCGACAGGCGGTATTTCATGCCCTACCTTCCACTAGGGCGTGGTGGGAAAATAAAATAGTGTGCCCGAAGCATTGGCGACCCATGCTAGGGGATGCGGTTCTGCGTTTCGGTGAACATGTTGACACAACATGTGCCGATAGGCGGTATTTCATGCCCTACCATCCACTAGGGCATGATAGGAGAATAAAACAGTGTACCCTGAAGCCCCGGGCCCAGGGACCTACCTACGGGCTCAAGATAGGGAAGTATCAGTATGAAAGGGCTTTGGATGTATTAAAGTTTTATTTTTCATGTGTCAGTGTGTGTTTATTTAACTATTTTTAATACTGTGGAACTACAAGTGCCAGCGGGCCCTTTAATGCTGGGACTTGTGTTTCTCCAAGTCCCAGCATGCGGGGGAGGCTTGTTGGGACTCATAGTTCCACAGTAAATCGGGGAACCCCTATTTTCCAGGTTTCCTGATTTTTTTTTTTATTACCAGCCCCGGCTCTTACAGCCTGGTGCTGGTTACGGCCGTGGGGTTTAAAAAAAAAAAAAAATCTTTCTTTTTTTTTTTTTTTTTTTTTTTTTTTACAATGAAGCCTGCACGGATCTGACTGATCCGTGCAGGCTTCTGCAAAATACGACAGGAAAATAAAGGGTATTTTCCTGGCGTATTTGCCCGGCCATTTGCAGCCGTTTTTTTACGCCAATTAGTGGCCGTATTTTCAATACGGCCGCTTTGTAAATCAGGAATCACCATTCTCTTCAATGGTGATTCCTGTCATATTCTATCGATGGTGTATTCATTAGTATTTGTAAGTGCAAATACGAATGTCCCATCAAGATGAATACGAGAAAATCTTATTTTTGGCATAGTAAATGCCAAAAATACGAATATGCCAAAAAAAATAAAAAAAATTCCTATGAAAATACGATTTTTTTTTTCTCACAAATTCAGCTTAGTAAATTTCCCCCTTAGTGTCTTAACCTCTTTCTTTTTAATAAATCTGTCTGGATTAGACTTCTTGCTTGACATCTTATAACCGGGGAAACATTACATTACTGCTTTAATGCTTGGACATCCACTTCAGAGGACTGACATTAGCACCAATACACTATTGTTGTAAACATTGTGCTCTTTTTTCCTTCCTTCAGGGAAATCTAGTGTATGGGCTGCTCCTTATTTTGAAATGTATTCATACCTTTGCTATAATACTTTACTGTTTAAACTAGTGCGTATAGGATATTGTTGTTTAGTATATAAATATATATATATATATATAGAAGGGCTACACTTGAATTCCCCTTGCTTAATTCAGGTCCAGTTGCAAAACATGGATCATCCATATCGTCGTCTAAGTGCTTTACTAAGGAAATGTTCAATAATGTGCTGCTATGTGAACTGGCCACAATAAATGCATTGAGTTTGTATTATTTATATGCCCCCGTAAAGTAAACTACAGCATGTACACCGCAGTCTCCCCTAAGAGAACTAGGAGTTTCTTAAATGTGAGAACAAACATTGTGCGTTCAGGCTTGTGCTGGCTGATGATCACTATCCTGCTAGGTCAGGAGGTACATGAACCTTGTTATTAGTGGTCATGTAGAATTGACTTGTGCTGTGCAATTTAGCTCCATAAATCAGAACACACTTTGATTGCTAACTTGCTAAACCAAGAGTTTAACTTTCCCTACTTATTCAGGTCTCTTAGGTAACTGCCAGTGTGGACCATGGGATGCGCGGTTATGGTTTGATTGCCATTATGCAGGGTTTCTCCTAACAAGCATTCTGTCCAGTCTAATGATTTGGATATTTTAATAGACATTACTTGCCCAGGGACAGAGCAGCTGCGGGTGATGATGCCATTTTAGAGGGCCAGAATGCCTTTCTAGGATTAACGCCAGATAGAAAGCATTAGCTCTTTCTGCAAAAGCCCTACAAATTGTCCTGCTGTTATACCAGCCTTTTGTTTTTGTACAGACATTTGGTGGACTAATTTTGCTCTCTGAATCGCTAATATGAGTATAAAAGTAGCCTGCTCACTGCACAAAGAACATAGCATGCACTGCGTGTGGTTGAACACTTGAGGGCAGTGTTCCTTGTAAGTTTTGTTAAACAAAGAGAACCGAGCACACAAATTGAACAAAGGAGTGTGAGCATTGCTGCTTTCCATTTATTTTTTATTTTTGGCAAAGTATTTGAATTGGGTATCATTTCATATGCATATAGTCTGCCTATAAAATTGTAATTGCTTAAAGGTATAATTTTATCATTCTGCATCTGCAATGCAAATGGTGTTTTCCTTTTAAACCTTGCAGTTAAAAGTGGAAAATGTTTTAACTGTTAATGTCCAACAGAAAGTGTTGGGGAAACCCCTCACAAAAATATATTGAGGTTTTTTTTTCCCATGCTGATGAGAATTTAAAAAAACATTGCTAACATTAATCTTAACAGCTGACATTTAAATATACTGTTAACGTAAACCAATAGGTTAGGAATGAGCAGCATACTACCAACCACCTTGATGAGTAATGATGTCTTAAATCTTTATGATCCCATGTTCATTAAAATAGACACTATTATAGAATGTGTTGCATAGACTGCATTGGGATTATGCTGTCATGGACATCTCAATGTCCATTTAAATGTACAAAGTACTGGGAATAATTTCCAGTAGATTCTAAAGTATCAAAATAGCAACAAATCAGACTGAATCACAATGTCTGTATGTGGTGTACAAACTTCAATGCTTTATATACTAAAAACCGAAATAACTAAAACATTTTATTTTGGGGGGGATTTGCTTTTAGCCTCATTCGTTTACCTTCCTAGTATCATCTTTGGTTTGCACCGGAAACTTGAAATGGGGCATAAAGGGATAATCGAGTCACCCTGGTATGTGTTTAGCCATTTTGGTTATTTTAGCCGAGATAATTTGTGATGCACAATTCATTTGTAGTTCTCTCAGTGTGTCTGATATTCAGTACTCTCACCTTCTATATCAGGGGTCAGGGAACTATTTTACCCCAAAATATATTTAGATACACCGATGTTACCCCCTTGTTTTGAAAGGAATCATAATATTGTAATACACACTGTACCCCCAGAAAATGATGATATATCCTGCTAGCCACAGCCTGGCAGCCATTGATGATGATGATGACCATGTACTGTATGATGCAAAATGTGTACCACACACAGCCATACATGGTAATCATCATCATCCTCATCGGCTGCCAGGCTGTGAGTGGTATAGCCATTGATAATGTGATGTCCAGGCAACTACTAGTGTCAGTATTTCATGATATAGTGACAGTCTGTGCAAATTTATTTTCCTGGAGATGAGAATACCTTGACAGGAGCCTATAACCAGTCAAAGAATCTCGGCGCTGCAGCGGTAGTACAGACTGTGCTGCCAAGAAGAAGCGGGCGGACTTCGAGGTGGGGCCCGGGGCATCATGCAGGGAAGCATGTTATACACAAGGGCCTGACCCACTGCACTGTGTCAGGTTCTTGTACACTACAGTACTGTAACACACACAGCTGTGCATGCATATAGAATCTAGATATAGACTCTATATATAATGAATTGAAATGACTGGGGGTAACGGACAGTCGTGCAGGCAGGCATATAGATTCATAGTATCGGCATCGCAAAAGTCCATTACCCCCAGGAATTTAATTTTTACCCCATTTGGGGTAATTTACCCTTGTTTCCTGACCACTGCTCTATATGTTGATGTTAAATGCAATCCGCATTGCTCGGATCCAAAGGACCGGCACATACAGTAGGTTTTTTCTAATCCACAGCCATGAGCATATGACCATGGTAATTAGATACTGTAGGGTGAGGTCTATAAAAAAATATTTGTATTAAATACTTATTAATGATCACCTTTGTCATAGCTGTTTTCACACTTCTAAATTATACTATCCACGAACTTATAACCCAATGTTACTTTAAACAGCCGTCTTGATAATATCTTTCTCCCTTCTGTTACGTTGCTTTTTGTTGGTCTACCAATAAATTCTATCAGGTCCCAGCAGCCCAAATAGCTACAAATGCCGTGCCAGATTTTAGCCAATTGATTGTTGTTTTAAATTGGTCAATAAGTTTGTAGAGACATTATTGCATTATTATTATTTATAACATAAGAGAGGAAATTATGATTTGGAAAATAATATTGCTGCCAACAATGGATCTGTGTACACATAATAAAATGAGCACTGAAGGGAACTTTGCTTTGTAAGAGTACAAATGCTGAAATATAGTTATTTGTTTTATAAACTGGTACTTCAGGCATCTTGGTATAAATCGCATACGATCACAGAGGGTAATTATGACATTGCCCACATGAGCTTACAAGAGGTGTGGGAACACGCGATCCCTAAAGTAACCAAATCACAATTCTAGTTCCAGGTCAGAAAATGCATTCTGATTTTGTAATGCAGCAGCGTTATCAGGCGCCAGTAATAAAGCAGCCACTAGCGACTGGCATTTCTGTGTAGCTACCAGCGGTATGGTTGGAACGAGGCGAGACAGCGGAAGTTGAAGTCGTGAAACATTAACCAGTCGATGTAGAAATCTTAAAATAGTTAGCTGCTGGCAACCATAACTGAATAGCTGAATAAATGTATTCCTTATGGACTGTGTTCCAGAGCCTTCTGCTTTCAGCATGTAGCAGTTTGCAATACATGCTCCAGACAGACAAATTTCTCATTTTGTATTTCAGTTCCCAGAATTCTGTGTGTCGGTCTGTTAGCTGTCTTTCCAGCTAGTGGTTGCCTTCCCAAAAGTGCAGGGCTTGGCAGTATGTGTTAACATTAAGAGACGTGTGGCAGGGTAATTTAGGACATGTTGTATTGCTGTTGCTTTATTTCCCTGTGATTTAGTTTTATGCTAGGAGTTCAGTGAAGCGAGAAAAGTGTGCGGAATGTATTCCATTTCCATTCATGAGATTTCGGTAATGCCTTTTGTATGAATGGGGCACTAGTGTCCCTCGTGTCTGGTTACTTTTTATATATGTCATTCATGTTTGCAATATCACTGGTATTCAGAGGTCCTATCATTTTGGAACAAAAGCTTCCAGGAGCGGAAAAAAAACAACAACTTACATTTTCCGGTACTTATGTAGTATCTGGGCTGCCGATTTTTTGATTGTATGCCTTAAGTTAAGGCATACAATCAGATGCGATGCGATGCGATATCGCATCGCATCGCATACGACCATGCGATGCGATGCGATGCGATGCGATGACCCGATTTTTCCATAGGATTCAATGTTAAAATGGACTGAGTCCATTTTAACATGGAATTCAATGGGAAAAAGGGGTCCTTTTCATACCCCTACTATCCAAGTGGGCATGGAGTTGGATATAAACCTGTGGCGAGCGTAGCGAGGCGAGCGAAGCGAGCCCCGCGAGGGGACGGTATTCTGTGTCCCCTCGCGGGGCTCGCTACGCTCGCCACGCTTCGGGCTCGGTGGCTCGCTACGCTCGCCACAGGTTTATATCCAACTCCATGCCCACTTGGATAGTAGGGGTATGAAAAGGACCCCTTTTCCCATTGAATTCTATGTTAAAATGGACTCAGTCCATTTTAACATTGAATCCTATGGAAAAATCGGGTCCATCGCATCGCATCGCATCGCATGCGATATGGTCGGGTGCGATGCGATGCGATGGACCCGATTTCAAAATCGGCAGCCCAGTTACTACATAAGTACCCATTTTCCTCAAAGAAGGAAAAACCTTTAAACACCCCTCCATTATCTTGGTCATTTCTTGGCATTAATCTGAATGATGGTAGAGGAGTCATCATGGTGGAAAAATAATGGTTGTATTAGGAAAGCTGGGACATCTGTAATCTCTAATACAGTATGTTGCTGACATAAATTGAACTCTGTTTAGAACCAGGCAGTCTATATTTATATTAATAAATAAATATTGTACAGTAGTTACTGAAATGTCCTCATACAGTGGTAGATTTATTAAGCTCTGTGAAGTGTTAAAGTGTCTGGTCTTTTTTACCGGTCAATCATCTCCTACCTGTCATTTTTCAAACCAAGATTTAAAAAGATTAAACACAGGTGTTTGACAATAAATGGCTTCACCCAACCACTAACCACGAGTGAAAGAAAAGTTTGTGAGTTATCATTCATATTCTCTGACAAATGGCCAGAAAATCACAAATTCTGCTTGGGTATGTAAACTTATGAGCACAACTGTATGTATTAGTGTTCATTCTAGCACCCGCCATATTTGAAAACCCATGCAGTTCCTCTTCCGTGCCTGGGGTGTCGCTGTCTGCTGTGGTGTTTCTAGCACAGGTCTGGTTTGCATATCAGTGCTGATATACAGACCACCCTTCCCTGCCTGGGGCAGCAACACCCCAGGCAGGGAAGAGGAACTGCATGGGTTTTCAAATATGGCAGGTGCTAGAATGAACACTATGTAAATATATATATATGTGTGTGTGTATATATGTGTGTGTGTATATATATATATATATATATATATATATATATATATATATATATATATATATATATATATCTCTAAGGATGGGGGTTGTGACCCTGTCTGCGCTGTGGGGTTAGCAGCACCTCTAAATACCTCGCTGTTAATAGAGGTATAGGGAAAAAAGAAAAAAGTTTCACCAAAACTGTATATATACACACATATAAAGCAGTAAAAAGTTTTTATTTCATACAATAAAAAGTATATAAAATATGTATTTCATACAGATGTTCGCATCATCAATTTAATGTGAGATACCACTTCCGAGAGACCCTACGCGTTTCGTCCCATAGGGACTTCCTCAGGGGTAACAAGGTATCAAAACATGTACTCTATAACGAATGGTAGGAGTACCAGAGTTGGATCAAACACCCTAGAAACGGGTGTAGGCTGGCAGGATATCAAAAATTCAGGATGGATATATAAACTATCCGACTGATGTCTTCACCAGATTTAAATTCAAGGAGAGTACTGTGTGTCTCATCAGTCAGAGAGCGAATATATATATATGGAAAGAAGGTAGTGTCCCCAATAATGCACTTACGAGAGCAGCACCTCTATCGTACCTCGCTGCTAGTAAAGGTACAGATGGGATAAGGACAGGAGCACAGGTGAGGTAAAGAGGTAGGGTGAGTACGTGAGGAAGGAGGACCCTACTCATAAGAGTTAACATACTAAAAGGAGGTGGGTGGACGAACGACAAACAATAGGAAAGTATATATATATATATATATATATATATATATATATATATATATATATATATATATATATAATGTTTAGTATCCTTTGTGTCCCTGTGATGCATTGCGCGACTTTTGCAGGAGAGCCAGTGACGTCCACCAGCGCACCCACACAATGCAAATTTGGGACCACTGAAGAAGTTCCTGAAGGCCGCCATGGACATCGGGGGACTTGGTAAGTATGAAAAAAAGGGGCAAGGGGGGGGGATCCAAAATATTCTGAGAAATATTTCGGATCTCCGGATGCAAGAGACTCTACCTGTATATAATGATTTATTTATTTATTTATATATATATATATATATATATATATACAGTATGTTATGTTGCTCATCCTTGCTGGTGGGACGCCAGAACGTACGCGCTGGCGACCCGCCAGCAGCCACGCCAGCGAGGAGACTGAGACGCGCGTGCGCGTCTCAGTCTCAGTCGCTAGCGCAACGGAAACCCTGTCCGTCTCCGCCTCAGGGAGACGGACAGGGTTAGGGGGGGTGCGGGCAGTCGGCGGGGACCCCGGGTTACCGCCGGCAAGCCGGCGGGGACCCGGGGAAACGTATGGAAGCGCCGTCGGAAGGGGACGCGCGCGCCTCTCGTGCGCGCGCGTCCCCTTCTCACGATCGCCATGGTGCTGGCGGGGGATGGCGGCTGGCGACGCCAGCGCCATCCCCTGCCAAGATGGGAAAAGACCCATCTGTATGTATATATATATATATATATATATATATATATATATATATATATATATATATATATATATATATATATTTATTTTGTACGCTCCACTGGGCAGGGACTGATGTGAATGTTCAAAGATTCTCTGTAAAGGGATGCAGAATATGTGTGCGCTATATAAGAAACTGTTTATAAATATATATATAATCTAGTGTCCGTGAGTCTCCGAAACACTGCCATCTGCTGGCAGAGAGTGAAACTACATCTCTCCCACACTTGCACAAATACAGAAGGTAGCAGACTAGCTTTCGAAGCTTTTGCTTTGAATGGGCTTACTTTTGTAATATATAATTAAAGAGATTAAATATTATGAATTTAGCTGTTGGAATATTGGATTATTATACAGGTACACCACCGATTTATTCGGCACCTAATGGTCCGGCAACTCTTTTAATCCAGACACATCAGGTGCCGGCGTAAATTAGGCTGCGGGAGGGATCAGTTAGTCTGCATGGGGTTGACTGTAGGAAGGCTCAGGTAGGTTGCATTAGGGCTTGGTTATGGTGTGTACACGTGGTCGACATGCCGTGCGATACGAGTCTATACGGCGGACTTCCGGGTCACTGCGCATCAGCCCTGCATCCCCAGGAGAAGCCCCTCTGGTCGCCGGAGCTATGTAAGTATAAAGGCACAAAGACTATATAGTGCAGATCTGCACTATATAGTCTTGGCTGCCCTCACTATGTCGCTGCCGATTTGCGCTCACTCAGGAGCGCGCATCGGCAGCGCATCGGGCTCGCAAGCCCTACAAAGTACACAATCGGCTTGCGATATGGCTTCCGATGTGCACTATATCGGCAACATCGAAAGCCATATCGCCCCCGTGTGTACACACCATTAGGCTGTTGGAGGGAGTCAGGATGTAGGAGATTAGGATTTAGGTAGTAGACTGTGGAAGGAAAAGCTGTTGGGATGTGCCACCATTAATTCTGCAAAATGGATAATCCGGCAAAGTGCTGGAACCAAGGATGCTGGATTATAGATGGTCTACCTGTAGTAAAGTGTTTTATTATTTAGTATGTTCATGTCATTTACTGTACTATATATTAATAATTCTCTAGGTCTGCTTAAAAAATGTGTGTTTATGAATGTATCAAACATTACTTGCAGGCTATTATTGTGTTGCTTTTTCTGTGATTGTTTTTTTTAAGTTTGTATTTAATGAAAATAGATAATTCATGACGTGTCTGTCATCTTTACATCTCTGCATGTTTTAAATTGAGATTGCAAATCCAAGTGCATATTTCCTCCACTTGTGATCTATTTATGAGATCTGACTGGTGAAGATCTGTAAGCACACGTTTCTTGTGTGCATACTGCATTTTGTTGAGTGAGTGACAGGTTCTGTCAGCGGCTATCACATATCTTTTAGCATTTCTTCCTGTAACATCAGCATTTGGGAAAAACGCTTTCTGGTCAGCATGTTTTAACTGTGTACATCACACAGGCGTGTGCTCATACAATTCCATATCTCTACACTTCTATTTATAATACTTGACCATGGTTGACAAATCAGTATATATGGATGTAGGTCAAGTGTTTGCTTTTGTGGAGTTTAAACTTTTACGTATTAAATCTCTATCTTTATTCAAGTATTCCCTGAACATTCACCTCTGTTTGCCAGCACACACATTCACTATTGCAGGCATGTCCAACATTGGCCCTCCAGATGTTGTGAAACAACACATCCCAGCATGCTTTGCAATAGTTTTAGCATTCTCTAATAGCAAAACTGTGGCAAAGCATTCTGGGATGTGTAGTTTCACAACATCTGGAGGGCCAACGTTGGACATGCCTGCACTATTGTATATGTGAGACTGTTGTCCTAATGGAAAAGTAAATAGTAGTTCTCATCAGAAAGATACATATCGAAACGGTCGTCGTCCCCCGAAAAAAAAAGTTTGATGAATGTCAATCCGACAGAGTAGTAAAAGGCAATTTATTTATAAAGGCAAACAATTTATCCCATGATCCAATAAAAAAAATCAGACTTATTATTCCAGACAAATTATTCCAGACCATTTAAATGGAGATGTCTGAAAATTACCTTGGGTTAAAAACTTTTGTCCAACAGAGTCCCTAGTGTGCAGATAGATAGATAGATAGATAGATAGATAGATAGATAGATAGATAGATATCGTATATCTATCTATATATATCAGTCAGAATGACCGGCTGTCCACTCAGTTGAAGGGTAGCTTTTTCAATTTGACAGGGCAGGGTTGCTGGTGGATGGTCCGTGTGGGGGCATGGTCAACACCATTGCCGCCTTATGGCCATGCCCCCCACTGTGCAATGCCCGTATTTCAGGAATTGCACAGCACGCGGGGGCGGGGGGCTTGCTAGGAAGACACGGATCGCATCACTTGCTTACATCAACTAGAGGCTTTTCTTCCTTTCCGGGGGGCCGGGAGGTTCATCCGATTTCTGGAACTCTCCCAGCCATTCCAGTGATTTCTGGAACTCACAGGCAATAGATTAGGAGGTATACATTGTATACTTAGTAGGGCCTTCTTTTGCCTATTACTCAGTCTTGTTCTTTTTGCTACCAAATGTAATGCTTAAAAGAATATGCTGGCGTTATATACAGTAAGCTACTGGCCCAGAAGTAGAAGGCATCCAAAAGTGTGTTTGGGATTGCATGTAAAGCAGAAGCTTTATACACTGTAGTTTCATTGAAGTGCATCTATAAGACTTTTCTCTTAATTCCACTGTGCATGCAGCCACCTTCCCTTTTATAGTTTGTGAGTTGTGAAATAACCCTCTCATCAACATACCCAGGCACACACCAATTGTATCTCTACTCTTGAGATATCTTTCTGACCATACCTTCATTGCAATGAATAACCCAGGAGTTCAGACAAAGTGGTTTCTAGCATGCTTTATATATTAAAAAGACACAAGGGAGTTTTACATTTCCCTTTTTATTGCTTAGGTGACTCCATGTCCTTTCATCAGAAAAGCATGACCTATCACATTATATGCTGTACACTACAGTGCAACTGAAAGGCATTAATGTAACCCAATACAGCATGAGTCACTTTTTTTGTTTTTGCATAAATGTGTAGGCGCCCAGGCTGTGCATTTATGCTAATATTTTAAGCTTGTTTCTGTAAGTAGCAAACGGTGGTCAAGTTTCCAAAGCAGCTGACATTCTTCATTTCTTTTGTCTGTGTGGTTTTTGTCTGTCTTGAAGAAGGAGGCAGCACAGTTGTTGCTTTGGTTGTGGGTGATACATGATCTCTCACTTGTCAGACACTTTGTTAAGTCAGCAAAATATCATCCAGACCAATCTGCTTTGCTTTTTTTTTTTCTAAATATGTGGTGCCAGGGAGCCACAGAGACAAATTGATGTGTTTTCATTCCATAAGGTGTTCTGTTGCTGGTGGCTGTTGGATGGATGAGACAGTCATCTATTACAGCTGCGTTGCAGTTTGTCTTGTAAGAATTCTTAGCCAAACTTGAGTTAATGGGTCGTTGTTTTCTTCTATCTTGATCGAAGCAGCTTTCAGGGATACATTTAAGTTAGTTTGATTCATATAACTAATCCAAACCTACAAGTTGAATTTTTCATATGTGTAGCATTGACAGGAATTACTTTGTACAAGTTTACAGTAAATCGACTTTTTACAGTGTTTTAGTAAAATTAAAAATGAATTCACATCACTTTGTATGTAAGATTATGAATGGTATCCAATTAGCCCTGTTTACCTTTCTCTTGAGAAAAAATTGACAGATAGTTCTTATTGGGCTATCCAATTCTAGACCTTTTTTTCTGTAGCAAAGTGTCACATTATCATGCAATAACACATGGGATAAGTTCCCCATCCCATGTGTTATTGTTGTTCTGAGGCTGCCTATTGCAGATTATGCTCTAGGTGGCACACAAAGCATAATCACTGATAAAGGACGGATATTGGGGCTAATTGAATGGGCCAAATCCATTAGGTGTGGTAATTGGATACATGAGTATGGTTGAGTGTGCCTTACGGTTATGCTTTTCCATGATTTCAAATAGCTGTTAACAGGAAGCAGTGATCAGGCCCAGGGTGCACAATTACCCCAGATATAGCAGAGTCATTCTCAGGGAGGTTAATGAGAAACTGGTTGCAACCTAAATAGAAAACAGTCTGTTTTAGCCCATGATGTTTATGACCCATTCCAGTCACAGTTCAGAAGACCACATAGTATTGGAGCCGTCGTTTTATTTCTGTCTGGTTGGATCCGCAGAAGCATCATTGAAAAATCTGTTCAAAATCAATTGATATATTTTCTGTGGCTGCGCCCAGAATTATGTACATGTAACTAAATACTCAAATTGCGTAGATGCAAAAGGACAGTACATTTATGGTGCACTCTTTTTGTAATAATGTTTTAAAACCTAATGTATTGAATTTACACATCACAATTTTGGATGTATGGTAGCATGAAATGTTATATTTTAAATTATGTATCCTTCTAAAAAGAGTGCCCCACACATAATATACTGTCTTTTGGGCCTTAGCAATTTTGAGTATCTGATTATAATAGATCACCGTAAGTGTTTCTGTGCACAGAATAGTAGAGTTCTTACAGTAGTTTGTTCGGTACTTGTGTAGTTTCACAGCCAGAGGCGTAGCTACAGCGGAGTCGGTGAGCACAAGCTCCGGGCGCCAAGATGTCACCAGGCGCCAGAGCCGTGCACTTTGCCGCCTGCTCCCACACCCTCCTCCCCCAGCACGCCCGCTCCCCGTGCTACTGTGCATGTGTGCAGCACAGTCAGTGAGAGAGAGTCCAGCAGATCCCGCCCCTGTCTGCCTGTGCCTGGCTGTCACTGTGTAACGGTGACGTCATCAACCACGGACGGACCCATACACGGACAAGGTCCGAGGAAGAAGGCGCTAAATACCCGCTGCGCTTCTTCCCCACACTCCTCTGGCAGCACAAGGGGGACGGGGAGATTTGGTCTGCAGCGGCGCCGGGTGAGAGACTTACTTGGCGCCCATCAACGTCGTGTAGGGCGTTCTGTCACTCCCCCTGCACACATTGACACTCCTTCCTACCTAAGGCTGAAGACACAGGGAAAAAAGTTTTACTGTAAATGTTGAGGGGGGAAAGGGGGTGGGTGTTTTTCTGTACTGGGGGAGATGATCTGTCACTCTCCTTATACTTGTTGCAGATAACTATCCAGCTTCCCCATCATAATGCAACCCCCCCCCCCCCCCCCAAGGGGTTAGCTTACCCTAACCATCCCTTCTAATTACTACGACCTGAGTTGGAGTTGATTTCATAAAGTGTGACGAGCGCAGCGAACCACCGAGCGAGCCCGAAGTGTGGCGAGCGGATGCGGAAAACGAGCCCGAAGAGTGGCGAGTGGACACGGATTACTTGTCGTGTATTCCGCGACCGTTCGCCACGTTTTGGGCTCGTTTTCCGTGTCCCCTCATGGGCTGTATATATGTGTGCCGCAATATGTGTATATATGTGTATACATTTGTGGCCCTTGCTTCATCATTCTAGCTTTCCAATATAGGAAAAGGCTGAATTCTACAGATCAGTTTACATAAACTATTCACTTAACTCTGATGTAATATGGTAGTCCTTTCTTTAATCCAAGGGGTTATTTTGTAAGGATAACTAATAAGAGATGTATATTTCAAATGAGGGTTTAGTGCAGCTAGGATGGGTGAGCTCTTCTCAATGGCTTCTGCAGTGTTTGTGTTCTCATTCGGTGATCATTCGTCATAACAACAGAATAACTTCCCAAGGGACTCCCCTCTTTTACACAAGGTTCCTGTCAGCTCTGTCTCCCCATAGGATTAGAGAAATGGGCCATTTTTACTGCTCTTGTCTCATTCCATCCCCTTTCTTTTTACAATTGTATTTAATGTGGTAGCTACGAGTATTGCTTAATAACATTATGCCCAATTAAGCCATACATCTTATAGTATAAACTAGCTGGAAGGCACTGTTTTAGGTATAGTCATCCTTAGCACTAAAGGAAGCTATTTTTGTAATATACAATGCTTTGTGGTTTTTTTTGCGTATCATGTTTATTCATTTTACTAAAGTGAAGGAGTTTGGGTCCTGTAGGGACTAGCATTATATTGTTTATGGTGGTGTTACTTTGTGGTGTTGGTGGAACCTGCTCATTTACTAGCTGCCATTCCAGTGTGTAGTGTTCTTCCTGCAAGGGAAGGAACATATTGCACTGTGCCCTGGTATGTATACAGGGACCTCCATTTTAAAGTCTGTGGCAACTTTTATCCAACAGCTCCCTCTTGATAATGATAATTGATTATTATTAATACATTGGGAGTTTGAATTGTATACCTGCAACCTTGTCTTTGTATGCAGTACTACTGAAAGGTCTCTGCATAGTCGCACCTCATTACCGGTGTGCACCCCAGGTCCCCATCCCAGCTCCCTCTAGTGCTCAGATGTTGTAATGCATTCTTCTATAATGTAGGTATTACTATGTGTCACAATATAAATAAGGGGCACTACTGTATGGTGTAATGTGAATAATGAGTTGTAATCATGTGAATGAAGTAGAATATTCCATGGCATAGAGCAGCAATCACATCAATGCTGATCCAAATGCCTCATTTTATTTCTTTTTGTATATAATTCTTCGCTATATTCAAGATTGTCCTCTTCCTTATGATATTTACAGGGCTGAGATACATTTTTCTAGCTTAAGAAAAGGATGAGCTGGCCCACCAGTAATGTGCAGCATATGGCATTTGGTTACTTGTTCATCTTTTCTGTTTCTACTGCCAGCTATTTTTTGTAATTTAAGAAAGAGGTTTTATTTATTTTACATTTTTGAATGACTTCATAGTAAGTAGCCAGATGACATTGATACCAGTCCTGTTACTGTGCATCTCATGTGAAGCTGGGGCCAGTAGCCTACACAGTTTGAGTTTTCTAAAGCTTTCTTCCTAACAATAGTATTAATTGTTTTGTATAGTGCTGACTTCTTTATGGCTATACATATCATAACTTACACACAAACAATTATTTAGGGCCGGTGTCCATTCATTACGGTAATTTGCTGCGCTAGAAAAAGGGTGGTAGCTGTGGTCTGTAACTCTTCATTTGATTTTTGGACAACATTCCATGTAGTCTGATTTTAGGAAGCTGCTGCTTGACAATATGAAAAACTGTATTAAGATGATCCCATTTAAGTGCTTGTTATTCCTTAAATGAAGAGGGAACGGATCCGATACGATTTGCAGGCGGTCGGGATCCCGGCGGTCTGAATCCCGACACTGGAATCCCGACCGCCGAAATCCCGACAAGGGGGGGACATGGATCGCCCCCCCTTGCGGGCTCGCTGCGCTCGCCACGCAGCGGGCCCAGTGCCTCGCTACGCTCGGCACGCTATTTTATTCTCCCTCTATGGGTGTCGTGGACACCCACGGAGGGAGAAAGTTTCGGGATTTCGGCGGTCGGGATTCCAGTGTCGGGATTCCGACCGCTGGGATCCCGACCGCCGGCAAATTAACTGCATCCCGAGGGAACACTTGATCTGTTTAGCATCTCTTTTCCACACCCCCCCACCTTGATTGATTGCCCTTGGGCGTGGTTCCCAAACTGTGTGCCCAGGTATCCAGGGGTGCTTCGGGATATTTGCAAGGGTGCCTTAGGTTGGGGGTCCACAACCAAAACAATTTATTTATGCTCAAAGTAATACGCAAAACCAGTGCTGGTGGTTGCCAATCATTAAAGGTATAGACAATTAGACCACAGCTATGTTGCCCACCACATAACTAAATCTGAGGGTGATAGTTGAACACAATTTACTGCCTTGAACAAATGCTGATATTCTAGTGCGCCCTGGTTAAGAAAGTTTGGGAACCGCTGCTTTAACACCTGTTGGTTTATTTGACAGTTCATATCCAGCTGGTAGTAACTCACAAGAAGGTTCTGACCCTTGAATTGATTTTTATACCTTGAAGTATATCTGGCAGCACTAACTAAGTATTTATTGTACTGAACTGTTGTATGCTGGAGATATCAGCCAACCTCTATTAAGTAAGTTTGAAGAAAAATATGAATCTGGTCTTTCATAAGCTCCTACATTCACTATTTATAATATAACAAAGCTTGTCAGGAAACTGCAAAGTCATGTGTTCAGTTATATTCTATTGTGGTAGTTACTACAGTAGTTTTTTTTTTTCCTGCACTCTTAAGGTCCATTCACACTGGGCGACTATGGCCAGCGTGTTTGGACAGCGATGATGCCAATCAATGCTGCGGGGACAGCTGCTCAGTGCATATACACTGAGCGGCTTTCCCCCTGCCCGGCGCCGACGGAGGGGAGAGGACGGCTTTGCATAGCGCAGAGCTATGCAAAGCCGTCCTGAAAGCCGCTCATCTGCTGGTATAACCAGCAGATGAACGGCTTTCCTGGCGATTTTGCGGGAGTGCGCAGCAGCAGTCATCGCTCATCGGCGGGGCATACACACTGGGCGGATTTGAAAGCCGCTGAAACTGGGTGTTTTGAGCGATTTTCAGCTCCGTCGCCAAGTGTGTATGGGCCTTTAACTTGTTTTTAGATCTCCAATCAAGTGCTTTAAAGCTGTTATGCCTAATATGTCAGCAATTCTAATAATAGTAATAATAATAATACCTAGTATTAATTATTGACCCCATACATTATCAATAAATTGCTGCAATGTCCCAATTCCCTAACTGCTGATTTAGGAATTAAGAATTTTAAATATGCTTAAAAATCCTTATTCCCGGATCCTGGAAGTTTTTCTGTCGGTATCAAGGAATCAGGCATATTTAACATGTTTAATTTCCCCAAATCTCCTAGCGAATCACCCATCATTGCTGGCTGGTATTTGTCTGTGCCAGTGGATCAGGGAATCGCAACAGATGTTGAATGGAGGCCATTAATGATGATTGTAATTGTTCTTTGAGAGCAGATGAAATCGAAGGTGACAACGCACCAGCCAATCAGCTCCTAACTGTCAAGTTACAGGCTGAGTTTGAGGGAATGTCAGGATCTGGTTGGCTGATGTGTTATCATTATCACCTTCAATTTTATCTCTTCTCCAGGCTTAATACATCTGCCTCACTAATCTGGCTGCTTACGTTCACCTCTCTGCTTCTGCCACTATTTCCTTTCATTCAGTTGCAACTTGCTATTCAGACAGTAGTTATTACGTGTTTTCAGAATGTGTTAAGGTTTTGTGAAAGTGGCTTAACTGATCCAGACAATCAAATTTTTGCACATCTTTTAGAATATGTAGTATACAGGGTCACAATAATATTTATTTTATGAAGAGATATACAGTATGATAATCCTACCGAAACTTTCCCATATTCCCATACTTTATTTTTATTTTATTTTTTGTATTCCCATGTCAACCAGTTATTTGAGCATTATTATGTATCCCTTCAGTGGAACCAGAACATACCTGACAGTGAGAAGCCCCTATTAGAGTGCATTGGTCTGGAACATTTATAGTGCTTTCTTCCCCTCTAGAGATGCCAGACACCGCATTTCACAGAACTCTGCTTTTACTATTGCTAGAAACTTACTTATTGGAAAGTGGGGCAAGATACTTGCCGCATCTTTGCATAGTAATATACGTGCTGGAAATTATTCTCTCTTCATATGAATATTTTATCCAGTTTCTGCTTCACAACTAAAGCTGGGTACACACTAAGCGATTCCCAAGGCCACCGATATAGTTTAGTACTGCATATTGACGCAGGGCCGGATTATAATGGGGGCACAAGGGGGTCAGTGCCTCTAGGCCCCCCTCTAGCTAGGGGCCCCCTGTGGTTGGCATGTATTTTTGGCATATCATTTTTTTTTTTAGCTAATGGTTTGGTGCATGGGAGTGGGGTAGTGCTGCAGCTTCACCTATCTGCCAATGTGACAATAATTAATGGTGCTGTGCATTACTGGGAGTTGACTAAGGGCTGTTTCACACAGTACGGTTCCTGCCGCACGGTGAAATCCCGTACGGCCAGGGAGCCGTGCCGCACTCAGCAGTTGTGAATGGACACTATTGTGTCCATTCACACGGGACGGCCACGGCCCGGCCGCACGGCTGCAGCCGGATCCCCCCACTGGAAGGGACGGCTGCCGGGCTGTGGCCATCCCTGCCATTATAAAATTCTGAGTGCGGCGCGGCTCCCTGGCCGTACGGGATTTCACCGTGCGGCAGGAACCGTACTGTGTGAAACAGCCCTAAGTCCCATGACACTTTGCACCAGAGGGTAGAGGCTGAGACGTTTGTGCTGAGCTCTGATTGGTGGAGCTCATTACCTGCTTCTCAGGCCCATGGATAACAGCAGCAGTAGCCTAGTTATGGGAGGGTTTTTAATCAGAGGCAGCACTGGGACTGTGAGGTTTCCTACAGAGTAAGGTGCAGAGGGACAAACACAGGCTTTTCATGTGGTATGTATGTATTTATGTGTGTGTGTGTGTGTGTGTGTATATATATATTTTTTATATATGTATATATATATATATCCCCTGAAGTTACCCATTGACCAAGTTTATACTGCCTTTACTCTGTGTTTTGGCAGTGTAATATTCCCCCATGCAGTTTGCGCCCAGTAATGACATGTGCAAGAGGGCCCCCCGAAGGCTTAATCTGGCACTGTATTGACGGTGCAGCTGGAGGATGATATAGTGCATACACACTGACCAATATCGTTGGTCAGTGTGTATAGGAGTGGCATTCCCAACCACAGCCCTCAAGGCACACCAGCAGTGCAGGTTTTCGCGATATCCAGGCTTGAGCACAGGTGACTTAATTAGTACCTGAGTGATTCTGATTAAACCATCTGTGCTGAAGCATGAATATCACTAAAACCTGCACTGTTGGTGTGCATTGAGTGCGATGGTGGGGATTGCCTGGTTATTGGATATTGGTTAGTGATGTCACCCGCTTCCCGCTCCGTACATGCGGGGGGGGGAGCAATTTTAAGAATACACACTGACTGGATTGTACGTATCGTTAACGATATCTCACCCGGTTGTTTATCTTGCTGTAGCCATTTGGAAACAAAATATGCAAGAAATATAAACAAAGGGATAAGTTGATAAAGGAATCTTAGCATTTTCTGTAGTTAAGACAAGGATCAGAAATATTTGTAGCTATTATAATTAATGTCATAAAGGGGGGCAATATGTGTAAAGATTATCTTTCCAGAGCTAGACATGCCAGAGATAGGATGACTAAGGTGAAGTCAATAATATTGATTCCCACAGAACCAGGAAGATGCTGATCCTTAAGTTTACATGCTTCAACTCTGGTGCTAAAAATAACTATTCTGACTTAATGAAGTAAGAGGGCTGTGTTTTATTTTAAAGGACAGTTTTTGGCAATACACATCTTCTATCTCTTTAAATAAACAGTCCAAGACATAGTCCAGTACTGGATAGAAATCCATGTAAGCTTGCTGCCTAAAGGCTTCATTAATTTTAACACCATTTCTAATCGACAGCTGGCATGGAACAGATGCTACCTCTTCACTGTAGTGTACAAATTACAAAAGCAGTATCTAAGGCTATGCAGTTCATGTTGGGGCACACGGCTGTGTTTAAGATGGAGAAAAAGACAAATCATTTCTACGGCTATTACTCACTTTTCATGTCCTGTCTGGTCTCTAGCCTAATGGCATGTAATACAATGTCAGTATATCCACAAGTTCCCTTAGATAAATTATTCTCTCTCCTCTCTCTTCTCCCTCTCTCCTCTCCCTCTCTCTCTCTCCTCTCCCTCTCCTCTCCCTCTCCTTTTTCTCTCTCTTTCCCCCTCTCTCTTTCCCCCTCTCTCTTTCCCCCTCTCTCTTTCCCCCTCTCTCTTTCCCCCTCTCTTTCTCTTTCCCCCTCTCTTTCTCTTTCCCCCTCTCTTTCTCTTTCCCCCTCTCTTTCTCTTTCCCCCTCTCTTTCTCTTTCCCCCTCTCTTTCTCTTTCCCCCTCTCTTTCTCTTTCCCCCTCTCTTTCTCTTTCCCCCTCTCTTTCTCTCTCTCAAATGTTCTTTTTATTTGTGGTTATGTGATACATATGGACATATGTTTTAATGGTTGTGTCAAGCCTTATTTTTAGTTGGCTAAAATCATCTTGTGTGTAAATGTAATTGGTACGTTTGTAACTTTTCTTTTTGAAGTCCAGTAAGCATTTTTAATTTTATTAGATCTGATGAAGATTTGACCATTGTTTTGTCTTGTTCTTGATTCTGACTCTCCCAGCTTCAGAGTATATCTTCATGATTCTCGTTTTGTGACTTTCATGATTCTGACAGTCTAACTGCCCCCCAAATGTCATCAGGGCCGCACATTTCATCGCCCCACATGTATGGCCCATAACCCTCTCGGGTCAAAAAGGGGAGACGGAGTCTCACGTGACCTATTCAAATGAGACAGAAAAAGCAGCAAGAGTTCTGCCTCCAACTGGCAGTGAGAAAATGTGTGGAGCTAGGGGAAGGGCCACACCTCAGGCAGAATCAGTGCATTAAAAGTTGTACCATGGGTGGCAGCTATGACATGTATGCCCTGAAATAAGTTCAGAGTATGTCCCCACCCCCAGTATTCACCATAATTCCCACTGGATTGGGCCAGAGAGGTACCCTGCATGGGAGTTGGCATGCACATGCACCCACCAATGATTCCCGCTCCCGCTATGCCATTGAGTGAAGGGGAGCTGACATGAACATTGACCTGCACCTGATTCACTCTCCCTGTATGTCTTTTAAGTGAATAGGAGTCAGTGTGTGCATGTGCCCATCTCCCATTTACTTAATGGGGACCCAGCTGTGATGTGAACAAGAATGTGAATGTTCAATTAAAAATGACAATTTAATATACCATGTAAAAACAATGAAGGTCACAATGAAAGCATTAAAACAGTCAACCACCACTATATACACAATTTGGCAATAGCTTGTTCCTATGTTGTATTTGGGCTGGACTATCATAATGGAAAATTGCAACTCGTGAAGATGTAAGTGTTCTGACCAAAGTATAATTGAACAGGATTGGTAACAGGATGTTAAAGTCCTCATTGTGAAGTAGGAGATTCTCAGATTAGCAGATAGTGTAATAATGATCTTGGTAATAATGAGGAGGTCCAAAAAAAGTCCAAAGAATCCAGGTACTGGTCCAAGGATGTAGTGAAAGATATTCAGCTGTAGTGATGCCTTTTGTGGTGCTGGTGCATTTCCCTCCTATCTAAACTCCCATTTAATTCTATACACTGCCAGGAGAAGGAATTACCACCCACTTTTTTAACCTGCCAGAGAAAGCTGTGTGGTCCCAAATCGGAACAATTGGGAGTTATTTATTTATTAATTAATGTTTATGCAATACAAACTCCACACAAATGGATTATGTATGGTATTTAACCATTATGCCATACATATGACAATCCAAATGAAGCTTAGACCTTATAAAATTTAGCAATTTTCTGACCGGTTTCCAGTTACCTCACAGCAAATAATAAAATTGTGTAAAAAACATGGCCAGGGTGTTACAGGAAAGGTGGATGCTGCCATGCATTAGATTTTGTGCTTTTTCATATACGTTACTAATGTTGAGTGAACCCTTCTCCGATTCAGGCGGTTTTCCTATTCATTCATGCAGTGTCTGGCATAGTAAATATTCTGTGTAAAGCACTGCTTATTATATAGGCAATCTATAAATAGCAGCTAAACAAATAATAAATATGTACTGTACCATGTGCAATTTTATCATTTCATTGAAGCATAGAAGAAACATTAACTTGGACTTGTGAGAGCAGTCCCACAGCTGCCAAAACTTGGACAGTGGAAGAAATATGTTTTTATAAGCCTGGCACTCGGATCAGCTGTGTTTTTCAGGAAATATCTCCACTTCACAAGCATAAGTCTGAGGCATACCATATATCTGGGTCTTTTTCCCTATTTTGTATTTATTTATGTGTATATTTTAGGAGTTTGTTAAGCACTGTTGAATTCTCGAATACAACTTAATTCAACAATTTAAATGGGCGCATTTTGCTGATTATAGCATACCTAGTGATTCCAGTGCATTACTGTACTCTCATTGTTTTCACTGGTTATGGTATAAGTACAGTAATCTACTATAGGTCGACCAGTAATGGTCAACACCTTTAAATGGTCAACATACTCAAGGTTGACATTGACAGACGGTCAACACAAGCAAAAGGTTGATACTGAAAAGGTCTTCCAAGTCGGTCTAAACAAAAAGACTTGAAAACTCATGTCGGCCATGTCTGCCGTCCTTTTGCTTGTGTCGACATTCTGTCAATGTCAACATTGAGTATGTCGACCATTTAAAAGCATCGACCTACCCACTGTCAACCATTAGTGATTGACTTATATAAACCATTAACAGTGGTTATAAAGATGGGACCGTTCTCTTTGTTGCCGCCAGATCGCCATTCGCAGGTTTCTGGCGGATGAAGAGTCAGGGTAAATTTACTAAGATGGGAGATCTATTTCAGATGGGATGTTGCTATGGGCAACCAATCAGAATCTACTTATTTATTTAGCACCTTCTAGAACCTTGATGGCTAACCTTGACACTCCAGCTGTTGTTGAACTACACATCCCAGCATGCTCTGCATCAGATTTAGCATGGCTAAATAGCAAAACTAAAGCAGAGCATGCTGGGATGTGTAGTTCAACAACAGCTGGAGTGTCAAGGTTCGCCATCAAGGTTCTAGAATATAATAGATAGAATATGACTGGTTGTCCATAGCAACATTCCACCTGAAATAGAACTCCCATCTTAGTAAAGTTCCCGCTCAATGTAGTAATGCACACGCAGCGAAATGTCACTAACCGGAGTTCTCTGTTAAGAGGCTTGGGTAAGAGTACCCGGATGTAAGGCACATGTATAGTGTAATACAGCAGAGTGGGGCACATCTGTCAGCGTTTTATAGCCTGCTGGAATGGAGCTTAATTAGGCCAGAGGTAATAATCAACTTAGGAGCCCATCCAGCCAATGTTAGTACTATGTTGGGATACTTGCAGTAGTGCTGTGCTTTCAAATCACTCCACTCTGATGTAGCAACACAGAAGCTAAATGTGGAGTTGTTGGTAGCTGCTAACAGCATGTGAGTCTTCAATGCATTTCTCTGCTCCTAGCAGCTTTTTCAAGACTTTGTAATGCTGTGACTAGCATTGCCAACAGACTTGACTTCCCTTTTCCATATCCTAAAACCTCTTTTTGAAGCCATGTGTGCTTGCAGCACCCATTCACCACCACCTTATAGAATGGGATTTAACTTCCATCCCAACCTTTCAGCCCAATCCGAACAGGTGGACAGAGCTCAAAAAATATTTCCACTTAAATCAGAACAATTGGTGGAGGTGTGATGGTATCTAGATCCATCCACTTTCCATAGCATAATTCCGCTTTCTGCAGGACGGACTGTACAGCAACAAACACTTGCGCACACAGTTGGCTGGATTGCCCCCCCAAAAATCCCTAATTTTGGAAAATGATCCTAATTACACCACTTCTAAACTCTACCTTCTTGATCCTCTTATTTAACTGTTGACAAACGTATCCTATATATCTGCAATGCATTTGTAACAACACATTGCAAATATGTTTGTGCAGCTAATTATAATATCATTTTATCAATTAATAAAGTGGCTCTTTGGCCTATATCCTATAACTTTAGTGTATGTTTGCATACATGGACTATTTTTACACTGCATTTCGTTGGGCATCATTATTTTCGAGCAGATATAATTCTATTTCTCTGTATTTTCTGTGAATTATTTCAGTTTTCATTGTTCGGAAATATAATTTGTACAGATTCCAACGCATCATTTAAAGTGATTTACTTGACTGCAGCATCTTTTTTTTTTTTTTTTGAATTTGTGGAGGGGGCAGCCATTTTGTTTGCTGAATCTGTTCACTTAGGAGTTAGTGACATGAGTGAGGACCAAGGTTTTTTTTCCCCCCATAATTAGAAGTAAATATTTATTTACAGGCTTTCAATAATCTTGTTAATTTCCTTTCCATTTTTGCTTTACAGACTATAGAGTGCTTACATTACTCTGTTGAATGAGGTGACAGCTTGTTTTTCTAGACTCTGATTGTCATATGATTATAGCTGTCATTTTAAAAGCAACATCTGTTTTTCAATGGATCCAATGTTTACAAATTGTCAACAGATGGGAGGACTGGAGCACAAACAGGTCAAGCAACTTGTGCAAGGTCAAAGGAGAGTGCAGGAACAGGAGAATCATTGGCTTATACCCCTGGTGATTCCCTATACAAGCACTCCTTGTTCCTTGAAATACAATGCAGTATTCTGTGGCGAGACAGAGATTATGTGTGAGCTGATTTAAAACATTGCAAACCAAGTCTGTGTGGTGTGTGTTCCATTTTTCATATTTTTTGTTTTGTGATTATATCCAAAAAGTCCTAAAATAAATACTACGAAACTGTGTATGATGCATAATAGGGCCACATCTGTGATCTGCCTTTTGGTTTGATACTTTTGATCTAGATTCTAGAGACCAAACTCTCCCATGGTGTGTATTTCCCTTGCTATATAAATATTATAGTTACTGCTTTTGTTTTGTTTTCCCTTCCAGGTGTGTAGCTACATTATGTCATACATTTGCCATGTGCAATGGATTGCATAGTTTTATGCACTGCCTTTTGGTGCAAGATTCCTAGCAGGTTTCATTCCGGAAACAAATAGTCCCCCTTTTGTTTCAAGAACATATTATATTATAAGGGGTACATGTACTGAAGTGTGAGATTTTAGAAGGGCAAGATGTTGCCCATAGCAACCAAATAGATTCTACTTATCGTCTATCTAGAACCTTCTAGATGAAAATAGCTAGGATGTTATGGGAGTCCTCTCTCACTTCTAAAAACTCACACTTGTAGGGGCATAAGTGATCTAGGGCCAGATGTATCAAGCTTCAAAAAGTGATAAAGTGGAGAGTAATAAACACCAGCCAATCAGCTCCTACCTGTCATTTTTCAAACCCAGCCTGTAGTATGACAGGTAGAAGCTGATTGACTGGCTGTTTATTACTCTCCACTTTATCACTTTTTGAAGCTTGATGCATCTGGCCCCTAGTGAGATCGCTTAGAAAATGCCCTGAAATCACCCCATGTGTAGGCCCCGTAAGAGGGGTATGGATCATTGGATAATCAGCAATAGGTCGACATGACTGAAGGTCAGCATGGGTTAGGTCAACCAGCATTAGGTCGACATGGGTGTCCCGAATGTCGACATGGACACTAAAAGGTAGTACTGTGTTCCCTCGCATGGCTCGCTATGCTTCAGGCACGGTGCGTCGCTACGCTCAGCACACAATTTTATTCTACCACCACGCACTAGTGGATGGTAGGGCATGAAATACAACCTGTCGGCACATGTCGGCTCAAAAAAGTGAAAAACCCCATGTCCACCTTTTGACTGTTGACCTTCCACATGTTCACCTAATGCTTGTCCACCTAATGACCCTGTTGACCTTCCTGCATGTCGACCTTCCTGCATGTCGACCTTCCAGCAAGTCGACCTTCCAGCAAGTCGACCTTCAGTCATGTCGACCTTCATGCATGTTGACCTAGTGGTGTCGACCTAGTGACCATATCCCCCATAAGAGTTCAATAATTGTTGTTACTGTTCTGTCATGGAAAAAAAGCAACAAAAGCATTGGTTGTACTGTATGTAATATGTGGAACCCTTTTGCACATTTGAGAATTGAAATTAGGTTTGCTGCCATAGCTCTTGAAGTGGGATACGCATGATTTATATTCATGGAAGTCATGCAAACATTTTTACAAGAGTCTATGCTTACGGTTTTATTTGTTGGAGAGTTTTCAAAAGCAATTTAGAAAATAAGGTGAGCTATTTTTGCAGGGAGTTTGGAAGCTGTACAAGGAAAACTTAGCATCTGTTCTTTGGTGTTAAAGAGGAAATTGAGTTTTAAACTGTTCCGCAATGACAGGGACGAAGTATTATTGGATGTTGTTTTAATGTGCTAATACTGTATGTGTTTTCATTCATATACAGTACAGGATACTTGTCCACCTCTCTGTTTTGTTATTGAAGTGCCTTTTTAGCATTAAATTCAACATATTCCCCGAAACAGACATTTTGGGGGATAGCCAAAAATATTTAATATAAGCCGCCGAATATGAAGGAGGGATCGTAGCAAGAATTGGAGAGATTGACCGCAGTCCCTCCATTCCAACAACAGCTGCTTCCTCGGTTTCTATGAGGATGCAATGTTGTCAAAGTAATCAAGCTTCAAAATGCAAAGCATACTGTAGTGTGGCCCCCACAGCGAATGACATTTAAAGTTGGAATTAGTTCATTGTAGCTCATGGGCTACACCCTCCCCAACAATTGTCACTGCATGTGCCCAAGAATCCTAGCACAGAACGGACTACATTACAGGAACAAGCGCCTTTCGGAGCCCTTGTCCCTGAGATTGCTTCTTCATACACCTGGGCAGTGCTATTACATACTGCAATGTGATTTTGGCCTCTGATATCATGCCTAGAACACATTGCAATAAATGGGCCACTTTAAGTGAAATTTTACTACTGTTAGAGTCTCCCGTAACCGGAGATCTCTTATCCGAAATATTTTTTCTTTGCCCCCCCCCCCCCCCTCCCCTGTCCCTTTTTTCATACTTACCAAGTCCTTCCATGTCCACAGCGGCCTTCAGGATCTTCTTCAGCGTCTTGTGCATTGCATGGGTGCGCCAGTGATGTCACCGCCTACAAACTTGCGCAGTGCACCCCTGGGAACGCTGAAGCAGATCCTGAAGGCCGCCATGGGACCATCGGGGGGACCAGGTAAGTATGTTAAAAAGAAAATAAAAACAGTAAAAATCCCTTATCCGAAACGCTCGTGGTCCCGAGCATTTCGGATAAAGGATAGTCAACCTGTATATTACGTTGTGCCTTCATTATTCATTTAATTAAAACATAAAATGTTATTTGTCCACTCTTATACTGTATGTGAGCAATGGCAATGTATGGAAGTTTGTCTCCTGACTTATTTTCTGTGCTATATTTGCTCTATAGGTGTACCGTATATAAGTGTATAATGAACTTTATAACAAAATGTCTGTCCCCAATCTGGTGACACTCACTTTAGGGAGCATGATAAACTATGTGTTACTAAGTAAACTAATATAATTGAAATATTAATGCTTATCTAAATGTGTTTGTTGTTTTTCTTTTTTTTTTGGGGGGGGGGGGGGGTTGTTAATAAAATTTGTGATATTTAATACTGGATGGAGAACATCTGTCTTTCTGGACCTAGATTGAGTCTCTCATAGGTTACAGAAGTTTCCTTTATTAATCAGAACCAAAGGCTGGGCTTATGATGTAACTTAGGCCCTTATTCTGGTTGGTGCGGCCGGAGCCGCATATGCGGCTCCGACCGTGCAGGCGAATCCCCGCCTTCCATACGGATCGCCACGGCCGTCCGTACGCGGATATGTGGCGATCCGCATGAAATTGGACGGGGATACGCCTCCTCCATGGTGGGAACAGCCCCTGCATTCGATGGTCGCCGAACATCGAATGCAGGGCCGCACGCTCCACCAGGTCCCGCAACACAAGACCACACGGACACTTGTCCGTGTGAAATCTTGTATGGGGGCGGGCAGCTGACATCCGGCGATGTCAGATGCCCGCCCCGTACCCACGCGTCACGGCCTCATTACCATGCATACGCCCCGCGTTTGCATGGGAACGCCCATGAAACGCGGGGCGTATGCATAGGGTAATGAGGCTAAGTAGCCCCTCACGCCCCTCTACGCCCCCTGTGCGGCGTATAGAGAATCCTTGCGGCGACCTCTGCACATGCGCAGAAGATAAACATCGGCGGCCCGTACGCAAGCGGGAATATCCGCATCGATCAGAATAAGGGCCTTAGAGATCAAGTTGAGAGTTTATCGCAGTATTCTCAGTCATTTGCTGCATGTTGTGGAATATATCAAGGGGTCGCTTTATAGAGTAGTCTACTCTGAACAGATTCATGCTATTTGCCATGGAATACATAAACCATGTTTACATGGAACTTGGAATATATATTTTGGTACTTGTTTCCTAGCACGGCCACATATCTTATGGATCGTGTACCTTTAGTTAAGGTACACGATCCATAAGATGGACCCGATTTCCTTTGAAATCAGGTCCATTTGGCCGGCTAGGATAAAATATCGGGGGCATCGCGTCGGTCGGGACCGTTAACAATGGTCCCGACGCGACCGACGCGATGCCCGCGATTTCCCCATAATCGTGTCGGGAAAGGTAAAATATCGGGGGCATCGCGTCGGTCGGGACCATTAACATAGGTCCCGACGCAATGCCCCCGATTTTTACATAGGCTTCAATGTTAAAAGATTTTTTAACATTGAAATCCTGAAAAAATTAGAAAAATGTGAAATGGGCCAATATGACCCATTTCACATTTTAGATGTCCCCGTCGTCACCCCACGATAGACGCCAACCCGAAGCGTGGCGAGCGCAGCGAGCCCGCGAGGGGCGGCGGTGCGCGTCCTCCGACCTTTTCATTCCCCTACTATCCACGTCGGCGTGGAGTTGAGAATAGAATAGTGTGGCGAGCGCAGCGAGCCACCGAGCCCGAAGCGTGGCGAGCGCAGCGTGCCCCGCGAGGGGACGCGGATACCTTCACAGTTATACGCGTCCCCTCGCGGGCTTCACAGGTGTCCGTGGCGACGCGGACACCTGTGAAGTCCGCGAAGGGACGCGTTTACCTGTGAAGGTATCCGCGTCCCCTCGCGGGGCTCGGTGGCTCGCTGCGCTCGCCACACTATTCTATTCTCAACTCCACGCCGACGTGGATAGTAGGGGAATGAAAAGGTCGGAGGACGCGCACCGCCGCCCCTCGCGGGCTCGCTGCGCTCGCCACGCTTCGGGTTGGCGTCTATCGTGGGGTGGGGTGTACGCCGTGACATTTGGGGGGGTTGGGAATATTTTACATTGAATCCAATGTAAAATCGGGTCCCAGGGACCCGATTTTACATTTAATTAAAAAAAAAAAATCGGGTCCAAAATCGGTCGGTCGCGACGATCGCATCGCATGCGACCAAATCGCATGCGATGCGATCGACCCGATTTTTCCGACACGACCACCCCGATGTAAATCGGTGTGGCCGTGCTAGGAAACAAGTACCTTTATTTTTCCTATGTAATACTTCATAGGAACCATCTGTTAAACTGTATGCCCACTTTTAAAATTTGTAAGATCATGGAGTTGAATTCTCCCACCTAAGTGTAATGTCTAGATTGTATTTGTGGACATGATCAGTGCTGCCCTCCCCTGGGTCCCACATGACCAGAGAGGGTTGTACTACTGTAAATATTATGGCATCCCTAGTGGTAACCGATCTATGCAGCAGTTTAGGAAAAATATCTCAATTAAACAAAAAGTTATGTTTTGGCTTTTCAATGACTATCCCCTTGGAAATCTTGTACCACCTAGATAGCAATTTGATTTTCTGTATCGTTGAATCAGTTGAATAAACAATAAGCCATTGACCAATGTACATTTAAAAAACATCTATTTAGGCATTTAAAACTTTCAGAGTTATTCCCTAAGTTTCAGCTTTTCACTTTCATTTATAAGAGAAGAGACATGAATTAGATAAAATAATCCTGTTGGCTCCTATCTTCTCATCAAATTGATTTTCACACTTTGCAGACCTGTTATTCCACATGAACTAATAACATTTTATTGACTATTTTAGAGTAATTTTTTTTACCATAACAATTTAATTGCATTAATATCAAAGCAGACTGCAAATTTAGCATTTCATCACCCTCTGGTTAGGAGAGGTAATCACCGCACAACATGTCTCCTGCTACAAAGACCGGGCTAGAGAATTTGTCATACAACGGTTATCATTTTGCATTGATCCAAGCTCCAGTAGATTCGGGACTAAGTGCAAATATGTCACAAAGTATTTACGTTGAAGCTTCCCATGGTTTGACATTGTGAACTTTTTAATATCTAAACTTTTTATTAATTTTTCCAATCCACCTCATAATAGCATTCTATATATTTATTTTATAATTATTTTTGAATGTGCATATTTTTTTGGGGTGATTGATTATACTTTATAGCTATAATAAAGATGAATGTTATGTGATTATCGGTCCTTTATTAAAATAAATTGCACCGATAAGTCCCCTCCAATTTATTAGCGCAGAGAAACCGAAAAAGTAATGGGAACAACTTAATTCCCCCTTTTATAGTATTTCACGTGCAGAGAATACATTTAAATAGTAAGATGATTTGGACTGGACCACTTGACATACAACGTTATCCTAGAATAGTGGTAATATGTAATTTCTTTATCTGAGTAATGTGTGTGTATGGTTTTTTTCTTCTTCATTTCCACTTTTTTTGCTCGTGCTAGTTTTTAATTCATACTAATTGTGGCAATTACTTACACAAATGTTTCTTTGGTTATTTCATTGCTTATGAGTTTTTGAATAGCAAAATATATTCTAAGAGACTCAAATTATATTTGTTAATTATGAAGGTAGTAACCTTTGCCATACCTGAGTTAAAATACCATTAAACCCATTAAATGTGTTTAATCGAAGTCATTACAAGAGCTTAATGGAGATGAGTCACAAAATAGTCACAATTTAACTCTATTAAAGGAGGTCTACTCTAACTTCATTTAATTGAACACAAATTATTCTTCAGTTCAGATTAGTGAATAAAAGACCGTGCAGTAAAAATATGAGATGTTATCAGAATAATTTTTAACCGTTCTAATTCTGTTTTTATTCTAGTCATGTTGTTCACATTCTACACTTCATTCAACAGTAAAACAAAGTTAATTCCAGCCGTTTCAATTGTTACTACTTTGCTTTACTACTTCTCTCCCTATATGTATTGTGGACCTTAGTGTTGTCCCATGACTTGATTTTATTGTGCATTTGTGTAGGTTCTGGGTCATTGGGTCAACCCAATTTATATCGACATGTATTGGGTTGACCACTGAAGGCCGACAGGGCTTAGGTTGACCTATGAAAAAGGTGGACATGGCTAAGGTCGGTGGAAGCATTAGGTTGACAATAGATATGAGTTTTTCACTTTTTTTATCATGAATGTAGACCCAGTCAACATGGACATCGTTAAAGTGTACTGTATATATCTTTAGAAAAACACACGAGGAGAGAAGGCCCTGCTTGTGAAAGCTTTACGTTCTAAAATGTGTATTTGAACAAATTATATTTATGTATTTTAACTTGTATCCAAAGCCTACCATGCCTCCTAAATACAATCTCACATCCTCTGAACTTTTCCTCCTGGTCCCCATTCCAATTGTTCCCCATTAGCATGTAAGCTACTCTATCCTCATGTATTTTTCATCCTCAGCACTACCCTTGCATACAGTGCTCCTTGTGTACTAGTCCCTTTCACCGAAACGAAGTCCCCTTTGTTAGGCACTGACTCAGGGAAAGATCTACAATGCTTGAAAAAGTGATAAAATGGAGTGATAAAGTACCAGTCAATCGGCTTCGTATTGCCATGTCACAGGCTGGGTCTGAAAATTGACAGTTACAAGCTGGTTGGTTGACCATTAATCACTCTCCATTTTATCACTTTTCAAGGTCCAGTACATCTGGGCCTCACTAAGAGCTGAATTATAATATACTTGCGGGCATTAAGTGTGTATCCCATTTGGGGGATTGTGGAGCAAGGTGAAAGGTGCAGGGAAGGCACGGTACGGTGATTGCATCATTGTGTCCCCACTTCCTATTATACAAATCCATAAATTCTAGGCAGGCATACTCTCTCTGGAGAGCTAGTCTAAAGGTGTCCATGTACTAGCAGTTGTGATCCCCTACCTGCCGTTCCGCTTTTCGGATGCCATCTGGAGACCGGGGAAGTTAGGCATGTTATAAAGTCCTGATTCCGTGATCTCAAGATCAGAGAATCTGGATTTTTACACTTATAATTATTTATTAACAGTTTCTTATATAGCGCAGCATATTCTGTTGTGCTTTAAGATAGGAGACTGTGAAACAACAAACTGGGTATTTACAGACCGTGAAAGGAATGAGGGCCCTGCTCGCAAGCTTACAGTCTACACTTTTTAAATATCCCTTATACCCTGACATGACTGTCAGGGGATTGGGAGGGGGGGGGGGGTTGCCTCATTACACTGCTGGTGTATTGGCACCATAAGAGAGACCAAACAAATTTGTGAGTCTTCTGGAAAAGCAATTCTGTCTCACAGACAGGGCCTAGATTGCTTGCTATAAATATGTTTTTAAGAAGTGCATTGAATTGATGTATCACAAGTCCTAACTCTATTGGCCCACTCCGACTGGTGACCACAAAATGCAAGACGCTAGACTTCGCCTATAACTGCCACGTCTGAAAGGGCGAGTTAAGCCCGCCCTAGCTCCGGTGCAGCCAGGTGTTAAGAGGGGACAAGAGGAAATCTACCTAAGAAGGGAACCCAAACAGGATAACGGGCCTGTTGGCACATCACAAATATTCCTCTGTAATGTTTCAGAACTTGGGACCCAGGGGCGATGGCAGTGGGTGGACTGACGGCACCCAGCCTTTCCAAAAATTGTACCTAATCCCATAATTTCCTCTCTTGCCACGTCTGCTCAAAAGAAAGAAGGGATAGTAGCAATCCTCCATATTGGCCTCTCAGGGCATTTTATTTATTTATTAACAGTTTCTTATGTAGCGCAGCATATTCCTTTGCGCTTTAGAAAAGGAGACAGTGATACAACAAAGTACTTACAGACAGTCAAAAGGTAGGAGGGCCCTGCTCTCAAGCTTACAATCTATAGGCATGGTATGCAGATTTATTATCCCTCCTGATAGACAACCATCAGTCCCTTTTTGTCTATTCAGACATACAGCATCTTTGATGCTTGGTTGTTGAGAGGGCGGTGCTCCGCAAACATGGAATTCTGAAAATAGTTATACCTACTATGCTTCATGCTCATAACCCAGTGACTTCAAGATACTATCACCATATTTGGAGAGCATATGTGACTTTGTGTGAAAGACGTTGGCTACGACTTCCTTTCATCTAGGATGACTACTATGGTTTCTCAAAGCTGGTATTTGGGTTCAATGTAGGTGCAGGTTTCTGCTCTGTTTTGTTTTTCTTTACAGAGATTTGCGATTTTATTTGAGGTTCAGACTTTCTTTAAGGGGGTCTTACGTCTTCAACCTCGGTTTGTACAGCCTACGGCTCCTTGGTACCTCAATCTGGTTTAGCCGTTCTTGCAATACTCCTTGCTCAAGCCCTTGGAATCATGGATTTCAAGTACTTGTCTTAGAAGAAGATTTTACTTCTGGCGTTAGCCTCAGTCAGACGAGTGGTGGCATTAGGAACTCTCTCCCTACGTTCTCTATGCCTTGTTTTTCATGATCAAACCTCTGAACTTCATACTCGTGCTGGGTTTTTGCCTAAGGTGGTTTTGTATTTTCATATCAACCAGCCTATTGTGGTTAGAATTTTTCCAGGGAATCTCTAGATGTGGTGCAGAATCTTATCTATGGGGATATATATAATAGCTTGTCTACGGAAGACAACCACCCTTTTGTGCTATATGATGCACAGAAACAGGGTTGGCCCGTTAATAAACAGTCTCTGGCCTGCTGGATTTGTCTGGTTATCCCCCAGGCATATTAGTCAACCTTTCGCTGTCTCTTGTTTCCACTCATTTTAAGTTTTTTCGGTGGGTTCTTCTTGAGCGCCTTCCCATGGGGTGGGAACAGACGACTCTGATCCCATTAACATGCTACAGAGACCAGGCTTACCAGCACTTGGAGACGGTCATCTCAAATCGCCAGGAGAGTAAAATCCCAGGTACAGCCTGTGGTATAAACAGGTTTAAAGCCGCTATGACACGGCTTGAAACCTGTATTCAATGATCCAGGCTAAGATGCAGGATTTTGGTTTGAAAAGGGGAATTCGAGTGACTCAAGATGGTTTTTTTGGGAGACAAAAGTATCAATTTATTTTAAAAAAATTGAAGATTAAGCATACCTCACAACTTTCAACTTCGATGAATTGGGGCCTCGGAGTGGGGGCATCTTGCGAGGGGCAGGCTCCTAGCATTGCAGCCCCAATTGTTGACATTTTAGGTGCTTGCCCAGCATTCCCTGAGCAGCTGGGCATGGCCTATTCTGTGACCAAGGGCTCTCACAATTGCCTGCAGGACCCATGGGTGGGACACTGTCCAATTAGCGGGACTGTCCCGCTGTAATCGGGATATTGGGAGGTATGGCTTAAGTGTTTAGCCTTCTTCATTACTTAACACAAGTATGGTTGCCATGGTTATTTCCTAGTCAGAGGGGGAGGCACAGAAAGCTGCCATAACTGAGTTTTCTTATCAGCTGTGTGTTTATGTATAGTATTTGTTTTAACTGCTGGTGATCTCTAACTGGCTGAACATTTGAGTCTGGGGCACTTCAACTTTGGTCTTTCTTTTCAGTGCAGAGAGCCTTATTCTTTCTAAACAAACACTGCTGATAAGTGGTGATAAATTTGGTTGCAGACAGCTTTGTTTGGCAGTTTATTTCATTAACTCTTCACTTCATCCAGTAAACTTCAAGAATTAAAAAGAGAGACGACAGCTCCTTATTCCCTAGAACAGTGGTTCCCAAACTGTGCGCCTAGGCTCCCTGGGGTGCCTCGGAGCACTTGCAGGGGTGCCTCAGGTTGTTGGTCCAGAACCAATTCAAATTATTTATGGTCAATGTAATAGGTAAAATCAGTGCTTGTGGCTTTCAATGATAAAATATGTGGGTAAACAAAAGTGAATAATTTTCTTCACCATATAACTGGACCTAAGGATGACATTTAAGCACAACTTTAATTATTAGTTTTATTTTTGGTAACAAAATTTCGGCCTAGGGGTGCCCTGAAAAATATTCTGATACTCTAGGGTGCCGTGATTCAAAAAAGTTTGGGAACCACTGCTCTAGAATATTTAGGTGTTGATGTCATCAGTTTAGCAAGATAAGGATTCCTGGGCAGATGTATTCTGCTTCCTTTAGAATGCCTGGGCAGATGTATTCTGCTTCCTTTAGAATGTGGGAGAGGTTGAAATTGAAACAGTCCTAATTTTGTTTGCTTCTATTTTTACGACAGAGCTAAATTACTCTTAAAGCCTCTTTTGTGCCTGATATGTCTGGAGAAATGTGAACCGAGTCTGGAGGTTGGCAAGAATGGATATGGCACTCTTTTCTTGTGACCTTGGACTAGTAATTCAGTTTCAAGCTCAGACATTTGTTGGCTCTTTAAGAATTTGGCCCCAAACAGTCCAAATAATTAAATATGCTTATTCATGAATTATATCCTGCTCATTCAACAACAAAATAATGCTGTAAATAGGACAATTACAGTAATTACTGAATTGGAAAATAAGCTCTCAAGAAAAATATTGTCTGCATAAGGTGGGCAAACTTTGGGCTAAAATAAGTATTTTGCCCTGCTTTTACTAGCCTGTTACAATCTTCGGTAGATCAGAGGAAGAGTCCTACCAGGATTCAGCTCCCATTACTTACCTGCCAGTTTTGGTTGCCAGGGTCTGTAATCCGGCATCATGGGCAGCACAGGTGGTGTAATGGTTAGCATTAATGCCTCACAGCACTGAGGTCATGGGTTCGATTCCCACCATGGCCCTAGCTGTGTGGAGTTTGTACCTTGTCCTTGTGCTTGCGTGGGTTTTCTCTGGGTACTCAGTCTTCCTCACACAATCCAAAAATATACTGTTAGGTTAATTGGCTCCCAACAAACATTAACCCTAGAATGAATGTGTGTGCATGTGGTAGGGAATATAGATTGTAAGCTCTACTAGGGCAGGGACTGATGTGTATGTTCAAATAGTCTCTGTAAAGCGATGCAGAATATGTGTGCGCTATATAAATAACTGGTAATAATAATGGCTCCCAGCCGACTTCTCCTCTGTAATCTGCAGTGTCTTCATGGCCAACTCTCTAGCGGTCCCATGTGGCCTCTGTCCTGGCGTCTCCATGCAAGTCTTTCTGCCACCTCCATCTGCTGAGTGTCACCATCTTGTTCCTGGTACTGAGATGACCACAGATAAGCCAATAGGGTACAAGGGTTTGTCCCATTTATCATGTCCACCAATAGGGCAGCAGGCAATAGAATAAAAGGTGCCTTCTGAAACTCAAAATGCACCAGAGCAAAATTTGCCTCAGGTGTCCTGTGACTAGGGACACAGATCTTTATGGGTATCTCCTATTAGCCAGAGTTTATCTGCGATCCAGCCCGGATCCTGTATTTAAGCCATTCCAGTTCCAGTCCGAACCCTGTATTTAAGCCTTTACCATTTATTTCAATTTGATCGTGATTATACATCACATCAACTTCCAGTGGCGGTTTTTACGTATGGGCTGCAGCTCCCAGAACACGGATGATGAGGGTTTCTACCTGGATGTGTTATAGAAGCTGTCCCCTAAATCTCTTAACTCTCCCCTGCACTTTTTGAATGCAGAGAAGACTCCCTCCCTCTCCTCAGAGGCATATTGTTTAATGGGCATGCAATGCTTTACATTGTGTGCAACCATGGGTAATGGGCATAACGTATTGTGTAGCATGTAATGGGCATTACTGTGTGTGTATGTCATAATTACCATATTTGCCAGTTCCCATACTGCCCCATCAGCGTGCCACAATATTATGAATGGACATCACAAGCAAGTGGGCCTGTGTGGCCACAGCATGTGGGCCTGTGTGCTCAAAATGCCAGTGCCGATTTTTGGCCCCAGTCCGGCCCTGGTGCTATCACTTGTATGTGGGAGAACAAACGCTGTTGTGCAGGTGGAATCACTTTGAAAATTATATAGATATTTTCTCTAGTCTTATTCCTGTACTGCAATCAATAGTTCTACTACACCCACATGCTAGCAAAATATTGTGTATGTTTTGCAAACAAAAAATATATCTAAAAATGTAATCCAGATACCATCAAACCTGTAGTTGAATAAGCATATAAAGTAGTGTTCTAGCAGTGGGATAAGGAAAGTAATAATAAAATCTGTAACCATCGGTAACGTGATCTGAGATCTGTCAAGTTGTTTTTCTAAATTATAAGCAATGCATGCATAGAAGAAAAACCAGGAATTGACTACGTTTGCAGTGTCTTATAAAACACTGCATCTACAATATTTATAATGGCATTATGTGGCCACCATAACTAGAACCAACCAGAACAAATCTATTCCGAGGGTAATCAAGATAACCAATGACACAGATGGCCATAGTGCAAAAGATTTCCCTTGAAATACCTGGACAAACAATATATGGCAGACATATTAAATGATTTTGCAAATGATCTCATTCAGTGGCCACATCAAGGAGCATGATGTTTTTAATGATATAATCAGGATTTTAATGTGTGTTCAGACAGTGGCAGCCGATAACAAACCATGGGAACGTGCATGGTTTACGATATAGTACGTACACACTGGTTGAGTTATGCATATTTACTAGGGATTTACTAGGGATGCCAATCCCAGGGCATTTTTTCAATCCCGGGAATCGGGATTGAAAAATGCTCGATCCCGGGATTGGCATCTCTAATCAGTTTAGGCAAAAAAAAATGCTACAAAGAAGCCCAGTCCCCCCCGCTACAGCCGCCCCACACATTCATTTACTCACACCAGCGGCCGGGAGCAGGGCAGACAGGGCAGGAGCAGGAGGCGTCAGCGGCGGTAGCAGCAGCAGCAGAGCCGCCCGGAGGGCGGGCGGCCGACGCTGCCAGGTCCGGTCCAGGTCAGAGATGATTCTGGAGCGGGTATGGGCAGTCCGACCTGCGCAGCGTGATGGTCAGAGGTCACGCTGCACAGGTCGGACTGCCCATACCCGCTCTAGACTGCAGTCTGGGGATCAGGAACTCCTGGGTAGCGTCTGAGCACTCGCTCAGACGCTGCCCGGCATTAGATATGCGCATGCGCATATAATCCCGAAATCCCGGGATTGGAAGATCCAATCCCGGGATTCAAATCCCGGCGTTTTTTAGGCCAAATCCCGGGATCCCGCCGATCCCGGGATTGGCCACCCTAATATTTACCTTAAATATGATAGGCTTCCCTGAAGAGATAAATTTTCATGGAACGCTTGAAAGTTTGGAGGCTAGTGGAGAGTCTTATTGTGCGTGGAAGGGCATTCCATATGAAAGTCCTGTAATAGTGAATAGGAGCTGGTGATCCATGCAGAAGAGAGATGCAGATCTTGTGCAGAGCGGAGTGGTCGAGATGAGATATATTTTGTGATAAGTAAAGAGAGGTAAGCTGGTGCAGTATTTTCAATAGCTTTATATGCTAGCAGGAGGATTTTATATTGAATATGGTAAAACACAGGTAACCAATGGAGGGACTTGCAGAGCGGATTAGCAGGTGAGTGTCTTGCTAGGAAGATCAGCCTAGCAGCATTTAAAATGGATTGCAGTGGTGAGAGTCCGTTCTTGGGAAGACCAGTTAGGAGACTATTGCAATAATCAGTGCGGGATATAATGAGTGCACGGATAAGAGATTTAGTAGTGTCTTGTGTGAGATAGGGTTGTATTTTGGATATGTTTTTTAGATGCATGTAACATGATTTGGTGACAGATTGAATGTGGGGAAGAAAGGATAGTTCAGAGTCGAGGATGACCCCTAGGCAACGAGCTTGTGGGGTAGGGTAGATTGTCGAGTGGTCAACAGTGATGATATCTCAGGATGGTAACTGTTCTTAGCTGGTGGGAATATAAGTAATTCCGTTTCTGAAATATTGAGTTTGAGGTGGTGAGAAGACAACCAAGATAAGATGGCAGAGAGGCATTCAGAGACACTGGTGACAACTCTGGGGTTGATAGATAGATTTAAGTATCATCCACATATAAATTATACTGAAATCCAAAAAAGCTGATTAGTTTGCCAAGAGATGATGTGAAGTATAGAATGAGAAAAGCAGAGGACCTAAGACTGAGCCTTGCAGAATTCCGACTGACAGAGGTAGTGAAGAGGAAGTAGAGTCATAGAAGCGAACACTGAAAGAGCGATCAGATGGGTAAGATGTGAACCAGGAAAGGGCTCTATCATTAAGACCTAGGGAGTGCAGTGTTTGTATGAGAAGAGTATGATCAACAGTGTCAAATGCAGCAGAAAGATATTGAAGAATAAGTAGAGAGCATTAGACTTGGCAGTTACCAGATCATTCACCACTTTAGTGAGTGCTGTCTCAGTGGAGTGTGGAGTGGAACGAAAGCCTGACAGAGGCGGGTCTAATAGGGCGTGAGAGTTAGGAATGTGTGTGAGACGAGAGTAGACAAGTCTCTCCAGTAGCTTGGAAAGGCATGGGAGCTGAGCAGTGGCATAAGTTCATCCCAGTTTCCCGGAGGCAAGGTAAGTACTGGTGCCCCCCCCCCCCCCCCCCAAATAGCTCATCCAGTAAGGTTTCTGTCTCCAGTAAGGTCATGGGTCTAATACAGGGTGTGACACTTGCAAAAATGATGTTAGAAGGAGGAGTCAGCCACATTAGCAATATCAACTGCTTTCAATTAACTGATTCAAACTGAAAGAGAAGCAGAGGTGCCCCCTTGGGAGCAGGAGCCCGGCGGCAGATGACTCCATTGCCTCCCAGAGTTCTGCCTCTGGAGCTGAGAGATAGGACTATAGTAAGAGAGAGAGTAAGGATCAGAATTGTGATTTTTCAGAATGGGAGTAATCATTGCATGTTTGAGCAATGAAGGAAAAGTACCAGTAGCAAGAGAGAGATTGCAGATTTTAGTTAAGGTCATGAATACACATGAATGTCTTTCTTTTAAAAATGCTGCATACCTTTACATCTTCCTACATCTTTTCATACCATAGGCTGATGAGAAACCCATTCAAAACAATTAGTGTTCTATGAAGATAAAATATAATTGTTAAAAAAGGAAAAGCATTTTTGTCCCTGTACATCTATATGAGGCACATATATACGTATATCATGCAGATATTCACAGACTGGGTTTTGGTTTGGTTACAGCAGAACAGATGTCACTGACAGCATCACTGATTCCTAAGGAAGAATATGAGAAACATAATAATCACTTCCCCCACAGAGCACATTCTGTTGCAGATATTTAAGGGAAACTTTTACTACGATCTTGATTTTTGCAAAGTGCTACTTGATATAGGAGCCATGCCTTTAGCTATAATTTTCTTTTAAGCCTCAGATTAAATTAATTTACATATCGTATCATTTTGTCTGTGCCAGAAGTTGATCTATCAAATGCTGCCTTGCAGATAAATTGTTCTGGAGTGTTTTATAGATGAAGTGAAAATATATTTACGTGTTGTCAACTTAGCAAATATTTACATAGACTATCAATCCGCTAGAAGAAGAATTTATCATTGAGTGGCTCATTAAGGATACAGTAGGTGTTCGCACTCTGGGTGTTCACATGCTGTGCTTGTATTGGAGTGAGTGTATTGTGAATATTTGGGAAATATAGCAAAAGCAATAGTAAAAGCTCTAGAACGCCATCACCAGGTAACATTACTACTGGTTTGTGGTTGTACATATCCTCTTGAAAGTGTTGCTTAATACTCTGTGGTGTTCTTGTTTCTTCAGGCTGTATTATTAAGTAGGAGCCCCCTTTCCCTTCCCTGCTTCAAACTATACATGTTAAGATCATCAATTCCTTCTGGGTAAAGGTGGCTATACACTACTGCAATGTATGGGCCACCTGGTCCCCCTTCCCGGGCGTCAGGATCGCATGCGATACATCGACTGTTGTCCTTTCACATGCGATGCATCACTTGCGTCCCTGTCTTCCACCGCTGGGAGGGGGCAGAGTCGGATGGGCAGCAGGTCTGACTTCCGGCTCAGGTCCGATGCACACAGGACCGTGCATCGGACCCGAAGGGGATGTCAAACACCTCCGATTTGGGCCTATTTCTTGGCCCAATCTTTATGGATCGGGCGAAATTGGCCCAAATCAGACAAGTGTATGGGCACCTTTTAGTTTTGTGGTATAGGCCATGTACCATTTAATATTGTAAAAGAAAAACTGACAGGGTTACGAAATACTGGGAAAAAAATAATTTTCACTCCATGTTTAAAGTGTAAACAATCCAGATAATTTCTATTTATAAAATAATAACTGTGCCCCAAAGCTTGTTTCCAGAGGTTTATAAAATGTGGACAGTAGCATTTTGGACAAGTGTACAATGTGCCCTTTAAAAAATCTCTCTGTGTGAAATACACTGTATTTGAATAGATCATGTCTCAAGAGTTCTAAGCCCACAAGATGTGAGACTTACAAGCACTGCACTTTTCCAGCTGAGATAAAAAAAAAAATCACAAATCTGGCTTGAGAGCGTTGGAATCTGGAACCACCCTAAATAAAGAAAACAGGTTGAAAAATGCATTACAAACGTTTCTCACTTCAGTATATCAGTCCATGCTAGTAGCTAAGCTGTAATCACAGCTGGGCCAGGGCAGATTTATACCGTGCTTGGTGAGTTTAACATGCTCAGGTATCCTTTGTTAAAACTAACATGGATTCTGGAAGAACGTCTCAGCTGGAAAGCATGTGCTTTGTTTGGAGGTGCTTTCTATTACTGTCCAGGACACTGGTCTGCTGGTACTTTATAGCAACAAACAAGTGTCCCTGCAGCACTGCGTGCTTGGGGCTAGTTCAGCACTGCTCTGTATACACTTCAGAAGACGGAGACTGAGTAATTCTACGATGTAGCCATCTGTATCTGTTGCAACCTGTCAGTGTAAGTTACACTTCTAGGAACAAAGCTGAGAGTCTGGCTCTTTGTTGCTATCATTTTTTTCCACAATATGTAAACATACACTTTGCACCTGTGCAGCACCCGTCACTGAGGATCTCACCAGGGGGTGACGCTGGAGTTTGTCTTGTCTGCAGTGTTTAAACTACACTTGGAAGTTGTGAGCAGCAGTTCATAAAAGTACTCAAAACTCAAATATAAACTTGATGTTAATTTGGTAATGAAATTGAATATTTACCATAGCACACTAAGGTGGAAAAAAGTCGATCAATGTTCAATTTTCTAAAATTGTAAATGTGTTATTACAGACCAAAGATAAAACAAATCTTACCATTTACACGACTTTAAAAGCTGTTCCATGGTATTCCAACTCCCGGGAACCCTAACAGTGTATGTTTTGTCTTCTTTAGCTATTTCCTACAGTAGGTAGGAGTGTTTTGGTGGAGAGTAGCAGGGACAGTATCCTCTACAAATGTGTTTCCTCCTCTTTCATCTCCTAGTGCAGTGTTTCCCAAACTCTGTCTTCAGGACTCCACAAAGTTCACCCGACAAGTGCACTCGTTACTGTTTGACACATTTTAAAAGATCTACAGGTGAAACTAATTATTTCACTTGATTCTGTGAGGAGACTGACAGTTTCTAAACCAAAGTACATTCTCCACCAATCTATTGGTTCCCCTGTTGACACAACATCGTGGTCAAACAAGAGGTAATTGAACAGGGTTGCTTTTGCTTGGAACTTGACTAGTGTTGGTAGGAGAGTATTTGATTGTGGATTTTTATTTCTGTGGCAAATTTAAGAGCTTTAAACTTAAATCAAGTTGCTTTAAATCAGCACACCCTGATTGTGCTCTATTTATTATTATTTATTTATTTACAGTTTCTTATATAGCGCAGCAGATTCCGTTGCGCTTTACAATAGTAGACAGTGATAAGACAAACTGGGTAACAACAGACAGACTTGGAGGTAGGAGGGCCCTGCTGCAAGCTTACAATCTATAGGGATATAGGGGGAAAACATAAGGACAGGCTCTATCTACGGGCGTTCAGCCTACTGTCTGAGGACACAGCTAAGTGGACAAATTGCCTCTTCTAATACCTTGAGGGTGAATATGTTGATACTGGCAGCTAACAGACTAGGGTGGCCAATCCCGGTATCGGCAGGTACCTGTTATTAGGCCCCAAAATTGCCGGGATTTTCAGTCACAGGATTGGAGTTTCCAGCGCTCAGACACTGCCCGGCATCTCCCATCCCCGGATGTGCGGCTCTGCACAGCATGATGTGGTCAGAGGCCACGCTGCGCAGCCGCACCTCCCGTGGCATTTTTTTGTTTATTAGGGAAGCCAATCCCAGGATCCCTGAAATCCCAGGAATGGGCATTTTTCAATCCCGAATCCTGTGTTTTTTTTTTTTTATATTTTGAAAAAGAATAAATCTGTGGTCCAACAAAGATATATGAAAAACATGCTTGTTAGAGGTCTCCAAGAGCTTGTGTTGAGAAACGCTGATCCCTAGTATGCACAATAGTACTGTCATAGGCTTTGGACCTATAAAAAAACACATAGCATTGCAGTGCTTGTTTTTATGCCATTAGTTTTCCTTCCTACTGCTGAGGAAAGAAAACCCTCACATAAGCTACTTACATAAACTTAAATGTCATTCTCCCCAGTGGGAGATACAGTACCCAGGGCTTTAAGCTTAATTGTAGGTTTTGAGGGTGATTAAAGCTCAAATGTAGGCTTTAGGGGAGGGGATATACATTAAGCCCTCTTCCCGTACAAAGGTGCTGCAAATCTAAGTCACCAGAAAGTGACTTAGATTTGCTAACGCTTTAGAAATCATTGGATGGTTGGCGACCATCCAATGATTTCTGCCCTGCATGCAAGCTGCAAATGGATGTTTGTGCAAAACATCCATTTGCATAGGTGCAGGGAAATCTATGTGTAGGCGGCATTTAGTTGGCTTGCAAAGGTGCGAAATTCGCAGCTTTGTGAGCCAACCAGAATGATCTCCTATGTGAGGTCCTTTACAACTTCTTTGTTTGGGTCCAGCCTAATTTATTAATATATTTTTGTTTATTATTACAGGTTGAGTATCCCTTATCCAAAAAACTTGGGATGATGAGCATTTTGGATAAGGGATTATTCTGGATTTGGGATTTATTTTTATTTTTTTTACATACTTACCTGGTCCCCCAACGTCCACGGTGTCCAATGGCGGCCATCGGATTCCTCTTCAGCAGCGTGCCGATCCTGAGGATGCCACTGAATAGGAATCCGATGGCCGCGGGGGATGAGGTAATTATAAAAAAGGGGGGGGGGTGTGTGGGGAGGGGGGAATAAACAACTAAAACTGAATATTTTCAGAATATTTTGGTTTTGGGATATGCAGATAAGGGATACCCAACCTGTATATGTATATTTTTTTATACGCATTATTAAATTTCACCAATTTTCCTTTTATTTGTACAACTAGTGCTTTTACAATTTACATAATACTAATATTTCAGGAGATTTGTTTGGAAACGGGCATACTGTTTAATGGGAAGCACTGGAAAAAATGATTCATTTCATTGTTGGATGACCAGCCCTACTCCCTGGCCTCACGCGCACACGCACACACACACGCACACACACACACACACACACACATTTGTTTTCTTTTTGGCCCAGTGTGTTTGTTTTTTGTACTGTGGGGTCCAATCAGTGTTTGTTTGTTTGTTTGTTTGTTTAGAACAAATGTGTTTTATTTTTGTACAATGTTTTTCATCTGTACATGCATCTTGCACCCCGTATACCTGTATGTCCCGATGGTAGTCGTACAGAGAGGGTTGGCTAAAAAAGCCCAGATGTAATGTAGTATGGACATGATACTGAAAATGGATAGATACCCCAAATTGCTCACATTGGCCATACTGGTGAAAGTTTAATGGTGCAACTGGTTGTGATGTCTAAAGCAAGACCATTGCAGCATCTGTAGACATTGAAAGTTTGCATCTGAGTCTTTGCAAATTTGGATGCATGGATGTCTACAGTGGCGATTAAAGGGTTAATTTTTATCCGGACCAGGGTCCCGCTCCCCCGTTGCAGGGAGACAGGCAATGGGGAGAAAGAAGACAGGCTGCCGCTGCAGCACAGCCTTGCTCCCTCCCCAGCTCAGCTCACACTGCTCAGTGCCTCATGGTTTTTTCCCAATGGAGGGGTGTCCAGTGGTTATGCCCCTCCATTTTACCGGGGCCTGGCTGACCTGTCGGTGCCCCTAAATGTATAGGGGGCAATGCAGGGAAGGTCATTGTAGCTGCATTAGCATAAAGTCACAAATGCAACTGCAGCAAAAGACTCCAGCAATGCCGCATTTATGCTCAATCTGAATGAGGAGCTGTCCTCTATCCCACTCCCACTAGCGCTGCTCCCATCAATTTTCCAGGCTGATTTTACAACCAAATCTATCCCACCCTGCCTGTGTGTATGAGCCCTTACAGAAGAGCCTCATATTAATCCTAACAGAGTTATAAGGAATTGATGACGTGACACTTTCCTTCTTCCAGGGAGGGAGTTTTGATGCTCTTGTTATGTCAACAGTGACCCTAGCTTTGTTTTGGAAAGCAGGCTGTTTGTGAAGCGTGGCTCAGTAGGTGTTGAGCTCGAACAGCCTGGTTGTCCTCCTTTTGGAGGGCTGGATTAACACCAGCACAATCTCTCAGCTTGTAGTTGAGTGTCTTCCAGCATGACAGCAGTTAGTTCAAGCAGTTCCAGCAGCTTGGCACGTGAAATGGCACAAAGCTAGCAAATCCCAGCCTGCTGTCAGAGAGACCGTTACACCTTAGGGTAGAAAGAAGACTGAGCTTGTATAAAAGGGAGATTCCACTAATGGCTGTGCAAAATAACATCTGAGCTCTGCATACATTTTTTATTGTGTGCATGGTGGTTTTTGTTAACCTCTTCATGGGTCATATTGTAGTAAGCAGCTGGGGAAGTGTCAGACACTTTTTGTGTTTGGTTCAATAGGATGACTCCTTAGAAAAATCCAGAAGGCATGACATTTCTCAGACATTAAGCAGTCATAACATTTGTAATTATTTCAGATGTGGTTTAAAATATTCTCTGAACTATAAAAATGACAGAAGTGAACTTCTCCATTGTAAAAAAAAAAAAAGGATTAGTTCTGATGGTACTTGTTTAGTTTCACGGTGGCAGATATATCGCATGCAATTGCATGCGATTTAATGCGATTTTGAACCAGTTCATAACCCCATTATCCACTACGCAACACTATATAACATCAACTCCATGCGTAGTGGATAGTGAGGTTATGAACAGGTGCAAAATCGCATCTGATCGCATCGCATGCAATGCAATCACATGCGATTTATCTGCTGGCGTGAAACTACACAAGTACCGTTTTGATTTTATTTATGGATTGTCCGGATGCCCTGATTCTTTTTTCCTTTTCTTATAACCTGTAGTTAGCACTGGTTCTATTAGTACACGGTTCCCACTCCCATTGCCGTGCTTAGGGACCTATTTGTTATGTTCTGCATGTGTATTTAAACTCGCCATCCTTACACCGCGTGTTGCAGCCATAAGGATTTTTTGTTGTTGCAGTTTATCAAAAGCAGCTCTGATCAGTGGCTTTCCCTGTGAAGAGCTTGATGGTGAAGTAATAGTTTTCCCTATCACGTAGCTGCCCTTTAGGACACCATACAGTGGAGAAGAGGACAGAGGCTGCTGTGGAGGAATTACATGATTCCTCTGCAGTAAAAATAACTTCATAGGTCGGATTAGAGATTTTACCTACTGCAGTAAAGATTTGTCAATCTACATTTGATTGGGTACCGGCTAGGTGCAGATTGTATGTGTTTGTATAGTCCAATCCATCATGAGACCTCAAAGGAAACTGATTTAAAATCGTCACACGATCATGGTCGTTCTGGCGTGTACCCAGCCTTACATCGTAAAGTAGTCTCCACAGAAAATAATTGGGACTGTGATTTATAGTGTTTGGAAATCACTGCTTTGTAAATTTACCCACTTCTGGTGGGAACCATAAATATATAAATATATATATATATATATATATATATATATATATATATATATATATATATATATATATATATATATATATATATATATATATAGAGTCTCGATACCTCCTGGCCTGGCAAGGTCCAGATAGGAAACAGCGGCACTCCACGGTCTCAGACACAGTTTAAACGGGTTTTATTCCATGTAATGTCAGATACAGTACATCATGGTCGACGTTTCAAGACCGACGGGTCTTTTCCTCAAGACTAGTACCATAAAGTGCAAGTAGTGCTGTGCTGGTGACCAAAAGAAAGCAAGAACTTTCTTACCTTAAATAGCTGATTTGTGAAGTGGTGAGAGCATGCAGTTTCCCTCAGCGTCCCGCAGTCGAGCCTCCGGAAGTGCCCATGACGTCACCGGACTCCTCCGTCTCCGTCTCGGGCACTTCCAGAGGCTCGACTGTTTTATCAGGTTACACTGTTCTTGATAAAAGTGCACCAGCACTGAAACATTGAACACATACAGTGTGTTTTGGCTTTTATTTCTGACCTCTGAGTGCCGCCGTGAGAGTGATATATATATATATATATATATATATATATATATATATATATATATATATATATATATAATCCCCCTCTCCCACCCAGAAAATAATTAAATAATGTGTCTTAAACACCAAACATGGGGTGACAGGGGAACCCTGTGCTGAGCGATGTGTTAAAGCACAGATTGCTCAGCACACATCGCTGCACACCTGCTATACATCCGAGATGTGTGCTGAGCGATCCATGCAGGCCAGTCTTCTATGGTGAGAGAACACTGGCGATGACTAGATTTTGACAGCATGCCATCAAAATATAGTCAGACAGTAGCGATGTGCTGGACTGCGCATCGCCATGGGGCATACATACGGAGCAACCCGTGTTTACTTTCTAAGCAAACTAGTCAGATGCAAGCGCTGGCTTTGCGGGCAGATAAAAGCGGTGTGCAGGACATACACACACACACCGCAATCCGTGCTCCTTTTCTAAGCAATCTAGTCAGATCAATTCGAAAAGGGTCTGAAATCGCTCTGTGTGTGTGCCCCTTAAGGCTTTTCCCTAATTGTAATCCCTTTTCCTCCAATCACAGTCATTGCTGTGTGCACCTATTTTTCTGCCACTGTGCAGATCAGCGCCGAATAGGATTTAGGGGCTAACTCAGCCTGGTTTGATAAATAGTGAACCTGCAAATGTAGCGGTTCTCGAATGTCTGTGCATGCGCACCCTTCACATTGCGCATGCATGAGGAAGCGACAGAAAATGCGTACGGATTGTCATGGGTTTTTTAGTGGATTGCGGTTCGCAATTCTCTTGCAATTAAGCAAGGGGCGTTTTCTCTTCCTGTCTGGGCTGCACCTTACTCTTTGCAGTCCACTGTGAATTCTCATATTAGCAATCCATGCTGAATTAGCCCTTTAGCTCCCAACTCTCTGACCTGTGTGGCAAAACTTTCCATATCTGGATGACCATTTATAGGTATGTATTGCTGCAATTATGTTTGAACTAACAGTTTTCATAATGTAAGACCAAAAAATGTCTGCTTCCAGCGAGAGCTAGATTAAGGATAAAGGGGTAAGTACCACTTGGCCACCCGCCACAGATCAGATCTCTCATACCAATGTGATCTGCGGTGCCCCCTAGTGACACCACTGACAGCCATTGCAGCCGCTTTGCCGGGCAGCCAAGTAATGGCTCAGCTGTCCAAGGATCTGGAGGTGGTGGTATGTATAGAATACAACAAAACTACTGGAATTTGTATATTCCTGATCTACATTTTACACTGATCTATCATGAGCAATAGTATTTACTCAGGTAAAACGGGAGATCTAGTTGGTTGGTGGTGGCACTAACTGTTAGGACAGCCTGGATGTAATTTGTGTGGATAGGTATACAAGAACTCGTCTGCAATATTCTTCCGTGTAGCTGGAACACCCCCAGTCTACATTGCTGAAAGCTATACAGAAGAGAATAATCACTGAGTTCAGCATAAATCTGTTTCCTATCTTGTTTCCAATCATTGGATTTTCATAAATCCCTGTAATCTGTCCAATATTTATAATAATTCCAGTTAAGAAACATGTTGCATAAAATAGTTTTCTTGTTAATACCATTAATCATTGGCACAAATAGCAGATTGGTGGCAATTTAGGGCAAGTAAATATTGACTATTGCAGCAACAATTGTTCATCCATGATCGTTCTAATGGCATTAACCATTTCTGGAACAGACTTGTGCACTACTGATTCTTCATGTAGCTTTGTAATAGCAAAAGCTTGTCAAGAAGACGTCTTTATTGTTGCCTTTCGTCAAAGAATGTGTTAAGTCAGTGACTCACCCACCTAGTTTGGCAGTAATATACTTGATGGTAAATGTTTGCTCATGTTTTTTTTTTTGTCATTTCAAGGTCATGTTCTTAGTGAACAGAAAACAATGATTGTAAATTCTGACATTATTTTACGGTAACTTTTTTTTTTTTTTTTGAGCGTTTAAAGGTGGCGTCCAGTTGTTTTGATTTTCTTATTTAGTAACTTTTCAGCTGCTCAGCACAAGAATTGGAATTGTGCTGCCGATTTTCATATGTGGATTTATCGTTCGCTTCTAAACACTGGACATTTGTACAAATTAAGTTTGTACTATATAAATGAAAAAAACGCTGTATAAAAATACCCCTTAACCGTTTTACATAACATCATATGCACAAATAGAGATGATAGTCGCATTATATAATAATATACTTTTGCACTTTTTATTAAACTGTATCCCAATATTTGATGCTTGCTTTATTTGGTATGCTCTGTGTGTGATGGGAGGAGCCTTTAAGATCCGGTAGGCACTCGGCACAAAGATGACTGATACAGTTTTCAAGAATAACCTCGATAACAGTGATGTAAATACAGGAGAAAATGCAAGGCCTTCAAGTTCTTCTTTACGCTCCCCAGAACAGGAATAATGCGGGAGCCTAGTGGGCATGTGCGGCAGTCCTCCTTTAACATTCACCTTCCTTGAAAATGGAGGGGGGAGGGTGAATGTGATCTGTAGGAAGCAGGGCCCCACCCTGAAGGTCAGCACTTGGGCAAAGACTACCTCTTAAGTGCACACTCCATAGCATCTCCTCCTCCTAACACCTGAGCAGGGAGCACATAGGGAACCATGTCCCCCTTAGTGAATGACCCAGCCCTCTAACAAGCCTGGCCCCAGGGAATTAGTACACCCCATCTCGGCAGCCATGGAGAGAGGGTGTGTCTGATTTGTTGCTAGGATATGATGTTGGAAGTGATCAGATCAGAGGTTGGGGAAGGCACCACAAGTATCTCGCCTCTGGGCTTTTAGTATGAACTACAAAGTCAACTTGTTTTAACACTGTTAATGTAAGTGCAGTACCTAAGAGAAGTACACTCTAAGGGGACTATATTTTGTCGTCACAATTTCAAGTTTCCTTTACCTACAGGTATGGTGTACCTAATAACTATCTAAGCCACTATGTTTGCATTAAACTCCTTTATTCCATGTGAAATCCAAGTCTCACTAAGGGGAAAACACCTGTGAATCTCTACACATTAAGAGGGCATTCACCTGTTGGAGAGGATGTGTGATTTTTATAATCATACATAATTATATTTTATTATAGTGCAAATATAATTTATCCTATTTATGTAAACTGTACATTTGTGCATACCTTCAGAATGCAAGAACTCAGTTTTTCATTTTATTGGGTACTTTCGCCTTTATATGCAAAAACCCCATTAAAATGAATGAACTTAAGAATAATGACATTTCTTTCCACTGAAAAGAAAGTTCATAATTCAAAAAAAATAATAAAAAAAACATTGGATAGTGCTTTTCCCCCAGAAATTCCACAACCACAGCCTCAAGGTGTGTACACATGGTGTGATCTGGCAGCTGCCGATATTGATTCAATGGACGGTATTCAATGAGCCTGATTCGCCATGTTTTTATGGCGAATTTGTGCTGTTTGGCGAATTTTTGACAAAAACGGTGAATCACCCTATTCAATGACCACATGGCGAATACATTTGAAGGTTTTTTTCGCCATGATTCACCGAGTAGGAATCGCTATCTTTTTATGGTGAAGTGGAATGTGAACTTTTAAAATAAAGTGTTTTGTTTTTTACATTTGGTGTAAAAAAATCAGGAATTTTATTCTGAGGAGGGGCATGCTATTTTTATTCATGTGCTGTAAGCACATGAATATATATTTAATTTAAAAAAATATATATATTTTTTTTTTACACAGCAGCCAGCAGGGGGCGCCGGAACCGAGCCGCTCATTACATATTCATATATTCACTGCACCCGATCGTTACCATCGGCTATAGTGAATATACACTCCCCTGCTGGCACCCCCGGGGGGCAGCCTGTGCTGCCTGGCACCCAGGGAGCCCACCTGCCCCCCACAAACGTTCTGGGCCAGGCAGAGAGACTTCCATCTCTCTGCCTGGCACCGTCCTCAGGCTCCCTGCGGCATTCGCCGCAGGAGCTCATATTCACCAGTCAGGGGCAGCGAGCCCCTGACACGTTGAATACCGGAGCCCGCTGGCTCCGGAACGTGGCGAATGTGCAGCGAATCCTAAAGAGGATTCGCTGCACCTCGCAGGTATTCACATTGAATACCGCCCAAAATCAGTGGCAGGGAGGGAGGGACTGTGCCAGGTGGAGGGCAGTTGGGTTGGAGCCGGGAGTCATGCTGCATTGAGCAGAGCATTACCCTCCTTTCAATCTAGCAGAAATAGACTTGTCTGCACAGTCTGTTTCTGCTTTAGATACCGATGCCGAGGGCCCCACTTTGGGATCGAATTTAGATCGAATGTGGCTTAATACTGTGTGATTCTGACTAACTTTCTATTTGATATTGACTATATAGTCAAAATTGAATACAAAGTTAGTCAAAATTTGTACACAGCGTTAGGGATTAAGAACCTGGACTGATTACCACCAAATCAGGATGCCACAAATGTTTCTATGCTACACAATAGACACACTTAAAACTATTTTTTAATTATTAACCATGTAACTAGCCGTGTGGGGTCAATGCATTGGCTTGAGCCTCTATGGGAACAGTATGATTGGGATCCACACTGTATTTTCCTGGCATCTTTCTGCTGTGAATACTGTAGTAACAAAGAATATTGGCACACGTGGTGTGGCAATATTGTTACCCCACCAAGCTGGCGTTTGGACCAGTGAAATGCGTTGGATTTTCTCCAGATCTGCGGCCATTACTATTGTACTTACCTGCTCATTAATCTGACTATTAGGTCCCCAAAAACTGGATGACTTTGGCTTAAGGGCCTTATTCAGATCTGAGCTCAGTACAAATTTGTTTGGAAAATGGGCAAAACCATGTGCACTGCAGGTGGGGAGCAGATGTAACCTGTGCAAAGAGAGTTAAATTTGGGTGGGGTGTACTGAAACTGAAATTTAAATTCCAGTGTAAAAATAATGCAGCCAGTATTTACCCTGCACAGAAACAAAATAACTCACACAAATCTAAGTCTCTCTATACATTACAACTGCTCCACCTGTAGTGCACATGGTTTTGCCCATTTTCCAAACAAATTTGTACTGAGCTCAGATCTGAATAAGGCCCTAAGTTTCCTGACACAAACGGATACAAATCGATGTAAGGTTGTAGGTGGGCACCATCCAACATCAAGCCACTCCCTCATACGGCGCTCAGGATGTATTATGCCTTGTGGACTTCACTGACCGGGACTACTGCTGTTTGGACAGTGAAGGTTATTTATTTACCCAGCATTGGGTGCTTTCTTACCAAATATGAGATCTGGATTCCATCACTGTTGTTTTTATACATGCATTTTTATTGAGTGATTTTTTTTTTTTTTATGTTTAATAATATCTTGTCTTATTTAAATTAATTTTAAATTCTCATAATTGATTCACATATTACATCATTGGAGCGCTGCTTTTTGTTTTTTTCTTTGCCGACTGATTAATTTGATATGACACTTTTATATCTGCATGCAACTGAGTCTCTGAATCTATATACGAAGTGCTACAATGTACTGTAGTAGCTGCAGCCTTTTTCCAACACAAGTTCCGTTGTGCTTTGTATATAGACACTGTTGCACACAACATAGCAGTGCCGTATATTAAATTAATCTGCAAAGTATACTAATGCATCCTAGCATATTGCGACAAAAATAGATGCCTAGGAAGTCACTTGTGTCAGGCATCTGTTGCTGTGTGGTGTATCAAGGCTAGATGTATGAGGACACTTCTGTGCTAGCTAAATTCCTGTACACCTCAACAAAATAAATGAGAACTTTCTATTTTAGTGAATCAGTCAGAATATTTGGAGACAGGTTTTTTTTTTTATCTCCATTTACTAGTAATTATCAAATCTATGATTAGACCCCTCCCCCCACTCCCCATGTTCTTCTTTGGTTACAGGTAAGTTAATTAAGGCTAAAATTTGATTGTCTCATCTGTCTTACAATAGTCCTTGCTCAGGTTCCCAAAACTGCTCATTTTAAGAATCCTCATAATAAAATTAAAATGTTATGAGATCTCTTTGAAAATAAATGTGATATACAAAAAAAACATATATTTCCCAGTGATTATGCTGTTTTGATTTTGTGTCTAAAGGATAACAGAACAGTTATAGTTTAGTGAAATACTGGAAGCCTGTGCAAAGTAACCTCAGTGTCCTGTATATTTCCAAGAATACTCATCCTTTAACTGTCATTGACACTAATAGTCTGAGAATTGTGACTCACGGGTCTTAAGCAATTTAATACATTGCTCCTGAGAGAGGTTCTGCAGGAAAACACAAACAACCTATTTAGCATTATGATAGTCACAGTTTATAGAATGTCTGCTGAAATATTGTAGCTCTCCCTAAAATGCTAATTAGTTTGTATGTAGCACTTAATTAACGTAAGTATACATAAAGAATGACTGCTATACAATAATAAGTGGAATCCACTTGGATGATTGGTGAATAACCCCCCATAGTATGACATCATTCAGTTGTGATAGACCCTGTAGAATATTTACATTCTTATAATGTCCCGTTGGAATATACAGATATGTCCTTATACATCACTGCTGCAGTCGCTCAAAACAGCCCCTCTTGGCGCGACTGGTCCCATGAGACACTGCTTGGGGCGAGTGTCTTTTTTTCTGCCTGAAATGCATCTTAATTGAATTGTGTTGTGGCTAGGACACACTAGTAGACTGTATCTGATATGCAGCACTTGTATGTCTGTGTGCGTCTGAGACTGAGAATCTGCAGCTGCAGCATTTTAGCAAGACTGGTTCCGTAGTGCTCCCTATACAGATTAGATTGTAAGCTTGCAAGGGCCCTTCAACCTCTGTCTTACTGTAATTTCCCATTTTGTCTTATCACTGTTGATTCCGATTGTAAAGTGCAACAGAATATGCTGCGCTATATGAGAAACTGTAAATAAATAATACAGACTCCATCACAAACCATATACAATTGCTGCAAATGAAATGAATTAGCAGAGTCTCCTGGTGTATACTGGTTGCATATCATTTGGTAGCAGAGTTGCACGGTACCCCGCGGCTCACGCATGCCAGGCATCTCGCACTGCATGGAGTATTGAGGCTAGGTGTATGAGGACAGATGTAGGATCTGTATGGTACCCAAAGGGGAGAATACTGTTCATATAATGTACTCTGTACAAGCAAATCTTTTATTCTGGCTGTGATTACTTTGCTCTATAGCCTCATTTTGTGTTTAATATACAGTATTAGTGTTACCAGTTCTGACATTCACATAAGATCAGTATTAAACAAAGTTTAAATTCCTATTTTTTCAAGAAATATATATACTAATGCTGTAAGCTCATGTATCCACTCTCTTTTAATTGACCATTGATGTTTTCGTCCTGTCATTAGGTATTGGAGGTTTGGAGGAATTTGTCCTGAAGTCAGCAACTTTGTCCACGTCACCAGCTTGTCCACCATTCATTCCTCTTAACTTCGAAGCAACACCAATTGTAAGAGTTGCTGTTGAACCGATTCATCCAAGTGAGTTACAAACGACCGTACACATGTTGAATACATGCCCCGCTTATCGCTCACCTCGGTTATTGACTTCTCCTCCCCAGGCCTATGAAGACATGGTGGGACCTGCTACTTCTCCTCCCCCATGTTCCTGTTCAGAAAAGGCTGGGAATTGAAAGGGGGTGGAGGATGTCAGTGTTGTAGTGTATGGGGGGGGAGGTATCTGGGTATTTTAGTGTACTAGGTATTGTTTTTTTTTTTTCTTGGGGTGGGGGGGGGGGTGTTGGTGGTGAATTAAGGGCCAAGAGGAATTTTGTGCTCCAGGGTTGTTGGTACTAGTAAATGGCTAGTGCCTCCAGGCACTACTTCTAAATTTATGCCTCTGTTATGAGGTATTTGACTCAAACAAATGAGATCTCAGAATACCCAACATTAAGATGTGTTAATTTGCATAAAGCTGAAAAGAGTTACAAAAGTATACCAGAAAGCCTTGATGTTCATCACTGCACATTAAGACAAATTATCTATGAATGGAGAATTATGATGCTAAGATACTGCAAGAGCCTGTGGGCTTCTCCAGTGTGACACGGACTGAAGAAGCCGACAGGCGATACAGTCCGTCTTTTTGTATTCTCTGCTGTGCACGGCAGAACTCTCCCCCAGCCTGGATTACCTCACCTTGGAACTATTACTTTGATAATTCTCAGGTACACTTCCCTCACTATTCCCGATTCTGGTTACCCCACAAAGTACCACTTACTACTATATGTATAGATCTATTTTTCTGTTTCTGAGTGCTAAAGGGGTAAATGGGATATCACTCACTCCCAATGAATGTTATTTAAACACATGGAGAGCAGCAGCATATCTTCCTGACACACCCAGCACTCCAATAATACTATCTCTGTCCCACTCATCCACTTTCCAGGATACTCTCATCCTTCTGGAACCCTCACTGAGTGGCTCCTGCAATTGTATTTCACAAACAGGAACCAACTTGTGGGAGACAAGGACAGCAGATCTCCTGCTTTATACCCACCCTTTATACAGTGGATAGTTGGGACACGCTCAGACCCCCATCTCACCTTTCAAAAAATTGCATTGAAAATGCTTATATTGGCATACAATTGTGCATACAATCATGCGATTTATCGAATGCCCCTTGCGATAAAAAAATTGGGTGGGATTGCATGTCGAATGGTACACAAAATGTGCATACCATCATTCGATTTATCGAACAGATGTGGTCGAAATCGAATGAATGTATGCAATATCTTACAAGTGTATGGGCAGCATTCGAAGGAGACGTACCAATCAGTTCTTCCAAGTCTACTCAGGAAGCAAAAAGGTTGTCTACTAGTTCATGTCAGATAGATTAGATTAAGTCACTGTGACTGACATTATATATGTATCATTGACTACCTCATAATTATTTTTCTAACTGACATATTACTGTTTACAATTGTATGTTTTCGCAGGCTTTAATTTATTTGGGCACCTGCCAAACAATTACCCTTAATTGGGAATCATTTTTACTTTGTATTTAGTGTTTGTTTTGTGCGTAACCTTGTTGAATGTGTCCTTATATCTGGAATGTCCTTCCAGATTTTTACCTTTTATATAATTTAAAGCTAAAGGTGCGCATACACGGTGTGATAGCACCGGGCAATGTGATGCGCGCTCCCGCGGGCATCGCACAGTACAAAAAGTATGTGCTGCACATACTTTTTGTACTGCGGATCGCATCGCATGCAAATCGCATGCAAAATGCATGTGTTGCGATGAGATGCGGTCCAGCCCATAACGGGTGCGATCATCGCACTGTGTATGGGCACCTTAAGTTTTATAAAAAGTAAGAGTGCCCCCACAACAAGAGTGCCTGTCTCTTTCCTATTTATACTCAATAGACTCTCCGGGAAGTACCTCCAGGTGAGTCATTTTCCATAGATACCATTAGGTCCAGATCCAATATATTATGGAAAATAGATTTTTGAAGTACACCTATTGTAAATAACTAGTGCATAAGTCCTCCTAAAATTCCCCTTCCTGTAATTGTAGGAGGTGAACTAAAGACTACATTTTACTAATGAGTAGTGTGAAGCACTAAGATAAATTTACTAAAGCTTCTAAAATGAAAAGGGGTGATGTTGCCCGTAGCAACCAATCAGATTCTTTGTCATTTCTCTATTGCATCCCTGATTTTTTTTTTACAGAATGGCAGTGGTTGTTATGGGCAATGTGACCTCTTTTTAATTTTAGAAGCTTTATTAAATGTTCCCCTAAAAGAGACTGCTGTTCACATGGAAAGCTGCTGCTGTCGAAACAATATATATTTATGGAATTTTTTTTTTTTTGATGATAATAAAACTTTCTCAAAAATACTGTTTGTTTTCCCCTTCAGTCTGTCTCATATGCCTGGTTTGCGAAAACAAACCTCTTGACTTCACCAGTCTGCAGTTTTCCGCACTGAAAATGTTAGCAATGTATTTGAGTTCAGTTCCAGCAATTTTGCACTGCTTTACAGAGCACATTTGCAAGGGTAAAATAAATATTTCTTTACTATCCTGTATATTTAAGGATTAAGTATCTGCATGCAATGTGAGAGACTAGGATATTTTTTGCAGAGGGATGAAAATGATGGCGAGTATGTGCTTTTATCAAACAGCTATATGAGCTGGCAGAAAACTCATTTTGGCATTAAAAGGCAGCACACGGAAGTTATAAACTAGTGATTGGGATCACAGGCGCCAAGTTATCCCAAAAGCTCCAGATGCAGAATGATTTTAACTCTTGGTGCAACCGTGAAGGTAGAGTTTCTGGAATAGCAAAGAGGATAAGATGGAATTTATTCTATGACAGCAATCATGTTTTAAAATAAAGGGACTTAACAAGATACGCAGACATATTGACTAAAATATGCCAGGAATATGCATTAAAATGTAACCAAAAAAAAAAGAGTAAAAGGCAACATATACCAGGTCACCTCAGTTCTCTCCCTTCTTCGTCCCCCACCTGAGGCTCATACCCTAACTTGCCCTGGCATGTGAGAGATGGATCAGACCGCAGTGATAGCAGTCTGATTTGATTCACATTGGGGCCCACAATGGACATTTATTAACCTTTAAAAAGGCTGCGCATTTTGATTAATCTCACATGTAATTAAATTTAAAACATTAACAATAATTTACATAATAACACAATACTAAATATATATTTATTAACAGTCTCTTTTATATCGCAGCATATTCCGCTGCGCTTTATAATAGGAGACAGTGGTACAACAAACTGGGTATTTACAGACCATCAAAGGCAGTGGCATAATTACAGAGGGTGTAGTGGTTGCAGCTGCTATGGGGCCCAAGGCTCCAGCAGGCTGTCCCCTGCACCCTTTTGATTTTTTCCTACATTTTTTTATATACTGTGGTGTGGACAGTGGATGTGCCACTGTCCCGTGTCTCCCTTTAGCAGTAAAGACCCGGCGCACAGGAGAGCGGCAAGCTGAGCTGCTGGCAGGACCCCCTGCACAAAGGAGAGCCAGGGCACAGTAGAGCCGCGCGGCATCCGAAAAAACAGGGGCTGCATGTGCCTGTAGCAGGAGACGCTACACAATGAAAAGTCGGGTCTGTCTGTGCCTCTGACAGGAGACGCTCTGCTAGGAAAAACTGGAGCGGCGCACGGGAGAGCAGCGATACCTGTGCCTCTGGCAGGAAGAGGCTGAGCTGCCAATGTACAAAAGAAGTGCTGCTGAAAGGGGAGACCTGGCGATGATGGCCGGGGAGAGGGGGGGGCCTGTTGAAAGGGGGGAAATATTTCTTTCTCCCTGCTACTATTTTTCTCTCACCTTTCTAACTCCCCCTCCATCTCATTGCTCTCTCTATATCTCTCTCTGCCCTAGTCTCACTCTTTCTCCTCCCTTGCTTTTTCCCCACTCTTCCTCTCTCTCTTCCTTCCTAACCCTCTCTGTCAGACTTTCACTCTTCACTCCCTTTCTCTCGCTACTTGAAACCTTCTCTCACTCCCTGTTTCTCGTCCTTCCTCTCTAATACACTCCCTGTCTCTCCCCCTTTCTCTCTCCCCTTCTCACTCATTATCTTTCCCTGACACTCGCTCTCACTCTCTCCCTTACACCCTCTCTCACTCCATCTCTCCTCCTTTCTCTCCTTTACACACTCTTTCTCTCTCCCTCTCATGACAATGGTGGGGGTGGGAGACCCCTTCAAAAATGTTGCTATGGGGCCCACAATGTTCTAGCTACACCCCTGGTCAAAGGGGTCCTGCTCGCAAGCTTACAATCTATAGGGAAATAGGCACTGATCTTGTGCAGAGCAGAGTGGTCGAGATGGGAGATATTTTGCCATAAGTAAAGAGATATAAGCAGGTGCAGAATGGTTAATAGCTTTATGTGCTAGCAGAAGGGTTTTATATTGAATACGGTAAAACACAGGTAACCAATGGAGGGACTGGCAGAGCAGATCAGCAGACGATGAGCGTCTGCTGAGGTATAGATTGAGAAAAGCAGAGGACCTAAAGCCGCCCATACACCTCGCGTTTCCCGGGGCACCTCATCGCACAGTACAAAAAGTATGTGCTGCACATAGTTTTTGTACTTGCTTTTCATCTCATCGCATTGCATGCACAAGGCATGCAATGCGATGTGATGGATGCTATTTAAGCCCACAACGCACGCCGGGATCGCAGCGTGTATGGGCAGCATTAGACTGAGCCTTGCGGAACTCCAACTGACAGAGGTGAAGAGTTCAGAGAAGCGAACACTGAAAGAGCAATCAGATAGGTAAGATGTGAACCAGGAAAGGGCTGTATCATTAGGACCTAGGGAGTGCAGTGCTTGTATGAGAAGAGTATGATCAACGGTGTCAAATGCAGCAGAGAGACCTAGAAGTATAAGTAGTGAGTACTGACCTTTAGACTTGGCAGTTACCAGATCATTCACCACTTTATTCAGTGATGTCTCAGTGGAGTGTTGGGAACGAAAACCTGACTGAAGCGGGTCTAAGCATGTGAGGTGAGAGTAGACAAGTCTCTCCAGTAGCTTGGAGAGGCACGGGAGCTGAGAGATAGGACGGTAGTTATAGAGAGAGTTACAGTCAGAATTGTGTTTTTTTTTTCAGAATGGGAGTAATCACTGCATGTTTGAGCAAAGAAGGAAAAGTTCCAATAGCAAGAGAGATTGCAGATTTTAGTGAAGGTTGGGATAAGAACAGAAGACAGAGTTTTAATGACTTGTGCAAGTATAGGATCAATAGGGGAGGTAGTAGAGTAGGAAGTTAAGAGTGTGGAAACTTCCTTTTGTGAGTTCAAATGAAAAGAAAGTGCCAGAGGGTTCAGGTGGGGAAGAAAGAGGGTTAGAGGTTGTGGAAGAGCATATCATTTCATATCGGATGTTATCAATCTTGTCCTTAAAGTAGGAGGCAAGTTCTTGTACACTGATGGTAGCCGGTGGGGGAGGAGAGGGAGGGTACAGAAGAGACTAAAATGTGTTAAAAAGTTGCTTAGGGTTGGTTGGCATGAGAAGAGATGAGAGATTGGAAGTATGTTTGTTTGGCAGTGTCCAAAGCATTGCAGTAGGAGTGGTAGACTGATTTCCTCACATAGAAGTCAGATTACGAGATTTACGCCATTGGCGTTCTACTTTATGTGACTGAGTTCGTAGTTGTCTTGTCATTTTGGTGTGCCACGGCTGGCATCTAAGCCTGAGGGGGGTGTAATGGGAAGCTGGAGCCACTTCATCAAGGGCTGTTTCAAGAGTCTGGTACAGGTGGGAAACAGCAGAGTCAGGAGAGGTAAATGTAGGAATTAGAGAGCTGTTGTTGCAGAGAGGTGGAAAGTTGTGGAAAATTAATTAGACGATAATTACATCGCTTATGATATTTTTGGGCATTTAGTCTAATGTGTATGTACTATGGAGGTTATTCAGACCTGATCGTTCTTGTGGAAATTCGCAATCTTATCGATTATCGAATGATTGTGCATGTGTACGGATCGTTGCGTGCATGAGTGAGCCGAAATAGCACAAATATCTAATCATAATCCCTTCACAATTTGACAGGAAATTGCCATATTCTAGGAGTGTCAGGAAAATCGCAGGTGTGCCGAGGCGTTTGAATCAGCCTGTCTGTGGCATAGTTGTGGAAGAGTCAGACTTTCTTTCAAAGAAAATCATTCAGTGTTGAGTAAATTGTGTATGAATTGGCAGATAATAGCGAATATCAATACATTCGCAATTCGCTCACAGATTTTCACGGGGTGGGTTTTCTTTCAGTCTGGGCAGCAGCTATGTACTTTCCAGTCCTCTGCTTATTTGCATTTGAGCAAGTAGGACTCAATTAGGGCAGCACGGATGGAGTAATGGTTAGCATTACTGCCTCACAGCACTGAGGTCATGGATTTGATTCCCACCATGGCCCTAACTATGCGGAGCTTGTATATTCTCCTTGTGGGAACTTCGGTTTCCTCCCACAATCCAAAAATATACTGCTAGGTTAATTGGTTCCTAACAAAATTAACCCTAGAATGTCTGTGTGTGCATGTATATGTGGTAGGGAATATAGATTGTAAGCTCCACTGGGGCAGGGACTGATGTGAATGTTAAAATATTCTCTGTAAAGCACTGTGGAATATGTGTGTGCTATATACTGTAATACCCCTTTCAGACAGAAAACAAAATTGCCGGGTGAAGCAGTTCCACCCGGTAATTTTGTGAATAACACGGGTCCTTTTTCTGTGTGAAAGAACACACCCGTGTCGTAAATTCCATGTCTCCGACCCTGGAATTGACCAGGGTGGAGGACACGGGATTTATGACCCGGGTTGACCCTTTCACACAGAAGAAATACCCGTGTTATTCAGCAAATTACCGGGTAGAAATTTTCAACCCGGTAATTTGTTCTTCTGTGTGAAGGGGGAGTCAGGCTGCTCCCGGCAAAATGACGCAGCATTTGAAATGCTGTGTATTTGCCAGGATGTTCAGACTTTTCTGTCTGAAAGGGGTATAAATAAATGTTAAGAAATAAATTATACCCTATATTTCTAACAATGTGTGGCCCCTTTTGTCATGCAGTAAAATCCTGACTATTGTCATCAACAGCATGCTCCTAGATGTGGCCACTGAAGATAGCCTTGTGAAACTAAAACGCGTTCAAGGGAAACCGTTAACGATATTGTATATACAGCATATTGGGGCAAATGTATTAAGCTCGGTAAATTGATAAAGCGGTGATACAGTGGAAAGTGATTACGCACCAGCCAATCAGCTCCTGTCATTTTTCAAACACAGCTGATTGTCTGGTGCGTTATCCCCTTCCACTTTATAACTGCTTTATTACTTTACCGGGCTTAATACTGCGAATATGTACCCAGTTTAGTAGATCTCAAGATCAGTAATATGATTTTATGGTGAGGGGAGCTACTGATCCACATATTGTTGTCACCAAATTATATATGGACTTTCCTGATAATTATTGATTAATAATACATAGATTTTATTTATACAGGTTTTTATGTTTATGTACTATATATATTAACGTCATACCATATTAGTCCATTCATGCATGTTCTCTGTATATTTGCTGACCATACACCTCCTTCCAGCAGTGTGTTATGCTTTGTATCGTTAGGTTTGCAGTTTCTTTAAATGGTTCTTTTAATCCACTCTGACTCAGTTCCCCGTCAAGAAACAAAGCTATTGGCTTCTGCGGCGCATATAAACCGGGGCCACTTAATACCTGCTAAGTACTATTCACCACAGTCACGTCCGCGCCAGCTTGATCCACTTCCAATTACTTGTTGGCTTTCTCTGTGCTATTTATTTATAACAGCTTTTATGTGAGACATTATGTACACACATCAGTGTAAATTAAAATCGGAAGTATCTGTGCTTCAAAGCAGAATATCAAGTAATTATAAACCAGACCAAAACAGACCCTGGTCTGGGCAACTGTGCTGCGTTCTATTTCTGTCTGTGGAGAATATACACTTTTCTTGGAATGTCAGTGGACCTGATGGTAGCAGTGTGCTAAGCAAGCTACTCGGTAAGGGCCACAGCTCTAAATATTCACTGTAAACAGTGCACAGTAAACAACATGTTCACAAATGGCTTTACTTGGTTCCTTTTTAAAAGGATCTGTGTGGATGAAACAGGAGAAGAATAATGTTCATTTTAACTCCCAAGGGGGAACGTAATGGGGTAAAATCAGGTAGAGTTTGCCTGGAATAAAAAATTCAAAACCTTGATTTTAAGTAGTGTAGCAAATCAGTACTTTTACAGACTCTCACCCTGTTTCATCCACCTCATCCATTTAGGAGTGGGATATTGTCATTGCTGCTTTTATTTAATACACTTACTGTAGGGGCTGATCCAGTGGTATTCTTGTTATCGCTCATTAGGAAAGTTTAAATGGTTCTGCAGCCAATCATCTATCATTTTACAAACACACGACACCAGATGATTGGCTGGAGCCCATTTAATGTTCATAATGGGTCATAACAAGAATATCACTCATTGTATAATATGCCCCTTCATTTATTTAGTTTATGTAGCGCAGCAGATTCCGTTGCACTTTACAATTGGAAACGGTGATAAAACAAACTGGGTAACAACAGACTGATATAAAGGTAGGAAGGCCCTGCTCCCAAGCTTACAATCTATAGATGCCAGTATAGCGGTTTATGTCAAGTCTACATGTTTTGGTAAGAATGTCCACCTGGGCAGTGCACTCCATTTCCATACTTTTACTATCTCCATCAGTATTTCACAAAACAGATGTGTCCATATACATCTTCCTCCGCACCCTACCAGTTGCACGATTCAGTATATTCGGCATATGCAGATACACTCAGTGTTTTACTGGGAAACACTGTAACCTAGGCATGACTAGGTAGCATTTCAGATACAGGTGCAGACACACAATTAAAATAGGCAGTCACATATCATTTTAATCAGCAGAGGCTGCTGGACCATACTATTTTGTAATCAAGGAGAAGTTGCATGCAAAAATGTTTGACGATACCTAGTGAAACCATGGCACAGCGTCACTAATTGAGCTGTTTAATGGGCAGGGAGGCTAGCTGTACAGTATGTGGACACATTTGTAGATTTCTTCAGAAAGAATATTACTATGTTTAATATTTGCTCCTTAGTTTTTCATTCCACTGATGCACCTTGTGTGATGTACTTCACTTGATTATACACTAGATAAGAATGGTGATTTTAGGAGGGAGGGCAGTTGATAACTCTGCTGCCTGTATTAAACAGGTGAGTGGTGGTGAGATGCATTAGGGCAGAGTGGGTTTTTGGAGGCTTCGGGGAATCTGTCAGATAAGAATAATGATCCATTAAAGCCCCATACACACTAACAGATAAAGTATTCTCTCTGAGCAAACAGGACAAACAATATTGAGTTTACACACTGAACGATATTTAGAGACGTCCACGGGACCCAATAAACATGCATTGCTAGTATAGCCAAAATGAACCCACAGTACATGTTCATCAGATGGGGTGCAGGTGGCTGTCATTAATGATGCATGGGAGTTCGCATCATTAACCCCTTGAGTGGTGGGTTTTCCTGTGGCAGGACAAAACATACCAGGGCAGGTTTATCGTGCCCTAGAAATACCTACCACTCAAGGGACAGTTGCTGCTGGCTTATGAGGTTTCCGGCCACTCCAAGAAGTTCAAGGCCATTTGGGGGGCTCCTGTGTTCGGGCATTCATGTTTTTGGGTGCCCAAACACATGAGCGGTCGAACCTTCCTCCCCAGGCAGTGACGGGAAGGGTCAGCATTGTAACGGGGGGGAAGGGGGGGATCGGCATTTAGTCTAGTCTAATGTTTAACACTCTCCTCTAGTGTGTATGGGGCATAACATTTACTGTGACAACATATCCACTATTGCATTTTGGATATACATTAGTATTTTTTCAATTAGTAAAAAAAAAAAGGTTAATTAGCATGCCACAAAACTGGTGTGTATACTGTAGGTCCCTGCTTACAAATGTGCCTTATGTCATGTGTTTTTGGTTTTCCAGGTGAAATGCCGCAATTGGTGAAAGGAATGAAGCTCTTAAACCAGGCTGACCCGTGTGTAGAAGTCTTGATTCAGGAGACTGGAGAACACGTTCTAATTACAGCTGGAGAAGTTCACTTGCAGCGTTGCTTGGATGACTTAAGAGAGAGGTAGAAAAAGCAATAAATATATATTTCTGTAAACATATTGTGGGTGGCTTTGGCTAGACACTGATTTATGCCTTTTATTTAGCGAGAGGTTCTCATCCAAAAATCTTTCACCGTCCTCTGAACCCCAAGTACATTTATTAATGGCTATAAAATGATCTTCTGCTGGCGAGAGTTGCCTCCTCCCTGCCCCGGCATCCATCCTGAGCCCTTTTTGGCAGAGTACCTCTCATTACTTGTCACTGAACGGGACCGCTTCATTTATAGCTACATGCTCTGTGCACCATGGATTTTCCAATTAAAAAGCAATGTGGGTATAATGAAACTGTATTTATCTATATGGGCGTCTTATGCTGCAGTGAGAACGCAGATGGCAGATTTTAACCTTTTCAGCATTAAAATTATTCAGAGCATTAAGGTGCGTTCCCTCTTAGGACACTATATTTATTTTTAGGACTTAATTTATATCATTTTTAATTATAGTAGTCTCATATTTTTTGCAACATTGTTTTTTCATTATCTTATTAGTACTATAGTTATGTTCTGAGTAAAGAAAGTCATATTTTTGGATTATTTGTGCTAAAAGCAGAAACGCTGTGAGTGTGCCGCCGGGTTTACTCGTTGCACTCCCTCCATGCTGCCACGCACCACTTTCTGCCTATTGTGCCTAAATCTAATACTCTCTGGCTAAATATTCAACTACAGCTAAAGTATTCAGTACCTACACTACCGTTCAAAAATTTGTGGTCACCCAGACAATTTTGTGTTTTACATGAAAACTGACTTTAATTTATCATAAGAGCTGCAAAATTTTGGAGCAATTACAGCATTGCAGATCTTTGGTATTGTAGCTGTTAATTTGTTGAGGTAATCTGAAGAAATATCACCCCACGCTTCCTCAAGCACCGCCCACAAGTTGGATTTACTCGATGGGCACTTCTCTTCTTGCATGGCATACCGTCAAGCTGCTCCCACAACACCTCTATGGGGTTGAGATCTGGTGACTGCGCTGGTCACTCCATTACAGCCAGAATACCAGCTGCCTGCTTCTTCCCTAATAGTTCCCTAAATAGTTATTTCATAATTTGGAGGTGTGCTTTAGGTCATTGTTCTGTTGAAGGAAATTAGCTCCAATCAAGCGCTGTCCACAGGTTATGGAATCGGGTTGCAAAATGTAGTGATAGCCTTCCTTATTCAAAATCCCTTTTACCTTATACAAATTTCCCACTTTGCTAACATCAAAGCATCCCCAGACCGTCACATTCCCTCCACCATGCTGGACAGATGGCGTCAGGCACTCGTCCAGAATCTTTTCACTTGTTCTGCGTCTCACAAATGTTCTTCTGTGTGATCCAAACATCTCAAACTTCGATTTGTCTGTCCATAACCCTTTTTTTTTTTTTTCAATCTTCCTCTGTCCAATGTCTGTGTTCTTGTGACAATATTGATATTTTCCTTTTATTGGCCAGTCTCAGGTATGGCTTTTTCTTTGTCACTCTGCAGGCAGCGAGTAAAACTGCATCTCGTTCACACACACAAGACCACAGAGGCAATCACAAGGTAGCAGACTAGCTTTGAGCGGGCTTAGCTAGTGTGTGTATATAATATAAATTCTTACAAGTGCCCTGTAGATGAGTGTAATAATAGAACATCATAATTGGCCCAGATGTTGAAGAATACACATCTGCCATATATCTGAGTATTTAGCACATAGGCTACTCAGATATTCTGAAGCAAAATTACTTAACAATATTAATTTGCCAGAGCAAGACACAGATTTATGTTATTGCATTGAAGCTGGATCATAGAAAGAAAAGCTATTATGAAGGTGAGTAATTGTTGTCCCTTGTGACAGAACAGCCGGCATCCAGCTCCCTTTTCCAAGTACCATATTGCCATATGTCTCTCTGACTTGTTATAATGTGCCTAGAATGATTTGGGATGGGTGGAAGTCCTCAGTCAGGCATTACCCGAAAGGCTTTGTGTGTTTAGTCTAAAACATCTTTGATGTTTTCTTGCAAACATTAACAATTAATGAGGTTAGTTTAAGTTTTCTTTGTAAAATGTGTTTATAGAGGAGTCCTAGTCTCACAGCTTTTTCATTTGTATTTTATGTTACAGAAGTGCAGACACTAGGGAATTATGTAATATGGGGGCAAGACTGTACTACGTTTGAAACTAGATTTAAAGCGCCAATAATTTCAAAGGAAAAACTAGGTGGGTTTGTCCTTTACACTGATTAACGCTTTCAAATCAACAGTCTTTTATATTCATGCCTGTACCACAGCTAATTGGATACTGGCCTTTAAATTAGTTAAGCTTGGGAATATATGCATTTAGTGATTTTCTTTACAAAGTATTGCATGTTGTAGCTGTGATTTTCAGCACTTCATTGCTAGTATGCAGTCATTGGCGTTATGCTGCTAGACTACTTCTCATATGATACTGCTGATATGGACTTCTGTAACATTGTTCTTCTGTTTTGTAGAGTAGTTTTTTTTTTTTCTGCAGTGGAGTGCAACTTATTTGGGAAAATTGGTGGATACTGAATAGCTATGTACTCCAACCATTATTTGACATCAAAGCCTGCAACCTTAGAATTGTCATATCCACAGTAGGAGATTGTTACACACTGTATAAACATTGTTATGGGTCCAAAAAGGGTTTGATAAACAAGGCACTCACCTCCCCACTTTGTGGAAAAGTAAAGAACCAGCACTCAGTAGTGATGAAACGATTTATTTAAAACCAGTAGCATGTTTAATGAGACACAAACAGCAGTACCCCACAGCTGTTTCAGCTAGCCCCCACCAGTTTTCCTCAGGGGTTATGCACACATTAACAGTCAGGCACATTTAAAACCTACAAATGGCCCCCAGTCAGTCCATTTGGTGCTTAAATCAAACTCCAGAGTTGGTTGCGACTTGGAGGCGGTGCCCAGTATGTGTGTACGTCAAAACGGAATCTCTTGGGAATTTCTGGCAGGTAGAATATGTACAACACGCAGCGCGTCATGAGTATCAATAGCAATTGTGTTAGGTTAGAGTGAAAAAAACTGAAAGAAGAAGATAAAAGGAATTGGGCACAGCAATGAAACATACAACAGGAATAAGCAACAATAAGAGACAAACCTGTTAACATATCTGTAACTCATCCATGGCAGCCAAAAAGGTCTTAAGGTGTGTACACGTGCTGCGATGTGGCGGCTGTTGTCATTATGATTTAAAAAGAGTAAACACCATTGTTTGTCAATAAATGGCTTCACCCAACCACTAACCATAAGTGAAAGAAAAGTTTGTGAGATTTTTTATTTATACTCTCTGACAAATGGGCAGAATATATATATATATATATATATATATATATATATATATATATCTATATATATATATCAGCTCTCTTACATAGACTTTAACATCCAAGCAGGAGAAAGGAGGCGGCACTCAACACGGATTTTTTTCAAAGGTGTATTGGTATATGAAAAAACATCTTAGGGCTTGTTTATAATTTACATGACGACGTTTCAAGACCGGGACGGTCTTTTCATCAAGTCATACAATAAGCATACAGTGATGTGCATATAAGCATAACATAACGTATATATATATATACTCCAAATAAAGATGTCACTCTGGGTCTTTCTTTAAGTGCAAAAAGGTGCTTTACTGCTGCCTACGGCGTTTCGGGACTAGCCCGTTTTCAGGACATACACAGCAAAATGTTAAACTTTTTAAATTGCACTTTGTTTAAAGTTTTTCCTCTGGATGGGTACCAGGGCAAAGCATTTGTTTGTATGAATGGGGAGTGCCAGACCCTGCACAATAATATATATATATATATATATATATATATATATATTTGCAGGGTGTGTAGCGGCACTCCAAGTAGAAAGAAAATTCAGGTACACAAACCCTGTGTACCTGAATTTTCTTTCTGCTTGGAGTGCCGCTCCACACCCTGCAAATATACTATTTCTAGTGCAGGCACCCAGCCAAGATTATATTGCCTAGGAGCTGTGGATTGTGCCGGTCTACTGGACATATATATATACACATATATATATATATATATATATATATATATATATATATTATAATATATTATTTCTGTTGCTAAACTGTACAGTAGATGATTTCCTGTAATCCTACTTGATTATCATAATTACTTGACACTAGGGTGCAGACACCTCTAGACAGAGAGCTGAGTGACCACACTAGGATCAGAATTGCACCATCCTTGATGTGCAGGTCTTATCAACCTTAAGTAAGGATGTCAGAGCTATGAAAACAAATTCAAGTGTAGCTCTTCATAACACAATCAATGACTATGGGCCAGATTCAGAGGTACAGCAGTATGAGGGCCATAGTACTAAACCTTGAAAAGTTATAAAATGCAGAGTGATAAACCACCAACCAATTGGCTGATAGCTGTCATTTTTCAAACACCGTAAAATGATAGTCGGGAGATGATTGGTTGGTGGTTTATAACTCTCCATTTTATCACTTGTCAAGGTTAGTACATCTGGCCCTCAATGTTTTCACAGTTCAGATAACACTTGAGAAGGGGTTTGCAATCCTTGGACATTTCAGGACGGAGACTGGGCGGTGTCCTAAAGTCATTCCAAACTATTGCCATTTCATGGGCATGTTATGGGTGTGTCACTTGCATGTCTCGAAATGCTGCAGCATTCTCAATGAGAAATCCACTGCTTCAGAGGCCATGTTTGGATGTAAGGAGAGTAACTAGGGTAGACCCTGTGCTACAGCTAATTTCAGTTGTGCAAATTTTTTTGTATTGATGTTGTATACAATAACAACAAAAGGGTATACAATCTCCATCACAATTTTACAAACAATGTAGCGTGAAAGCGAGTGCCTCATTACTCATACACTCCATCGTAAAGTTAGCTTGCGGATAGCTTATATCCACAATTGCTAGTTAGAGAGTGGCTGCATTACCAGCCATCTCTGAATCATGATTTTGCTGATTCTGTTGGAATCCGTAAATATAAAATTCCAAGCAGTAGTATAACTCCCAGAGGCAATGGAAGCTCCAGCCTCCGGGCTCCAAACCCTGAAGGGGCAACTGCATGTAAAGCAGCACCTGTGTGGATCACAACGGGATCCAAGTGTGACCACTGCTCTTATAATGGAGCTCTGCGGCACACCTGTAGTTAATTATCTCTATACCAGGAGTCCTGCAACACCTGCAATAGAGGACAGGATGGCTTCTGCCTGGTACCACTCAACCTGTGCTGCAGCAAAGCTGCCGGACTCTGAGATGACACACACCGTATGTGGGGTGGGGGGCACCAAACTCCAGCTTGCTCTGTGCCCTGGTTCCAAGACTTTTTAAAAGTAACAATAAAAGTGGATACCTGTCACCAAAACAATAGCAGAAATGAGCCATCATTCATCTTGCATTTACTTTTGACATATTTGACTAATACAAAGTTGCTAACATTGGATCAGGCACACTAGAGTAGTATTTTTTTCCACAAAGGAATTGGTATAAAGCCTTACCGGGACTTAGATTTGCTTTTACCTAGATTAGAGACCAAGTCACACATACTGTAGAAGCTACATGCCATAGTAATGTCAGTGCTCATGTGGATTGTACTCTTATTGCATTAGTGATGCAAGTAAGATGCATACTTTGTGAAAAATCTGTTGGGAATGCTTGGCCTGGCTAAGTCACAAAGTCTATAGTGTACCAGTTTGGAGAGATGTGTATATGAACATAGATATTAGATGTTTTTTGTTTGTTTTTGTTTTTTTTAAGTATTATTTGTCCTGATACAACAAGATAAATTTGTTAAAGGTTGATGATGATTTTTTAATTCCATTGATATAATTGATGTTGTGTTTACAAAGAAATGTAAAAAATTGTCTGTTCGTAAATGTGCACTTTAGATCTTGGAACACAACATCACTGTTCAGCAAGTTAAAATCCTTCATCATTAATCTTTAGTAAATATACCCCTTATGCCCCATAAACATGATATTGTTCACAATGTTGCCCAGAAAGGACGTACAAGTGTGCACGTAGTTAACGACCACCTCCCTCGTCGGGACATGTTCAATAGAGGGAGTCCTGGTTAATGACTGCCACACTGCAGCATGGTCATCCCTTTCCCCCTGCCGACGCGCCCTTTGCCCCCTGGGCATTGGCAGGTCTGTATGCACTTGCTAATGCCGTGACTCGTTCGGTGTGTATGGGGCTTTAGATTTAGCAGCTGGTGATGTACTAATGAAAATGAGGAGAACTCGAAGAAGATCGCCTTCAAACAATAATAAAAGAGAACTCACTTGCAGTAGGCCAAAAAACTGGATCAGTGTTCACTGGAAAAGGTTACGTTTTCTGATGATGGGTTTCTTTGTTACAGAAACATTTTTGTATGAAAGAGACCATAAAACATACCATAACAGATAATTACATTTTCAAAGCCTAGAAGCCTCATTGCTTTTGAGGGAACATATAGATGTGCGAATTTGGTTTTCTGCAAAGTGAATCCACACAAATTGTATATATGTGAGTAGACCCGAGCCCTGGCTCAGTATTTCCTGCCAGTCTCAGATACCAAAATAAAGCAAACTATTTCTGTGTTTTAAATTCAATAAAAAGATACTGTACCATTAGTGTCCAGGCACAGCATAACAGAGCAAGGTGGCGGACTGTGTATAAATAAAAGTGGAAGTGGGGACCAGGATCCCGCCCAGCACACAGTGCTCCAACTTAAAAACATGGATTGTTTTGACCAAGGATACTTCATGTCTAAAATATGAAATGTGTGGGTTCATTACTGTAAGTATGTGGAAAACATTTTACCAATACAGTAGTCAGTGAAAATAAGTTATTGTAGCATATGGGTGGTCATATTAAATCTTAATGGTATGGAAATCGGCTTACTTCTTAAAATAATGAAAAAAGAAACACTTCATAACCCCTTGTCCATTTAAGTGGACATTGTTAAAAAATGTATTGCTTAGGGGAGTTTCAATCCACGATTCTGACTGTCGGAACGTCTCGACAGTCAAAATCCTGGGCCATTTACATCTGATTAGACAGTTGGAATTCAAAGTTCCGAGTGTCGGAAAGTCTGTGAAATAGAACAAATCACAATGATTTGTGGATGAGCTACAATGCTTTCTATACTAAAAACCAATAGGACAAACCCATATTTTGGTGGGGGAGGGTTACTTAGGGCCTCATTCATCTACTTTCCCAGTGTCCTCAAAGGGGTGTACCAGAAAAATGCAATGGAGTCATAAAGGGTTAACACAGCATAAAAGCATGATTGGTCCCAATTAATTTGTACACCAGTACACTTAGATGATACAATTCACCATGAATGTGAAAGCTATAAAGTCATGTGACAACTTTAAATTATTTTCTAGTTACGATATTTGTTATTTGCACTGCATTTTAAATGGCTCTTTGCTGCCGTAATGCAGGTTAATATGCCTGGGGAAATTATACAGATTTTTCTATACATATTTACTCACTGGAGTTAAACAGATGAATGTGTGCAGGTCGTTTAATGACATGTTGTCCCCTTAGTTCTTCATAATTTTAGACCTCAGAAGCAGGAGCGCAGGGAAAATGTGTACACATTTGCAGCCATTCCCTGATGATGTAATGGCTTGCTAATACTTCCTTGGCAGTCACGTTTCGGAATTAATAATAAAGCACTCATGTCTACTGGAGACGTTTAGCTGCCTCATGCTAAGAGGGAAATTTGTTCCTTACCACCTTCCCCACAGGTGTCCATTCTGTTCTACTGCCTGACTTCTATACTTAGACATCGGATTGTGTCCTGTTAATGTTTTCAGCGTGGGTTTTTTGTTTCCCCGCACATTAGAAAGCATATTAACTGTTCACTTGGTAAGCAACAGCTACATCGTGCTTCACATTTCTCAACTATATGGGACGCATTTCTCCTTGTAGTTACTGCCCTGTAAGTACCTTGTATACTTGCACCATAGAAACTTCCTGCTATCTCAGCCAGGTAGAGGATGAGTTGTCGTGAAAAGTAATATTTGTATGTTTGCCCTGTCACTCCTTCTTTTCCCTTAGATTTTTTAAACAATCAATACATGCATTATATTAAAAACCTCCACAATGAATGAAAAATGCATTACTGAAAAAGGGAAGTGTTTAAACAGAATGTGTGGGACTGAAACCACAGAAGTTGGACTGAAGAGTAATTAACTTGTGAAGTAAAGTGACTGATGAATACAGTAGATAAATAAGTCTACCCAGAGCTAGAATTAGAGTGTGATCCTCTCACACTAGTAGATTATCTGCCGGAGTCCTGTGTCTTGGTCTGCCGCCATCTGTACTGTGCAATTCCTGTCTCTTCAATCCACCATTAATACTTTTGCTGGAGGCTGTAGGAGAAGTTTTGACATTTGAGCGCTGTAGACCTCTCCATGATTTAGTATAGAGTAAGTGGCTGGGCAGTGTCCATTCAGCACTTTCAGCATTACGCATGACAGGTGTTGGGATGTTGCACTGTGAGTTGTAGCTGTAGGACAAATATGTAAAAGGAGGAAATCCGAAACAGTATAATACTGTGTTTAGTATGGTTAATCAAGAATGATTGAAGTTAAAGGTGGGATTGAAGTGAAGAGGACAAAGAAAGTGTTGTTGAAAGACAAGTAATGAAGGGGTAAATTACATCACTGCAATAGTACACCAGCAGCTACCTGTATACCCTTAATCTAAACAATTACAGTATTTGTGGATTGCTGTAATTCCAGTATTTGTTCCATTGTAAAAACAATAGATTATAATGCACAAAGGGGCATATGTATTAAGCTTTAACAAGAGATAACTGCAAGGTTGATAAGGAGAGATAAACGTACAGCCAACCACCTCCTAACTGCCATGTTACAGGCTGTGTTTGAAAAAGTCAGTAAGGAGCTGATTGGCTGGACGTTTATCTCCCTTGCATTTATCTCTTGTTAAGGCTTAAAACAAATAAAGATAAACTGTATAATACCGATTTTAAAGATGCTAAAGCATCCGTTTTAATTAGTTGTTTTGTCTCGTGCTAAATTTATTTTTGTTATCCTCTCACAGGTTTGCAAAGATTAAGCTGAGTACATCAGATCCTATAATACCCTTTCGGGAGACAATAATCAGACCACCTAAAGTTGACATGGTGAACGAAGATATGGGAAAGCAACAAAAAGTGGCTGTTATACACCAGGTTAAGGAAGAGCAAAGTAAGTCCCAGGAGGGAGTTCAGATTGATCCAGATGGCCTGGTAACTGTAACCACGCCAAATAAGGTGGCGACACTTAGCGTCAGAGCCATGCCACTTCCTGAAGAGGTCACTCAGCTTCTGGAGAAAAACAGTGATTTAATTCGAACTATGGAACAAATTAACTTGGCTTTGAGTGAAGGTAGCAATACTATTACTGTCAATGAGACAGCCATCAGTCAGATTCAGGAATTGAAACACAATCTTGAACAACACTTACAGGGCAGAAGGTGGCGTAATGCTGTGGAACAAATCTGGTCATTCGGGCCCAGGCGTTACGGGCCAAACATTTTGGTAAATGGAATTGAAGGCTATGAAAGGTTTTCTGTCTGGCAGTGCCTTGATAAAGTATCCAAAACCAGTAAATATCGTAATATAGAGAACAGCATTGTTAGTGGGTTTCAGCTTGTGACTCTAGCTGGACCCATGTGCGAGGAACCAATGATGGGCGTTTGTTTCATAGTGGAGAGACTGGATGTGTCCAAGTCTGTGGTACTGGAAAGGCAAGACTCGGCAGAAAATGCTGCAGAAGTAGAGCAAGCTAAAACAAATACAACTGCTGAATCAAGTGATGATGTTTCAGAAGCAAAATACATTTTACAACACAGACAGGATGGAACAAAAGTTCCGGAGAAATCTAGCAAACGCAAAGGGGAATTGTTGCTTACAGATTGTTATGGACCATTTTCCGGGCAGTTAATTGCTACAATGAAGGAAGCTTGCCGCTCTGCTTTCCAAGTAAAGCCCCAGAGGCTGATGGCTGCAATGTATACCTGTGACATCATGGCCACTGCAGAAGTCTTGGGTGAGTAAAGATGATTTTATGGATTTTTTTTTTAGGGTTTTGTGTCACTATAGAATTAAAATGTTTAGCTCCCTTATAGTTAAATGGACATTTATAAATATGAAAATAACTAATGAAGCATTAAAGATGGCAGGTGGATTATTATTGGTGTATAAACAACTCGCCAGATCCCTGGCGGTAGTGTCCTCAGGGGAATGCTGTGGATTACGTCAGTTTGGGAAGACACTTGCCATTTCTATTGATGAAGGCAAATATATTTCTCTGATTGCTATTAGAAGGGCATTTATTAATCAAATAATGGAGAATTTTTGTGGGATGGGTCTTAACCATTTTTCACCATTGTATTTTCATCAAGTTTGTCTCTATTACCTCTCTAAATTGTGTTCCTGAATTAATGGCAATATGTGCACAACCCCATAGGTGATCTTACTTGTCTTTCTCATGCTGCATCTACATAATCTGTTTTCTTTTCTTCTTATACCACACGTTTCCAATATCTTCTAATTTTACCCATTATTTTATTTTATATCAATTAAATTATGAAAGCTTTATGTACTAGCGTTCTCTATTTCATCATACAATTTCCTTCCACTGCGTCTTAGTGTTTCTCCCTGTGTTACATCATGTCTCTTGTCTCAACCAGTGTCTTTTTAGGGTTGCGGATTATTACATAGACCGTGTCTATATAGATATATAGATAGTCAGTAGGTCTACCCCAAAAGGTCGACATGCAGTAGTTCAACAGGGTCAAAATGTTGACATGAAAAGGGTAGACCCATAAAAAGGTAGACACGAGTTTGTCTTTTTTTGTGTCAATAACGACAACTGTTGACATAGACCCTCAATTACTGTAACACGTACCCTCGCATGGCTCGCTACGCTTGCCACACTGTTATATTCTCCCTCTATGCTGACATGGATGGTGAAGTAAGAACAAGCCGCTTTAAAAAACCATGAAAAATCATGAAAACGTCATGTTGACATTTTGACCCTGTTGAACTTTTGTATGTTGACCTTCTGGGGTAGACCTACTGACTATCTAGACCAGGGGTGTCAAACTCGAATTCATCGGGGGCCGCATCAGCAGTTTGGTCACCCTCAAAGGGCCGGTCCCCCAAAAAGTACAAATGACAGAAAACTTGTACAAGGTGTACTTTAAAGCAGTATGAAACAAGACATGCATATAACAATAATGCGATAACAAAAATGGGCCATCAAACACAGAGCTATGCTGCAGAAATTTAATTCCACATCCAGTACTAATTATATTGAGGTGCAGGGTTCAGTGGTTGACAGGGACAGAAGGTACAGAGCTGCCTTAGGGATGCTAGAGGAGGTGACACCATTTTGGGAAAGACATTTTAATGTGGGCTAGCAAGATAGACACGCAGTGACTAGAGGAGAGCATGGCCTGGTGTGTAAATGTCACCCTCAGTGACAGAGATCCCCACGTACAGCGACCAGCCCGAGCTATACACTACTAACCTATTTCAGTCAGCCGCCTCGCACACACGGTTACCGCTACTACCAGCAGTCCAGCATGGATCGCCAGCTGCGTGACGTCCCAGTCCCATCAACCAACCCCACAGCTCCGGCGAGCGAGCGAGTGCGCATGGGGTGGGGGGTGGGTGAGAGGAGGTGGCCTAGGCAGGAGCTGGGACACACTGCCCCTGCGTGCTATCTCCTAACGCGGGCCACATGACGAGGTCTGGCGGGCCGGATTTGGCCCGCGGGCCTTGTGTTTGACACCCGTGATCTAGACACTGTAGATCTATCAACTAGAACCACTTTTTACTGGTATTTCCTTATAGTGTCCAATTGATATCCTCACATCTAATGAATGTTGCACTGCTTCTACTTCTCTTGTGTCTTTCCTTCTCGGAGGCCATTTTATTTTTTAGAATACTACTGTGTCTCTTTTCCTTCTATCTATCCCACTCTTGTGTTTATTCTTATCCGTTGTTTCTTATTCTCCTGTAAATTAGTTTTAACTCTTACAGTGTGGCTTATTTAGATGCTGCTCTCCATAGCGCTGCTTGATACTCGCTCTTAAAAATTCTCCCAACTTAGCGCAGATGTGGTCAAACTGGTCCTCAATATCTACCACCCGTTCATATTTTCCAGACCACCTAGCTGGTGCACAGGTATACTCATTACTAATGCACATGTGCTGCATTCATTCCAGTCTGATACATTCTACAATATCCACAGGTGTTCTGGAAAGCATGAACTGTTGGACGCGTTTCCTGAGTAAGGGACATGCCATAAAGATAGTTTTACAACTGCTTTAAATTTACTAAGTGTAATAGTCACATAATGTGGACTAAAGGCCCACACACATTGGGCGACTTTGAGCTGAAAGCCGCCCAGTGTGTACGGCCCAGCGATGAGGTGAGTGCTGCTGTGCGCTCCCGCATCACCGCTGGGAAAGCCGTTCATCTGCTGGTATTACTTTGAGGATGGCTTTGCATAGCGCAACACTACTTTTACACTATATTTTTTATTTATGAACAGTTATTTATATATATTGCACACATATTCCACAGCGCTTTACAGCAATTATTTGAACACTCACATTAGTCCCTGCCCCAGTGGAGCTTACACTCTATATGCCCTACCACATATACACACACAGACATTCTAGGGTTAATTTTTGTTGGGAGTCCGTTAACCTACCAGTATATTTTTGGATTGTGGGAGGAAACTGGAGTACCCTGAGGAAACCCACGCAGGCACAGGGAGACTATACAATCTCCGCACAGTTAGGCCAATGGTGGGAATCGAACCCATGACCTTAGTGCTGTGAGGCAGTAATGCTAACCATTACACCATCCACGGTGGTCTACGGTTGCCTACAATAATAAGCAAAGATTCTTAAGAATATCTGCTTCTGTTATTGATCAGGAAGACTGGTCACTTCTTGTGCCAAGACCCACCCCAAGAAAATTTCACTTTCCTGAACTTGTCTGCTCTGATCTTGCAAATCCCATCTTACCTAAAAAGTTTCTGAGCAAGATGTTGGTCATGTGTTTTATTTTCTGTCTGCTAGCTGGGTTTAACGTGTGTAGTCCGATGGTTTCAACAACCCTGCCTACATGCTGAAGGACAGCCACCTAAGTGTGACATAACAGAACAGAGGGTCTTTTGCTTGGAACAATTAGAAGCAACATGGAACCCTTCATATTGGTAGTTACCCTTTAAAAGTAATTTAACTTAATTTCTCATTTGTTGGGAGGTTATCATGATACTTAAGTAGCTTTAATGTAACTTAAATGCCTGGTGTCTTTCTCTGTAAATGGAATATGCAAAGATGCAGAGAAGTTTTGTAAGAACAAACTGAGTTTTCTTCTCTAATCTTAATTGAGCAAGAAGGAGATGTTTTGATGTTTCTCGTGAGCAAAAAAGTAAGTAATTCTGAGACATTTTACAGCCTGAAAATGTATTTTTTTTTCCCAACACTGAACTTCAAGGCCCAAGGCATATATTACAAATGTTCTTCATCAGCCTTCCTTTTAAACTCTTACTTCTAAAAGAACACTATCCGGCAGGCTCTGGGCTATCTTACCAGAGTTCACTTGTTGTATTGCAGACCTCAAAAAGTACATGTCATTACAAAAAGAAATCTTAACTTGAAATCTATAGGTTTTTTTTTTTTAATCTTCTATAATGAATTCAATAAAGACATATGCAGGTTCAAGTTGAAAAATGTCTGCTTAGTGTAATCTGGACAGCTTTGCTTTGGGAAAGGGGAATCAGAGATGTGTTTTCACGATTTGATATAAAATCTGCTAACCAGGGCATACACATGGAGAGATATGTGCTTACTTTCTAAACAATCCGAACATAACAAGAGTTGGAATCCCAGGCTGTTTACATTTTCCTAGGCAATAACTTGACAGTTGCAATTCAATGTTCTGACTGTTAAGTGTCGGAAAGTCAGAGGATTGGCAAAAACAGCCGTGGTTTGTCTAAAAACTAGAGATGTGCAGATTCGGATTTACCCGGATCTCAAAACAGGATCTTATTGGCTATTGGCTGTCACATGTTTTGACTCCAAATCATGTGACAGCTGGATAGCCAATAAGATCCAGTCTTGAGATCTGGGTAAATCCAAACCTGCACATCTCTACTAAAAACGGACGTTCCGACTTGGTTTAAAGTGCCTTTATTGTTGTTGAAAATGGTAGCACTGAAAAGGTAAGGGCCGCTATTTCCGCCGGCAGAAATAGCGGCCGGGATACAATACTCTCCTCTGTGTGTAATGCTCACTTCTCATTATTTTACTATTTGAAGTTTCGGATTCTGTATGTGATTCACTCCGCCTCCAGCACTTTTATGGATTGTATCCAGCTTCTATTCTAAAAAAGTTGTTAGAGAAAAGAAATTGGTCATATTGATTTCTGTTCATTGGTCGATGTGTTTGTTATTAGAGCTTCCTATGCCATGCACATCTTGCAGTTATTTGTATGGCATAGAATGGTTAATTAGGCTCAAATAATTATTTTTAACAAACTTCTGAGGTTCATCAATAACTTGTAAGCTAGACTTGTTTTCAAAGAGAAGTGAAGCAGGAGAGGATATATTACGAGAACAAAAGAAACTGAATACTACTTATTATACTAGAAGTGATTGATAAAGGCACATGCAGCATCTGTAATGTGGTTTATCACAACTCCGGTTTAAGTTTCACATGTTACTAGATTAAATGTGTGCAACATAATGATCAGTAAAAAATACAATTTCTTATAGTTCTACTTTTATGTCAAGCTGTATAAAGTGACCATAAGCACAATCTATATGTATAGGGAATTAGAGAACCACATGTAGTATCATAAAATAACATTAATGACATAAAGTACCATAGCACTTTAAGGCATGTTGTCCACTTGAGTTACATAGTACTGATTGCTGTTTAAGATCTATCTATGCTATTACATAAATAAGTGTGTAGGATTGATCATGTTCTAGTAATACCCCTGAAAGACGGTGTGGAAATGTTTGTGGATCCTTAAGGTAGAACCACGACAAACAGACATTATACTTCAATAGAATCAGTGGTTACAAAACTGTGTGCCGTGCACCCTCCGGTGCCTTAGAACACTTGCAGGGGTGCCCTGGGTTGGTGGTCCAGGACCAATTCAAATTATTTATGGCCAATGTAATGCACCAAATTAGTTCTGGTGGCTGCCAATCATAAAATGTGTATAAACAGAAGCAAATTGTGTCTGTCACCATATAATTGACCCTAAAGCCCACCATCCACTACGCAGACCTATCTGAAGGTACAAATTTCTTCAGATTTCCCTTGAACTCTCCAAGTTATCTGATCTGACCCTGGGCTTATTTTTAACTCTATTCCGTCAGATACATCTGGTCAATTCTGTGTTAAACCCCCGACAGCATTAGATCAGATGGATCTTTGGTGCAGCACGTAAGATTAATTGATCAGATTGATCTGAGACTCAGCCGCACATCTGATCTGAGGGAGCTCCGATATGGGGGAGATTCTCTAAGGTAAAAAAAGCGGTAAAAACCTGTTATCTGGGTTTTTACCGCATTTCGGGATGCTCTAAGCATCCCCCGACGGGTTACCGTGGCGGGGGGGCATCGCCAGAAAAATCCGGCGATGCCCCATAGAAGCCAATGGGCTTCTAACGTGAACCCGCCGCCGCCCCGCACGGACCCCCGCCGCCCCGCATCGCCCCCTCCCCCCTGACCTGTGTCCGGGCAGCACATATCTGTGCTGCCCGGACCTGTGACCTCCTCCCTGCACTGATCCTCTTCTGGGTGCAGGGAGGAGGAGAGCCTGGCGCAGCAGCAGCGCCAGGTGTAGGAGGGAGCCGCCGGGACCTGCTGGGACCCGGCGACTCTACCCGCAAAGGACAGCTCTTAACGCAAGAGCTGTCCTTTGCTATAATCGCATATGTTAGAACATATGCAATAATTATAATTGCTATGGGCTTCGAAGGGGGACTGAGAGTTTTAGAGAATCTCCCCCATGGTCTTTTTTCATCAGATCGGTCTATTGGATGCATCGGAATCTGACTAAATCTGACTAGTGGATTAGGATGAAAAATAAACACAATGTACTTAATTTAATATTTGTTTTAGAATTTGATAAAAATAAATGTTTGGTCTAGGGGGGCCTTTACAAAATGTTGATGCTGTAGGGCAGTGGTTGGGAACCTCAGGCCCAGGGGCCGTATGCGGCCGCCGTTGCCGGTCTGAGTGGCCATCCTACACACTCAGCGGCTTTGCCGGGATTCAAGTACAGGGGACTTTTTGTGAGAGGTCGGTAGTTCTTGTGAGATTCCTCTTAATCAAAAGCAATTGGAGACTGTCAGTCCTATTCAGGTGCAGCCGCCGGAGCGTGGGACGGCTGCAGCAGGACGATTTGTAAGAGAAATTTTTACATATGGCCCCCGAAGGATTTTTCCACCATACAATTGGCCCTTGGCCCAAAAAGGGGTTCGCCACCGCTGCTGTAGGATGCCGTGATTCAAAAACGTTTGGGAACTACTGGATGTAATGGTTTAAAATTATGCTTACTTCTGATTCGGTTTGGAAAAAGCTGGTTACACTTATCTCTGACTTTTCAGATCTGGTTTGGTAAACTTTTACTTTGCTAGAAAGGCATTTTTGATCAGAGATATGCACAACCTTTTAATTTTACATACATCGGGGGGAATTCAATCACCTGCGGTAAATTACGGTGGATGAAAAGGGAGGCTGCCACAAGCTTTAACTGCCTTGGTTATTCAGTTACACTCCCTTTTTCACCCGAGACCTTGTTTAACACCCAGCAAATAAACATGTTAACGGATGTTAGCACAGTTAACTGATCTTAACGGTGGTTGACAGGCATTAACACCCAAAATCTGTGAAAAGTTCACAGTTTTGTGTGTTAACAGGTTTTTGCACTCTTAAACCCACTAGTTATCAGGGATTTCTTTACGCCACTGTTCAAAACATAATACCTGATAAGTGCTTCTGGCGGGAGCTAATTGAGCAGCTATGGGATCAGTTAGCCCGGGATAAATTACCACAGCTAATTAAATTCCCCCATTTACAGACTAAAAATGGATAGTGGGGCTACGAGCGTACTAACTATAGTGGGCGCCCAACTAACATATAAGTACCAAACTACTTGATATATTGAATTCCAAGTTTCACCCTGCCTGACTTTTGTTTTTCATGGGAGTATCTGGTTTCCATGCTGCTAGCTACAACTCAGAGTATATTCCCTGTGAGCACGTGTGTTGGTGACCATTCCAGAGTAATGGATTGGATGTTTAACACTATTATTCTTTTACAGTTTCAGCTGAATTAACTCTTTTGGTGCCTGTTACCACTAGTCCGTGAAAGGGTTAAGCATATGATCTCCCTTGACATTACTAGCTTTCAGCTTTATTGCCTACAAGCATATATTACAGCAAGTAGTGCAAGCAACTGACTGCAGACCACAGAATGTCCAACATTGTATTCAGAGAACTGTACTGTATTGAGCTGTACAAGGTAGTTCGGTGGTAAACATATGATTCTGATTTATCGTTGCAGAGCAGAAAAAAAATCACTGACCTATTGATGTCAAGAATTCTTATGTGACTCTGCAGTTTACAATGAACTCCATATGTACAGACTTAAGGCCTTTACCTTCATGCCTAGCACAGCATTTCACTGATCAAGAACCTGTCTATTATACATGTGCAGATTTTCATCGGTTTCCTTGATGATCAAGAAGCTGATTGCAAATTAAGATACAGTACTGTATCCATTTTAGCATCAGTGTCTTGTTTTGATTAGAGTGTATATGTCACCTACACACAGTTGTGGAGCAGCTACTTTGAAATGCTTAATAAATAATAAATATGAAGTTTAACTATTCACCTACAACATCAATGAGACGCTGGGTGAAATTTAATAGGATGAGAGATTCAGAAAGTGAGAGATTTGGTAAGAAACCTTCAGTTATTTTAAAGCGGCAATCATTTACACTTCAAAATCAAACTGGTCTTGAAGTGTAAATGATTGCCTCTTTAAAAAAAACCTGAAGGTTTCTTACCAAATCTCTCACTTTCTGAATCTCTCATCCTATTAAATTTCACCCATGATGTGTGAAGTACCTCATATCTCAGTGATATGTTATTACAGGTCGAGTATCCCGTATCCGAGTATCCGTTATCCGAATTATTCCGAAATACGGACATTCCAGAAAGTGAAAAAAATTTTTTTTTTTGCTAAAAACTCACTGGGGACATTTGTAACAGCATCACTGGGGACATGATATGTAACTGGCACTATATATGTGCAAGACAATGATTGCTTGGCATTCAAATTCAGTGCTGAGATAGTACACACATTTTGTTTCACGTTTTGAAACCTTGTTTTTTGAACAATTAAAATATATTTGTGTGTATTTTATTTGGTAATAAAATATATTTGTGTGTATATTATGTGTTTATACAGCATAAATGCAAGATACTTCAAAATACATCATTGAAATATTAAAATATTCCGAAATACGGAATAATCCGTTATCCAAAATTCTCCTGGTCCCGAGCATTTTGGATACGGGATACTCAACCTGTACTGAGATATTAGGTACTTGACTTACTAGGCAATGTGCCCACATAGGTCTATGTATCAGTTTTTGTTTTACATTTGCAGTGTAGACGCCAGATAGATCTGTAAATAATCCTATGTGTTTGCTAGACGGTTTTACTTATGATAAGATATCTCCCCCAACAAAGGACGTTCTATGCAGATCAAAGGACTCTGTAAAATGTGCGCACAGCCTGTTTTCATTAATATTTTCCAACATTCTCCTGATTTCCTTTGCTTCGTCACTAAATTCTTAGCCTGCAAAAAATAATTCTGCCCTCTCTCCAGAAAGCCTAGCATATATACCTATATAGAATAATATCTAGAAAAATGTGACCATGATAGTTCTGTATTATTCAAGTGTTGTGCAGTGGGTTTGTTTGTTCACACCAGGCTTGCCAAATAAGTCATTGTGTTTCCACATACTGGTTGAAAGCGTTGATCTGACCAAGATTTTTTTTTTGTTATTTTCTGAACGTTTTCACAGGTCGTGTGTATGGCGTCTTGTCGAAAAGAGAAGGTCGCGTTCTTTTGGAGGAGATGAAAGAAGGAACAGACATGTTCATTATCAAGGCAGTGTTGCCTGTGGCCGAAAGCTTTGGCTTTGCTGATGAAATAAGAAAAAGGACAAGTGGCCTGGCCAGCCCTCAGCTGGTGTTCAGTCACTGGGAGGTAAACAAATTATTCCTCCTGAATAATCACCATATTAATCAAGACTATAGATTCAAGCTCAGCAGATGGGTACCCCTCTTTAATTCATTTAATATAAATATTTCATGTGCCTTGCTTGCTATATACACGGAGAGGAAAATACGACCGTTTCACATTTAGCAAGAATATTTGCATGTGTCTGCTGCGGGAATACACGTTCTGAAAGAATATTTATCCTCTTGACACTCCAGGTTTTTTTCCCCTCATCCCAGTAATGTAGCCAATACAGTATAGACATCTTCCTCTTATAGCAGGAATTCCCAACCTCAAGGCACACTAACAGTGCAGGTTTTAGTGATATCCAGGCTTGAGCACAGGTGACTTAATTAGCACCTGAGTGATTCTGATTAAACCATCTGTGTTGAAGCTGGATGTCACTAAAGCTGCATACACACCATACTATTTTTTTTGACCAATTTCGTTAATTTTGGCCCTTCTGAACAATATTTGTCAAAATATCTTTCAATGTGCGTTTGACGGATGATGATGCGCATACCCGCCAGTTGTTCATCAAGGTTGTTCATCAACCGTGCATGCAGCTCAATTTGGATATCTTTCACCTTTCGTCAACATCTTTTGTCCAGGACACTGGGTTCAAGGGAATTGGTCATCAGTGTCTTCCAGTGTACACACTGAAAGATATTTTGACCAATATCGTTCAGAAGGGCCAAAATGAACGAAATTTATCAAAAAATTGTAGAGTGCAAATGCACCTTAAAACCTGCACTGTTGGTGTGCCTTGAGGACTGTGGTTGGGAATGCCTGTCTTATAGAAATAATTCTCCTCAAGTCGAGCTTACAATATTTGTTTTCTTATGGAACTCTATTCAGTGTGTGTTTTGGAGTAGTTGTAGTCTTGTATCCCATAGAAATGTAAGAATTCTCATCTTGATTTTACTTATGTTACATTTTTTTTATCCATTGTTAGACATATTTATTTATTTACAGTTTTTTCTATATCGCAGCAGATTCTGTTGTCCACAGATATCATGTACTTTATATAATCGAACATACTTATTTTTAAATGATTCCACTTTTAAAAAGCTAATCTAGTAGGCACGTGCCCAGTTTTGTTTTGCGTTCATTAAGATAACAGCTGATCCTGCCTAGCAGGCACACCCTGCTCCCATGCCAGATGTTCGGTGTCTGTCTGGGGCATTTGAGGATTTCAGAAGTGAGAAAACATTGAGATGTTAGGACACATTAGCGCACGGTGGCAGCGCTGAGAGACTTGGAAAAGGCTGAATGCTAAAAAAAAAACGCATGACAACCAAATTAGATAAAATGTTTGGTTTGATGTACTGATTCCCAGCGTATTCCAGGTATAACTGTGCCTTTCATCAACCTTATGTTTAAAGAAACACTTGTTATTTAGATCCCATTAATTCTTTCTAAACTCATTGCATTGTGGATGCCTCACTTTTAATCACATCCGCATAGTTTTATCTTTTAAGCGCTATATATTGACCAAGGCCAAAAATCGTTATGGGTGGTTATGAGGATGCCACGAAAAGTGCAGGATGTTGTGTATGCCAACTAATCCCTGCAGGGTGAAATTAATTTCCAGTATTACCCTATGCCCAATATAGTCTGCACCCCCAAAATTATATTCACTATTGAGATGCAATCAATATTTTTCATAGAGGCCATTTATCTCCATTGTCTATGATTCCATACAGCATTAGTTTATACCACAGTTGACATCTAACCTGGACTATAGGTCAAGCACAGCAGTGACAAGTCATGGGGTGTTATGGAAGGAATTACATCTGGAACCCAGCAACCAGAATTCTAAAAAGCCCTGAGTAATGACAATTAGGCCAATGACAATGTTGAGCCACCTCCTACAACAGCACATCATAGATTGGATTTATAATATAGGGTCAAAATATAAGGTGTGCCCAAATGAAAAGGAGACTTTTGATGTAGCAGCGTTGTATCTAATCGCAGTGGGTTAATGTGTTTGCCGATAGATAGCGTCTTTCCCAGTTGCGGATGTGTAGTGAACGGCTTCGCCTCAGTTCCTTCATTCCTGGACAGTTGTTTTGCTCCGGTCAAATGCATGATGGATTCCTCCAGATTAGTGCAGAGCATTTATCCCATTTCTTTGCGCAGATGGGGAGCATGCTTCAAAAATGTATCATAGGATGAAGGCGGTGTACGGAGAGCAGTGTCTTGCACGGTGCACCATATTCCGATGGTGTCAACGTTATGAGGCAGGACGTGAAAGCATCAAGGACTGCCAGGCAGGTGCTCGTTGTCAAAAACCCTGCTACGATTTTGGCTGTGTATCTCCCCATGTGACTCCCATATTTTCGGCCCATTTAAAAAGATCACTGAAAGGTCAACGGTTCACCTGTGACAAGGAAGTGCTGGACACCATACTGTATGTGTCAGCAACCAAGGAGTTTCTACACTGAAGCCACCCACTGCCTTCCTATGCACTGGATTCAGTGCATCAATGCCGATGGCAAATGTGTAGTTGTAATGTTACATCCATTGCAGGGTAGGGCAGGTGAGGCACAGCCTTTCCAGTCATACTAACATAAACACCACAGTTTTTATTTTATAAAGTATGTCAAAAATACAAAGTCAAATAATAAAAAAAAATACTTATTTTTATAGTCAAAACTCTGGAGTAAAAAGTCTATGGCAGGTGAGGCAGTGCCTCACCTGGCTATCTGTTCTGCACATATCTTCTCAAAACTCAGTGAATCTCCATCAGTATATACTGCTGCACATGTGTAAAATGCTGGCATGTACCCCATGGCTCATATATTGTGTGCAAATCGGACTCTGGTACTTGCCAGCACTCCTCAGCCATTTACCTCCCCGCACGTACCGAAATCTTTCATTAAAATATACAGTACTTTACATACAACCGTAGTCTCCTTTTCATTTGGGCACATACTTATACTTGTGTCTTAGACTACTTTACAATTTTATTTTCAAGTTTGCAAAGTGTGATTGTCTGTAAAGTACAGCTGAACACTGTAATATTGTTCTACTAGCAGGCAGATTGGGTCTGATACAGTACATGGCACAGTTGTAATCTTTATCATTCTAAAACAATCTTTGCTTCAGTCCGTCAGAAATATTTATAGCGCTAGAGGTTACCACTCCTCCCACTGTTTGGTGGGTTTTTGTAATATATTTATATTAAAATGGATCACATCTGACATTTCAGTCAAGTCATTAAACTTGTGCGTGACACTTGACATTTCAAAGACTAATATATTTTCTTAATAAAATGTTTCATATTGTGTTTGCCAAAATGTAGCCTAGGAAGCATTTGTCGTATTGAAGTATAGCATTATATTTTCTATGTGCTAAAGAAAGAGCCTTTATTTGTAGCAGACCAGGAAACTGTAACATGCCTTTGAAAAACCGTGTGCCTGTATTACATCAGTCTCACTTATAAAAGGGATAAAAAAAAATCAAAACTATAGTGCGATTATAAAGGATATCGTTTGGCTATGTCCCTGTGCAGCCGTAACATTAAGCAACTGTTCGCTGTGTACTAGTGATAACAAATTCTATACAACGGAAATTCATTTTATTTATCATCCGAATTATAATAGAAATTCATCCATGATTTTCTTTTGTGTGTTATCCCTGAAAACCAAGTCTTTGAAACTAATGAATAACAGACACAGGCATGTGCCAGTCTCACGCACCATTTTGTAATATAATCAAGGATCGGGATTAAACTGGGTGAAAAAGTCTGTTTCAGTTATAGTATAGTCAAGTCTTGGTTTTTGTTTATATACAGCGTACATGATATCAGTTACAGCTTTTAGAGGATTTTATTTATCCTGTATGGTTTTTTGATGATTTACAGATATCGGTTTGGTTGCAGAATAAAATAATAGGCAACCAAAATACCAGGTTTGAAACTTTTATAAGGCATCACAGACCATTGTATTAGATATGCAAGGTGCCCACACACGGTAAGTTTGTTTAAATAATATGGCCGCTTCCAACCGATCAAAGTGGCCAATCGTTTAAAAACTTACTGCATGATCACAAACCAATGTGGGTGACCACGGGCCTGCTGATCCCTTTAGCAGGATGAAAGATAAACGACCCATTGTGCAGGATTTGGTCACATCGTTCCCTCTGTATGTGTGATGAACAATATGACAATGATGTGGTGTATGATTTGCATTTGTGTTAAACAGCCCATCTAACCCTCTAATAGTTACTCAGTTGATCTGTGTGTGGGCATGATCAGTGATGGTCTGGATTTCAGGGAAAAATGGATAGACATTGGATTGGACACAATATCTATCAGTGTGTCTGCACCTTAAGAGATTTCTTGGCCTCATAGTAATGGTATGTAAAGGCCTTCGTATATCTAAAAATAGACAATTTCGCCCCAACACTGTCTACTAAAGCCTCCTTTGCTGATTAGTATGTAGCTGCTATTACAGTAACCAATAAGAAGCGGCACACATTATTATAGTTACTATGACTGTAACTATATCTTGTTACTAGAGGGATCTTCAGTTAGCAGAAGGGGCAGAGAGTCCACCTAGGGCAGTGGTCCTCAAACTGTTTTGCTGTGGGACCCCTTCAGACAATAAAAATAATGACCGGTCCCAAGCAAGTAACTGCAGAAGGTCATCACATCACGTCTGTAGTCAGCAGACAGCATATACATGGCAGCATTGTGGAGGCACAAAATTATGTGAGCAGTTGAAAATAACAGACAACTCAACAGATCTATTAGACTCCTTGAATCAATGTCTGAGATTAGAAAAATCATCAGCCTGATGGTCAGCAACATGAAGAGTCGCGACCCCATGCTGAGAAGGTAGGGACCCACAGTTTGAGAACCGCTGACCTAGGGATTTGACAAGGGTTGCTTGCCTTCCAAGCTGCATAACCCATCTCAGGGTCACTCCTTGCTATTATATTAGTTCCTTCCCCTATATCAGTTGCTCCCACACACTGTTATCAAGGACCCCTAACAATTCATGATTTCCCTGTCACCTGACAGGTGTGTGAGCAACTGTTACATTCTAAAAATCCACAGATGACCTGGAAAACCTGACGTGTGGGGTCCTTGAGAACCGAGTTTGAGAACCACACTGATCTATTTGATACTATAGAACAGTGTATTATAGTACACAACGCTAAAGTCCAAAACTATATTTATAGTGTATCCCAAGTATACAATGAGTCTATTGTATATGCACATATACTGTATAAGCTCTGAAATCTTATAGTGAAATTATTTTGTACGGTTTTCCACAGTTCTTTCAGTTAGTTGGTGCACTTGTTTGGTTGACCTCTGTAGAGTAGATAGAAACTTGCTTGTCATCATCTTTTATCTCTGCAATTGCTATTGCAAACTCTTCATTTAGGTTCATTGTCATTATGTCGGATGGAGTTTGTGATATGCAGGTCAGCCAATAGAGTCTGCAGGTACAGCTTCAAAGACCCAGTGGTTTTAGCAACGCCAGTAAATACCTATTTGGAGTGGTGTTTTTCAGGTATTCTGTGAAACAACCATATAGGGTAGTCTCTGCATATAATACGGTTATGTCCTTGACCACAGCCTGTGGCCTGTTACATACATTTGTGCTACAGAGCTCATTACAGGAATTATAGTTTATTTATGGTTCGGGAAATTAGACAAGAAAGTACGAGTGCGGAACAGATGTTTAGGCCAGTCACACCAACAGATGGAGTGTAAGAAGGAATGCACAGCCAATCAGCGAATCTATGATGTGTTCTGAACTTTTAATGAGCTGAAGAGAAATAATAAATACTGATAGAACCTAAACTTTGCATTTACTTAGTAAAATGATTCGTTTTAGTGTTTTTGCCTTAGAATTTTCTTTAAAGAAATGAACAACAATGTTAAGGCTTTTATCCTAGCAGTCGTTACCACATCCTGCTGCAGCCCCCTTGTATAACATACAGTGTGTCCAGCTACCCAACCTGCATGAAAAACCCCGGGAGTAGCAAGAAAGGAGCTTGTGTTCTTGGAAGATTGCAAGGCATATGCATATCAGGAGTTTGCCTTTTCATTGAGAACGCCATGTGGAAATAATTAACTATATGTAAGTGTGAAGACCTCATTGACACTGCTATTTACCACTATTACTGAAATGTGAGCCCTTTAAAGGGAGAAAAACATACCATATTTCTAAGTAGGATTTATTATTTTATGAATGTTCAGTGAAACACATGGACATAAGCTATTCAGCACACAGCCTAATTTCTTTATATTTATTGACCTAGTGGGAACCGCCATATTGATTTTTTGAATAGGTCAAATAGAATTTTGTCCATAGAATACTGCATTCTGCCAAGCTTAGCAAGCAAATGGTAGAACTTTGGATTACATGCTTGTTTTCTTATTAATGCAATGATTACTTTCAGAAGGGGTTTACTCTAAGGTTATATTAATAATACACACAGAAATATATATTATGTTACCCATGGCACTGAACACAGGCGTTGTTGTTTACTTTAGTTTTAGTTGGGAAAAAAATGGTAATAATAATAAAACAAAACAAGAATATAGTGAGGGAAAAAAAGTGAAGGCACATTACACATACAGTCAATGAGATGGACTATCAGTACATGTAAATAGTTCTGGTATATTAAATCTAGAATGTGTAGGTCTACAGTCAAAAGGTCGACCAATATTGGTCGACATGGTCAAAAAGTCAAAATTCAGAAGGTTGACACGAGTTTTTCATGGTTTTTTTTGGTGTCTGTGTCTACATTGGTCTGCATGGACACCGTTAAAGTATACCGCATCCCCTCACCTGGCTCATTTCGGGCATGGTGCCTCGATGCGCTCGGCACACTATTATAATCTAACTCTGTGAACACATGGATGGTAAAGTATGAACAAGTCTTTTTTCTTTAACAAATCATGAAAAACTCATATCAACCTTTTTCATGTAGACCTATTTACCATGTCGACATTTGACTTTTGGCCATGTTGGCCTTTTGACGGTCAACCAATAGTCGTTGACCTACACACTGTAGATCTAATGACTGCCTACCCATGTAAATACATGTAAATTAGTACATGCAACTCATTTAATAATAGTAGATATGGAATAAGGGCAGGGTAACATTTTCACGTGAAAGTGGGGATGAACGTCTGGCTAGGAAGATTAGCCTTGCAGCTGCATTCATGATGGACTGAAGTGGTGAGAGTCTGTATTGGGGAAGGCCAACAATGAGACTATTGCAATAATCAATGCAGGAGATGATGAGGTCAAAGCATGAAATCTGTTCAACACCTTATCACCATTAAGGACGAGATCAGTCATACCCTCGTGTGCTACTGCACAACCAAAACTCTGTATATCATTTGTGAAACCGTTCTGTCGTTTGTGAGACAAGAGTTTTTGACATACTTAGAGATACACCAGATTTTAATTCTGCTGTGACGGGATCTATATTCTGCATCAAATCTTTTATTCTGATGCAGAGATCCATCAAATCATATGGGAGAGTACATGAGAGGTGATTTAAGTCATTGCAGAAATACAGCAAACAGTTCATCTTTTTCTGCATGATCTCTCTGATATCCCAGATCCGGCATGTCATATTTCATGTCAATCATTGCAGAGTTTATTTTTGTGGGAATATTGTTCTTAACCCCTTACCGACGCAGCATGTTTTTGCCTTCCTGACAGAGCCCTTTTTTTCAAATCTGACATGTATCACTTAAGTGGGGATAACTTTTTTTTGCTTTTACTTATCCCAGTGATTTTGAGATTGTTTTCTCGTGACACATTGTACTTTAAATTAGTGGTAAATTTTGGTCGATACAGTTTTTTTTTTTTTGTGAAAAATACCAAAATGTCGTAAAAAAATTGTACATTTTGCTATTTGCAAAATGTAAAATTTTCTGCTTGTGAGACAAATAATCATACCACTCAAAATAGTTAATAACTAACATAGACCATATCTAAACTTTATTTTTAAATCATTATTTCAACCTCCTTTATTTTTTTTTGACACTAGGGGGCAGCAGAGTCTAAATTTTACACATCAGACAGTAAACGCTGCTTTTGGCTGTTCACGTTTAAACAGCCAATCGCAGCGATCACCCATGGCAATGAGGTAAGATGTCTGCTGTCAGGGACAGCAGACATCGTCCCTCTGTCACCGCGTCTCTAGACGCGGTGGCACTTTGAAGTCATGACGTACATTTACGTCATGTGTCGGGAAGTACATCCCGACCATGACGTAAATGTACGTCAAATGTCGGGAAGGGGTTAAAGTTATCCAGTTACTATCTGTGAATGGTAATGGAATCATTAACCAAGAAAAATATTTTTGGAAGTCTTTGGTTTATTGGAGCCATTGTAGAGTAAACAAGGGCACCAGTAGTAGACAAGAAATGGTGCATGTTATGTAGTTATAATTATACCTAAATGTGTCAAGGCAAGTGGTGGGGCAGAAGCTTAGTAAAACAAAAACATTGAGATGGTCTTTACGTCCATATAATTCTCTGGGAAACACCTGAAGGGTCCAGTAATCACCGAAGCACACAGGCAAAAACCACAGGTGCATAAAGCTAAAACCGTATATGAACAAAACCACACATAATCAAGGCCACTAGGTTAGGAGAGCCAGGACTGGAACTTGTCTTCAGCAGCTCCTAAAGAGACATCCGCATTCCAAACAGAATTAGGAAGGCAGGATCTGTGATACAGCAACCAGAGAGATGTGGGATTCCATCACCAGGAGCCACTCAGCAGATGCCACTCCCATTGGGAGTACTGTAGCAGAGAAGGGTCATAGCTGGTGGCATGTAATGGGGAATGCCATTTTGGAGCTGAGTGGAAAAGCTCTGTGGGTTGCCCAGTTTAGCATGCAGTAATTAAAATACAGGTCAGGTCTCCCTTATCTGTGTATTCCAAAAACCAAAATACTGTATTCCGAAAACCACCCCCCGCCCATTTTTTACATACTTACCTCTTCCCCCAGTGTTTACTGCGGCCTTTAGGATACTCTTCAGTGGCATCTCCGGTCCCAGGGGTGCATTGCGCGAGTACGCATGGCTGGCTGATACAGCCAGATGATACATGTATGTCTTGCGGCCCAGAATATACATGGCTATTCACCTCTCCTGTGTTTGTGTTTCCCCTGTAGGAATCAGCAATATCTGCAATTGTCTCACCAGCCACATACTATTGGCTAGCAGTTGGAATTGTGCAAAGAATTTATAGTTAAACAAATTTGTATTTCAGGATCGAACTTCAAACCAAGAAAATTCTTCTTTAAAGTGTCAGGCAAGCAGATAACCAGATATTGTGATTCTGCCCTGCATTGCATTCCTTTTAATGTGACTGTCACACTCCATACATTGGGAATATTCCTATATATAATTAGTGCTTTTTATGTTTCCCAAACCAGATGGGTGGAAAACCTGGATTACGGTTCTAAAAACAAAGAAAATCTACAGGAAACATAAAAGGACAGCTTTGCCAAAGTGATATACAATTCTCACATAATTATTTCCAAAGTAGCTGCCTTTTTCTTTGTGCATCGGTGATAAAAGACTAGCATTCAAATGTACAAATACTGAATGTGTGTTTCCAGAGGTGCACACCAAAAGCCCCTATCGGATCGCTAAGAACATACAGTTCTTTTCATGTCCCGCTAAATATCTACAAACGCAGAATTCCTTTGTAAAGGAACCTTTAATTGCTTCAAAAATAACGTTCTGCAAAGAAAAGAATAAAACATCCTGAGAAATAGGGCCATTATACCTTCATTTATTTGAATCAAGTGACAAACGTTACTCGAGAAGACATTACCTTCCTAAAAAGCAAAAAACAATCTGAACAGCTTGATCGATTAGGGTGTAATGCAATGAAAAGCAATGGGCAGGAGTTACTGGTGTTCAGAGGGTTATCTCAGTAATTTGTGGACACCAACATCTCTGATTTTACTTTCCATCTCATACAAGTGTGCAGGAAAATCTGCAATGTTCCTCTGGTAAGGAAAATGTAGAGGACAAAAAAAAACCCCAGAAAACCAGCAGTGCTAAACAAGGAATAAAATCATATATTTATAAATAATATAATGAGATTGGATCTTCTTTACAGTACTGTATTTAATAAAGTTTAACATAAAACAATACAGAATAAGAAAACACGATGGTATAATGAATACAATAAATGTCACCCAAAAATTGGTAAATGTTCCCGGAGATTCCGTTACTATAAATCCCCCTAAGCAAATGAGGGAATGAATGTTTACCGCCCTGGATTGAGTTGGTAGTGTTCTCTTCTGTCCGTGTGGTCGCCCAAAGCTGGTAATAGTAACTGTATACCTGAGATAATTGGAGGAAATAACATGCAGACGAATTGGCAACTTATTATTTTTCCCCAGAATAGGGTAGGTATCCAGGAGTTAGATGATATAGAATCCAAAGAATCCCCAGTAGTGCCAGTTACAGATGTCCCCAGTAGGTTTGTAGCAAAAAATGTAAACTAAAAGTACATTTCGGAGACTATGGTTTTCGGAATAATTTGGGTAACGGATATTTGGATAAGGGATACTCAACCTAAATTTGTCCACGGTGAGATTTGGTGCTCGATTTTTGACTATATGGTCAAAATCAAATCAAATGGACATCGAACGGTTTTCAGCCTTATTCAATGCCGATTCGATCCCAATGTGCACTCCCATTTAGTGCGAAATAAGCGGGGCCCAGAACAGGACAAGGTCACGACAGTCGTGACCCGACATTTAATAACCCCCTATGTGTTATTTGTTTTGCATACTTTTTGTTCTGGTTATTTGGCTGCAGTTTTGGAATTTCATGTCAGCTGCCTCATATATCAGTTTGCTTATTCTGATAGCAATTATCTTATCTATACGGCTCTACTTTTTCTTATTCAGCAGTTTTTTGGGGTCATTAAAGTCACCATTTCTTCTATTACTTTCCAGGAACATACAAAGGTTTATTGTGATTGTGCCCGCTGCCTGAACACAGACACAAATCAGACAGCGCTGTGATTATAAATGGTTAAAGAACGTGGAAGTGTCTGGGGAATGTTTGCAGTAGTAGACATGGGCTGGTGCATTACCTAGGCTTGTGCTGTATCATGTATCAGCAGCAGATGCATTGTGACAGATTTCCCATTGCAAGAGCCTGGTGTTTTCACTCAGCAGGAAAAAGATTTGGATAGATGTTTACTTACTGCTAAGATTCACTCCATCTGTCCTACACTTAATGGTACCTGTCTGTCTACAGAGACTTGGGGGCTCCTCGCCAAGTTCCTAATTTAGCTCTGGGTAATTTGTCATTTTATGCTTTATATCACAGCCCTGTGTTTGAACACACAGATAAGGCTGAAAAGCTTTCCTCATCAATCAATCCCACTTATAAAAAGGAAGAAAAGGGAGAAGCATTGATTGCTCATTTAGCTGCTTTTTTGGTAATTTGCCATTGGCGCTGGTTCTCATGAGATGTTCACTGTATGCAAAACTAAGCATTCATCTCCTCCATTATTCTGTAGATGCTCCTCAGGAGTGTACATGCTCTATACACACAAAGCATCAGACTCATGCAGTAGCTCTTACTCTGCGGTTATACATCCACTGTGTTTTATATAGCCAAGGCAGCATGCTGCATAATTACATAATGTATGTTTATTGTGCACCTAATGTAACCACAGAGCGCGCACTGTGCAATTGGAGAACATTTCATCTGCCCTCATTACATCACTCTGAATCTTTATTTCAACACTATGTGACACTTATGTATGGATGATAGAGTAAAGTGGCTGTACATTATATTTTTTATAATAGATGGCTTGTTGTGATGGCATGTTTTATAAAACTTGTATTGCGTTGCCTCAACCAAATTTCTTATGTGGAAAATGGTGGTAGTAAAGCACAGAGCTGTCTCCGAAATTAAGTACTGTAGTTACATTGCGAAAGAAAATGGCAGATTGTGGCATACAGTACAGTGGGGCAGATGTATTAAGCCTTAAATGAGAGAAACGCATGGGTAATAAAAAGTGCTAATAATCTTCTAGCCAATCAACTCCTGTCATTTTTCAAACACAGCCTATAAAATGTCCGTTAGGAACTGATTGGTTGGACGTTTATCACCCTTGCATTTATCTCTTTTTAAGGCTTAATATATCTGTCCCAAAGTATCTAATTTGTCAACCACTTCCCCTTAGTCTGTAACTGTCATTAACATAAAATTGAGCAGAGTGATCCCAGGCTATGAGTAGAGGATAACATGTTTTCTATACAGCAGGCCCACTTTAGATTTTGAATATCATCGTGCCTACAATATCTGTAGCTTTAATAAAGTAACATATAAATGAGTAGCCCAGTGGTTCCCAAACTGTGTGCCGTGGCACCCTGGGGTGCCTTGGAAGACTTGCAGGGGTGCCCTGAGTTGGTACTCCATGTCCATTAATCATTATTTATGACTAATGTAATAGGAAAAATGTGAACAAACAGAAGTGAATCCTAGGGATGAGATATAAACACAATATACTTAAGTGATTTTTTTATTTTATTTTATAAAGGAGAAAAGTTTTTTAAGGGGTGCCATGAAAAAATTCTGATACTCAGGGGTGCCTTGATTCAAAAAAGTTTGGGAACCACTGGAGTAGCCTTTTGTACCAAATAAGATCTGTATTGTTTTATCCCTGTAGGACAACAATAGGAAATCAGATGTAAGAGACATCCGTTTAATGTATGTTAGTAAGGCCTGACATAGCCATTAATAAAAAAAAAAAAAAAGTAGCCCTAGATCGTTGCTTAGAGGGATCCAATATGTAACATTTTAGCAATATTCTGCAGAGGTATGAAGAAACTTAATACATATTTGTGTAGCAATTTTATTGAATGAGGTGTAGATATAAATGGTGATCCAGCCTATCCCCTTCTCCCATGTGTTTGAAAAATGACAATAGCTGATTGACTGGATCACCATTTATCATTGTAACATGGGATAACAAAAATATTACTTGGTGATAAATTTGCCCCTGGGTTCCTACAGTGTACCTGAGCACTTAACCTTTCTCTGTAGTCTAGTCCAGGGTTGCCTACCCTCCCGGAATATCCGGGAGGGTCCCGAAAATCGGGTCACCCTCCCGGTGAGCTTCGTTGGTTGGATTCAATCTTAGCCATCCTTTGACATCAAGGATTTCCTCGGAGCATTGAATAAGGCTAGCGGCCGGCGCAAGGCTTAAACGGCAAGGGCTGCATTGAATTTGGGCCATTATGTAGTGTCAGCATTCATGTAGTTGGATTGTTATTAGGTAGATTGTGCTAGACTTGTTCCTGAAATGTAATTCCCCAAACTGTGCCCTGTGTGAAAGCTGTAATGCTCGTAGATTCTAAGCTTCATACAGTACCTCCGCTGGACATGCGGAACCAGCAGCCCAGTCTGTCTACTAGATATTTAAAACTCTCTTGTTTCTATTTAGAAAGCCTCCGATAACTAGACAGGCTCTTCTGGTGTTTTGTTCAATCACAGATGTAATGAACAAAGAAAGCCAGAGCCCACCTAGAATACCGGGGTCTCAAAGAGGCCTTTAACCATGATGTGGGTGTTACCAATGCTACCATGTATTGCTGCATCATTGGTTCTTCCAGGACCTGCTTTGTGTGATTAGGATCATAGTCCATCGTATACGATCCCATTCACTGCCTCTAGATACAATGCATCCTAGTGACAGAAATTACTATCTCCGGATCTGATACGATGCGCACGGGACTGTGCATCGGGTCAGAATCTGAACAAAATGATATACAATATGACTCTCTTTGCACAATTTATCGGCCCGATGGATCAAAATCATGTTGAAAAGGGCCATAGCGTACTAGTGTATGGGAGCCTTAAGAGAAGGGATTAGTTCTGTCCGAGCCTTCTGTTACATCAGACACTGGAAAGGCCAGTCCTAGCATGCAGAATTCATCAGCGACAGAGAAATGTATGGAAAAGTGATGATTCTACCATTCTCTTTTTCCTTATATCTGACTAGAGGGTAATTGTACACACTGACATATATATGTACATGGTAGGGATAAGAGCTAACCGTTAAGGATCACATCAGAAAATAGATTTATTACAATAATAAGGGTGCTGCCATGGGTATCACAGACCTACTAGAATCATTGTGAATTAGAATTTGGATTCTCCTCAACCATGCGGTGGATTAAAGAGGAGATTTGACAATGATGCAATAGGTTAGCATTGTATATTAATAGGACTAATAGAAATAATAATTGCTTAATTTATTTTAAATGTTAAAACATGAAAACGGAATTAAACTTCTGGATTTAAAAATAAATCAAATCATGTGTGTATAAAATAAACATCTTAATTTTGTTTTCCTTTTGCCTATATGCAAGCCAAACACTATGTTGCCATGGTCATACGAGTTTTCTTGGAATCTGACTGGGGGAATACACTCGACACAATGCTTTTAACAGGCATTGCTGAGAGCAAAGCCATATCTATACATTACAACTATTTACGTCAAATTTTAGAACATGACGACATACGTTTCGGTATGAAGGCATGGACAACAGTTATGCCCTCGTTAAGTTGTAAACAATTGGTTAAGACCTTGCAAATATCTAGAAAACTGATTCCGGCCATGCAATACCAAGAGATGTTTCTGAACATCTTTCACAAAGCCTATTTGGTACTTGTGTAGTTTCACGGCGCCACCGCGCGCACAGTCTGTGTCTGAACCTTGGCAGCCTGCCAGACGCTCTGTTTAACTGTGCGCGTGCCGCTCTAGCTGTTCTCAGCGCAGCGCGTGGCTGCTTTCCTTATGTAAGCTACGTTATCAGCGTAGCGCTGGGCAGCAGCAGCGCACGCTGCCCAGCGCTGACAGGTCACTGTGGTACTTGTAGTTCCACAGTGAAATAGCCAGTCCTGCGCACCGCTGACAACGGGGGCACGTAAACTGGACACCCCGGCAATTTAGACGCTAAAGCGTCTAAATCCACACTCCTGAACTGGACACCCCAGCTATTTAGACGCTAAAGCGTCTAAATCAAGACTCCCTGCAAACCACTAAGATGGGGGCATCTAAATTTAGACGCTAAAGCGTCTGAATTTAGTAGGGTCTAGGGGCACACTATTAAACCTGTTCACAATGACACTAGTCGACGTAACCGCTGTCGACCTTGTTAATTCCGCTATCCACGCCAACCCGAAGCGTGGCGAGCGCAGCGGTACGCGTCCTATGACCTTTTAATACCCCCACTATCCACGTCGGCGTGGAGTTGATTCTATAAAGTGTGGCTAGCGGACGCGGATACCTGTGAAGCCCGCAAGGGGACGCGGATACCTGTGAAGGTATCCGCGTCCCCTCGCGGGGCTCGCTACACTCGCCACGGTTCGGGCTGGGTGGCTCGCTGCGCTCGCCACACTTTATAAAATCAACTCCACGCCGACGTGGATAGTGGGGGTATGAAAAGGTCGTATGACGCGTACCGCCGCCCCTCGCTTCGGGTTGGCGTGGATAGTGGAATTAACAAGGTCGACAGCTGTTACGTCGACTAGTGTCATTGTGAACAGGTTTAATAGTGTACCCCTAGACCCTACTAAATTTAGACGCTTTAGCGTCTAAATTTAGATGCCCCCATCTTAGCGGTTTGCAGGGAGTCTGGATTTAGATGTCTAAACCTAGACGTCTAAATTGCCGGGGTGTCCAGTTCAGGGAGTCTCTGGATTTAGACGCTTTAGCGTCTAAATTGCCGGGTTGTCAGCGGTGCGCAGGACTGCCTATTTAACTGTGGAACTACAAGTACCACAGTGACCTGTCAGTGCTGGGCAGCGTGCGCTGCTGCTGCCCAGCGCTACGCTGATAACGTAGCTTACATAAGGAAAGCAGCCACGCGCTGCAATGAGAACAGCTAGAGCGGCACGCGCACAGTAAACACAGAGTCTGGCAGACTGCTAAGTTTCACTGTGCGCGCGGTGGCGCCGTGGAACTACACAAGTACCGCCTATTTCTCCCCACGAAGACAATTTCTGGTGGGGATGTCCGAATCAGCGTCCTGTCCACGATGCCATGCAGGGGAAGCAAATCTCTGTAATTACTTTTTTGGAGTTGCACCTCACTTAAAATATTCTGGCTTCAAATCAGAAAATTTGCTCTCGAACACTTGTAAACTACGTCCCTTTTACAGACTATTGGGCCATTTTCGGTATCTTGCCTGAGGGTCAGAGAATTGCTAGGGGATGTAAGAGATTACTATTGATTATCAGTGCTGTGGCACGAAAGGCTGTTACATACATGGATCGATGCCACACCCCCTACATTGGAGCTTTTTCAGGAAAAATTGTACCATGTATTTAATATGGACTGGATAGAATGTCTATTGGAAAAAGACCAGTGAGTAGCAATATTTTTCAGTACAGAGAGCTATATTACAACATTATCTGTCGAGGTAAGATTGAAACTTCATAACTCCTTTGAACGTACTCAATGGTATACTATGAGATTCATTGCGGGGGATCCCCCAATTGATGTCTCCTGACCGTGCTGCATGAGGAGGGGGGTCTTTTCGTTCATTTCCGATATATGGGGCATTCTTTACTGAACATGGAGGTTTGGCTACCTGGACCTTCAGAAATGTATGTGGGTATTACTGAATTTTGCTGGGACTTGTTTGAATAAATGTGAACAGTTACACGCTGGATTAATTTTATAACATCTTTATCAATTCAAGGCGCTTGTTCATTCTCATAGCCAATATTTCTGTATTCATTTATGTGCTGTTTGAGATTTCAGAATTGTTCTGCATTTTTCTGTATGGAATGGTGTTTTAATAAAAACATTTATTATAAAAATAAATAAATAAACATCTTATTTAAATAGCTGGCATAATAATAGACTAGTGCTGGACATATTTATTTATTACCAGTTATTTATATACCACACACATATTCCGCAGAGCTTTACCTAGAACATTTGAACATTCACATCAGTCCCTGCCCCAGTGGAGCTTACAATTTATATTCCCTACCACATGTACATGCGCACACATTCATTGGTTAATTTATTTTGGGAGCCAGTTAACCTACCAGCATATTATTGGATTGTGGGAGGAAACTGAGTATCCTGGGTAAACTCACGCAAGTACGGGGAGAATATACAAACTCAACACAGTTAGGGCCATGGTGGGAATCAAACTCATGACCTCAGTGCAGTAAGGCATTAATGCTAACCATTACACATTTCCTTCCCTATCAGACCTCCCGGCAGCTTGCCCACCCCTGCACAGGATTCCCAGAGACTGTGCTAACTCACAACCCACCACTAGTAAACCACTAGAATTGTTTCCTAGCATTTACCTTCCTCACTCACTGCTTTCTATAACACTGATGTTACTGTGGAGAAAGCTTCTCTTCTGCATTTATGGACAATGCTCCAGAGAGAGACAGATTCACTATTGTTACTATGTGGACAACTATACTATTTCATGATACAATCATGCAGTACCCTTAAGTTGAAATAATCCTGCTAAAGCTAATTAGTACAGTACCCCATATATACTAGACCCGCCCGTCGGGATTCCAACAGTTGTTTTTCCAACATTGGAACCCCGAAGGTCAGTAGTCCGACAGGGGGCAAACGCATCAGAGCCGCTGTTGTAATCTCCCTCTTTGGGGGTCAAGGTAAAATATCCACCACAGTACCCGTCAATGATATGCTCTGTGAACAATATCATTAGCAATATCAGCAGCGCTCCAGGCAACCGATATAGTGCATACACACCAAGCCATATCGTTAATGATATGGTTCAGTGACGTCACCCGGGCCCTCACTGAACATGCAGTTATCGACAATACAGTCAACTTTAACCTGCATGTTGACAGTAGATATTGTTAACTACCCACGGGATTGCACATACACACATGACAATATGAACTATATATGGCTAATATTGTTAAAGGGGCTTTATTCCCATCTCTGGCAGATACTGAATGATACAGATCCATTGTACATCATTTTTTGCCATGACCATTGTGTCTTACATTAATTTCATTGTGAAAATTCCATTATTGCTTATGTCAATTAATAATTTTTATTTCTTGGTATTATTGGGAAACCATTCTATTCTGTAGCACTGCTCCCTATTATGTGACATCAGTGCAGCATTCACCTGGTACAGTGATGTGGGAGCAATGCAGTGTGAGCTATGGGATACTTTCCTTATAGGTTTGGACTAACTATCTGGAAACATCTTGCAAGTAGAATTTGGCTGCAATACATGGTGTGCAATCTAAGCAGCTGTAACTCTTGTGACTCCCCCCAGCAAGTGAGTCATGATCTGCATTTGCTGGGCAGTGTCCCCTGTTCAAAGCCTTGCTGTACAATTGGCTTTTCTGACTAGAGAAAAATGGCGTCTGTGTTTAAGGAAGCTGGCCATGCACTTATGGCTCTGGGACACTTTCTGGGGATCCAAGTTCAAATCTTACTGACTTTGGACAAGTTGGTTTCTCTCTGTGACCCAGGTACCCTAAAAAACAGGTGCTATAAAGGTGATGTGATCAAAATGTCCACATCACAATGATAAGTTATAGTATCGGCATTGTTAAAATGGTGACCATTAAGATGTCAACATTCTTAGGATGTTGATGTGAAATGGTGACATTGTTAGAGTTACGGGTATCCGGGTGGTAGGTTGACATGTTGAAAAAGTTGACACAGACCATGACAAGGCTATGGTCAACACACATGAGTTTTTTTGAGGGGATGTTTTCCATTTCGGTTTTACTTTTTCATAGTTTACCAACCACTTGCACTCTGATTGGGAAGAGTAATGTTAGCTGAGCGCAGTGGTAGCGGGGCGAGGCACCTGTCCTGAAGCATGGCATGCAAAGCGGTACATTAATTCAAAGTCCACATGCTCAGGTGTCGACATTGACATCATTTTTTTTTTATTATAAAATCATGTTGACCTTTCCATGTGTCGAGCTTTTGGTGTCAACCTAATATACCACACCCGGAGTAAGGCTGTGGGTGGGAGGAATAGACTGCACTGGGAGGATAGGGTTAGGCTGTGAATTGGGGGTTGCTTAGGCGTTTAGGTGTAGGTATTAGGTTAGGTATTAAAGATAATATGATGATACTAGAATGCTGGAGGCTCGGAGGTCTAACCTGGAAGTGATTGTCACATGACTGCCAGGTCCTAGAAGCTGCTCTGGAGCTGCTGCAGCCATCAGAAGCAACTAAGTTACCGCTGGGCCAACAGGGACCATATGTCTACATTTTAACATACCTAGATTCCATCACTGTCCACATGATGGTATGGTCAATGTCAAAATGATGAGCATCGTGACGTTTACCCTGTCAAACCACACACCTATATAGATAATGAATAAAACAAATAATATTTCTGCAATGTCCTTCTTCCTGATTCTGAAGCAATTGAACAGAAAAATATTCCTTGGAAATATTTTCTAAGGTTGAGAACCATGCTAACCAATCATCCATAACAGTGGCAGATGCTAACCAATCATCCATAACAGTGGCAGATGCTAACCAATCATTCATAACAGTGGCAGATGCTAACCAATCATTCATAACAGTGGCAGATGCTAACCAATCATTCATAACAGTGGCAGATGCTAACCAATCATTCAGAACAGTGGCAGATGCTAACCAATCATTCAGAACAGTGGCAGATGCTAACCAATCATTCAGAACAGTGGCAGATGCTAACCAATCATTCAGAACAGTGGCAGATGCTAACCAATCATGTATAACAGTGGCAGATGCTAACCAATCATTTATAACCGTGGCAGATGCTAACCAATCATTCATAACCGTGGCAGATGCTAACCAATCATTCATAACAGTGGCAGATGCTAACCAATCATCCGTAACAGTGGCAGATGCTAACCAATCATCCGTAACAGTTGCAGATGCTAACCAATCATCCATAACAGTGGCAGATGCTAACCAATCATTCATAACAGTGGCAGATGCTAACCAATCATTCATAACAGTGGCAGATGCTAACCAATCATTCATAACAGTGGCAGATGCTAACCAATCATTCATAACAGTGGCAGATGCTAACCAATCATTCATAACAGTGGCAGATGCTAACCAATCATTCATAACAGTGGCAGATGCTAACCAATCATTCATAACAGTGGCAGATGCTAACCAATCATTCATAACAGTGGCAGATGCTAACCAATCATTCATAACAGTGGCAGATGCTGACCAATCATTTATAACAGTGGCAGATGCTAACCAATCATTCATAACCGTGGCAGATGCTAACCAATCATTCAGTGGCAGATGCTAACCAATCATTCAGTGGCAGATGCTAACCAATCATTCAGTGGCAGATGCTAACCAATCATTCAGCGGCAGATGCTAACCAATCATTCATAACAGTGGAAAATGTTAACTGATCGCAGGAAATGCTACCCAGTCATTCATACTTGTGGGAGTTGAAATTATTGTGTATTTTAATTTTGCAGTAACATCAACTTCTTTTGTTTTTAAGATTATTCCAAATGACCCATACTGGGTACCCACCACAGAGGAAGAATACTTACACTTTGGAGAGAAAGCAGATTCTGAAAACCTAGCAAAGAAATACATGACTTCTGTAAGAAAACGGAAGGGACTGTATGTGGAAGAGAAGATTGTGGAGCACGCAGAGAAGCAGAGGACTCTAGGGAAGAACAAATAAATATTTCCAGCTTCCTGCTTTGTCATTATTTACAATCTTTCTTTAATAATTATTTAATAATTATTTACAATATGTTGCATAAGGTTCCATAGGCGTGTTAAACAGATTTTAATAAACTTACCTAATGAGATGATTGACTCCACTAGTTTTCCATTCTACTGTATGTCATCTGGCTACTTAATACTGTATGTAGGCTTCTGAGAGCTTCCATCTGCACAGCCCAAAGCCATAAGAATGCAGAGAAAACAATTAGACTGAGAAAACATCATGAACACAAGTTTCCGTCCTTCCCAGTTGCAGCTTGTATAGATATATTTTTGAGTGAGATAGATGTTAGATGAAGCTAAGGAACTGACACAGAGGGGATGATTGTCAGGATTTGAGTGTAAGAGGTTATTTAACTACAATATAAAGAGGGGATCAATCCACATAATGGACCTTATTCAGGTCTGTTCGCACAGGGCCGATGTTATCGCTTTGCGCATGCATTTCTGCGCATGTGCTGGGTGCGTACGGCCACTGTGAACAAACTTCGCTGGTGCACGCACCCAACCTTGCGAACGGAGGGTGGCAGAGCGCCCAGCATTTAATTGGATGTCACCGGATGTCAGCTGCCCGCCCACTTCCCTCCAAATATGCATACAGATCTAAGGTTGCTCTGAGACACCTTAGATCTGTGTGCACGTTCCACATGGTTGGTGACCATTGAGTGATGTGGCTGTTCCCCCGCAGGCTGCCATGGATGTTTATGTAAAACATCCATTCGCAGCCAGTGCGAATGTACACGTCTTGTGAATGGTGGGCCGACGTATTACCATTGGTAAGGCGGGGTCTGGTTGACCCACAAGGATGTGAATTTGCATCTGAGCAAATCAACCAGAATACCTCCCAATATGCAACCCAAGGTGACCATGTCAATTGAAGTTTGTTAACATGATTGAGCCCTGCACATGTGAAGATAGATACCAGACAACAGGAGACCGTTCAGCACCACCATCAATATTACCACTTTCCATTAGACATTGTCGATCAATACTCCAGTCCTGTCTCTCAAGACTATTCTTTTGCTTTTTTCACCATGCTTTGGTCTGTCTTTCCATACCAGTTTGGTATCTCTCTACATCCCTGTAACTGACTCCTTTGCCCATCCCCTTCTATATCGTTCTCTTTCTCCATTCATCCTGCTGTCTCTTATTCTAATACCCTTCTGTCTCTCACTTTTTTTTTCTCTCCTGCTTCTCTATCTCTAGTTTGTTCTGTCTCTCTTGATAAACCACTTCTTTCTACAACCCATGTAACTTTTTCCTGTCTTTCTCTAGTCCCCTTCGTTATTTAGCTTACCTCTGCTCCAGCCCAACCCCTGTATCTCTTCCTACCCCATGCACTATATATCCCCACCACTCTGTCCCTAACACTCTCTTTTTTCCCCTCTTTCTGTCTTTTTCACTCTGCCTTTCACTCTTTCTACCTCTTTCCTCCTGCTCTGTCCCATGCTCCCCCCCCCCCCCCCCTTCTCTTTCTCGCCAGGCTTCATTGCTCTACTAGACAGTAATTATTAACTTCTGCTCAGATGTCATTCTGTGCTCTTCCCTATTGCAGGTTTCCGGATCCACTGCTTATTCTTACACTCAGTGTTGGTCACTGTGCAGTGACTTTGTTGCTTACTGTTGGATAATGTAATAGCGAACAATGTCTGGACCACAGTGCAAAACCTGAAATCAGACCCCTAATAGCACAAGCCATCACCTCATGATCTACATCGCTAAGCAATAAAGCCCTTGAAAAAGGCATAATTCAAACTCCATATACACATTTGTCAACAATTACATGAATAGGATATTGGTGCATTACACATCTACAGACTGCTATTACATAGATAGAACATAGAATATATAACACATTTAATCACATTATGCAAATTGGCATACATATTTGAGTCACACAATATATATGAGCACATACATATATGTATATATACATACATACATATATGGCAGCCCTTCAAGACTGTGTCTGCAGTGCCGTCTCCTCTACTGTGACAGGAGCCAGATGCTGCATGAAATGTCATTTTGCGGCACCTGTACCATAATGTGTAATTGTCATTACAACAGAATATGTAATGGACATAGCAGAGTATGACCATGTTTTGTTTTTTGTTTTTTTTCAATAAAAGCTTTTATTGAAATTATTGGCAACAGTAACAAAAGGTGCAAAACACCTATGATAAGGTTTAATGGGTGTAATCCTAGTGCAGTGTGCACTTTTTTTATATATATATATTTTTCTTTTTTTCCCTAATGTAAATTTCTAATATAAAATGTGCCCGCCTGACTGAAAAAAGTGCCCTGCCTGGTGGTCAGCACCCTGCCATAAAAAAATCCTAGAGTGAACACAACATTACTATTCCTGCATTGCTCTGTCTCTTCTATCTTGCACTGACATACACTCCTAGGCCAGTGTTATGTGCACATTATTTCCTACTTCTGGCTGGGTGATAGCCAACAGCTGCTTTTATCATCCCAGCTTCCATCTAAGCCTGTAGACCAGGCATGTCCAAACTATGGCCCTCCAGCTGTTGTGAAACTACAAGTCCCATCATGCCTTGCCCCAGTTTTGCTATTAGGGAATGCTAAAACTATGGCATGGCATGCTGGGATGTGTAGTTTCACAACAGCAGGAGGGGACACAGTTTGGACATGCCTGCTGTACACAATTAGGTTGCTTGAGCCACAGGCCTCTTGTATTTACAAGGGTGCATTAACCTTTATTGCTGCATTACTACTAGTCATGGCTAGTTAGCCAATATGGCATGGAGGAAGAGCCCAGGGAATTAATTCCTGTAACCCTTTGTAATCGATCAATAACTAGATATCCATTTTCTAGTACAAGTTTCAAAATGAAAGCAAATACAGGCATAGTGGGTTACAGCTTGCAGTGTTTCCATAATTACTCCCCATTATTCTTGACAAAAATTTGAATACTGAGTTACCATTTGTTCAATGTATTACTCTTTAAGTTGTGTGTCTATTACTTTATTGCTTCTTAATGTATTTCTTTTAGATTATATATACTGCGGACAAAAGTATTTTGATGTTGAACAAAATACAGATATACAATGGATGGCGCTGATAAGGGCAGCAATGACCTACCCCGGGGTTATCTAACCTGGGATGTAGAGATAAATGAAAACTGATAGGTAAAGCGCCCAACAGTTAGGATAAAAAAATAAGTATTGAGTTCTTACTGGTTTGTGGGTTTAACAAACGAGTCCATTCGCTTTCATTCACTTCTCTCCATGTGAGACATGTAAATAAAAGGAATAAAACAAAAATATGTGTAGTCCTGTATCTTATTAAACAAGTAAAATTCTCATGGGGGTCTTCTAGGGTGGAAACAAAAGTCCCTTTTAGGGTTTCCTCTTCCCTTAAGTGCCTGTTTCAGATGAATGAATTCTATGGGTTCACCACGTGTCACCAAAGATAGGGTATTCGTACATGTATGCTTGCATGTGAAAAATGATGATCAGACACATCAAGGTTTCTTTAGACTTAATATGCTTGTATGCTTACATTCGACAATTTGCGACTCCTCATATCTCGATTTCTTTACACACAGACATCACAGTGATCCAAATAACAGGGTTTTGATGATAAAAGATGCAGGATACAGTAAAACAAAATCCAACGACGAAATTTCAACAGATACCTCGGATTTACTAGTGACCCTTTCCCTGGGAGCCTTTAAAGATGTAATAAAAAGCCCGGGATGCTCACCAGTTCAGATGGTCACACAGATAAAAACCAGGGTCTGAGTATAAAAGGTTGCAACACCGCACCAAGGTGAGTTCACATCCACTTCTAATGAGTCCTACAAGATACAAGAATTTATCACTTGTAACAGTAAAAATTGTATCCATCTTATCGAATGCACATGCGGCCTCATATACGTGGGCGGTATTCAATGAGCCTGATTCGCCATGTTTTTATGGCGAATTTGTGCTGTTTGGCGAATTTTTGACTAAAACGGTGAATCACCCTATTCAATGACCAGATGGCGAATACATTTGAAGGTTTTTTTCGCCATGATTCACCGAGTAGCAATCGCTATCTTTTTACGGTGAAGTGGAATGTGAACTTTTTAAATAAAGTGTTTTGTTTTTTACAATTGGTGTAAAAAAATCAGGAATTGTATTCTGAGGAGGGGCATGCTATTTTTATTCATGTGCTGTAAGCACATGAATATATATTTAATTTTGAAAAAAAATATATATTTTTTTTACACTGACCAGCCAGCAGGGGGAGCCGGAGCCGAGCCGCTCATTAGATATTCATATATTCACTTCACCCGATCATTACATATTCATGATCGGGTGTAGTGAATATGCCCGGTCCCCTACTGGCACCCCCGGGGGCCAGCCTGTGCTGCCTGGCACCCGGGGAGCCCACCTCCCCCCCACAAACGTTGTGGGGCAGGGAGACTTCCATCTCCCTGCCTGCCACCGTCCTCAGGCTCCCTGCGGCGTTCGCCGCAGGAGCTCATATTCGCCGGTCAGGGGCAGCGAGCCCCTGACTCGTTGAATACCGGAGCCGGCGAGGCTCCAGAACGCGGCGACCCATGGCGAATGTGCAGCGAATCCTAAACAGGATTCGCTGCATGTCGCCTGTATTCACATTGAATACCGCCCATGGAGAAAACCAGCCGAACCCTAAGAGAAAGATGGGCGGAACATGCCCAGAACAATGCCTGGCACAGCAACTAGTGTTTTCATGGGGATGCTACCCCTGCCCCACCCCCCGCCCGCACTGCTCCATGCAAACGGACCTGCGAATATTCAATTCACCGCGTCCACTTGCCAACAGAGCCTGCATATGCGCACCATCGCTCCCCTGTGCGAATGCGCAGAGGATGTTATGGATTAGAATCAGGGCCTAAGTATCAAAAAGAGTTGAGATTATACCTAAAGTACAGATATAGAACAGATCTATGCTATATAGCCTTGCCTGCACAGTCTGTTTTTCTGTACAATTTCCACATCAGGATCGAATGCAGCGACAAAAACCTTTTTATTCGATTTTGTCTATATATTCAAAATCGAATAGAAAGTTAGTGAGAATCGCACCGTGTGTACCGGGCATTACTATATTTAATTTTTTTCATGATCGGACATCTGTGAAATATGATACCAGAGGTTAGTAACCGGCACAAAGTAGAACCAATAAAATATCCCTGTGTGTAACAAAGACATAAATAATAATAAAGAAAAGTTATGTTTTATTTTCCTTTGCGGTGATGTTTTATTGCACATATACCAGGACTAGCAATGTGACCCAGCTGCTGGCTGATGTAATACTGACTGTATATAATGAAAAGAATAAATTGTGTATGGTTGATTTAGTAAGGTGTGTAATGTGCGTGTCTTAAATGTGTGCATGTGTTTTAATGTGTGTCATGTGTACATGTGTTTTAATGTTGTGTTAAATGGGTGTGCATTTTGAATGGGTTGTGTAGTACTGTATGTGTGTTCCTGTATTTTGTTGTTTAATGGTGTGTATCTGGGTGCAATGGACATGTTTTAATGGTGTGTGAAATGTGTGGTTATGCGATCCATGTTTTATTGTGTGTGTAATGATCTTTTATATCTGAGGTACCACAAAGTGCCTGCTGTTCCATGCAGAAGTAGACCTGAATAAGAATGAAAAATGGAACGTTTGTGTTATTTAGTGTGTGAGTGTAGTAATGTGTTTGTCATATCATTTGTGTATGCTGTTTAATGGTGTGTGAAATCTGTAGGGGTATAAGGTGTGTGTGGAATGACCACATATATGGCAACTAAAAGGAAAGCAAACTTGCCTGCTTTTGAAAAATAGAATTAGGGAGGGTACAGTCATTCTCTTCCTAAAGGGCATGTTAAACATATGGGTTTGTTGTTGCAAGATATATCTATATAACATTAACAACCATATTACGTTGCTGTCTGCAATATGGAGTTTCTTGTTTGCAACTAAATATTTGCTGTGATATTTATTTTCTTCTTACTCTGCATAATAAACAATAAATGCAATAAATTCCAAATGCAATTTGACCTTCTATGAATGCATACCTAAGCATACAGTACAAGTATATTTTTGATGTAGAGCCAACACTGCCTAAATTTATATATGCTGTTTTCCACACCCTTATAGCATTAGCCAAATAATTATGGACACCAGATACTCTAATAAAACAAATGAGTTTAACTAAAGAAAAATGACTAAAAAAAATTCTTATCTTAAGTCCATTAGTACTAGCAGCAAGCAGTGGCGTAACTATAGAGGGTGCAGGTGATGCAGCTGCTATGGGGCCCAGCAGCTTGGGGGCCCCAAAGCAATCCCACTGCACCCTCTTTAAATAAATATTTAGGTTTTTTTTATTATTACTATGGTCCCAGCAGTGACAAGCAGTTACCCGTAGGAAGGAGGAAAGTGAGGTGCCTTGCGGGAAGCGACACCAGTCAGGCCACAAGCAGGGTGCTTGTGCTGGTGGGATGCTGCGTACTCTAGCTGCCAGTTTAGCAGAGCAGCAGCGGCACTAGTTACGCCCCTAGCAACAAGCTATGGGTTTAGTGCAAACCAGCATAGATAAGGAGACCCTGTGTGTGATCAATCATGTGCTGTCATCCATTTCTTGTCAGAGGTTTCCACAAGGGTGGATAATGAAAGTCCTAAACAGGGACTCCTGAGCAGCTGCATTAAATCAGTCATTGCGGCAAATCACTGTCATTGTAAAGAAACTCCAAAGTGGCTTATTCTGAAGAATCCAGGAGATTAGGAGTACAATGCCGGACAGCAGGAGATTTATGACTGAAATGATAGCCTACTGCAGGATGCAGGAGTGTAGGCAATGATGATGTGATGCACTGTTACAAGTATACTGTGAAGGCAGTGGCTCTTTTTTTTTTTTTTTTTTTTTTTTTTTTTTTTTTTTTACAGTTTCTTATATAGCACAGCAGATTCCATTGTGCATTCAATTGTTGAGAGTGATAGAACAAACAGACAGACTTGGAGGTAAGAGGGCCCTGCTGCAAGCTTACAATCTATAGGTACATAGGAGGGAAACACAAGGACAGGCACCAGTAATAGCATAGCAGTCCCACCAAGTTGCAAGTCCAGAAGGGAAGCTATATAATACATAAGTGCCTCAGAGGGTTATGTGTGGGGTACTTAAATATGATAGGCTTGCTTGAAGAGGTGAGTTTTCAGGGAACGCTTGATAGTTTAAAGGCTGGTGGAGAGTCTTACTGTGCATGGAAGGGCATTCCATAGGGTGGGAGCAGCCCAATGAAAGTGATAGTGAATGGAGGCTAGTGATCCGTGCAGAAGAGAGATGCAGATCTTGTGCAGAGCGGAGGACTCGAGTTGGGAGATATTTAGAGATAAATAAAGAGATATACATCATATATCATATTGTAGATAATGGCACAGGGTGATATGTAAAGTCACTGGGTTTATAAATCTTTAGGGATATAGGCTGCCATGAAGCAACAGGGGCAATGGAATACTGTGAGGGGACAGATTAATTGCCCTGGTGAGCATGGGGTGGTTCTTGTACGGCTATTCTCACATAAAAAAAAATATAGGGTACACGTGACTGTAGTGTCAACATATATATATATATATATATATATATATATATATATTCACACAGAGACAGAAGAGCACTTCCACTTCTGTATAAATAGTATGCCAAAACTTTTAATAAAAATTTATATTGGGAAAAAAAAAAAAGTATGCCATGGGGGCATTTCCCAGCAGGTCTATAAGTAGAGAGGATGCCCCAAAAGTATGCTGCAAATGACTGGTTGACCAAATGACCAAAATAGGCAAGGCCCCCCTTCCCTTTCTCAAACACCTGGAATACTTAGTGATACCTCCGGTGTCTGCAGAACTGGCTTCACTATTGAATCCCTGCATTGCTTCAAGGGAAATGTGCACTTTGATTATGACGAACTATACTTTATAAACCACCTGATGGCTGCCCTGCCTATTGCCATTGCAACTGGACAAGCACAGGCCCAGCCTGGATTTGTGATGGGGTAGTGGAGAAATCGAAGACTGCAAATAACCTAAGACTTGTGTTTTATGTTGACTATATAATAGAAATATCACAAAGAATAACCACTAATGGGTAAATTTACGAAGCTCCTGTGGGTACTTATATGTTAGTTGGGCACCCACTAAGGTATTTGCTTAGTTCTCCGCGTCCCCTCACAGGGCTCGCCACGCTTCGAGCTCGGTGGCTCGCTTCGCTCACCACACTATATAAAATCAACTCCGTGTCGACATGGATAGTGGGGGTATGAGCGTACTACTGATTTAATAAACTTTCATGTTCTTAGGATTCGTGTTTTCTGATGGTGCAGTGATTCATGTTTGGCTGCTGACTTTACTGTCCGCCAAACACTGCCGAATATGTAATGCTAAGAAATCACATTGTTTTATGATATTGAGTGCAAGTAGTAGGGATTAGTCATGATGGAGTGAATACTCATTCAGCAAGATAATATTCAGGAATGGTTAGAGGACCATGACAAAGAGTTCAAGGTGCTTACTTGGCCTCCAAGTACCCCAGATCTCATTCCCATTGAGCATCTGTGGGATGTGCTTGAAAAACAAGTCTGAGCAATGGAGGCTCCACCTCACAACTTTTTGGACTTAAAGGATTTTCTGCTAATGTCTTGGTGTCAGATACCATAGGACACCTTCAGAGGTTAAGCCCATACAGAAGAATAGTTAAATGAGGGCACATCTGTACTGACATAGATAATACAGTCTGAATATCATTCTTCAACAGCTGTTGTAGTATTCCTTTCATTACTTAAGCCTGGCAAAGTATTTTGGTATATCTTACAGATGGAAGTACTGTTGTGTGTGATGACTTAGTTTTAAAAGCTCACCATAAATCCTTATTTGTCTTTGTGCATTAAGAAATCAAGTTGATGCTTTAGTGATTTTTGTTGGAAGGAATCTTTTGTGGTTTGACTTAGGTGTCAGATTTGTAGAATTAGATGGATTCGGGATAGATGAGGACTAGAATTTCCAAATAACGTCTTTGGAGATAGAAAAATCTCAAATAAACGTCTTTGAGATTAGACCCTTTTGCAATAGTGTTGGAAATAGAGTCCAAGCAATGATGATAAAGATAAATGAAGAGGAGGAGCTTGAATAACCAGAATGATATGCAGAAGGACTTGAATAATAATAAAGAAAATCCAGAGATGAGGAATCAGAAGAGCTTGATGGCTGACTAATAAAATCTAGGAATGAAGTACTGGAAGAGGTTGAAATTAGAAGAAGGTATTTCCTGAGGAAAAGGGTTTGGTCCGGAGCACTACTGACTGGGTACCACTGAGAAGACCCAAGTGGGTCAGGCTAGATTAGCAGGTCCAAATAGTGTGGCCAAAGATCTGGAAGAGAAGCAGTCCAGGAATTCTATAGGCAGTTAAAATAGGTGTAGTTCAAATATCATGTAGTTCAAATCCCACCCAGTGTACAGTCCAAATTGTATAGCACAAATTGTATGGCTCAAATCGTACCTAGTACACATCTCACCATGTGTGGGCACCTTAACTCCGAGAGACAGGTTAGACAGCGCTATGGCTAATACTGTACTTTTTGAACAGCCAAGATGGTGGTGCTAGCCTCCTGGCACAGTCTAACACCAGACCCCTTTGGTTGCGTACCAGGACCCCACTGCCATCTTGCCTACCAAAAGCATGCTACAAGCACAGAGAGGTTGCATGTGCAGTGAGTTCTAGGCCTGCCATGTACCTTGGTGATGCTCCATGACATTAGGTAAGCCCACAGTTGATTTGGACTAGTTGATTTCCCAAAGGTGCCATTTTTTAAGCATGTGTTAATCACTTTGCCTAGTGAGCCCTTTGCTAGTAGTGCTTCTATAGTAATGCTATTTTAAGGGTTTCTAGTTACAAAATTGTTCCATTCAGGATACAACTAATTTAATAAATGCCCCTTTCAATATATTCTATTGCAGCATTAAGGGGTTACCTACATCCCAATCTCTTTCACTCATCTTCTATATTCTTTGTTCTTTCACAGAGTCTGACAACCCTCTATATTGCCTTTTAAAATGGGCACTTTCTCCCTATAATTTGCTTCCATGTCTTTGAAAAACAGAGTACCCACTATTTGAAGGACATTCATGCCAACGGTTCTCAGGCTGCTTGATTCAAATATAACTATGATAGTTGCTAAATCCTAGTGGTCATGAACTCACTTAATTTTGGACAAACAGGGCCAGAAGTCCAGTATCACAATCCTGTCTGAAGCCTGTGTATTTGGTCTGCCTTTCTGCTATTCACGTCTGTGTATTCCAGCCAGCTGCAGATAGACTGCAATCATGCTTCCTATTTATTTATTTATTTACAGTTTCTTATATAGCGCAGCAGATTCCGTTGCGCTTTACAATAGTAGACCGTGATAAAACAAACTGGGTAACAACAGACAGACTTGGAGGTAGGAGGGCCCTGCTGCAAGCTTACAATCCTAGAGAGACTATGCTTGCTGGTAATTAGCACCTGTGGTAGTCCTAGCTCTGTGTGAGATGTTCTGCGACCAATCCTGTGCAGTCTAAGCTCCCTGTCATACATACCCGGCCAATCCTGGCCTTCCAGTGGGTATAAGTATTCTGGGAGCCCACAGGCTGATGCTAGTGCTTCATTTGTCTTTTGCAAGTGTTTCCTGTTGGTGCAGTTGTTCTCTCTCTCTCTAATTAAGAGAAAAGTCCAGAAACAGAGCATTGTGTCCCTCCTGGAGAGGGTCATGTAGGGAGGTATGGTCCAGTCTAGGACTCACCTCAGCAGTTTCAAGCCTAGCTCCAGTGATTCTGATGTTCCATCATCGCTCCTTATTCCGATGTTCCATCATCGCTCCTGATTCTGATGTTCCATCATCGCTCCTGATTCTGATGTTCCATCATCGCTCCTGATTCTGATGTTCTGTCAGCTCAGGGCTCCGCCTCAATTGAGAATTGGTGCTCTGCCGGCTGTGTGTGATTGCAGATGGCAGATGTCACGTGACAACCGACCATGATCCTGGCTCCCAGCAGCTCTGCTTTACTACAATGCATGTCACTGCTTTAAATCACACAAGCAGGAGGCACCTACTATCACTCCTTTTTTAGCATTAGAATATTATCACACACAGCTGCATCCATCTCTGCATCGGCCCATTACTCACACTGCAAATTTACAACAGATATTTCTTCTGTCATTGAACAACTACAAGACCTTCAGTACAGTGTCTTGAGACTTTGTTTGTTCTTCTCTACAGCTACATGTGTCCTACTTTCAATACACCAAGCATTGTGGGAAGCCTGACGCTAGTGAGCCACCAGGTCACATGCAACTCTGCTAGCGTTACAACTAGAACTCATTAAGAGAATGTGCTGACTAGTTTAATATGTGACACTTCTATTTCTGTGTGAGACTCCTCTGCACATGAACAGAACTTGGCATGAAACAAACATGTAGCATAGTCTCCTGAACCTTCTTAGCTGCATGTGTTTGCATTTTATGTTAAAAAAAAAAGATGCCCGATACTAAAGGAGCAAACACACGGGACAATTTCAGCCCCATTTCTAAGCAATCTTACTAGATCGTTTCGAAATGGAGCACTAATTGCTCCGTGTGTATACCCTGCAGCGGTGGCAATGCAAAACCCGCTTAAGCCCATCGCTCAGCACGGAGGTAGCAGTTACCCCATTTGCACGGGGCTTAAGAGAGGCTAGTGGGACCTTGTCACTAGGGCCCTTATTCTGATCGGTGCGGCTGGATCCGATTATGCGGCCAGGACCGTGCGTGTGAAACCCCGCCTTCCATACGGATCGCCAACTCCGTCCGTACGCGGTAAGAAGCTGGCCGAACGGACCGCACGTGTAGTTTTTACGGAATACGCCTCCTCCATCTAAGGGAACCTCCCCCATCATTCGATGGTCGCAGACCATCGAATGCAGGACCGAGTGCTCCACCAGCTCCCGCAACCTCAGACCACACGGACATTTTTCCGTGCAAAAGCAGGGATCTGGGCGGGCACCTGACATCCGGCGATGTCATATGTCCGCCCCCTACACGTGCGTCACGGCCGCATTACCATACGTACGCCCAGCATTTTCATGGGAACGCCCATGAAACGCGGGGCGTATGCATATGGTAATGAGCCCAAATAGCCCTTCACGCCCCTCTCCACCCCCTGTTCGGAGTGTTCACATATCATGCGGGATTTGGCCGTACGCCCCGCTCGCACATGCGCAGAGACGCCTCTGCACATGCGCAGATACAAAACATCGGCGGCCCGAACGCACGCGGATATATCCGCACCGATCAGAATAAGGGCCTATGAGAGGGGGCTCTTTGGGGCAGCAATGATGTATAAAGACAACTTTGTGTTGTTGATGTCAGATTACTTTTTTAATAATATGAATAGTGAACAGTGAATTTAAAAATATTTAAAAACTAATTTGATAAATGCAGGGAATACGCTACATTGTTGTTTGATTGCACTTTACTAAGTGAAGTGGGTGTGGGTACACACGTGCCGCAAATGGCATTGGTGGGTCGGATGACTGTAGCCACATCTTTAGTCAATAAGCCCATTCATAAAACTTATTATTCTGCCTTAATTGCTCAGAGATTTACCATTATAATAGGTATCTCTTTTAGAAGTTGAAATTTTGTTTTATTGAAGATCTATAATGGGTTTCCTCCCACATTCCAAAAATATACTGGTAGGTTATTTGGCTTCTAACAAAAATTAACCCTAGAATGAATGTCTGTGTGTGTACATGTGGTAGGGAATATAGATTCAGTGGTGAAAGCTGCTCGATCAAACTAGTAATACCCCCCCAGGTGCTGCAAGGGAGGGGGATTTAACCTCCAGCACACCAAATGGCATTAGTAATAAGATTTGAAAAACCAACATAATAGAGGGTCATTCAGAGATCTTAGTTAAGTCCCCCATACATTAGGCCGACTTGTCCTTAGGACAAGTCGGACCCAATTCTCCTGTGAGCCGCCAGGCAGCTCCCCGGAAGGCTCACCTACAATTTGGCACTTGATGAGCCAAATTTTACATGTGATAAATCGCTTGCGATTTATCACATGGAGCAGGGGGCGGGCGGTGAGGAGCAGGGGGCGGGCGGTGAGGGGCATGGGGCCAGCGGTGATCCTCTTCATGGGGAGCAGTGGGGCGGGCAGCGGGGGTACTGAGCGCTGACCTGGCCGGGCGGTGTGGTGAGCAGCAGCGCTCATCAGGGGGACGCCGGAGCGGGCAGCGGGTCCTGGCGGTTTAACTAGCTGTCGGCGCCGGTGTGTGATGACCTGGCCGGGCACTGTGATCATTCACAGATATCATTCAGCAGCGCTGCGGGACGGACGGGGCTATGCAGTGCAGTGGCGGACTGGCGGGTATTAGATTTTTAAAACACCTGTCAAATGACTAGCCGATCTCTGATTGGCTGAGAGCTCTCAGCCAATCAGGGAATGGCTAGTCATTTGACAGGTGTTTTAAAAATCTAATACCCGTCACTGTACTGCCCGACCCCGTCGTCCCGCAGCGCTGATGAATGATATCTGTGACTGATCACAGCGCCCGGCCAGGTCATCACACACCGGCGCCGCCAGCTAGTTAAACCGTCAGGACCCGCTGCCCGCTCCGGCGTCGCCCTGATGAGCGCTGCTGCTGACCACACCGCCCGCCCAGGTCAGCACTCACCGGCGCCGCTAGCTAACAGGGAGGTCGGACGTGATCTTATGTGCTGACCGTCCGACCTCCCTGATCCGATCCGATGCGCTCGGGACCGTGCATCGGATCGGATCAGATGTCACACTCCTGCGATTTTGGGCCAATTTCACCCGGTTATCGTCCCAAAGTGCCGAAATCGGATGAAATTGTCCCAAAATCGCATAGTGTATGGGGGCCTTTACATATATTTAGCAAAAGATATGATAAGCTTCCAGGCCTCGTCAAAGCTTCTCTGATACCGGAAGTCCTACACTGCATGATAACAGCACCCAATCTGGACCATATAATTGTCTACTGTAAGGCTACATGATAACTGCGCTTACCAATATATCTAAGTTGAGAGCCAGCCTATCAGGAGTTACCCCTAAATCCTCCTTGTGACACTACAGGAACCAGCATGCCTTCCAAATGCAGGTCCCAACACATGCCTCTTTCATATAAAAACAGTGGTGAAAGCTGCTAAATCAAACTAGTAATACCCCCCAGGTGCTGCAAGGGAGGGGGATTTAACCCCCAGCACACCAAAGGGCATTAGTAATAAGATTTGAAAAACCAACATAATAGAGGGTCATTCAGAGATCTTAGTTACATATATTTTGCAAAAGATTTGATAAGCTTCCGGGCCTCGTCAAGGCTTCTCTGATACCGGAGGGAATATAGATTGTAAGCTCCACTGGGACAGGGACTGATGTAAGCGTTCTCTAAAATGCTGCGGAATATGTGTGTGCTATATAAGAAACTGTTAATAAATAAGTAAATAAATAAAAGTACCAATAAACGTTTCATTTGTTGACCGTTTAGATTTTTTTTCCCATAAAGGAAGCCACTAACAACCAATAAACACACACCTTGCAAACTTGTTGTCCTTACAATGTTCAGTTTTTGGTGTTCATTTTCTGCAGACCTGAATTTGTAAAACAGACCTGTCCCAGAAAGAGTGGATTCGTGGTAACAGAATGTGACATAGTTATACAGATTTGGGATGGGATAATCAATATTATTAATTACTCTCACCAGCTTCACTCCTGAATTTATAGAATATAAATGTTAATTAGGGGGTGTACACAGTTTGATTTTCCTATTCGATTTTGCTTATATAACAAAATCGAATGGAAATCGAATGCATTCAATTTAAATTTGATCCTGATGCGTGACTCCGCAGAATATAAATTGACTATAAAAATAGACTGTATAGGCAAGACTATATAATACAGATCTGTACTATGTAGTCTATAATGAATGTGCACACTGCGCCGTGCAAGTCGATCGAAACGGGATTGACTAGAAAGAGCATTGCACCGTGTGTACACCCCTTTAGACCTTAATAACATTAGGTTAGTAAACAAAAATTGTTCAGCTAATCAAGGTAGAGCTTCAACATAATTTGGAAGATTTTTTTTTTTTTTACCCAAAATAGAATCGACTTACTATATACAAAGAAATATTTACTTTAAAACAAATCATGTAGTTTTAGAAAGAAAAAAAAAATTGTACCCCAGGTAAATGAATCTCTTCACGATGAACAGAATATATGACAATATAAGAAACTTTCTCTTTCATTCTTTACTTTCATTTATAGCAATATTTGTTCTTAATGATATTTCTAAAAAAAAAGTGTGGATTTTATATATGTGTCTTTGGTCTTAATAGTGTGTGTTAGTGAATGCACATACCTGACAATATTATCCTTCAGAAGGCCCACAAATGAGCTATATTGTTTGTAATATTGCATAGGGTGTACATGCCTTTATGGCAGAGAAGATGTCACTGGGGTAGGGATCTCTGGAGCGCTTTTTCTGTGCGCTACTCACTAAATTGTGTACTGTGTAATAAATGTTTCCAAGGTAGTTAGGGATATTGTGGGGGGTTGGTTGAGTTGCCAGTTATTGGTGGTGGCAGGGCCGACTCTACCATTAGGCAGCTTTAGGCATTTGCCTTGGGCGTCGGGCTCTGGGGGGTGCCACCAAGTCTGCCTATCAAAATATCAAGGATGTCTCTGAGGATCCTGCAGGCGTCTGCTCTGGAACTTCTAAGAACTCGGCTCCATACTTTCCCTTGAGGCATACTTCCCTACTTTGCTGTCCCCTCCTCCTCGTACTATGTTGTGGGTGGCAAAAGGAGGCCTCCAGGGAAAGCAAGGGATTTGCCCACCGTTCCTGGGGTGGGGCTGGGAGGACCAACCAATTTTTGTGAGCCTCCCTTCCATTCCGGTATGTTAGTCACGTATGCCTTTTGGGTTTTGAATGTGGTTATTGGTGGCAGTATGGGGGGGGGGGGGGTGCAGTAGGTTGAAGTTTTGCCTAGGGAGCTGAGAAGCCTTACACCGGCCCTGGGTGGATCCAACCCAGGCTACTAGTGAATTATGTTTTTCATGGGATTGCTACTTTAATTTTCACAAACAGATAGGATTGGATGATGGGTCATTATTTAAAACTCTTTGTGGTATTTGTAGGTGCTCATGGCAGTTACCCTATGCTATTGGACATGTATTATTGTACCTCCCTTATTCACATGCAATCATGTACAAAGACTCCAAAACAAATGTGACACGTGTAATAAAGACACTGCCAGTGTCCCCTTAGTCACATTCAAAATTTAAGACACAAAAGCAGTTTTATGTAAGAAAACGTTCAAATAAATGAGGGTGAGGGGGTGCAACTGAAAGTGGTCCTACTGCATGACTGAAATAACCCTGGGTGGTCTTTTAGCACAATTTGAATGTCACTTGCTACAGTTGCCACAAAGTATTCTGGGTCCTAGTAGAAAATAAGCTTCTGTGATCTGCAGCCATCACCATGACCTGTTACTGCGATGACAATGTTCTCCAATCAGTGATACAGAATTATAAAAGAAAGGCATCATTTGGTTATTATAGTTATAAAGAACTCTGTGTATTGCTGGCAGCATAATCATAATTTGAGGAGCAGTACTGGACACAGTCTATCCCAGGACTCAGCCGTCCACAGCTGTATTGTCTCGTGACTACAGACCTCGCAGAGCTCTCCGAAATTACTGCGTTTGTTTGTTCAGCAAATTATGGTTACAACAGATGCCCTTTTCTCTGCCAAATCTTTTTTCTCTTTGGTAGGCAGCTTTTATTTCTGGCAAAAGCTCACCTCTAACCTCTCTAATTCTTTGCAGACTTTGCAGAAAAAAAAAAAAAACATGTAAAAGCCTCAAGAGGTGTTTGGAGCTGACATTCTGTGTAGATGGATTTGCGTTAGAAAAAAACACTATTTCCATTTTCCACTGATTTGCTCAGCTCTCCTCCTGTCACTGTAAATAGACAGGGTTACAATTCAGAAGAGCCAAAATAGCATCCCTACAAAGATTACAAATCACCTGACATCTCAGTGGATTCCTTCCCAGCGTTACACATAACAAGTACTTAGTCTTATGCCATTGATATATATGTGACATCTCACAAGCTGTTTTACACACTAGTGGTAAACACAACAACAGTAAGAGCAATTCTAGATATTTCATGGTAGTCACTGTATCACAGCACTGAGATACAGACCAGACTGTGCTAGAAGTACCACAGCAGAGCGCAACAGAGGAACTGCATGGGTTTTGAAAGGTGCAGGGTGCTAAGAGGAAACACTAGAACCAGGAAGCAGTGAGTTACGCGATCACATGTCTTCCTGCTCTTTGTAAGGACAGGCTATTATCAGAGCCTGAGGGTGTAACCTAGGTTACAACTGAGCGCTTGGTGAGGCCTATTCTCCGTTAAAGAGGGACTGCTCGCCTATATACACTAGAACCTTCGGCCCTCCAGCTGTTGTTGAGCTACACATCAGAGGATGCCCTACTACAGTTTGCTATTTGCCCATGCTAAAACTGTTGCAGGGCATGCTGGGATATGTAGTTCAACAACAGCTGGGGGGCCCCCAAAGGTTCCCTATCCCTGATCTCGATGCTCATTTTCTCAACAAGACAAGTTATTCGGGACCCACTACATTAAGTAATTGCCGGATAACACTTCCCTAAGTGACCAGTATTGGTAAATATACCTCCGGAGAACGCCTCACACCTTCTTTCACCATCAGTGAACTTTGCAGTGTATACTACTTAATCCCAGGCTCAATATAAACAATCAAAATAGTTATTTATTTTCTTATCTATAATTTGTATTTATTGCATGCCTTTTTATTTATTGTTTTTATTATGTATAGCAATAAAACCCTTTTTTTTTAAAAGGTGTATTCCACATTAGCATAACATTTACTCTATTATCCGAGCCTGCCTCTTGGTAAGAGGATTTTAGTATGGTAAATTTGCGTGAAAATATTAATTTTAAATTAAGATTTAAATTAATATTATTAAAATAAATTTAAATATTAATTTTCACATAGCAACCTTGGGCAAAAAAAAAAAAATATAATGTACATTTTATTTATTCTTGGACAATCTACTACAATGAGTGCTCATTAGTGGTTATATATATTAATATTAATAATAATAATAATAATAATAGTGACCTATATCTCTCTCCTCATGTGTTTTTCTTAGAATATATATATATATATATATATAATCTGCCACCCGAATCACTTTAGTGTCCTGGCCCCTGATGCAACTGTATATTTTTTACCATGTACTTGTCCTAAATTGTATTGTACTGCAGGGTTGCCGACTTTCTTCTTCTCCTCTCCGGGAGAAGCCCGGAGAGGAGAGATTCAGTAGCCGCTTAGGGGGGCAGGGCTTAAGCGTGACATCACTAAGCCCCGCCCCCATGCTGTTAAACCAGCTAATTCAGTGATCTCCGTGGAGGGGGTGGGGCTAAAATGACGCGATTGTGTCATTTTAGCTCCGCCCCCTCCTCTGAGACCCGAGGATTGCGGCATTTTAATGCCGCGATCCGGGGGACAGTGGGGGTCCCCCCTGAATCCGGGAGGGTTGCCCACCCTTCCGGGGGGCCGGGAGGGAGCCCCGATTTTCGGGAGACTCCCGGAAATTCCGGGAGGGTCGGCAACCCTGTTGTACTGTAATTCGTTCTTTTCTGTTTTTTTTGCTCATTTATGTATTGTCCGGCACTTCGGAACCCTTGTGCCGACCATATAAATAAGCGATAATAATAATATGGAACCTGTGACTTATTATTTATTAATTTATTTACAGTTGCTTATATAGCGCAGCAGATTTCATTGTGCTTTACTTTAATTGTAAACAGAGATAAACAGGGTAACAAAAGACAGACTTGGAGGTAGGAGAGCCCTGCTGCGGAGGCTCCCTGTGATACCTGTAATGTGGTGTGCGGGGGGGCTCCGTCACCTCCTTGCCTCCTGCTCCCCTCACGCCAGGGACAGCTAAGCAGGCTGTCCCTGGTGCCACCTCCACCCCCCCTGCAGCCTGAAGTACGTCCGGATGTGTCACTAGAGGGAGAAAGGTGTTACCTTCCGGGTCCAGGAGGACCTGGACCAGGTAAGCCAGAGGGAGGGGGAGAGGGGGTCAGCGGGTTTGCGGCAGAGGCGGCGAAAAGAAGCCCATAGGGTTCCAAAGGTGGCGATACACTATTATGCGGTAAACGGTGCAGCCGGGTTTTAATACATAGGAAAATGCGGTAAAACAGGGGTTTTACCGCATTTTCCCCTTAGTACATCTCGCCCACAATGAGACTGGCCCCATCTGTATATATAATTATACAATATATATAGTCAAAATCGTATGGAAAGTTAGCCAAAATCATACAGTGTTAGGGGCTTGAGATACTGATGTGTGGTCCGCTTGGTCAGTATTGCAAGTAAATATAGTTTATTTTTAATATGGAGTGGGTCATTAATGAGGGCCATGTTGCAGAATGCAGCATAGCCCCCGTTCCCTCTGTCATTTGGCGCCCACCAGCATCGGTATGTGTGCATGCACTAGCCGTTGCCGGGTCTTCGCAGTCACTGATGCCGGTGGCTGGGGGGGGGGGGGGGGGGGGCAGCTCATGTGTATATACCCCTTTAGGGTCAGGCTGGGGAGGAAGGGAGATGTTATGATTATGCTGCAGGTTGGGAGGGTTAGGGTGGCAGTGGGAGGTAAGTAAACGGATCTGACTCCTGTTGGGATTCCCTCCATCAGGATGCCAGAGTCAGTATTTTGACCGCCGGAATCCCCACCGCTGGTCATCCATTTAAGCTTAAAAAGTTGAATTTAATAATGAAAATATAGTGCTACAGATTGCTGAGAAAGGGGGCCCCTAGCAGATATCTTGCCCAGGGCCCTGTGAGGTCTACATCCAACTCTGTAATTAGGTCATGCTTTAAGTTCACATTGTATTTCTGGGAGACCTTCAAAATGTCATTCTTTGTTTCACAACTTTATTTCTCATATCTGTGTTCTCACACCAGCCCCTATCTTCATGTTTCTTTGACTGAGGTCCGCTAGGAGAGCATAACATTTTCTGTACTATGTATTTTGTGCTTACCTGCACGTCGCTTTAGAATAAACAAACAGCAGGAATTTACAATATAGCGCATCATAATGTGAAAGACTAAGGAAACAATGTAACTGTTCATTTGCTCTTGTAAACCACTTACCTGCAGCAGGGCACATCCTGCAACACAGTGTCATACAGAGCTCAGGCTTATCAGCTGTATCATTCCCTCAGTGATGTCTGGGATCTTATCTGCAAACCATATTGACATATGAGTATAAATGGGATTATCTTTAACTCATTAGATAAAAGCATTCCTGCAAATCGTGTTGACTAGTTATTATCATGAAGAATATCATTTTTTGAGCTTCAGTCCCTTAACCCTTTGAGTGCCAACATCTCTGTGAGAGATGTTCAAAATATCAGCTAAAATTGTCATCGTCCCTTACATTTATTATATAAATTTAAATAAACATTGTTGTGTAAATAATTTCTTTATATAATGTAAATATTACAGGTCATTACGATGAATAAAAATGTTTGCTTGGTAATTTTCACACCTATTTTCACAAATTCACTTGGCACTCAAATGTAGGGTACACACCAGGACGACCCGCTCACGATGCATATCGTGAGCGGGTCGTCAGTGTCTCGTCCGACCCGCTCACGGTGACGCGGGGGGGGGCACGACCCGCTCACGATGTGCACCGTGAGCGGGTCCGATCCGATGGCGACCCGCACCCGGCTGTATGGTCGTCATTGAGATCCTACCTGCAGCAGGTAGGATCTCAATAACGACCGACCCGCGGGACCGCGCATCGGATCGGTATCGGTCCACACCAGGTCAGAAAAGGGCCCAATCAGCACACAATCTACATCCAATTGATCGGAATTGGATCTAGATTGTGGGGATCGGGCCGTAGTCGTCCTGGTGTGTACCCAGCAAAAGGGTTAAGGAAGTACTAGAAGCCCAGATGTGTGAACCTGTGGTCACACAATTGAATGTATTTAAAGTACAGTCATTATTACATATTACTGGGACCGGTTGTAAACTTTTATTGGGAATAGGGTCAACAATTAGATAACTAAAGGCAGCAGTCTCTTGAAGTAAGTTTTGGCAATGCAGGTATAAAATGGTAAATTTATTGCTGAAAAAGAAGGCAATATGTATAAAATGTCTAGTTTATTGGGTCTATTCAGTAAACAAAAAAGCCTTACATTTGGCAATGGGCCTGAAGGGCAACCTAACCATAACTCCCCCTTCTACATTAAGTCATTCATGCAGGGCTGTTGACCAGAGCACATCTCTAGAAGGAGAGAACGTCTCCTGAACAATCTCTGACTCTGTATCGAATATATTGCTTTTATTCGAATAAGACAGAGAAATTCACCAGGAATATCTCCTGGATCTACAAAAACTGTATATTGGGTCCACTAAGACCATATAAAGCTGTCTATATTATTATTTTAAGCTAATAAAGGTATCATTATATATGAAGATTGAGAGGTCTCATTTACTAACTTACTGTCTAAGTGAAAGACTTGAAGTGACATTGCACTTAAGAAGACTGTTTCTCGTTCAGTGGATCTATTCAACCAACCAGTAGGAGAAGAAGAGAATAGATATTATCTGAATTTTCCCTGATACGTATTAAGGACAATTAATTTGAACTTCACTCTGTGCTTCAGGCACCACCATTTTGCAAGGACCCAATAACCACCTCATTGTGAATATATTCTTTTTGTGAAAGCTGTCCAAAATAATTCTTGTTATTCGAAAACCCCTGATGAAGTCCCGAGAGAGGGTGAAACGCGTTGGTAACCTCGGTTGCTATTTCCAAGTATTTGAAATTTCTCAATGAACCTCAAAACAATCTGGAAACACTTCTATCAATGTTCTAAATAAGAGACTTTTAAATAAACATTTGAAATTTATGGACTTTATTTTATATGCTTCAGAAAAACATTATAAGGCTTTATTGGTCTAATTGTAATGATCAACACAAGGTACTCCATATATATGTGTGTGTGTGTGTGTATATATATATATATATATATATATATATATGTAGACACGTCTTTGATAAAGGCATTTGTTTGCAGAAACGTTAGATCACACACAGTTGTGGACGTGCTGTTTATTTCGTTCTGCAAAATCCATTTGAGTTCCCCCCCCCCCTGTATCTTTGGATACTGACCAGTGTGTATAGTTCATTTGGGAAGGCACCCCAGTGGTTGGACCAGTATTTAGCAGAGTGCCGGACACTGCAGTCCATGTGTGTGTATGTGTGTGTATATTTATATATATATATATATATATATATATATACTTGCCAAGTAAGCGGCACCCGGAGACTGGTAAATCAGGTAAGACAGACGCATCCTGATGAAGAAGTGAATAAAACTTCGAAAACGTTTGATCCAACCAGCGTCTGTCTTACCTGATTTACCAGTCTCCGGGTGCCGCTTACTTGGCAAGTGTGTTGGGATACCGCGGTATCCTTGAGCTTGGCACCGGAGCCAGTTCACTATTCGTGTTTGGAAGTGCTGCCCGACCACCCTTCTATATATATATATATATATATATATATATATATATATAATCTTATCCCCCGCTCCCCGCCCTGCAGTTACCCATTGACCAAGTTTATACTGCCTTTACTCTATGTTTTGACAGAGTAATATTCTCCCATGCAGTTTGCAGCCAGTAATATGACAAGTGCAAGGGGGCCCCCTGTCTAAAGTCTCCCACGCCCCCCACCCCCGAAGGATTAATCTGGCACTGCAAAATACATGTAAAGTAATCCGCGTCCCCTCGCGGGGCTCGCTGCGCTCGCCACACTTTATAAAGTCAACACGCCGACGTGGATAGAGGGGGTATGAACAGGTTGGGAGGACCCGTAACGCGTCCCCTTGCGGGCCTCGCTGCGTTTGCCATGCTTCGGGCTGGCGTGGATAGTGGGGTTTTGAAATGGAGGCATTTGCCAAATTAATCCCAAACCGATGGACAATAAGTGAATAGCGGTATCCTTTCTCAGTACTAAGTACTTAAACACACTTAAATACACCAGGTATAATTTCCTGTAAACCCTTCTGCTTATTGGAAATAAGTACACGAAACTTGGTATAAATTCGCACGCCGATCCTTTCTCAGTACTAAAGTACATGAAACTTGGTCTAAATTTGCATGCCGCAGGGAGGCAGGAAATAGCGGCGGGCAGGGAGATGGAAGCCTCCCTGCCTGTGCCAGAGGCTGTGTGTGTATGTGTGTGTGTGTATGTGGGGAAGGGGGGGGGGGGGGTAGGAGGACTGCCGGGGACACAGGCAGCACAAGCTTGAAACCATATGACAATACTTGAAACCACCTTGTAGTACTTTGGCTACAGTCTATAAACGCCCCAGTACTGTGTCTCCAGTGTCAATCTAAAGCTGCTTTTGAAGCAAAATGCTAATTATGCACAGTGCTGTGATAAAATCCTGTCTCACCTTTTTGTTGTCATCAATAAGCTAAGCAGGGGATAGACATTACATTTTTCATGTAGAGGATGTTTGAAAATGAATCAATATGTTTTCTACAGCTGATGTCCTGGTCTCTATATCCTGAGGAAGAGATAGGTATTATGGTGTAAACTTGTGTTTTGATGTAGTGTCCAACACTTACTTTGAGATTCCCACATCCAGGAAACTGGGTAACCCTGTAAAAATAAAGAAAGTCCTATATCAATTCTTTAATAACTGCAAAATGCATGTCTTAGATTTTTAGTCTGACTACAGCTGGCTATTATGGCACTTTTCAGTTTTATCCATCTCTATTTCATTTTCCCTCTGAACAGTGGAAAATGCAGGATTTTTAGATGGGGGTTTCCAAATGTAATCCACAATCTCCCACTCTGCAGAGCGTTGGAGTAAGTAAAGGAGTCTGGGGGAGTGGTAACAGCCCTGGAAATTGGTATTTTTATACACTGGTTACACTATGGAGTACAGAATTAATATTTAACATTAGAGATGGTCTATAGCAGTGGTTTTTAAACTGTGGGTCCTGACCTTCTCAGCATGGGGTCATGAGTCCATGTTGCTGACCATCAGGCTGATGACTTTTCTAATCTCAGTCAGTGATTCAAGGAGTCTGAAAAATCTGTTGAATTGTCTGTTATTTCAGAGTCCTCCCATCACTCTGTGCCTCCACAATGCTGCCATGTATGTGCTGTCTGCTGACTACACATGTGATGTGATGACCGTCTGCAGTAACTTACTGGGGTCTAGTAATTATTTTTATTGTCTGATGGGGTCCCAGAGCAAAATAGTTTGACCCCTGGCAGTGGCAAACGCAGGATTTTCAGAAGGGGGTTTCCAGAGGGGCGGAGCAAATCACGGAGATGGACACTTGTATATATATATAAAAAAAAAATATATATATATATATATATATATATATATACATACAGGGGCATCAACAGCAGTGTAGACCCCTGGGCACAGCAATGTATTGGGGCCCCTACCGATCCTCCAGTGGTAGGGGTGGGGGAAGCTTTGCCCCGGGTGGTAGGGGGTATTATATCAACTGCTCAGCATGTAGGGCCTGGATCAGTAATTTCCACTAATTACCCCTTTACTGCACAGATGGTGGAAAATGGGGTGGGAGAAGGGGGCATTGGGCTGAATGAAGGGGCCCTGATACATAACTTCCAGGGTGGTAGAGGATGTTTAATATGCAGAGGAGGGGTGTATAGTGGAGTGGGCTTATTATTCATAATTTTCTGGTGGCAGGACAGCTTGCTTGACTGCAGATATCTCCAGTTCCCAGAAATAGATTTCTTAGATTTTAATGGAATTAAAAACTAGAGAATCCCACCTACCAAATTGTATTGGGGACTAGGGGATGAGAGTTCAGGAGGTAGAGCAATCTGCCAACGAGTATATAAAACTACATACCAGGTGTGTGGAGCTGGAGCAGTAACCAGCTGCTGGAAGGCTGATATCTCTGGTTCTGGGAACAGTAGAGACAAGCTACTAGTGTCCCTCAAAGGTAGAGAGGGACCACTGTTTGAAGTCAGATATCTCCGGTTCCCAAGGGCCGATTTTTAAAATTTTTATACCCATGGAAAGAGGGGACCCTCAGCTTTCAGCCTAGGGTCCTTAGACTCCTGGGGGGGGGGTTTCTATGTACTCAGAAACCCCCCCTGCGTGCGCTACTGCCTGGTCTATAGTATAAGCTGTTTCAAACAATTCAAGTGGTCAGGAAAAGGTTAAACATATAATAATTAAATACACAAACATAATAGAACCTGTACTGCACTTTCTAAGCTCGCAATCTCCCACTTCATGGTAATGCTCCGGTCTCTTCCTCCTGGCAGATACTCTCTGGTCCAGTGTGATGTTTGAGGGATCAGATACACACATACAGTAAATCTGTGCTATAAGTAGCTGGTACACTGGACATGTGTAGCAGCTCTGCTCTGTCCCTTAAACTGCATAATGTGGTGACAGCTCTATTATATACCAGTGCTACTGTCATAATTGAAGGCACTTGCCAAGAGGAGGGGGTTTCTGGGAGCTGAGGAAGGTCAGCCAGGCTGAAAGTGGCTCCTCTTTCAGCCCGGCTGATATACACACTCACCGATGATGGTTGAGAAACCAGCCATCATCGCTAGACATACTGGTAAAACCAGCAGGCGGGAGACTTTGCTAGCGATGATGCGGGAGTGCACATCATTGCTAGTCTGCCATCAATAAATGGAGTCAGAAAATACCTGCTCCAAGGACTGGTAATATACTGCCCGTTACATGATTGCTTTTCATCTCTTCTGCCCCAAGCTTATGGGCCCCATACATCAGCAATTAATTGTGACAATCCTCTGTTCTGGAGATGATTGTTACAATTAATCTTTAATGTGTGGGCTTCCCCTTTTGTCGATCCCAATTAAAAATGAATAGGGATCGCCAATCGATTGCTGAATCAGATTTTTAAACATGTTTTAAAATCTGGTTTTGTTGGAGTTTCATTTTTGTATGTGTGGGCATCCTAACAGGAAAAATCTGCCGATCACTGAAACAAATCTGTAATGTGTGGGCAAGTCAAATAGATTGAAGAAACCATTTATCTGGGGGGAAAAATCACTGGATCTGAGAAGCAATTAATTGTGATTACTGATGTATGGGGGCCATTAGATATTCGGGTACTGGAATTTCTGCAACCGTGCAATTTATTATTATTATCGTTTATTTACAGTATATGGCACCACAAGGTTTCCACAGCGCCTGACAAAACATAGATGAGTAAAAGAACAAAACAAGAAAATAGTGATTTACAGTACAAATGCAAATTAGGACAAGTACATGGTAAATAAACGACAGTTGCAGCAGCGGACACTGATGCAGTTATAACAACAGTGGCAGAGATATGTTCTTAGAAAAGCACATAAGGAGAGAGGGCCCTGCTCATTAGAGCTTACATTCTAAAGGGAAGGGGCAGACAAACTGGGGTGACACAGCAGGGATAGAAGTGAGCATAAACAGCGTGTTAGGATGAGAAATGATTAGAAGTGGATCTTGAGAGCCCGTATAATGTTTTGTAGGGAGGTGGCAAGGTAGCACAATGGCCTAAATCCTTGAGGCAGGAATGGGAGCAAGTAACCAGCTTGCAGGAGAGGTAGGAGGTGGGAGAGGAATGGGTGATGGCTATGTAAGTGAGTGTGAGGAGCTTGAATTGTATTCTGAAGGGAAAGGGGAGCCAGTGTAGGGCTTGTAAGAAAGGGGAGGTGGACATAGTACGTTTGGAGAGGAAGATGATCTGGGCAGCAGCATTGAGGATAGATTGGAGTGGAGAGGTGTTTTTCAGGGAGGCCAGTAAGTAGTAGATTACAGTAGTCCAATCTAGATATGACTAGTGCAGCGGTTCTCAAACTGTGGGTCCTGACCCCAAAGTGGAATATATTGAAATAAAGATATTGGAAGGCGAAAGAGCGAATGAGATCACCTAGAGATGACGTATAGAGAGAGAAAAGCAGAGGACCAAGAACAGAGCCTTGGGGACACCTACTGTCAGTGGAAGTGCAGGGCAGATGCAGTCATGACAAAGACAGAGAAGAGAAGGAGCAGTCAGAGAGGTAGGAAGATAGCCAGGATAGAGCATTATCATGCAGACCAAGGGAGTGAAGGATTTGGAGAAGGAGAGGGTGGTCCACAGTTTCAAAAGCAGCAGAAAGGTAGAGAGTAGTGACCTTTAGATTTGGCAGCATGAAGATCATTGCAGACTTTAGTGAGAGCAGTTTCAGTGGAGTGGAGGGAACTGAAGCCAGACTGGAATGGATCAAGCAGGGAGTGGGAGGAAAGAAATGCAGTAAGGTGATTGTAGATAATATGCTCAAGGAGTCTGGATGCAAAAGAGAGGAGAGAAATGGGTCGGTAGTTAGTGGAAGAATTAGGATCAAAGATAGCTTTTTTAAAGGATAGGAGAGTCAAGAGCATGTGTGAAGGCACAGGGGACAGTACACGATGAGAGGGATAGATTGAAGAGGTGGGCAAGATGGGAATGGGCAGAAGGAGAGAGGAAGGGAGGAGCAGGCGGGAAGGTATAGGGTCAGATGGGGAGGTGGTTAGGAGTGAGGAATGGATGAGGCCCATGCCTTCCTCACCAGATACTTGGGAGAAGGATGTCAGAATTGGTAAGGGGGAGGAGGAGGGATTGTGAGGGAGAGGAAGTGGTAAAGTAGGTTGCAGGTGGTCTGGTAGGATGTGATGCCCTGACGTATGGAGACAATTTTGGATCTAAAGTAAGTGGCAAAGTCAAGAGCAGAGAGGAGGGAGTTGACAGTGGCAAAAAGGTGCCAGGGGTTTTTAGACTGGGAGGAGATGAGGTTCTTGAAGTATGACTGTTTAGCAAGAGAAAGGGCAGCACTGAAGGATGAAAGCATAAGTTTGAAATTGAGGAAGTCTGCCTTGGAGCGTGATTTCCTCCAATGTCGTTCAGCAGTACATGAGGATTTTTACAGGCATCTGGTGCATTTGGTGTGCCAGGTTTGAGGTGTTCATTTGCGAGGGTGAATAGTGGTTGGTGGAGTGACAGAATCAAGCACAGAAGGAATGGAAGCATTATATAGGGAAGTGGCCTGTTCAGGACATGAGAGAAAAAGAATCAGAGAGAGAAGTGAGTCAAAGAGGGAGGATAAGGAGGTGTTGTTAATAGCCTTGATGTTACACTTGGTGATTGTAGTTTTTGGAAGTAGAGATGGAGAAGCAGGGAGGCATAAGTTAAAAGAGAGAAGGTGATGGTCAGAAAGGGGAATGGGAAGTGGGAGAAATCATAAATATCACAACGGTAGGTGAACACCAGATCAAGTGAGCTTTCATTCACATGGGACAGTGAGAAGGTCCACTGGGAGAGACCAAGAGACAATGTCAGGTTAAGGAGCTTTGAGGCAGAGGGACTAAGTGGGACTGTTGATAGGAATGTTGAAGTCCCCTAAGATAATAGAAGGAATATCAGAAGAAAGGAAGTGTGGAAGCCAGCAAGCAAAGTTGTCGAGGAATTTTGAGGGAGCACCAGGCGGGTGATAAATAAGTAGAAAATGAATATGTTGGAAGAGGCATATAGCATGGATTTCAAATGTAGAGAATGTAAGATTGTTTTGTGGGTATGATCTGGTATGAGGGTAGAAGGATTCCAACCTCAGCACCATGGCGGCCATCTGGTCGGGGTGTATGCGAAAATATGAGACCCCAGCAGAGAGGGCAGCAGGAGAAGTAGTGTCAGAGGGTGTGATCCAGGTCTCAGTAATGGCTAGGAGATGGAGGGAGTTGGAAATAAAGAGGTCATGAGTGGGAATCAGTTTGTTACAAACCGCTCTGGCATGTCACAGGACACAAGGTAAGGGGTGTGAGTTTTTGGGACAGAGGTTTTTGAGATTGGCAGGGTTGCTATAGTGCTCAGGCAAGAATGATTTGGAAGGTGGGGATACAGCAGGTGTAGTAATGGTGCTGGCCACTGAGCTAGGAAGCGAAAACACAGGAGTCAAGCATGGAAGGAGTACAGTGTGATACTGTTCATGGAGAGGTGAGGGGACAGTGCGAGGAGGGAGAGAACAGGCCTAATGGGTGGGATACAGGGCCTGTGGTGGGGCATGAATGAGTGACAATGAGCTAACAGGAGAGAGTGGCAAGGGAAGTAGAGGGGAGGATGGGAGGAGAGAAGATGTAGCAGACTAGAAAAGAAGGACAAAGGTGGTAACATGGGGCAGAATAAGGGACTGGGTAGACATGGAGGACGAAATGATAGGGGTGGGTTGAAGTGTATTGCGCTGCTGTCTTAGAATATTTTGTTTAAAACACACTGATTGGCTGGATAAAAATAAATGTTGGACACACTGGTATATTTTAAATTTTTTATATAGAAATATAGAAAATTAGCAGTATACATACATACATTTATTTCCTAAATATGGAAAATAAAATAAATATGAAAATAAAAACACAAATATATAAATACACAAAACAGCAATAATAAAATTATCACATGAATAGGGATCCCAAATATGGTAATACAATAACGTTAATTGCAGACCTTATGTAGCAACTTGTTTTAACTGAAGCAGTCAATTTGCATTAGTAACAGGAGAAGGGTATAGCCAGATCTTAAACTTGTTATATAGACTGTATCAATTTATAAGTCGTTTGAAACGTAGACACCGCAATATATGTTATGCTCACCGTTTCCTTATAGCACCTGCTTTGTGTTGGTTTTGGTGCGAAACCTGAGAGAAGGGGGGAAGATTTCTTCCTGCAATTGGGTCCAGGTGTTTAGAAGATTTGTGGCCCCTTTGCTTGTATGTCGATCACTCCTCTCGGCACTTAGGCCGGTGTAGCCTGCATGCGGTATATGGATTCACCACATTGACCGCAGCAGTGAAGGAGTGAATGGGTTAATAGAAGTGCTGCTCCTCTGTTGTAGCGTGGAGAGCGGCTGTTGGAGATAGCTGATGGCCGGCAGCGGGGGGATTTTGCTGCACTTCAGCTTTGGTGGAAATATAGGATCAGCGGTGAGCCGGCAAATAGAGCTGCACTCGCTGTGGAAGCACAGTCGGCGTATAGCGGCTTAGTTACCGGCAGCGTGGAGCGAGTGTCCCTCTCCTGGGAGATCAAGTTGCGGTCTGCTAGCGTGGATCACCTGGTTCAGGTAAGTGCTGACGTCAACGCGTTTCGTCCCCTATGTCTGGTGGGAACTTTTTCAAGATGGAGGACGAAATGTAATAGGGTGCGATTTTTGGACATGTTGAAAAATCACCCGAAATCGCACCTTTAAAAATCAAATTTTATGCTGTGAATTCGCATATGTAAGGAGATGCGAATTCGCGCAAAAATGTGCGCATTTTCAGTCATGAAAATGTGCCCCCCGGCTGTGGCATGACACCACGGGCTGTTGGAGCCCGGTGCTGGTTTCAAAATACGGGGGACCCCCAGATTTTTTGTCCCCCGTATTTTTGGAACCAGGTCCGGTCCAAGAGTCCGAGGCTGGTTTCAGAAATACGGGGGACCCCTACGCTTTTTGTTCCCCGTATTTTTGGAACCAGGTCCGGCTCAATGAGCCCGGAGCTGGTTATGCTCAGGAGGGGGGACCCCACGCCGTTAAAAAAAAAAAAAAACAGAACACTTTTACACATTTTTTTACACAGTGATGTGTGCAAGGTTCTGTCAAATTCACCTGTCAGAACCTGGTCTATTTTTTTGGTGATTTTTGGTAACGTTTACCAAAAATCGCACCCTATTACATTTGCGAGTTATATACATTATAATGGGAATACATCTGGATGATAATTGAAGTGTGACTAAAAATCGCCATTTGAAAATGTGCAAATTTGCAGCAAAAAGTGTGATTTTTTTTTACAGCGAATTGCACCCTATTGCATGTGCGATTTTTGGAAAATGTGCGATTTCAACCGTTTTTTGCCAAAAATTGCACATTTCAAAAAAATTGCACCCTATTACATTTTGCCCGGAGTGTTAGGGGGTGTTGATAGCCTGTGCATAGTGTAGATGAAGTGAACAGGGTGAAAAAAAACAATTGGAAAAAGAGGCTGAATGAGAGACAGGGCAGTAGAATTGCTGAAATGAAGGAGAGAGTCGTACCAGGTGATTCACACTGGAATTTAAAGCATGTAATGTATGGCTAATTTACACAGGTTACTAGTGAGGCAGAAGTATAGTATATGTAAACAATAACCCAGTGTACCTAGAAGAGGGTTGCCTAACCTCCCGGAATGGCCGGGAGGGTCCCGGAAATCAGGTCCCCCGGAAAGGGTGGCAATCCTCCCGCATATCCCCCCCAGTGTCCCTCGGCAGGGGGGTCCGCAGGTAAAATGCCGCGATTGTGGCATTTTAGCCCCGCCCCCCGCAGTGCAATGACTGAAATACCGGCATTGCACGGCGGGGGGCGGGGCTAAAATGCCGTGACGCTGTAGACATGCCCCCAACAGGGCATCATCTGTGTGGCCACGCCCCTGGACCGCCTCTTTTCCCAGTCCTGGAAATGGCCCCGCCCCCTGCCTGACAGAGCTGGCTGCCCTCTCCCGGAGAGGGCAGCTCAAAAGTCGGCAACTATGACCTAGAATTAGTAAGCTTCACTGATGACATTACACACCCTAGCAGTGACAGGAAATAATGGCATTACACATGGTTTGTTTTAAGTTGATCACAAATTGGATGTAAAATGATCACAAAAGGCCTTATTCTAGTTCACTCTTGAATGCCTTCTTAGCTGGACAAAACCATGTGCACTGCAGGTGGGGCAGATGTAACATGTGCAGAGAGAATTAGATTTGGGTGGGGTTTTTCTTCAAAGTGAGATCTATATTGCAGTGTAAAAATAAAGCAGCCAGTAGTTACCCTGCACAGAAACAAAATAACTCACCCAAAGCTAATTCTCTCTGCACATGTTACATCTGCCCCCTGCAGTGCACATGGTTTTGTCCAGCTTAGAAGGAACTTGCCTCAAAGAGTGAACTAGAATAAGGCCCAAAGAGAGTGAGGAATGACCACAAGCCCAAAAATGCACATTTCCATGTATACAGAAGGCTACAGCCTGACTTCAACATGTATAAAGAGGATGCGCTCAGCATGACGGCGATCTGGATGCTTGCGGTCAAAATCCTGGCACCGGAATATTGACCGGCTGCCACAGCACTGCTGCTGGAATCCCAACATCAGTGGAAAGGTCGACACCAGAATCCTGACAGCAGGCATCCCAAATAAGTAGGCCGTGGACCAGAGCCGGCCCTAGCCTAAATGATGCCCTAGGCAAGATTTTGGTTGGTGCCCCCTACCACCGCCACTAGTTCCGCCTCTGACCCTGCTCCCCTTTCCCAGTACCATCTACAGTCATCATAGCAGTCATCATTTTGGTGCTTCTACCTGCAATATTTTAAATAGAAACAGTGCCCACATTTGGTGCGCAGCCCAAACAGGGGTGTGTTTTTGCTGGGAAGGGGCATGGCCACACAATTGTACCCCCAATTCACATTATGTCACACAGTAGTGCAACTTTATTCACATTATATCATGCGATGGTGTCCCTTATTCACGTTACATCACACAGTAGTAGCACTTTACCTTATATACATTTTTCCTCACATTATTTACATTATACCCTTAGAAAAAAATCCTGAGAAAATATTGTATTTTAAGCACCTCCATGGCCACACTGCAACCCAGCACAAAGCAGTGTGTGCTGGGCAGAGGAGAAGAGCTTCAGCTGCTGCTGACTTAAGGGGAGGGGGCCCGGGGCCCCCACTGGGCCCTTCCATCAGACTTTGGCCTGGGTAATTTGTACCCCCTACCCCTTTCTCTCAGCATCCCTGATAATACCACACAGTAATGCCCCTTACACATGACACACATTATTAATGTCCTTATAACCATAATGCCCCTTACACATTATGCCAACCTTTATTAATGCCCTTCATACACATAATGACACACATAATGCCCCTTACACATATGTTGCACATTATTAATGCCTTTATACACATGACACACATAATGCCTGTTACACATATGTCGCACATTAATAATGCGTTTATACATGACACAAATAATGCCCCTTACACATATGCCGAACACTATTGCACAGCCAACCCACCCGCAGACAGCACTCGCACAGCCGCTAACACTGTGACCTCTGCCTCTGCTTGGATACAGATGTTTCCTTATACATCTTGACTCAATAGGCCATGCAGCTCCTGGCCAGTTCTGCTAACGTTGGGTGCCTTTTTTGCTAAAAATTCATCTTATTTGCATTGTTATGACCAGCACACACAAGGAGCTTCCGATGATTAAAATAATATGCGGCATGCCTATATTCTGTGAGCGACTGTGGCTGTACCTGCATACGGAATGCTATGTTACAGTGATTTCCATGAATACACTATTTCATATGCAGATACAGCCTCACTCACACACAGAATATAGGCATGCTGCATATCATTTGAATCAGCAGAATCTGCTGATGCCCCTAGGCATTCCAAATGCCCTAGGCAATTGCCTAGTTGGCCTATGCCTAAGGCCGGCTCTGCCGTGGACTCTTAGTTATAGTCCACATGGGGAGTTAGGGTTAGGTTGCTGGGAGGAAGGGTTAGGCACTAAAATGAGGGGATTAGGCTGTGGGTGAGGGTTATGCATTAGGTAAGGGGGGTAGGAGAATACGGGAAGTATGTTTACCCAGCCTCTGCTCAGCTTCTGATCATCCTGACCAATGGCATCTTGACTGCTGGCCATCCATAAGTATTCCCTCATACAGTCCATTTGGCAAACATACAGTATGTTATGTCTTTCATCCTTGCTGGCGGGTCGCCAGAACGTACGCGCTGGCGACCCGCCAGCAGCCTCGCCAGCGAGGAGACTGAGACGCACGTGCGTCTCACGCGCACGCGCGTCTCAGTCTCCGTCGCTGACGCGACGGAAAACCTTGTCCGTCTCCGCCTCAGGGAGACGGACAGGGTTAGGGGGGGTTAGGGGGGGTGCGGGCAGGCGGCGGGGACCCCGGGTTACCGCCGGCAAGCCGGCGGGGACCCGGGGGAACGGATCGAAGTGCCGTCGGAAGGGGACGCGCGCGCCTCTCGTGCGCGCGCGTCCCCTTCTCACCATCGCCATGGCGCTGGCGGGGGATGGCGGCTGGCGACGCCAGCGCCATCCCCTGCAAAGATGGACCCTGACCCATCTGTAAGTTAATCATGATTGATTCCTACATCTGCCTTAGGATTTTTACAATGACTGACAATACTTAATTTCCCCGCACCCTCCATCCCCCTTTTTCATGCTGTACCACACCACCAGTCCCTGCACAGAAATGCTAGACACCATTCTGCTTCAGTATTGATGAGGACTGATACTGCTTCTGCTTCACACACTCTTCTACTGTAGGCAGAACCACTTGTACCTTCTTTTTCACATAATTGTATGCTATTAATTTGCAGAATTATCCACTCAGTCATTACTGTTTATAGACAGTCAGTTACAAATCATGCAACATACAACAAGCAGACATAAGTTAGATGAAGGATATGCAAATGTGTGAGGACAGCTAAAGATGGCCCTGCTGGTGCAAGTCCACACCACACACCTACGCCCCAGGACACACTAACAGCCCAGGTTTTAGTGCTATCCCTATTTGAGAACACATGGATAAATTAAAATAACTGAGATACTAATTCTGTCACTTGTGCTCCTGTATGGCTAAAATTGAAACCTGCACTGTAAGTTATCCTTGAGGACCATAGTTGGGAAGTATTGGATTAAACTATTGGTTGAGGAGCTTGTGGAAATGCACTGCACATTATGTTGGTGATTCATAAATAAATAAATATTAATAATAATATAGGTTGGGATCGTTTGGTCTACAGCAAGTTGGTCGACAAGCTTTAGGTCAACACCGTTAGGTCAACATGGGTCAAGGTCGACATGGGTCTAGGCTGACTCGACAGGTTTAGATCAATAGGTCGACACAAGCATTAGGTTGACAGGGTCTAGGTCAACAGTCAAGCGGTCGACATGGTGTTTTTCACTGTTTTTTTACCTGAATGTCGACACAGTTTCCACTTGCACTTCGGACACACTATTTTATTCTCCCACCACGCCTTAGTGGATGGTAGGACATGAAATACCGCCTGTCATCACATGTTGGCTCAAAAAACTGTGAAAAACCCCATGATGACCTTTTGACTGTCGACCTAATGATTGTGTCGACCCGTCGACCTAAACCCATGTTGACTTTAACCCATGTCGACCTAATGATGTCGACCCAACGCTTGTCGACCAACTTGCTGTAGACGCAGTGACCATATCCCAATAATATTAATGCCAAATAGTGTCTATACTTGTGCTTTAAAAGCAAATATAGGTAACACATAAATAATGTTGTTTCTCCTGAAAAGCCTTGAAAAGTGATAAAATGGAGAGATAATCCAGCAACCAACTGTCAAACACTGCGTGTGCTGTGGCAGTTAAGGGCTATTTGGCTAGTGCTTTATAACTCTCTATTTGATCAATTTCCATGCTTAGTACATCTGGCCTCATGACTTTTCAAAAAGTTGCTTTGTGAACATACTTTTAAGAGGATTTGTACATATAAGAGGCATTAAATAAATTTTCACAATTCAAATTTGGCTGCAATCATAGATTACCGGTATGTGCGAAATCCAGGAACAGCTGGTATTCAGAAAGTGTTTCCTTTTCAATGTAGCTGAACATCTTAAAAAAAAAAACAACAAAAAAAGGTACTTGTTTCCTTGCACGGCGCCCAAGATTTTAATCTTATTACATCGTTTTGATCGCATCGCATGACATGCGACCAGATCGCATGCGATGCGATGCGATTGATGCGATCTAAAAGATGATTTAATTGTACATGCACCCTGATGGGTGATTAGTATGTTATATGCACCCCCATTGCCACTATTAACACCAACCCGAAGCGTGGCGAGCACAGTGAGCCCACAAGGGGCGGCGGTGCGCAACCTCCAACCTTTTCATACCCCCACTATCCACGTCGGCGTGGAGTTGATTTTATATAGTGTGGCGAGGGGACGCGGAACACATGTATTCTCACTGCGCTCGCCACGCTTCGGGCTCGGTGGCTCGCCACACTATATAAAATCATCTCCACGCCGACGTGGATAGTGGGTATGAAAATGTCGGAGGATGCGTTTATAGTGGGGGTGGCGTTAACAATGGGGGTGCATTTAACATAGTAATCACCCATCAGGGTGCCTGTACAATTAGAAATCGCATTGCATGCCATTGTAATGTGATATTAAAATGGTACAGTGCGGCTCTTAGGACCCGAATATCGGGTCCCATCGCATACCACTAATTAAGGTATGCGATGGGCGCCGTGCTAGGAAACAAGTACAAAAAACAGCAGTTAGCATTTTTTAAATTTTGTAAAATAAATAATATATTTAATAAATAAATTGCTTTAGAAAATAATGAAGATAACTAAATAAAGATATTCAAGCATGCTGATCAGTGATATAAATGATCCCCACGAGTAATTATATATACTTTATGTGCTTCACTTATTGTTTAGTTTTTTTGGGGGGAAATTCATCAACCATTTACAGGTAAATGAACGTGTTTATGAGCAATTTCTCATTGTAGCTCACACACCTGTCATTGGCTGCTACTATCATAGATTGTTTTCAGTACAATTCATCCTTTTACAGTGCGCACCTCTGCTCCCGTAATGTGATCCTTAACAGCTTTCTGTCAATACAGAGAGCTATGGTGAGTAGGGATTTTCCTGTGTTGTATAGGAAAGACACATTTTACTCATGCTTAGTGGAGAAGAATACGGAAAAGGTTTATTTTTAAAAATCCTATGGTTATGGGGATGTTCATAAATAAATAAAAAGACTTCTTGACAGGCGAAAGAAAACTCAGCAAGTTTGGAGCTACCGGAAATCAGTGGCTGACCTTGTGGATTGTGGGCCCAGTTGCAAAATTGGCAAAATGGCATATGTTTGTACACATTGGATCGGAGTCTGAACTTCGACTCGGACAGCCGCCTGGCAGCGGGGAATGGGATCACATATTATATATACTGTAGAATGCAAAAGTATTGCGTACGATATATCATATGTGATTCTGCTGCCCAGGAAGCTACCAGACGGTTCAAGGGCATTGCATGCAACTCCTCACCATGGGGAAGTTGAACAGTGTATGGGGGGGCCTTAAGTCCTTAGAGCAGACATTTTCAACCGGTGAGCCGCGGCCAGCTGACAGGTCTTCCACCATGGATCAGGTCACGGCGACTCACCAGCAGAGTTTCACTTTCACATAGGGGGTGGGCGTCTCGGCATCATACTGGGCATTATGTGTGCTCACGCGGCACTGAGTGCGAACGCAGCGCTGCCCTATGGAGGTGACGCTGGGACGTGCCTGTGCATAGCAGGCGCTGGGACCATCCTATGCGCATGCTCAGAACGCCTCCAGTGGGGACTGGTGATTCCTGTCAGAAGCCATCTTACAAGTGCACAATATTTTTGGAATATCTGAGGGGGCAGGTGAGCGCTTGTAATAACAAAGGAGGGGCATTTGTGTGTGTCATTTGTAAGGGGGAGCTGATGCTTAGAATATCTAAGGAGGGGCAGGTATGTGGAATAACTAGGGGGGGGGGTCAGGTGTGTAGAATTACTATGAGGGATACATGTGTGTATAATTACGCTATGGGGGCAGGTATGTGCAATTACAATGAGGACATGTGTGTCTTATACAGTATGTCTTATATTTTATTTAAAAACTGTTGCTGTGCCTTGACAATTTTGAAGTCTTGTCCGGTGTGTGTTGAAAATCACTGCCTTAGAGGACCTGGTGCACTGTGCCTGCTGCACCAACGGTTGTTAGGCCTTTGCAGTAAGCAGTCACACTTATACCACTTTTACACCAGAATACCGGGTAGGACCCGGGAAATCGAACACGGGAAATTGCCAGGGCATGCCCTGCCTCAGACCCCATTTACACTGCAATTCAATCCGGGTTATTCCCGGGTAAGGCCCTTTCACACTGAAAACGGATCAGCCCTGTCTTTCCTTGCTGGTGTCATTAAAAATGGACCTTTGGGCTGTTTGAGATGAGGTCACAAGAAAGGGAAAAGGGAGGGAGTGGGTTCTGCTCCCAGCATTGCAGCAAAGATGGTAGACGGAGTAGCTGTGTTGCAGTTTGTGCTGTACTTTTCAGCAATTGAGAGTTTGAAGCAGCTTCTCACCCTGTGCTACTTGCTTCACACTTGGAGGAGGAGAGCACAATTCTTGGCTGAGAGGTCTAGATCTCGACACCAATATTTGTGCCGAAAGAGAGAGCGTGGTAACGCTGCTGCTGCGCTGCTACATGCGCCCTGTGCGGGTCTCCAGCAAATGACATCATCTGCCAGAGCCGCAGAAGCACCAATCAGCTCTTCGCGCCCCTCTACCCACCAAATAACCCGGATAATTACCATTTACACCACCCTGAGCCCCGGATAAGCCCCGTGTCCGACCCTGAACATTTGCCGGGTCAGATTCCCGGGGAACAGTACCCGTGTTATTTTTTTTCAGCCCATTTACACCATGCCCTGCCCCGGACTGGAGCGGCAATATCCCGGGTCCAACCTCTGGTGTAAAAGGGGTATTACTCACATGGACTTGCAGGGCGAATCAAATGGAATTGACCCCTAAATTTGCACCGAGCCTAAACAAAAGTATGCGAAAGCAGCAGATGATATTGGACATGTTACTGTGAATCCCTTTGTGTTTAATTAAATGTTGTTTTTCTGCTCAGGCCACAGTGTCCACTGACAGCAAAACAGTGTTTTAGTTAATAATAACTTAATAAGATGAGATAACTTAGTATGTTATGTTTTTCTACTAGCCACAGATAAGTATACAGCATGATCTCATCCTATTGTCAGGGTAATGTCTTTAGGGACTTTGACCTTGTTCAATCAGATGACATCATCTTTTACCAGAGACAGTTAATCATAAAGTTGACATCCTAACACACCAACAGAAATGCATAAAGGGATGAACTTCTCTGAAGTAGATCCTTTAAAAGGCTTACAATAGATTGCCTTGACTTCAGTTAACCTCTTAGTAGCACACTAAGAAACAAAATACTGATGTATTTACATCTTTTACAAAGGACTTATCTTGTGAAAAAAAGAAAAAAGTCTTTTTTTTCAATTAAAATAGCTTTACAGGGAGAAAAAATCAAGTGCGTATTTAGGTAACTTAAAGTATGATGATCACACGTATAATGTTTGTGGTGGTTGATTAAACCTTGAACATACTCTGCAAGCTGAATGAGATGTTCTAGTACATAGTAATTACTGTATGTACTACTCAATACATTCATTGCAAGAACGGGAATAAATATATAGTAACCCAAGGAAAAAGACATATAATAGATTAAGAAAAATAATAAAGCTGGGAACACACTGGAGCAACAGCATTTGTTCCGTACAAATGCCCTTGGCTGGGGAATGTTACTTAATAAATAGCGGAATGATCTTGTTCTGTCCTTTATTTATTAACAGTTTCTTATATAGCGCAGCATATTCCATTGCGCTTTACATAGGGGACAGTGATACAACAAAACAGGGTATTTACAGACAGTCAACATGTAGGAGGGCCCTGCTCGCTTTATTTGCATAAACAAGGCCACTAGCGATATTGCTAGGTCTGATATGCAGCGCATCCAACCGAGCAACTGTCTCTGGCGACCATGGGAGTGCACACCGAGGGCCAGATGTACTAAGCTTCGAAAAGTGATCTTACAATCTGTATTCCCTACCACATACACAGACATTCAAGGGTTAATTTTGCTTGGAGCCAATTAGCCTACCAGTACATTTTTGGATTGTGAGAGGAAACCGGAGTACCCGGAGAAAACCCACGCAGGTACGGGGAGAATATACAAACTCCTCACATGGTGGGAATTGAACCCATGACCTCAGCACTGTAAGGCAGTAATGCTAACCATTACACCATCCGTACTGATCATAAGAAACCTAAAACTAAATTTAGTGTATTATGTTCAGTACATAATTGTCTTATACACAGTTAATGTGGTCCCTTTTGTGCAATGGTGCCTCAGGCAAACTAGCCCTACTGCTGCATCTATCATACTTCTGTGATCGTCTGTCCTGTATATATCTGAAATATTACATAGTAACATAGGGCCTTATTTTGGTTCACTCTTTCTGACAAAATACTTCTTAGATGGACAAAACCATGTGCACTGCAGGGGGGCAGATGTAACATGTGCAGAGAGAATTAGATTTGGGTGAGTAATTTTGTTTCTGTGCAGGGAAAATACTGGCTGCTTTATTTTTACACTTCAATATAGATCTCACTTTGAAGTAAAACCCCACCCAAATCTAACTCTCTCTGCACATTTTGCATATGCTCCCCTTCAGTGCACATGGTTTTGTCCATCTAAGTAGGATTTTGTCAGAAAGAGTGAACCAAAATAAGGCCCATAGGGGCAGATGTATTAAGTCTTAACAAGAGATAAATGCAAGGGTGATAAAGAGAGATAAACGTCCAGCCAATCAGCTCCTTGCTGACTTTTTTCAAACACAGCATGTGACATGGCAGTAAGGAAGTGATTGGCTGGACGTTTATCTCTTTTTATCACACTTGCATTTATCTCTTGTTAAGGCTTAATACATCTGCCCCATAGTTACATAGTAGGTAAGGCTGAAAAAAGACTTGCGTCCATCTAGTTCAACCTGGTATAGATATCCATTGCTGATTTGGTAGGTTCTGGTATTTTACAGACAATTTATATTTCTTATTTGTACCCATGGATGTTTTTCTCCAGTAAATGTTTGTCCAACTTTGCCTTGAACGCATTTAATGAGCCAGCCGTTACCACCTCTCTGGGAAGAGAGTTCCAGAGTTTGGCTGTTCTGACCGTAAAGAAATTCTTTCTACTAGCTGAATGAAATCTTTTTTCTTCTAATCTATACTAGATTCCTTTCTAGTAGAAAAGAGGGTGTGTGACAGTTCCTTATATTGGCCCTTGATATACTTGTACATGTTGAGCATGTCCCCCCTTAAACGTCTCTTTTCTCATGTAAATAGTCCCAAATTGCTTAATCTCTCCCCGTAGCTTAAATTCTCCATTCCCCTAATATGCAGTGCACTTTGTATGAGGCAGACGATTGCTGCATAAGTGCTAATTATGACTTCTTCATGGATGTCCACACTCGGTCTAAAATCAAGTGCTTGGAAGCCCCTTTACTAGAAAATCTGCATTTGCCCCAGTGAGTCGAGGGCACTATAACCAATAAGCATAAGGTGAAGGTTCAGGAATGTGTGGGAGAGTAAGAAAGCCGGGCGCATCTTGGTAATCTGCGATAATAGCAATCTAGTAATAGGGAGCAGTTGATGATTGTTGCCTCCACCCCCTGTTACTCTGTTTCAGACAGCTGAGGGGGGTTCTCCAAGGGGCTGTCAGGGAATGCAGGATACTTGCCGCCTTTACAGTGAGGCTAGAAGCACAAGTATGGTTGTAGTTTTCTTAGCTTACATTTTGGACATATGTTACCAGAGTTGTAACTCCCAGAGGTAATAGAGGCACCTACCGCTAGGATCCAAGCCCTAAAGGGGCACCTGGATATACAGCAGCACCTTTGTGGTTCATAGTGGGATCCACGTGTGAACACAGCTCTTCCAATGGAGCTCCATGGCCAACCTGCTGCAGTTATTGGTCTCTGTCATGGGAGCCCTTCTAACTCCTGCAATCTGGCTTCTGCTTGGCAATGGTGCACCTGGATGAACTCACACCTCTGTATGTTACCCCAAACAGCGAAGAGTACACTCTATAATGACTGCAGTAGCTCATATGTGTTATACACCCTTATGAATAATCTAGTATGCCACAAATTCCACCCATATACTGTATACTTTAGTTATGGCCGGCAGAATTTAGTAATGGATTGAGAATAGACATTCATTAAACATTCCAATGTAACATTTATTCTGTAAAATAGGGTTACGTTCGGGTCAGAGCCATATAAGTAACTGACCAATGTGGAAATTATATCAGTATCCATGACAAGTGAGCTTTAAACGAAACCCAGGCTGCCTGGCTGTCCCTAGCTGAACTGTGATAGGACTCAATTATGTCTGCTACATTAAAAATGATTTTGTCCTTACAGAAGGAACATTTTTCAATAAAATTTCAGACTTGGACCTTCGAAAAAGAAACAAAAGCAATGTATAAGTATTACATTTTACTATTGCAGTTTTACATTTCAAAGCAATTTTCATATATATATATATATATATATATATATATATATATATATATATATATATATATATATACACACACACTGTCTCTTGAAAGATTCACTATTTTATGCACAAGAGACGTATGTGACCTGTATATAGATCATAGATCACCTTTTAAAATAAACAGACCTACAGTATATAGCGATTCTTCTTGCTGCTCTCTGATTACCCTCTTGTAGCTGAAACATAAGAACCAAGGGTAACAATGTTTTCCTCACTGAATGACTGACTATTTAAATGTCCCTTGGAGCCTTTTGCACAAAAAGTATCATTTTACCTACCTTGGTTTGTACTCAATCATCCAAGTGTGGGGGTGAACCAAAAGAGACCATAATTAGCAGCTGTGGCTTGTTTGTAATTCCTAAATCAGTGAGTGTCTATTAAACATAACTATAACACTTAATGCTGTAAGGCTGTATAACGGGGCACTCTAATGTGTCTAATACAGTAAAACCAGAAAACCATTATAAGGAAGCATTTCCCAATGTAGGTCAAAGACACCCACCAACCCCTTACAATTAGAGATGAGTGAAAGCACACGTGTAGTGCAGGAACCTCAGGTATGTTGCTATAGTAATGGCTGCAATTATTTGTCACACTTCCTACAGAGCGCCACCAACACACTGGATAGACACTAATTATATGTAGCTACCTAATTGTCTCTCCAAACAGTTGGGCTGTCATTGGTTGATTATTATTTGCAATCTAATACTATAATTCTTAAGTGGACACAAGTCTTACATTAATAATGTTTATGGTACTTTGTAGGGGATGGAAATTACACTGTTATCTCTTGCCCTAGACCGTAGAATAGCTTGTCAAACATTTGGGAGCAGCCTACTTCCTTTATAAAGAAACAATATGGCTCCATTACTAATACTGCCACTTTTATAATTGCATCAGTGTCCGCTGCTGCAACTGTCGTTTATTTACCTGTACTTGTCCTAATATACATTTGTGCTGAAAATCACTATTTTCTTGTATATTTGCTCTTCTATGTATTGTCAAGCACTGTGGAACTCTTGTGGCGCCATATAAACGACGATAATAAATAATATGCAACCCCCATTTTTTGCAATTAGGGTGGGATGTATTAAAATACATCGCCGCCCTTCGCCGCCCCCCCACCACGATGCTGCCGCATATGTACTAACATATGCGGCTGGCATCGCGGTGCGGTGACGGAGGCCCCCGCGATACCTGTACTGTGGTGTGCGGGGGGTCTCCCTCATCTCCCTGCCGCCACGCTCTCCCCTCACGCCGGGGACAGCTAAGCATGCTGTCCCCGGCGCCTCCTCCTCCCCCCTGCAGCCGGAAGGATGCCCGGCTGCTTCACTAGGGAGAGCAGGGGTACCTTCCAGGGTCCAGGAGGACCCTTCAGGAAGGTAAGCCAGGGGGGGGGTCGGCGAGGCGGCAGCTTCTAGAAGGCGGCGGCTTCTATAGGGTATCGCCACCCAAAGGTGGCGATACCCTTCAGTGCGGTATCATTTTTGATACATTGGAAAATGCGGTAAAACCGGGGTTTTACCGCATTTTCCATTTGATACATCTCGCCCTTATTATTAGTATTATTACTGTTTCTTTATATGACGTTGAGTGATTATCGTGTGTGCATGATCTTGTAACAGTGGTTGCTGAGATGATTGACAGTCAGGGAACAGTCAAGGGATATAAGGGGGAGTGGCGGCAAAAATGCAGGTGTGTTGTAACCATTCAGGGGCATGTTATCGCTTACGACTGTGATCCTAAACACCGCTTCAATGGCTCTGGCATCTTACTTGCTTTGGCCATGCTGTGCGGCTCTAGGGCTACTCAGAACTATGATAATTAACTTATGATCTAATGCATGTTGGCCATTTGATGTTGACCTATCCTCTATACCACACCCCTCTGAGTAAGGCCCTGTATTAGGCAAAGCCACAGCTGCCTGTTCTGGAGACGATAGGGCTGCAATCTTCCCTGTACTGTGAGGTCTGAATCCCAGTTTATAAACTTTTCATGGTGTGTTTTTCTTCAACCTTGCCAACTGTTGATTTAATTTCCATGGACAATATTGCCTTAAATTACCTTTCCATAGCAAGCTACAAGCACCCCGTGATCCTTCTACAGACATCTGTAAAATGGAATGGTGCCGTTGTGGATTAATGATTTTTAAAGGCTAGAAATTGACTTCCCTGACCACAATCCATTACTTGGTTGGAACAGCAAATAGTTTCCTTGTTACTCACTTGTGTGTTTGTATCCTGAATATTATGTTGCATATTCATTCTCTGTGAATTAGTAGGCATTAACCTCTTGCATTGTGAGCAAACTGATAATGGTCTATTATAATGCACCAGAAACCTGGATTTGTTTAATGTGTATAAATCCCCAGAGAGAGAGAGGGTTTGATTGCAGATGTCAACAGTTTGGCACACGTAGTGTCTGACTATTTTCTGGCGCTTTTTCAGTCTGCCTTAGTACCGTTCTGATTATCTTATTGATTCTAGAGAAAATAAACTTGGTTGTAGTTCGTAATCATTTAAAACAGACTAACATAATAAATAACGTTTACGTCCAAAATGTCCCTTTGTTAAATGAACAGTGAAAGGAATGACAAGGTCTGTTATACTACATAGCTTCAGCCTAGAGAGGTTTCATTAAAGTAAAATGCCATGTGATAGAAACTCAAGCAGCAAGTACAATGAACATCATTCCACAAGTACAAAGGTTCAAGCAAATCTCTGGAAGAGCACAGATAAGACGAGAATTCAAGTGAGTGAATCATTTAGCAAAATGAAGTGAACAGGGACTGGATTGCATCTGCATTATTTCCTAGTGCAAGGAACACACCAACAGCCAATGTTACGCTGGTCACACAGTGTGTGATATATGTAGTAATATCAGACACTAGGACCTTATTCTGATCGACTCGCAAGGCTGCAAATTTCGCTGCCCCCCCCCCCCCCACATGCGCATGTATGGATGATTCACATAATCATCCATTTGCAGGCAGTGAGAAATCAGTGCTCGCAGTTCAGAGACACCCATAGACACCACCTGATGTCAGCTGCCCGCCCCCGCACCCGTGTCATGGCCTCATTAGCATGAGAACACCCAGCATTCTTATGGGAACGCCCATGAAATGCTGGGCGTTCCCATATGCTAATGGAGCTGCCCGGCGCCCCATGTCCGCTGTGTAGGGTGCGTGCACCTGGTGAAATTATTGTGGTACAGTAAATCACCAAGCAAGAACACGAAGGGGAAAAATACATAACACACTGTACATACATTACACGTAAAGGATCTAAGTGGACATTACATCTCTGTGCGTGCGTTGGACTCAACAAATTAGACATATTAGACATTATTCAGTTGGCGGACAGCTATTGGGATGAAGCTTTTAGTGGTTCAAGTCGACTTAGCAGGGATGGACCTGTAGCATCTCCCTGATGGAAACGCTTGAAACAGGTTGTGGCCAGGGTGCAGCTTATCTGCCACAATTTTCCCTGCACTCTTTTTTTTTTTTCAATAATAGATTTTTATTGGGACATCAGACATCAAAGAAAGCATCTTACAGTATAAGGAATAGGAAGCATTGGTACTATACAAAAGTGGTCACTTATATCTAACAGAGCCTCGTAAAAAGTACCTTGCACTATCTCAGTTGCTTTATTTAATAATGCTAAACTTTATAAACCCCAAATATGTCTATGACCCATGTTCAAAACAATAGTTTTAAACAGAGAGAAAGAAGAGAGAGCAAGAGAAAAAAAAAAGGAGGGAGAAAAATAGGAAGGTGGACCGGCAAAGGGGGGGGGGGGGGGCATATGTCACTTCGAGATCTAGCTGTCTTCTGGGGGAGGGAGGTGCACAATACAATAGTAACCTCAGACACATGGAAGGTTATGTGGCCTAACTGACCAAGCTAGGGGGAATGGAGAACTGAGGGATCCCACAGATCATCATTGCCAGATAGGGAGAGGCCTTGGGATTCCCTATACTCGCACCATTTAAGCCATTTAAGATGAATCGAAGAGGCCGAAGAGGAATATTTAACGTTCGCAGTCTCATACAAGAAGTGTCTATGGACCTTCATAGCAATATGGCTAAGTGAGGGTATCTCCGTAGATTTCCAATGGAGACCTATGGCAGCCTTATGCTAGCCACACATCAGACCAACTTTCCTCCAACCATCCAACTAGTTGGTGGGTTTGACTGAAAATCTGGTACTGTATGGGGGCAGAACTCAGGAGAATGGACAAAAACATTCAGTGAAATTATTTAAATCAAATATATCCAGCTACAGTACATTGTCTGAGTGACAGTTGCTGTCCATTTCCCGATTTGGGAAACAAATGACTTAATTACAAATTACATTTGCTCCTATCCAGTACCAGGTTTTTATTCCATCCAACCAACTAGTTGGATGGTTGGAGGAAAGTTGGTCTGATGTGTGGCCAGCATTAGTTGAGATTAGGATATGCCTCAGAATATAAAGGTCACCCCCAGAGGTGTGGTCAGCGTGGTGTAACAGAGCCAACACCGGGTCAAGCGGGACACGTACTCTTAGTACATTACTTATTAGGGAAAAAACTGCAGTCCATATAGGGCAAATCAATGGGCACCCCCAGAAAATATGATAAATGGAACCCACCTCACCACACTCTCTCCAGCATAGGTTAGAGACATTCGGCCAAATAGCGTGCAACCGCTTAGGGGTAAAATAGGTCCTATGGCAAAGTTTATAAAACATTTCCGCGTGTTGCAGACATTTGGACATCTTAAAACCTGAATATACTATGGAATCCCATACTTCCTCACTAAAGGAGACATCCAAATCAAGCTCCCATTTAACTTGAGCTGGAAGTTTCCCTTTCTTGGATTTGAATATCAAGTAATCATACCACTTCGAGATACCGCCTCTATGGGTTTGTGGTGACATTTTAGCGAGAAGGGGTTTAGGGATAGGAAGGATTCTCATAGGGCTTCTATGATTAGCGCTAAGCCAATGGCGAACCTGTAGGTATTTATAAAAGTCATTCTTAGATAGCCTGAATTTCTCCTGAAGGGAGGAAAACTGTAGGAGGCAGCCCCCATGAACCATGTGGCCCAAGGAGGTAACTCCAGCATCCACCCATGAATCCAAATTTAAATTAGGTATAAGCCTACAAATAGTAGTTAGTGATAAGTCATTATTTGGTAAAATAATATCCTTGTCATCAATCAGCTATCGCTCCGTTCCATATCTCCATTGTTGCCCTGATGGCTAAACCCAGCCCCGCCCTGTCTGGGACAGCGCTAGCCGGTAGCCGAAATAAATCAACCAATGGTATCACTGGAGACAGAGATCTCTCCAAAATTACCCAAGGCTTCGGGAACCCAGGCTCAAACCAGTGTCTAGCCTGACTGAGCATACAAGCCATATGATACTTTTCAATATCTGGATAGCCAATACCCCCCAGGCACTTCGGAAGAGCCATAATCTCCCTGGACAGTCTGGGTTTGGATCCCTTCCATATGTATTTGGAGAACAAGTTATTAATTTTATAGAGTAGAGATTTGGGAGGTCTCCTGGGGATAGCACGAAAAAGATAAAGAAGTTTAGGCAGAAGAATCATTTTAGAGGCTGCCAGCCTACCCAACCAAGAAATCTCATGGAGGGACCATTCTAATATCAATTTTTCAAAAGACTTTATGAGCGGCAAGACGTAACACTCAATCAAGTGTGTATCTCTAGAGACATATACTCCCAAATATTTAATCGACCTAGTTTGCCATGCGTAGCGGTATTTGTCTTTCAAGCGGGCCAGTACTTCAGCAGGAATATTTAGAGGGAAAGCCTCCATCTTAGAAGTATTCAAGTATTCAATTCACAGACACCCTCGCGGAAGGACTGGAGTATAAGGCTAGGATGGAGTCCAAAAAATTACCTCCAAAACCAAAAAGCAGCAGCACCTCTTTCAGGTACCCCCAATGCAGCCTGTCAAATGCTTTCTCAGCGTCTAATGAAAGCAGCAGCAGGGGAGTCCAGCTACGTTGACAGACCTCCAACACGTCAAAGACTCTGTGTGTTGTCCGGGGCCTGCCTTCCCGGCACAAATCCCACCTGGTCTGCCGCTATTAATGAAGGAAGCAAGGGTGCCAATCTATTGGCTATCATTTTAACATATAGCTTAAGGTCAGTGTTCAGTAAGGCAATAGGCCGAAAGTTCTGAACCGAGGTAGGGGCCTTGCCAGGCTTAGGGATGGTTACTATCCTAGCTTCGAGCATCTCATTTGGGAAGCTCTTGTTCAAAGACGCCTCGTTAAAAACCCTGGTTAGTATAGGACCTAGCTCTGATTTTAAACATTTATAAAAATTAGAAGAATAACCGTCAGGGCCCGGTGCTTTATCATTAGGCAGTCCCTCAATTGCCTTCTCAACTTCAGCGACAGACCAAGGAAGACACAAAGATTGACAGACCCCAGGCTCCAACACAGGCAGACTAACACTATTCAAAAAAGCGTCTATATCGGCCTTCGTAGGCTGAGGTGTGAGTGTATCTTTGTTAAGGTTATACAGCTTAGAGTAGTATTCCGCGATGGTGTCTGCGATCTGGAAGGGGTCAACCACTCTAGCTCCGCTAGAGTTAATTAAGAGTTTCACATTAGCCTTAGCCCTTTTGCCCCTCAGTTTCCTAGCCAAGAGGCGGCCAGCCTTGTTCCCCATAACATAGAAACGCTGATTCAGTTTAGTAATATTTCTCTGCACCTCCCGAAGGGAGAAGGCATTAACCCTGTCCCTTGCTTGAGCTAAAGACTGGTGCAGCACTTTATCTGAAGGATTGGCTTTATGAGCAGTTTCTAGTCTGGACAAATCCTCCTCAGCCTCTTTAAAGTCTCTAGCACAAGCCTTTTTTAATCTCGCCGCAGCCTGAATCGCAGAGCCCCTTACTACCGCCTTCAGGGCGCACCAGTGGGTGAACACTCCTGTGTCTTCCGGGGCGTTGTTAGAAATATATATAGAGAAAGGGACTTCTGAATAGCCTGTTTCGAGTCATTGTGTGATAATGCTAGTTTCCCCAATCTCCAAGGGCCCGGAGGAGCATGAAAGGAACCCATATCCCAAGCTAAAAACAGCGGGGAATGATCCGACCATGTAATAGGGAGAATTTCCGCCTTGCGGAGGGAGGCTAGTGTCCATTTATCTAAAAGCGCAAGATAAATCCACGAATAAGACTGATGGGGGTGCGAGAAGAAGGTATAATCCCGCGTACTAGGGTTTTTAGCGCGCCAGGCGTCATGGAGGTCATATTCGTTAATTAATTGTCTAAATTTATAAGAATGATCTGATGTGTGGGAATCTCTTCGTCTGATTGGGCCTGACTTATCCATTACTGAATCTAATACCATATTGAAATCTCCCAAGATTAGAAGGGCACCTTTAGCGTGTTTCCATACTACCGATAGGAGTTTCCTACAGAATGTGGTTTGTTTGGTATTAGGGGCATAACATGAGACCAAAGTGACCTCAACCCCTTCCAGCTTGCCTACTAGTATTAAAAATCTTCCCTCAGGGTCAGCATATTGTAGGGAAACCGAAAAAGAGCAGGCAGCAGATATCAATATCGCCACACCAGCTTTCTTGAGAGGACCGCTGGCTGTGAAGCAATACGGGTATCTGCTATCAGAGAACCTGGGCGGGGCTGATTTCAGGAAGTGCGTCTCCTGTACTGCCACGATGTGAGCCTTCATCTTATGAAAAGAGGTTATCGCCAACTTAAGGGCCTGGCAGCTTTAAGTAGAGCCTCTTTAATGTGGAAAAAAATGTACCCTTATTAGTACATCTCTTGGCACACCCTCAGGGGCATTTCTGGCCTTGGGAAGTCTGTGGATGCGGTCAAGTAGAAGGTCAGCTGGCGAGGCCGAAGGTAGTAACTTTTTGAAGATATCCATAACGAAATTGTGAAGACTGCTGTTAGAGATGTTCTCGGGTATGCCCCGAATTTTGAGGTTGTTTCTTCGCGACCTATCCTCCATTTCTGCAATTTTGTCACGAAGGGCGACAACCTCTTCTTCTAGAGCGTCATGGGAGTCTATCAGATTATTATGGGAACCGACAAGCTCTCCCATCTTGGTTTCAAGGGCGTCAGTGCGTTCACCCCGGTCATCTATAGAACGCTGACATGACTGGAGTGAGGTACGAATTTCAGCAGTTACCTCATCTTTCATCTGAGTAAGCAGCATCTTCAATGTTCCTACAGTTAAAGCAGCGTCATCGGCAGTCTCTTTCAGACCCATGGGGTCAGGGAGGGTGGCAGATGATGGGGATGGCACAGCTGGAAGTTGGGTAGGGATAGAGGCCGAGGGTGATGCTGGAGAGTTACCAGAGTTATTGCCAGAGCCAGTGGAGGGCGGTTTAAAGAAGGGGACCTGAGAGACCGTCTTAGAGACTTTGCTCCGTCTGGAAGGCATGATGACCGGTTCTTTAAATGATATAGATCAACTCCTATGGGCAATATATCATTAGGGCTTATGGAAGTTTATCTCCAAAAATTATCTCAGTGACAAACATCAGGTGGATATAGCTCAGTGCAGTGACAGGGGCGCCCATGGGGTGGGTGAGACATTTCAGTAATGCAGATTAGCCTCCATACTCAGGAGGAGACATATATCCAACTCGCAGAGGATAATAGGCTGTTGGGGGATGCACTGAGGTGGCAAGGAGTCCCCTGCAAGTGGCTGCGATGCGGCCACGTAGCTTGGCAGCATGAAAGGTACAAGAGAGACCCAGTATAGTAACACCTGTAGCAGTCTATGCTGGGATGGGGGTGAATCCCTAATGTGCTGTGCCCTAGCTCAAAGTCACCAGAGGCAGGTGCTACAGGGCTGTCTCAGCAGGAATGAAACTCTCATATAGAGGCACACAGCCGCCCAAATCACCCCAGGGTTCCAGAGAGAGGGAATATATGTTCCTCTTTTGTACCACCCCTGGAACCGCACTCCGGTACCTGTCACGCTGATGTGCGAATCAATAGTGCTCCAGGCGTCTGCGACTAGGGCCTCACTCCTCTCCAGGACCTTCTCCAGAGTGGGCCGCATGACTTAGTATGCCGCGGCAGCCCCGTTCCTCCCGCCGGGCACAGCAGCAGTGACCTCCGGTTCTCCCGGGCCGCACTTGCCTCCACCAGCAGGCACCTCACTGGCGCTCCCGCCCGCGATGCAGCCCAACTCGGCTGAGAGACAGCCACGACACTTCGCCACTCCACCACGGCAGACTTTAAGATTGCGGCGCGGTCCAAAAGAGCGCCGGGGACCACAACCCGCAGGAAGGGAACAAGTGCCCCCCGGCTCCGCGATCCTCTCCGGCGACTCCCGAAAAATCTTTTCTGCCGACCTCAACACACTTTGCAGCCTTCGTCTGTCACTCTCATTGGCAGTTCCATACTAGACTGTGATTGAGGCACATAGGACTGACTCTGTGGTGGCAGTGTAGAAGATGAGCAGAAGCTCCTGAGGGATGTTGAATTTTCTGAGTTGCCACAGGAAGAAAATCTGCTGCTAAGCCTTCTTGACAACCATGCTTATGTTGGGCCCCTATTGAAGGTCTCGGGACATTTTTGACCCCATGACTTTGAAGGAGTTGACCCACAACACCACGCTGTCTGCTATTATGAGTGGGTGCATGGCATTTGGTTTCTTTCTGAAGTCCACCACCATCTGGACCGTTTTGAGGGGGTTAAGGTCAAGGTTGTTCCTACCGCACCATTGTGTTGGCCAGTCCACTTCACGGCTGTATGCAGAATCGTCTTCGTCCTTATCTGAGCACACAGATTTTACTGGGCTAAGCAGCAGGATTGGTCTGTATATATGGTTGCCATTATTTTAAGTAAAAGTGTTTTTATAACAAGCATGTTTTTACTAAATGTTTGAAAGGGCTATTGTACATGCCATGGGGTCCTTATACATAAAACCTGTAATTTACCAAAAATGAATGTAACAAATTGAATATAATTTATTTCCTTCTTATCATATACTGTACCTTAGAAAAGTCCAAAAGGCCATAAGTAACAAAAATAGAACAACACAACATAATTTCTTCCGAATACATAGTAGGGTAGTGATTCAAAAGATTTGGGCTATAGAAAACTTCATTTTGAATGGTATTTAGTCAGGAAAGAGCTTTTATGTGGATTGTTTTGTTAATCGTATGTCAGCGTCTGGTAATATTTTATATTTTCCACCTTCCGCTGAAGCTTAGGAAATGTTGGCAGCATTGTTATATACAAAAGAATTTCATACATCCATTACCCTGAAAACCCTGCAAATTACATATCAAGGTCACAGACTGGCTCCTGGCTGGGTATAATACTGGCACTGAAACTGTTATTTAAATGGTGATTTATGTACCAGACTCATCTGAGCTTGTGCATAAGGAATCATTGGGCATATTTATTTCCTTATGCAAGCCAAAGTTAAGATATTTTATACCAAGACACTGTGAGTCAACTGTAAGCTACTGAATCAATCTTTCTATAAAGGAGTCTGACAATAAAATGATGCTGTTTTAGCCTTTACTCTTTACACATCTCTTGTAAGTTTTACTGAACACCCTGCGAGGTGAGAGCATTTATTAGCAATGCAATGATTTGCAAAGCTGAGGCTGGCTACATCTGGGTACAACAAGTTGATATTCCTTCACTAACAACTGCTGACAGTGTGGTGTTGCTAGTGGACTTCTTCAAGTTCCTAGAAACCACAATCTTATGGGACCTTAAATGGGGGCCCAACACTGATACTATTGTTGGAAAAGCGCAGCAGAGGCAATTCTTCCTTAGGCAACTGAGGAAGTTCAACATCCCACAAAAGCTTCTGCTTCTCTTCTACTCTGCGATTGTGGAGTCGGTACTCTTTACCTAGAGGGGCGCCCATCGCGGGCATGGCATGTACATCGCATGCCATTATAATGGCATGCAATGCGACCGATGCGATGCCTGCGATTTTACATAGAAATGCGTTTTAAAATGGAAATCGCGTCAGTCGCATCGTATGCGACCTCCGACCTTTTCATCCCCCACTATCCACGTCGGCGTGGAGTTGAGAATAGAAAGTGTGGCGAGCGCAGCGAGCCACCGAGCCCGAAGCGTGGCGAGCGCACGCGGATACCTTCACAGGTATCCGCGTCCCCTCGCGGGCTTCACAGGTATCCGCGTCCGCTCGCCACGCTTCGGGCTCGGTGGCTCGCTGCGCTCGCTACACTTTGTATTCTCAACTCCACGCCGACATGGATAGTGGGGGTATGAAAAGGTTGGAGGATGCGTACCGCCGCCCCTCGTGGGCTCGCTGCGCTCGCCACGCTTCGGATTCACGTTGATCGTGGGGTGGCGTTAACAATAGTGGGTGCCCAGGGTGGCTATTTGGTGTCTGTGGGCCATTTAACATTGTTCCCTATGTTAAATCGGGTCAATTGACTCATTTAATATTGTTCCCTATGTAAAATCGCGGTAATCGCGTCGGTCGCATCGCATGCGATTTTTTGGTCGCATGCGATGCGACAGACGCAATTTTTTTGCCTGCGATGCCTATGATCAAAATCGTGGGCGCCCTTCTAGGTAAAGAGTACCGTGGAGTCTGTACCATGCTCCTCGATACTGGTCTGGTATGGCTCCGCCAGCGAGAAAGACAAATGCAGACTCCAAAAGGTAGTCAGAACTGCGGAGAAGATCATCGGGACGGACCTTCCCTCTGTCCAGGAGCTGTACCTGTCCAGAGCAAAAAAGTGGGCAACGAAGATAGTCAAGGGCCAACTACATCCTGGCCATGGCTTGTTTAACCTGCTGCCATCAGGCAGACGCTACAGGGCTATTCCCACCAGGTCCACCAGAAGCTTAAAAAGTTTTTTTTCCCTCAAGTGGTTCACCTGTTGACACGTGAACTCATGAACACCTCACTGTCTAGTCACGCCATAACCCTTTGCACATAATCTAACAAGGTGTCCCCTCGGAATAACTTTCTGCATGACTGTACATGTTCCCCCCTTGTTTATATTGTTTATTGTTTATACTGTATGCTTTTTACTTGTTACCCACCTGGCTGCTGAGTGCAGGCATATTTCTTTCCTGTATGCTGAACCTGAATTTCCTACCTTATGCCACTTAGATCTTGACAATCCTGCAAATCTTGAAGCAGACTAATAATGACAAAAAAAAATTCCTGAATCTCCAGGTGACCCTTGTACCATAACTTACCAGTTATTTATATATGGCACACATATTCTGCAGTGCTTTACAGAGAATATTTGACAATGACACCAGTCCCTGCCCAAGTGGAGCTTACAATCTATATCCCCTACCACATGCACACACAGACATTCTAAGGTTAATTTTTGTTGGTAGCCAAATATTTTTGGATTGTGGAAGGAAACCGGCGTACCTGGAGTAAACCCATGCAAGCACGGGGAGAAGATACAAACGCCACACATTTAGGGCCCTGGTGCTATGAGGTCATGGGTTCCCTTTAAATCTCCCAGTAATCTTTTTACCTTACTTGCATACAGTACCAAATCTCCAGGTGACTTTTGGGCCATGCTTGAATACTTTTCTGGAATTTTCAAGAGAATCTTGTAGAGTACTTGCCAACTCTCCCGGAATCTACATGTGACTCTTGTGCAAAAAATACTTACTCTACTGGAATCTCCTGTTTCCCTGCTTCACACGTGCATACTCTCCCAGAATCTCCAGGAGAAACCACCACAGTACTTGCCTACTCTTTGAAATCTCCAAGTAACCCCGTTGTACCATTCTTGCGTACTCTACCGGAATCTCAAGGGAGTTTTTGCACAATAGTTGCCTACTCTCCTGGAATCTCCAGTTAACCCTTGTACCATAACTGCATACTCTACCAGAATCTTTGGGACTCCTTCTGGACTCCCAGGAGAATAGCACAGCCCATGACCCCATTCAACTCCTTACTGCAATGATATGACATGAATAGCTACAAATCACATCATTATAGTCTCAATTACATTGCTTAATGTTATGAGGTACAGCAGGGGGCATGAGCTGTGTGACATTTTCCCTGCACTTGCTACTTGAAGCTAGCGCTGTGTTCTCTTATAGAAGGTACCAGAAGTTACTAGATTATTGTTCTTTAATATTTATAGCCATTCTGTAACCAGCAAATCATGCTGTCATACTCAGCAGCATCATTTTGGTAAGCATAAGACACTGAATTCAAACAAGGCACCAGATTGTCAACAAGTTCTGACATTTAGGAGGTCGTCATGCTCAAAATGTCAAATTATGAATGTTGTAAGTACAGTATAATAATGGTGAAAAGTGGAATTAGTGAAAAGTGCTTATTAGGGTTATTTTAACCTAATAAGCTTCGGTCAACATTCTGACTGTTGACATTTAAAATGTCAGCTTCGACAATCTGAACAAGTCGACATTATGGTATTGATGTGCTGAATGTCAACATTCTGCATGTCAACAGATCATACCCAACCATAGCACACCAAGGAGGTCTTGGTATAGTAGATGCGGTACTTAGAGGAGGTTTCTGAGGAGAATACTTCACTATGCTAAGTGCTCCTTCTGGCAAGCTGACAGATTTGTGAATACGTTTGGATCCTGTTCTGCAACACTACTACAAAATGTGCAGGCTGACTGTATACAGCTAATTCTATTGTGACTGCAATACAGGTGAAGTATCCCGTATCCGTATATCCAAAAAACTAAATATTCCAAAAACTGTGGTTTTTTTTTGTTTGTTCCCCCCCCCCCCCCCCCCGCCTCTTTTTTTCATACTTACCACATCCCTCGGCGTCCACGCCGGGCTTCGGGATCCTCTTCAGCAGCATCTCCAGTCCCAGGGGTGCATTGCGCTAGTGCACCGGTGACGTCACCGGCGTGCCTGCAAACTCATGCAATGCACCCCTGGGACCACTGAAGAGGATCCCGAAGATTGCCGTGGTCGCCGGGGGACCATTGGAGCACCACCTGGGGACCAGGTAAGTATGTTAATAAAAACTCCAAAGACCGGAAAAATCCCTTATCTGAAATGCTCATAGGCCCGAGCATTTCGGATAAGGGATACTCAACCTGTATGTGTAAGTGATTCTTAATTTTGGACCTCTTCTTGAGTGAAAGACTATGTATGTTTTTAGCTCATAACCACATCTATATTGAGAAAAAGAAATAAGGAAACTGCAAGTACAGTATCATCATGGGCGTGCACACATTGAGTGTTAAGGGTGCACAGGCACCCCCTAATGCTGTGCCCCCACCCCCACACGTATTGCTGCTAGTAATACCAGCAATACCTTTTACCAAAGACTTTTGCTTTTAGACCTGTATTCCATTAAAATAAGCGCCCATCAATCAATTATTTATTTATTTATTAACAGTTTCTTATATAGCGCACACAGATTCCGCAGCGCTTTACAGAGCATAGTTATAATCAAAAACACATAACAAATTAATGTGTGTTTTGCATTATTAATTGTATTACACCATTGTCATATCACTACATATCTGTGTTATCCAGATAATATGATTTTGACTTTATTTGCATGTACTGTTACACAGAGTAATTAGAAGACTCTGGGACGGATTCTCTAAGCTTCAAAAGTGATAAAATGGAGAGTGATAAACAACCAGCCAATCAGCTCCTGTCTGACATTTTTCAAACACAGTCTGTGACATGGCAGGTAGGAGCTGATTGGCTGGCTGTTTATCAATCTCCATTTTATCACTTTAGAAGCTTAGATAATCTGGCCCTAAAACTGAAATAGGCAGGATATAATGGTGTGGCTGAGAGACGTTTAATATTGTAGTGAGTGTACGCCTGATTGGCGGTGTTAGACAGACCCAATGGCGGTGTTAGGCATGTCCAATAGGTGGTTCTAGGCACATCGCTTTGACGGTGCACCCCCTAATAAAATGTGCTGCGCACGCCTATGAGTATCATCACATGTTACTTATTTTATTTGACCATGATCCTGCTGCCTGTCTGAGTTTAAATACCCTGCAGATACTTTGGAATAACCACTGGCAGGAGATTAATCAGTCCTATATTGCCTGAAGCAGAGAAATATGACACAACATATACTGTAGCAAAACATAGCATGATTGTTATGCTCCTTTATTTGTATTAGAGTCAGCCCTGGGTTGTACCTTGCTTGAGAGTTTTAGGCGCATATTTGAGGATATGTGGTTATTAGATCAACAGAGTCTAGATAGCTTGCCTCCCTGTTTGAGTGAGCTGGGATTTGTGTTTTGTGGTGAAATGTGTCGGCCATGGGCAAGAGATGTTATTTCCTGAACATGCATATCTTAAAGAAACATGAACTATTTGTTTGTTTCTTTTTGGTAGTGCCTTTCCACAACACTGTGAGAACAGGCAGGGGAAGGAGGATACTCTGCCAGACTGGGCTCTCCTTTCTCCACAGAAATGTCCCAGTTGTCTTTTGACCTGACAGGGTTAAATAACTTTCTCCTCTTAAATAATACCTCATTCTGAGAGGAAGAGGAGGTGTAAGCAGCTATAACCATTATATGTTTGGAGGGCTGTCTGTTTTGCTGAGGGATGGGGATCTTATTAGTTAGTCTGTGGCAGGCACAGACACAGCTTCCTCCATCCAGCAGTGCGGAGGTAAAATCTGACCTCAGGGGGCGGGGCTTAGACTTATATACAGCAATTGCATGTGACCAGAGTTCACGTGCACACTAGTCATGCACCCATGGCTAAACCCCCTGTTCCTTTGGCTGTAGGAAGGTAAGTGAAAGTTTTTCTTTCACTATACTATCCCAGCGTATGTTGGGAGGCTTGCACCCTAACCCACCAGCTGTTGCTAGGTGGCAAGCCTCCTGATGAACAATTCAGTTCCCAGGTGCCTAATCAAATTGGAATATACAGCAGCAGCAGCAGCAACATGGATTTCAAAACAAGGCTGTGATATACTCGTAAAAATGACCAATTATACATGAAAGTCAGGTTCGTGGCAATCTGTTGGTTGTCCATTTCTAACATCTCTTTGTTTTCTAGAGCTGTTTGACCTGCATTCCAGTGCTAGCTACAGAACTACCAGCATCCTGAGACAGCAGAGGAGCAGGTAAATTACAGATTCCCTCTCATCTCACAAATACGAGGGCGGATCAATAAATAAGGTAACAAGGCCGCTCAGGTGTGAAATGTTCTCTATTTCTTTGTAATTCCCAGGTAGCCCAGAGGAGGTAGACCATTGCTTCCCCTTGCGATAATTAGACAATGCCTCAGATCTAAAGGATACATCAGCACCTGAAATTCATCAGCAATTTGTCAATGTGTACAGTGATAATGTTATGTCATGGAAACAGGTATAGGTTTGGTGCTGAACAGCAGATTAGTTACATTTTCTTGTACAATTTTTATTTTGGATGTATTGAATAACATTATACATGTTGCTCACATGTTGTGTGTGATTAGTACATTTTGACTTAGGAGTTTATTTGTGAATGGGACAGAACCACAAAGTAATGGTTGAGGGGTGGGGGAAGCAGGTTTTCCACAGAGGGGGAGTGGCGGGGCCGGCAAGAGTGCAGGGCAGAGTCTGAAATGACCTGGGTCTGATTCACTGGTAGATATAGAAAAATAGACTGTGCAGGCATGTCTTTATAGGACAGATCTGGGCTATATAGTCTAAATCGAATGTGTGAATGGCACCCTGTGATTCGATCCTGATTGAATCAGGATTCAATAGAAAATTAATCGCACTATGTGTACACTACTTATGCTGCTTTCACATTGCCTAAACGTTTAAGACCTGGTGGTACTTGTTTAGTTTCCCGGCGGCAGTTACGTAGTTTATGTAGTGCTGAATTGAGAATACCAATACAGCACTATGCTGCATACGTAAGTGCTTCTGGAGCTACACAATGGTCAATATCCACGTCATAGCCCCAGTATCCACTTCGGCGTGGAGTTGATTTTATAAAGTGTGGCAAGCGCAGCGAGCCACCGAGCCCAAAGCGTGGCGAGAGCAGCAAGCCCCCTGCTCCCAGTGTAGTTTCACGGCGGCGGCTACACTGACAATGTAGCTTAGGCTATGTTGAAAACATAGCATAGACCTGCCGCTGTGAAACTAAACAAGTACAGACCTGGTATTTTAAAATGGGTCTGAGCCACTATTAGTCCTGCCTCTCCATGCTAAGTAGATTTCAGAGCTTTCAGGTAATGATATAACTACCATTGTAAGGGGTGGAGGATGGTCGTGTCAGAGTTCAGACCAATATCCATCATTGTAATATAGCTGTAACTTAGTAATGCCGTATGCTCCTTACATCTACATTTACTCCTAGCCCCAATCTACAATGAAAGAGTGGTTGTATCATATGCTGAACATCCAGGAGGTACTGTCAGGCTTGGACTGGCCTGGCGTGGGACTGGGAGATTCCCCGGTGGGCTCCATTGATTTATAACCCCGCCCACTTTTAAAGGGGGGTTGGGCCTCACACTATATTTGTGGTGCCCCGAAATCCTCAACCAACACTGACGGGTTAATGTGGGTAAAATCCCTACCAGGGTACATGGGGTTAATGGAAGCCGGGAGCTTTAGCAGCAGGCCTACTTGACAGGTGAAAAGAGGACGGTCTGGATTGGCTAAAAAGGACAGGAAGAGGCGGGAGCCAGCAGAGAGCACGTGGTGCAGAGAGGAAGGAGAGCCCTGGAGAGAGGAGGCGAGTGGCACGTGTGACTTCCGGGTCCAAAGACGCTGCCGCACCAGCGAACAAAAGAGGCCGCAGGAGGCTGCCGGGCGCGGGTGACGTCATCAGTCACCAAGCGCCACCTGGAGCCAGCCGCATGGGACCAGCGAGAGGGGGCGCTGATCTACAAGCCATCCGCCATCGACCCTGTCAGAGCCAGAGTGACGCAAGGCACCACAGGTGACATAGCCCCGGGGAATCCCCGGGAGAGGTCAGCAAAGCAGCGAGACCATCTCCCCGCCCGCCAACAGACTGACATGTGGTTTGCAGGAGCCACTGCCAGCTGCAGCAAGGTACAGTGTGGCGCTGAGCGCCAACACACTACCGAGTGGAAAGTAATACCTATTTGTGGGGCCCCCTCAGACTATACCCTCCCACATTTTGCAGTGCCCAAGCGAGCCAGCCCGGTCAACTCCCCCTTGCCTGTGACACACTCCTGGAACAAACCTCACTCAGGAGATGCCCTGAGCCCCATAGACTTCAACTGCGAGTGCCTATACAGTAACCACTGACAGGGAAGTACAGGGACAGGGAAGTACATTGCATTGCATCGTGTTCAAAACAAATGCGATGCGATCAAGTACAAAACCCCCAGTGCCTATCGCACCAGGGCCCTCATTCATATAAATGCCGCCCACATGCAGATTTCACCTACATGCATGTGAATAGATGTTTCGCATAAACATCCATTTTCAGCTTGCGTGCGGGGCAGAAACCATTTGATTGTAGCCGACCATTGAATGATTTCTCTAGCGCTTGCAGATCTAATAAAAATTTCTGTTGTCTTAGATCTGCTGGTCCCTGTGCAGAAAGAGGGCGGGCAGCTGACATCCGGTGATGTCAGCTGCCTGCCCCTGGTATCCGTGTCACCTGCGAATTTCCATGGGAATGGTCAGGTGACCGCACCCCTTCAAAAAAGACAACGCCCCTGTGAGTGCATTTCCCTGGTAGGCCCTTCATGCCCCAGTCTGAAACTGGGTACTGTCCAGAAATGCTTTGTGAAACCGTATCGCCAGCTCATGACATGAAAGTGATTGCTTTGAAAATCATCCCAAAAATAAGGGGCGTGGCTTATTGGCATGGTGTAAATTGTGTCTTTCTCGTGAGGTCACGCCCATGTTTTCGCTGCTCTGGGGGCCTGACCAGTGGCTCTGTAAGCTGCTGGCCAGCCCCCACCCTCTCTGCTGTGGGAATAGAGGCTGTGCGCTTGCTTCCTTGTTTTAGGAACGTCCCCAAAAACTGGGACATTACCGCATTATGCGGGACAGTTGGGTGGTATGTGATAAATAAATATCAGGAGCCGCTAGGCCGCAAGGCGGCCAATAGCGGCATTCGGGGGCGGAGCCGCACGATGTACACACAGTACCGTGCGGCTCAGCTGTTCGTCTGGTTCGGCTTCTCGGTTTATTTGTTTTCCAAGACCCCCTTGGACTACGTCGCCCTGAGTATGGTTTCCTTCCACAGCTTCCTCCATGGATTTCGTCGGACCCGGACGGCAACGGCGTCAGCGACGGTCGACATGGAGCCAGAAGACGACACAGGACCAGAAGACCAGGACATCAGGACCAGGGCTACCTACGGGATGAAGATAGGTAAGTATCAGTATGTAAGGGCTTTGGATGTATTAAAGTTTTATTTTAAGTGTGTGTCAGTGTTTTATTTTACTATTTTTAATACTGTGGAACTACAAGTGCCAGCGGGCCCTTTAATGCCCTGCAGGCTGGGACTTGTGGTTCTCCAAGTCCCAGCTTGCGGGGGAGGCTTGCTGGGACTCATAGTTCCCCAGTATTAGACAATAGTTTATTCTTTTTTTTACACCACTATCAGCCCGGTGACCACAGCCCAGGGTCACCGGGGACAGCCCAAGGCTTCAGCCTGGTCAGTTAAGTCCTGGAGGGGGGACCCCTTCATTGGGGGGGGGTCCCCACTCCCCCAGGGCCCCTGGCCAGGCTGACCGGTCAGGGGGTTAATGTTTTGGCCGCGGGACCTTATATCATGTGTTTCCCTGGCTGTGACATTACCCTGCTGGCTGGTTTGGCCTGGGGCTGGTTCTTAAAATACGGGGGACCCCTACTCATTTTGTCCCCCGTATTTTGGGAACCAGCCCCAGACCTGGAGCCTGGGGCTGGTTGTTAAAAATCGGGGAAACCCTATTTGTCGGGTTCCCTGATTTTTAATTACCGGCCCCGGCTCTTTCAGCCTGGTGCTGGTTACAGCTGTGGGGGGGGACCCCACGCCGTTTTTTTTTTAAATTTATTTAATTTTTCTATTTTTTTACACTGAAGCCTGCACGGATCTGACTGATCCGTGCAGGCTAAAGCCAAATAGGACAGGGAAAGCAAGGAGTATTTTCCTGTCGTATTTTGGTGCCTGTTTTACACCAATTAGCAGCCGTATTATCAGTACGGCTGCTTAGTACATCAGGAACCACCATTCTTTTGAATGGTGATTTCTGTCGTATTCTATCGATGGTGTAGACATTTGTATTTGTAAATACAAATACGAATGTCCCATCATTAGGAATACGAATTGTTGTATTTTCGGGATTGTAAATCCCGAAAATACAAATGTGTAAAAAATAGGTGTATTTCTGCCTACGAATACACCTATTTTTTACTAATCCATTTTGGTAAATTTCCCCCTTTATCACTTCACCGAGCTTTATAAATCTGCCCCTGAGTGAGTGCATTACATTTTTTTTTTTTAATGACCATGGTACTACATTGAAATACTGCACATTTTAAATGCTGCAAGTGTCACCCCCACAACTGCTCTCACTGCTATGGAGACCGGACAGACCCTAGCCAGAAATGATCCCCTGTGCAATGGGAAAGGGGATCTGGGCGGCAGGGATCAGACGCTGCCCGCTGTTAGCAGACATCTGTAGGATCTTGCCGCTGGCTCAGTGGCAGAACCCGGCAGGCTGTAGTACCTCCCATCTCCTGGCCAAGCCGCCTCCCCCTTCTCTTGATGCTCCCACGTCCCCAGCATGGAGTAAGAACTTAGGGAAGCCAGGCCTCCAGCGGCAAGCTCCATGGGCCCAGTGAATTGGTTTGCCCAGGGGCCCTCACTACTGTAAAGACAGCCTTGCCCCTGTGGACAGATAAGGTAATAGCTATAGCTTAGAGGGGATGTAATGGAGTGGTAGGGGCAGAGTGGGACAGTGGAGGCAGAGCAGAACAGAGTGGAAGTGCAGCAGGACAGCTGGGGGCAGTCCAGGACAAAGCAGGGGGCTGAGCAAAAGCCTGAATGTGGACTTTCAGTTACTCTGTGCTGTACATGCACACGCTGGCAAGCCTACACACTCATGGTCTGAATCCTTAAACCAAAACAGCTGAACCTGAGTATCCTGTAGCTTTGCAATTTTTTTTTTTGTTAAAGTGATTTATTATCACTGCAATAAGTAGCCATTAAAAAACAATCAGATTTGCATGAGCATTTGGGTAAATTTGTTCCTCTGTATCGATAATGATAATAACATTACTGTGACAACAAATGCAATATATAGTATAATAGCAAATAACGGTGTTAAACATGAAAAAAAATCTTGCACAGTTATTGGTCTATTTGTTGCATAACTAGTTACCAGCCCAACAGTAATGTCAGTGCCTGCAGCTGTGTGCTCCCAAATGGAGAAACATTTGAATTCCTCCCATAAAGGTGAGGAGCAGTGTTAAACTTTTATTATGCAGAATGTAATTTTTGAGCAGTTTACCAAGTTCTGATGCCTACTCTGCCGATACAGCCGGGTGGCACTACTGGCTACCTGAAAGAGCGCAGTGGATGGTACAGGCGGCCAAATACATGCTTTTTGTTGAATAAAAAACCCATGAGGATGCCACTTCCCCAGCACCGCCTACTGTGTCCACCCATCTCACCTTGCAGTGCCACCCAGGCTGCCCCGTCCTGGTCTGAAAGTATGTGATGGTGTTAGCTGGGATGATGTTAGCCACCATGCGCCTCCCAAACATTCACAAACTATAGTGTGTAATTCTCGGGGATGCCAATACCCAGATTTTAGTGGGTTTTATGTTATAGGGTAAGGCATTGCTACTAAGCAATTAAGTTTTCATGTTACATCTTACCCACCTGCAGTGCATTTGGTTTTGTCCATTAGAGAGAGAATTTGCTTTTGCAAGTGAACAAGAATCAGGCCCATAGAACACACACACATTCAACACATACAAGTACTCAAATACAATCACAAACACACAAACTTACCTTGGGACCCCCAAAGAGGATACCACGTGTGGTAATTGACAGGTAGCTGGGCAGAGATACTTTGGATCACTATGCTCCGCCCTGCAGGATAGTAATGCCACTTCACATTGGCTACACCTGCTTCACATGACCCACGAGTCATGGCATAGAGTCGCGGGGGTGGCTCCAATCACGTTTTTTTTTTAATAAAGAAACATCGCTGACCTAGTGGCTACCACCATCTCCCTATCGGTGTGACTCCAGTTATCTCTGTAAGGGAGTGTTATATTATCTCCCTACTAGCCAGGGCCTTTTAAAAGGTTCCAGGTGCCCTAGGCTAATACACATGTAGCTCCCCTTGTAATGCTGCAAAACACACGTGTATGGGCTCTCAGGGACGATACAAATGGCATGTAGGATACAATGCTTGTGGCGTATAAAGGAGACTTTGGCTTTAGGCTGCCCGGCTGGCACTGTAGAACAACATAAAGTAATGGAGCCATAGGTGAGTTACATGGCACAGCCATTTTGCAGTCACCTTAACAACTTTTAGTGTCTCAGTACATTTGAATGGGTGATAGCTAACATGCATAGAATAAATTAGGCAAGGGCATAACTACCATTAGGTGCAAGGGGTGCAGCTGCTATGGGGCCCAGAGCTGAAGAGGGCCCATCTTTGATGTCTAAGTATATGTTTTACACACATTTATCACCATCAGTTGCTAAATAGGGGGCCCTTACAAACTTCTGCTATGGGGCCCACGATTATCTAGGTACGCCTCTGAAATTAGGCCTTAATTTTATTCCTCGGCTGTCATCTGCAAGGTGCCCCCCCCCCCTCCAGTCCTGGTGCCCTAGGCTGCAGCCTAATCAGCCTATTGGTTAATCAGGCACTGCTACCGGCAGCATGATGGGACCCCTCTAACTACGCCACTGCTGGTATTTAGTAAATATGTTGACACTGACATTGAAGAGTCCATTTACCCATACTGTCCTACAGTATAAATGTTTTATGCATGTAATGTTTAGGTGAATGTCATTTAATAAAGCTTCTGAATTGCATGCATTTATACTGTATGTGCCCAATAGATAAGTACTTAGTTTCTCCCTGTTGAGATACAGTCGGAAGGTAAATAAGTGTATTGATAAATACATGTCCTCCAGCATAGCAGACATTCCTCATAGATGTTCCCAGACTGTACACATGAGAGGATAGCTGAGAGGCATGTGGTAATTGTTGTGTAACAATTACATTTAATGTATGTCCTCTGAGTGCCATTCTTCATTGTTCGTATAAAATAAAAACAGATTAAAGGACAGAAAATACATCGATTTAGATGTTATTAATGAATAATGGGTGTGCCTGCTGGTTTCCCTACTCTCGCATTATTTGCAGTGATATACAGCTATTGTACAGGCTGGGCTTCACAGTCTAACTACTAAATTACAAGCACTCCTTTGACTGTAAATTGAACAGGAAAGGATGCTGCTTATTGCTTCCCCCCTGTGGTCACACAACAAGTGCACCTGCAGCAAGATACTGGTGCTAATCCCATGAAAGGCAGCACATGCTTCTATTGTTCTGCAAAGCAGAATGCTAACCTTGGTTCTGCTCCCCCAGCTCCCATCGCTGCTGGGAGACTGTGGAGATAAGACGCTCTCTCATATGTAGATGAGTTACTTACATACACATTTTGGGCACTTGTCCATAGTTTTTTTTTCTCTTGCATTTGTTAAAATCCTGTTTTTTGTGGCAGTGTTTTAGCGAGGCATTTATGGAAGGATCAAGGTGTATTCCTTTCCGGACAATGTGAACTGCTGCTGATAATCCCTGTGATATTATACAGCTCTTCTGAAATCCACACATCTAGCAACTGGACTGCAATCTGGTGTTAAGATCTCCCTGGATTACTCGATTGTTAGAAGAGCACGACTGGGACAATGCCACTTTTGTGCCCAGTTTATGCCGAATGAGGCATTTAACTTGGGCGATTTCTTCTGGGCAGGCTTGAATTGGAACCCACGCTGAAGTGTGCAAAGCGGATTGGAGGATTTAAAAAAAATAATAATAAAATGATGGTGTCTGGAAGCAATGAACTGGGCAATCCATTAAAGAAGACAGCTGTTCAGCTAGCAGAGGTTCCTTGTCTCCCAGTATGTAATGTGACAGCTGAGCTGGGGATCAGACTGGGAACTTGCCTGCAGCTCCTGCTGCTGTCACAGGCCCTCTATCCCCTTGTATTGTAAAGGGAGAGCGAAACTCGTTCTCTCATCTGTTACCTCAATTAACTATTGGCTTCCTAGAGACATCTCCTTGACAGGTTACCTATGAGGCGCGAATGGCTTTAGAAGGCTTAATTATGTTTTGTTACTCTACTGAATGGTTTCATTTTGTTTTTACTCATCGCAGCACAATTCATTAAATCAAAATTTGTTTCAGCAGCCAATATATGCAACGTCTGTTTTGTTAATAGAATTCTTATCCTAATTTTAATAATTGGTTAGATACACTTTTGTCTAGCACAATATACCTAATTGGTTCCTGCTATTGCAATCGCTATGCATAATATGCAGAAACTATTTCAGTTAATGATTGCAAGCCTGGTGATGCCGGGTAATGGCATGGCGGTGGGGGGCTAGGGGTAATTGTGCACACCTGCCTTGCCGAAAGTATTAGGGGTAAATTTACTAAGGAGTTTTATTGAATGCGGGATGTTGGTCGTAGCAACCAATTACATTCTATCTATTATCTTCTAGAAGGCGCTAAATAAATAAGTACAATCTGATTGGTTGCTATGGGCAACTTTCCATCTTCAATAGAACTCTTATCTTAGAAAATGTTCCCCTTACAGACTAGAATAAGAATGACCCATTCTTTACCTTCTGGTGCAGTGATGGTCAGCAAATCAGTCCTTGGGCCCCATGGGGCCCTCTGAGCCGTAGCCTGCGACCTCAGCTCCTTCCTGTTGTATTGTCAGATTTGTTGATTGTAGCTTAGAATAACCGTTAACCTTACATCACCCTGCCTTCTGTTATGTCATTGCTAGGGTCAGGATTTCTATTATGTAAAATGTGACATCTACTCTATGCACATATGTAAGACATTGAAAAGGCTGAAATATAGCCAATAAAAGTAATATATGACCTTATATATTATATTCAAGGTTAAATTAAAATGTTCATGTAACAAAAAAAATTCTGCTATCTAATACACTAATTTGCATTTGAGTCATCTCCGCACTGGGCCCTGCAGTGTACTGGGCATAAAAGAGGAAGGGGGGAGGCTCAGGGTCAGAACAGGCCTGGGGTAAATTTACTAAAGCTTCAAAAAATGAAAAGTGATCAAAGAGATTAAAGGCCAGATGTATCAAGCTTCAAAAGTGATAAAATGAAGAGTGATAATCAGCCAGCCAATCAGCTCCTATCTGCCATGATACGGGCTGAGTTTGAAAAATGACAAGTAGGAGCTGATTGGTTGATTGTTTACCACTCTCCACTTTATCATCTTTTGGAGATTGATACATCTGGCCCTAAAAGAGACCTATCAGATCTTGTTTATCATTCTCTAGGATGCAATAGAGAAATGATAGATATAATCTGATTGGTTGCTTTCGGCAAAATCACCTCTTTTCATTTTTAGAAGCTTTAGTAAATTTACTGTGACTCATTTACTGAGTATCTCCTCTATGTCATCAATAGAAGGACAGCACACAGCTCAGGGAGGAATGGAAACTAGTGATAGTCATGAGTGGGTTAGCCAGTGTTGGGGGTTAACATCGATGACATGTAGCCATTGATGGTTTGCACCCTTTTATGGACATCCATGCAGTTACGGGCCGGGTTGATGCTTATCGGTATGGCCACGGGCATAGGGAAAACTCAACAGTACCTTTATGAACCACCGGAGCAAACACTAGGAACAGCATGTTTCGTCAGTGTGTCTTCTGTGTCCCATTCTGGTCTTGTTTTAAGGATGCAAAGTAACAACCCCACACCAAGAATGGCTTTGTGAGTCTTCTATTATTATTATTATTATTATTATTATTATTATTATGTTATACCTAAATTGCATTTAGTAATCAATTTGGATGGGAATTTGTATGTTAACTTTACACCTATGTGCTGTAATGGGTAAACTCAAAAGTTTTTTCGCACCTAATCTCCGTCTAAAGTAATGGGAGGATGAGGACAAATGTTATTTTTTTCTACAGTGCCGTGTTTAGCCATGTAAAGTGGCTAAACCTGATTCAAGGTCTGCGTGCGACACAAAAAAAGTGACGTTTGGTCAACAGATGATTTTTCACACATTTCAGCTGGCTACCTCCTGGGGCTGCGAGGAGAAGTGCCGATGCCGGAACCTGTTCATGCCTGAATGGTGCAACAGTTGAATTGCTCTGTGGGGCACCCAGATTTGCCAGCTGCCAGTGAACACAGTTGAAACCCCCCCCCCCCACATTATGCAACCATAAAACTGTTAAATGATAGCATTTTACTTGCAGTCTAGTGATTGGCATTTATGTAAATTCTGATTTTTATACTGGAGTTATGCACAAATATGACCTAATGTTCTAAAGCATAAAAAAATATGCATTTATTTTATGTACACAGTAAAATCCATCAGGAAAAACCAGGACATGTTATAAAAATCTCTGTCCTAGTCCTTTTTAAAAAGGTGGCTCTGCACTGTTTTAACTAATTAAATTAAGTGTAGTGTTCGTCCCATCTGAAGGTTAGATGGCCGGACATGTGCTGTTTGTCTGGTTGCCTGTCACTATCTAGGGGGTGTAACTAATTAACAATGCAGGGTCACAGCTTTCATTGGGCTAGTAAGTATAATCCCTTGAAGTAGTGAAGAATAGTCGGAAGGTTGGGGAAAAACAAATTTTCCACTTGAACTATTTGGTCTGATCCGGGTGTTTGAAAATTTGCTGCACAGTCCAGTAGATTCAGAGAGGTTGTAATGGATGACTGACGCGTTTCACTGGATTACCTCCAGATTTATCAAAGATCCACCTTTGATAAAGCTGGAGGTAATCCAGCGAAGCAAGTCATTGTGGACTCCTTACAGGTGGAAAATTTGTGAATCCCCGATGGACATTTTTACGCCTCACTCCCTACACCCGTTCTTTACCACTCCAAGGGATTCTCTTTTTGAGCACAACCAATGCTCTGTAAGCCTGTGAAACCGGAAAATCGTGAGTTGCTAATTAGGGCAGCCATCGGGGGGGGGGGGGGGGGGGGGGTCTATGGGGACTCCAATCTCATGCCCAAACACAAAGGGGGAACAGGACTAGAGTCTATCAATCTATAATTTGTCATAAACAAACTTCACATTTCCCTTTAAGTAATGTAGAGGTTGACTAGTGCTGCAGACACCGGTCTTCCGAGGCATGCTTGGGGTTCAGGAAAGGGAAGGAGGGCCCTGCCTATTTTGTCCTAAAATTTCTGATGGCAGCCATGTTGGTAATTACTCCTGTTGTTGGACCTACCACCATTGTGTGAACTCTCATTATTTGGAAGCCACCATAGGAACAGGACTGAAATGCAAGCTGCTTAATTTTCAAGTTTGATTTGGTGTTGGATTCAGAGAGGTGTCCACTTCTGTGGCTGGAATATGTAGATTATACAGTATGGTTGACTAGTACGCCTGCTCAAAGCAAATGCTTAGAAAGCTAGATATAGTTTCACTTGCTGAGTCAGACACTAGACACTAGATATATAGATACATATAGATGATAATTTTTGCAATAAAAAAATATATTTTTTATTCTATCAATTTATTAAGTGTTGCTTATAAATCATATCTAAGTATTCTTTCTTCAATAAATGCTGTTTCCATTTGTTTTATGTAGCATATTGTACTGGGAAGTAACCTTCCCCTATTATCATGCAGCTGCTAGGAGCAGTTAGCCCTTTGCTGAACCTGTTGAGGTATATTAATCAATTCTTAAACCTGCATACACACAGGGAGCAGCCGCAGTTCTCTGTGAGCTGCGGCTCTCTGCAGCCACTGGGTATACATGGGGGGCAGTGTGACTTAACAAGTGGGGACAAATTTAATGAATATATGATGACACTGAGTGAGTGTTTGAGACAGCCATTAATCTCAATCACAGTAGCCCTTAATCATACTGCAGTCCATCCCACATCCTCTCCCTACAGCAATTTGTGTGAAGTGGTAGCCGGGCCACGAGGGAGGAACATTTTTTTAATCCAAAACATGCTGGGAGTTAAGGTTTCCAATCAAATTACATCCATATGTCATAGAGTGACTGGATCAGATCCTCATCCTACACAACAACAAAATCTGGTACAGTCCAATGTGCGACCCAGCAGGAGCATGTGTATAATACACAGAGTAGTAACACACAGCTGCCAGTCATACAAACACACAGCAGCGGCTCCCCTACTCACTGTTATTCGTCCTCGTGGAAAACTGCATGCCGGTACCAGGGAGACTGAGCACTACTGACTGCCTGGCTGCGGTAGTCACCACATGCCACCCGGCCACACCACACCCCTTCTGCCGCGTTGCTGCTGCCCCTGTAGGCGCAGGCAGCTCCGCAGTGGTGGCACGAGCGCTAGACACAATGGGGAGGCTGTGGAGGCTTTTTAAGTCACCCGGATTCCAGGAGAATTCCGGAATCTGGGAGACAGGAAAAACCTCCTGGAGGGTTGCCACCAGGGCCGGACTGGGACCAGAAATCGGCCCTTGCATTTTGAGCATACAGGCCCACCTGCAGCAGACGGAACACTTGCGTGGCAAAAAGGGGGTGCGGCCTCATGGAAAGGAGGCATGGCATCACAAAAAGGAGGCATTACACTGCCCATTACACATTATGGAACACACCATTATGCCCTTTACACATTATGGAACACATCGTTATGCCCATTACATACTATACAACACACCATAATGACCATTACATACTATACAACACACCACAATGCCAATTACATATTATACAGCACACCGCAATGCCCGTTACATATTATACAACACACCGTAATGACCATTACATACTATACAACACACCACAATGCCAATTACATATTATACAGCACACCGCAATGCCCGTTACATATTATACAACACACCGTAATGACTATTACATACTAAACAGCAGGGTGCCGGATAGTTTCCTGTCAGTCGGGATCCCGACAGTCATTACCCCGATTATACATCACACCGTAATATATTACATATAATTCCACATAACTGCTGCTTACATGCCTCTCCTGGAAAGGGCAGCCATAAAGTAGGTAAGTATGATACACTGTGCATTTATAGGCCCTATCCGCTGATGATTGCATCATTTATGCCTGGATTAACTGTTTTGCATAGATGCAATTTTGATAGTACAATGGAAACACAGTGGTTGGGTACACACCGATGCGGTCGATATTCAAAAAGGGCGACATGGATGAAAGGTTGAAATGAAAAAGTTTGACATAAGTTTTTCATGATTTTTTTTTTAAACTGCCATGATCATACTTTACCATCCCAGTGAGCATAGAGAGAGAATAAAATAGTTTGCCGAGTGAGTGGAAACAGTACACTTATATGGTGTCCATGTTGACATAGGGACTTGGGGTCCATGTCAACCCTTTTATTCATGTTGACCTTTTGTAATTTGACCTGTTTCATCTGTCGACCATTAGTGGTCAGCCTGCCCAGTTGAAAAGTCAGTCCCCAGCAACCCTTGCAGCAAGTGTATGAGCAGTCGACAGACTGCCAGATGTGCCAATCTATCTGTAAAGTGCTAATGTGTGAGTCTATAGCACCAATTATGAGTTTCCAGAATTAAAAATATCAAAACTTTTTCAAGTATGCACATGTGAGCTTCTGAAGTTGGAACATGTTACAATTTGAAGCACCCTTGTGATAAAACCTAAAGGTTGTGAGAGCTATATATATTCATACTTGCCTACTTTTAAAAACTAGTTTCAGGGAGATTATAGTTGGTAATATAATTTTGCACAGCGCCCCATTGAGGGGGCGTGTCATGCTCCTCCCAAAGGGCGTGTCTAGTTCCATATATGGAGAGATTGTGAAAAGAAATTGTGAACGTGGCACCTAGAAGCGTGTGTGTGTGTGCTGCTGTATCTGAGAGGAATCTTTTAAAAGGACTTATCTCCAAATGTAGATGAGCCCCAAAGCAGTTAGTAAGAGCTACTATACTTGGTAAAGTGCTGGGAAATGGTGCTGATGATTCAATGTAAATGTATCTATCTCTCATTCCTTTTTTTTCCTCAAAAATGTACCATTGTAATGTGGGCTAGCTGAAATGAGGGAGATTGGTAGACTAATGAGGTAGAGAGGGAGATTGCTGTTATTTCAGGGAGTCTCCTGCAGGAGGGTAGGAAAGTATGTATATATTACATTTTACATAACCACAGATAACAACTTATTCATACTGCTGCCATTGTTTTAGCAGATTTTGCCATAGTCGCTCTGATTTACATGGGTCCCTGTCAGCAGGGGGGCACACAAACTCCACACCCTACACTCATTTAATCATACTTACCTCTCAGTCGGTCCGGCACTGGTTGCACAGCAGCAAATATAACTGGGAAAATGGATGACCATATTCTAGTGAGAGATGTTCCCAGGATTGTGGCGTGGGTGCCATTTTCCTGGAAACCTGCACATGCGCAGTAGACTCTGGCACAACTTAGTTTACAGGAGGACTACAGGTACCAGTGGGCCCTTTAATACCTGGAATACTGGTTCTTCAAATACCAGCATATGAGGCTTTCTGGGATCTGTAGTTCCACCAGAAAAAGACAATATTAATTATATTTTTTTACACCTGAATTACTATCAACTTAGCAGCCAGCACACAGGAGTGCTGAGGATAGCCCCAGTCTTCAGCTCTGGGCTTGGGTGCCCTGGAGAAGGCCAGTGCTGACTATTTGGGGGGTATTCTGTGGCCGTTTGAACCAATACAAATGTGTTCTCTGGCTGTGGCATTATCTTCCTAGCTAGTGGAGCCTGGGGACAAGACACAATAGAGAAAAAAAAACATTGGGGATATGAATAATAAAATATAGAAGAGAATTTTAACACAATTTAGTTAGTCTGTGTTAGACATTCTAAGATTTCAAAAGGTATTGGTGGGAATGCAACGTCCACTGCCCCACTTTGCCACATGTAGCCAGCTACCGCATCGATAATAATCACATATGCACTAAGAAATGCAATTATTATCACAAAGGACAGCTCTTACATATAGAGCTGTCCTTTGTGAAGCAGCCAGCAACGTGTCAGCAGGCCCCCCGATGGCTCTCCCCCGCCTCCTGCGCCCGGATGCTTGCAGGGATTCCACTGGCTCATCCTCCCTGCACTCGGAAGTGGAAGTACGGTGCTTGGGAGGAGGAGGAGGTCACTGGTCTGGGCAGCACAGCAGGAGGCTGCCTGGACATCAGGTAAGGGGGAGCGGTGTGGGCAGTACAGGGCGGAAGAGGCAGTGTGGGGCAGAGGGGGTCAGGAAAAGAAGCCCATAAGCTTCTATAGGGTATAACCAGCTTTTGCTGGCGATACCCCCCTCAGGAGTAATCCGGCATACGGGTTTTAGTGAATACGAAAATGCGGTAAAAGCCTTGATAACAATTAGAACATCCGGCCATTGACTGAAAATGTCTACTGGTTATCTATAAAATATTGAGCGATTTAACTCTCCTACTACAGATAAGAGACAAAGCTCCAGGCCCCAGCCTCTAATATCAATATAATTAACATTATAGCCGCAACTAGATAAACTACCAAGCACATATGCATGAGAACAACAATTAATTCGCCACATCAATTGAAAATATGGAAATAATAAGATCTAAATCAGGGGTAGCCAACTCCAGTCCTCGAGAGCTACCAACAGTTAACGTTTTCCAGGTCTCCTCACAGAATCACAAGTGAAGCATTTAGCTCCACCTGTGGATCTTTTAAAATGTGCTAATTAGTAATGAGTGCACCTGTGTACCAGTGAGGTGAGCTGGAAAACGTGAACTGTTGGTAGCTCTCGAGGACTGGAGTTGGCTACCCCTGATCTAAATCTATGATAAAATTTGTAGTAGTATAACTTGCAAAACCGCAATAGGATTATGATCATAAAACATCTAAGGACACTCAGGTTGGTGCAGCAGTCACTATGAAGGGAATGTATGAGATGTAAATATCATATTCTTGCCATGTGACAGGATACAGTGAGAAATGGTCTAGGAAAATGCCAAAAGTGAGCATGAGGTAAACATATTACATCACTCAAGAGGTGAAAATGAACATAAGAGATGCCTATCAGGAATGAAATATGGTCAGTTAGTATAAGGTGGTATGAGTTCACGCTTACTGCTCGCATTTGGGGTAGATGTAGTGGAGTCTTCAAACAGGAAACATTCAGTATCAGCTGCCATGTTGAAATCTTTGTAGGAGTCATCTGTGAAGATGCGTAGGCCAGCACGAAACAAAAGGGCAAATTGATGATGAGTAGTCTTGGAATATATGTATCTTGGATCCCTTCCAACTCAAGTTTCGCTTACATCTGGAAGCTTGCCAAATTAACTTACATCTTCATATATATATATAAAGATAACCGCACAAGGTTTCCCACCAGATGGGTCACGTGGTGGGCCCAGACTATGAGGGCGTGCCACTTAAAAACCTACACATTGGTTTTGTATGTCAAAAAGGTCAGGGAGGGTCGATTGAATAAATGTATTAAGTGCAGGACCCTTAACAGACTCAGGCAATCCTATTATACCCCGTTCTCACTGCCGCAAAAACCCGAGTATTTTCCCGGGGCAAGCAGAAAATTCCTGTGTCGCGTCTCTGTGTGAAAGGGTCTTTGTGAAATTCACGGGTGTTATGCCCTGGGAATTAGACACTGTTTTTTTGCAGGGCTTTCCTGGGTAATACACGGGTGTATGGCAGTGTGAACAGCACAGACCCGTGTTTTTCACACATGATGCCAAAAATCAATCTCATTGGGGGATGTAATCATGTGATATGTGACGGCCATTATATGCTACGCAGAGGCGGGCAGAAATGGCGCACTGGGGGGATGATGAAGTGTTCGAACTGCTGGCTGTGAGAGTAGAAGAGGAGATTAAAAAACAAGTCACCGGCACAGTGAAGGACTCGACAGTGTACTATAACATTGCTAAAATCCTGTCTGCCCGTGGCATCATCAAAACCCAGCAACAGGTAGTGAACAAACTGAAAGCCCTGCGGAAGCAGTACACTAAGGTCGATGACCGAAATAGGAGGAAGAGTGGTGGGGCCCACATGGACTGGGCATTTTATGACCAGTGCAATGTGATCTTTGGGAACTCTGCACTGGCTAACCCCATATCCATAGGCGTGCGCAGCCCGTTTTATTAGGGGGTGCACCATTGGAGGGGGCGTGTCCATCACTATCTACTGGGCGTGTTCATCATCTCCTATTATTACACATAATGAAACACACTAGACATAATGTCACGCACAATAATGCCCATCACACATGCCACACACCGTAATGCCCATTACACTTTATGTTAGGGCTTAAAAAAATATTATTAAAACAGGGACAATAGGGACTGTGCACGTCGAAGGCGCGTGCCAAAAATTAACACATACTTACATGCATATTACACATCACACAGCCATTACATAGTATACCACATTCCATAATGCCCATTACACGTTGTACGTGTAATTCCCATTACATGTTACGCCTCACACCATGATGCCCATTACACGTTACGCCTCAGACTGTGATGGCCATTACAGATTATGCCATGGGGGGGGATGTGAAATGTTCTTTGCCAGGAGTCACATGCTCTCTGGGAAGGGGGTGGTTAAATGCTCGTTGACAAGGGGAGTTTCATGCTCATTGCTGGGGGTGCGCATTGCACACCAGCGCTCCCGTGAATCCGCACTTCCGGGTAGCGCTGTGCACTCTTCTTATAAGATGCCCACCGGAGCCGCAGCCTCCTTCCCTTTTGAGCCGCTGGCCGGATGCTGCACGCCGCACACTGAAGCTACTTTACCTGTCAGCGGCAGGCAGCATCTGGTCAGCCGCTCAAAAGGGAAGGAGGCTGTGGCGGGCACGGGACACTTGTACCCCAAGTGCCCAGGGGCAAATGCCCGCCCGCACACATAGTATACACACACACACACACACATACAAACAACAACAAAAAAAAACGGTTTAACCTCAATATCCCTGGAATCAAATAATCCATATGGATCCGCCTGGTATCAGATTGAAGGCCCAGCGATTTGGGTTCGACTGAAATCAACCTCAAGCTTCAGTGATGCCGAAGGGGGAACTGGCAGCCATTGAACTGGGTGGGGGTCGGAATTAGCGGGTCCCATGTTATCCTATAGGGAAAACGTTCCAGCTTTGCCTGGCAGTATCTCCGGTTCCCAGGGGGCTAGAGACACGGGGCTGGGCTCGTTGGAAAGCCCCATCCCTCAGCTATGATTAGGAGGTGCCTGTGCACCCCCGGCACCCCCCGTGCGCACGCCTATGCCCATATCACTGTCCTCCTCCAGCACTTTTGCTGCCAGTGCAGCAAGTGAGTGTGAAGATAATGATGCAGCAGCAGCAACAGCTATTGATCTGGAGTGCATAGATAGTGAAATGGATTCCTGCTCAGTCCAAGATGAAGGTCTGGAAACATCACTTGTCTCGCAGACTTCCACAGTGGGTGAAGCTTCATCACCGCCGTGTGGTCAGCGACCACTATCACAACGACCATCACCGTCCCCATTTGCGTCTGGAACAAGGCACCGTGCTGAAGGTAGTAGTGCAGCCCGTGAAGCAAAGCAGCAAACCAAAACTATACGTCCGCAGTTACGCAGCAACAGTATTTTTTTTCTCAATTTCCACATACCTATATAACATAGTCCACAGTTTCTAAAAATACAAAATGTTGCAGCATGTACCTATTGTGCAGAAGGGAATAGGCCTCAAGCATGTATGGGGCCACACTGCTTTTTTATTTATGTATTTTTCACAAATGAACACACACATGCTTGTTTATATTAGGGATCTGATTCAGGCCTGTCAGCAACATTGCTAACAGGTCTGAAAGAAAAGTCGGCCGCAATCCCCCCCTTACCAGCCTGAACCCGGTATGCAGTCCTTATGGTGGCTTCCTAGTGTATGGCCACCAACAATGTAATTTTGAAAGGTGCAAAAAACGCAATATTACAGGCTACTGTACTAATGTGTGGTGTTTGTTCTTCCATAGTTTACAATGTCCCACAACGGAGGAAGCAGGCCACAAAGATGGAACAAGCCACAAAGGCAATGACCACCGTAATGATGGAACACCTGAAGGAAATGGATGAATCTATGCAAGGACATGAAGATGCTCGTCTCCAGCAATTTATGGACAATGAGCGTGATCTGCAGAACTCTTTCATTTTAGCAATTGTTGGTGTGCATGAGCATATAAATTGCGAAAATAGAGAAACTCAGTTGCAATTCCTTAATAGCCTTCTCAGTAGAACAAAAGGCTATGCACAGCCTCAGCCACCACGTAATTCTTTTGAGGGCAGTTATCAAATGTATAGCAGAGGGCAACCAAATTGTTATCGTCCAGCCCAAGGAAGCATGGCGGCACACAGTGTGTCACAGCCTCCACCAGTGCCACATCATTTTCAAGAGTATCCGGCTGGGACACAACACCATCCACCAATTCCTCCCCATGCCCCTGAGTATTTAGTTGGTACAGCACGCCCTCCATCCAACCCACACCAGGCCCCTGAGTATTCTGCTGGAACAGCACACCCTCCATCCAACTCAACCCAGGCCCCTGAGTATTCTGCTGGAACAGCACACCCTCCATCCAACCCACGCCAGGCCCCTGAGTATTCTGCTGGAACAGCACACCCAGCAACTACTCGGCGTCCACCTGAGTTTGCAGCTGCTCCACATAGTGACGAGCAGCCTGCATCTTGCCAAAACCTTTTCTACCCCTGTTACCAAGAGTTGTAAAACTGTTTAAGCTGGTTACAGTATTTTCTTTATATGTCTGTTCGGCTGGTCTGTTCTGATTTAATGTTACCCATTATTTAAAAGTAATACAGTTTTATATTTTGTTTCAGCTATTTTGAGTTGCAAATTGTTTAACTATGTACAAGTACGTATATAGTGAAAACACTTTTATGTACATATGAATAAAATATGTACATAAAAACATAAATGTTTTGTCCTTATTATTATTATTTTATTAAATGTTGTAATTGCCATGATAAAATCTACAAATTCCAGGGTCTGAGGTGCAGTGTGAAGGGGGTCTGTTGAGCTGACAAGCTCTGTGCCCCGCCAAAAATCTGGCAAGAAAAACCCAGGATTTTGCAGGGGCGGAAAAGAGAACATGGGCCCTTATTCAGATCTGTGCGGCCGGAGCCGCACACGGTGCTCCGGCCGCACAAACCAATCCCCGCCCACGATACGGATCGCCACGGCCGTCCGTACACGGACGGCTGGCGATCCGCAAGAAAATGGTGGGGCGTACGCCTCCACCATGGTGGGAGCTGCCCCCTGCATTCGATGGTCGGCGACCATCGAAGGCAGGGCCGCACGCCCCACCAGGTCCCGCAAGCTGAGACCACACGGACAATCGTCCGTGTGATAGCTTGTATGGGGGCTGAGAGCTGACATCCGGCGACGTCAGCTTTCCGCCCCCATCACTGGCGTCATACCCTCATTAGCATGCATACGCCCCGCGTTTGCATGGGAACGCCCATGAAACGCGGGGCGTATGCATAGGGAAATGAGGGTATGAAGCCCCTCACGCCCCTATACGCCCCCTTTGCGGCGGACGAACTACGTCTGCGGCGAATTGGGCTGCACATGCGCAGATTGACCTCTGCGCATGTGCAGACTGAAAACATCGGCGGTACGGCCGCACGCGGGCCGTACCGCACGATTCAGAATAAGGGCCATGGTATTATATGTAGGTTGTTTCTTCTTGATCTGTTTTCAAGATCATCTATTTTATTAATTATTTGGTATTGAGATTTCGGCTGTTTGTGTTTTTAGAACTGCAGTGTCAGGGAATACAATTCGGTACTTGTGGAGTATCACGGTTCCCACGATGGGCATCGTATGCCAAAAAATTGCATCGCATCGCATGCGATCGCATACGATCGCATACGATTTTTCACTGAAAATTATCCAAATGCATTGGAATTAGTATTAAACATGTTCAATGGCCCCCAACTGGCATTTTTGAGGCTGTACCACCCCCACTATCAATGCGAACCCGAAGCGTGGTGAGCGCAGCGAACCCGCGAGGGGCGGCGGTACGCGTCCTACGACCTTTTCATACCCCCACTATCCACGTCGGCGTGGAGTTGAGAATAGAAAGTGTGGCGAGTGTAGCGAGCCACCGAGCGGACGCGGATACCTTCACAGGTATATGCGTCCCCTCACGGGCTTCACAGGTGTCCGCGTCCCCTCGCGGGGCTCGCTGCGCTCGCCACGCTTCAGGCTCGGTGTCTCGCTGCGCTCGCCACACTTTCTATTCTCAACTCCACGCCGGCGTGGATAGTGGGGGTATGAAAAGGTCGTAGGACGCGTACCGCCACCCCTCGCGGGCTCGCTGCGCTCGCCACGCTTCGGGTTCGCGTTGATAGTTGGGGTGGTACAGCCTCAAAAATGCCAGTTGGGGGCCATTGAACATGTTTAATACTAATTCCAATGCATTTGGATGCTATTCAGTGCAAAATCGTATGCGATCGCATACGATCAAATCGATCAAATCGCATGCGATGCGAACGCATGCGATGCGATTGCATACGATTTTGTAAAAAAAACTGCCAAAATCGGTAAAAATCGTATCGCATCGCATGCCACTATATATGGCATGCGATGGCATGCAATGGGAGCCGTGATACTCCACAAGTACCTACAATTCAACTTTCATGGCGTAAATATCAATAACATTTTACTGAGTACAAGAAAGAATTAAGCGTGGGGTGCTCAAAGGTGCACAATAATCATCAATAAAAATGTATTAAATACACAGACAATATATAGCAAACAAATCATCCAGCAATCCGATGCAGTCTGCTAGGCATAAAAACGGCAATGGTGTCTCCATAAAAGACCAAAGTGGTTATATTACCTCCGGTGGTTTCATATTAGATCACCAGTCTATGGCAGCAATGGTGCCTGCTTGTTTAGAGGTGGGAAGGGGCTCCTGCAGGTGTGAGCTCGCATGGCTCGAGATGTACTGCAGGGTGTTTTTTTCAATTGGCACCACTTTCCTTCCTTCCCGCAGAGCAGCCTCCCGGCTTACGTGTCCACGGTGCCTGGCTTGTGTGGTCCCGCCGGCTGGTACCGTTTCCTCGCTAGCAGCTCTTGTGGCATGGGGGCACTGCTGGAATCTCTGCCACAGCACCGACAATGCTGATGTGCTGATCGCCACTGAGGGATGGAGTCCACTTGTAGTGTTGTGGGTGCGGGCGGCCGGGTATCAGAGGGACAGACTCATTGGAGAACGTGTTTCGCCACTCAGGGTGGCTTTTTCAAATCCAAAGTCATTACTCCCTTGTGCCATAGACACCTGTTCTTATATCCACTATTACAGTTTTGTGAGTGCAGACAAAAATGTTGTGGTATACATAACGAATTTTCAAAGAGGATATGCAGGTTATTACTTTTTGAAGCTTGATACATCTGGCACAGTGTTCTTTAATGCCAAATAATTAATAAACAAATGGGCATAAGTATTAAGCCTTAAAAATAGATAAACGCAAGAATGATAAATGTCCAGTCAATTGGCCCCTAACTGTCATCTCATAGACTGTGTATGGAAAAAATTACAATTATGAGCTGACTGGCTGGGCATTTATAACTCTTTATCACCTTTGCGTTTATCTATTTTTAACACTTAATATATCTGCCCCACTATCCTCTCTTGAATAACCCAAATATCCTCATTGGGAATAAAGGAAGTATACCACAACATTTTTGCCTACATTCACAAAACTGTTATTGATGTTCACGTCCTTACAGTTGAATTTATACTCTTTACATTCTTTGTATATGTATTTATTTGTAGGGGGTGCGGGCTTTGATGCTGAACATTGTGGCATAGGTGTCATCTGTTTCACCTACAACTGTCTCCAGTGTAGCCATGACATCCATGTTTGAGTCCTCCCGGTCCTGGGACTGCTGACGTTGTTGTTTAGTCAGGGTTGGAGCTGCTAGAAAGTGGTCTATCTGCTACTCTGGGATGTTTTTATAGCATAGACGCTGTGTTGCGCGTGGTAATGTGTCAGTCTCACAGTGTGCTGGTAGTGAAAGGCAGGGGAGATCTCAGAGCCCGGTGTGTCTGCGTCTTATATCTCATAGCTTCCGGCATTAGAAGTTGGGATCCTTAATTCTATATATCAAGCTTAGGGGGAGGTGGACTGGGGAGTAGGTGTTGATGTAACTTGTTGACAGGAAGGTTTCAGAACAGCTCCAGCTACAGGTTAAAGAGAGGAACAGGCAAGATGGTCGCTGGAACCTTAGCCTTGCTCAGTGCTTTGCAGGGGCACCTATAGCCAGTCTCATCTGTGTGTCCCCAGGTGTCTGTGGTGGTGCTGGGAGCTCTGCTGATGCCTTTTGTGGAGGGGCACACTTAATCTGCAGTCTGAGTGGGCCCGCACCAGAACGCAGCTCCAAATCAAGGCCATGGCTCCAGGTGTGCTGGTAGGCCTTGGTAGAAAAAGGCCTTGCAGAGCCGTGTATCTCCATAACTCCAGAGGCGGTGGAGTTTTTGCGGTGTGAGCTCAGCCAATGCTAGGTGCGTCTCATGGCCTGGGCATACCCGCGGCAGGTGGCATCTACAACTCGAGGCATCAACTTCAAGGGCTTAGGTAGGCCCGTCTGGAAAAGTGAAATGGGAAGCTAGGGACTCGGAGGGAATGTATCTCACAGTGCAGTTTTGCAGGGTAAGTCAGCGCCGGAGCCGAGGGACGGCAGAGCAAGTTCAGAAATCTGCAATAAAATGGGCCGATGCAGGAGCTCTCCTGAGGCCCATCTGACCTAGCGTGTGTCCAAACTACACCCCCCCCCACATTATATTTTTTAATAACATTGAGGGTGAAATTTAATAGGATGAGAGATTCAGAAAGGGAGAGATTAAAGTGGCAATCGTTTACACAAAAGGAAACTGGGTTTGCAGTGTGAATGATTGCCGCTTTAAAAACAACTGGAGATTTCTTACCAAATCTCTCACTTTCTGAATCTCTAATCCTATTAAATCCCCCCCTCATCTCAATTAGTATGGGAAACATGCTTCTGATTTAGGGGTTTATTTACTACGATGGGAGTTCTGTTTAAGATGGGATGTTGCTATGGGCAATCAATAAGATTATATCTATTACCTTCTAGAAGGTTCTAAATAAATAAGTAGATTCAGATTGGTTGCTATGAGTAACATACCATATTCAATAGAGCTTCCATCTTAGATGAACCCCCATAGAGACAGACTGGGATCCCCTCAAAAATGTATCTACATAATTTACGCCCTTTATTTCAAAACTGGGCAAACTTATCATCCGTGCATAGAAAAGGGAGCCAGAGGAAAAGTTGACCATGTCAACCAATCAGCACTGAAGTAACATCTGTAATTTGCATAAAATAAAATTATACAGAGCAGCTGATTGGTTGCCATAGGCCACTTCTCCTCCCTTATCACTGCTTCATACATCTACCCGTCAGTCTCAGGGGATTTGTACTGTGCCTTGTTTTTCACTTTGATTCAAAGTATGTGTAATACATATGTTACTAATTTAAACATCTTTAAATGTCAGGACATGCTGGGACATGTAGCTCCACAACAACTAGAGAGCAACATGCTGTCAAATGTGTATCAATTAAATCCAAATTTTACACCTGGGCACAGGAGGCTTAGCTGCTTCCCTGGGTTTATGTAACTGGTTACTGTACCTATTATTACTTCTTCAGAAAGCTCTAAACAGAAGGTATCACAGAGGGGGGCCTCTTAGCATACAAGGTATGGTTTATATGCAGAAACACTAGTTTTAAGTAACAGGCCCATTCATTATTATGCTGTCTAATATACAGCAAACATAGTTTGTTTGCAAAAATTAATGACATATTCAGGTGGTGCTGATTCCCAATGCCCAGGCCTTACTATAGGTAGGAGTTCCAGGGTTGTGAAGAGGGATATCCCTGCCTCCTCTGCAGTGAGGAACCTATGACCAAAGAATATGTGACCTTAGGCCACAAGTGAGGCACCTATGGCAGGGTTGCCGACTTTTGAAAGCTCCTCTCCGGGAGAAGCCCAGAGAGGGAACTTTCAGCAGGAGTTTGGGGGTGGGGCTTAAGCATGACATCATTAAAGCCCTGGTCCATGAAGGAAAATGACCCGATATGCCAATCACCGCAGAGGGGCAGGGCTAAACTACAGTGATTGCCACTTTAGCCCCGCCCCAGAGGGGGGAGGAAGCTGCTAACGAGGGGGGGGGGGCGGAGCGGGGTTCCCCCAGAATCCGGGAGAGTTGCCCACCTTTCCAGGGGTCCGGGAGATTTTCGGGAGGGTAGGCAACCCTGACCTATGGCCAAGCGAATATGTGACCTTAGGTCACAAATGTGCTTTGGGAAGACCCGGCACCAGTAAGTATCACTGCTACTGCATAAACAGTTCATGGCGCCAGCTGCTTTTTCAGAGCAGTCCCAACTCCAGCGCAATGCTGAATTCCTTTCGGTGATGAGTACAGTATCTCTTTCCGTGAATCCCAGCGTGCAGGATACTTAATCTTTAGGAGCCATTTGGCCCCAATGATGAATAGGCCCCAAGAAGAGATCTTGATTATGCTAAGAGTAAAACATTTACAATATAAAATGAGAACCAAACCAATCAAATTCTGGATATTCTAGGACAGAATTTGGGTTATAATAACTTGTAGCAAACTTGTAGCATCGCATAGTACAGAACGGAGCCAGTCCACAACGGACCGTGTATGGGCTCCATAACTTTTATTTTCCGAATGGGCTTGGTGGAGATTATGTGGCAGATTTATTAAGCCTTAAAGGGCCAGATGCACTAAGCTTCAAAGGTGATTAAATGGAGAGTGATAACCAACCAATCAGCTCCTGCCTGACACTTTTCAAACACAGTCTATGACATGGATGGTAGGAGCTGATTGGCTGGCTGTTTATCACTCTCCATTTTATCACTTTTGAAGCTTAGTGCATTTGGCCCAAAAAGAGATAAACGTCCAGCCAATCAGCTCTTAACTGACATGATATAGACTATGTTTGAAAAATGGCAGTGACAGATGCTTCACTGTAACATTACGTACAGCACTCTGCTCTTGTCGCTGTGTAGGAACTGGCAATGCAGCCAATAAGTCACTGGGGGGCAGCCTATATCTCCCAGATCCCCGCTGTTCAGGGTTCAAATTGCCCCCCCCCCCCAATGTGTGCCCTGCATCTTGAGCACACATGGATCTTTATCAGCCACACCAGGTTTCATAAGAATAGGTATAGCCACAGGGTTAATTTTCAATGCATAGGTTTTGGCAAATCCAGCAAATCATTTCAGAGAACATTCAATGACTTTTTTTTCTATATACTAGAAAATAGATACACGTCTTTGCATTCATTACATTTTAACATTTACAACAAATTCTGATAACACCTTGAAGAAATCACTGATATGCAAATTACATCAGATTATTGCAGATTAGGTAGCCACATGCTGATGATCTCCTCTTACCCACTGCTAACATAAGATCAGACGCACAAGTCAAAACATAATGGGTACAGACCTCTGACTATGTCATTTACCGCAAATCAAATTCAAATACTTCTGAATTAATGAGCTGCCCATGTAGCCTCATAAGTGCTTCCACTCCTGCATGTCAGTCACAACTCGCTCCATTGCTGAAACTTCGGAAGAATGATTAACTCTCTGGAATTCTCAGGTTGTTTATTTTTTTGACTTACATGCGCACAGCAACTAATCACAGAGACAGACGGGCTTGGGGGTATGGCCAGCAGCTCACAAAGCACTGGCCAAAACCCCATAGTGATGAAATCAGGGAGTATAGTTCACGGTAACCATCTTTTCCAGAAAGCATGCCGCTTTTTCCCGGGAGCTTGCAGGTGTCCCAATCTGGGGCTTTTTAACCGTTGAGAGGTATGGGCACAGGGTGAATCTCTGGTGGGATCACCAGACTTTGAGCCAAATGGACTAAGCTTGAAAAAGTGCCAAAATGGAGATTGATAAACCACCAGCCAATCAGCTGCTAACTGATGTCACAGGCTTAGTTTGAAATATGACAAGTAAGAGCTGATTGGTTGGTGGTTTATCACTCTCCTTTTTATCACTTTTCAAGGCTTAGTACATCTGGCCCTTTATATTTAAATTATACAATATTTTTTGTTTAGAGGCCAGTTACCTGGGGCAACATGGGTGATTGGTTCGCTTCTAAGGAAACCACACTTAAGGACCCCATCCACTAGTCAGATTTGGCCTGCTTTCATCAGATTCAGATGCATATGACAGACCGATCTGACGAAAAAAGACCAAATCTGAGCTCCCCCAGATCATATGTGCAGCTAAGTCTCAGATCCATCTCCCCAACAAATCTTATGTGCTACACCAAAGATCCATCTGATCTGAAGCTGTCAGGGGTTTAACATAGAATTGACCCGATGTATTTGACGTGAATAGAGCCCAGGATCAGATTAGATATCTGGAAGAGTTCAAGGGAAATCTGAAGAGATTTGTAGCTTTAAGCTGCCCATACACTAGCCGATTTTGGTCCGATTTCGGCCAGATCAGTCGGATCTGGCCTAAATCGGACCAAAATCGGCTAGTTTTGATGCCCCCTCAGATCCGATGCGCGGTCCCGTGCGCATTGGATCTGCGTCGGGTGGTCGGACCTGCTGCACGTCTGATCACCCGACTTGGGACCTAGGCTGTAGTGGTAGTGGGGTGGCGGGGTGGGCGGCAAGTGCAGAGTCCGGGGCGGCTCTGCAGAAACACTGCGCTGGGCAGCGGCGGCAGTGTTTTGAAAACAATTCAAACGATAGGCCTGCCGCTGATTGGCTGAGGGAGAGAGCGCTCCCAGCTAATCATCAACGAGGTCGCTGATTGGTTGAGAGCGCATCCTCTCTTAGCGGCCAGCCTATAGTTTGAATTGTTTTCAAAACACTGCCGCCACTGACCGCACGGTCTCCGCAGTGACCATCCAGCCGGACACTGTGGAGACTCCTGCCCGCCCAGGACCCCATCCAGCTCGGACTCCAGACCCCCTGCAGCTCCCCGGGAATTTACATGGGATAAATCGCATGCAATTTATCCCATGTGAAAAATGGCACATCAAGTGCCAAATCGTAGTGAGCTCTCCCAGGGAGCTGCCGGAAGAGCTCAGAGGACATTAGGTCCGACTTGTCTTTCAGACAAGTCGGCCTAATGTATGGGGGCCTTTAGATATGTCTACGTAGTGTATGGAGCTTTAATGCAGGTCATACATATACCTGGCAATTTCCTGATTCCCCACTTCTGATTGGTGGAATCCGATGATTACTTTGTCACAGTCGTTTTTTCCCTTCAGATACCTCCAGTGGCATTAGCATATTACCACATGTGCGCTACGTCTATCTTTGAAACAGGCCCTAAGTTTGTGCATCCGTTATCAAATTCCCAAAAAGTATAGTACACAGCAAATATCCCCAATTCTTGTGAATTTATTTAATTTAGAAATAACCAAGCTTCATACTAGGAAAGCCACGATCCCTCATCTAGCATTGCAATAATATGTATAAGTATTTATTTTTGTTGTGCCCCCATACTTGAAGTCCTATTTAAAATGTATTATCGTTATTCATTTTATTTCTTCTTGCAAAACAAGTGATCTAGATTATTTTAATTTGCTGCAGCATTTGTGTGCGCTGTGAACAGCCGCAGTCAAGTGTTCCTGATTATTTTTTTTCAGTGGGGGTGCTAACGCAATATCGTTCTCTTCTATTTTTTGGCAGCAAGTTAAAAAAATGAATTGTAAAAATAGGACATAATGCGCGATTATACTATAAGAGCTGAACATAATATATTCATAAATAAATAATGAAATTGAATATAATTTAAATCCCTTAAACAACACGATACGCGCTTTAAAATGCACATGCTTACAATTGTGAAATATTTAGCTAATTAAGGATATATTTTTCATATATGCCTTTTGTTTAGGGTAAATAAAATGCAAATGACTCTTTCACTGAGCTACACTATTGTGTTTTCTTATTTCTGCAAAGTATATTGCTTTCCAATCTTTATACACCATGCATCGTTTAATAATCCAAAGTAGTATCAGGTGTTATAATTACTTATGTGATATCTCACTAATCACACTTATTGCTAAAATCCTCCAGTCGTATATAGGATTTTTCTAGGATAAATCTTTTTGCAGTGGTTTCAGCATTCAAAATAAACGAGATGAAGAAAAGAATACACATTGTAGTAGGTTAAGTACGAACTGATTCCGAGTCACATGCAGCGTCTGTATTTGCATTGCAGGTAGCCGTGTGGAAGCCAGATTTATTACTTTATGGTAATGATGATTCCACTCCGTTGATGCAGTGGTCTATGCATCTGTAAGTGATAAGCCATGCAGCCCAATGAGATTATACCAGCTGCCTCCATCATTATTAGTTTTGGCTTAATACAAGAGATCCATTACAAACTAGCTTTCCTTCTATATACAGATGTAGTGCCTCTCAGCCAGTTCAGGGAGCTGGTGGATGCTGGCGGAGAGGTGCTGCATCTGATGGGGACGGGCAAGTGCTTCCCGCAGCAGCGGGGAGTGGAACCCCTGACTGTCTCCGCTTCAGGGAGATTGGCAGGGTTAGGGATGGGGGGGGGGGGGGGGGGGGGGTGTTGCGGGCAGATACGGTGGAGCAGTGGGGAGGCGGCGTGCTCAGTCAGAATGGGGCTCGCTGCGATTGGTGCCACCTCCTTGCCAGTGGCAGTTGCAGAGATGGGGCTACAGCACAGTTTTAAATTCAAATGGGGGAGCCATGCCAACTGCCAGTAAGTCCTGGCTGGCAATATTAGACAGTGTTTGGGGGGACAATTGGTGTGGCTCACATATTTGAATTTTTGACTGATCTGCAGCAAAGAAGCCCAGGAACAGAGCATTTTGTCCCTCCTGGAATGGGTCATGTTGGGAAGTATGTAGATGTGTGACTGTATTTACAGATATATGTATGCTTGTGTGACAGCATGAATGTGCATATATGTGTGAGGGTATGATCATAAGGCCAACAGTAATAGTCAGCAGTGCCTAGGTTGACCCCAAAGAGTTGACATCTACACTGGAAAAAGATTGACAAAAGGAAAATGTCTATAAGGAAAAGGTTAACACGTGAAAAGGTTGACATGAGGTTGTCACTTTTTTTGGAGTCAATATTGTATGTGTCCCCATGATGGTAGCGTCCCCTCACTCCGCTACCACTGTGCTTGGTGCACTTTAATGTTTCCAATCAGAGTTCACATGGGTGGTAAAGTATGAAGTCCAGTAAATGAAAAAAAAAAAAAAGTAAAAAATCTATGGTGACATTTTACCTGTGTGAACCTTTTATCTATGTCAACCTTTTGCATGCAGCAGTGTCCCCTGAGGAGTAACGGTAGTGAAGGAACTCTCTCTTCTGCTTTGTGCATGATGCTGAGGGCAGCTCAGTAGATCGGGAAATGATATGTATGATCATAATTCCTTTTCATGCCATAATCCCGTTGCCAGGGCCGAAACTAGGGTTTCCGGCGCCCGGGGCAAGACAGTCATTTGGTCCCCCTGACTGGGGGGGCCAAATGACTGCCTTGCCCCTGGCGCCGGAGGCTGAGCAACCCTGCACCCACATATCTCTGTCAGAGCCAGATTAAGGTCTAAATGGGCCTGGAGCTGAAAATTATCAAGGGCCTATTATGCGCAATAATAGGGTTTGTGGCCAGCACCTAATAATGTGGGAGGCGTGACCAGTGTTCTGGTTGGGTGGTCTGCTCATGGGTGTGTCTCTATTTGTGTATAGGCATAGGAAAAATGCAGGGAGATATTTTGGTGGATGCCCTCCAAAGCTGCACCCGCAGGATGCCGATGTCCTAAGATACTTGTGGGGTCATCCATAAAAAAATACTGAAAGCTGAAACTTGGACAACATTTCAGCACCTTTTATGTGGTCACCTAAGTTTACCACACCATATACCCCTTATACAAATCATGCAACACAATAGTAACCCCCTTATACTGTACTTGTCTCTTACACATAATGCCACATTAAATGAGCCAAAATTCACACCGACTGAGCCAAAATTCACACAATGGCACACGGATTGAGTCAAAATTCAGGGATTTACCTGGGAATATGGTCCCAGGATCATGCAGGGACATGCATTTTCTGGTGTGATGGGGAGAGAACCCCCCCTCCTTAAACAACCATCTATATCCTCAGAACCAACTGAGCCTTTTACATGTGGGCTTCGAATGATTTTGGTCCCGTGAAACTGTGCCGTTTGGTTCCAAAAAAATCTGTCCTCAAACAACATGAACAGCCATGAAATGACATTTCAAAAATGAAACAATGAAATGAAAAAATCAGTTTACCCGCAATATCTCTAGAACCAATGAACCCATATGGACCAGCCTGGTATCAGATTGAAGACCCAGCGATTTGGGATTGAGATCAAACTCGAGCTTCTGTGATGCCAGAGGGGGAACTGGCAGCCGTTGGAACCTGGTGGGGGTCAGAAATAGCGGGTCCCATGTTATCCTAAGAGGGGAAAACGTTCCAGGTTTACCTAGCAGGATCTCCGGTTCCCGGAGGGCTAGCAATGCGGGGCCGGGCTCATTGGAAAGCTCTGGCCCTCAGCTACAAAATGGGCCTATTTAGAGAGTGGGCCTGGAGCTATAGCTCCATCAGCCCCATTGTTAATCCGGCCCTGATCTCTGTTGTGCAGCAGGGTCTGGGGATGGGCAGCGGGGTCCGGGGACGGGCAGCGGGGGTTCCGGTCCGGGCAGCGGGGGTTCCAGTCCGGGCAGTGGGAGTTCCAGTCCGGGTAGCGGGGGGATGGGCAGTGGGGTCCTGGGACGTGCTTTCACTTGTAGTAAGCTATGCTATTTGCCTGGCGGCGGGAAGCGCTGCTGATTTTGAAAAAACTTGCCAGACGCTGACTGGCTGAGAGAATTCAGCCAATCAGCGTCCGGCAAGTCTTTTAAAAATCTGCTTCCCGCCGGGCAAATAGCGTAGCTTGTTTCCAGCTACCGCTACGCACATCCCCGGACCTCGCTGCCCGTCCGGACCCCCGCTGCCCATCCACGGCCCCCCGCTGCCCGTCCCCGGACCCACGCTGCCAATCCACGTACCCACGCTGCCCGTCCCCGGACCCACGCTGCCCGGCCTGACAGCGCCCCCCCCCTCCCCCATGCAGCACCCGGTGCACGTGACCCCCCAGCCTCCCCCTAGTTACGGCCCTGCTGTTGCATGCCAAAGGCCTACACACAAATCCTTTTTGGTATGTTGAAGAGTCCAATGTAGATGTATGTGATTATTTAACAGGTAATGTGGATTTATGTGTGGAAAGACCAGTTCAGATTTTTAATTTGAATTATCTTTAAATTAAGGTGAAACAAAAAATTATTCAATTTGTAGAACAGTGCAGTCTCTTTATTATTGGTGTTTCTCAATAAATTTCTTTGTCTTAAAATGGTGTATTAATGTTTTTGATTTGATCCATGATTCTTATCATTTAAACAGATTAATTAATTGCGTAGTGGAATAACATACAGTATACTAAGACATGGCCATCATTTAAAGGTTAGGTTATTTCTGCATGTAAATTCAATTTGGTATAGCCAGTGTCTGAAGGTGCCATATTTTGCTGGGGATGAATTGGAGGATATTTACCAGTCATTTTGGGAGAAGTCTCAGGAAACAGCTGTATTTGTAGGATCTCTGTAAGCTTAATATCCTTAGGATATCAGAAGACCACAACAGATATTTTGGTACTTATATGTTAGTTGGGCGCCCACTAAGCTATTTGCTTAGTTTTCTGCGTCCCCGTGCGGGCCCAGGCCGTGCGCACACACAGAGTAGATGGCTCTGCGTGCCGAGTGGCAGGGCACACACACAGTAGATGGCAGTGGCACACAGTGAGTCAGTCAGACTCAGCCAAAAACAGATGGTGCACAGTAGACGGCCAGGCCCCAAAGTTCACTGACAGGCCAGCTAGTACAGGCAGTGGCCGTGCCGGAACATGGAAACTCTGGGGCCCTTCAGATCTCTGGGGCCCGTCACACTTGTCCCCTTTGACCCCCCGTCGCCTGCCCTGCCTGTGCCAGCAACAACATTGGTGCTCCATCCCTTTATATTTTAAACAGTGACAGTGTGCAACAAAACATATTCTTGCTGAGAAGCGGCATGTCCATGCAATACTATTGCCAACTCAAATTACTTCACAGAATAGTCCAACCTTATTCGCATTACATCGCACCACACAAAAAGTGCCCATTATTCACACTACATCACACAGTAATACGGCTTTACTTTACAAGCTATGCCATATAGTAGTGTCTCTTATTCACGTTACGCCACCCAGTTGTACCCCTTAACTTTATACATGTTACACCACAAAGTAGTGTCCCTTATTCACATTACGCCACCCCAAATTGCTCCTTATTCGCATTATATCACCACGCTGTTTCCTTTGGTCCCCCCACCCCTTAAAAGAGAAAATAGGGTATTCTTTTGCATGCTCTTGAAAAGGGTGTATGGGTTTGTGACATGCCCTCTGTTCATCACTGTAGGAGGCAGAAAATTGATGCACTACTGCAGTGTGCTGCTGGGATGACACTGTGGTCACTGCCCACTGTCGATCTGAGACAGTCCTAGGCTGGTAATGAATGCCCATAGGAATTCCAAACAATCTTGGCATTTGTCTAGTTTGCCTGTGCCTAGTGCCAACTCTGAGCACAGTGTAAATATTGGTCTTGCAATGGTTAAGACATACTGTATGGTTAAGGAGAACAGGCTATTCTGTTTTGGCAGGTACAAAATTTCCCTTCAACTGAAATTTCTATTAAAATTAAACCGGTTTCAGAAGAAATATCTTTGGGCTATATATGAAATAATAATTACACCTGTCTGGTAACACTCTAGAATAATGTTTTGCATAAAATAGATCCGTCTCTTCATGCTGTTTCTACAGAGCACATTAATCGTACACCGTTTAGCCCCGATCATGTGATTAGAACAGCTTTTGGTAGAGCAGATATGCACACTGATGGCTTTCCCCCTCTAATTAGCTAAAAATGCAATCAGCAACTTGAAGATGAACATTTTCCTCTACAACTGTGAAAGGAGGCCGGCAAGGAATTGTGGGATTTTTACAATAGTTAAAGCAAGAAAATCTTTTAAGAAAATAGTCCACAAACCTTTTCAGTCTATGTTGATTCCTGCTGTCAAGACCCAGCAGGGACAAACATGTCACCAAACACTGCTGTGCCCATCTCTGAAGTAAGGATGGGTGATTAATATTCATAAGAACACTTACACTTGATGCAAGGTGACTTATGTTTAAAGGGCTAGGATTATTGCTAGTGGCAATGTAAGCTAGGTAAGCAAGACTTACATTATATCTCCAGCATTTCATATGTGGGCACAAAGTACAGTAAGTAGAATGTAAACACATCATATATTTTTGTGTTAATAAGACAAGCACAAACCTTGACGGACTTCCAGGAGTGGAATATTTATTTTCTTTCCAGCACCGAATGTACCATACCATAAATTTGTTGGAATTTCAATGACGCTGCAGGTTATGACATGGGTAGTGTAATATAAGGACAGCAGGTGGCGCTGTGCTTTAAGTTGTCTCTTTATACAGTAGTCTCTCCTTGTAATAAAGTACACACTGCTTGGAAATGTGTTTGGTAATTCTCCATTATTTGTTATGAAGATTTATATGTACAGCATAGCTGCCTACCCTCCTGCATTCTGCAAGAGACTCCCTGAAATAACAGCAATCTCCCTCTCTCCCTCATTGGTCTAGCAATCTCCCTCGATTCACCTAGCCCACTTTACACTGTTACATTTTTTTGGGAAGACAGATACATTTACATTAAATCATCAGCACCATTTCCCAGCACTTTACCAAGTATAGTAGCTCTTACTAACTGCTTTGGGGCTCATCTACATTTGGACAGTGGCGTAACTAGGGAGGGTGCAGGGGATGCAACTGCTATGGGGCCCGGGCCCTTGGACCAGCAGGCAATCCCCTGCACCATGTTTTTCTAAGTAATCCGGGAAGGACAGTCAGTAGTATCGGCAACGCCATCCCGTGCGGCGTGCCCCCCACCCCCCGTCAGCAGCAATGATCACCAATCAGGACGCCGGTTCCTGATGATCCACACTACCCCGCTCACCTATCTGATGCTGCCGGGGCTAGAAGTCAGTATCTAGCTAGTGACCAGCCCCGGCGCGAAAAATGGCAATCTCTGTGCTGCTGCTGTTACTGTTTGGGAGACTGAGCTGCATGCAAAGGACCATCCCCAGGAGACGGGCTGCCGCTGCTGTGACTCAGAGGAACAGTCGGAGAGGAGCCTGTCTTCCGGAGATGGTCTTTTGCACACAGCTCGGTCTCCCACATAGTGACAGCATTAATGGCCAGCAATACAGCATGCGAGGAACAGTCGGAGACCCGGCACTGATGAGGAGGCCCTCCCCATATGCTGGAGGTACTGTACATAATTATATCTGCCCTGCTCTCTGTCTCCATCCCTCCCTCCCCAGACCCTTTCTCACTCCTCCCTCCACCTCCTCTCTTTTTCTCCCCCACCCCACCATGTCTCTTCTCTCTGTCTGTCTGTCTCTCTCTCTCCTGCTACTTTCCCACCTGCCTCTCACCTTTTTCAATCTCCATCCCTCTTTCTCTCCTGCTCTCACTCACCCCCCCCCCACACGTTCCACACTGAGGGGGGAGGGCCCGGTTAAGATTTTGCTATGGGGCCCAGAAGTTGCTAGTTACGCCCCTGCATTTGGATATAAGTTATTTTAAAAGATTCCTCTCAGATGTAGCAGTACACACCCACGCTTCTAGGTGCCATGTTTACAATCTGTTTTCACAATCTCTCCGTATATGGAACTAGACACACCCTTTGGGTGCAGCATGACGCCCTCTCAATGGGGCGTGGTGCAAAATTCTATTACTAACTATAATCTCCCTGAAACTAGTTTTCAAAAGAAGGCAAATATGATGTAAAGATCAGAGCAAGGCTATCTCATAATCTTCCCTGTATGTTGATGCTTGAAAATAGAACCATATCCTGCAACAATATTCACTGCTGAAAATCGTAAGAAACAAAGTTTGCTCCCAAAAAGGTCCACTTGCTCCCTCCTGACCACAGTAATTTCCCTGGTGTTTTTTATAAGCAGAGTGCAGCAGCAAAGTCCTTCATGGGATGAGGTCTCCTGCTCTCTAGATTGTCCAATGAGAGTGTTCTGAATCAACGGTTATTTAAAACATTTTTTATATCAAAATGAATTAACTAGATACAAAATGTGATTGTGAAGTGTTACTCTCCCCAGGAATTTCTTTTAAAAAACATATTTAGCCATACTAAACTGGAAGATTACACAGAATCTCAGTTTAACGTCAAAGCATCTGACAGCTTCTCTTGCATTGGCTATTGTCAGTATTCATGAATTAACGATCAGGTCAGGCAAACTCTAAACAAGAATGTGTGCTTGGGAGGATAGCAAGGTCCACTGCTCTCCAATGAGAACATTACTGACACACATTTTTCTAAATTTCAAGTGGATGAGTCAGAATGCTGTGGGGTAAGATGAGCCAGTGGGGTAAGTTAATACCCCTTTCACACCAGCCTAAATTCCCGGGTTGGGTCCGGGAACAACCCGGGACTAGCTCTGGTGTGAAAGGTTCCAGGGACAAATTCCCGGGTTAATTTGCAGGCAATTCAAACCTGCTAGGTAGCAGGGTTACTCCCGGGTCCTTCCAGGGTTACTGGCTGGTGTGAAAGGTGCAGGGACATGTCCCTGCTTCCCGTGTTGCCTCTTCTAATGCTGATTTGCTAGCAGGGCAACTTCCTGTTGTGGTGGACACTCACAGACACGCCCAGAGACAGCATACAGCGTGCAGGGAGACAGTGTGCATGTTCTATGGCACCACAGACCCTAGAAGTTAATTTTAACCCCTGAAAGCCTGCAATGTGAGCCATGTCTTGGACAAATGAGGAGGTGAGAGAGCTATTAATCATTAGAGGGGAAGATGCTTTCATATGCCTTTTAATTTGTTTTATACAAGTAAACAAAGCCTGAAACACTACAAATGTTTTGTGTCTTAATTATTAATAATCAATAATCTAATGTGAGCCTAAAAAAGGCCATTTTCAATGCTATTCTCATAGAAATGCAGGGTCATCCTGGGTTCAGTGTGAAAGGTGCCGAACCGGGTTGTCCCTGCTTCAAAAACATGTGTGAATGGGTCCCAACCCGGGAATGTCCCTACTTGTCCCTGAAATTTAATTCCCGGGTTTGTCTCTGCATTTCTGGTGTGAAAGGGGTATAACCCACCCACGTATTTCAGCAGCTGGACACTTTTGTTGTCATGTGATCATATATTTAGGAAGTGTCCGTCATCTCTATCTGGCTGTGGTGAGGATAAGCACATGGCAAAGTGTTAAGCATATTTTTCTTCACAAGAAACCGTTGTTTGCTTCTCAGGTATAATGACTATTATGTCAAAGCAAATATCATCAATTAATATTGTATTATACAGGTTGGTGACTTGCCAGTGTATAAAACCACTAGTTACCAGCCCAACAAAATTACAGAACAACATAACAGTAATGTCAGTGCCTGTGGTTGGCTGAATGGCTGAAACCCTTAAATAGCTCCAGCATGCACCATCTAGTGGCTGCCAGTGTGCAAAACACTTAACTTCCCCCCATAGATGTGAGGAACGGTGTTAGAATTTCAATATATAGGATGTGAATTATTGCAGTAAAGATTAGCCTGAATTACTACATAGACAGTTCTTTCCATAATGGTGGCTGTGGGGTAAGTTGAAATTGGGGGCAACAGCATGCCCGTCCCCTGTACTCACTTATTGGGTCCAGCAGCACTGATCTCTGGTGGCCCCAAGCAGGCAGCAGGCTACCAGCGTCACAGCAGCTCTGTCTGTATTATTTTGGAAGACTGGGTACCAGCAGGTGCATCAGTGAACCAATATTACTACAAAAAGTTCTGGATCTTAGCAGAAAAGAATCAAAAGAAAGATGCCAGAGTTGTGGGGAAATGGTTTCATCCTTCATCAAGACAATGCTTCAGCCAACTCGACTCCCTATAGGAAGAATTATTTTGGCCGATAAATATATTGCAGCGCTAGAACAAGCCGCCATCACTAGCCAGATCCAGCATCATGTGACTTCTTTATTTTACCTAAAGTCAAATCTGTATTCAAGGGAACCCATTTTGCATCAGTTACTGAGGTAAAGAAGAAAACAATTGAGCTGGTGAATAATGAGCCACATCTTGGCTATAACCAATAGAAAATATGAATGCAGAGGTGTGTGTGGGTGCAGAAAGGGAGATCATAGAAGGGGAACAGAGTTAAAATGTACTTAATATGATTAAATGGAAATTATAGAATCTTGTTATTTAACAGAAATACAGTATTTATCTCATATGAATAGTGGTGGCTCCTACCTGCCTGTTTTAAGGGTGGCAGTTGCTACCTGTGCCTGGAGAGAAGGAAAAGGTAAGGCTCTGTCAACTGATTCCTGGTATATGCTCAATTAATCTTGCCACCCATAGAAGCTGGATTGGGCTGCACTAAAGGCAGGGAGTGGTTTCCTATTGTAAGCTCATTATTTACTAATCACAGCCCTATATGGTTTATCTCTCTTTATATATGTGTGTATATATATATATATATATATATATATATATATATATATTATAGGTGGGTACAGTCACATTATGCCCACCGACATGCTTTATAGAGCTTAACTGTCTGGAGGATCTGGAGGCGTCTGCTCTCTCCCCAGTTCATGACCAAGCAACATATCAAGCCAGCCATTTTTCAGGTTCCAGTCCCAAAACCTGCCTATGCCCAAAACATGAAACCAGATCCACACAAAAACAACAACAATATTTGATACTCCACAAGGTACTACTGTTATTCCATTACCTTATGCATCAATTGTCCACCACACCTGTCTTTTGGTCTGAGCCATATTTACCTTTACATGATCACTGTAAATTATTTATTTTCATGATCCTGTTGATGTATATCGCTGTGCAATATTGGTGCTTTCAATATACAGGAGAATAATAATACTGATGATATTTATTCCAGAGATTATAGCAATTATATACCTTAATTTTGATGGTTGGGAAAGTCCAATTTACAGACCTCAAAAAGGGTGTTTTGTCCAAAAGTGTGCATTTCTGGTCAGGCCATGCATGTCTAAATGTTGTAAGTAAGTATAAGTAAATTATAATACTAAGGGCAAAGTACTATTAATTAGCAAGTGACCGGTAAACATTAATATATTTATTGTTTGCAATAATCAGTTTTGGCTCCTCTTTATAAAAAGATATCTTGGAACTGGAAAGGGTTTAGAGAAGGACAACAAAATTGACTAAGCATTTAGGGCCTTATTCTGGTTGGTTTGGATGGCTTCGAATGCGTACGGACGGCCGATGGTTGGTGTTTGCGCATGTGCAGAGGCGTATCTGCGCATGTGTGAATGCCGCGCACGTCCGAATACAGTGTGAATTCTGTACAATCCGAACAGGGTGTGGAGAGGGGCATTAAGGGCTGTTTGGGCTCATTACCATATGCATGCGCCCCGCGTTTCATGGGCGTTCCCATGAAAATGCTGGGCGTACCTATGGTAATGCGGCCGTGACGCACGGGTGGGGGGCGGACCTATGACATATCTGGATGCCAGCTGCCCGCCCATATCCCTGCTTTTGCACAGAGAAATGCCCGAGTGGTCTGGAGCACTCGGTGCTGCCTGACCACTCGGTCCAGCATTCGATGGTCAGCGACCATCGAATGATGGGGGAGGATCTCACAGATGGAGTAGGTGTTCACATGGAAAATCCACTTGCGGTCCGTTCGGTCGGCGTCTTACCGCATTCCGAAGGTGTGAGCGATCCGTACGGAAGGCGGGGCTAAGAACACTTGACAGATTAGGAATGTTTACGTTAGAAAAATGATGTCTAAAGGGGCCTACACACGTAGTGATTTGCTGAGTGTTCTGAGCAATGCTATATGCTCCCCACACAGTGATGTGTCAGGCCTGTGTGTTGAGTGATCTGTCAGGGCCAGTGTTTCCCGGTGAGAACACTGCCCCTGCCCGGCAATGGGGCAGATTTATTAAGCTTGGAGAAGAGATAAACTGGAGATAAAGCGGAGAAAAGGTAAAAGGAGATAAAGCACCAGCCAATCAGCTGTGTTTGAAAAAGACAGTTGGGAGCTGATTGGCTGGTGCTTTATCTCCTTTTCCCTTTTCTCCGCTTTATCTCCAGTTTATCTCTTCTCCAAGCTTAATAAATCAGCCCCACTATTACTAGATTTCTCCTGCATGCTGGCTATTAATCACCAGACAATAGTGATGTGCGGGGATGCACATTGCTACCGCAATGTAGTGTTCCTTCTAGGAACTGGGCAGGGCAGGGTGGTGCTGCACAGGGGCAGCATAAAGGGGGCACCACCAACATCACCAAAGGGGGTGGGCCCGGATGCCGCCATCACTAAAGGAGGTGGGTTGGGCTGCCAACATCACCAAAAGGAGGGGGCTGGCCCTGCCAAAGTTACTGCCTATGAAGCACTGGGCATCTACGGTGGTGCTGGGCTTCCCAGTGCGCACTGGTGGGGACAGGCAGCAGGCTGTTCTTGCCCTTTAGAAATCTGGCAGGGTGCAGCGCCCCCTAAAACAGCCTAGCGTGAACACTAGCTATGTTCATACACATGGACCCTCATTCCGATCACCCCGCTTCCCTCCATGTTCACGCAGGAGAGCGATGGTGAGTGACTGTGCATGCGCATTAACTGCTATGCATATGTGCAGCAGCTTGGAGTGGGCGCCCGAAGTGCGGGTGGGAGGGGCATTGGCAGTGGGCGTCCCTGTGACACGGCCAGCTGATGTTAGCTGCTCGCCAGCTTCCTGTACAGGATGCCCACAGATGGAAGACACTAGAGAGGTGTCTTACATCTGCAAGCACCTGCAAAATCATTCAATGGTTGGGGACCATCAACTGATTATGTCCCTGCACACAAGGGTGCGAATGGATGTTTATGATAAACATCCATCCACATGCGTGCGGGGATATTTGGCGTGTGTGTGTGTGGTGTGTGGGGGGGAGGGGGCTGTTAGTGCGGGCGGTGTTAAAATGACAGTCGTGCATTTCTTATTGACCTCCATGGAGCGATATACTGGCTATTTCTAAATGATCTAGTGAGATCGCTTAGAATATGCCCCTAAATTGCTATGTGTGTATGCCCCATAAGAGGGGAAATGATTATTATATACAAATGCATTAAAGTTCATTACAGAGTGCTGTCAGGTGGCCTGTTTACTATGGGAAATGTGCACAGGACATGCGGACACCCCCTGAGGTTAGAGGAAAGGAAGTTTCATACCCTGCGTAGGAAGGGAATCTATACAGTAAAGGTTGTTAAAATATGGAATACTCTGCCAGGTTGTGATGACAGACACTATTGATATATTTAAAATGGGGTTAGACAAATTGTTATCAGAAAATTGTATCCGGGGATAATTATATTACCAGACGTTAATTATAATGTATAATCATGGACCAAGAAGGAATAAGAAATATTGTGTGTATTATAAATTCTGAAATGAATAGTTACAGATAGTGTGTTCATTGGGTCTATTGCAGAGGTTCCCAAACTGTGTGCCGTGGCTCCCTGGGGTGCCTCGGGACACATGCAGGGGTGCCCTGGGTTGGTGGTCCAGGACCAACTCAAATTATTAATGGTTAATTATTTATAAGCAAAACCAGTGCTGGTGGCTGCGAATCATAAAATGTGTACAAACAGAAGCAATTCCTGCCCTTTTCCACATAACTGACCCTAAGAATCGCATATAAATCCAATCTAAGTAAAATAAATTTGGCCTGGGGGTGCCGCGAAAAAAATTCTTATACTCTAGGGTGCCGTGATTAAAAAAAGATTGGGAACCCCTGGTCTATTGTATAATTCTTTTAAACAGTTAACCTTGATGGGGGAACATCTTCGTTCAAACTCACCGCCTTTTCTACTATGTTCCTTTTAAAATGTATTTATTGGTGATTGTATTTATTGTCTGGCTTTTTCAATTATTTTATGTGGAAATGGCTTTTTCAATGCATTTCATCTTGGATCTGGCTTTTAAAAGTTATTTTATGTGGATCTGGACCTTTCAATGTATTTTATGTTGGCTGTAGATTTTCAATGCATTTTATACCCGTGGCATTGCTTAGCAGATACAAGGCCATGCTCCATTTTTGCACATGCATGATGTTGGCTATTTGATGTATCAATAGATATTTTTGGCTCTTTTTTCTCCAGCTTGTTGCCACCCCTGCCCTATTTTATGGAATTACCTTTGGTCCTATAGTTGTCACCAAACCCCACTCCCCCATTAAGGCTGCTTCCAGAAATGTCCAAGGCTGGATTTTTAGCATTTTGCGAAGCAGCCAGCAGGGGGTGAGCGGGTCCCCAGCAGCTCTCCCCCTCCTGCTATCTCTGGCTGCTGCTGCTGAGGGGCTCTCCTCCTCCTCCCTGCACCCAGAGGTCACTGGTCCAGGAAGCACAGCAGGAGGCTGCCCAAAAACAGGTGAGGGGGGAGTGGCCAGACCAGTGTGGGGCAGCAGGGGTCGGTAGGGGTGGATGCGGTACCCCCCATTTTTGTGATAGAACATCCTGCCCATAAACTTACATTAAGGCTGTTATTCATGGTGTGACAAGCCTACTTTTGATTGCGTTAATCTTTTCTATTTTTAATGAATTTAGCTGTTTGTTCTCGAAGCTGTGTCTTTATATTCAATATAAACAGGATATAAATGAAGGAAGATTAGGTTTAATGGCTAATGAAAAACAAATTGAATATGTTTCATTTGATACATGATGAACACCTGCCAACCCTTTAACATAAAATAGACAAAGGGAGAGTATTTAAAATGTCAAATGAAATCTTGCGTTCGACACATTGCAAATAAACTAATTTTATTGCTTAGCTGTATATGACACTATGCCGTCCTGCCTCCCGGGCTTATTCTTCATTACAAAGAGATCAGAGCAGGTTCAAAAGATCTGCTATTACATACTTATGTGAGAGCAGATTCAGCTTAATGAACACAAGTACCAGTTTATTTAGAGAGATAGCAAGGCCTCGCTTACACAGATTATCAGCAGCAGGGGTGGCAGATAAAGCATCTTCTTTGGCAGCCTTCCAGCCAGCCAATCAATGACAAGGAATGAAACAGCTAATTCACTGCTGCTCTCCAGGAGTAAGAATCATGGCTACTTATCATATGCTATGTAAAATGACATCACTGCTGCATTTACACACAAGAAGAAACAAAACATTTAACTATCCTCCTACAAAAATTGTGGTGGGGAAATCTTTACTGGTCTCGTTTTATAAACAACACACAAATGTTAATTTTAGCGGCTGACTACATTCCCCACTGAACGACAAACAGCTATGAGAATTGTCAAGGGCCAATCAGTAGCTGCATAAGCTGAACTTTTAGAATACACTAGAGTATTTAATAATTACATAGTATGATGCCTGTGGGGGAGAAAGCTTGTTGGTATTCAGAAATGAATGGCTAGTCGAAGCTATGTAATATTTAAGATTTCTTTGAATCAGTTGTTAATTTAACATTTGCAAAAATCTTTATCTGGGGGTAATAAAGCTGCAGCTCCCTGGTGGTTAGTTCTGGGGGAAGAACCAGCTACAGTACCAAAGCATAGAACATATTTGTCACACATTTAAACCATACTTGGTCAACGGTTCCTGCAGGCTCCACAGTCTATTCATTGTCCTGTCCTTGCAGTCCTAGTCCTACCATGTAAGGGTCTTCATAAAACATTAAAATTAAAAACTGTTTAACAGTAGCAGGCACATCATACAGGCTCCACATGAGTTACTGTGGGGTGAATAGAGCAGGTGCTGACCTCTGATTGGGGGAGGTCATCATATGCTCATCTGACCTCGTATCAGCAGCAGCAGTCTTATGGGGGAGAACCATTCTATAGGCTGTGTCAGATTTGCCGAGTATGGGATGCTGCTTCCTGTGTATACACTGTGGCATAATGTAGCGGCACTAGAATTATGTGTATAAGGGGAACTAGTGATGTGGTATTATGTGTAAATGAGATTTGTTACCAGCAGGGCCAGATTAATGTCCACATGGGCCTGGAGCTGAAATTTATGGAGGGCCTATTATGTGGTGCTGCAGGGAGTGTGGCCAGCATGATGGGGTGTGGCTACAATTTTCGGGGTTTGGTTTGCATAGGGGATGTGGCCTGTGCCGTGGGATGTGGCAAGCACCATGGGGGGGCATAGCTACCGCAACATATGACCTCAAATTCTTTCCATCTTTGCTTATATATATATATATATATATATATATATATATATATATATATATATATATATATATATCTCCACTCAATCCGGCACTGCCTACCAGAATATTGCAGGTAACTTGCCCGGGTGCTCGTCCAATGAACAGGGTAAACCTGACCACATACAATACTTCCAATAAGACACGTCACTCCGGGTCTAGTAAACTCAAAACGTAGTTTTACTGGTGTCAACGGCGTTTCGGGACAAGCCCGTCTTCAGGACATACGAGTATGTCCTGAAGACGGGCTTGTCCCGAAACGCCGTTGACACCAGTAAAACTACGTTTTGAGTTTACTAGACCCGGAGTGACGTGTCTTATTGGAAGTATATATATATATATATATATATATATATATATATATATGAGACAGAAAATACTGTAACATGATTTTACACAGTTCCCAGCTTAACTGCACATTGGATTGCTTTCCCAACTGTAACTAATAGCATTTCTCCCAGTGCGGGATGTATTATTACATTCTGACACTTATAGGGAACATTCTGGCGTCCAAACTCTGGAGCTTGGTAGATAAATGTAACCAGATTTTTGGGTGCTTTTTTTTTTTTTTAGTACATCCTGCCCACAGACAGACTACTCACATAAAGGCAACACATCGCTGCCACACTAACTGCAGCACAATTCCACCTCTCTGACAGCGGCACATTCCCGCCTCAGTGGCAGCAGCACATTCCCGCCTCAGTGGCAGCGGCACATTCCCGCCTCACTGACAGCGACACATTCCCGCCTCTGTTTTTGCCTTTTTTTTTATCACCGGCCAATCAGCTCCTAACTGTGAAGTTACAGGCTTGGTTTGAAAAATCACAGGTAGGAACTGATTAGCCGGTGATAAAAAAACAGACACTTTATCACTTCACCGAGCTTAATAAAAATACCCCAGAATGAGAAGTGAATTAAATAGCTCCACCACCACACAAGCAATAGGTTGACAACGGAAAGGTCGACAGTCAAAAGTGTTTCATGTTTTTCCCCCAGAATGTCGACATAGTCTACATGGAGTCCATCAAAGGGTACCGTGTCCCCTCGCATGGCTCGCTGCACTCGCCATGCTTTGGGCGCCGTGGTTCGCTGTGCTCGGCACACAATATTTGATTCTCTCTCCATGCCCTAGTGGATGGTAGGGCATGAAATATGTCGGCTCAATTTTTTTTTTAAAACTCATGTCGACCTTGCCAATGTTGAGCTAATGCTTGTGTCGACCTTCCAACCCTGTTGACCGTAGCCATGTGTCAACCTAAGCTATATCGACCTTCTGTGGTTGACCCAATGCATGTCACCCAATTTGGGTCAATCTAATAACCATATACCATCATCAAGCCACAAGTGCACATTGGTGAAGGGGGCTATATAGCCTCACTAAAGGACCCCCGTAATGCAGTTACAGGATCCATGGGCGGCATCCATGCTACAGGGACTATTCCGTACATTGGCATGAGCAGTTATCACTATGCACTCTCTCTCCTGCTTCAGCGCTCTCTATTATTGGCTACAATAACCGGCTAGGCCATTTACTGACCAGCAGCAGAATCAATCTATGCTCTGACAGATTACATGGAGACCCTCTCATTAACCATTTGATGTCTTTGATATGATGTTTACAATCAGAATATGTTTGTAATTCCTACCAGAGTCCCTTCTTTCCATCTTTGCAGTGGAAGCTCACACACATATAATTTATATGAATCATTTATTTGTAAATGTAACATTGTACATTACCGTGAATCTACTATGGAGTTAAAAATAAGCTATTTATTGTACTGTATGACACTTTCTTTACTGCACTCATTAACCAGCACGCTCGCTATACCACACAACATGGTTAAAAGCAGATGTGGTTTACTTCCCTTTCATATATAACTGTGTATCTCTGACAGATTCTCTCATTGTGGGTCCTACGTCACATGACAAAACCACAAAAGTAGTAACCTGATACACATTATATAACGGCTTCCTTCCTACTTCTTAAATCTTTCATAATACTTTATCTTTATGAGTGTAGAGACACATCAGTATTGATATAAATGAATTCATAATTATAATTTAACAAAATTACAGTGTAACATGATTCTTTTTTATTTATTTATTTATTTTTATTTATTTGTTTTATCTAAACTGTTGTTGAATGAAGATGTATCATTTTTGCAATCAAAGCGGTTTACAATTCATGAAATAATAATATATATACCGTTTTTTGGATGACTGTGTATATTAATTGAACCAGTGATCGAAATGGGCCGGTATGCGACGGATACCGGCACTTCTTTTCCACTGACCTGGAAGTGCTGTTTAAAAAAAATGAATGAACATGGGCAGAGAGGCAGCCACACTTTCCTTGTCACCGGCATCTCACTACTCCCTCAGCAGGCTTACTGTATCTGCACCCCAAGAGCCTATACCGTTTATCCCATTAAAAATGAGCTGCCTTCTGTTATTGTCTCCCGGTGCTGAGGAGCGAAAATAGGAGAATCTGCGTTGCACTGGGAGAAAAAACCTGCCTGCAGGGATGGGAGCTGTGATGCAGGGAGAGAAAACCTGGTGCCAGGGAGCGGGGGCTGCTGGGTATCCTGCGCTGTAGAGGAGAAGATGACTAGAGCCGGGGGGAGAGAGAGTGCAGCAGACCAGGGAGCAGAAGCAGAAAAAATGGCGCTGCTGATTGTGACAGATGGTGCACAATGCCCACTTGTACTGCTCTCCGTTCCTCCTCCACCACATATCCCATTAACTGCTACACATGTGATGTGATGGCCTTCTGCAGTAACTTGCTGGGGTCCTGTAATTAATGTTATTGTCTGATGGGGTCCCATAGCAAAATAGTTTATGTAATTAAGCTTTAGATATCAAATATGCCTGTAGAGGCATACAAGATCTCAACATAACTAGAGACACAGATAAGTGAACGAATTACAATGTGCACCCAGCTGCAGGACAGTCAATTATTCCTAACAGGTTCCTCAAAAACCCTTCACCATGCACCAACATACAAAAAATGGAATAAGACTTAGCCAGCGCTTGGAGTTGCTCAGTACCAGGGTTCCTCCCATACAGCATGTAAAAAAATGGGAAAGAAATGGTACATACAATAGTGAAGTACGTTTAAAACAATACAGCACACTTTAATAATAAAAACACATCATTTTTGAGACACAGGCAGTGTTAAAAAATGACATTAAAAATGCAAACTATCTCAGATGAATAGCTTTAGTGAGTCCTTAAATGAATGGAGGTTGTAATTACCGGATCCTATGGAACTGACAACAAAGCAGTTCCACAATCGCATGAGATCTCACACATCAGGGTAAACGCTGCTGGGCACTTCTGAGTGGGTCTCCTCCGGTCCTCCGAATCCTTAGGTGGCTTCTGTGCAGGTTACCAACGCGTTTCTTCCTTTACAGGACTTTCTCAAGGTGTCCTGATCCTTGCACATAAGCTGTTTAAATACCGTCCTGATTCCCGCGCCTCAGCCGGACTTCTAATCAGAACGTAAAACTACAAGTCCCACAATCCTCTACTGAGGCGCGGGCTTCCTGTAGACCCGTTCCGACGGGCGTCCAGGGTATCCAAGGCAACACCAGCCTCTGACGCAGCAGAGCGCTGGTTGCCGCGGCGTCATATCCGGTCTCCGCGTCACCTAGCAACTAATTTGATGCAGGATCCCCAGCATGTTGTTTATGCCGGGAGTATTTAGCCGATACGTCACTTCCGGCTCGTGTCATTATGGGAGCAGATCTTTCTATCTCTCCCACGTCATCATGCATTTCTTCCTGGTTTCTTGCTTTGTATACCCAGGTTGCTAGGCGACCAGTCTCCGGATTTCACAGCCAAAATATCAGTATATCTACTGTATATCGCAAAAATAACGATCAAATACACAAAATTAGTTTAAGCGGAAAGAGAATGTATAACATAGTGATGGAGAACAAGACTTATAGAAACCACTTAATTTCAAAATCGGAGTTAAGTCCATTGGGGATGAGGGTGTTCAATTCATATATAGTTTGCATTTCTGCTTTTGCTAATTGCTTAGCCAGACCCCGCTGTCTCCAACTCTCTTTTATCTGCCTAAGACCACAGAATCTCACAATTCCTGAGGTACAGCTGCCATGTTTAACTCTAAAATGCTCTGACATCGCATGCGTGGTCATCCCTTTTCTTATATTCCTCAGATGTTCGCTGATCCTGGTTTTAAGTGGTCTCGAGGTACGTCCCACATACCATAAATCACATTTACACCCCACAGCATAAATGACATTGCTGCTATTACAGGTGACGAAGTCTCTAATTTTAAATATTTTTTCATTAATTGTGACCTCATTGATTTTAGAGGAGTCTCCTGGGATACCTCTGCACCCCAGGCATACTCCACACCTGAAAAAACCTTTTGATTTTATGGTTGTCATGGGCTTCCCTGGAGGAGCAGCACTCCTTACCACATTATTTCGAATGGTGGGTGCCCTTCTATATATACATCTTGGTTTCTCCGGTAGCAGGTTACCTATGACAGGGTCTTTTTGTAGGACCCCCCAGTGTCTTTTCAGTGACTTTTCTAAAAGTTTATATTGACTACTGTACGTAGTCACGAATGCCCATTCAAACTTATTTTTATCTCCTATATGGGTTTTTTTATTGGGTTTTAATAGTCCTTCTCTGTCAATTTCAGCTACTTTGGTGTTCACCTTTCTAAGGTTATTTGCTTCATACCCAGAGGATAGAAACTTTTTCTCCATCACTTCTGCTTGATCCTTGTATACATTTAAAGTGCTACAGTTCCGTCTTATACGTCTGAACTGGCCTTCGGGGATAGATCTTAACCAGTCAGGATGGTGACAGCTGGTGGATTGGATATAAGCACTAGAATCCGTCGGTTTACTATAATTCATAGTGCATAGGTTACCCACTTCTACATATACCGTTATATCCAAAAAGTTAATTTTTGACTCGCTGCTTTCAAATGAGAACTCAATATTAAGCGTATTAGTGTTGAGATAGGTAAAAAACATCTTTAAAAGATCTTCCCCCCCCTTCCATATAAAAACAACATCGTCTATGTATCTTTTCCATAGCACCAGGTTCGCCCCAAAGGGACAGTGGTTCCAGATGACCTCTTCCTCCCACTGCCCCATGAAGATGTTCGCATAACTTGGGGCGAACCTGGTGCCCATAGCGGTGCCAATCTTTTGAAGATAAAATTGTCCGTTAAAAGAAAAATAGTTATTTTCTAAAATATAACGTACCCCTTCTATTAAAAATGTTTGTAGCATGACGTCCAAGTTGCTGTTATTAAGGGCTTTCCTTAATGCCTCCATCCCTTTTTGATGTTCAATAATGGTGTAGAGGGATTTGACATCAGCTGTCACTAACATCAAACCCTCTTCCCATACTACATCCTTAAGGGCCAACAGTGCATCTCTTGTGTCCTTCAGATGTGATTTGTTATGGGCAACAAGAAGTTGTAGAAAAAAATCAATATACTCTGATAGATTGGCACTAACTGACCCAATCCCCGAGATGATTGGTCTTCCCGGGGGGCAGATGGGGTCCTTGTGGACCTTAGGGAGGATATATAAAACTGGAATGGACGGTTCTTCATTGTAGAGGAACGCAAACTCCTTTTCGGTTATGACCTCCTTTAATTTATATTCTGATAGTAATTTTTTTAATTTTTCCAACATTTTAGTTGTGGGGTCATTTTTAAGTTTTATATAGGTTTGGCCCTCTAATAGCTGTCTGTAGACTTCCTTGTCGTAACTCTCTTTAGTCATCACGACAATCCCCCCCCCCCTTTGTCTGTGGGTTTGATAATAAGGTTCTCATTATCCCTCAAGCTTTTTAGGGCATTCCTTTCTTTAAATGTTAGGTTGCACTTATTGACTCTATGGTCCATTTCTTTGATGTCATCCGACACCAATCTAAGAAATGTTTCCACAAAATTTCCCCGAACGTGTGTGGGGTTAAAGATGGATTTTGGTTTGAAGGGGGTTTTATCCTCTTCTACCTGGTTGTCTAATTTCTGGTTAGAGAAGAATTTTTTTAGACTTAGTTTGCGCACAAATTTATTTAGATCAACAAACGTTTCAAATTTGTTTAGAGGAAGTGAGGGTGTCTCAACATAAATTGAAACAAGATCTCAACATAAATTGAAACAAAAAACAAATGTTCAATGCAATATCTGCTCTAATATAATCAAGAATAAGGCTGACATAGCTGAATCAAACTCAGATTGAATTACAGTATATAATAGTTTATTACCCACACACAATCATAAACTCAATATTTCAGTGTGCACACATAAAAAAAAATAACAAATGCATAAAACAAACAAGAGGTGGATCTGTAAAAATGGTGTGGAGTGTGTACACCTTTTTTACAGTATTGATCAGGACAGATTGGCCTATAATGTGCCTGCACTGACAGCATTTTAAATGTGACACCTGTGCTTTTGACATGGCAGCCCATCAGGAGCCGCTGCTGCCTCTGATTGGCTGCCGGTGTGAGCTCCATTTAGCTAACAGCCAGAGCCCCATTTCCATTTCCAATGCCCGTAGCTGTAGTGTTACCTTTGCGGGATGGATTGGAGCAGTGTTCCTTCCGGACCTGACCGTGGGTGTAGTCCAAGCTCCGGCGGGTGGGCAAGACCCCTTGTTACCATTGACGGTGCTGCTGCTTTTATTAGGCTCCGAATTGGCAGACACTGAAGGAGGTGGTCAAAGGGTGATGCGGAGAGAAACCCATCTGCCTGTCAGGCTGCCTTCTTCTCAAACGCTGCTGCGCAGCTGTTCAACAAATGCTGTGCTGTGCCCTGGTAGGGTGGGCAGAATGAGGTGAAACGGTTCTGCCTCTAATTTGAACTCCCGGAACGTAGTTCCGCCCCATTCTGGCCCCCTTTAACCCATATATATATATATATATATATATATATATATATATATATATATATATATATATATATATAGTTGTGCTCATAAGTTTACATACCCTAGCAGAGTTTGTGATTTTCTCGCCATTTGTCAGAGAATATGAATGATAACTCACAAACTTTACTTTCACTCATGGTTAGTGGTTGGCTGAAGCCATTTATTGTCAAACAACTGTTTACTCTTTTTAAATCATAATGACAACAGAAACTACACAAATCTCGGTTAGGAGCTGTTTCCACAGCTCATTATCCAGGAAAGACTCACTAAAAACCATGCTAGTGACCAGGGCAAACATCCCAGGTCACTTTATTCTGGATTTTTACCTTTTCACCATTTCCACTGCCAAAAATCCCAGGTTGGTATGTGTTCATGTTCAAAAACCTGGGATTTTTTTGGTCAATGGAAAAGAGCTATTAAACAATGTACTATCAAGAATATCAATGTGAAGTTTCAGCTTTAATCAGTTTTGTATAAAATTTGCTGAACCATTGTGTTGGGTACTATATGTTGAAATGATCATAATATCGATGTTGACCGTGTTGAAATTTTGATATGGTGAAATGTTGAAATATTGTCCTGATATCCCAGCAGTCACTATCGGCTCCTGATGGCTACAGCAGCTCCACAGGTATCGCCCGGGTCTCGGCAGTCATGTGACAATCACTTTCAAATTTCTAGTGTTCCAGTAAGTATTTCTTTGCTATTCTTAACCTTGACATTTCACCTATCATTGCCGGTTGACATGTTGACTTTTGCGATGATGTTGATATTGTTATTATTTACTTTTTTTACTACAACCTGAATCACTACAAACCCAATATTCCTTTCTTGCATTCCAACTTTCTATTTAAAAATAAGATTAGATTATTAATGTTTTCTATTATATTTTGGCTCTGATAATTGCACACTGTATTAAATTGTTCCCTGAATAATTAAACATAAAACAAATCAAACTTTAATAAAAAAAAACCTCAGATCACGCATAGCATAAAAAACATTTCTGCTAACATTGTTGCTTGTTTTTTCATTAAAAATATTAATTTCACTTTTATTTACATGGGAGACCATTGAAATATTGACCTTTTTACAACCATGGTAACTTTATGTCCTCCAAGGATTCAGAATGATTTAGTTATATTAAATTCTAAATTTCCTGGGACCAGTCTATGTATCTACTAAACTTTTTCAAGTTTCTAATTTCCCATGATTCTGCTTCTCCCGATATTTAGATCACGACCTCCTTTCTAGGAATTAGAAAATAGCAAAAAAATAAACTCCATGTTTTTCTTCCTCTGTCTTTACTGTAGGTCTTGTACTCATGGGAGCTTCCATGAATCACTCAAAGCCAATTAATGTGCATTGACAAATCCCAATAGTGGGGACACACAGACGATCTGACAAGCATTTGTTTTGCTTTTGTGCCAATTTTCACATTGCCTTCGATACTCACAAATAGTAATGCCAACAAATAGGTCAAAACTATGGCACAACACTCAAAAGCAGCACAATGACCAACTCTCAAATGTATGTATGTGAAAGATTAATCACATACAAGGCCCTTTCTAGACAATTTGGCTCCCAATGCGAACAGTTAAAAATGTGCACTCCCCCCCCCCCCCAGACATTCTACATATGAATGCCTTAAAAGGGATGTAGAATCATTGCAATGAGCTTGGCCTTGTATGCAAAGACTACATTCCATCCTTTACTCATTATACCGCACACTGTAATCCACAATATAATATCAAGTGCCCCTAATACGTTATTAGGCCCCATATGTGCCCTTGACCTCATATTACATCATACACAGTAATGCCATGAGCACCATATTATGCCCCACTCAGTAAGGCCCAGGACACTTTATTATGCCACACACAGTGATATCCAGAGAACCACATTGTGCATCTTACAGTAATACCCTGGACATTAGATTTCCTGGTTGAGAAAGCTGCCCTGAGTGCGGTGAAATGCGTTCTAAGGACTGACCCCTTCACCCGAGATATTGGTACCCTGTATTCGTGCTCCCACAGAGGCCTGACAGCTTGTTATAACACCAGCAGCGTCTACAATTGCACCCTGCACTATGCACCTTATAGCAGATTAACAGCAGGCCACAATTACTGCTTCCAATAGGGGCTGCAGCCAACAGGCAGACACGGACTAAAGCACGCAAGCAGAACGCTGACCCCATAGATCAATAGACTTGTCTGCAGTGCAAACGGATGGCACAGCCACAAGTGGTCCAGGACCATGGACCCACAGCTCCCCTCCAACAGTACAAAGTACTATCTGTCTTCAGACAAATGGTATTTGTCAGCATATATCTTAGAGCGCCACTAGCTGGGTATTACAGCGGTGCCTACACAAGGAGGCGCAGACCATTGATTTTCCTTAAGTCGGGTTTAAGGGTCTCAAATGAAGGAAAGTAACATAATGTGCAATTAATACATTTTATCACTAAAAACAGTTTTTACTAGAGGTGTGCACTGGTCACTTTTTCGTGTTTTGTGTCTGTATCTCTGGCCATGTTTTGGGTCTGTATCTGTTCCAAAACACCACCCTTTCCGTGTTTCATGTTTTTATGTTAAACACCACAGGATTTGGTTGTAATTTAAATATGAATGCCTAAAAAGGCATGTGCATCACTACAATGAGCGTGGCCTTGTATGCAAATACTACATTACATCCTTTACACATTATGCCACACACTGTAATCCACAGTATAATATCAAGTGCCCCTTATACCTTATCATGCCCCACATGTGCCCTTGACCTCATATTAAATCATTCACAATAATGCCCTGAGCACAATATTATGCCCCACAGAGTAATGCCCAGGACACTAGATTATGCCGCACACGGTAATGTCATGAACACTAGATTATGCCACACACAGTAATGTCCAGGGAACCAGGTTGTGCCTTTCACAGTAATACTCAGGACACCAGATTATGTAACACACAGTAATGCCCAGGACACCAGATAATGCCACACATTATTACTACCTACTTTAAATTCCTGCTTGTTGTCATGGGTTTTTTGATGCCACGAACCACCTCCTATTTGTCACTCACGGTCACTTGGATCATTACAGGGCAGCTCAGATGGTGCAATGGTTAGCATTACTGCCTCACAGCACTGACATCATGAGTTTGATTCCCACCATGCCTCTAAATGTGCAAAGTTTGTATATTCTCTTCCACCATGTACTCCGGTTTCCTCCCACAATAAGGTTATTTGGCTCTAAACAAAATAGCCCAAGAATAAATGTCTTTGCGCTTATATGTCATAGGCAGGGCCGGCGCCACCACTAGGCATTGGAGTTTGCCGCAACTCCCCCCCCCCCCCCCCGATGAAAAGGCCAAATCAAAATCAGCACCTGGCCGCTCAGCAGCTCCAGCAGGGGCAGCAATGGCAGTTGCGGGCCAGGTCTGAAGAGGAAGGCCACCTATCCCACCCGTTACTCCAGGCTCCTGCTGTGCGTGTTGTGACCCGGTCCCGCTTCCCCATGCTCCTAATCTATTGTTCCGGGATGCAACAGCCCGCCCGGTGAGTAGTAAGTGGCCGTGGACCCACGCTGCCGCTGGTGCTCGTGCACACGCATCCTCTATACAGCTGTGCATGTGCTGCCAGGCACCACACACTGCTTCATCACCCAGCAGGGCCAGCAGCCTTGGCCAAACACCCAAGCCACCCCCCAGGAAATGACGCGGTGGCCTGCCCATTCTTTTGAATGGGTTGTTTTTAAATTCTACTGCTGCCCACTGCCCAACATCCGACTGCCCGCTGTGGATGCAGAGCGGGGTGAGGGCCTCTTCTGCACAGCACTTGCCTGTTCGGGATTGGATGCAATACATGGTGGGTGCTAAAATTATCTTATGTGTAGCCCATCTAACCTCCAACTCCAATCCAATGCTCACGGAACCATGCATCGGATTGCATGTCAGATACATCTGATTTGGGCCATATCTCGGCCTGATCGGTTGAAATCAGGTTAAATTGGGCACAAAACAGACAAGTGTATGGGGGCCTTTAGCCTTTCATTATTATATGCCCACAAGGGCATGTGCCTTATGTCGCTAGTGGAAAAATTGGGGGGTGGGTTGTGCCAATTCTCTTTCTGATACAGGGCACCAAAAAGTCTTGTTAAAGTTCTGGCAAAGATCTTTAGGCCAGTGTGGAGCTCAAATACCTGTTGAACTTCTCAGAACACTGCTGAGTGCAAATCTACTTCCACAGAGTGTATTCTTTTTGCTGGACTTCTATTCCCTGTCAGCCTAAGATGTGTGGTGATTAGACAGCACTACATGTTTAGTTTTTCAGTAAATTACCCTCTGTGGCGCAAGAAATGGCATCTGATGTAGAATTATAGTCATTCCTTGTGTCCCAGAATAGATGTAGAGTTTCCTGCTGATGATCATTTCTTCACAGTGATGAGCACTGATCTGGCTGACAGCACGCCTATCCATCTACCTTCCTAGTAACTGAGTGAGCACCAAATTAGAATGAAATCATTTTTTATCAACATAAAAACAGATCAGTGACAAGTTCATTCTGGAATTTTTGTTATGCTGTCTGCTTGCTGCATCCTACTGTTTGACAAGAGAAAGATGGACAGTTGGCAGGGTTTTTTTTTTGTGTCAGATGCAGCAAATGTAAGAATATAATAATAGGTATTAGATCAAAGTCCACAGTTTTAACTTAGCATATATGTGTTATGTGATAAAAGCAAGGCACTTCATTTTCATTGTTCTTTGAACCACTATTTCACCATTTCCATTTAGTAGTGTCAGGGCTGGGTTCCAAACACTTCTGGCCTTTCTTTGTGTGTGTGTTTGTTGCAGTAAAGACCCAATTCATCCTGTAGCCATACATCATGTAAACAGATCATTCCCATAATCAAAGGAACACACTATTTGATTACTTGCTAGGGTCAATGGAGTCCTTACCTGTTTGGACACCTCGTGCATCGGTTCCTTTAGTCAGCACAGCTAAGGTGCATGCTGGGAAAGAGGGTGTGGTATCCTGGGTCGGGAAAGGGGCTCATGGGTTAGGGCAGGGGTGTCAAACTCAAATTCATCGGGGGCCGCATCAGCAGTTTGGTCACCCTCAAAGGGCCGGTTGTATCTGTAGGACTATGTGTCCACTCTTTATTATCATTAATTATTGTCACTGCATTCAATTATTACTGTTTTTTGTAATAATGTAAGTAAAAACTAGCTCTGAAAGCAGAAACATAGTCAGAATAAGGACAAGTAGATATTCAAATGTACAATTTTTTGAAAAATGATTTTGAGAGGAGTTACCTGGATAATACTTGAGAAAGTTCTCTGGAAAGATATTCCTTCCTGATAGGGGAGATTGGGGACCTGAAAATGACTTATTGGGCTAATATGAGCTGCTTGGATTTTGAGAAAGATGGAAATGGTCACATAGCTATCCTAACACGTCTTAAGTGGCTCAGTCGACCTGAACACTGTTTGGCCTTGAAGTCAAGTTAGGAGGAGAGCAAGGCCTGGTGTGTAAACGTCACCCTCAGTGACAGATCCCCATGTACAGCGGCCAGCCCGAGCTTGACACTACTAACCTATTCCAGTCAGCCGCCTCGCACACACGGTTACCACATGGAATCCAGCAGTAGTAGCGACCAATCACATACTTCCATTGCTCCCATCCGCTACTACCAGCGCGGATCGCCAGCTGCGTGACGTCCCAGTCCCAGCATTTCCCAGCACCAACCCCGCAGCTCCGGCTACGTGAGCTGAATGAAGGGAGAGTGACGTCACACAAGTTCCACAACTCCATCTGGATGCACGCCCTGATTGGCTGCTACTCCATGCAGTAGTAGTGCAAGCCGTCAGATGTGCGGCATGATGTAGGAGTCACAGAGTTTCTGGTAGCTCTCATGCATCTCATGGGACACACTGCCCCTGCGTGCTATCTCCTCAGCAGACTGCAGGCCAGGATCTCAAAAAAAGAAGCGAGAATAAAAGGTGAAGGCTGGCGGCGGCTGCGCGGGCCACATGACGAGGTCTGGCGGGCCGGATTTGGCCCGCGGGCCTTGTGTTTGACACCCGTGAGTTAGGGTGTGACTTTGTTGCCCAAACTACAATTTTCACCAATACAGGGGTCCAGGAGATGTAGGATACCCCTGGAGAGTGTCTTGGCTGCAGTGCTGGCTCTTACACAGAGACAGGAGCTGGGTTTTGCACTTATTATGGGGTCACCCCTTGACAGGTGGCAGACCACACCCACCGCACCCTCCTAATTATGCCACTGAGTAGGTTTCACTTTAACCCCAACTGACATGATATAACAGAAAAGGGGATAGACATGGTTGCTCGCACAAATATTTAATATGCTTAAGCACCCACAGAACTGCCTCCTATGCCATCTAAGTATACATACAGAAGTAACATAGTAATTACAAGTTCAACCTGTTCTAATGTAAATAATTAAAAAGTTAGGTCCAGATGGTATATACCCAACTAAGTTTAATTCAACTTTTCTAAATTGGATTGAATAGTGAGTATGTTGCAATTGAGATGCACTCTGCTCTCGCTATTTATCCATAACAACATGGTTGTAACCCTGGATGTTGTTATCCTCTAGGTATTTATCTAATCCTTTAATACATGTATTATTTGTGTCTGCCAACACTACATCCTCTGGCGGAGAGTTCTAAACCTGTACTGTCCTGATCGTAAACAACCCCTTCCTCAGAGGGTACAAAGTCTCTTCTCCAATCTAAGGGGATGCCCACGAGTCCTGTTCACTATCCTCATTGTAAAGAGGGATGCCTGATAATTCCCTGATATATTTGTACATGTTAAGCATATCTCCTTTTAATCACCTTTTTTGAAGCGTAAACCTTCCCAATTTGGCTAATCTTTCTTCGTAGCTCATTCTGTTAATTAAGTTGGTTGCCCTTTGCTGTTCCGATTCTAGTTTTATAATGTAGTGTGGAGCCCAGAATTCCACACTGAATTCTAGGATAGGCCTATTCAGTGCTTTATAGAGTAGCAAAATTACGGTAATATCCCTTGCTTCCATGCCCATTTTTATACATGCTAGTACAGGTTGAGTATCCCGTATCCGAGTATCCGTTATCCGAATTATTCCGAAAACCATACATTCCAGAAAGTGAAAAAAATATATTTTTTTTGCTAAAAACTCTCTGGGGACATTTGTAACAGCACTACTGGTGACATGACATGTAACTGGCACTATATATGTGCAAGACAATGATTGCTTGGCATTCAAATTCAATATCTGAGATAGTACACAAATTTTGTTTCATGTTTTGAAACCTTGTTTTTTGAACAAATAAAATATATTTGTGTGTATTTTATGTGGTAATAAAATATATTTGTGTGTATTTTATGTGTTTATACAGCATAAATGCAAGATACTTCAAAATACATAATTGAAATATTAAAATATTCCAAAATACGGAATAATCCGTTATCCAAAATTCTCCTGGTCCCGAGCATTTTGGATACGGGATACTCAACCTGTATCTTATTTGCCTTAGTACTACAACCAAGTATATCATCTATTTGTACTCCTATATCCTTTTCTAGTTGTAATTTTCCCAACTTTACCCCATTTAGTTTGTTAGTTGCTCACTTGTTATATCTCCCAAGATGCATGACATTTGTACATTTATTCATCACATTTTTCATTTATCTGCCCACTCTTCCAGTTTGTTGAAGTCCCTCTGTAACACTGAGACATTCTGATCTGTTTTAATCACCCTGGCCAGTTTAGTATCATCCGCGAAGATTGACAATTTGCTTAGTAGTCCATCTTTAAAACTTAGTACTGGTATACAATTTGGAAAATAAACATTTACCTCCACTCTCTGTTCCCTGCCCTGCAGCCAGTTTCTTACCCATGTACAATTTTTTTTCCTAGGCCCATCACCACCATGTTATGTATCAACCTCTTATGCGGCACAATGTCAAAGACCTTTAAAAAATCTAGCTAGATCACATCGACTGCATATCCTTTGTCTAGATTCTTGCAAACTTCCTCGTAGAAACTGATTAGGTTAGTTTGGAACAAACTGTCCCTTACAAACCCATGCTGGTACCCACTGACTATTTTGTTGGTCACTAAATGATCTTAAATACAATCTCTTAATATTCCCTCAAATAATTTTCCTATGAAAAATGTTAGGCTCTCTGATCTATAATCTGCTCGATCATAATTTTCCCTTTTTAAATATCGGTACTACTTCCGCTAATCCTTTGGAACCTAGTCAGATGAAAATTACTTCTAAAAAATTAAATACAAAGGATTTGATAACTCCTCCCTTAATTCCATCAGAACCCTAGGGTGAATCACATCTGGCCCTGGCGATTGATTTTTTTTTTTTGCAGAGTCGCTTACGGACATCCTCTGCAGTAAATTCCATGCTTAGTAATGTAGTGCACCAGTCTTTAGAGGTGGCTGGTGGTTATTTGCTCCTCTCTGTTAGGGTACACAGAGGTGAACTCGGGGTTAAACCAGAAAATGTGCCTCAGTGGCCGAGATGGTGTAGCCACAGAGCACCTGGAACCTGACTCTGAATCTGTTGTCTCTCCCAGTGGTCAATTGATGCATGCAGTGCTAGACTTCACCTATAGCAGCCGCGTCTGAAGGAGTGAGTTAGGCCCACTCCAGGTCTTGGGGCTGATACCCCCAGGTCTGGGGCCGATGCCCTCAGGTCTTTTGTAGGACAATGCATCAAGAGAGATGGACAAAAGGATAACTGACGAAAACCCATGAAAACAAACAAACAGACAGTGGTACATATTATAATAAGTGGTCAGAAACACCAGGGAGTTGAGTGGAAGAATATGGGAGCAATCCTCCACTGAACTCCCAGGAATGCAACAATGCAAGAAGATGTTATGCAAATAAATAATTCCTCATACCCACACTTGCAACTACAGAGACACAGCAGGATGCAAACACAGTATGTCCTGGCAAATGGCACAAATACAACAATTATGAAGATGTTAATAATAATAAATAAACGGTGTGAAGCTGGATGGCAAAAAAACCCTAATAAGAGAGGACATATACTCCACACAGATATACTCTAACAGGGATCAGTTGAAATACTGAAGGTGGAAAAACCAGCACTTATCCCTGTCAGACAGGGTCTGTGTTCATACATGGTCTCTCAGACTGCAGCAATGGTTCCCTGACACAGTCAGGGCTTCACAGGACACCTGGCAAAATCTCTCAGACTGCAGCAAAGGTACACTGGCCCAGGCAAAAATTCACAGGACACCAGGCAGGAGTGCCTTCTGGAATACTCAGGACTATAACATGACTCTGACAAGACTTTAACCAGACTCAGACAAGGCTTAAACAAAACTATAACTGGCTTGGTCTCAATGCGGGAAAAAGACTTAATTACCCAGAGGCCTAGCAGGCAGCCACACCCAAGATCAGTGTTCCCTCTAAGCTGTGCGCGTGTGTGATTGCACACAACTCGCCGAGCATGCGCACAGACATTACAACAGAGTGCACAAAGCAGCAGTGGTCAACTTTTTGCTGTTGCGGACTAAATTAATGTATGTTTCACCCATTAACTACATCATGTGCTGTGTTTTGAATGTTTAAATGTTTTGAATGTTTAATATAATTTTGAAGAAAAGTTAACACAAATGCTGAAAGTCGTTTTCCAGTAATATATAGAAGTGACGCACAAAAATAAAAATTTCCTTCCAAAGTTGCACAGCCAAAATCTTTTGACGCACACAGCCTTCTTAAAATGAGAGGGAACATTGCCAAAGACCAAGGTGAGCATGAAACCCAGGCAAGGTGGATCAGCAAAACCTGGAGTACTGATCCAGAGGAAACTACAACAGAATATGAATAACACTGACCCGCCGGAGGCAGCTTGTAACACTCTTTAGTAAGTCTGATGAGAAAAAATTGTTTAACACTTCTGCCTTAGCGGTATCCTCAGTAAAATTGTCACTGTTTACATTTGTTATGTGGGTCTATATTATCTTTTTTAACCTTTTGCTGTTAATGAAGTTATAAAAAATGTTGGGATTTGTTTTGGTGTCTAATGCTATTTTCTTTTTGTTTTCAATTTTAGCTGCTCTAATTTCCCTTTTACAAACTTTGCTTGTATCTTTATATATTTGGAAAGCCTCCTTGCCCCATTAGCCTTGGGAAATGTAAATGCTCTCTTCTTTTTATTCATTGCCATTACTTTTTAATTCAACCCCAAGGGTGTTGACCTGCTTATCTTACCTTCAATTCTTTTATGGATGTTTTTATCTGTTAACCTTACCAACACCTTTTTTAAAAGCTTCCCACATTTCCTCTGCATACTTCCCTTCAAATATAGCATCCCACTCTATGGGACAGATGCACCGAAATTCATAAAGTGATAAAGTGGAGAGTGACCATGCACCTTGCCCCTGTTATTCTGATTTCTTGATTTGTTCTAAAAAGTAATGCATCATCTGCTTTTTATACCCAGTGGTTTATAGCATAACCCTGTTAACAGTTGAATAGTTGAATTTTTGCTTCCAACTATCTCCACCCACATGGCCTCACTATTATCCCTGCTATTCCCACAAGCCATATCTATTGTGCACGGTTTCAAATTGGACATGAAGGCAGAACTCATCTCAACTTTTTTCGGCCTATCTTTTTGAAAAGGGTATACCTCTCAATATTTAAAGCCCAATCATGAGTGTCATTGCAACATTTTCAGTTATGCCTAGAATATCAAAATGGTCCCTTATAGCCAGAGATTCTAATTCACCCATTTGCCTGCTAATTGTCCCAATTTTTACAGGACAGTCCCGTTTTTTTTTTAGACTATCTCTCTGTCACACCTGCAGTGTGCCGCGGTGGTGGGGGACAGTTAGGAGGTGAACCTGTTAGTTGTTTCTTTGCTTAGTAGAACTGCTGTGCTAGCAGTTCCAAGAGCACTGGGCATGCCGCGGCATTAATAAAAATGGGTAGTGTGCCCTCCTTTTTGGCCGTGGCATGCTGCGTGCTCGGTGTGCACGTGCCGCAGGTTCTATTCTCCCTCTATGGGGGTCATGGGATCCTGACTGTCGGGCATTTGCTCTGATGGGATTATGATGTCGGTACACTGAACGTTGGAATCCCAACTGACGGGATGTCATCTGGCACCATGTCCATTGTAATCATTATATCATCCTGTAATTTAACTGGACTTGGTTCTTTAAATCATGGCTTTTCTCCAGCTCTTACCTGTGTTAAATTGGTGACATATGATACAGTCATTTGACAACAATATGGCCAAAACTAGTTAGGTATATAGTTGACCATAGGACCAGGCTGTACTTCCTTTGCCCAATGATAAATGAGGCGCCTCTCAATTTTAAGACAGTTTGAATATGGCAGTGGGTGAGTTGTGGAACTAAAATACATGTTTATTAAAGGAAAGCAAAATCCTAATAACTGTATCATTTTAAATGTCACTGCAATATAAATAGATGCCACTAGGGCTGACTTCTGTCGAGTGCCAGTATGTGTTTTAAACCTTCTTGCTTAAGCTGTGGAGGCGTCAGGGCACATATAAATATGAATATGCTGGATGCCGGCCAAACTCGTAGATCTTTGTCAAGTGAAAATCGTTTACAAGCCAAAAGCAGGCCTTGTAAATGATTGTAAATGAAAAGCAGCTGACATCCTATCCCAGGTTTCACCCAGAATATAATAGTACTGAGATGGTTAAAAGGAAAATATATAACATATTCTATCCATCCTGTTCTCCTTTAAATGTCATAGCGTTATTACAGTAATTCGCACCTGTAACTAGTGTGGTTAGAAATCACTTTACCAGTGCTGTTGATGCCCAGGAAGAACTGACATTGGGTGTTGAATTGCTCCAAACCCAGAAGACAATGACTGTTCTTTAAATGTCCTGAAAAGCATTTGTTATTTCCACAATATGTGGTTATAGTTATTTGGGCAAAATTTTGGAGATTAATAAATAGGCGCCAAAGAATTCTACTAAAAATTCTGAATGATTCATGTAACTATGGTTTCGGCAACTAGATGGAGCCAAATAATACCAAGCAGGAGTGTTGTATATAAGGTCAACATTTATCATGTCCACCATGTTGACATCCATCAAGTGTACACTGCTGAAATGCTGACATAATTACTGTCAACAGACCATCCTTGGTGGTCTAGTGGGTGACTTACCTACTCTTGGCAGCAGCAGCGGCATCCCCAACGGTGGTTTCTGGGTTCTGGTTGGAGCATTTCTGGGTCAGACATTTGACAAAGTTCCAGTAAATATTATTTCCCTATCCAGGGCTGGATTAAGCCTTCGGGGGGCCAGTGTCCCTTTAGACAGGGGGGCCCCCTTGCACTTGTCATTACTGGCCGCAAACTGTACGGGAGAATATTACACTGTCAAAATACAGAGTAAAGGCAGTATAAACTCTAAGAATGTCAACATTCAACAATGTTGACATCATAACTGTTGTAGTGTTGACATTACGATTTTCAGTATTGTGACCTACCCCCAAGCAGCCGTTACAAAATAACCCCATTCTGTACCTCCTAAATGTCTAATTATAACATCTGCTTCCTCACAGTAAGTGCTGTGGATGACGAGTAAGACTGTATACAGCAATCTAAACAAGTCTATTGACAGAACAACTACTATTCCCCTTAGTAGCACTGGGACTGTTAACCAGCATGAGAGGTTGTACCTTGGTACAATATAGCTACTGTACAGTAAACTCTTACTACACAGAACACAGCTTTTCTCTGGAATACCATAGATTATCAGACTAAGCACCTGATGCAGACAGGGAGCATAATGATCTAATTAGAAAATGTGGTGCTATCATGTAGATGAATATTTGGGCAAAATACTGATAACATTTTGTAAAGATTAACATCTTGTTAATATCAGATGGTGGGTTTATGATTTCACTGCTGAAGACTCCAGAACACCTATAGAATATAAAATCATCACAGTTTTGCTCAGCCCTCTTAAACTCGTTATGTCCCGACTCCCAACAGCAGCAGAACTTTTGGGTGTTTGTAAATGCTTGCAATACAGTGGGAGAAATTTACTAAGATGGGAACATGGGTTGCTACTATCTATTATCATCTAGATGGTGCTAAATAATAAGTAGATTCTGATTGGTTACCCATAGTAACATCCCATGTGATGCAGTAGTCCAATCTTCGTAAATTTCCTCTAATATGTTTTCAAATTCTGGCAGAGAAGCCTGCGTTCATGTCTATTTTAGACACAAAAAAACAAACATATAAAAAAATCACAGTAATACAGTCTTGCCTGAGGCTCCTGACTTTTAAAGGAGCCTCCTGCTGCCCCGAACAACCCCTCAGTCCTCTGAGTTTCTGGGGGTCTCCATTAAAATCCAAATTGTGCATGCACGCATCCAGAAATCGTGGCGGGTGGGGCCTGCAGGGAAACATCACAGCCAGCCACCACAGGGTTGTGGGTAGCAGTGGAGTTAAGTGCAGCATTACAGGCAGCAACATCCTCATTTGAATCAGGCCCAGAGTGTTCCAGAGTATTCTTCTGCCACTGCAGGACACACCCCTTAGTGGCAATAGGTACACCCATAGGTGGAGTTAGATACGCCCTCTGTGTGGAGCATGGCACACCCTCTCAGCGGCGCGGCACATTCTACTAGCAGCTAAAATCTCCCTGAAACTAGATTTCAAAAGTAGGCAAGTATTCTGTAATTTTCAGATACATATTAATAAATAAAAAAAAAATCCTTCTAACACCTACAGTTTGGTATGCAGACCCTGAGCAGCTGTCATAGTAACAGCTAGCCTGCAAATAGCAGCATAGCTGCACTTTTATCTGTTTTGTGACATTACTAAAAATAGAACTGCTCTTAATCTAAAACTTGAAACTGTGGATGAAAAGAATGTTTTTTTTTCGCTGAAAGAAAAAATCTGAGATTTGCCATACTGATTTGCAAGCCACCCGAGTAATGCTTATACCACAAATCAAAACATAAGGACATGCTGACAAGTGCGTGGGAGGCTGTAATATTTAACATAATCCACTGAATGAGAAGTGTTTAATTAAATAATAGGAACAAAAAAAGAATGATATTGTTTGCTTAACATGTTAAATGTTAATACTTTGCAAATTTGTTATGATTTCTAAACATACACATAAACACACACACACACACACACACACACACACATACACACACACACACACACACACACAAGCACAGAGCCGACCCTAGCTAATTTGATGCCCTAGGCAAAATTTTGGCTGTTGCCCCCTAGCACTGCTGCTAGTTCAACTTCTGATCCAACACCTGATCCCAGCAAAGCACACATAACCCAGCAGCACAGATCCCAGCAGCAGCCAGCAACACCCACCAGCCTCTGGCTTATATATTATAGGTGCAAGTGTGGCATTTGGGAGTACCCAGGCTTTATCAGGAAGGCTTTCTGTCAGTGAAGCTCTGGCCACTTTGCATTTCCGATCCATTCACTTTTTCTAGCGCTATTCACCCTTGTGCATGTGCAATGCTCGTTGGTCTGGCAGCACAGTGGTAAAGATCCCTGGAAAAATGGCTGCTGCTGCCATTTTCTGGTGATTCACGCATGTGCAATGTTACCAGAGACAGGAACTCCAGAAACATGTAATAAAAATATATGGGTAATATGAATATGAGTCACTACGTTCTGTTAAATGTAAATATGGGTCACTACGCACTGTGTAATGTGAATGTGACAGCACCTAGTGACCCATATTCACATTACACAGCATGTAGTTACCCATATTTACATTACACAGAGCATAATAAACCATATTCACATTACACAGCACAGTGGTGTAACTAGAAAATGTTCTCTCCCCCACACACAAAACAGTCTCTGCCCCCCCTCCCCCACGGACAGTCCGGGACGGATACAGGGGGAGGCAGGTGGTACCCGGGCAGCGTGAAGTACCCGGGGGCTGTGGGTGGAGCGGGCAGTCCGCAGTGTCCGGGAAGCGCTGACTGAGCGGACACTGCAGACAGCTGCGGCAGAATATGAAAATTCAAAAGATAGGTCAGCCGCTGATTGTCTGAGAGAGAGCACTCTCAGCCAATAAGCAGCTGGCCTATCTAGCCTAAGCAGGCTTGAATGCCCCTAAGGCATTGCAGATGCCCAGGCATTTGCCTAGTTTGACACACACACACACACACACACACACACACATAAAATTGCTTTAATATTTTGTCAAAAGGGTAAATTTCAAGGAGACAATTATTGTGCAGACAATGCTGATATTTTGCAATTACTTGATGCTTTATCAACACTTAATATATAAATACTGTGGTGTTCCCTAACGAACCACTTTTTGACATGGTCCCCAAAATTCTTTTTTAGACCCTCTGGGATGCCCTATAGTCTAGCCTTGAGACTTTATATAAGCCATTAGGAGTATATCTGGACTCTATACTTGGTCCCTCTATCAAATCTAATACAAATTGGTTTACTCCAAACAAGGGCCGTCAAATGCACTGGTTGTGTCAACTGCTCTTTCATAATCTTGGGCACACATTTCACCCATCCTACTATGGGAATTCATTATCTGATACATCACCGTACAAAATAAGCCCCATTACATTAACCCTAGTCATTTATTCAAGCAGCAGTCAGACGTGGATACTCAACCACATTAATTGAGGCAAATTGACATAAACATTCTATTACATGCAATTTCTGTTCATATTAATGATAGCCGGCTAATCAATCATTCAAACAATTAATAGAGTAAAAGTTGCTACATATGTAACAATACAGGTAATGAAATACAAATAAAAAAAATGCTATATTGCACGCCAATAGGGATGGCTGGTCTCCTACATAAATCTGATATATTAGAAGGATTAATGAGTGTTCCACAATGAGTTCCTAATAATTTGGTAATTAGTAGTGAACATTTAGTATTTCCTGTTAGTGTACGTAGTTATCTAAATCCTTGTTATCCCGATTTTAGTGTTAAAGTTCGTCATGCACAGTAATGGTGTTTTGAAATTTACAGTAACCACTTTGTTAGTACAATAGTGATCAATCTCTGAGTAAGCCGCTGACAGGAGAAGGTGGAGAAAGATTGGTACCAGGACTCTTTCTTTTTGCCACCTGTTACCTCAACTGTAAGGGCGATCTTCAGATAAAGTGCGATGGAAGTGCTAACCAGCGGGAGATGCCCTACAAGCGTAGTGGTACAGGTGGCTATCCATAAGAAGCTGCACATTTGCATATAAGTGGTAAATATTATACTAACAAAGTGGTTATTTTAAATTTCAAAATGCCAGTTCTGTGCATGATAAACTTTCACACTTACTAACATTGGGTTAACAAGGATATATCACTAAGTATACTAACTGGAAATACTAAATCTGGTTATTACGAATTACCATTTTATCATTCTACTTGTGGAACACTCATTAATCCTTCTAATATATCGGATTTATGTAGGAGACCGGTCATCCCCCCTAGAGTGCAATATAGCAATTATTATTATTTCTTATTTCATTACCTGTATTGTTATATGTGTAGCAATTGATTAGCCAGCTATCATTAATATTCATAATATATTTTTTATACATTTTCATTTTTTCTTTTTAGTAGGCTGTTTTCAATAATCCTCTCATTAGTTTCATTTAGTTTTTCACTGTTTTCAGTTGTTATTTGTTTTTGATGTACTCTATATGTTTGATCATTTAAGTGCCATTTTGATACTGGGGTGCAATAGCCTCTCAGTGTGAATTGAGCTCAAGTAATCTTGTTTAAGTATTGCTATTTATTTGCAGTGACCCTGCACCCTGGTTACACAGATACATATAATCCCATTGGGTCAGCATCTCCAAGATGGCCTTATGCCTCACGGTGCATTCCACGGAGGGACACTGGTGACGCTGTGTGATGTATTGCATTCCGCTGGCTGACCTTCGCAACTTATACAGTTCTTTCTAAAATTAATGATGCTGGTATTGATGAGAAATTACTTATTTATTAACCAGTTCATTTACATAGGATGGAATGTGCAATATGGTCCTCAGTGGCTCCATCGTACCCCAATGCCTTCATGCATACTGTAGAACAACAATTTTTTTATCAAGATAATCATTTGAAACAAACAGTCATCTTATTCATAAGGAATATAGCTGACCTACTCATTTTCTGGTCTGACACTTCTAGTAATCTGACAAAGTTATTGGGCGAACATAATGTGTGTGGCAGTGTGGTTAAGTTCACATATCAAATTAATAATAGTTTTATACATTTTTTGTATGGTAACAAGTACAGACAGAAACCCACTGTTATGACACAAAAGTTTTCACCCTTTGCCCCTTTCTCAGTTAATGAAGGTTACACGTATAACCTCTCAACCAGTTCAAGGAGAGATGGCATTAAATGATATGCTAGAGAAATGTGTTAACATTGCATACAATAGATGGCATTTGGCAAAGTTTAAACAAATAGTTATGAATACCCCTCGTGAACTATATGGCTAAACAACATTGACCCATCATCACATCTGACACATCCTTGAAATAGCTTAATGATCAGCGTCTGATGTGTGCATATAAACAGGGAAAGAATCTTAAAGATTATTTGGTTAGAAATGATGTTGCCATATCAAAGCCTATAAATACTTTGGTTTAATTTCTAGGCACCCAACACCCTAGTTGCTTCCGCTGCATGGGCTGTGTCACATGTAGCTACATGTCTGTCAGGGATAGCTCCAGCCACCCATATTCAGGTAAATCCTTTGAAATCGTCCAACGAGTGACATGCTCCACTAAGTTCATTATTTACCTCCTATGCGTCCCATGTGGGAGACATTGGGCAGATGTATTAAGCCTTAACAAGAGTTAAATGCAAGGGTGATAAGGAGAGATAAACGTCCAGCCAATCAGCTCCTTACTGACTTTTTTCAAACAAAGCCTGTAACATGGCAGCTAGCAGGTGATTGGCTGGACGTTTATCTCTCTTTATCACCCTTGCATTTATCTCTTGTTAAAGCTTAGTACATCTGCCCCGTTATGTCGGAAGAACAGAGCGAACGTTTAAAGAGAGGTCAGCGTTTCATCGATCCGCTATCAAAACAGCTTTGGCATCAGGCCAAAGCGAACAACCGGTGGTCCTGCATTTCATAGAGGCCAGGCATAGTTTGACATCCCTAAGTCATTTCATCAATGAACTTATTGGTGCTATATGGATTGCTCCAGGAAAAGCAATTATCCACTGTCAATGACCATGGGTAATTGCATACAGCACTTTATGTGAGTGTTGGTCTTTCACTTTACCCTAAGAGGTAAGAGGTGAGTGTGTTTTTATAAATATCATATATAATAAATCCCCTATGGGGGGAATTCAAGTGTTTTGTATGGTGGCGGCCACTATATGGCACCAATATAGCACTCAACTATTGGCTGGCACTAACATTACTGCTATATTTTTCCATCAATTTAATGGTGTGGTAAGATAGATAGATCGATAGATAGATAGATAGATAGATATAGAAAGATAAATGGATGGATAAATCGATCAAACATATTTCATAAAATTGCTTTCATACTGTGGTGCATTTTAAACAATCACATATTTTTTTTATTTTCTGGTTTCAAAACTAATTGCTATACAGACCTGTGTGAGTAATAAATGTAACCATGTGATATAAAACTCTATTTTGTTATTGTATACTTGTAAAACTGTTTGGCCTTCTATACCTAGATAAAGGGTAAAAGGGATGCCAGCAGTCTTTTGATAAAATAATTATACATGATTATATATATTGTATACAGATGTTTTGTAGCCAATAAAAACAAGATATATGCTGTGTTACAGTATGTTTGCGCATAAAGCACTGTTTTATTTTAATAATCATTTTATTTTAATATAGGCCATCGGTATTATACATGGATTACACTGAACATACAGATAAAATACTGCTGAGTGCTGAAATTTTACAACCCACAAATAGGTTGCAGCATATGTGCCATTTATATATTTATAAATTATATTGTGCACTTTGTGCTTTAGGATATATGCGACTGGTTACCAAACTGCGTCCTAAGGGCATCTAAACAGACCAGGTTGGATAGGTATTTGGAATATCTTTAAAACCTGGGGCCCAATGTAATAGTGTCTGAATTCATCGGCCTTGTGACATGCCAGACAGACTTGGATGTTTTGGGGAAAGAGACAATCATTTACAATGCCAAACCATGCCGGTGCTCTGAGGGAGTATGCAATAAGGCAGCGGAAGTCTTGATATAGGCAGTTGTTAACATTTTGACATCACAGTATGACATCATAGACACCCACCCACTGCACTGCTCCATCCTCAGCTCCCCTAGGGGTCGAGATACCTGTGATATAGTGACACTCACTGACACTCATCTCAATAGAGATGCACACCTTATGCATCTAGCCCCACAACTAATAACTAAGAAGTGGCAAAGCTCTTCTGTTTTATAGTGGGGTTTTCACACAGTCTAAGTAATGTCATGTAGAATCCAAGCTGTGATACATCGTACATATAGCGTAACTAGGTGATTCATCGCGCCCTCCGGGCGCTCTTCACACCGTCTAGAAGTAGAAATATATGTGAGTGTGAGATCTAGTGTAATTGAGATAGAGATCGCAGAGAGAGATAGAAAGGGATCGCAGAGAGAGAGAGGGGTCGCAGAGAGAGATAGAGTGGTATCGCAGAGAGATAGAGAGAGGGATCGCAGAGAGAGAAAGAGAGAGAGGGATCTCAGAGAGAGAGGGATCGCAGAGAGAGAGGGATCGCAGAGAGAGAGAGGGATCGCAGAGAGAGAGAGAGAGGGATCGCAGAGAGAGATAGATTGCAGAGAGAGAGAATCCCTTTCGTGGGCACCCCTCCCCCCACCCGAGACCCCCCCCTCCTGAAATTTGCGGGCACCCCTCCCCCCACCAGCGACACACACACACCCCAATTCACGGGCACCCCTCCCCCACCCGTGACCCCCCCCTTCCCGAAATTTGCGGGCACCCCTCCCCCACACCCCCCCAATTCGCGGGCACCCCTACCCGTGACCCCCCTCCCGAAATTCGCAGGCACCTCTCCCCCCCACCCGCGACACACACCCCCCAATTCACGGGAACCCCACCCCCCCTTCCGAAATTTGCGGGCACCCCTCCCCCCACCCGTGACACACACACACCCCAATTTGCGGGCACCCCTTCCCCCTACCCGTAGCCCCCCCTCCCGAAATTGGCGGGCATCCCTCCCCCCATCCGCGACCCCCCCTCCCTAAACTCGTGGGCACCCCTCCCCCCACCCGTGACCCACCTCCCAAAATTGCGGGCACCCCTCCCCCCACTCGCGACCCCCCCCCAATTCGCGGACACCCCTCCTGAAATTTGCGGGAACCCCTCCCCCCACCCGTGACACACACAACCCCCCGATTCGCGGGCACCCCTCCCCCCACCCGTGACCCCCCCTCCCGAAATTGGCGGGCACCCCTCCCCCCACCCGCCCCCCCCTCCTGAAATCCGCGGGCACCCGTCCCCCCACCCGTGACAACCCCTCCCGAAATTCGCGGGCACCCCACCCGCGACCCCCCCTCCTGAAAATCGCAGGCACCTCTCCCTCACCCGCGACCCACTCTCCCGTGGGGCGGGGTTTGGGTGGTGTTTGGCCAGACATTGGGAGTGGTGGGAGTAGGGGGCGGGAGCTTTGTGTAGGACATAGGATGTGTAGAACTTGTAATGCAGGTTCTGCATTGTGGATAACGGTGGATGGGCCTGTCAATCACCCGTGGAACCCCGCCCACCATTACCTACACTGCTTTTGAGTGACGGATCTGGCTAAATATATAAGAGATGGGCCCCATACATCAGCAATTAATTGTGACAAAATTCAGATCTGGAGATGATTGTCACAATTAATCTTTAATGTGTGGGCTCCCCCTTTTGGCGCGCTGATTGGCTGAGATCAGCGTGCGCCGTGCTGCCAGAGTTTTCACACTAGAAGCGCTTCCGCATAGCCCGGCGGATAGCGCTCGTGATTTTTAATGGACTGCAGGGACCCCCGCTGCCTCCGCCGCCAGATTTAAATAGACAGCGCCGTAGGACAGGTACCCGGGCGGCACAAAATGCCGCCCTCCAGTGGCCGGCGCCCTAGGCAAATGCCTAGATTTGCCTAGTGGTGGCGCCGGCCCTGGTGGTTGTTAGTACCGGCCTGGTCCTAGAAGGCAGCAATCAGTGCAGGCGAGGAGACAGGGTCTATGGAAGTGAGAGGCTTCTGTCAGGTAAGCATAGATGTAATAGGGTGAAAAATTTATGAGACTTTTTTTTTTTGTCTCCATCTCCTCACTTTTTGACAGTTATTTTAATGGGCTAAGATGTAATTAGATGGAATAGTTCCCCAGAGAATGCTTAGAGCATAACCACTTACAGCATATACTGCGCCTACATTCTGAGATTTCCCAGGTAACTTTTACATAGACGTATAGAAAAAGGTCAGGGAAACGGCTCTACAGTGTCATTAACTGGAAAGCACTGTTAGGAATATTGATCATCTTGCTTTAGAGGCAGGGAAATTATATCCTGAAATGACCTTTAAAAGTGAAGCAATGAGCAAGACTACATTTACCACTTAGAAATCCATCTAAAGATTACAGTGCAACACCAACTGCACAGCAGTGCTGGGAATGTATTGCAGCTAATGCATTTCCTGATACTGTACGATGTCCCATTTCACAACATAAACATTGACAAGAGCCTATTTATCCAGTGTTATAGAGACCTCTCTGAGCCTGGGGACTGTGTGATCTGTGTGAGCCACAATAGTGTGGAACTGTCTGTGTTACTTCTGGTGCCCCCCCTCCTGTTGGTGCTATAGTCCCACATGTTACAGAATTTCCATGTGCTATAACATGACACCATTCTGTTAGCTATTTGTATGGTAATATGATTACCTTGAAAATATGCCCATTTTGCTGACCAATCTAAAATAAGAACACAGAAGGAAGAGGCTATAGATTGTAAGCTTGCAGCAGGGCCCTCTAACCCCCAAGTCTGTCTGTTGTTGTTTTATCACTGTCTACTATTGTAAAGCGCAACGGTATCTGCTGCGCTATATAAGAAACTGTAAATAAGAGGACTGTTGTAATGCATGTACAGTATGAATGTTAATATATTTGTAATACACATATATAAATGTTTTTCTAAAAGTTGTATGTAGGTGAAATAAAACCTTTTTTGCTAGATAGATAAAGGGTTGTCTGCCTTTAGTGAATATTAAAGTTTTAACATGATGGCTGCATAAGTATGAACATTAACAATTAGCTGCATGACATTATTTTTATTTTTGTATTACAGGCACCAAGGCACCATAAACAGCCCATGTTTATAGGAACCATGCTTGAGCACAGGTGACTTAATAATACCTCATTCATTTTGACTAAACCATCTGTGTTCAAACAGGAATATCCTTAAAACTTTGACTGGGTTTGGGAACTTCTGCAAAAAATGTCATCTTTTCCCGCATTTCCTATCACAAGCAGCAATACTCTTCACTTGACATTTTCCTTTTATCTACTAAGATACAGGGGGTTATTTTGGTTCACTCCTTCTGGCAAATTCCTTCTTAGATGGACAAAACCATGTGCACTGCAGGTGGGGTAGATGTTACTTGTGCAGAGAGAGCTAGATTTGGGTGGGGTTTTACTTCAAAGTGAGATCTATATTATACAGTGTAGAAATAAAGAAGTCAGTATTTTCCCTGCACAGAAACAAAATAACTCACCCAAATCGAATTCTCTCTGCACATGTTACATCTGCCCCCCCCCCCGCAGTGCACATGGTTTTGTCCATCTAAGAAGGAATTTGTCAGAAGGAGTGAACCAAAATAAACCCACAGTGTAGCTTATGTCAAAAAGGTGTGGTTTCCCATTAAATGAGGAACAACTTCAAATATTGAAACCTGTGTCATCTCTTTGGGAACAGAATTCTTGCTTGGGTGGCAGATTGCTTTTGAGTCATCATCTTGCTGCGTTATTCCATTATGTATGCCTACCAGGCTAAGGTTTGAGTCATCAATTTGAAATACTTGCAGAGTGCATTAGTGTTTTTTAATAGAGATGGAACATAGTGGAAATTAATGGGCCTATTTATAAAGCTGATGTGATAAATAACATTCTGAAATGTCACTAATTTCAGCAATACAGAATATCCTACTGCACCAATTCACCCTATGTTGAAAACCATGCTATTAAGCTGGGAGTTCTTCCTATCCCTCTGGTAGCCTGACACTAATGGCAAGTTTCCAGTAATATGGCTACACCTACTCATAAACATTTAACCTGGACGTAATCCTAACAGACTGGGGCTCGAAAACAGCCTATGGCATCATACCTTCTGTGCCTGTACAGGAAGAGGCGTGGTCTTGTCAGGCATGCCAGCAGTCACTGAGCTACCACCAACAGACCCACAGGGGTGGTTCATTAGGTCAAAAAAGTATGAGGTTAATAGCCAATAGGTCAACCACTATTGGTCAACAGGCAGAAGTTTGACACATACAAAAGGTCAACACACAATAAATCAACATGGTGAAAAGGCCAACACAAGCAAAAAGTCAACATGGAAAAAGTCGACATGAGTTTTTTTGGTACCTGTTTCCTAGAACGGCGCCCACGATTTTGATCTTAGGCATCGCAAGGAAAAAAATCGCGTCGGTCGCATCGCATGCAGCCAAAAAAATCACATGCGATGCGACCGACGCGATTACCGCGATTTTACATAGGGAACCATGTTAAATGGCCCAATTGACCCGATTTCACATAGGGAACAATGTTAAATGGCCCACAGACCCCAAATACCAACCCTGAAGTGTGAAATGGCCCCCCCAATTGTTAACGCCACCCCACGATCTACGTCAACCCGAAGCGTGGCGAGCGCAGCGGTACGCGTCCTCCGACCTTTTCATATCCTCACTATCCACATCGGCGTGGAGTTGAGAATAGAAAGTGTGGCGAGCGCAGCGAGCCACCAAACCCGAAGCGTGGCGAGCGTACGCGGAACACGCTCCCGAAGCGTGGCGAGTGGACACGGATTACTTAACATGTATTCCGCGTCCCCTCGCCACGCTTCGGGCTCGTATTCCGCGTCCCGTCGCGGGGCGCGCTGCGCTCGCCACGCTTTGGGCTCGGTGGCTCGCTGCGCTCGCCACACTTTCTATTCTCAACTCCACACCGACGTGGATAGTGGGGGTATGAAAAGGTCGGAGGACGCGTACCGCCGCCGCTCGCCACGCTTCGGGTTGACGTTGATCGTGGGGTGGCGTTAACAATTGGGGGGGCCATTTCACACTTCAGGGTGGCTATTTGGGGTCTGTGGGCCATTTAACATTGTTCCCTATGTAAAATCGGGTCAATTGGGCCATTTAACATTGTTCCCTATGTAAAATCGGTAATCGCGTCGGTCGCATCGCATGCAATTTTTTGGCCACATGCGATGCAACTGATGCAATTTACATTTTACCATGCATTTCTATGTAAAATTGCGATGGGCGCCCTTCTAGGAAACAAGTACCTTTTTTTATGTCTATGTCGACACGGATACCGCATGCATGTACCGCATTAGTGTTTCGCTGCCCTCGCCAAGTTTTGGGCACGTGCCTCGCAGCGTTCGGCACACTATTATTGTTCTCCCTCTAGGCCCGCTGGGAAGGTAAAGTACGAACAAGTCGATTAAAAAAGTCATGAAAAACATATTGACCTTTTCAAGTCAACGTTTTGATTGTGTCGACCTTCTGACCATGTCGAACTAATTAATTTCAACCTTTTTCATGTGTCGACTTTCTGCCTGTTGAGCAACAGTAGTCAACCTATTGACTGTCGACCTAATGACCGCATAACGGCTTGCGGCGTGTCCTGCCTCCCTGTTGTCGTGCGGCTGAACTGAGCGCTGGGAGGATATGCTTTTAGGGTGAACCGGCCCATCGCGGGATAAGCCCTTCCTGAAAAAGGCAGAGGAAGGACTTGTTTCAGCTTCTTAAATAGACTCTGATAATTGCTCTGCAAAGAATAGACCTAGTATGTGTTACATAAACTCTCCAATCCACACAGGCCACTCCACAATCCTCAGCAAATATGTGTGCACCTGAGTACAGGAGACAGAGGCACATACTATTGGTACAAGCCGTTTATATCAATAAAATACTTTTGTAAGATACAATTAGAATTGCTTTTGATTGATCCCACGTAAGTAAGTACACCTACATTCTACACCATCTCTATTTAGGTAATGCTTGTCCATTAGACTTGTTGTACAGGATACTGCTTTGCAGTGTGTATGAAATGCAATCATGATCATTTCTTCCAAGCTAAATATTCCTTTGCCTTGGGTGTAGCATAACAGAGCATGCAAGTCAGGCAGGCGGCACATCTTGCTAGCAGATGTGGCAGTACATTTTCCTTCACACCTTTCCCCACCAGTCTGTGTGACCTAAATAATATTGGGTGCTTATTTATTCATATTTATGAATACTTGCGTCATTCTATCAGTATTTATAAAATCATGTGGAAACCCCAATCGTATGAGAGTAACGAAACCTTCAATCCATGTAACTAATACAGATCAGTAGCTCCCTGACCCACTAGTTTTATGAATCTGAGGCCAGAAGACATAAAATGTCCTCTGAGATGAGGTTAGTTTGAGGTCACTAAGGTTTAGCTATAAAAAATGTGTTAAAGCTTTAAAAAAAGGAAAAGTTGAGGTTAATTCCTGCAATCATACATCTAGTACATACTAGAACATGATACCTGGGGTATATTTACTAAAGCATACCTCCCAACTTCTGTGTTGACGAAATAGGGGCGGACGTATGCAAATGAGGGTGTGGCTTATGCTAATTAGCCGCAACCTCCTTTTCATACGAGAATAGACGCTGTGCGCATGCACACAGCGTCTATTCTATTAGATTGGGGGGTCTCCCAACTGCCACCCCCTGCAGCGGGACAATGCCTGCCGCGGTTGGGACAGGACCCGAAAATCGGGACTGTCCCGCTGTAATCGTGACAGTTGGGAGGTATGCTAAGGTGCAGGATTACAGAAGTGAAGATGCTGTCCTTAGCAGTGTTCATACATATGGGCCTAATTTAGGGCCAAATGTATTAAGCCTTAGCACGTAATAAAGTGGAGATTGATAAAGAGATATAAAGGACCAGTCAATCAGCCCCTAACTGTAATTTCTCAAACATATCCTGTAATGTGACAGTTTGGAGCAGTTTGTTTGCTCCTTTATCTCTCTCTTTGGGCGAGATGTACTAAGCATTAAAAAGTGATAAAATGGAGAGTGATAAGCCACAAATCAGCTCCTGCCTGACATTTTTCAAACATATTGTGTGACATGGCAGGTAGGAGCTGATTGGCTGGCTGTTTATCACTCTGCATTTGGTACTTGTTTCCTATCTGGGCGCCCACGATTTTAATCGCGGGCATCGGGGGAAAAATCGGGGCCATCGCGGGCATCGCGGCCGATAAAAAATCGGGTGCGATGTGCCAGACGCGATGCCCGCGATTTTCCCATAGAGAACAATGTTAAATACCTCAATTTACCCGCGATGACCACGATTTACCATAGGAAACAATGTTAAATGGATCAATTTACCCAAATCAGCATAGGAACAATAGTAAATGGGCCAAAAACATCCCTGAACACTGAAATGTCCCCCCAAAAGTAGTTGACGCCACCCCGCCATCAACGTGAACCCGAAGCGTGGCGAGCGCAGCAACCTTTTCATGCCCTACTATCCACTAGGGCGTGGAGTGAGAATAGAATAGTGTGGCGAGCGTAGCGAGCCACCGAGCCCGAAGCGTGGCGAGCGCAGCGAGCCCCGCGAGGGGACGCGGATACCTTCACAGGTAAACGCGTCCCTTCGCGGGCTTCCCAGGTCGCCATGGACACCTGGGAAGCCCGCGAGGGGACGCGTATAACTGTGAAGGTATCCGTGTCCCCTCGCGGGGCTCGCTGCGCTCGCCACGCTTCGGGCTCGGTGGCTCGCTGCGCTCGCCACACTATTCTATTCTCACTCCACGCCCTAGTGGATAGTAGGGCATGAAAAGGTCGGAGGACGCTTACCGCCGCCCCTCGCGGGCTCGCTACGCTCGCCACGCTTCGGGTTCACGTTGATGGCGGGGTGGCGTCAACTACTTTTGGGGGGACATTTTTATGTTCAGGGGTGTTTTTGCCCCATTTCCCATTGTTCCCTATGATAATTTGGGGAAATTGATCCATTTAACATTGTTTCCTATGGTAAATCGCGGTCATCGCGGGTCAATTGGGACATTTAACATTGGTCCCTATGTAAAATCGCGGTAATCGCGTCGGTCGCATCGCATGTCATTATAATGACATGCGATGTGCCCGCGATGGGCGCCCAGATAGGAAACAAGTACCCTGCATTTTATCAATTTTTAAGCTTAGTACATCTGGCCCTTTATCACTCCCCACTTTATCACTTGTTGAGGCTTAATACATTTGGCCCTCAGAGTTTATAACTAATTAGAGGATTCGCAAATGGAGCGATTATCGAACGTCTGAGCGTGTGTACCGTTCGCATTGCACATGTGCAAGGGTGAATAGCAACAGAAAATATGTATGGAAAGTAAGCAGAATCCATTACAATTTGACTGACAGGAAGCTGACATTTGGGGATGGTAACCTGAAATATCTGGGTATGTCAGAAAATCGAAGGCTTGGCACAGGTGTTATTAAGGAAGGTCGTCAGTGATGACCATTTCTACCCTTTCTAAATTGCAGATTAGTGGGAGCCTCAGAGTTTCTCACAATTGCACAGACCGCAAAAAACTTCAGATGGTTCAGGAATTGCCTATGGATTAACAAGTAGATAGCAATTAGCGAATGTGCGAATTCTCATATAAGTGGTTATGGGTGGGATTCTCTAATCGAAATATGCAGTAAAAACACTGATAACGGGGTTTTTACCGCATTTTTATATGCAGCAAAACCTGCACTGCCCGGACCTGGGACCTCCTCCTCCCTGCACTAAAAATCCTCTTCCGGTTGCAGGGAGGAGGAGAGCCCGCCCTCCCGCAGCAGCAACAAAATAGCCGGGTAAGGGAGGGAGGGGGGAGATTCTGGGACCCCCTGCGCATCGCTGGCTCCCCGCAAAGGACAGCTCTTAATGCAAGAGCTGTCCTTTGCCATAAAAGGGAGGGGGGGGGGGGGTGTTAGGGCATCCCACCCTATGTCTGAATTTGGCCCAATACCCCCTAAGGTCTGATTGGTAAAATGTCTAATTTTCCTTTTTTAGATTATTTAGGGAATCTAACCCTTGGAAATTACGTGCATCTCTTACCATGGCCCACCATCACTTCTGCTGGAGTCTACCCAATCCTCAACAACCCTCTTTGTAGCCTACTTACTGGTTTAACAAACAAAGCAACTACTCTATTATGAATACACATTTCAATTCCCAATTTCAGCTTTAAACAATATTTCAAAGACCATGCTGTAAGCGACTCTGGCATCTAAACAGTTAATGATCTAATTTCAAAGGTTGTAAAACATACTGACAGTTCCTCCTGATATAGCAAATTTCATCCCTCTAATAAACAGCAAACAAACCACTAGGAGCTATTATATTAATTCTGTTTTCTGAGCTGTAATATACTTAGCTATTGAACGTGTTGTTATTATTTGCTATCATGTACTTACAGCGCTAGTGCTGTTCCACTAGCCGGCTGTATTTGTCATACGAACCTTGCCAGAGTGTTTTCCAAGAATTATCTAACACACTCAGATCCTGTGCTCTTAGTCATGAAGGAGAAATAGCGAATCTCATCAATATTCAAGATATGATACAGAGATTTTTTTTGTTTTCTTATGCACATACATTTACATTTATCTTGTCTTAAGTTTCATGCAGTGTAATTGTTTTTGAAAGAGCCTGCCAGATAAAACGTCTTTTATTACAGAAGTTCATAACCTCTTTTGGCCCCAGACCCAGACTATGAGTCAGATTAAAAGCAATAATTCATTTTTAAATTAATAATGTAGTTCCTTTAATTGCTGTTGGCTACTAGCTCACAATATATGGTTTTATTAAAGCATAACTGTTAGAAATGTAACTAGTTCTACAAATGACTATTAAAATTGCATCAGTAATTAATTTATTGTGTGGTAGTACACTACAATTTTAGGTAGAAAATCCTATTGAAACCAGTTTACAGTATAGGGAGCCATTTCTGGAAATGTGTATGTTATTTAGTTCTAGGTGTACATATGTAATAAGTTGAGTCAGCATGCACGGACAGTAAATTAATTTACGCTATATTTCTTATACCGGGAGCCTGATTCAGATGCCGCTGGAGGTGATATTGTTGCTGCTTACATGGAAACTAGTATGTTAATGTAGCATTATTGGTTTTGCTTATTTATAGGGTGCCACAAGAGTTCCACAGCATCTTTCAATACATAAATGAGCAAAAACAAGAAAACAACTTACAGTACAAGGCAATTTAGGACAAGAACATGGTAAATTAAGACAGTTGCATCAGGGGACAGAACATTAAAGTAATGACTAGGGTGGGGGCCGGGGATGGTCGCATCCACGTGAGCTCCGTCCTAGGTCAGATCTCCCATCCTCGGCCCCCGAGATGAGCGCGTGGCGTGGGGAGGATGGAGGAAGGAGGGGGACAGAGTGCTGTGCGCTCAGGATTTACTATTCCCCCACTTACCTGAGATGTGGAGATGTGGAGAGCAGCGGAGAGGCTGTGGGATGGGACCTGCTGTGCGGCATCGCTGACTGGTGTGACCGGAGCCCACTCCCTGTATGCTGGCGCAGAGATCAGCTGCTCAGAACGGAGAGGCCCTGTAGACACAGGACCTGCCTGCTCCCGGCTGGGGAGGCACTGAGGAAGGAAAGAATGCAGCGCATTGCAATAATGAGGAGGATGCAGCGATACCCGGCCAGAGGAGGGCAGTGCTGCAGCCCCCAGCATCGCCATCGGCCCTGGGGACCCCTGGAGGAGTAAGATCACCTCCAGCTCGCCCCTCTACATGGACAGGAGTGTTGCGTGGAGGGTCAGGACATGGTGAAGAGGACCCAGAGCACTCCGCGACTCCGCCCCCCCCGCTGTGCACGGGATTTCCGGCCTGCAGACGACACCAGCTCTGGGTGAGCTCTGCAGTGACACCGCACCCACTCCTCCTTCGCTGACTCTCCCTCGGCCACACTGACTGTCCCCCCCCCACCTACCCACGCTGGCTCTCCCTACAGGATGATGGCCTGTTGAGCCCTCCAAGATGGCGCCACAAATGGCTGCCTAGGATCTGTGCACTCAGCCACATGTAACCCTGTGTCTCCTGTGTGATAACTGTACTGTCTCTGCTATAATTGTACTGTCTCTGCTTATATTGTTACCGACCTGGCTGCTGTAACGACCAGTGGCGCTGCTGATGGCTTCCTAGGCACTGTGCAGCTCGGCAGGTATGTGTTCCCTGTGTGATAACTGTATTGTCTCTGCTTTATTGTTGCCTGCCTGTTGCGATGACCAGTGGCGCCACTGATGGCTGCCTAGGTGCTGTGCAGCTCGGTGGGTATGTGTTCCCTGTGTGATAACTGTATTATCTCTGCTTTATTGTTGCCTGCCTGGCTGTTGCAGTGACCGGTGGCGCCACTGATGGCTGCCTAGGTGCAGTGCAGCTCGGTGGGTATGTGTTCCCTGAGTGATAACTGTACTGTCTCTGCTTATACTGATACCTACCTGGCTGCTGCAGCGACCAGTGGCGCCAAGGATGGCTGCCTAGGCACTGTGCAGCATGGCGGGTATGTGTTACATGCCTCTATATCCCCCAAGGTACTTCTAGCCTATACGTGTATGTGTTTGTATATCTGTCACTGTTTAACTGTACCAACTGGCTGTTGCACAGCAACCCAAGTCAAATTCCTAGTATACGCAAGTATACATGGCCAATAAAGTTGATTCTGATGCTGATTCTGATATATATATATATATATATATATATATATATATATAAAAACCCATTCTCTCTTTGTATTGCTGAAAATTATTGCCATCCTTATTTAACATTTTTCTGGTTCTCTAATTTATTATCTTTTTTACATCCCCAGAACATACTAACTGCACACTGGGAGTGTGGTGGAGGGGGATGACACTGGATAGGAGCATGTCTGCAAAAATCGCATCATTATGGACACGCTTCACAGTGTTCAAGATAACAGGAAGGAGGCAACCACGCCCCGTCTGTGGGATGCATGTGTGTGACTGTGGGAGGGAGGACATGGGTGCAGACAGGTAAAGGGTCTGGGAGCACCAGTACACCTTCTGGGCGGGTTTTACTTAAAAAAAAAAAATGTGGTAAAACCCCATTTTCTGGGTTTTTACGGAATTTTTAAATTCACTAAAGCTCCTCCAGGCGGAGTCTCGTTGTGGGGTTTAGGCCAGCTCTAGCTGGTGTAACTCCACAACAGCCCATAAGTTTCTCTTTGCAGCACTGCTGTGTGAGGGATCGGACACAGATTACTCCCAGCATGCGCCACTGCCACCATCTTCCCTGCGCATGCGCAGTTGAACTTCCCCATTAAAACGAGGAAGTCCAGGTGACAGCAGGGATCATAAAGGGCAGCTCTTATCGGGAGAACTTGCTCATCTCATGTGTTAGTACATACACTACTGTTCAAAAGTTTGGGGTCACCCAGACAATTTTGTGTTTTTCATGAAAACTCACTTTCATTTATCAAATGAGCGCAAAATTAATAAAACATATAGTCATGACATTGCCAATCATTTCCTATAACTGTTTTACCCTACTTGTGAGATGCAGGAACTGTACGGTGATTTTATTGTATTACCCGAGCAGTCCCTAATCACCAATGGGTTACACACTCTGTCATATAACAGCCTGGGAGTCCCATAAGGGTAACATCTATGCACCACACATATAAAGCTGCCTTGTGAGAGTGTGACTGCTTATCTCTATCATATGTCCATTAGAAGCCCATCAGTCTTCCACAGCAGTGCCCAGCACCTCCTCCTACCAATGCATACGCTTCAAAAGTTTCAACCCTTAATTTAGCATGTCAAACATGGTTCAATGCTCTTTCTTAATTGATTGTACCATAAAACTAATAGGGGATGAAGAAGGTGCAGTTGAATCCAAGACTTGCTCTTTAAAAGATTTCCAGTCAACAGAACCGCTCGTTACAAAAAAAAAAAAGGTATTGACATAGATCCCGGGAACCAGTAGAACTAGTTAATCAGCTATGGACACCTTTGTCTGATAAATATGGAAGAGGAATGAGCACAAAAGCCAGGGTACTGAAGCTTAATACAAATACAGTATTGTCAGGAACAAGAAGACATGGCAATTGGGCTGGATTTTTACTTTGTCCATTTGAATAATTTACCTCTTCATCCCATTGTTCCATAATTCACTTTCCTCTAGAAAGGATTGTTAATTGAAAAAGGTTGTGCAGCCAACTAAAGCACTAGGGCCACATGTATCAAGCTCCAAGAAGTGATAAAATGGAGAGTGATAAACAACCAGCCAATTAGCTTCTAAACTTCCATGTTACAGGCTGGGGTTGAAAAATGACAGGTAAAGGTGCCCATACACGGTACAATATTCCTTTTGAAATAGATCTCATTGCATCATATACGATATGCGTGCAATGCGATCGGGACCTAGTTCAAAAAGCATGGGCTGAACAGACTTTGGGCCAGATTCTCTCAGCTTCAAAAGTGATAAAAAGGAGAGTGATAAACAGCCAGCCAATCAGCTCCTACCCTCCATGTCACAGACTGTGCTTGAAAAATGTCAGACAGGAGCTGATTGGCTGGCTGTTTATCACTCTCCATTTTATCACTTTTCGAAGCTGGATACATCTGACCCTAATGTGAACGTCCAACACACCATATATTGCTATAATTCACTTTCCCATCCAAGCAGGATTTTCAACTCTCATTCTCTCTTTGTATTGCTGAAACATATTGCCATCCTTATTAAACATTTTCTGGTTCCCTAATTTATTATCTTTTTTACATGTCCAGAACCAGCGGCGTAACTATAGCACCGCAGCCCCCGCCACCGCGCGGGGGGGGGGGTGTGTGTGCTGTGCATATGGGGGCGCCGGGGGCTGCGGTGCTATAGTTAAACCCCCCCCAATCCCCCGCAGACTTACCTATTGCGCTGGTCCCGGCGGCTCCGTTCTTCTGCTGAGGACCACCACAAAATGGCCGCCCCCATATAGCACACAGTTCTCTGAAACTGTCTGCTGTATAGGGGCGGCCATTTTGTGGTGGTCCTCAGCAGAAGAACGGAGCCGCCGGGACCAGCGCGATAGGTAAGTCTGTGGGGGATTGGGGGGGTGGTTTGCATAGGCGGCGGGGCGGCAGGGCAGGGGGGTAGGGGTGCTTGGCGGGGCAGTGGCGAGGGGGGGCGCCCCCCCCCCTAACGGCGGGGGGGCGCCCAAAACGTAGCTACGCCACTGTCCAGAACATACTGCATACTGGGAGTGTGGTGGACAGTGTATCACTATACAGCTTCCACCACCCTCCCAGTGTGCAGTTAGTATGTTCTGGACATGTAAAAAAGATAATAAATTAGGGAACCAGAAAATGTCTGCAAAATGGCATCATGGATCAGTGTTCAAGATAACAGAGAGGAGGCACTCATGCCCCATCTGTGGGAGGCATGCGTGTGGCTGCGGGAGGGAGGACATGGGTGCAGACAGGTAAAGAGGCTGGGAGCACCAGTACACCTTCTGGGCGGGTTTTCTGTGTTTTTATTCGGCATTTTTAAATTCACTAAAGCTCCTCCAGGCAGGGCTTCACTGCAGTATTTAGGCCAGCTCTAGCTGGCAAAACTCCATTGAAGCCTATGGGCTTCTCTCGGCAGAGCTGCTGTGTGAGGCATCCAACACAGATTCCTCCCAGCATGCCCCGCGGCCATCATATTCCCTGTGCATGCGCAGTTGGACTTCCCTGTTGCTCATCGCATTTATTTATCAAATGAGTTGCAAAATGAATAGAACATATAGTCAAGACATTGCCAAGGTTATTTTTATTTGAAATAATAATTTTATAACTTGACGGCACTTCTTGCATACCATATGGTCAAGCTCCTCCCACAACAGCTCAAATGGCTTGATGTCTGGTGAATGCGCTGGCCACACCATTACAGACAGAATACTGGCTGCCTCCTTCTTCCCTAAATAGTTCTTGCATAGTTTGGAAATGTGCTTTGGGTCATTGTCCTGTTGTAGGAGGAAATTGGCTCCAATTAAGGACTATCCACAGGGTATGGCATGGGGTTGCAAAATGGAGTGATAGCGTTCCTTATTCAAAATCCCTTTTACCTTATACAAGTACTTTACCAGCACTAAAGCAGCCCCAGACCCCAGTACCACTTTACCGGCACCAAAGCAGCCCCAGACCATCAAAATACCTCCACTATGCTTGATAAATGGCATCGGGCAGTTGTCCAGCATCTTTTTACTTGTTCTGCATCTCACAAATGTTCTTCTGAGTGATCCACCACACACCTCAAACTTCAACTCGTCTTTCCATAACACTTTTTTCTAATCCTCCACTGTCCAATGTCTGTGTTCTTTTGCCCATATTAATATTTGTTATTGGTGAGTCTCAGATATTGCTTTTTCTTTGCCACTTTGCAGTGGAGGCCAGCATGGAATAGCCTTTCTTTCGAAGAACAAGAATAGACTGTTGAGTTTTGCATGAAAGTTCTCATTTTCTGGCTATTTTGAGAGTATAATCGAACCCACAAATGTGATGCTGCAGATACTCAACTAACTCAAAGGAACTCCAGTTTTATAGCTTCTCTAACGAGCAAACCCATTTTCAGCTGTGCTAACATAACTGTACAAGAGTTTTCTAATCATCTAATAGTCTTCTAATGCCAATCGCAAACACAATGTACAATTACAACACTGGTTGATGGAAATGAGCCTCTATACACCTATGTAGATATTCCATTAAAAAACAGCTAGCATAGTAATTTACCATATTAACAATGTACAGTCTGTCTCATTAATGTAATGTTATCTTTATTGAAAAAAAACAGTGCTTTTCTGTTTAAAAAAAAATGAAATTTCTGAGTGACCCCAAACTATTGAATGGTAGTGTATGCAATGACAATTGTCGTGATGGGCAGCGGGATGTACCGCTGCTGCTTGGTATATCCCACCTCTGTTTCCCCAGCCAGTGCATCCAGCCCCCTGCTGTCCACAGATAACTTCTCCTGTGTCTTCTGGCTGCAGCTGTCCTCTTTGCTGTGGAACGGCTCCTTAAAAAAAAAAATAGAAAATGTATTCATTGTACCATGCTGTTGCCATCACCTGTGGTTGTCCAGACCTCACAGTAAAGTAATAGATAGAAGCATCGACATTGGGATGGAGCCAGGGCCAGCACCTCTTGCTGCTTAGCTGTCCACTAGATGGGTAAGGAATAGAGATTGTAATGTGGGTTTAGCAGGGAGAAAAACCCAGGCTCTCGCAGCAGCAGGTGGGAGAGCCGGACACTGGGGGAAGCAGAGCTGGGCTCCTGAGGTGGCAGGGAGGAGAGCCTGCCTCCAGGGGCATCAGGCAGAGGAACCAGGCCCCCACAGAGGCAAGCAGGAGAGCCGTGCAGGAACAACTGGACAACAAGAGCCGGGGCGGGATTGGGAGCAGCATCCTATGAGAGCAGCAGGCAGCCACTCCAGCTGCCTCATGCTGAACAGTTTTTTTTAAATAAAAAAAGGTACTTCCTCATCTTTGCAGCCACAGTTTATGCTACGAAACTTACGTAGCGTAACCCGCACCACCCTGGGTCCACGCCACCCTCATGTGTCCACGCCACCATCTATTACCTTTAGTAAAGTTGTGGCGAGTGAAGCGGAGCGAGACACCAAGTCTGAACCGTGGTGAGCGAAGCAAGCCCGCGAGGGGACAATGGTGCTATTGTGAAAGCGGCTAACGTAACTGGCATAAGCTGTGGCCGCAAAGATGAGATAGTACCTTAAAACCCACCTCATGGTCAGTGGAAACAAAGTGCCGTTATGCCATAACGCTGCATACTGGCCCACTTCGACTGCTTCTTTGGAGTACATTTACTTGTGTGAAGGTTTTTAGAAGTGGAGATCTTTCTTATATCAACCAATCAGATTCTACTTGGTGTTCATCTTGCACATTATAAAGGATAATAGCTAGGATCTGATTGGTTGTTATGGGCAACATCTCCACTGCAATAAACTCGCACTTTAGTAAATAGACCCTCGACAACTTTGGAAATCCCATATTGGTCAAGTACTGTACTAACCTTGAAAATACAGAAACCTGAAGCAGCTACCAAAGTGGCTTTCTTCCATATTCAGATCTATTGTGGCTAAAAAAAAAAAATGGAATAGAAATGAAACATTACTCAGTGATCTGACATTCATTTTAGTGGCAAAAAGGTCATAGGTTCAAATAAAAAGATAAGATTTTTTTTGTAATTCCTTAACTTCAATAGGAAAAAATAATTAACCTTGAAAATAATGCTAACAAAAGGAGATAGCTTATATTAACATATCTATAGCAGTTAAAAGCTTGGAACAAAGAACTACTTTTTGTTAAAGTAGCCCCAAACAGAGCTTTTGTACTGGCTTCCCAGCCCCCTCTTTACCACAAAGGCTCTTATACATAAAATGCATCTTACCAAAATGCTTGGTTTTTTGTGAATGTACTTACTTATTTACTAGTGAAGTGACTGGGACACAAAGAAATCACATGCTTGCATGTTTACAGTGTGTGTGTGTGTGTGTGTGTGTGTGTATATATATATATATATATATATATATATATATATATATATATATATATATATATATATATATATACACAAACACAGGGGGCCCAGCACTCACTACAACAACTACAACTGCTGTTTGCACCCCATTCGTAGGAATGGCGAGTGTGTTGGTACTTCTGTATCTATATATTTGGGATGATTTTTAATTAACCTGTTACTGTGATCATAGCTTTCTCATGCACCCTAGATAAGCGCATTTACCTGAAACCGGTGACAGCTGCCCCTTTAATACTAATTCAGGTGCTGTGTTTGGGATTGTCTCACCTTTAAAAGTCATAAGGTACTTGGCAGTTGAGCTTTAACCCAAGAAAAAACACATGTTCATTTTAGTTATGATGTGTAAGCAGTTGCCAGGTTCCTAAGGACTTGCAGTGAAATGGGGTCCCTTGGCGATGGGCTGCAAGCTTAAATGCATTGACCAATTCATGAACTAAAACCCCATTATTTATTTAATTGATTATTTGAATGTTAAGGGGGGAGATTCTCTAAACTAAAAATTTAAGCATCCCATGCCAGGTTACCGCTGCGGGGGGCATCGCCAGAAAATTCTGCTTCTAACGCGACTTCTCGTAATGAGCGGGATGTACTAAAGATGTAATAAGACCTGGCCTCCGTGTTTTCGCTGCACAGGGCACGTCGCCCCCTGCCACCAACGCTGACCACACTCCCGGCCATACCTCCTCCTCCCCCTAGAAAACACAGCTGGTGATCCTTCCAGCTTAAGGGAGGAGGAGGATGGCAAAGGGCTTCTACTTCCCGGCCAGAGAGAGCCCGGGGATGTGACAGAGACCCCCGCACACCACATCACAGGTATCGCAGGGGCCTCCGTCACCGCACTGCGATGTTGATCGCATATGTTAGTACATATGTGATCAACATCAGTGCAAGGGGCGGTGATGCATTTTAATACATCCCGTCCAATGTATGATTGCCATCACCTGTTTTTGAACAGGTTAACTAATAAGAACGGTGGTTCACCACAGGTGATGGCAATCCTAAATTAAGAGGAAAGTCCAGGAACAGAGCAGAGTGTCCCTCCTGGAGAGCTGCAGCTCCAGGCCTCCACATAAATATAGGGCCATCATCATGACAGAATGTTGATTACCAGACAGACACCAGTTGCCACATGGTTGCCCGTAAATTATAAGTCTGACAATTTTTAAATGCATTTTGAATATATTGTGTTTTTTTTTCTTTTTAATCAAGATGAAGACAAATTATTGCAATATTCTGGGACCAACATTTGGAACCTTAATATAAATGAAGTACAGTCTGTAGTGTTGGTGAGTGAGAGCAAGCATGACGGTACTTTACGCAAGTTACATACACATGGCCTTTGGTCCAAAGCGGCAATAATTGAGAGAATTGAGGAAATATTAAGATGCGTGCTATGAGTCTCTTGTGAGAATTGCTCCACGTTAGAAAAAAGCGTGTGTTTGTGTAGGATGATTGTGTGTGTGTGTGTGTGTGGGAGGGGGGGGGTGGGGTGATGTCACGCTGATTGCTGACAGTCTCTGTTTGTGTATTAAATGCACATTTACTTGTTTCCTGTTAAGGACTTGTTTAAATGACCTTTGTTTTTAAATCTGGAAATGAATAAAGCATTCAGAACTAATTAGCATTTTCTGAGCTACCTTGTAATAATACCGAATATTTCCAACTCATAAGGCAAAACAATGCTTTGGTCGCTTATATACATTTTAATGGTTACATCTTCAGTGACCTTAAATAGAGTAAGCCTCATTTATGCCCTGCAAACGCCCTGACTTTTCATCTGGTCTTTTCTGCAAGCATTAATGGGCGTGCCTCATCCTCGCACACTAGAAATGCCCCTATAGAGACATAAAAGTCTGACAAAATGCACTATGCAGATGTGGGAAGTTTTCCTGCTACCTTTACTGCTTTGGAAACACTCGTTTTATGAAATAAAATGTTTCAGATTTTCTACAGAAGGGGACTTTGCAGGGCCGGTGCTAGGGTGTCTGGCGCCCTCCTGCAAACTATAAATTTGCGCCCTCCAATACTTTACAAAGAGATAGCGCTTTCCAAAGGCGCATGCTGAATAAAAGTATGTATAGGCCCGTAGTAGTAGTGCCTCTTATACAAATTATGTGCCCAGTAGCCGCAATGCCGTATCTAGACAATTTAGTTACCTGTGCCTGAAAAAAAATTGGTGTCCCTGCTCCCCACCCTCCATTCCCCACACACAAAACAAAAAGCAGGGATAGTGCACGCCGAAGGCACGCGGCAAAGATTTCCACCCTATTGCCCAATATACCTTATGTCACACATCATAATGCCTATTACATATTATGCCACATGCCGTAATGACCAATATACTGCATATTCTGCCATACTGCCCATTGCATATTATTCTACACACCGTATATATAGATATATCAATATAGATATCTTTAAAAACACTTTAATGTGCTTAAGTAAAACCCATACAAATTAAATGACGGACATGATGTTATGTTGTTGTACATTTAATTTATGTGGTTTTAGTTAAGCATATTAACTTGGCTTTAAAATTTGTTGATCTATTCATTATTTTTCCCTGGTGGTCTAGGGAGGAAACGTCCATTCCCCCCTCCACGGCTCAGCAGTTGTCCTCCATTCCCCCCCCTCCCTTCCCTGGCTGTTTTGGCACTTACCCCGTCCCCTTATTGTAGCTGGCTGCTGCTCCCGGCGTGTGCTGCACCTGTAACACAGGCAGCGGCAGCGCAAAGCACAGTCTGATTCCTGGTGCGGGTACCAATGTGGGGTTGGGGGTGTTCAGGTGCAAGGGTGGCTGGTGGCCTCTGTGTCTGCCTGGGGTGAGCAGATGCCGCCAGCAAGGGGTGCGGCGCTGTGGGTGAATGGGACGGAGGACGATTACAATGTGAAAGCCGGCTGGGGTGTGTAGACGCTGCCAGCGGGGGTTTAGTGCCGCGGGGATGTGCTGATGTCTTCAGTGTAGAGCGGGCGGCTCTTTTTGGTGCCGGGTGCGGAGTCGGACTGCAGTGCACACCACTAGTGACGCCACTGGCAGGGAGAGCGCCTCTTCAGCACGGCGCCTCCCTGCATCGCAGGAGCTGCTGAGCGGCTAGCGCCGGCCCTGGGACTTTGGGAGTGTGAGGTCACCTGTGCGGGCAGCCGACATCCACATGGGAATGCTCATGAAACACTGGGTGTTCCCATGGGCCAATCCCCTGGTCTATGCCCCCCAGCCTCTGTGGCTGTTCGCATACAGCGGCTGCACATGCGCATAAATAACTATGCGCATGCGCCAAAAATCGGTCGGGGGGGGGGACAGACAGACGGGCTATGATTAAATCATAATCACCCCCAAAATCCTCCATTGAGCAGCCCTTTCCTAGGTGGCAGGATTGGCTGTGATATATCATATGCAGTACTTTTGTCAGACATGCCTGTCTGGCTTCGATACGATAAATCTCTCCTGCAGCTGGTGTGAATCACAGGCTCCAATGCCATGGCACCGAACCACCCATTGCATCGGAACTGATGTCAATCACATGTGATTTGGATGCTTTTCCTGCCTCATTCCCATGAAAAGTGACCAAATCGCATGTAAATCACCCTAGTGTATGGGCACCTTAACAGGTAAGACACATTGCTTATTTCCTCATATTGTGAGCAAAAGTAAGCAATATTCTTCCCATAATACTAAGAAGTGTGTGCGGTAGAATATTGTGCAAATCAGGACCTCTCAGTGAACTGAATATGGCCAATAGTGTTCTCAGACCCTGCAATCATTTCCTACACAGTTACCTATCAAAAGGTAAAACATTTTATTCACATTTGTTTGTTTTTATTAGCATTTCAAAAGGCCAGTAACCTCAAATCAGTCTTTCCATTAAAACGCTGCTGGGTGTTGGCTGAAAATACTTATGAATGAAGGACACATTTCTAAGTCCCAGTTTTGCTTATTGCATTACTCAGGATGCACCTGGAAATCTGCTTGTGTCCAAGTGCAACACCAAGACTCAAAACGGGTCCCACTAAAAAGTATAGAGACCTAAATACTGCTCTGAGCTGGTTCACATTTAGGAAAATCCCTGCTTTCTCCTCTACACAGAAAGTAATGCCCCTAAAAACCTTCTCCACCTTTACCTCATTTCAATAAACTCTAGTAATGTAAATACAATTTGACAGGCCTCTTTGAAAGCACGCTCCCCGGTTCATCATTAAGGAAGTCAAATCTATCAGGCGTGACAAAACATGTATGAGGGTAGCCATTCTTCATGGCAAATACCAGGATCCGCTTTACACACTGCACCTGTTTGAAGGGGATATGCCACATCATCTTGGGGAAATAATTGTGTATCTTTGGCAGCTTGAGATCCTTTGCACTGCTTCCAACACCCATTCTATTCTTAGCAGAGCTAGATTAAAGCTGGGTACACACTACATGTGTACCGAGTCCGACATCACTGCCAATGGGAGTCAACACGTGGCAAGTGCTTAAATACTTACTGATGCCGGGTTCCACCATCGGGGGACCTATTGCCTAGTGTGTTTGTGTACCCATATTGACAATGGGGTGAATTGAGATACACATTGCACTGGCTTCTCACTATAGGCCAGGTCCGGCGACATTGGGGGTCAAAGGGGAATGCTGTGACAGGCCCTGCAGATCTATGGGGACCCAGAGCATGGCTGCGGTGGTAGTGATGTTGTATTGTGTTCCTCCAGCCATAAGGATGTCTGCTCTGTGCTCCCAAACCCTGAACCATCTGTTCTGTGCCTCTGGCCACTCAGTCATCTGCTCTGCTCCCCTGGCTGCCTGCTTTCTGTGAACCAGCTGCTCCACCATATGCTCTGCCACAGTGGCCTCACCAGTGGTGTCATATCCGCAAATGCCCCCACCGACAGCGACTGCCCTGTGGTTTCATGTGAAGGAACGCATGATTCTCCCAATCCTATGCCATCCAGCTGCCATTTCAAATGTGGCGCTGGCTGCTAGCCAATCAGAGCACATATACCGCTGGTATGCGAGCCCTGATTAGTTCAGCATCCGGCGCAATATCTGAATGGCACTAATATCAGTCTACAGGGACCCAAGATTTCGGTTGCCAGCCCTGCTACAGGCTCTTGATCATTTTTACCCAAAGGCTCAATTCCAGGAAGGCTCTATTTCCACTTGAATCCTGCCGGCCTGTGCAATCTTCTGCTCAGTGCAACATCTCTGTAAACCTGTGTCTCTCTGGGTTAATTGAGTCACACAGGCATTTTGCTGTTTTGGGCTCTGTAAATGAGGTACAGTGGCAAAAGCAAAATCCTTCTGACCTGTGAATTACATATTTTTCTCCTCAGAAAAGGCTCTTGAATGCATTTTAGTATTATTTCTTTAGGTGTTTTTATTGCTTACACTCATTGAGGGTTATTTCGGTTAACTCTTTCTGACAAATTCCTTCTTAGATGGACAAAACCATGTGCACTGCAGGGGGGCAAATGTAACATGTGCAGAGAGAATGAGATTTGGTGGGGTTTTACTTTAAAGTGAGATCGATATTTCACTGTAAAAATAAAGCAGTCAGTATTTACTCTGCACAGAAACAAAATAACTCACCCAAATCTAAATCTCTCTGCACATTTTACATCTGCCCACCCCCCCTACATTGCACATGGTTTTGTCCATCTAAGAAGGAATTTGTCAGAAAGAGAGAACCAAAATAACCCCCATTGTTAGGTCTACAGTAAACATCATTATTTTATTCACATTTATTGAACACAAATAATGGCTAAACAGCCATTATAATCCAGACACACATAACATACACATAATACATAAATGAAGAAGTACAGATAGAGCCATTCTCATCTAGCCCTTTAATACAATTAAGGGCGGGATGTTCTAACATCTGCAGCCCAGCTCCGCCCCCCCCCCTTCACCGTCCATCCCATACATAATTATCGCATATGCTCTAACATATGCGATAATTATGGCAAAGGACAGCTCTTGCTTAGAGCATCCCAAAATGCTGTAAAAACCCGATAACAGGGTTTTTACCGCATTTTTCGTTTAGAGCAGGCATGTCCAAAGTCCGGCCGGGGGCCAATTGCGGCCCGTGCTGTCATTTCAAACGGCCCGCAGCCTCCAGCCAGAAATGGGTGGAGCATCAGATGCGGGACACACAGCACTAAAGGTGGTGCTGTCTGCAGCAGTGAGGAGGTGCCGGCCGCCACAGTGAGATGTGTTTGGCATCTTTCGGGTGAGTATGCATCCAACCCCTGCAGCTGCAATTGTATATCACCCTCCTCCACAATCACAGTGACAGCAGTGTGTGGGGAGGGGGTGCAGCAAGGGGGAAGCTTGCTCCCGTAACATGCAGAGTGGAGGAGGGTGGCGATGGGAGCCCAATCATCTCCTGTCCTTGCTGTTCCTGCTTTGCCTCTCCATCCTCTGGCTCACACAAGGGGTTGGGAAATATACATAGAAGGGAGGGGACAGGCAGGGGGACATATAGTCAATGGGGGCAGAGTGGGGGACATACAGTCAAGGAGGGTCAGGCTGGGGGACATACAGTGAATGGAGGCAGTGATGAACATTCAGAGAAGGAGGGCAGGCTGTGGGACACAGGGCGGGATGTATTAAAATACATCGCGGCCCTTCGTGCCCCCCCGGCCGCGATGCCGCCGCATATGTACTAACATATGCGGCTGGCATCGCGATGCGGTGACGGAGGCCCCCCGCGATACCTGTACTGTGGTCTGCGGGGGGTCTCCGTCACCTCCCAGCCGGCTTCTGCTGCTTTCACGCCGGGGACAGCTAAGCAAGCTGTCCCCGGCGCTTCCTCCTCCCCCCTGCAGCCGGAAGGACGTCCGGCTGCGTTGCTAGGGGGAGGAAGGGCTTACCTTCCGGGGTCCAGGAGGACCTGCAAGAAGGTAAGCCCAAGGGAAAGGGGGGGTCGGCGAGGCGGCGGGGTTGCGGTGACGCGGCGGGCGGCGAAAAGAAGCCCATAGGCTTCTATAGGGTATCGCCACCCAAAGGTGGCGATACCCTGCCCTGCGATATCGCTGCGAACGGGTTTTAGTACATAGGAAAATGCGGTAAAACAGGGGTTTTACCACATTTTCCCTTTAGTACATCTCGCCCATAGTGAGTGGGAGTCATACAGTGAATGGGGGCAGATTGGGGGACATACAGTGAAGGAGGGTCAGGCTTTGGGACATACAGTGAATGGAGGCAGTGATGGACATTCAGAAAAGGGGGGGGCAGGCTGGGGGACAGAATGGGTGCAGAGTGGGGAACATACAGTGAATGGTGGACATACAGTGAAGGAGGAGCAGGCTGGGGGACATACAGAGAAAGATGGTCAGGCAGGGGAATATACAGTGGAGGGGCAGAGTGGGGGACATGCAGTGAATGGGGGCATGCTGGAGGAAATACAGAGAAAGGGGGGACAGTCTAGGGAATATACAGTGAAGGGGCAGGCTGGGGGACATAAAGTGAATGGGGGCAGAGTGGGGGACCATTCTGATGCGATTAAGGATTCAAAGAATGTCAGGCTGAATGGTCGGCCCACCACCAAGTGGCTGCTATTTGACACAGCACCCCTGGCAGCGCCTGCTTAAGGTTAATTCCTTTTTTTCTATTTGAATGGTCGGCCCCCCACATTTTCACCTCACCAAAACTGGCCCTCGTTGCAAAAAGTTTGGACACCCCTGCCATACAGCATATGTCACTAATAAGATTTTTTCCCCATGTGCATATAGTAGGGACAGTCCTCCTTTTGGACTATTATCAACAACTCCCCTTTTCTACAATAATAATCTTATGGATTATCCTGTACAATTTGTAAGAATAAACTTTTGACATGGACAACGAAAAATGTTGCATTGATTCTTAGATTCTAGATAATATTTATCTATGTAATATTCTGGTATTAATACTTTGAACTTCAGCTGAAGGTCTACGGAGCTGCATTAACCTGTCTCAGAATACATGATATAAATTATCGTAATCACATCAGAGTCAGTTTACAGTTTCCAAACTTTGCGGAGACCCTAGACAGCTCCTCAATGATAGAGCAGGCACTGCTTACCTCACACCTGCCTGCTCTTCTGGATGTCCAGGAGACTTCTGAATTTTCCAAAGTTCTCCTGCGTCCCAGGGAGAAGACCAGCCTTCTGGATCCTACCCACTTACCTAGTTACATGGGAGCTTGATTATGTAATCTTTCTGCAAAATGCATCATCATCATGGATCCACACATGTGTCCAACCCTCTGCACTATACCTCAGAGGATGGAGCTGTGCAGATGCAATACATACTGCATCACTCCAATACTTCACACCGGGATATCCGCCATTGAAATTGCCTTATCCAACTTTGGGGCAGATGTATTAAGCTTTAACAAGAGATAAATCCAAGGGTGATGAAGAGAGATAAACGTCCAGCCAATCACCTGCTAACTGCCATGTTACAGGCTGTGTTTGAAAAAAGTCAGTAAGGAGGTGATTGGCTGGAAGTTTATCTCTCTTTATTACCCTTGCATTTATCTCTTGTTAAGGCTTAATACATCTGGCCTTTTGATAGGAGCACAATCAACTGACTCAAACTTTCCATCTATCCCTCCCCCAGTTATCGTTCAGGGGCCTTAAGGTGAACAATTGATCTCTGTCCAGAAAAAGTGACCACACCCCTTGCTCATGCACATACCGTGCTTTGCTGTGTGAAAAAGTTTAAATTTAAATAAAGTATATTTGCACAGATATTATTGTTGGGCATTCAGTATCCTTCTATGTAAGGACAGATGCTCACATAGACAAAATATTTAGAGATATTTGTTATTTGAATAGAGCTGGTTAACTTCTAAATCGGGATGGAATAAGGAGGAAAAAAAATAAGAGGCAGTTGTGTCTTGTTGTGTCTCAGCAGCTGTCTTGGATTTTATTAATTTAACTGACAGAATTTACACACCCAACCAATGGGAATCCCCCAAAAGCCACATCCTTATAAATGAGAATGCTTCGCATAACACCAGAGTGCTCTTGTGGCTATTCTTTTACGCACACAAGTTTAATTTAAGATCACTTACATTCATTCTAGAACAATTTCATTATTGCGTATTTATCGCCTACTCGCAATGCAAATAGATGTATTTTGGACTCAACAAAAATGCGTGTGTATTCAGTTTATCAATTCAACAAAGAAATAGGAGAATGCAGACTCACAGACACATCCAACTAGTGATAACATTTTAAAAAACCTATTCAAATTCCGGCTAGAAAATCAGTTGTGGTTAATTCTAAGTAATTTTTCCTAACCACCACAGAGTAGGTCTAAAACATTTTTAAATCCCTATTTTGAGGGAAAAAGTCAGGGACCATTTCAGAACCTCTTGGACACCGCCACTCAAATGACTTATTAGGCAAATTGAAGTGTTCAGTTAGCATAATTGATACACCAATTACATGTCATTATTGGGGTGGAAAAAAAACGACTTCATTACCCCATAATAACCTTTTTGTTTTTTTTTAAGTACCCCAAATATGATTTAGTGCTTATAATTTCAATTTTTTGTTTACTTTAAAATGGCTGTAAATTACCTCAAATCACTTATTTTGGCATTTTGCAATTATTATTTTTTTGTTTGTTTCCTATTTCAATTTTTTTGATACGCAAATCAGCATTTTTAAACATCAAAATCCAGATTTGTCAGATACATTATACATTCAAATGGAATCATTAGCCTTGCATGTTGGGACTTGTTGTTCCACAGCACAACCCAATGTTAAATGTAATTTCTATTTTTTCCCACAAAGTGATCAACCACCAGCTTTATACCTGGACTGGTGAATACTGGGTGGGAGGGGGGGGGGGGTGCCCCCACTCCCCCAATTACCCCATTCCCCCAGGTTCCCCATTCAGGGCTGCCTAGCGAGGGTGTGCATGTGATGGCTGGGGGACCTTGTGCAAAAGATGTCCCCCGGCTGTGGCATAACACCTCTGGCTGTTGGAGTTTGGTGCTGGTTCCAAAATACGGGCGACCCACAGTCTTTTGTCCCCCCATATTTTTGAAACCAGGACCACTCCAAGAGCTCGGTGCTGGTTTCTTAATTATGGGTGGACCCATCACTTTTCCCCCCATATATTGGAAACCAGGACCGGCTTAATGAGCCAGGGGCTGGATATGCTCAGGGGAGGGGGAACCCCACACCGTTTTGTTTTTAATTTTTACATACTTTTTTTGGACAGAAGCATGCACAAATCTCACTGTTCTGTGCTTGGTTCTGTCAAACTCGCCAGCCTGAACCTGGTCTATTGTTTTGGCAAATTTTGGTCATGTTTTTGGGTGTGATTTAAAAACCTCATGCTAAACATTTTGATGTTTTCTATGAAAAAAAACATCTGGATGTGATTTTGAATGTGTGATTGTCACGCCAAAACTACTACAAATTGCATGCTAGTTCATGTGCAATTTTCAGTAAACATGCCATTTTGTTAGAAGAAAATATCACAGCAAATAGTTGCAAACAAATAATTCTATTATTGCAGGGGGCAATGTTATTATGAATACTAGCTACATTTCATAAAATATATACTTAAAGTTATCTAGCAACAAGCATTTAAGCACATGTACACCCATATATGGAGCCAGACACGCCCTTTGGGTGGGGCATGACACGCCCCCCCTCAATGTTTCGCCATTCAAAATTGTATTACCAACTATAATCTCCCTGAAACTAGTTTGAAAAGTAGGCAAATATGTTGCAGAAATCAAATGCAGGCTGAGGGGAGGGTGGGTGATGGACTGTTCTTCAGGCTATAAAGGCTTCCCTCACCCCTCCAGCAGCTCTTGGCCATTTCAATTGTGGCGCAGCTTCTGAGAGAATCAAAGCTCACATACCAGCAGCCACATTGATTGGCTGCTGAGCCGCGAGATTGATTGGCTCACGAGTTGGCGTGCCATATTTGAAACAGCCAAGAGCTGGGAGGTGTAAGGGCAGCCTGCGTCGCTGCACTCTGCTCTCATACTAGCAGCAGCAGAGCCGGAAGGGTGGAGGAAACCTGCGGCACTGCTCTTCGCTCTCATACTCACAGAGGCGGAGGAGGCTGTCCCAGACTACAGGGGTGAGTCTGCACTGTAGGGGGCATTAAGCAGAGGCACAACAGGGGGTATTAAGCAGAGGCACTAAATGGGGCATTATTCAGTGGCACTATAGGGGGCATAATGTAGCTGCACTACAGGGGGCATTAAGCAGAGGCACTACAGGGGGCATTATTCAGTGGCACTATTGGGGGCATTGTGCAGTGTCACTACAGGGGCATTAAGCAGCAGCTCTACAGGGGATATTATGTAGCGGCACTACAGGGAGCATTATGAAGCAGCACTACAGTGGGCATTATGTATAATCGGAACTACAGGGGTCATTATGCATAATCGGCACTACAGGGGGCATTATGAAGCAGCACTACAATGGTCATTATGAATAATGAGCACTTCAGGGGTATTATGTGTGTAAGCAGCACAATAATGCCATGGGTGTGTGTGTGCAAAATGTACAATTATGCCACTACGTGTATAGCGTTACCAGAAAGCTGCATCTTTTGCCATGATTTGAATACATAGGATTTAATTTCCAACAATAGAGCCACAACCAACCTTTTTGATACAAATGTATTTATCTGTAGCTGTGGCGCTACCAGTAATACCCCTTTCACACCAGCCACCCGGAAATCACCCGTCATTTTGCCGGGTGAAGTCTGACCTCAATTCACACCACCCGCAAATTACTGGGTTAAAGTTTTTCAACCAGGGAATTTGCTGAAAAATCTGTGTTTTTCTGTGGTGTGAAAGTGTCAACGCAGGTCTTAAATCACGGCACTCCGACCACGGTCAAGAGCAGGGTCGGAGTGTTGGGATTTAAGACCTGTGTTGATGTCGCCCTCCCGCCCCTCCCCCCCCCTGGGACTCCAGGGGGTACATTTAAAAAAAAAAATGGGTGCACAGTGTGGGGCCCCCAGAACCCTGAATGCACTGAACACACTACACCCATTATAAAAACAGTAATTCGGCTGGTCAATGGTTCGACCCTAACATATTTTAATGAAAAAAAAAAATAGTTGACTATTTGAAACATTTTGAAACATATGAACTGGTCTTTGAGATACAAATATTACAGCAGGTGTTCAGATGGACATTAGGCTAGACAGCTTTAACTCCACCTGAACTTTTGTGGTTATGATCTCATCAGGTATGCTGACTACAACACTGCATCCAATTCTAGCAGGGGACCATCTGTTCCATAATGCACATTACACACATCTTGAAGAATACACTTACAAGTTACCACATGTTAAGTACAGTTATCGAATACTTAAGATATGCATCATTTGATATCATGTGTCTGCAGTGTTTATAATGCATTGATAGGATAAATAATGTCCAGGTCTTTGCAATCAGATTCTTGCAAAATTTATAAATGGAATTTTTGGCAGCTACAGAAACCATGCCATTCGTCTTTGTTCTCATCACATCCCTATACAGCGAACGGGAACACGTATAAATAAGGGGGCCAAATAATCTTAGCCCCCGTTTTGGGTATCAGCAAGCCTAGTATACACGGTATAGAAGTAGGGACCAGGGCAGACAGATTTGCCTCGGGGCAACGGAGGTTTTCCTGTCTATGCAACATATGGAGTCAGATGAAGGGTTTCAATGCTTCAGCAATTAACAAAGGAGTGGGGGTCGGTGGGCCAGCAGTCCAGGTCTGCACATGAGCTAAACATCCGGAGGAAATGGCATGTCACAGCAATAAACACCGACACCAGTACACTACCTGCAGTGGTGCAGCCATTTACATAGCAGACCAGAAAACACAAAGAGGAAAGCATCCAGCCTTTGTGTTATAGCAGAGGGTGTGGTTCTGATCATACTAAGGAGACTGACATGTTGTATCTTACTGACCTCATGTATCCCACTCTCATCATTACTGCGACAGTACAATGGTGCAGAACAAAGGAGGTTTTAAGTATTATTAGCTGCTCCCCACATGCCTGGACATAGCCCTAATCCAGGGAGAGTAGCAAGGCAGGGTCCCCCGAGAGCAGCCACTGCTGGTGCTGTATTGTGGGGACTGTCGATGAGGATAGCATACAGCAGGTGGAGAATCAGCTCTCTCATACACACACGCGTCCCATGTGAGGCCCTATAATAAGTATATAGGATTCGGAGCAAGACATTTACATGTCTGCTGCAGCGTCAGGTCATCACCTAGCACTGGCAAAGGCACCGTTAAGGCTGCATTACAGGAGCTGCTGTGCTGCCCTGCTAGCGTGCGGTGATTGCGGATGGGCCACTCAGTGATGTAAGGGGTTATAGAGGGATGGACCAGCGCGCTATAACATGTTGTAGAGAGATGGGTCAGTGTCCTGAAGGGGTTATAGAGGAATGGGTCAGTGTGGTAGAAGGGGTTATAGAGGAATGGGTCAGTGTGGTAGAAGGGGTTATAGAGGAATGGGTCAGTGTGGTAGAAGGGGTTACAGAGGAATGGGTCAGTGTGGTGTGGTATATGGGGTTATAGAGGGATGGGCTAGCATGCTAGTGTAAGCGGTTATAGAGGAATGGGTCAGTGTGCTACAAGGAGTTATGTAGGGTGTTCGAAGACGGGAACAACCTAATAGCGCTAGGTGAGGAAAAGCTGTGCCCTTAGTGTAATGCTATTTCAGGGCTGGTGGATAATTGCACAATAGATCACCATTACATTGCTCACTACTTCCATCCCGTCCCCAGTATAGGAACACAATACGCTGTATGGAGTCATACTGCTGCCTGGTAACACATGACCAGAGATAGCATGTACAGTTATCTACAGCTATTACCTCACATGTATACTGCGAGCCTGCTACAAACATGAGACATGAAGGGGGACTGTATGACGGGATAATACACAACTACATGATATGAAGATCACACAGAACGCATGTGTTCTCTTCACACTGCACCTACAATGGTAGGATGATGATGGGTCAGTCCCCAGACAATAATGCACAGACCTAGGAGCATGTTATCATACAGAGTTGCTGCCCTGCTCCGTGAGCGGCAGGGGAGGTACTCTGGGTTCGACGGCTAATTAGAAGCACCCCGGGACCGGGGCATGACTCCCGGACAGCCCGTGACATGTGACGCAGGGCCATGCATAGCACTCCCCTATACCGGCGTCTCACTCCGTATTGTTCTGCATTAGACAACAAAGAAAGCAGTTTTTCTGTTTCCTCGCTGGAGGGGAGGAGCGAGGGCGGGGGCCAGCGCCCTGGCTCCGCCCTATGTAGCCGCATGCAGCCAATAGCAGTTGTCTCTCCTGGTGTCAGTCCCATTGTACTGTCAGCCCGGCCGGTGACGTCACGGCCTCTTATCCCCCTCTAGTGCCGTCTGGCTGCAGTGCTCAGACAGGAGGGGAGTAAAGCACCGAGCGAGCCGGGGAGGGGCCGCTCCTCCTCACACATCCCTGGCCGCACAGTCTGCCCACAAAGAAGAAGTAGTCGGGGAGCTGCGCCTGCATCCCACTGGAGAACGTGGGGGTGACCTGCACATTACGGACTGACTGTGAGGGGCTGCGGACATCCCGGAGGAACAGCCGCCCTCCCCTCTCCGTGCTGGCCACCTCGCTCTCCTTTGTGTCTGCACCTAGCACCAGCACTGGGGCGGCAGGAGCGGGTGAGCCCGACCATGCCCAGCTCGCTCTTTGCGGACATGGAAAGGACCGGGAGCGGCGGCGGGGGTGGCAGCGTGGAGACCCTGGATGATCAGCGGGCTCTGCAGATCGCCCTGGACCAGCTCTCCCTGCTCGGGCTGGACAATGACGAGAGCTCCATCTATGACAACGAGCCCCGGAAAAAGAGCGTGAACATGACCGAGTGCGTGCCGGTGCCCAGCTCCGAGCATGTGGCCGAGATAGTTGGCAGGCAAGGTGAGAGCCGGACCGATGGTGTGTAGTAAGGGAGGGGGGGTCGGAGATGTGCCCGGGCAGTGGCAGCGCGGAGCCCCTGCACCAGCCGCCTGTGTGACGGGGGCGCTGCTGCTGCCGCTCTCAAGGGGCTGTGTGTGTGCATGTATGTAGTGCTGCTGCCCACCTACAGCTCTGCCCCGTGTAGCTGCTACTGCGTCCCGTGCACTGTCATGCTGTGCAATTTGTGTGTATGATGCTGCTGCTTTATGTGTATGTAGTGCTGCCCATTCTGTATATGATGCTGTGCAATGTGTGTGTGTGTGTAGAGCTGCCAACCTACAGCCCTGCCCCGTGTAGCTGCTGCCTTATCCCGTGCACTGTCATGCTGTGCAATGTGTGTGTATGATGCTGCTGCTGTATGTGTATGTAGTGCTGCCCATACTGTATATGATGCTGTGCAATGTGTGTGTGTAGAGCTGCCAACCTACAGCCCTGCCCCGTGTAGCTGCGGCCTTATCCCGTGCACTGTGCCTATGATCTGTGTGTGTGTATATGCATTGTGTTTGTATGATGTGCATTGTGTGTGATGCTCTGTACTGTGTATGATGCAGCAGATGTTGCTGCTGTGTTGTGTGTGTATGCTGCTGGTAGTCGCCCCGAGTGTGTGGCATGCAGTGTGTGCCATGCAGTCACCCGTACTAATCGCCCTGTGTATCCCCGTTTGCTCCCCAGGTTGTAAAATCAAAGCCCTGCGGGCGAAGACCAACACCTACATCAAGACCCCGGTGCGCGGGGAGGAGCCAGTCTTTGTTGTGACGGGGAGGAAGGAAGATGTGGCCATGGCCCGGAGGGAGATCATCTCGGCTGCCGAGCACTTCTCCATGATCCGGGCTTCCCGCAATAAGAACGCCCTGAACGGGGGCTCGGTGCCCGGACCCCCCAACCTCCCCGGGCAGACCACCATCCAGGTGCGGGTGCCCTACCGAGTGGTGGGACTGGTAGTGGGACCCAAGGGCGCCACCATCAAGCGGATCCAGCAGCAGACGCACACCTACATAGTCACCCCCAGCCGGGACAAGGAGCCGGTGTTCGAGGTGACCGGTATGCCGGAGAACGTGGACCGGGCACGGGAGGAGATCGAGGCTCACATAGCGGTGCGCACCGGGGGGCTGATCGAGCTGACTGACGAGAACGACTTCCACGCCAATGGCACGGACGTGGGCTTCGACCTGCACGGCAGCCTGTGGAGCAAGCCCAGCCAGGGGGTCGGCGGCACAGGGGCCCGGAAGGCGTTCTCCAGCTATCGCAACGACAGCTCCAGCTCCCTGGGCAGCGCCTCCACGGACTCGTACTTCGGGGGCACCCCACGGATGGCGGACTACAGCCCCCCCAGCCCGGCCCTCAGCTACACCCACAACGGCAACAACAATAATAACGGCAACGGCTACGTGTACGCCGACAGCGCCTCCCCGGACTGCACCGACAGCGCCTACGACTCAGCTTTTGACCCGGCCCCGGCTCCCCCCGCCGGCTCTGCCCTGCTCTGGTCCCAGTACGAGCGCAACGGCACCACCCCGTCCCCCCCGTTCCAGCACAACGCCAACGGGCTACTGTCCAACCAGCGGCGCCTCACCGCCCCGCCCCGGCTCTCGCCGCCTCTGCACGGCAGCAGCAGTGCTGGGGGCCCCGAGCATCCACTCGCTCGCAGGGTGCGCAGTGACCCCGGTGGCGGCGGTCTGAGTGGCTACTCCGCCTACACCAACATGGACTCCTCCTCCTCATCTTCCTCCTCATCCAGCAGCAGCAGCTCTTCCTCCTCCAGCTCGTCTTCCTCCTCGTCCGGCATGAGGCGGAAAGGCAGCCGCGACTGCTCCATCTGCTTCGAGAGCGAGGTGATTGCCGCCTTGGTGCCCTGCGGGCACAACCTCTTCTGCATGGAGTGTGCCAACCGCATCTGCGAGAAGAACGAGCCGCAGTGCCCGGTGTGCCACATGGACGTCACACAGGCCATCCGCATCTTCTCCTAACTAAGCAGCCCAGTACTATATGGAGGAGACCCGGCCTTTCCTGCCCCCCAGCCATTCCTCCCTGCACGGGTGCCTAGGCTTTCTGTGTAATATATATTATTTACCAAGAACCCTTAATATATTAATATATCGTAATATATTAATATGCAAATAATATATATATATATAATATTGTGATGTTGCTTCTCTCTATACCCTCATGCTGGAGGGGCTCCTACATGTCTTTTTGTTAGCAGCCTTTCATGCAATTCCAAAGGCAATTGATAGAATTATACAGGGGGTGCAGGTGTCAAAAGAGTGAAGTGCATGTTTCATTGACCAAGGGACCCTCCCCCCTTCAAGTCTTTGTACATTAATGTCAGTGGTACCCACTCCTTGCATTATGATGTAAATAGCTGGCAGCAACCAATTAACATGTGCCCACTCCAGAAGCAATATTGATTTGATGCATCTGATATTTCTGCCATTGCAGCAGGGCCTGTCATCAATCTGTCTGGATATTTGTCATGTGGCCAATTTTGTAACCCCCTTCTCTGGCTTTTAAGGGGTTAAAACAAGATGGCAAGGCCTGGAGTTGTTGGGACAAGGGCTCTTATCACTTATCACACTAGAAATTTTCTACCTTGCCAACTGGGAATATGGCATTAAAGCTGCAGTATCTGCACACTTTGTTTTATTTTTTAAACATATATCTATATATTTTTATTGTATTGGGAACTCGCTGAACTATCCCACTTGGCCATGTATTGCAGCTTGGGAAGATTACTACAATCTATTGCATGCTCTGAATTTGAATACAAACTTCTGATCACATCTTTATTTTCAAGATAAACTTCCAAAATATTTTTACCTCTCTTATGCTTATATGTGGCTTTAGTGATGATAAAATATGATTTTGACAAGCGGTTATAATACTATTTGTGTTGTACGACTTTACATTATTATTATTTTTTGTAACTTTTCAGAACGTTCCCTTAAAAGAAAAAAAATCCTGTGATACTGCAGCTTTAACAAAGTAATATTGTAACATATCTTCTATAAATATATAAATATATATAATTATAAAACTCGTTTAAAGGTTTTAAAGATGACTTGCATTAATACAGATTGAAGTATTTTATTCTTTTTTGACTTGAAAAATTATATTTCATATTGCAAAGATGTTTACAAGTATTTTAATTTAAGTTCAGTGAACTTTTTTGTAGCTGGGTTTAAATCTTTTATTTTTAGTATGGCCTCCTGGCAAAGAACACTGTATTATTTTAATATCACAGGTGATGGGGTGGGGGAGGGGGGGGGATTTTGGGGGAAGAGTTAAAACACATGACCATAAACTGCAAAGTGTTTTGAACAGTATTGTGTAGAGATGGGTTTTTTTGTTTTATAGGTTCCTAAAAACAATGTTTTAACTCTGCTTCACCCAGCGTCTTTTGTATTCTGTGATATAAAGCCTATTTTATTCTATATTACAAAAAAATTGAAATGTATGAGCATATTAAGCCAACAAGAACCGTTGACACCTTTTTACATTTGTATAAATAGATTTCAGTGGAGATTACAAAATTCTGTTGCACCACTCTAGTTTAGTATTTCTATTTTAATACATTTTGTTTACTACTTGTTTATGTATATGTAGGTGATTGTTACTTGAGCGTAAATGTACTTTACTGAACAAAGTTTAAAAAAAAAAAAGTATATTTTATTTTATGATAAAGGACCTTTAACCTCATGGTCAAAATACTAATATTATATTTGCTGAGACAAGATTTGAAATTGTATCAAGAGTTTTATTTTTCTGACATTTAAAGTTCTACATAAATAAAGGTAAAACTTAAGTAATGGTGCTACTTCATGTTTTTTTTAAGTATTTCTATATAAATCAAAATAAAATATTCCAGAAATGATCTATCTTGTAGCGTGAGTTGATCAGCATTGCTTTTCTGTATATGGAGATTTGTTTATGGGTTATGTGAGACCCCCAAATATACATTCTTTACATGCCTTTTGTAGTAGTTGACATACAAGGGTTTAAATAGTCAAATGCTATGTATTATCTATAACCACCATTATGATTCTGTGCAGCGTGTATGCACCAGTACAGTGCATTTGATGATATTCATTTGTTAAATCGGGCATGGGGAAACTTCTGCCCTCCAGCTGTTGATATACACATCCCAGAATGCTTTGCTACAGACTTAGCATGCCCAAATTGCAAAACTGTAGCAGTGCATGCTGGGATGTGTAGTTCAGTAACAGCTGGAGGTCCAAAGGTTCCCCATCCCTGCGTTAAATAATACCCAGTTTGGTTTTTGGCTTAATCTGCTTCAGTTTATTGTGGGTCACATGATCACTTATACATCCCTAATATGCCTTATTTTGATTAAAGACTTTACCTATGGTATGCATGTGCTTGGGGTTAAATTTACTACAGCTTCCAAAAATGAAAATGTGATGGTGCCCATTGCAACCAATCAGATTCTATAAATTTTCTATTGCATGCTATCAAGTGATAGACAGACATAATCTTATTGGTTGCTATGGGCAACATCACCTCTTCATGTTTTAAGAGCTTTAGTAAATTTACCAGATGGAATTGAAGTACTCACCTAAATAGCTTTGTGCAATAGACTTTGTTTCCCAAGACTTCTGCTACTTTCTTTATTTCTGGGGTATAGGCCACTGGTCTTTAATATCATGTGTGTGTTTCATTCATCCATAGTTACTTGACATCAGAGGTGGGGACAATGTGGCTATCCAGATGTTAAGGAACTACATATCCTGGCCTGCTGTGACTAGAGGGTTCACAACAATGGCAGAGCCCCACCCCTGCTGTATTCAGTGTATCTCGATGCTGTCATCATTTTACAGTATATGTGAAGAGTCTTATTAATGGAAAGGTTACTTGGCATGGGTTTGTGGTAACACGTGCTCTATATAAATGTCACAGCATTTAAGGTATACCATCATTATGTGCTGTTGTAGAACTGTCCTATTTACAATGTTTTTAAAATACCATATGAAGCAGGGATCATGTTAAGAAGACCTTCCTGCCTATTATAAACCATCTATATTTGTTTGAACCTTACAATGAAAGGGTTACTATTTTGGGGAAAAATATAGATGTGGGTTTGTACATACGCAGTCTGAATTCTCCTGTTTATGTGGTAGAATGTACAGGATATTGCCCCTTTAGAACATCTGACATTTTCTATGCTTGCTGCAATTATGATTTGCAACTACAGTAATCAATTCTGACATTAACAGTACACTGTTCTATTGATGATAAAATGGAGAGTGATAAACAACCAACCAATCAGCTCCTAACTGCCATGTCACAGACTGTGTTTGAAAAATTTCAGGAAGGAGCTGATTGGTGGTTGATCACTCTCTATTTTATCACTTTTGAAGCTTTGTGCATCTGGCCCTTTTTTTGTCACTAAGTGCGGGATGTATTAATATACATCGCCGCCGCGATGCCAGCGCATATGTCGTAACATGCGGCTGGCACCGCTGTGTGGTGACGGAGGTCCCCTGCGATACCTGTAATGCGGGGGGGGGGGTCCTCCGTCACCTCCCTGCTGCTTCCTGCTCCCCTGCAGCCGGGACAGCTCAGCGTGGCTGTCCCCGGTATATCCTCCCCCCCCCCTGCAGCCGGAAGGACGTCCGGCTGCCTTGCTCGGGGAGGGGTTTACCTTCTGGGTCCAGGAGGACCTGTGGCAAGGTAAAGGAGAGGGAGAGGGGGGACGGTGGAGGCGAAAAGAAGCCCATAGGCTTCTATAGGGTATCGCCACCCAAACAGTAACGTGGCGGCAGGGTTTTAGTACATATGAAAATTCGGTAAAATGGGGGTTTTACCGCATTGTTGGCTTAGTACATCCCGTCCTGAAGCACACTGCTGTGTTTCCTTTCTCATACCATGCATAGGGCCAGATGCACTAAGCTTCAAAAGTGATAAAATGGAGAGAGATAAACATCCAGCCAATCAGCTCCTACCTGTCATGTCACAGACTGTTTGAAAAATGTCAGGCGGGAGCTGATTGGCTGTCTGTTTTATCTTTCTCCATTTTATCACTTTTGAAGCTTAGTGCATTTGGCCATAGACTGAAACATTTATTTGTGTTCTGTATCTTAGCTTACAAATAAAATAGGCTGTTGCAAGAGGCAGCAACACAGTACGGGCCATACAGTAAGATGTAAGATGCTCGCACTGTAGAGGAACATAGTGACTGCAGTGGGAAGCGGTCATCTATTAGAATGAACTTAGGTCTACAGTCATTAGGTCGACCCCACTAGGTCAACTGGCAGGAAGGTCGACCTGACTTAAGGTCGACATGGGCCAAGATCGACATGACTTAAGGTCGACTTTGCATAAAGGTTGACATGAGTAAGGTCGACTGGTCATAAGGTCGACATGGGGTTTTTCGCTGTTTTTTGAGCCGACATGTGCCGACAGGCGGTATTTCATGCCCTACCATCCACTAGGGCGTGGAGGAGGTTATTAAAGCCGTGCCCGAAGCATTGCGAGCGAAGCGAGGGTCCGATTCTCATTGCCAACTGTGTCCATGTCGACTGTGTCGACATTCGGATAAACAGTGAAAAACCCATGTCGACCTTATGACCAGTCGACCTTCCTCATGTCGACCTTTATGCAAATTCGACCTTAAGTCATGTCGATCTTGGCCCATGTCGACCTTAAATCAGGTCAACCTTCCTGCCAGTCGACCTAGTGGGGTCGACCTAATGACTGTAGACCTAAGTTCATTCTGATAGATGTACCGATTCCACTGCAGTGACATCTATTTACAAATATGTAGTTCTGAAAATAGCATATTGTGGTGTTTTTCTCGACAGATAGCTTTCCCCATATTCCTCTAGGGGCCTGATGTTTTAAGCCTTCAAAAGTGATAAAATGGAGGGTGATAAACCTCCACCCAATCAGCCCACAACTGTCATTTTTTAAACCCAGTCGGTGACATGACAGTTAAGAGCCGATTGGTTGGTGGCTTATTAATCTCCATTGTATCACTTTTCAAGCTTAGTACAGCTGGCCCTTCAGTGAGGGCTTATGTATTTGAAACTGTCATAACAAGAAAACCACTTTTTTTTTTTTTTTTCATTGAATTGTGACTATAACAAACAGCTATGGGCTAAAACCATGAAATACTGTAGCATGGATTAATAGTAGCGGAAATGATGGCTAGAAGAAGTATTGGCAACCACTTTTATTTGAATATTGGTACATAATTAAAATACAGAGCACATGGCCCTACTGGGCATGGACTAAACAATACATCATGTGGCTTTAGCAATGGCGCTTTTACAGCTGCTGGTGTTTACAGTTGTTGATACCATCACACAGGAAGCGAGAGGCAGTTTGTGGAGAGGTGTGAATTGTCCAAGCAAGCTGTCTGATCAAAGGGCTTAGGAGCAAGAATTCACAAGCCCAGTACACACACTAATCGAAACCAAGACAGGAACAGGTTTTGTGTTTTCCCTTTTCATGAAAGCAGGACCACTCTCCTTGTGTTCTGCTACAAGAATAGCAACACGCACTTAATGGCGGCTTTCAGTAAGGGAATATATACAGCTAATTTAGGAAATCTGCATCTCCAGCTTCGTAGCCAGTCAATGGCATGTTTATTGAATGTAACCACAAAGGCTGATATTGCGCATTCGGCCTTTCAGTTCTGCAACGGTTGGAGAACCTTACATTGCCTTTCTCATTCACAAAGTAATAGAAGCAGACTGGCCAACTCATTCATGGTGTTAATGTGAAGCTCTAGTAGTGTATAAATGTATTTGAATTCTAGATCCCATTACCTGCTCCAAATATTACAAGCCCTACTTACATGAAAACTGCATCCACTAATTTGCTCTTGAAGCGGTGTACTACGTTCTCTGACTAGCAGTAGTACGGAAGCCGTACATCTACCTATGGACCAGATGCACCAAACTTCAAAAAGAGACAAAGTGGAGAGATAAAGTACCAGTCAATCAGCTCCTAACTGCCATGTTACAGGCTTGGTATGAAAAATTATAGTGAAAAGCAGAATGGCTTTTTTAACTTTTTTTTTTTTTATCATTCTCCACTTTTTAAAGCTTTGCATCTAGTCCATTATACTCCGAGTTTATGATGAATGTAACCTAATAGGAGTTGTAGTCCATCAACCAAAATAGTTTCACAAATTGCTGTATAGTATAATGCTCCTTGATGGACTATAAGCTTGTAGTTGCAATGTTATGTCCTCTCCTACAAACTTGCATTTTTCCACTTTGATTCATTTACAGTTTATATTTCTTTGTTTCATAATTAAAAGGACCCACATCTCAGCCCCCTTTCCTTCATGTTCCTCCACACTTTCAAGTATGTGCTGTTCATTGAGCTTCCTCTGTCATAGTAATGTGCCAGTGCGTTCATGTAATGGAATGATTTCACATAACATTAATGTTTAGTTAGGAACATTCATTGATTTCTCAGTTACAAAGCTGACATTATGAGGCCTGATCCATTATATAATAAGTTACAATCCATTCAAAATCAATAGTAATATATATATATATATATATGTTTGGATGCCGTATGGAAGCAGCTATGTGACAGGCTAGTGTCACGCTACATAAAGTGTGGGAAGATACTAAAGAGCTCTTACATTAAGTAAATTATGGTTGTAGCCTATGTATGTCTGGGAAATGTATGACTGTTGGGGTTCGTTTTACACATTAATCAGCTTGTGTTGCAGTTCCCTGCATAAAATTCCTTTGTTTTGTTTACATCTTCATCTACACCAATGCACCAAACACCAATAGCAAGGGTGCTACGCTGTGTTCCCTCTAAGCTGTGCGCGCGCACACAACTTGACGAGCGTGCGCACAGACATTACAACAGAGCGCACAAAGCAGCAGTGGTCCCTTTTTGCAGTTGTGGACTCAATTAATGTGTGTTTCACCCATTAACTACTAATCGTGTGCTGTGTTTTGAATGTTTAAATGTTTAATATAATTTTGAAGTAAAGTTAACACAAATGCTGAACGTCATTTTCCAGTTATATATAAGTGACGCACAAAATTTTTAATTTCCTTTCAAAGTTGCACAGCCAAAATCCTTTGCCGCACACCGCCTTCATAAAATTAGAGGGAACATTGGTGCTACGGTACAATGAGTAAAACATTTATTTTGCCAGAACTGTCCTTGTCCTATGAAGTATGACTACTAATGTTTTTACCTGAAGGGGAGGTCAAGCTGCCCTTTTGTATAGAGCGTGGCTGCTGTGAGCTAGGCAATTGTGGGGCCCAGTGCTGTACGTGATGAGGTCATAAAGTCGACACAGGTAAAAGGATGACATGAAAAGGTCGTCATGAGTTTTCCACTCACAAAAAAAAAAAGAACATTTATAAAAAGAACATTCGTTACCATCCCAGTGGACATGGAGGGGGAATATAATAGTGCACTGAGAACAGCGGGGGACTGTGTACAAAGCATGGCCAGCGCAGGCCTATACAGTGTCCATGTTGACCTACAGTTGTTTAAAAACAAATCACTCAAGTCAGCCTTTTTCATATTAACTTTTTGCTTGTGTGGACTTTTGGACCATGTTGACATTTTTCTAGAGATGTGCAGGTTCTGATTTACTCTGTTTTCAAAGCAGGATCTTCTTGGCTGTCCCAAATCACATGACAGTTGTTGACAGTTGATAGCCAATAAGATCCTGCTTTGAAATCAGAGCCTGCACATCTCTACATTTTTCATGTGTGGACCTTATGACTGTTAACCTAGACACTGTCGACCTAACAACCTGTTCCCTGCTGTACAATCCTGGGGTCTGCAATTAATCCACAATTAACCCATTCACAGCCACAATCAATAAACTCTCAGATTGTGCGCTTCTCTGGGGAACTGGGCACTTTTTTGTGGGGGGTCTACGGTATTGGGAGTTGGCACAGAGTGCCTGAAATTTGGGAGTCTCTCCCAGACATTTCATGTACTTTTTCTCATAAATTAATAATATGATAACCCCACAAAGGCCCAGACTACGTCTTTTGCATCTCTATATAGTTTAGTATTAAACCATATAGAGATGTAAGAGCTATGTCAGTGATGGACAATATGGGATATCTCCTACCTCTTTTTTACACAGAGAACCAAGTTGCCAGGTCAAGCATTTGGACCTGGTAATTTGTAGGATTATCCTAGGACATTGGTGTCAAACTCATGGCCCTCCAGCTGTTGTGGAACTACACGTCATAGCATGCCCTGCCACAGTTTTAGCAATCCATTATATAAAATCTGTGGCAGGGCATGCTGGGACATGTAGTTCCACAACAGCTGGAGGGCCATGAGTTTGACACCACCGTCCTAGGACGTATTCTGTGTAGATCTACCCTGGGTTGCCACCTGGGTTAACCCTTTCACACCAAAGAACCTTGGTTGATCTGCAAATTATAGGCTCCAAATGTTTGATCCAGCAATTTGGTTTTCTGTGTGACAGGTGGGTACAGGTTTGGCCTGAAAAAACCTCTGCTGTAAAAACTGGGACTTTCACCACTTTCTCCACTTTCTATCTAAGTGGTTTTATTTTATTCTGACAGATGGCAAAAAGTGTACAGACAGACCTCCAAATTTACTGTTAAGAAATTCCAAACAAAAGTGCCATGTGTTTCTGACCAGACTGGTAAAGAATGAAATCTTGTGAGATGTGTGGGTAGACATCTGTTTATTCACCATGATAATCTGTGTAATGCAGCATCATTCTGAATGCTTATTATATTCAGATCTTAAACTGCCCAATCTCACACCCGTCCTTTTATAAAGAGAAAAATAAATGGGACAAAAAAACCCTAATTTGATATAATTAAGATGCTTGTAGAATGTGCGTTCTTTTCTTTCACTGATAGAATCACTTATTTGGATAATCATTCTGAAGTTATTTATTGAATGCTACCATATTTTTGTGAGCATCTGCCCCATATATTTGCGTCAGTAAATTGGATCAATAAGTGACCTGCCGTATGCATAAATCTAGATGTTGAATACTTGAACTATATTAAGATTACAGTTAAACTAGGTTTTTCAGATTTCCATTTAACACCATGGAATGATCTCATCGGCAGCCCTTTTGTCCCTGGTGTAAATATCTGTACTGAAAACAGAAGAGACGTTTTATCTACATCTGATTCAAGTGGAGATACAGAAGCACAAGTGTTAATGGACATTGGGCACTTATTCAGGGTTAACTGCAAATGTAACCCGATGTTGGAATAAAAAAAAAAAAAAAAAAATCACAATCTATTGTTGGCTGCAAACTGTGCGATGTGACAATCTCTGCATAGGCAGAAAATGTGCCTCCCTCCCCATGCAAGTAACAGAAGCAGATGCACCAGGAATACAGGAGGAGGTGTGGTTTGACTGGGAGTACAAAAGATGCTAAGCATGCAGTATAAAATACACGGTACAATAAATGGCTGCAGAATGCAGATAAGTGCACAATTAGCTTGGAGTCTGTTTAATGCAGTATTTAGTCCAACCAATAAACATATGGTAGCCTTTCCGTTCCCAAATAGAGTAGTAAAATACAGTACACTTTGGGGTTCATTCTGGTTGATTCGCTCGGATGTGAATTCGCACCCTTTCGAGTCAACCAAAACCCACCCTGCGAATGGTGGTATTTCCGATTCCCCCCCCCCCCCCCGCAGCGTGTGTTCGCACACAGGGCCTGTGAATGGATGTCTAACATAAACATCCATTCGCAGCCTGCCTGTGGGTGAACACCCACATCATTCGATGGTCGCCGACCATCGAATGATGTGGAACATGCGTGCATATCTAAGTGACTCTCAGGTCACTTAGATTTGCGTGCACCCTCGGGAGGAAGTGGGCGGGCAGTTGATATCCGATTTATGTTTTTGCTGGTGGGTGCTCAAGCCAAATATATAGGAAAAGGGCATGGCCACAAAATAATGCCAATTTATGTTACGCAGCACCGTTGTCTCCAATATTCAAATTACGGAAACAGAGTCCCCCTTTTTACACATTACAGCAGCAGAGTTCCCCTTTTTACACATTACGGCACAATGTAACGATACTCACCATGAAATACATTGAAAGTAATCAATGACACCAAAATTATTTAGTATTAATGCTCACATGACTATACTGTACATCACAGAGCAAATGTACAATCCTACACCAGCACAGCTGTGAGACACTGCTGATATAGTGAACGCAAATATAGTGATAATATCACTATATATGCTTTCCCACCATGTTCTGCCCTGTACAGGCTGTACTTTTGCGTAGGTTGACATCAGCACGCGCTCCTTGCCCCGCTCTGCGCTGTACTCCTGTCTGATGTGCTGATGGGCCTGGCTTAACATTTCATGTGGGTGCTCAGACCTGGGAGCACCCACGAAATTGGCGCATATGCCCCCAGAACCAACGTCATGGCCCAAGTACCATGGAAATGCCTATGAAACGCTGGACGTTCCCATGGGTGCGACTATTCACCCCCCGGTCTCAGTGAACAGTGTGTTTGCCGTTGCCACACGCACCCGGCGTATGCACATGCGCAGATATATGGCTGTGCATGCGCCAAACATCAGTCTCCGTGCAAACGAACCCTGCCTGCGAACAGACCAGAATAAGTGGTTCAGGAAACTGTAACCTTGCCTTTAAATCCCAGCTGCAGCAGGATGACTTCTATTTCATTATATTTATTTTAAAACTGATTTTCTCTTTCGTCCATCCTGGTTACACAGCTTGACTTTGGGATGTAGGAGGGTCCGCCAGGAGCCAGGCACCTATGATAACATCTTTGAGAGGCAAGTTCCTCCCTTCTGCATCCCAGCATTCCTCAGTTTCGTTTTAGGTGCCCACCAGAGTGGGTGCCATGCTGACAGGGAGACGGACTCCCCCGCGATGGGGCCACCATTTTGATGGGTTTTTCAGGCAGAAATCTTATTAAGGAGTTGATGCCTGTGACTGGAGCCCAGCATTGCTGGGCGCTTCCAAGTGATCCCTGAGCGGAGGGGAGTCACTGGAAGAAGAGGAAACTCTCACTGGGAGCGGCTGTAAGGGGGAGGGTGTCAAGACGCGTCCCTCCCCGCTGAAGCAGAGACTTGGTCTCTTCCCAACTCTGGTCTGGCGCCCTTTTCCCCATGTTTGTGCGGAGCTGGAAGGAGGATTTCTCTCCATCAGGCAGAGTTACTGTTTCCTCTGTGCAGTGCTTCTCCCAGTGACCTCTGAGGTCCTTACAGCAGACAGATAAGTACTCTGATACATTAATCTGTACAATCACCTGTGAGTTATTATGACAGAAAGGTGTAGCATTGCTGTAGTGGGGGAGGGAGCAGCTGCCTTGTTAATAGACTGCAGGTTTTGTGAGGTCAAATTAACAGGTGAACAGATGGACCATGGGGACTTATGCCCAGCTTGTGAGTCTGTGTCCTGCAGTGCCCAAGCCCAGACGTCTGAACAACCTGAACCTGCATGGGCGGTTGCACTGGGGAATTCTGTTACTGCACTTATCAAGTGTTACGTAGGCAAATGGATGATCTGGCTAGGTCACCAAGGCTATTTTCTTCCTCACAGCATTCAGGGGGTTCCATTAACCCTTCACAGGGGGACCCTGCATTACTGCTGGTCATGCAGGGTACCGGCCAGAGTGTGCATAAAATGAGTTCCTTTATGGAACAATTTACTAAGGTCCCTGAGGCATTGTCTCCCAGGCACACTGTATCTAGCCCTCCTCTACTTCATTTAGATTCTGAGGAAGAGGGTGAGTGTGCAGACATGGTTTGGGATCAGAGAGAGGAGCTGGAAGCTTCTACTCCATGTAATGAGGATTTAATTTTGTCTGTTAAACAGACATTAGATCTTGCAGAGGATGATAAAGCACAGCACCCAGGGGTGTTCAAGAAATGGCGCAGAGATGCAGTTACTTTTCCTTCTGATGAAGGCATGAAAGAACTGCTTGGGGAAGCATGGAGAACGCCGGATAAAAAGCTTATGATGCCAAAGAAGTTCGCAAACTTATACCCTATGCCAGAGGAACAGGTTAAGCTATGGGAAAAGGTTCCTTTGGTGGACGCCCCTGTGGCAAGACTGTCTAAAGCTACGGTGTTGCCTGTTCAAGGGGGTGCCGCATTTAAGGACCCTGTCGATAAGAAAATGTAAGGCTGCCTAAAGGCGGTGTATGAAGAAGTAGGATTTACCCTGCGGCGTATTATTGTTTCAGCATGGGTGTCCAAAGCTATGATTCACTGGGCTGATACCCTGTGCTATCAACTGAAACCTGACCCAGAGACCTTTGTTTTAGCAGAAAAATGAAAGTGTGCAGCTGAATACGTGTGTGAGGCTGGAGAAGAGGACGGCAAGATGGCGTCCACGTCTGTTACGGCCAGGAGGGCCTTGTGGCTAAAGGCATGGGAGGCGGACAGGGACTCCAAGAAGTCTATGGATGCCCTGGCATTTAAAGGTGAGCTTCTTTTTGGATCTGAGTTAGAATCTATAATTAAGCAGGCGACGGGAGGTAAGAGTACTTTTCTTCCCACCCCAGCAGCTAAACAAACAAGCTCCAAGTTTGGGGTTTTTCGTTCCTCCTTTCGTCCTTCCTTTTGAGGGGGTACGGCCAATAGAGGACAGTTGGCTAGGGGAAAATTTCCCTCCACAAAAGGTAGGGTGCCTAGATCCGTTTTGGTGCCTTTGAGAAGAAGCAATCTTCTAAAGGTGAGGAAAAGCCCTCCGCATGATGGGCTGGAGACTCCCTGTTCTGGGAGCAGAGTGGAGGGTCACCTTCTACAGTTCCAGGACACTTGGGTATTGTCCACTCAGGACAGTTGGGTTCAGGATGTGGTTTCCCAGGGATACAGAATAAATCTCAGAGGAGCTCCTCTGAAGAGATTTCTGCCTATTCGGTTCCTAAAGCAACCTCACTTGAGAAAAGCCCTGTTGGGGACGGCAAGGTCGCTTCTGGAAAAGGGTGTAGTTATCCTGGTTCCGAGGGAAGAATGGAAGAAAGGCTTTTACTCTATTCTTTTCCGGGTTCCCAAACCAGACGAGTCCTTCAGACCTATTCTGAATCTGAAGTCCTTAAACCTACATTTATGGGTGGATCATTTCAAGATGGAATCCCTAAGGTCAGTACTCCTAAGCATGGAACCAGGAGAGTTTTCAGCTTCGATAGACATTCAAGATGCGTATCTACAAGTACCTATTTGTGCAGGACATCAGTCTTTGCTGCGTTTTGTGATAGGTGAAATGCATCTGTAGTTCCGGACTCTCCCATTCGGTTTGGCCACTGCACCAAGAGTATTCACAAAAGTGATGGCTGTGATGGCAGCGGCTCTCAGGTTGAAAGGAATTGTGATAATTTCTTACTTGGACGACCTGCTATGCAAGGCAGAGGATTATTATTGAGCCAATGCAGCCAGTGGAGGCTGTCCACAAGGTCTCTCCCTAACACCTTCCACTCTGCAGCCAGCGGGAGTCGACATCTCACTCACAGTCTCCCTCCAGTCACGCAGCTTCTATTCCCGCAGGCAGAGCTGCTGGCCATGCCCCCACAGTGGCAAAATGGGGTGTGGCCTTGTGGTATTTATAGGCCATGCCCATTGTCACCAGGCCATGCCCCCACATTTCAAACGCGCATGCGACGGTCTCACCTTGGGTTCTTCTAATGTTGGGAGGTATGCCTTTACATCAGGCATGTCCAAAGTGCGGCCCGGGGGCCAATTGCGGCCCATGCCATCATTTCTAGAGGCCCGCAGCCTCTAGCCGAAAGCGGGCAGAACATCAGATGCACGATGTACAGCACACGACAATAAAGGTGGGATCCCGCCTTTACCTTGCTGTCTGCAGCAGTGAGGAGGTGCCGGCCGCCACAGTGAGATGAGTTTGGCGTGTTTCGAGTGAGTGCGCATCCAACCCCTGCGGCTGCAATCGTATGTCACCCTCTTCCGCAATCACTGTGACAGGAGTCTGCGGGGAGGGGGGGGGGGGGGGCAGCAAGGGGGAAGCTTGTTCCCGTACCATGCAGAGCAGAGGAGGGCAGCAGTGGGAGCCCAAGCATCTCCTATCCTTGCAGTGCTTACTTTGCCTCTCCATCCTCTAGCTCACACAAGGGGCTGGGAAACATACAGAGAAGGGAGGGGACAGGCAGGTGGAGATACAGTGAATTGGGGCAGAAAGGAGGACATACAGTGAAGGAGTGTCAGGCTGGGGGACATACAGTGAATGGAGGCAGTGATGATCATTCAGAGAAGGGGGGACAGGCTGGGGGACATAGAGTAAATGGGGGCAGAGTGGGGGACATAGTGAATGGGAATCATACAGTGAATGAGGGTTAGGCTTGGGGACATACAATGAATGGAGGCAGTGATGGACATTCAGAGAAAGGGGGCAAGCTAGGGGACAGATTGAATAGGTGCAGAGTGGGGAACATACAGTGAGTGGGGGGGCATAAAGTGAAGGAGGGGCAGGCTGGGGGACATACAGAGAAGGATTGTCAGACAGGGGAATATAATGTGAAGGGGGCAGAGTGGGGGACATACAGTGAATGGGGGCAGGCTGGAGGAAATACAGAGAAGGGGGGCAGGCAGGGGAATATACAGTGAAGGGGCCGGCTGGGGGACATAAAGTGAATCGGGGCAGAGTGGGGGACCATTCTGATGTGGTTAATGATTCAAAGAATGTCAGGCTGAATGGCTGGCCCCCACACATTTTCACCTCACCAAATCTGGCCCTCGTCGCCAAAATTTTGGACACCCCTGCTTTACATCTACTGCTGCTTCATTCTGTTTAGTCTTTAGTTGGTGCAGCTGTGTATACTACTGTATACTACTGCATATGGATGGAGTCCTTCTATACGCAGAGTTCTGTTTCTGCTGTATTAGATGAGTTTTACGAGCTTTATGGATGCCTAAAAGCAAATGCATTTCTCGTAAATTAAATAAATGGCTAAAAACAAGAGAGTAAGTGAACTGTAAGTGCATGTGACATCTGCCTGGTGTAAGCTGGGCGCATATGCTGCTGTTACCAACCTTAACACATCTTAACATATTTGCCTCAATAAAAGCAAATTGTGCTGGGGAATAGGGGAAGAATTGTGGGCAACTCTGCAATATACCAAAAAGTGTAGAGCTGCTGTGGGAGAAGGATGACATGGAAATGTGCCTTTTTTTTTAACTCTGTGACATATCCATGTTATAAACAATAGTGTATTTATGATTTAAGTAAGTGGCCTACAAAAAACACTTTATACACTTCAGGCCATTAGATACTTAGGGCCAGATGTATCAAGCTTCAAAAAGGGATAAGATGGAGAGTGATAAACAGCCAGCCAATCAGCTCCTGCCTGTTATTTTTCAAACACAGCCTGTGACATGGCAGGTAGGAGCTGGTTGGCTGGCTGTTTATCACTCTCCATTTTATCACTTTGGAAGTTTGATACATCTGGCCCTTAGTCAAGACTTTTTATGATGTTGTTTAAATATCCTGTTTGTGTTTAAATGATCCTCTTTTCCCTTTTTTCAGTACACAAATCATAGAGATGATAGTGGCATCAGCTGCAAAGGACAAGGCTTGTCACACATACTGAAATCTGGCCAGAGGGTGTGGTCCTGCAACATCCCCCATGCTTAGTTATAATCAGACATGCTAGTAAGATGACGGCAGATGGCTGCTCTGTGTACAGTCATCTGCTGACTTCACTAACAGCCCTCAGTGATGTCAGCAGAGTTCTATCTGATAATGTTTTTGGCCACATATGTGTATGTGGGAATTATATTGGAGTCTGATTGTATCGCTCATAATGCAGGTTTGTATTGTGTCTGGCCAAACTATGACATTATTAAGATTTAATAATGTAGTCATTTTCTCCTTTCATTTAAACACGTATGCTGGGTTCCCCCCCCTTACACAGCAATGTGGAGATGTGATGCATCGTACATTGGTGCTACGTATTACAGTATTACAAGCTTCATTCATGGGGAATTGGGTGGATTTGAGGGTACACACTATGGTACTTGTGTATTATCATGGCGCACGGTACGTAGTTAATGTAGCGGCGCTGTCAGAATCAGCGTAATGTTCGCGCACACAGCGCAGTCAGATTCGGCATAGTGTTCCCGCGGCCAGTGTAGTCAGCGTCCCTGTCGGATTCTGTGTAGTGTTCTCGCGGCCAGCGTATAGTCAGTGTCCCTGTCAGATTGGGTGTACTGTTCCCACGGCCAGTACTTTGTTACGTTGCTTTCTTCTTCTTCTTATTATTATTAACTAAAATCCAGTTACCAGTTAACACATGTCGTCATTACTGTCTCAGATGTATGATATGGCAGGTGTGAATGTGTTCCTGAAACACCCCCACTATCCACACCAGCTCAAAGCGTGGCGAGCGCTGCCCGCCACCTGCCCGCCGCGTCTGCCGCAAATCCGCAGCCCCCCTCTCCCCCTCCGTCTGGCTTACCTTGCTGCAGGTCCTCCTGGACCCAGAAGGTAAACCCCTCCTCCCCCTAGCAAGGCAGCCGGACGTCCTTCCGGCTGCAAGGGGGAGGAGGAGGTGCCGGCATGAGGAGGAGGCTCCCATGGTCCCGGCATGAGGAGGAGGCTCCCATGGAGGTGACGCACACATACCTCCCAACTGTCACGATTCCGTCGGGACAGTCCCGATTTTCGGGTCCTGTCCCGACGTCCCACCCGCGGCAGGCATTGTCCCGCTGCGGGGGGTGGCAGTTGGGAGACCCCCCAATCTAGTAGAATAGACGCTGTGCGCATGCGCACAGCGTCTATTCTCGTATGAAAATGAGGTCGCGGCTAATTAGCATAAGCCGCGCCCTCATTTGCATACGCCCCGCCCCCTTTTCGGACGCTCGCGCGGCTTCGCCGCGCGAGTGGCCCTATTTCATCCGGACACAAGTTGGGAGGTATGCGCACACCACATCACAGGTATCGCAGGGGGCCTCTGTCACCGCAGTGCGATGCTAGTTGCATATGTTAATACATATGCGCTAGCATCACGGCGGCGGTGTATATTAATACATCCCGCCCTAAGCTAATTATTCTAAACAATCCATAAGAGTAGGAGCGTTTGTTAAAGAGGTGTCACTGTCCAAGAACAATCAGTGTGCATCTGTCATCCGTGGACCGCACATCTATAATCTTCCAAGATTTTGCTATGGAGCCCTTAAAGTTCTAGTTATGTCCCTGTGTGTGATATCTCACTTTCTATAGTTTTCTGTTAAGAATACCGGTCAAAGGTCCATGTGTACACATAAATCAGATAGCAACAATGGTGATAGTGGGGGAGGACAAAAAAAGTAAAAAGTATGTATTTAAGTTAACTTGGTTGAATAATACAATGGTTTCTTTTTGTTTAAGAGCAAGAATAAAATATAACTGCTGCGGGCTGGTTTTATTAACACAAGCCCACAACAACCAGTTACACATTCATATTGTCTGAACTAGGATAGATTGTTGCTTGCCTGCTATATGATTTTATGCAATACAGGTGATCTTTGGTTGTTCTTTTCCATGTGGCTTCAGAACTGCTGCAGGTAAAACGCTGCCCTAAAACAAATGCTTTTAGACAGACTTTCCCACATGGAGCAGCACAGAATCAAATAAATATTTACTGAAGGGAAGCAAACCGCTTATGTATGAGCTGTTTAATCTGTTACCCATCGATTTAAACTGGACAGTGTTCGTCTGTTGATTTTAATGAATCTGCTAATCTGCATTTAATTTAACACTATAATAAACCACTGGGGGAAATTTAATAGGATGAGATAATCAGAAAGTGAGAGATTTGATAAGAAACACATGTTGACATGTGCGTACACACCTCGTACACACCTGTACAATTTACTTGCGACGTCTGATGTACTCCCGTCCAAACAGTCGCAAGAAAAAGATTTTACCATCGTACACACTCTGCCGATATGGGCTAGTGACATGTCACATGTGACCAAAATTATCATAATGGGCTGGGTTAGGGCATAATTATAGCAGTCACCCTCCTATTAAAAAAAAAACGGCGTGGGGTCCACCCCACAGCCGTAACCAGCACCAGGCTGAAAGAGCCGGGGCTGGTATTAAAAAATCAGGAAACCCGACAAATAGGGCTTCGCTGATTTTTTAAAACCAGCCCCAGGCTCCAGGTCCGGGGCTGGTTCCCAAAATACGGGGGACAAAATGACTAGGGGTCCCCCGTATTTTAAGAACCAGCCCCAGGCCAAACCAGCCAGCAGGGTAATGCCACAGCCGGGGGACACTTATTATATAAGGTCCCGCGGCCAAAGCATTCAGCCCTCTGACCGGTCAGCCTGGCCAGGGGTCCTGGGGGAGTGGGGACCCCCCCAATAAAGGGGTCCCCCCCTCCAGGACTTACCTGACCAGGCTGAAGCCTGGTGCTGTCCTTGATGCCCCTGGGCGGTGGGCATTGAGCTGATCTTTGTGTAAAAAATAGATGAAAACCTATTGTCTTTTCCTGTGGAACTATGAGTCCCAGCAAGCCTCCCCCGCATGCTGGGACTTGGAGAACCACAAGTCCCAGCATGCGGGGCATTAAAGGGCCCGCTGGCACTTGTAGTTCCACAGAAAAAAAATAGTTAAATAAATACACACTGACACATTAGAAAAATAAAAGTTTACTACATACATTACACAAACACACTGATACTTACCTATCTTGATCCCGTAGGTAGGTCCCTGGGTCCGGTGGCTTGGTTCCGGGGCTGGTCCGGGTCCGGGGCTCCAGGGTTGAAGAGTCCGGGGTCCAGGATCCGTAGTAATCCAAAGGGGTACCTGTGGAAGGAAATCCTACTCACCTGCTCCTGTGGCGACCACCCCGGCATCTGCTGTTGAAGTCCCGCTGCTCCCGGCTGCAGTGGTACCCGCTCCGCCTCCGCTGTATACTAGAGACGCAGAGATCCTTCTTCCTCTGCGTCTCTGCTCAAAATGATTTCTGGCCAATCAGGAGCCGACTTTCTCGGCTCCTGATTGGCCAGAAATCATTCTGAGCCGAGACGCAGAGGAAAAATTAGTAGGTGATTTCTTCCCATCCCTGGAAGGATCCCTGTCTGATTCTTCAGACACAAAATAATTGGTGGAAAAGCCAGCATTGCATAGTTACTTGAAAATAGATGATGGAACAATGGTCTATCTTGGCTTCAAGTGAAATACATATTCGATAATCAATAGATCTAAGAAACAAACATACTGTAATAGAACTGTAATATAACATATAGAGAATCCACTATTTTTTAAGAATTATTATTATTATCGTTTGTTTATGAGACCACAAGGATTCCGCAGCACCTAACAATACATAAATAAGCAAAAAACAAATAATTAATTACAGGACAAGACCATTTAGGACAAGTTCATGGTAAATATAGAGAGTTGCATCAGGGGATAGGACACTGAAGCATTTTTTTGGCATTATATATATATATATATATATATATATATATATATATATGTATCATTCCTACACTAGGCAGAAAAGTGGTCTGCACACCAATTTGCAAAAAATAAATACTTTATCAGAGTAAAAAACAACTAACAGCACATGGCAACATACTGCAAAAATACAAATTCAAAAAGAGGGGGCAGGCTACTTATCATAGGTCCAATGCTTCTATAACTGGAATAACTGTAGGACACCTGTCACCACCTCCGAGCATGATACCCAGGGTATTTTTTGAATTTGTATTTTTGCAGTATGTTGCCATGTGCTGTTAGTTGTTTTTTACTCTGATAAAGTATTTCTTTATTGCAAATTGGTGTGCAGACCACTTTTCTGCCTAGTGTAGGAATGATACATATGCAATGCTTTATGTGATTTGGCACCCTACCGATGAAAGTATTCTTTGTGTGCAGTTTCTCCAAATGTATATATATATATACATTGTCCAGGGGCATAACTATAGCACCGCAGCCCCCACGGTCGAGGGGGGGCGCTGTGCATGTGGGGGCGCCGGGGGGCTGCGGTGCTATAGTAATGCCCCCGCCCCCCATCCCCGCAGGCTTACCTGTCTGCGCGTCCCGGCTCCCCTCCTGGCTTCAATCAATTCTATGGAGACGGACCACAATAAAATGGCCGCCCCATAAAGCAGACTGTTCTCTGAAACTGTCTGCGGTATGGGGGCAGCCATTTTATTGTGGTCCGTCTGCATAGAATTATTAATTGAAGCCAGGAGGAGAGCCGGGACGCACAGACAGGTAAGCCTGCGGCGATGGGGGGGGGGGGGGGCACCGGTGGCCGGGGGGAGGCCGGCGGGGAAGGGCGGGGAGGGGGGCGCCCCCCCATTAACGGTGGGGGGATGCCCCAAACCAAGCTACGGCACTGACATTGTCACTGTCTACAGTGAAGAGGTGACTCAAGGATGCTCTGGATAACTGATCTGAGAATAATCAATAAAATGAAAAGAATAATATGGGCAAAAGAACACAGACATTGGACAAAGGAAGATTGGAAAAGTATTATGGGCAGATGAATCAAAGTTTGAGGTGTTTAGATCACACAGAAGTACATTTGTAAGATGCAGAACAAATAAAAAGATGCTGGAAGAGTGCCTGAACCATCTGTCAAGCATGGTGGATGTAATGTGATGCTGCTTTGGTGCTGGCAAAGTGGGAGATTTGTACAAGGTAAAAGGGATTTTGAATAACGAAGGCTATCACTCTATTTTGCAATGCAATGCCAAACCCTGCGGACAGCGCTTGATTGGAGCCAATTTCCTCCTCCAACAGGACAATGACCCAATGCACACCTCCGAATTATGTAACAACTATTTCCAGAAGAAGCAGGCAGCTGGTATTCTGTCTGTAAATGGAGTGGCCAGCGCAGTTACCAAATCTCAACCAAATCTCAACCTCATTGAGCTGTTGTGGGAGCAACTTGACCATATTGTATGCAAGAAGTGCCTAAAGCCAATCCAACTTGTGGGCGGTGCTTCAGGAAGCGTGGGGTGACGTTTCTTCAGATTACCTCAACAAATTAACAGCTAGAATGCCAAAGGTCTGCAATGCTGTAATTGCTGCACAAGAAGCATTCTCTGACGAAAGCCAAGTTTAAAGGGCAAAATGATTATTTCAAATAAAAATTATTATTTGTAACCTTGACAATGTATTGACTATATTTTCTATTCATTTTGAAACTCATTTGATAAATAGAGGTACGTTTTCATGTAAAACAGGAAATTGTCTGAGTGACCCCAAACATTTGAACGGTAGTGTATATTTTAAGTAGAGTACATGAGGAGAGAGGGCCCGAGAGAGGGAATGTTAGCTTACATTCTAACTACAATGTCTATTCATAATCTTCAGCAAACATCTACAATGGATATGTATACAAATACTGCATATAATGTGTGTGCGTGTAGGTAGAATAATACCAGGTCCATGGAAAGCTGGATGTGCATGTTGTGGTTAGATCTGAAGCTGTCACTTAATGGATGTCTGCTATAACTCAGGTCAATGCTACAGTTTTTGAAAAAGCTGTCAGAGGACAGCGAAACATGTCAGGGAGCACCTGCTGATTTTATTGGGTTTACTGGCTGTAATCGGATACCCTGTCTTGGAGTACTATCCTGCTTTATATCTGGATCGTCCACTGGGCAAAAATTCTTCTATAATTCAAACTTGGGACACCACCACCTGCACAATAAGGATTACAAGGACGCATACTATCGTTGAGGACACCCACCATCTCTTGGGTTACCATCTTCCTCCAGAGCTCCTCCAAGGTATATGGACCCCACCACTATCTAGCCTCAGGACACTAAAATCCAGCATACACAAGTACCTCCATAAAAGGACACTACCAAGGGAATCCATGCCATAAGTATTACCCTAATTTGCATTTTATTATATGTACCATTTAATATTCCTTTTACTTATTTTTTATCCTTAAAATGTTTTTGTATTTTGCTCAACTATGTCTATATGTAATATTGTGTGAAACATTTTATACCTACAAAGTGGCTTTAAATCCACTTATTATTAAGTAAATAAAACCACGTATATAATTGTACCATATTGATCCAATCTTTAGCGCTCCACTTTTTCTCTTTTTTCTCTATATCGCTTTTAGGGGTGTGACACCCCCTAGTAGGAGCTGCTTGGCACAACACCCTATTAGGCGCTTGTACACTTTTAGCCGTAAGGCTACTAGTTTTTCTAATGCTACAGTTGTAGCCACATGAAATATGCAAACTTTAGCTTGACTGGTTCTTGGTATACAATCCAGGTAAAGGAATGACAATATATGTTATCTCCATCCCTTAATTCTGGCTTCATTATCCACTTAAACAGCTAAATATTAGTATACTTACTGTTGGCTAAGCCTTAGAAGTAATACTAGCAGACATCTGACTCAGATCTAGGATTGGATTCACCTATAAACAACAGGATGCTGGTCATTCAGATCTAGGATTGGATTCACGTATAAACAACAGGATGCTGGTCATACAACTCAGTGGTGCTCACTAGCCAAGATTTACTCCGTTTGTAGTTGGAGACCTCTGTTTCCACTGACACTTAATATGTTCGTTTGATCCCAGAAACTTCAGTCCCAATTATTGAAACATCACAGGATTGTGGTTCTTGTCTAAGGGGCATTCTACCAGCCCCTGCACACGATGCCAAGTTTACAGGTGACTGTTTAGTGACTCCTTTTCCTGGCTTTTTATTTCCTGTCTGAGAACAACAAAACGCGTCAGCTTGGTTGCACTCTCTCACTGGACTTTGGACCTTAAATTCGTTTATTACTTGGACCAGCTCCCCTGCATGATTCTCCCATCTTTGGATCTATTGGATCACATTTGTTATTCATCAACTGGACTACACATTTTGGGATACCACACCTGCTATGTATTGGAGCCTATCCATATTAAGAGACTACAACAAACCTGTCTCTCACAAGTGGATACAAGACACGAGTGCACTTTATATCATATGTTTACATGCAATTTTTATTCTTAACTTGTATGCTTATGTGATAGTTTAAAATAAATTATTTTATGTGATACCCAATCCTGATACCATAATACTTTTTACTGCTGATTTGCAGCAAAACTGACCGCTCTACCACAATCTTTCTTTTTTCCTGTCTCACTCTGGGCCTTATTCTGGTTCACTCTCAGAGGCAAATTCCTTCTCAAATGGACAAAACCATGTGCACTGCAGGGGGGCAGATGTAACATGTGCATATAGAATTAGATTTGGGTGAGTTATTTTGTTTCTGTGCAGGGAAAATACTGACTGCTTTATTTCAACACTGCAATATAGATCTCACTTTGAAGAAAAACCCCACCTAAATCTAACTCTCTCTGCACATGTTACATCTGCCCCACCTGCAGTGCACATGGTTTTGTCCATTTGAGAAGGAATTTGCTTCTGAGAGTGAACCAGAATGAGACACTCTGTTAGGGGTTTTGCTATCACATAGGAGGGCACCAGGACACATGGCATCCTATGGCAATCTCCTATTTTGAATGCTATAGTTAAAGCCTTGGAATAATATATCTGCTTTGTGAACTTGATCTTTTTAATCTGAAATAAGGGACAGGCATCAGCGCATGGGAACGCCATGCTGGCCGTTCAGTCCTTACTCCTGTTCTTTGTGTTATTTCTTCTATGAGGCTAGGAATCTTCTTCTACAGAACTTGCAAACCTTCCTTTTGGCTTAATGGCACCACATGAGATTGTGGACCTGTTTATCTTGCTTGCCTCTGTAGTGAGGTAGTCACTATAGCTTTTACACACATCATGTGGGTCATCTCACCACTGACCACTGACCAATGAGTTTGTGCTTTCCAGGCACTAGCAGTAGTCGTATCACTAAGCTCATGCTCTCTACACTTTGGCGTCATATAAAGTTACTGTTTATTCTTACATTTTCTCATTACAGCCACTGCTATGTCTCATTCAATTCATTTTCAATGTACTGTATTTATGTTTCTTCATACTGTATGTATGCTGTGTCTAACAGAAGGAAATATGGGAGAGATTCTTATTATCTCATTTGTGCTGTGATTGTTTGCACTGAATTTCTTATGTGTAGTCTCCATTGGCCTTTTTTATATGGGACAAGGGTACCTCACCTATTTAGAGGGTACAGAACAATCCGTCTGCGTATGACAGGAGCGGTTAAAAATATATTTAAATACTCCGAGGTTACCCCCTTGATTTGAAAGGAAGGAAATCATATATATGTAACACACACCGTACCCCCAGAAATTGATAATATATCCTGCTAGTACGGTACACAGCCTGGCAGCAATTGATGATGATGATTACCATGTTTGTACCACACACAGCCATACATGGTAATCCTCATCATCATCAAAGGCTGTCAGGCTGTGTGCGGTATAGCCATTGATAATGTGATGTCCAGGCAACTATTAGTGTCAGTATGTCAAGATGATATAGTGACAGTCTGTGCAAATTTCTTCCCCTAGACTAGAGATGTGTATACCTTGACAGGAGCCTATAACCAGGCAAAGAAACTTGGCGCCACAGCGGCAGTACAGACTGGGTGATACGGATTCAGTATGAAATCCCGGCGGTCGGGATCTCGGCGTTCAAAATCCCGACGCCGGAATCCCGACCGTCGAAATCCCGACAAGGGGGGGACGTGGATCGCCCCCCCTTTGCGGGCTCGATGCGCTCGCCACGCAGCGGGCCCGGTGCCTCGCTACGCTCGGCACGCTAATTTATTCTCCCTCCAGGGGTGTCGTGGACACCCACGGAGGGAGAAAGTGTCGGGATTTCGGCGGTCGGGATTCCGGCGTCGGGATTCTGAACGCCGGGATCCCGACCGCCGGGATTTTAACTGCATCCCGGTGATACAGAGATGGTGCAGCAACTAGTCGTCTCTACTGAAGAAGCAGGCAAACTTGGAGGTGGGGCCCGGGGCATCACGCAGGGAAGCGTGTTATACACAAGGGTCTGACGCACTGCACTGAGTCAGCTCCTTGTACACTACAGTACACACAGCAGGGCATGCATGTAGAATCTATATATACATTCTATATGCAATTAAATTAAATTCTTGGGGGTAATGGACGGTTGTGATAGATCCATTTGCATGCCTGGCTGTGTCTTGGCAGCGCGACGTCCATTACCCCCCGGAATTAAATTTTTACCCTATTTTGGATAATTTTCCGCTGTTCCATGACCACTGCTCTACAAGCAGCAGCTCCAGAAGGTGCACTGGCATGGAAGCACCTAGGCAGAGGTGGCCCGCTTCTCCAGGCACAGGGAGCACTCCAGCAAATATTACAGTGAGACAGCACCTGAGCCAAGAGTTCAATGCTCAGCACTGCCCAGCTGAAAACAAATGTGTGATATGTACCATAATCCCCGAAATCCAGGGAACATAGCTACGGTACCAATACCAGGATTTAAATACCAGCATTTTTTAGACATATTCCCAGTATCCCTCTGATCCTGATCCCAAGGTTGGTTTTCCTAGATATAATGTATAAAATGGGCCACTGTAGTTATAATAGTCAGTTATCCCTGTAATATTATGTAATGGAAGCACTCCATTATCATAGGCGTGCACACAATGACCGGCACCCCGATGTTCACTGGCCACTGAAAGTCAGGACTGCATTAGTTGCCTGCCACCACCGGCTTCCAGCCCACCCTCATACCCGGCGCCTGCCCAGAAAAGAATAATCACATGGCGGGTGCCAGGCCCCACCTCCAGGCTCAACACAAACTTCTGTGCGATGACACATAGTGCATGTCTGCACTCACGCCTGCCACCAGCCTTCACGGATGGACTGACTGACCCTGAGCTGCCCCTCCTGACGCCGAGTTGGACCTGCCAAGTAGGAGCCACACAGCACACATCTGCCAGCTGCAAAGTGTTCCTCTAAGAAGGAGAAGAAAACTGTAGAATTCTCTACATTATGAAGGAGGTAGGAGGTGACACACACATATATACACACAAACACACACAAACAAAAAAAAGGAACAAGCACAGATTTTTTTTATGAAAAGCTAGCATGGATATTGTTTTCATATACAAATATTGTTACATGTGTAATGGGCATTACAGTGTGTGGCTTAATGGGTAATGGACATTTTGGTGTTTGGTATAATGTAATAGGCATTACAGATTGAGGTATGTGTATTGGGCAACATGGTGTGTGGCATAATGTGTACATGGCGTTATGGTGTGTGTTGTATAATGTGTAGTGGCATTGCGGATTGTATCATAATGTGTAATGGCATTACGAAGTGTGGTGTAATGGCATTACGGTGTGAATTTTTGCTCTGTGTGTGTGTGTGTGTGTGTGTGTGTGTGTGTGTGTGTGTGTGTGTGTGTGTGTGTGTGTGGGGGGGGATGATTCCTTCTGAAGCCCATATACATAAATAAGTCACTTTTTATTTAGTTTGCATTGTCACCATTGGTGCACCCCTTAATAAAATGGGCACACCTATGTCCATTATTACAGATAACTGTATATGCACAAGGGATTTCTCAGTATATTTGAAAGCACATTGGCCCCAAGGCTAAATAGTCCTCTTGCTATGAAATTAATATAATATTTAGTGGTGCTGCATGAATATAATCATAAAAGTAAGTGATATACTGTACAATATGTTCTGGCAATGCGGTGTAATCATTTTCTTTGACATTTATATATGCTGTGCTGTGATATTGTTAGCTTTTTTTCCTCTACTTCCCTCCCCCTTTTTTCTTTCCTTTGTATCCCTTTTCAAATGAAATGCCTGTTGTGTTGTAAAGCAAAAAAAGAAAAAAGAAAAATGATTTTGTGGTGTTCTGAGTTTACAAAAAAATTTCTATCATAGAGAAAGTCTTGATAAATGCAAATTCATGAACATATCAGGCCACTACATTCCACATGGAGTATTATGGGGTTGCTCCAAGGTGGGTAGCTCTTAGTTTGGATATATTTAAGTAAAGCCATTATCATTTGTCTCCTTGCTGGTTAATCGTAGACCCAATTTAGGGCAAAGGTGGTGTGGGGTGCGGTGCCCCTGGACTGGTTGGGCTGGATGGCTCTAGAGTGGCATCATGTTGACACTTAATTTCTTTAATATTTTTTTCTTTTACTTTCTATATATATATATATATATATATATATATATATATATATATATATATATATATATATATATATATATATATATATATATATATATATATATATATATATATACAGTATATATATATATATATATATATATATATATAGCTTTGGCTTCCTATCTCTTATATATTTAGCCAGATCTGTCACTCATCCCCTGTGTATAACGTTCCCGCCCAGTGGAATACACAAACCCGCCCCCCCTAAGGAAATGACCAGTGTTCTACACACCCCATCCCCTTGACATCACCTCCCTCCGCCCAGCCAGGGCTGCAGTACACGCCCACCATCCACCATTATTCCATAGCCCCCCCCCTCTGCCCCAGAAAACCCCCACCAGACCCCCGCGCCCCCCTCCCGTGATTCGCGGGACCCCCACGCTCCCCCTCCCGTGATTCAAGGGACATCCGCACGCCCCCATCCCCTCCCGCAATTTGCGGCACCCCCCCGTGACCCCCCCTCCCACGATTCGCGGCACCCCGCGACCCCCCCTCCCGCAATTTACGCGCCCCCTCTCCCGCGATTTGCGGGACCCCCGCGACCCCCCTCCCACGTTTAGCGGGACCCCCGCGACCCCCCCTCCCACGATTGCGGCACCCCCCGCAATTTGCAGAACCCCCCGCGATCCCCCCTCACGATTTGCGGCCCACCCTCCCGCAATTTGCAGACCCCCGCCCCCTCCCACGATTCACGGCTCCCCCGTGCCCCCCAGTGATTCGCGGGCCCCCCGCGATTGGTGGACCCAGCCCCCTCCCACGATTCACAGACCCCCGCAATTCACAAACCCCCTCCAGCGATTTGCAGACCCCCTCCTGCGATTTGCAGACCCCCTCCTGCGATTCACGCCCCCCCCCATGATTCACGGCACCCCATCCCACGATTCATGCCCCCCTGCGCAGTTTGCGGACCCCCGTGCCCCCCCATTCCTTGATTCACGGCACCCCCGCGCCCCTCCCGCAATTCACAGACCCCGCGACCCCCCCTCCCGCAATTCACTGACCCCCACAACCCCTCTCCCGCAATTTGCGGACCCTCCTTCCCGCGATTCAAGCCCCCCGTGCCCCCTCCCGCGATTTGCAGACCCCGCCCCCTCCCGCTAATCGGGCATCCCCGCACCCCCCCTCCCGCAATTTGCAGACCCCCTGACCCCCTTCCGGCAATTCCCCCCCAGCGGACCCCTGCGACCCTGCTCCCGCATTTCACATACCCCAGTGAGAATGAGGGATCCTGTACCACCACAAGCAGGTGCCGCCCCTAGGTGGGAAATACGGCCCTGGCTGCCACGCTGCAGGTGTCCTCACGATCCTCTGCACCAGCACCACAACTTTTATCAATTTCTTGCACACATACCACTATTATACAGCCTCCTGCTCTCATGAACCCTCACTTCCTCCCAGTGGGAGGAGACGCTCACCCACTGCCGGGAGCTGCATACTGCCCCCCCTCCTCCAGTTCGACCATCGATTTCAAATCATCGATGGTTTATGGCCGATGTTGAATACTTTTGCCATCGATGTGGGAGGACCAGATGGTTTCCCTACATCGATGGCAAAGGAGAACCGATCAAGTTTCAAATTTTTATATTGAAACTTGATATAGCTCCACCCCCCCACACCCGGAAGTCCCGCCACCAAGTTCTGATTGACCCACGGCCTATTCAGTCAGATATAATGGATGACCATCGATAGCTACAACAATCGATGGTTATCCAAGTAATATGTTACTACTATCGATGGCAGGGTGCAAAATCGCCATCAATGCCAACCATTGATGGTGTCTGCACCAATGCCCATCCCTACTCTGAAACAGCCAAAAACCTTTACTACCACTCATGCCCACACACCTCTATCACTGCCCTGCCTCCTGTTCTCCTGCCCCATAACTTCTGCCAGTGGGGACCCACTCACCCTGTGTTGCCCACATTCCCCTATCATGCTTTACCACCCAGCCTCCTGCTCTCATGCACCCTAACTCCCCCCCAGTAGGAGGAGACACCGACTCAGGGGCACCGTCCTGCACTCCTGTGCTGCCTCGCTGGACCCTCAGCCACTGGCAGAAGCTGCACAGTGTCCCCCACCCTCCTCTTTAGTCCCCCGTATGCCCACACACCCCTATCACTACCCAGCTTCCTGCTCTCCTGAACCATAACTTCCACCACTGGGGAGTCAATGACGCTGTGTTGCGCACATACCCCTATCATGCCTCATAGCCCAGCCTCCTGCTCTCATGCACCCTAACTCCCACCCAGTAGGAGGAGACACTGACTCAGGGGCACCGTCCTGTACTCCTGTGCTGCCACGCTGGATCCTCACCCACTGGCAGAAGCTGCACAGTGTCCCCCACTCTCCTCTTTAGCCGCCCTTATGCCCACACACCCCTATCACTACCCAGCCTCCTGTTTTCCTGTGTCGTGACCTCAGCCAGTGGGGAGCCGCTGACTCAAAAACACCCTACTCAGAGGCAGAACTCTGGGAGGCAATGGAGTCATCTGCCACCGGGCTCCTGCTCTCAAGGGGGCCCCTCTCCATCACTGCCAGTTTAAATCCATTAATTGAAAGTCATCAAAATCACTTCTGGAGTTCTGAAATATACATGTATGTGTTCTCTCTCTCTCTCTCTCTCTCTCTCTCTCTCTCTCTCTCTCTCTCTGTATACTGTATATATACAGTATATAATATATATTTCATAACAGACTATATATATATTTTGAATATCATTGTGTGTGTGGGGGGCAACAATATTCATCTTGCCTCCGGGCAACTGGGACAAACTTACACCACTGACCCTACTATACTATTGCACACACACCAAAACAACACGCACACCCCCCCCCCACACCCACAAATGTCATTGTACCCTCCACACTATCAATGTACATCTTACTCTTTAACCGCTTTGTAATTAAACAAAACAATACACACCCCCTTCCAAATCACGTGCTCTCTATTTAACACATTTCACCTATAACTCAAGTTGCAATACAGGGCATCTTTCATACAATTCTAACCATATTTCTCACAATACAAACATTCACAAATTAAGGGGTCACAGCCCCTTACAGCGGTGTGAAGAGCGATGAAGCACCTAGTCACTAATATTTATTAACTTTTTATTATTACTTACCCAGTATATTTCCCTCCCTCTCATGCACCTGAGTGGTATTACTAAACCAATTGAGCATCTACCACTATATACTGTATATAGCATATGTAGTAAGATGTAGTACAATTTGTGGGAGGACACAACAAAGCCACTCCAGCCTCTAGAGGCAGAGCAAACATTGATTTTTGAGGACCATGTTTTCTGAGAGCAGAAAAGGGACCTCAAGAGAGTGACGTGGCATTGCCATGCCCATCTCCTCTCAGGCCTTAAGGCAGCTGTGCCACCCGTGGAGGTAGGTTTGCCACTATTTTGATTTACAGTTGTAAAGCACGAGATAATTGTCTGCACTATATAATAAACTGTTAATAAATAAAGCTGTGATTATATATCTGCTTGAACAAAAAATAATACTGTTACCGTTTAATTTGGGATAAGACTACCTGCATGACTACCTTCTAATGCATGAAAAAAAAGATACATTCAGTTTTGTGCTTGAAGAACTGGAAGAGGAGTGTATTCAGTGGCGTACCTATAGCACCGCAGCCCCCGCCACCGCGGGGGAGGCGCTGTGCATATGGGGGCGCTGGGGGCTGCGGTGCTATAGTTACACCTCCCCCAATACCTATTTCGCTGGTCCCGGCGGCTCCGTTCTTCTGCTGAGGACCACCACAAAATGGCCGCCCCCATACAGCAGACAGAAACTGTCTGCTGTATGGGGTCGGCCATTTTGTGGTGGTCCTCAGCAGAAGAACGGAGCCACCGGGACCAGCGTGAAAGGTAAGGCTGCGGGGGATTGGGGGGGTTTGCATGGGCGGCGGGAAGCGCCCCCCCTAACGGCTAATGTAGCTACGCCGCTGAGTGTATTCCCCTCAAACACATTGGGTGAAATTTAATAGGATGAGTGATTCAGAAAGTGAGAGATTTGGTAAGAAATCTCCAGGTTTTTTTTTTTAAAGCGGCAATCATTTACAGTGCAAAATCAAACTGGTGTTGCAATGTAAATGATTGCCGCTTTGAAAAAACTGGAACTTTCTTACCAAATGTTTCACTTTCTGAATCTCTCATCCTATTAAATTTCACCCATTGTCTAATAGAATTCCAATCCTCATATCTAGCTAATCTTTTACACCTTTCTAAAAGTGAAAATATTTTGTATTGCTAGGAATGTGGAAATACAGTATCATGTGAGGGAAGCAACACGTTAATATGGATCTTTAACGCCGCCTTTTAACAGCATCATGATCTGTGATTGAAGTAGGGGGATATCTGTTCAATTTAATAGCACAGAGAGCTCACATACAAAATCTTAGAATAGCTTAGAAATATTCAATTTTTTTTTAAGTTAACAGAAACAAGGGAAGTTTACTTTACATTGGAAATCAATCAAAGATGAAACGATAATTTAAGCCTCCTTGGACTATGTAAAGTCAGAGTTCAAGGAAAATATTTGTACTGAAACCTTCGGGATACTGACATTTAAAGCTTTTATATTTAACGCTATTTTTAAATTTGACGGTTAAATAAATTTTGCAGTTTACCTCATAGATTTGGGAGAGAGATCATAGGTCTGGTATGTCATCTGGAAGAAATGAGATTTTAGAATGGATGACATTTATTGAAATGCCTAATGAGAATGAATTTTATGGTTGACAGGTGTGCTTGTTTTGTTGAATGTTTGTTTGGGATCCAGTACACAGAGGATCAAGAAAGTTTAATGGTTGCCTTCTGCTGCAGCTATGGTGCCATATTACCTTTAAGAAAGGACCAATAATGCAAAAGCTTCAATCTGGTACGAACTAAAAGGCCAGGAAATATGATCAAGCATGGGCAGATCCAGGACAAAATGACAGGAGGGTACCATAATTAATAAAGGGGGTGCCGTTGTGTGAGCAGGTTTCTAGAAGAGGGTGTATGGCCTAATAAAACATGTTTGTGGCCTCAAAAGGGAATGCTGTACCTAGTGGTGCAAGTAGAAATGATTTATTAGTGGTACTATAAGCGTGTGGCGTAGGCGTGTGCACCAACAGTGGGAGTGACCACATGCTGTGAGGGGGCATGGTTATATAAATCTACAAGTGTAGCTACATGACAAAAGGGGCATGTCACATTACGCCACACAGCGTAATGAATCTAACACATTATGCCACAAACCATAATGCCCATTACACACTATACCACACACCATTATGCCCATTGCATATTATGCGACACATTGTAATGCCCATTACACATTATGCCATATGCCGTAATGCCCATTACACATTATGTATAATGCCCATTATACATGATGATACATACTGTAATGCCCATTACACATTATGCCATACATAACAATGCCCTTTACACATTGTACCACACAACATAATGCCTATTAGATATTAAGACACACACCATAATATCTATTACATATTATGCCACACACAGTTATGTAGCTGACACCATTTTATATTGCACACACAAAACTGCCCCTTACTAAAGCTTCTAATTACACAGCTGTCACAACTGCCTTCCCCACCACTGCCATGCTATCGTGTGATCGCCTTCGCAGAAGAGTACACAACAAAGGGGTGGGATTACTATGGAGGCTGACACGCTTACTTGCCTTATACTTGGGCATGTAGGAATACTAAGGACATGCTGGCATGCCAAGATTAGGGGGCATGAACGGGCCTTTGCTGCTGCGGATACAGTAGATGTGCTGCAGAACCTGAGCATTGGCTGCTTCCTCCCTGTGATCTGAAATGCACCAATAGTCCCCCACACAAACACATACACATGTATACCACACTGATACATTTTTACACACACACACACACACACACACACACACACACACACACACACACACACACACACACACACACACACACACACACACACACACACACACACACACACACACACACACACACACACTAACTATGTTTAATAAGCAATGCCAGCAATGACAGGGGGAGGGGGGGATCTGCCTATGTGATCAAGGGCCAATCAAGATGTAAATGCAGGAATGGTTGTCTGACATTTTGTGAATGAAGTAAATAAAAAAAATCAGCAGTTATATGCTTGATTCTTATGGTGTTCAATTTTTAAGTAATGTAAATAAGAGTTTAGCCCGTTGACTATGGGCCTGATTCAGACCTGTTAGCAAGGCTGCAATGTTTGTAAATGGACAAAACCATGCTGCATGGGACAGATGTAACATGTTACATCTGCCCCACCTGCAGTGCAGTATGGTTTTGTCCATCTGCAGAAATTGCAGCCTTAATCAGACCCTATTTTTATGTTCACTAGGAAGAGAATTTGGAAATAATTCAAAGAATAATTCAGATCCTCTGTCCTCTCTGTAGATAATAATTAATTGGACAGTTACAATATTTTTTTAAAGATGAGGGCGTCCTTTAAAAAAACAGGTAAATATTGTAAAGAGATGTGCCATGGGTGTGTGTTTATGTTTCTTATACTTTAGAGTGCCAAGATCTGGACCATGGACCCTATTAGGCTTATAGCTCTTGACCTCAGTAATTGCAGCATTAAGACATTAAGCAACACAGTTATTTATCCTCTTGGTGGGTGTTATCAATTCCCAATCACTAGTTCTAGCTGTCCCAATCTTCTGTTGGACTTCTAGGGAGCTGATTTCTATTTTCATTTTAGGAGTACATACAGGAGGCTGTGGATCCAGTATCTGGGACACATCAAGCATTAGAAGTTAGGTTTCCTTATTATGACACATATGTAGAAGTTAGTATACAGACCAATTTTCGTGATTAGGAAAGTAAAGCTGTCCATACATCTACAGATCGATTGTCAGATTGGGCTGGTTGGAACAAAATCCTGGTAATGGATGAGAGCAAACAGTTGACCATTTGCTTTAAAATGCTGGAAAATTGCCAAAAGCTGTCATTCAGATATTACCAGGTTTTTGTTCCAATCAGCCCAATCTGACAATCGATCTGTAGTTGTATGGGCCCCATTACTCAGTGATCTCATCATGGGCAGAATGCACCAACATTAAAAATGCGGCCAATGCCATTTTTGGTGGTTTGGTCCAATACAAGGTATAAGAGTATTCAGTATCCCCTTGGGAATGAAATAGCCAGCAATGTAGTTACTTTTAGGTTCAGACAAACCAGGAAGATGATTATCAGATTAAACAATTCCTTATGTTTTATTTTATTTTCATTACATTTTAGGTACCTGGACTTGTTTTGGTCATTTGAATCCATTACCAAGGACAGTTAGTGGAGGAATGGTATTTGTCACTTCCTTATGCAAATAGAATATCTGTTTTTTCTTTCACCTGTTTCCTCCTCCACTTGTTTAAAGTCCCTTCGTGTATGTCAATGTAACAAGAGGGTTAAGCCTAATCAATCATTGTGTAACATATTACAAAGTAAAGTCCTAAGTACAGCATTTTTAAATGTATGTGTATAAAATTGTTGAAATGTTTTTCTGAAATGTGTTTTTTATATGTTTATAGCGAACCCCAGATGAAGTCCCATGTAGGGACAAAATGCAATGGTAACATTCGTTTACTACTCTGAAATATTAATAACACACCACTAAACCTTTTAACAGCCTGGATAAACCAACTGTGTTGTGTGGAATAAGAGACATTTATAATAAATGTATATGGGCGGGATGTATTAATATACATCGCCGCCCTTCGCATGGCAGCGCCGCGATGCTGCCGCATATGTACTAACATATGCGGCTAGCATCGGGTTGCGGTGACGATACCTTTGATGTGGTCTGCGGGGGTCTCCGTCACCTCCCGGTGGCTGCCAGCGTCCCCTTGCGTCTCCTTCTCCCCCCTGAAGCCGGATGTCCTGCCGGCTGTGACACATGCTGGGGGAGGAGGAGATCAGGAGGATGGGTGGGGGGGCAGCGCGCGGACGGCGGACGTCGGGCGGCAATAGAAGCCCATAGGCGATACCCTGCCAAGCGAAAACGGGGTGGAAGGGTGATGGTAAATAGGAAAATGCGGTAAAACCCCCGTTTTACCGCATTTTCCCTTTAGTACATCCCGTCCTATGAGTTTTGGACTTTATTTTGCTTGTTTTACAATGCACTACAAGGCTATGATCTAATTACTAAGGTCATCAAAAGGGCGCCATCTTACAATTGCTATCTATCTATCTATCTATCTATCTATCTATCTATATATATATATATATATATATATATATATATATATATAGCAGGTGAGTATCAAAAGACACAGAGGGGGTGGCACTCCAACGGAATTCAATATGGAATGAAACACAGAGCCACAATGTTGTGATCTAACGTTTCGGCAACTTAATGCCTTTATCAAAGACTTTGATAAAGGCATTAAGTTGCCGAAACGTTAGATCACAACATTGTGGCTCTGTGTTTCATTCCATATTGAATTCCGTTGGAGTGCCGCCCCCTCTGTGTCTTTTGATACTCACCTGCTATACATTCCCTTGGGAGGGCACCCCGGTTGTTGCTGTTTATCCGAGTGCCGGACCCGATCTCGACATATATATATATATATATATATATATATATATATATATATATGTATATATATATATATATATATATATATATATATAGAGGTGCTGCAGGTGGCACTCCGGAATCTCCTGATAAAGGTAAATGAGGTACTGGTGCCTTCCAAGGAGACGGACAGGTACTGGCCTCTCGATATAGAGGGGTATTGGGGGCGGCGGCACTCATAAAGAATGAGACACGAGGCGGTTTTTTGGACAAAACCGCCTCGTGTCTCATTCTTTCTGAGTGCCGCCGCCCCCAATACCCCTATATATATATATATATATATATATATATATATATCCAACGAGGGTGCGACACTCATAGCTTCAAATAATGAACACTTCACACTGTGGTAGTGATCAACGTTTCAACATTATAACACATTTTTCATCAGGATATATATATATATATATATATATATATATATATATATATATATATATATACCAGGAATATATATATATATATATATATATATAGACTTTTGGTTTGCAGGATGGCACTCTAAATAGAAAAAAATCCCGGTGCCAGGAACATAAAGTTTTAGGACATGAAAAGCACTTACCCCCCTTGGTTGTAGAAGGATAGGAACCGGCACACGGGTGGATGGTGAAGAAAAGTTGATTTATTGTACAAACATGATTGCACACAACGACAGCTGTACACCTGACAGCTGTTTCAACCGATGAAAACCGTTTATTTCGGTTGAAACAGCTGTCAGGTGTACAGCTGTCGTTGTGTGCAATCATGTTTGTACAATAAATCAACTTTTCTTCACCATCCACCCGTGTGCCGGTTCCTATCCTTCTACAACCAAGGGGGGTAAGTGCTTTTCATATATATATATATATATATATATATATATGGAAAAAAGGGGTGAAAAGAGCGCCTCCTAGTGTAGTATTTTAGTGTGATCAAAAGACACTTCCACCAATTGTACAGCACCCCAAGTCGTGAAGGTGTACCATTTATGGTGGTATCCAACCACCTTGTATATCGCGTTTCTGTTTGTCGCTTTCAAGCCACACTCAGCCAGCAGAGGGAGCCTCCTCAGCCTAGAGACCAATAGTGATGTCCCTTTATACAACACAGGGAAAGGACAAAAAAGGGGGAGATCCTAGTGCAATAATGTCAAAAGATGAATTTATTTAAACAAAAGACAATAAAATGCCCGTACAAGATATAAAACAAATGAAGCTTATCTGTAAATTGCTTATTGTCCACAAGCAAGTTTTGGATTCATGGGGTAACCTCCACGGTATACCCCTCTGCCCAACGCGTTTCGTCCGTTTTGGTATCCTGGACTTCTTCAGGAGCGTGAAATAAACCTACCCCCCTTGCCTCTATTTATACTGCTGTTAATAGCCGCACAAGTGTCTGCTAATTGCCGTCTGTTACCTTCCGGTAACGTCACTTCCGGTTGCGGCGATGGTAACTGTGCCTATTTCCTATTGAGTGAGCCGCAAGCTCGCGTGTGTCAGGCTTCCGGGTATTTGACCCGCACAGCCATCTTTAGGTGAAGTAAGGCGTGTATAGAAAGGAGCGTCATTCCGACTTCCTCATCAATGAACCGCACGTTCTCATATATTTAGCTTCCTGTGTTTGACCCGCACGGCCATATTCAAATGCAGCAGGAAGTGTATATAAAACAGGAATCGTCGCTCTCTAAGGTTTCTTTTGACCCGCATAGCCCTCTGATGTTCTGTGCTGTGACACGCACAGCCATTTTAATCCTATGTTACACATAACTATTCTAGAATGTGTTCTACATATATATGAGAATAATTATTCATAATATCGGTACCAGTGTTACTGTTACCCCTCTAGACATAGAGAAGGGAGCTAGTGTCCGGTCACAGTGCCGACACTCCACCTCTCTTATCAAACAGGAGACCCCAGTCACACTGAAACCACTGTCGCCATTTTGCTTATTGGCAAAACTATCATACAGCCCATAAAGTGCTTGGTGAATACATTATAAGTGCAAAGATAGGCAAGGGGAATTAGAAAAGTTATAAAATGCTTAATCAAAAAAGTGCTTTTTGACAAAGATGCTTTCTAAAAGATACAATTAAATGTTCACATCAAGAGTAGATATAAAATACAGAAGAGATAAAAAGAGTAAAAAGGATCATAAAAATGGTGCTATCTCATAATTATCATTAAGACCTTTTGGACTTAGAGTATCCAACTCATAGATCCAATACATTTCTCTTCTTGACAGAAGATTTTCTCTGTCGCCCCCTCTTGGTCCCAAAGTCACATGTTCAATTACCCTAAACCGAATATCTTCTACTTTGTGGTTGTGGAATCTTCCAAAATGTCTCGGAATAGTATGGGTTTCCACTTTGTTTTTTATACCCCTAATGTGTTCCTGGATCCTAATTTTCAGCTGCCTTTTAGTTTTCCCTATATATTTTTTATTGCAGGGACATTCCAGCATATAAATAACCCAGCAGGTGTTGCAATTAGTCAGATGTTTACTTGGATAGGTTATTGTATCACTGGAGTTTTTAAAAAATCTAAAATCTGGATTGGCATATTTACAAATGTTACATTTGTTACATTTATAAAATCCTTTAAGCTGAGTCCACACAGTGTTCTGTTTCTTCTCTCTTATCGGCAACATACTAGGGGCTAATAGATCCTTCAGGTTTTTTGCTTTTTTATATACTATTTTCGGTTTTTGGGGTAAAATTTGGTTTAAAACAGGGTCCATTTGTAAAATATTCCAATGTTTTTCCAAGCTTTCTTTGATCTCCTTCTCTCTAGTATTAAAAACTGTAATAAAATTGATATCATTGGAATTAGTCTGTTTTTTCGGTTTGTATTTGAGGAGGTCAGGTCTTTCTATTGCACTAGTTTTTTCCAGGGCCTTGTTCATTGTTGTTTCTGGATATCCTCGGTCTTCGAATCTCTTTTTGTATATTTCGGTCTGAGTAATGTAATCTTGTTCTTCTGTGCAGTTTCTCTTTACTCTTGCAAACTGCGAAAAAGGAATGTTCGTTTTCCATCTCTTCAGATGGTTGCTCTTAAAATGAACATAAGAGTTTGTGTCTACTTTTTTGATGAAAGTTTTGGTGAAGACTTTGTTGTCCTTAGATTTTAAAACCAGGTCTAGATACTCTATCTCTTCTTCTTGGATATTAAAAGTGAAAGATAAATTGAAAACATTCGTATGTAAAAACTCGATGAATTGTGCAAATTCTGTCCGGGTGCCGTTCCAGATAATCAGTATATCATCGATATACCTCTTATACAAAACTATCTTGTCTATCTTGATTAAGCATTTTATAACCTTTTTAACTTTTCTAATTCCCCTTGCCTATCTTTGCACTTATAATGTATTCACCAAGCACTTTATGGGCTGTATGATAGTTTTGCCAATAAGCAAAATGGCGACAGTGGTTTCAGTGTGACTGGGGTCTCCTGTTTGATAAGAGAGGTGGAGTGTCGGCACTGTGACCGGACACTAGCTCCCTTCTCTATGTCTAGAGGGGTAACAGTAACACTGGTACCGATATTATGAATAATTATTCTCATATATATGTAGAACACATTCTAGAATAGTTATGTGTAACATAGGATTAAAATGGCTGTGCGTGTCACAGCACAGAACATCAGAGGGCTATGCGGGTCAAAAGAAACCTTAGAGAGCGACGATTCCTGTTTTATATACACTTCCTGCTGCATTTGAATATGGCCGTGCGGGTCAAACACAGGAAGCTAAATATATGAGAACGTGCGGTTCATTGATGAGGAAGTCGGAATGACGCTCCTTTCTATACACGCCTTACTTCACCTAAAGATGGCTGTGCGGGTCAAATACCCGGAAGCCTGACACACGCGAGCTTGCGGCTCACTCAATAGGAAATAGGCACAGTTACCATCGCCGCAACCGGAAGTGACGTTACCGGAAGGTAACAGACGGCAATTAGCAGACACTTGTGCGGCTATTAACAGCAGTATAAATAGAGGCAAGGGGGGTAGGTTTATTTCACGCTCCTGAAGAAGTCCAGGATACCAAAACGGACGAAACGCGTTGGGCAGAGGGGTATACCGTGGAGGTTACCCCATGAATCCAAAACTTGCTTGTGGACAATAAGCAATTTACAGATAAGCTTCATTTGTTTTATATCTTGTACGGGCATTTTATTGTCTTTTGTTTAAATAAATTCATCTTTTGACATTATTGCACTAGGATCTCCCCCTTTTTTGTCCTTTCCCTGTGTTGTATAAAGGGACATCACTATTGGTCTCTAGGCTGAGGAGGCTCCCTCTGCTGGCTGAGTGTGGCTTGAAAGCGACAAACAGAAACGCGATATACAAGGTGGTTGGATACCACCATAAATGGTACACCTTCACGACTTGGGGTGCTGTACAATTGGTGGAAGTGTCTTTTGATCACACTAAAATACTACACTAGGAGGCGCTCTTTTCACCCCTTTTTTCCAGATCTGTACGTGAACTGGGCTAAATTGGACTAGCCCACTGGAAAAGAGCAGCCGCCCTGGAAAGAGGGAAAAGTGGTGTAGAAGAAGAGACTGTGTTCCTTCTGAAAAATATTTGACACTCTTTTTAATAAGGACTTTTTGTGAGAAATAGTTGGACTAGCGCGGGTACCATTATTTGTTTTCCATATATATATATATATATAGAGGGAGACTGTGGTGGCACTCCGTGTTGTCACCACTGTGCGTGGTGGCTATGACAAGCTCCGGTGCCCTCCTGGATGAGCGTACAAGGACGCTCTGAACGATAGATGCACTGGGGGCGGCGGCACTCGGAAATAAAGACAGTAGGCGGCAGCTCTTGTGACCGACGTTTCAAAAGCACTGAGGCTTTTTTTATCAAGGTGCTGTAATAGTGAGAACTAGTTCTCACTATTACAGCACCTTGATAAAAAAAAGCCTCAGTGCTTTTGAAACGTCGGTCACAAGAGCTGCCGCCTACTGTCTTTATTTCCGAGTGCCGCCGCCCCCAGTGCATCTATATATATATATATATATATATATATATATATATATATATATATATATATAGGGGTCGTGAGGACCGGCACTTAGAGCATCCAGCAGAATAAATAATGAGGTGCCTTCCACAAAGTAGGTATATAGTAACGATCTTCAAATAAATGAAAACAGGAGGCGGCACTCAAATCAAACCGTGATAAACTTGTATTAAATCATAGTGGTAAAAACGATGTCAGTTTGCATGGTCGACAGTTTCGGAGCTAAACGCCCCTTCCTCAAGACCACTGACACATCAACTTAATCAACAGCAAACAAAAGATAAAGTGCAAAAAAAGGAAAACAGCGTGGTGTATTACTTTGCATTTAAATAGGGACACACTTACGTGATACCAGAGCTGTGCTGAGCGCAGGAGACGGCTTCCGGCAGCGTGTGTAGTAGCCTGACCTCTGACGTTAGTCAGTTGTCCAGGCAACGGAGCTGGCGTCCGTCCCTGCTTGTGTACAGGGAGAAGCAGGGTCAAAACTGTGTTAAGAGCGCTCAGTTCCCGAATGGGGCAGCGCATATCAATATATAATATGTGAATGGTGCGCAATGAAAATACAAAAGGATTAAAAGCAAGTTAAAAAACATGGAGCTGGCCAGAGACGAGTGGGGAATGCTAATGTGTAAAATATATTTGATGAATAATAGCAGCGCTGGTTTCACGCAAATGTGCTCGATATTTTGGCACATACATTTATATTTATATTTCTGCGGACAATGTGTCACATTATACTGTTTTTTTATAACCAACAGTGCTGAACAAAAAAACACATAATAACGCAAATATCCACTATTTTAGTCACATATAACCAGACTATATACCCCAAAATTACAAAGGTGGTACCTAAATGAGAAATACTGTCTCATGGCACATGTATAGAGGGGACAATTTTGTATTATATAATATAATAGTCCCTAGGAACTAGAGTGTAAGGCAAAAGCTATTTTAACAGAGCAAGATTTTTTGGAAACTAATTTAAAGAAAAATAGTTTAACCCCTTCATGACAGAGCCTTTTAAGGTAATTTTTTTTTTTTTTTTCCTCCTTGCGTTCAAATAAGCGTAACTTTTTTAATTTTCCGGCTATATAGACACATGAGGGCTTTTTTTTTGCGGGACAAGTTGTACTTTTTAATGGTACCATTTACTATACCGTATAATATTCTGGGGAATCAGGAAATAATTCAATGTGGGGTAAAAAGAAAAAAAAACGCAATTCCACAATTTTGCGCTGGTTACGGTTTTTTTGGAGTTCATAGTTCGTTTAAAATGATGGGTTATCTTTATTCTATGGGTCGTTACGATTCCGGTGATACCAAACTTATATAGTTTTCGTTACGTTTTACGACTAAAAAAAAAAATAGAAAATGTTACGGTTTTTCGAATTTGCGTCGCGTCGCCATGTTCTGCGGCTTATAACTTTTTTATTTTTCCACCTACGGACCTGGGTGAGGGCTCATTTTTTGCGGGCTGAAGTGTACTTTTTAATTAATACCATTATGGGATATGGGCGACTTTCTGATCTCTTTTAGCTATTTTTTTTTGGGTAGACGATGCGACCAAAAAACGTAGTTTTGGCGTTGGGGATTATTTTCCGTTTACGCCTTTAACCGTGCGGGATAACTAATGTTATATTTTAATAGATCGGACTTTTAGGAACGCGGCGATACCAAATATGTTTATTTTATTTATTTTTTATTTATTTTTATTTAGGAAATGGGGAAAGGGGGGTGATTTGAACTTTTAATATTTTATTATTTTTTTTTTATTTTTAAACTTTATTTTTTTTTTTTTTTACTTTTACTACAAGGCCCCCTAGTGTACTTGACCACTAGGGGGCGCGATCGCCTGTACTAGGTTCAGCCATAGAGCTCTATGGCTGAACGTAGTGATTTTATGCACTTCCTATTACATCCTGCCTGAGGCAGGATGTAATAGGTATGCATACACGGACAGCACAGGGGTCTACATTAGACCCCTGGCTACCATGGCAACCGATCGGCACCCTCCGATCGCGCTGCGGGGGGCCCCGATCGGCGCCGGAGGGGGGCGCCCCCCCTCCGATCAGCTATTTAAGCACTGCGGGCGCTTTGCCCGCGGTGCTTAAAGGGTTAAACGGCCACGATCGGCGAACTCGCCGCTCGTGGCCGTGAGAGCAGGGACCTGGCTGTAATATACAGCCATTACCTGCTCTCTATCAAGCCAGCTCACTCCGTGAGCTGGCTTGATTCCCCCTCAACGGACATATGACGTATATATACGTCATATGTCGTGAAGGGGTTAAAGAAAAATATTTTAAAGAAAATATCTTAAAGAAAAATGTCTTAAAGAAAAATATTTAAGGAGGTTTTTTCATTAAGGCCGTGGGGAGACATTGTGCCCAAAAGATGGATCCAATGGGTCTCCCGTTGGAGGAGCTTCTTCAGTCTATCACCCCCACGGATAGGTACAGGAACATGGTCTACTATGATATGCCTAAGTTGCGACAAAGAATGGTTATGAGCCCGGAAATGGCGGGCTACCGGCTGATCGATATCTTTGCCCGCTAGGCAATTCTTTATAGCCGAGCGGTGGGCTGCTGCTCGTTCGCGAAAGGGACGACTGGTTTGGCCCACGTACAAATAACGGCAGGGGCACTGAATGATATATACAACGAATGGAGTAGTACATGTCACCACTTGGTAGATGTTATATTTATGACCAGATATAGGATGTCGAAAAAACGTCCCAGTGTCCATATGTCGGCAAGCTGCACAGGAGGGGCATTGGTAACAGCCAGGGGCTTTGGTAAGAGTACCAGAGGGTAGCATGGGGGTTAAATTGGTTTTGACTACATAATCGCGTATATTGCGACCCCTTTTGAAGCTAGACATGAGGGAGGTCTGGGAAAAGCAAGGGAGATCCCGATCACTGGTAACCAGTGGCCAAGTAGCATTAAGAACCCTAGGTAGGGCTGCACTGGTAGATGAAAACGTGGTAACAAACGGGATTTTTTTGTTATCAACCTTACCCTTGCTGGCCAACAATTTAGTACGAGGTATCTCAAGGACTTCAACTTTTTGTTTTTGGAGGGTCCTATAGTCATACCCTCGTTCCAAAAACTTATGTACAACAGAATCTAAGGCCTGATCCAGAGACTCATGGTTACTGGTAATCCGGGCAATGCGTAGCATTTGCGACCTGGGAAGACCCTTCTTCAAACTAGGAGCATGGTGACTGGCATGGTGAAGAAGGGTATTCCGGTCTGTAGGCTTAGTAAACACCGTAGTGCTTATAGTACCCTTATCTAGATGAATGGATACATCCAGATAGTTAATAAGGGAGGGACTGCATTGCATAGTTAGCTTAATGGGGTTGTCAAAATGGTTGATCTTACTTATCAGATTGTTCAACTCGTCCACACTGCCATCCCACACCATCAAGAGATCGTCGATATAACGAGAGTAAAATAAGATGTGTCTAGAAATGTTGTCATCTGAAAAGAAAAAATTGGATTCTTGAGAAAACATGTATACATTGGCTAGCGATGGGGCCACATTGGACCCCATCGCACACCCGGTCAGCTGTAAATAAAAATTACCGTTATGTAAAAAATAATTTTTAGTCAAAATGAACTCCAATAATTTCAAAAACAAAGGAATGTCTAAACGATCAAAATTGTTAGAAAAAAGAAAATCTCGCATAGTCGACAATCCCCCGGAGTGTGGGATGACAGTGTACAGACTAGAAACGTCCATGGTACTCAGTATGGCTGTATCCGGAATGTCCTGTAACTGTTGAAGTTGGATGAGTAATTGTGTGGTATCCTTGAGGAAGAACGGCTGGGACATGATGAGGGGTTGGATTAAAGTGTCCAAAAACTGGGAAATGGGTTGACAGAGGGAATTGCGGGCTGAAATGATGGGACGGACCGGAGGGTTATTGCTGTCTTTGTGAATTTTTGGTATAGAATACATTACTGGGATAATGGGATGATCAGAGGAAAGGGCTTTCAAAACTTTATTACTGATGTGACCGTCCTGTAGAGCCTGCTTGAGTATGTTATCCAATTCTTTTTTAAAAATTGGTGTCGGATCTTCAGGCAGCAGTTTGTATGTCTCTGAGTCAGACAGGTGGGCATCTAGGTTTTGAATATATTTGGCACGATCTTGGACAACTATGCCCCCGCCTTTGTCCGCAGGCCTCACAATTATGTCTTGTCTTTTAGATAATGACATTAGGGCTTGATATTCTCCCTTAGAGAGGTTGTGATGCCGCTGAGGTTGGACTCTATCTAGTTGGGTGATGGAATTGTCCAACAGACGAGAAAAGGTGCGGAGTGACGAATTTTGTGAAGGTGGGTCAAATGTAGATGAACTATGTTGTCTGAGAAAGTCCTGATGCTGATCTGTGTTAATCTGTGGAGGTTGGTGCTGGAAAAACTCCTTGATGCGCAAATTGCGGTTAAACCGATGAAGGTCAATTTTCCAATCAATCTCCTTGTGTCTGTTCGTTGGAACGAAAGAAAGGCCTTTTGACAGGACACTCTGCTCCAGGGGGGACAACGGGGTGGAGGACAAATTGAATATTAATTTTTCTGTCTGTTTATGGGCGGCTTGGTGGATCCTTTGCGTTTGGCCTCCACGACGGGTGGGTCCGGTACGTGGCCTCCTGTGCGGGCTCTGGTGGCACGGCCTAAAGGGATTCTCACCGCAGATGTTGAAGGCTCTTCTGAATCAGCAAAGGTAAAGTCGCTGTCACTGTTGGAGCCAACAGGCTCACGGCGGGATTTCCATTGGGGCTTGGGGCGGGTTTTGTTTCTATTTTGTACAGGTTGGGTGCCGTTGAGCCAGCGGTATACCCGTGACTCTTCATAATCACCTTGTACTGTAACAAGCTTCTTTTTCTTAAACCGCTCCAGCTCTTGTCTATAGGACAGGATTTGTGCTTCCAATTTGGACCATAAAGGCGCATGTTTTTTATCGTCGATGGTGCTTTTGTGAAGTATTTTAAGCGCGTCAATTTTGGTGCGAGTAGATTGTAAGGACTTGCCCGCCTCCTCGATAACGAGGAGCATTAAGTCCAGACTGCAACGATTAAGCACTGAAATCCATTTGGGTACTTATGTAGTAACTGGGCTGCCGATTTCTAAATCGGGTCGGATCGGGAGATCGCATCGCATCGCATGCGACCATGCGATTCGATGCGATGCGATGCGATGCGATGACCCGATTTTTCCATAGGAATCAATGTTAAAATGGACTGAGTCCATTTTAACATGGAATTCAATGGGAAAAATGGGTCCTTTTCATACCCCTACTATCCAAGTGGGCATGGAGTTGGATATAAACCTGTGGCGAGCGTAGCGAGCCACCGAGCCCGAAGCGTGGCGAGCGAAGCGAGCCCCGCGAGGGGACGAATACCGTCCCCTCGCGGGGCTCGCTTCGCTCGCCACGCTTCGGGCTCGGTGGCTCGCTACGCTCGCCACAGGTTTATATCCAACTCCATGCCCACTTGGATAGTAGGGGTATGAAAAGGACCCATTTTTCCATAGGAATCATTTTAACATTGATTCCTATGGAAAAATCGGGTCATCGCATCCGATATCGGATGCGATATCGGATGCGATGCGATGCGATATCGCATCGCATCGCATCTGATTGTATGCCTTAACTTAAGGCATACAATCAAAAAATCGGCAGCCCAGTTACTACATAAGTACCTCCATTTGTAACAAAATTCTGCACTGTTCCTGCCTATAGTCGGCGTGTTGGAAATGCGAAACCCACGAGGAATTTGAGCATTGCGATAATAATTAGACAGTGAAACACCATGTAACAGACAGTCAACCTCCTTTTTCTGTAGTTTAAGGAGGGAATGGAAAATGTCATCCAGACCAGGTACAGGCCATCCTGTTCCAGGATGTTGACACAGTGGATGTGTCGACTGACACCCCGGATGACATTTTCCATTCCCTCCTTAAACTACAGAAAAAGGAGGTTGACTGTCTGTTACATGGTGTTTCACTGTCTAATTATTATCGCAATGCTCAAATTCCTCGTGGGTTTCGCATTTCCAACACGCCGACTATAGGCAGGAACAGTGCAGAATTTTGTTACAAATGGATTTCAGTGCTTAATCGTTGCAGTCTGGACTTAATGCTCCTCGTTATCGAGGAGGCGGGCAAGTCCTTACAATCTACTCGCACCAAAATTGACGCGCTTAAAATACTGCACAAAAGCACCATCGACGATAAAAAACATGCGCCTTTATGGTCCAAATTGGAAGCACAAATCCTGTCCTATAGACAAGAGCTGGAGCGGTTTAAGAAAAAGAAGCTTGTTACAGTACAAGGTGATTATGAAGAGTCACGGGTATACCGCTGGCTCAACGGCACCCAACCTGTACAAAATAGAAACAAAACCCGCCCCAAGCCCCAATGGAAATCCCGCCGTGAGCCTGTTGGCTCCAACAGTGACAGCGACTTTACCTTTGCTGATTCAGATGAGCCTTCAACATCTGCGGTGAGAATCCCTTTAGGCCGTGCCACCAGAGCCCGCACAGGAGGCCACGTACCGGACCCACCCGTCGTGGAGGCCAAACGCAAAGGATCCACCAAGCCGCCCATAAACAGACAGAAAAATTAATATTCAATTTGTCCTCCACCCCGTTGTCCCCCCTGGAGCAGAGTGTCCTGTCAAAAGGCCTTTCTTTCGTTCCAACGAACAGACACAAGGAGATTGATTGGAAAATTGACCTTCATCGGTTTAACCGCAATTTGCGCATCAAGGAGTTTTTCCAGCACCAACCTCCACAGATTAACACAGATCAGCATCAGGACTTTCTCAGACAACATAGTTCATCTACATTTGACCCACCTTCACAAAATTCGTCACTCCGCACCTTTTCTCGTCTGTTGGACAATTCCATCACCCAACTAGATAGAGTCCAACCTCAGCGGCATCACAACCTCTCTAAGGGAGAATATCAAGCCCTAATGTCATTATCTAAAAGACAAGACATAATTGTGAGGCCTGCGGACAAAGGCGGGGGCATAGTTGTCCAAGATCGTGCCAAATATATTCAAAACCTAGATGCCCACCTGTCTGACTCAGAGACATACAAACTGCTGCCTGAAGATCCGACACCAATTTTTAAAAAAGAATTGGATAACATACTCAAGCAGGCTCTACAGGACGGTCACATCAGTAATAAAGTTTTGAAAGCCCTTTCCTCTGATCATCCCATTATCCCAGTAATGTATTCTATACCAAAAATTCACAAAGACAGCAATAACCCTCCGGTCCGTCCCATCATTTCAGCCCGCAATTCCCTCTGTCAACCCATTTCCCAGTTTTTGGACACTTTAATCCAACCCCTCATCATGTCCCAGCCGTTCTTCCTCAAGGATACCACACAATTACTCATCAAACTTCAACAGTTACAGGACATTCCGGATACAGCCATACTGAGTACCATGGACGTTTCTAGTCTGTACACTGTCATCCCACACTCCGGGGGATTGTCGACTATGCGAGATTTTCTTTTTTCTAACAATTTTGATCGTTTAGACATTCCTTTGTTTTTGAAATTATTGGAGTTCATTTTGACTAAAAATTATTTTTTACATAACGGTAATTTTTATTTACAGCTGACCGGGTGTGCGATGGGGTCCAATGTGGCCCCATCGCTAGCCAATGTATACATGTTTTCTCAAGAATCCAATTTTTTCTTTTCAGATGACAACATTTCTAGACACATCTTATTTTACTCTCGTTATATCGACGATCTCTTGATGGTGTGGGATGGCAGTGTGGACGAGTTGAACAATCTGATAAGTAAGATCAACCATTTTGACAACCCCATTAAGCTAACTATGCAATGCAGTCCCTCCCTTATTAACTATCTGGATGTATCCATTCATCTAGATAAGGGTACTATAAGCACTACGGTGTTTACTAAGCCTACAGACCGGAATACCCTTCTTCACCATGCCAGTCACCATGCTCCTAGTTTGAAGAAGGGTCTTCCCAGGTCGCAAATGCTACGCATTGCCCGGATTACCAGTAACCATGAGTCTCTGGATCAGGCCTTAGATTCTGTTGTACATAAGTTTTTGGAACGAGGGTATGACTATAGGACCCTCCAAAAACAAAAAGTTGAAGTCCTTGAGATACCTCGTACTAAATTGTTGGCCAGCAAGGGTAAGGTTGATAACAAAAAAATCCTGTTTGTTACCACGTTTTCATCTACCAGTGCAGCCCTACCTAGGGTTCTTAATGCTACTTGGCCACTGGTTACCAGTGATCGGGATCTCCCTTGCTTTTCCCAGACCTCCCTCATGTCTAGCTTCAAAAGGGGTCGCAATATACGCGATTATGTAGTCAAAACCAATTTAACCCCCATGCTACCCTCTGGTACTCTTACCAAAGCCCCTGGCTGTTACCAATGCCCCTCCTGTGCAGCTTGCCGACATATGGACACTGGGACGTTTTTTCGACATCCTATATCTGGTCATAAATATAACATCTACCAAGTGGTGACATGTACTACTCCATTCGTTGTATATATCATTCAGTGCCCCTGCCGTTATTTGTACGTGGGCCAAACCAGTCGTCCCTTTCGCGAACGAGCAGCAGCCCACCGCTCGGCTATAAAGAATTGCCTAGCGGGCAAAGATATCGATCAGCCGGTAGCCCGCCATTTCCGGGCTCATAACCATTCTTTGTCGCAACTTAGGCATATCATAGTAGACCATGTTCCTGTACCTATCCGTGGGGGTGATAGACTGAAGAAGCTCCTCCAACGGGAGACCCATTGGATCCATCTTTTGGGCACAATGTCTCCCCACGGCCTTAATGAAAAAACCTCCTTAAATATTTTTCTTTAAGACATTTTTCTTTAAGATATTTTCTTTAAAATATTTTTCTTTAAACTATTTTTCTTTAAATTAGTTTCCAAAAAATCTTGCTCTGTTAAAATAGCTTTTGCCTTACACTCTAGTTCCTAGGGACTATTATATTATATAATACAAAATTGTCCCCTCTATACATGTGCCATGAGACAGTATTTCTCATTTAGGTACCACCTTTGTAATTTTGGGGTATATAGTCTGGTTATATGTGACTAAAATAGTGGATATTTGCGTTATTATGTGTTTTTTTGTTCAGCACTGTTGGTTATAAAAAAAACAGTATAATGTGACACATTGTCCGCAGAAATATAAATATAAATGTATGTGCCAAAATATCGAGCACATTTGCGTGAAACCAGCGCTGCTATTATTCATCAAATATATTTTACACATTAGCATTCCCCACTCGTCTCTGGCCAGCTCCATGTTTTTTAACTTGCTTTTAATCCTTTTGTATTTTCATTGCGCACCATTCACATATTATATATTGATATGCGCTGCCCCATTCGGGAACTGAGCGCTCTTAACACAGTTTTGACCCTGCTTCTCCCTGTACACAAGCAGGGACGGACGCCAGCTCCGTTGCCTGGACAACTGACTAACGTCAGAGGTCAGGCTACTACACACGCTGCCGGAAGCCGTCTCCTGCGCTCAGCACAGCTCTGGTATCACGTAAGTGTGTCCCTATTTAAATGCAAAGTAATACACCACGCTGTTTTCCTTTTTTTGCACTTTATCTTTTGTTTGCTGTTGATTAAGTTGATGTGTCAGTGGTCTTGAGGAAGGGGCGTTTAGCTCCGAAACTGTCGACCATGCAAACTGACATAGTTTTTACCACTATGATTTAATACAAGTTTATCACGGTTTGATTTGAGTGCCGCCTCCTGTTTTCATTTATTTGAAGATCGTTACTATATATATATATATATATACCAGGAATATAGGTGGCACTCACGGATTTGTAGTGAAAAAAAGTGCAATTTTTACATAGGACTGAAAGGCCCTGCAAGGAAGGCACCAGGTAAGGAATTAATTGAAAGCTGCCTTTGGGAGTGCCGGATCACTGGACTATATATATATATATATATATATATATATATATATATATATATATATATATATATATATATATATATATATATATAGACGACAGTGATGCTCCGGCACTCCAACGTCCCACACAGGGATTACTTGCTCCGGTGCCTTCCTAACTATGCGCACAGCACAGTATATACAATAGGACAGACGAGGCGGCACTCAAAGACTTGTGCAAATCAAAAGCGTGTATTCAAAAAGGATCTACGTTTCGGGGATCCTGATGAAGGGGAAATCTATCCCCGAAACGTAGATCCTTTTTGAATACACGCTTTTGATTTGCACAAGTCTTTGAGTGCCGCCTCGTCTGTCCTATTGTATATATATATATATATATATATTAGGGCGGAGTGAAAAAACTGAAATTGAGAAATTCAAAATCGGCTAGTGTGGGAAAGTTGTGACTTGACTTGAATAAGAAACGTGCAAAAGCATTTTGATCTGAGTCAACATCTTCTGTTCTGGCAAGAGGCCTAAAGTTTCACTTATTAGGTGAAAATAATGAAACCTATGAAGAAGCTCCAATCTAGTTATAATTATGTCAGGATGTCTTAGAGTGGTTCATTAATATACTTTAGCATAGTAAAAAACAGTACGAGCTTGTCCTAGTGCAAAGTGACTGACTGGCGGGAGAAAAAAATCCCTAATAATTGACCCATTTTCATGGTCACAATTGTGAATATTGTGTGTTTTCTCCTGAACGTGTTTATAATAGAAGAAGCACAAATACTCTAAATGGAATTTCAGTGACACTGTGTGAAATATAACACAGCATAATAGCCCTTAATCAGACCTGATCGCAGTACAAATTTGTTCTCAAAATGGGGAAAACAAATGCTGCATTGCAGGTGGGGCAGATGTAACGTGCTGAGAGAGTTAAATTTGGGTGGGGTGTGTTGAAACTGAAATCTAAATTGCAGTGTAAAAATAATGCAGCAGGTATTTACCCTGCACAGAAACAAAATAACTCAACACAAATCTAAAGGTGGCCATACATCTACAGATCGATTGTCAGATCTGGCTGGTTGGAACAAATACCTGGTAATATCTTTTTGGCAGTTTTCCAGCATTTCAAAGCAAAGTGCTCTCATCCATTACCAGTATTTTGTTCCAAACAGACAGATCGGACAATAAATCTGTAGATGTATGGCCACATTAACTCCCTCTGCACATGTTACATCTGCCCCACCTGCAGCTGCATTACAGCATATAATTATGCCAAAGATAAGCCAATATATTAACAGTTAAATACATTAAATTGCATTATGCTGTAATAAGTATTGCTGATCAATCCTGCCTAGCAGGGCCGTCTTTTTGTATGGGCTTAATGGGCACTTGCCCAAGGGCCCCAGGCTCTATGTTGATAGCTGTGGATCCCCTTTTTCCAGGGATACCAGAATTTTGAAAATCGGCCCTGGGGAAATGCAGATATCCAACTTCAAAGCAGCAGTCCACATCCGACCTGTTAATTACAATTTCCAATCATATTTCGCAGGCTCTCTCTGACACTAGCGGCTTGTCTCTATCATGCCCAGAACCAGAGATATCAGCCTTCAAGCAGCCGGTCCCTGCTCCAGCTCCAAACGTCTGGTGTAGTTTTATATTTTTGTCAATGGATTGCTCCAGTGGCGTAACTATAAATTTTGCTCCCCCCTGCCAAAAAAGTTACTGGCGCCCCCCCCCTACACACACACACACACACACACACCCATAATGCCCCTCACACTATACTCCACATATCGTAATGCACATTAGACTATACACTGCACTATACGACACACACCGTAATGTCCCTTACACTATACGTCACACCATATTGCCACTTACACTATGCGATACACATGGTAATGCCCCTTACACTATACAATACACATCATAATGCCCCTTACACTATACGATACACACCGTAATGCCCCTTACACTATACGCCACATATTGTAATACCCCTTACACTATACACCACCACAATCCCCCTTGGAATATACGCTGCACTCCATACTGCACTTTACACTATATGCCACATGCCGTAATGTCACTTAATCTGTATATATATATATATATATATATATATATATATATATATATATATATATACATACATACACACACACACACACACTGTACACACACGCAGAGGTACCAGAATACTCACCAATTTATTTTCTAATCAGGTAGCGGAGCTGAGGGGACCAGGTTTATAAAGATGGCTTCTTTGTGAATGGGGGGGGGGGGGGGGGGGGGGGGGTGAAGGCAGGACTCTTCGTTGCTACAGTATATGGCAGCCTGTGTGCGGAGCAAGGAGCAGGACATGGGCAAACGCAGAATTTCTAAAGGGGGGGTTCCAGATGGGATGCTAGATGTTAGACTGTGCTTACAAGGTGGGGTTAGGGATAGGCTGCGGGAAACCCTGCCTCGATTCTCCATATCAGGATGTTGTATTTATCCCTTTCAGATATGTGCTGTGTGTGTATGTATATGTGTATATATATATATATATATATATATATATATATATACACACATATATAGATAGATAGTTATATATATGTATATATATATATATATATATATATATATATATATACACACACACACATAGATAGATAGATATACAAACACACACTGATAGATATACACACAAAGGAAAGGGTGACACTAAGATGAGTGACACTTTGCACTCTAACCTGCTGCTGCCGAAGTCGTCGTGAAGTCTGTCATGCAGCAATCTGGCTGCTGCCCTCCCAGGCCGCTGCCAAGTGAGTGACAGGCAACTTCAGGGGAGAAGTTTCTATGCCGCCGATGTCCCCCTGCTTCTACTTCCAGGTGAGAGCCGCTGCGTGATCAGTGCCTGCCGCTCCCAGTGTCAGAGAGATCGTCAGCTCTCTGGTCCTGCGGAGCCGCGCGATAGGCAGGTGAAAGGACGCCTCTGTCTCTGCCCCGCTGCGTGCGCCTGAGGCGGGGGGTGGGGGGCAGCGAGCGGCCAGCACACTGATCGCGCGGCTATCTGGCTCCTGCATGCGGGCTACTCCACAGTATGCCGCCTCCCGTGCTCCCGGCAGGCGGCACACAGCGGCAGCATGTCGGATGATGATTGTGGGCGCCCATGCAGTCCCCGCTGCCGCTCGCTCCCCCAAGCGGCAGCGGGGGCTGCCTTAAACTAATTACGCCACTGGATTGCTCTGGCTCCTGATCTCTGATACCCAAGTTCCCAGCACCTCCTGAAAGTTGGGACTCTAGGTTTTTATACTAGGCTAAGAAATCTATTTCCAGATAATGGCGATATCTGCAGTCGAACAAGCTGCCCTTCCACCGGAAAATGACGAATATTAAGCCCACTCCCTTATCCAACCGTCCCCTGTGTATAAAACACCCCTTACCTCCCTGGAAGTCATTTACAAGGGACCCTTCATACAGCTCAGTGCCCCCTTCCACACGTTAGTGTTCACCCTCCCACCACCTGTGCAGTAAAGGAGTAATTAGCAGAAGTTACTGCTCCAGGTCCTACATGTTGAATGGAAGATAGAGTACCCCTGCCACCCGTGGGACATCAAAGCTGCTGCTGATACCACCCCCCTCCCCTAGGAGGGGAGAATGGGTAAGGGCCCCAGTGCATTGCTTTGCCCAGGTGCCCACTCTGCTGTTAAGACAGCCCTGCTACCTAGAAATGAACACAGTGATTGGCATATAAGTACTGCTGGACACCACTCATAGAATGATTAACCCAGTGGTTCCCAAACTGTGTGCCGTGGCTCCCTGGGGTGCCTCGGGACACTTGCAGGGGTGCCACGGGTTGGTGGACCAGGACCAACTCAAATTATTTATGGTCAATTATTTATGGACAAAACCAGTGCTGGTGGCTGCCAATCATAAAATGTGTGCCCTTTACCACATAACTGAACCTAAGAAGCACATTTAAACACAATCTACTTAATTTTATATTTATTTTATTGGGCCTAGGGGTGCCGTGGATACCCCGTGGATACTCTAGGGTGCCGTGATTTGAAAAAGATTGGGAACCCCTGGATTAACCTGTTATTTTTTGAATCAATGTTCTTGTTTTTTTTGCCCTAAACATTAGATGTATTTGTTTATTTATTTACAGTTTCTTATATAGCTCAGCAGATTCCGTTGCGCTTTACAATAGTAGACAGAGATAAAACAAACTGGGTAATGACAGACAGACTTGGGGGTTAGAGGGCCCTGCTGCAAGCTTACAATTTATTACATCATAATACACTTCAACGTATTTAACAGTTAATATATTGGCTTATCTTTGGCATAATTATATGCTGTAATGCAGCCCAATCATGTTCCCAGTATAGGGGATGCAACACTGTTTTTCTGTCAATAAACAGAAGTGATATGTAAAATGATACATTAGACAGTTTACACTTACTTGTAATACTTATTGCAACAGTTACTGTTTTTCAATAACAGACTGCAACAGTTATTTCTTATTTATATACACAGGATTGTCTATCTTTGTATATGCACTGCAAAGAGAGCAGCATAAATCCAATTTCATGTATTTCAGTGACACTGTGTGAAATATAACACTGCATAGTGGCCCTTAATCAGACCTGATCGCAGTACAAATTTGTTCTCAAAATGGGCAAAAAAATGCTGGACTACAGGTTGGGCAGATGTAACATGTGCAGAGAGATTTAAGGTGGCCATACATCTACAGATTTATTGTCCGATCTGTCTGATTGGAACAAAATCCTGGTAAAAGATGAGAGCAAATGACAGTTGACCATTTGCTTTGAAATGCTGAAAAACTGTCATTCAGATATTACCAGCTGTTTGTTCCAACCGGCCCAATCTGACAATCGATCTGTAGATGTATGGCCACCTTTAGATTTGTGTGAGTTATTTTGTTTCTGTGCAAGGTAAATACCGGCTGCATTATTTTTACACTGTAATTTAGATTTCAGTTTCAACACACCCCACCCAAATTTAACTCTCTCAGCACGTTACATCTGCCCCACCTGCAATGCAGCATTTGTTTTGCCCATTTTGAGAACAAATTTGTACTGGGATCAGGTCTGATTAAGGGCTATTATGCAGTGTTATATTTCACACAGTGTCACCGAAATTCCATTTAGAGTATTTGTGCTTCTTCTATTATAAACACGTTCAGGAGAAAACACACAATATTCACAATTGTGACCATGAAAATGGTTCAATTATTAGGGATTTTTTCTCCCACCAAAGTCAGTCACTCTGCACTAGGACAAGCTCGTACTCTCTTTTACTATGCTAAAGTATATTAATGAACCACTCTAAGACATCCTGACATAATTTTAACTAGATCGGAGCATCTTCATAGTTTTCGTAATTTTCACCAAAAAAGTGAAACTTCAGGCCTCTTGCCAGAACAGAAGATGTTGACTCAGATCAAAATGCTTTTGCACGTTTCTTATTCAAGTCAAGTCACAACTTTTCCACACTAGCCGATTTAGAATTTCTCAATTTCATTTTTTTCACTCCGCCCTAATATATATATATATATATATATATATATATATATATATATATATATATATATATATATAGGCGAGAATAACCAGCGGCACTCGTAGGTCTTTTGTCAATGGTGATATATTTTCACAACAAACCAACGTTTTGGGGTTTGACCCCCTTTGTCAAGTGTTCTCGCCTATACTAATTGTCGCAGAAGGCACCGGGGCCATTACATTCATTCATTCATATAATGAAAGAAAGCCCACTAACACTACTGGACACATTTGATAGCATGACTGCTTTATTTTCCAACAATGACACACCTGAACTAATTCCAACTGTCACCAAAACCACATCACAGAGCCACAGCTGTATCACTCCACAACTGTAAACAGTATCAGCATTCACAGTGACACAACTTACAGAAGAGAAGCAATCCCCGCCTCACTGATTTTAACACATTTCTGAAAAAAAAAAAAGTCAAATTGACTACATAATTCACAGGACCTGACATCACCAATAATGACTGGTATAATGATCTGTTAAAAAAAACATGAACAATGAATAGTGAACACACTCTACCTTCGGTAACATATATGGTTCAGCTTGAATAACCACACTGATTCCAAAAGTTTCTGTTTGCACAATATACACATTGATCTGTCTCTAAATGAGCATGTACTATAACTACCATTAGCCTTATTATTGCCTGGGATTAAGATAACTTTTTTCAAATGATCCACTATGATGTCACATGACCAAGGTGGGTGTAAATTAAAACGGTTGATCTCAAGTTCCTGTTGAACTCTGTATAACAGTTAATTTTGGTGTGCCTACACCATATGATACTTGCCATTCTATATATTGTGAGGCAGTGTAGCTTGCTGCTATGTCTTGAAAGCTGGGTCAGGGGCCTGGTTTAAGTGCAAATAAAATGTGTGCACAGGAAAGCTTCATAAAGCCATAATGTATCTAGTAAGTGTACTAAATAAGATTAGGGAGCTGCACTGGGTTCTAGTGTAGTGTGTTAAATTCAAAAGAACCATCGATTTCTTGTTTAAGAGCAATTTGTGACCTGCGTGATGGAGTTTAAACATAATGACATTTTGGCCCAAACATTTATCTTACGTGGAGACTTCTAAACAATCACTAAGCTCGGATAAAATAAACAAGTGAGCCTTCCTAAGTACACATGCACTCTCCTGAAAACTATATATACTGTATGATATATATCATTTTTATGTTCATTTTAAACTCAGTTTTTCCATACAGACTTCTTATCTGACTAAATGTAGAAAAATAAAATAATTTAGAGATTTACGGATGATCGCCCTCATTCTGGTTGGCTTGATAAGAGTCCCAGAGGGTACACCCGGCAGCATCGCTGCCCCCAGCGGTCTCCCCTCACAACCATGCATGTGTCACTAAGACACATCCCCTCGCATGTCCCGCTGGCGGAGAAATCGTTCGATGATCACGACCATCAAATGATTTCTCCAGGGCTCGCAAATATAAGTCAGTGGAGATTGACATATTTGCAGGCATTCCGCCGAACACAGGGCAGGTCATGTGACGTCAGCCACCCACCCATAGCACCCGTATAATGCTGCCATTTACATGGGAATGCCAAGCATTTGCATGGGAACGCCCATGAAACGCTGGGCGTTGCCATGCCCCATTGCCGCCCCCTGCTCCGCCCACAGATGCCCCACCCCCACTGTTTGAGTGGCACACCGACAGTGCAGGTCGGCGAGGGGGCGCTCGCACAGATGGCCTGCACATGCGCATAACTAATTATGCACATGCGCAGGCCAAAAACATTGGTCCCCCGTGTGAACACACGGTGAACTGAACAAACCATAATGAGAGTAGATATAATGTATGTTGCTTGTAAAAAAAGGTAATTTATGGTAAACTAGTTATATTTAGATCAATAGTTTGGTCTGATCTTACATAACATTATTTAAACTTCGATTGTATTGATAGCATTGTGAATATGTGCACAAAATACTTTTGATCATGTAGAAATTTCTGTGTGAATTCTTTTCGCATTCTTTGATAGGTCACAATTCACTAAACACAAATCATAATTAACATCACAATATGCGTGTTATTTAATTTCTTGTGTGTCCAGTTCACTTCTCACGCACTCATCTGACAGAAATCAAGCTAAATGGATGAAAGAAATAGTCAATAATCCTGAAATTGTTTAATTTGCAGCATTCATTACTCATTGATTTTATTCCATCACATCCTTCAAGGTAAAGAAAATGAAAAAATCATTATGGCAAAGACTACAGCAATGTCTTTATTAGCTTTTTATTTTAGTCTTTATTTGTAATAGTTTAGAAAAATGGTTACAATGTAAATGATACAGTATATTCCAATACAATTAAATGGATTATTTATTTTATGCATCTCACTTCCTAATTATGTAATTTTATATATATATATATATATATATATATATATATATACATACATATATTCACAACAATTGTGTCCTTAGCGCCCAGTATTAAAGGAATCTGGCCATAATTACAACTCAACCAAAAATGTAAACATTAATAGAAACATTTAAAAAAACAAACAAAAAAAACAGTACAATTGATTTTTGACAGCTCCTTGTAGCTGGAGTGAATCTTAAGTGTTAACGGTTATTTGTAATCATACAAGTAGCATACCCAATGCGTTTTGTAACTGTGTGAAACTTCATCAGGGGTAAAAAGAATCTACAATTGCAGAATATTACAATAAATAACAGTATAAAGATTATCTGCACATATATATTATAAAAACAGGTTGGTAGAACAGATGATAGGTTGGAGTAAGGATGGTTGAAGCTGATTTTGCGAATCAATGCATAAGTATGGTAAATATATATAAAGTCACAATGAGATAATAAGGTAAAAGTATCTTTACAAGCATATATGATATGTCTCAAATGAAACATGGGACCATATTCCCCATTAATATTGGGAAGTACATACCTTTTGTATAACACTATTTGAATAATTAGTAAACTGGATTTCCTCTATGGCGGCCGATATGATTGAAAAGAATAGTTCTTTCAACAATTTCCCTAATAGAAAGGAGGCAATTTTGAGGCTTTGAGTCATTCATCTTAAAGTGAATTTTTAAATATTGATATATGAGGAGGTTACCTACCCCACTAATAATTTGTGAGATCTATACAACTTTTATATTTGCAAAGTCTTTAAGCATTTGCCATCAAAGATTGGGAAAAGATTACCTTGTGTCTATCAGCGACCATTGTTTAGAAATATCATATAATATAAGCGCAACTTTAGAGATTTTGTTGTCTATATATATATATATATATATATATATATATATATATATATATATATATATATATGTACAAAAGACCATTGGGTACTTGTGTAGGTTCATGGCGCCATGCTACGTTACGTTGTCAGCATAGGCCAAGCTACGTTGTCAGTGTAGGCCAATGGCAGACCAGCGTAGTCTCCCCGCGGCAGCCCTGTGTACTCAGCGTAGTGGCCCTGTCAGGCAGCATTGTCACCGTACTGTCCCCGTGAGCTGCAGCTCTGTCCCCAGCGTCCCTGGCAAGCCTAGTGAGCGCCTCTCACACAGCATCGGTAACCGCCAGATCCCCTGCGCTGGCGGAAGTCGGCGTAGAGGTGATCATGCTGGTGCTGGCGGAGAGGCGCTCCATCTGCCTGGGATGCACGAGTCATACGCAAGTGCGTCTCAGTAATTCGTGTGGCAGGGTACAGGGTTCAGGGAGACGGTCAGGGTTAGGGGTTCGGTAGTGCGTGTGTCTCATGCACAAAGGGGGATGCGGGCGCAAGTGCGTCTCATGCACAATAAAGGATGCATGTTACCTACTGGCAAATGCCTCCATTTCAAACCCCCATTATCCACATCTGCCAGAAGCGTGGTGAGTGCACCGAGCCCTGCGTGGGGACGCGGCACGCGTCCTCCTGACCTGTTCATACCCCCACTATCCACTTCAGCATGAAGTTGATTTTATAAAGTGTGGCAAGCGCAGGGAGTCACTGAGCCTGAAGCATGGCGAGTGGACACGTAAAATGTGCCCGAAGCGTGGCGAGCGCATGCGGAATACACGATAAGTGATCCACGGCCGCTCTTTCGGCTCATTTTACACGTCCCTGCACTCGCCACGCTTCGGGCTCGGTGGCTTGCTGCGCGCACCACACTTTATAAAGTCAACTCCACGCCGATGTGGATAGTGGGGGTATGAACAGGTCGGGAGGATGCATACCGCGTCCCCTCACCACACTTCGGGCTGACATGGATAGTGGGGGTGTTTCAGGAACACATTTACACCTGTCATGTCAGGCAGGTTAAAAATGATCAATGATCAATGGTTCCCACACAATGTAATTAGTGGTGACACAACGCTGACTAACTACGCTAACTGCGTAACGCTCACTGTCTACGCAGACACAAGCTGACTACGCTGGCTGTGAGAAACTCCGACGCTGATGCTGAATGGGACGCTGACTACGCTGGCTGCGGGAACACGACGCTGATGCTGACAGGGACACTACGCTGACTACGTATGTGGCGCCATCAAACTACACAAGTACTGACCATTTAAGTTGTATTAAATGCTTTGGAATTTTATTGCTCTTTATTAATAGTGGTATTTTCCCCAACAGCTATACATATTTAAGTGCATATTTATGCACTTAAGATTAGGAAGAGGTTTGCGTTTAGCTTTGCAGAGAAATGTTTTCTGTCCTCAAAACCTGTTTAATTTGTTCCTGATGTTGTTATGGCAATATGAACAGCATCCATGACACCTGTGGCAAGTGGAAAAGTTAGTTTCCTATACCTATTTCCATGTCCTACCCATAAAACAGAGGTGTCGCTGAGTGCACAGCCAAAAGGGGCATGGCCTAATTGCAAGGGGCATGGCTGTTTTGTCATTTCCCATAGATGGTTGCTGTCCCCAGAAACTGGGCTGTCTGCAGTGCGACATGTGTGACAGGAGCCAAGTGCTGCAAGAGAGTATCACACTGCAGCACCTGGCTCCTGTCACTGCAGAAGACTTTGGTCTCACCCTTTTTTGAGGGTGACATCTGGGTGCAAGCCGCACCCCCACACCCATCCGACGTCACTGCCACAAATATTAAGCATCCCTACGATGGGATGCAGTTAGCAGTCTAATGGTCGTAAGACCAGCGCCGGAACCTCAAAAGGATCAAGATGTTGATGCCGGAGTCCCACCAGCAAGCATCCTGATTGATGAGTTAGTGGTACGGGAAGGTGGGGTTAGGTTTAGGCACTAGTGGGGGGACTTCGGGTTAGGCGGCAGGGAGGGCAAAGGATATCATATGTATCCCCCTAGGATGTATCTATGGAGATAGCAGCAGATGGCAGGAATATTTTCTGTGAATCTTTATTGTTGATCACTCTCAAAAGTGTGTATAAAAATCCCACCTATCACAACAATGATATAAACAAAATCTTCATATAAATACATTTGTAAATATTGGTCAGGTCAAGGTGTACAACAATTGACTGCCTTTGTGACTGCCAGATCAGACTTCCAATTAGTAGTCACTGCCAGTCACAGTGAAGCCAGTGCGGTCTCGCAGACTGCATCTGGCTTACTACAGTGGCGGATTTTACCTGGGGGGGCTGCAGCCCATAGGTAAAAACCGCCCCTGGGTTTAATTGACAGTCACAGCAACAACAACTTAATTGTTTATGCCAGAACTCGTGGTGTAGCCCAATTAACTCAGCCATAATGAAATTGTCCTCCTACTATCCACAACCACCCATCACTTACAATTTCCTCCAGAGAACATTGATACAGTGCTGTACTTCAAAGCATATCTGTAGTTGGGCACCTTTCATCAGGAAAACATTCTGGGACATGTCATATCCTCCACCTGTAGTCCTGATAATGGCAGGTATTCAATGCTGTGGGCGAGTGGGGACAGCGAGCAGAGCTTTGAATAGAGCAAGCGGCCGGCGCGGGGGTTAAACAGCGAGGATCGCTGGTTTTCTGCAATCCTCGCTGTTTAACCCCCTCGCCGGCCGCACTGAATACCTGCCAATGACTGATCAATATTGGGCAGCCTTCATGAGGCACTGAATATCTTTCTGGTTGCAGCGTGAGCAGAATTGTAATAGAAGTAATATAAAGGATCTCGTTTCTGGCATGTTGTGGCCTTTGGTTGTTGTAATGCCTATTGGCAGCTGTATTGGAGAAAAAAAATGAACCCCAGGTTATGCAGTTTGGGGAGTTTAAATTTAAATTGATAAAACATATTTCAGTCTATAATAGATGTATTTGCCCTACTAATAAATCAGTGGGTAAGAATACCAACATCCTGAAGATTCTGATTTTCATCCCATTATAAGCAGTGGTTGTAGTCTAAATGTAGAGGTAGTGGTAGGGCAAATGGGCTATAACTAGGGCTGTGTGATAGGGTAAATGGCCAACTTGCAAAGCTATATATTCTTGCCCCAGGCACTAAACCTTCTAGTTACCACTCTGTGTAAATTTATATCATATGATAACCTTAGAATAAAGCAGTAGTATCAACTGTCTTGATTAAAGCAGGACAGTCCCTCTATTTGGACACTGTTCCTCTGTCCAACCCATGGGCTGCAGTGTCCCCACAGTTGGGGGGGGAAGGGGGGGGCGGAGGTGTTGGTAGTGGAGTCTGCGGTCAGTGCTTCTCTCAAAAGGAGCGGGTGAACCCTAAATAGTTGCTGTGCACATGCACATGGTATCTATTCGGTGCTGGGGATTGTTTCTGGGGGAGTCTGTGGTCAGTGCTTCTCTCAAAAGGATCGAGTGCATACTATGCACACACAGTATTCAGTGCAGGGAGGAGAGCCAGGAACTGCCCAGATGCTCAGGGCCACCGACATGCCACCAAAACCATGCTAAAAACCAGGTCATGCCACAAGGCCACACACAATTAGCTTAGGCTATGCCCCATCCCGATCAAGGGAACTCCCCTCAAACTCAAAGCCATGGCCTTTTTGGGTGCGCAATGGTTGGAAGCTATTCAGTATACTGGCCCACATCTAACAGTAATTAAATAATTAAAACAGTTTACCTTGCTAGGTTGCATTCTCAAAAATATTAACATACAGCATTAAAACAAAATGGCTGCCTCCAGTGTTTTTAGGACTTGATTATTTTAATATTTTAATTTCTTGATCTCCACTGACACTACCTGAATGCATGTCTCTTCCCTCCCTATATGTTTCATTTGAATCTTTATATCTTAGATGTCAGGAAGAAAAGCAGTGTGGCCATGCTTATTTAACGTCTTTCCAAGTAATGACAGCCAGCAGCTGCTGGAAGTAATCAAGATGTTGCCCATGTCATTCAGCAAATTAACAGCGATAAAACGTGCTAATATACACATATTTTTATCAGATTATGAAGTGCGTCAGGGAACTGAGCTGAAGTGTTAGTTCTACCATTCACAACATGACAGATATGCATATAGTTTGTCTCCAGGCATAATGTGACATACATGTACAGTACAAGTCAATTATCTCTGTCATGATAGTGTATGGTTAACAATAAAATAAAATTCACAGTGTCACAATGGCTACTATTACTAACTCACAGTGGTGTGACCAGGGGTTCTGTTTCAAATTCAACCAGTACTTTATCGGAGGCATGTACAGGTTTCTTTAGACCGCTTGGGTTTCTTTTAGACTGCTTTGGTTTCAGAACAAAAAATGCAATGGTAGGTTAATGTTATTTTGTATAACCAATTTTTATTAGCAATCACATATGAAATGATATAGCAGTAATAATAAAATAATCATTAAGTACAATCTCAGTGTGAGTGCATATTACAACAGAAAAAAACAAAACATAAAAATGGACAATGTCTGGGGAAGTTTCACAAAAAGAAAAAGAGGGGGGGTTAAGACAAGACATAAGGCTCAGGTTGAAAAAGGTATACTATCGTAAACTACTTTGTCTCTGGAACCAAAATAAGGATAAATTACATACTGTATAGGGTCCAAATTTAAGATATGAGTATCAGAAAGCAAGAGATTTTGGGAGGGTTTCCCCATTTTTTAAAGCAGAAATCAATTACATGGCAAAATCAATGTTTTTTTTTTTCACTGTAAATGATTGCCGCTTTAAAAAAAATGGGAATACTATCCCAAAATCTCTCACTTTCTGATTCTCACAACCTATTACATTTGGCCCAAGGTCACCAAACCATTCTGGGCCAGATGTATCAAGCTTCAAAAGTGATAAAATGGAGAGTGATAAACAGCCAGCAAATCAGCTCCTACCTGCCATGTCACAGGCTGGGTTTGAAAAATAACATTGAGGAGCTGATTGGCTGGCTGTTTATCACTCTAAACTTTATCACTTTTTGAAGCTTTATACATCTGGCCCTCTGTCTTAATAATTACCCATATTCAACAGATTTTTTGCACTCTATCCAGGCAAACCATCGTATGGTATACTCCTGGGGCCAAATGTAATAGGGTGAGAGTTTCAGAAAGTGAGAGATTTTGGGAGAGTTTTCCCATGTTTTTTAAAGCAGCAATCAATTACACTGCAAAACCAGGTTGATTTTTGCCATGTAAATGATTGCTGCTTTAAAAAACATGGGAAAACTCTCCCACAATCTCTCACTTTCTGAAACTCTCACCCTATTACATTTGGCCCCTGATGTCTGTCCTAGATAGATACAGATCCATATCCATGTACTTGACTTTTCTGTGAAACCATAAAAATATTGGGGGGGAAGATGTGGGGCCTTCCAGTAAACTGGGAAGACAGCTTTCTCCGCATTGACTTAGAGTTTGAGCAATATTAGGGCAATCCCACCAAATATAAGAGGGTGACCCGACGCATCAACACATTGGTAACAAGCGTTTTAGGGAGCTTAGGGAACAGTCTGCAAAGAACACACAGGCACCTGTACCATCTAGTAAGTGGCACTTTGGGCCTGATTCACACTAGCTCGGTCTCCTGCAAATTCAATGCGCATGTGAAGACCCGATGTTTGAATGCCTTTACTGACTATAACAGGCGCCGAGGCATTCGCACACAGTGGGGTGGGCAGTGGGAGGGCAGGGGGCTGTCTCATGGGGATGCCCAGCATTTTCTGAGCATGCCCACGAAAACAGTAATGCGTCCAGAAAAACACTGGGTGAAGCCTGCAGGCCAGGGGGTGGGTGACTGACTTCACATGATGTCAGCACCCGCCCCTTTTTGTTCATCTCCGACGCAGATAAAAGTCAGATCAGACTGACTGTTATCTGTGAAAAATCAGTTGATGTGCGGCGACCATCGGATTTTTTTACACCCATACACCCGCATGCGAATGGATAAGTCAGCATACACATCCATTTGCACGCCAGCACGGGAATTCGGTTGGCGAAGGAGGGTCTGAATCAGGCCCTTTGTGAGGAGACGTGAGAGCATAGGACAATTCCCCCCCCCCCCCCCCACTGAGAGAACTAAACTGAACTTCTGCCAGCAGGTTTTCCTCTCCATTAGGGTAGATAAAAAGGAATTGGCTGACAGTGCACAGTTGTACGGTACCCCATATCTATTAATACATCATACATGTCAGTTAGGACAAGGAATGTCCTATTGCATTGCATCTGGGACCATAATCAATATGGTATAAATATGCAACAGACTCCAGTAAACGATAATAGCTTCACATACAAAATGTACAAGCTGCAAACCTCAGTTTCATTGTCTGTTAGGGAAACTTTCCATGCACCATGTATTCATGTGAACAGCTTCGGAGATGTGATTTTAGAGCACAATTTGATCATGGTGGTGATTATTAGGCTCTATCTACATGAAATTTATATTTTTCGTAGTCCCAGTTGGGTATAACTAGGTCTGGGATTGCTTTTAGCAATCCTGAAAATGCAGTCTATTTATATAACCGCTCTCACACATACCTAAACAAGCAGAGAGCATTCTTCTTGTCGGCTAATAAAATACCATTAACTGCCTACTTAATTAGATACATAATGATCGTACGTATATATATATATATATATATATCCTACAGGGACCGTTGGTAAACAACCTAAAATTGCATCTAACAAAACCTTTCCCCAGTGTATTAAATTACAAATAGACCTCACACATATACAAGGATATTTAAAACCAAAATAAATCAGTAGCTAAATGAATATATGTTATATGATCAGAAAGCGCATATTAGGGGTGGGAGTTCTTCCTCATGACGTTTTAGTATGCTTCATAACTGGTTATTAATAAATAATTAAATCCAATCTCTGTGTGTGAATCATTAAATGAGTCAGTATAACAAATGCCTCCGGTACCTAAGATGTAATTGTAAATCAGATCTAATCTTACTTCTATTGCCCATACAGTATTTATCAGACCATGGGGGTTATTCAGGCTTGATTAGTGCTCTGCTATATTGCAGAGCTGTGCAAACAATTGCTGTTGTCAGGTAACCCCTAGTTTTATTTTATTTTTGGTAGACACTCCTACCCACAATATGAAGTAAGGGAACAGGATTGGGAGTTCTGCCGTAGACAAAGTATACTAGGGGCATCTTTGTGCAAATTTATTTATTTATTTATTTGCAGTTTCTTATATAGCGCAGCAGATTCCGTTGCGCATTACAATAGTAGACAGTGATAAAACAAACTGGGTAACAGACAGACTTGGAGGTTAGAGGGCCCTGCTGCAAGCTTACAATCTATTAGGTATATAGGAGGGAAACACAAGGACAGGCATCAGTAATAGCATAGCAGTCCCACCAAGTTACAAGTCCAGAAGGGAAGCTATATAATACATAAGTGCCTCAGAGGGTTATGCGTGTAGAACTTAAATATGATAGGCTTGCCTGAAGAGGTGAGTTTTCAGGGAACGCTTGAAAGTTTGGAGGCTAGCGGAGAGTCTAATTGTGCATGGAAGGGCATTCCATAGGATGGGAACACATGCACATATGCCTGAGAAAGAAACATTATTTGTGGGGCTAATAGAAGGTGAATATTAAGCATGATGTTGACATGTGAAAATATGTAGGAGATAATGAGCCACTTAGATTTGTGGGTCCCCTTGACATGGGTTAGGTCCACAGTCAAAAGGTCGACATGGGGTTTTTCACAGTTTTTTTTAACCCGAATGTCGACATGGATACAGGCAGGGCCGGTTCAAGCCACCTGAGCACAGGTGGGAGGGGGAGGGGGAGGGGGAGGGGGGAAGGGCGTCCCAGTGCTCATGCCCCATGGGTGGGGTGGGTGGGGTGAGGTAATGCGGCCGCTGACGCTGACCAGCACGGGGGGCAGCGAGAGACTCGGGGGGCTCCAGGGGGGGGGGTTGGGGCTCCAGGGTTGATTGCCGGTGATGATCAGTGGGGGTGGGGGGGTTGTGGGCGGGCACAGCTTACCTACTGCTGCTCCCTGCTGGGAGGATGAATAGTACTTGGGCGGGCTTGGCACTGCAGCTGCTTTCTTCTTCCTGTTCTCCTCTGGTGGTGGGAGCTTTCCTGCTGCTGCTGCTGCTCCTCCAGCAGCTTAGTACCGCCCTCCGGTGGCCGGCGCCCTAGGCAAATGCCTAAAGCTGCCTAGTGGTGGCACCGGCCCTGGACACAGGTTAAAGTGCACCGCGTCCCCTCACATGGCGTGCTGCGCTTGCTTCGGGCTCAGGCACTATTTTATTCTCCTACAACGCCCTAGTGGATGGTAGGGCATGAAATACTGCCTGTCGGCACATGTCTGCTATAAAAAAACCAGTGAAAAACCCCATGTCGACCTTTTGACTGTCGATCTAATGACCCTGTCGACCTAACCCATGTTGACCTAGACTCATGTCGACTTCCCTGCATGTCGACCTAGACACATGTCGACCTAATGGGCAGCGAGTGAAACTACATATTTTTTTCGGTACTTGTTTCCTAGCACGGCCACACCGATTAGCATCGGGATGGTCGTGTCGGAAAAATCGCGTCGGTCGCATCGCATTCGATTTGGTCGCATGCGATGCGACCGATGCGACCGATGCGATCCGATTTTTACATTGGATCCAATGTAAAATGGTCCCTGGGACCCGATTTTACATAGGATTCAATGTAAAATAGCCCCCAGACCCCAATTTCAGCACCCCTGATGGTTGAAATGGCCCCTCATTGGTAACGCCACCCCACGATTGACGCTAACCCGAAGCGTGGCGAGCGCAGCGAGCGCGCGAGGGGCGGCGGTGCGCGTCCTCTGACCTTTTCATACCCCTACTATCCACGTCGGCGTGGAGTTGAGAATAGAATAGTGTGGCGAGCGCAGCGAGCCACCGAGCCCGAAGCGTGGCGAGCGCAGCGAGCCCCGCGAGGGGACGCGGATACCTGTGAAGCCCGCGAGGGGACGCGGATACCTGTGACAACGCGATGGACCCGATGGACGCGATTTCTCCATAGGCTTCAATGTTAAAATATTTTTAACATTGAAGCCTATGGAGAATCGGGTCCATCGCGTCGGTCGCGTCGTGTGCCTTATTAAAGGCACACGACCGACGCGATGGACCCGATTTTTCATTTGCCGGTAAATGGACCTGATTTGAAAGAAAATCGGGTCCATCGTGGGCATCGTGTGCCTTAAAGTTAAGGCACGCGATCAAGAAGATTGTGGCCGTGCTAGGAAACAAGTATCTTTTTTTCTCTCACACATGCACAAACTCAGAGGCAATCACAAGGAAGCAGACTAGCTTTCTAAGTGTTTGCTTCGGGTGGGCTTACTAGTATCTATACATTGTGCTCATGTGTATTATGACAGATATAGAACTAATATTATGTAATAATAAAAGGTATTTGTAGTTTCACGGCGCCAGTATGGCGCCGTGCGTCTGAGTCCCCTTGCGGGGCTCGCTTCGCTTGCCCATGCTGCGGGCTCGGTGGCTCGCTACGCTCGCCACGCTATTTAAAATCAACTCCATGCCAACATAGATAGTGGAGGTATGAACTATCCATGTTGGCATGGAGTTAAGTTACTTTTTTTAAACATAGTTTGTGGCGAGCGTAGAACCCTGGCGCCGTGAAACTACACAAGTACCTAATAAAATAATGCAGATCGATGTGTGTGTATATATATATATATATATATATATATATATATATATATATATATATATATATAATATCCAAAGAAATAATGGCACTCAGGAGGCAGATAACAATCAGAAGAAAGCAGATATAATGTCAAGCTTTCGGGGACTTAAACCCCTTCTTCAGGACAAACCTACAGCACAGATACATACATAAAACAGACATTTATACTCACAACCTTGGCGCTCCCACTGCGTCCAGCGCGGCACACGCCGTCAGACTCAGCAAGCAGGACATCCGCACACATGCTTCCGGCCGGGGCTAGAGGTCCGGTTGCTAAGCAACCAGCACCGCTTGCGTCCCAGCGTGTCATCCAGCGGTAACTTCCTCAAGCCAGCCTGCATCACGCTAGCCATCGCTGACACCTAGGAGATAAATACAGAAAAAACATAACATGAATGTACAAATATATAACACAGAATACGTATATCCAGCGGACTAAGAATGGCAACCATAAAAACAGTAACTTTACACTACAGCATTCCAATTTATTTTATCGTTGAGACCATAAGGGTGGATGGTATTTAACCTAAAAATCCACCTGGATTCAGCTATCAATAACTTCTTGGCCCTGTCACCCCCGCGTGGGGATTCAGGGATATGGTCAATCATAAAATATTTCAAGGAAGCCAGTGAGTGACCTTTGGCCTTAAAATGACGAGCCACAGGCTGATCTATAGATTTACCCGAAAGGGACAAATCTATAGCAGATCTGTGGAGACCCATCAGCTCCCGAAAGGTTCTGGTGGTCTGGCCCACGTAATAGTAGCCACAAGGGCAAACTATCACATAGACCACATGATCAGACCTACAGGTAAGTACCTGTCTAATCTGGTACTCTTTGGAGGTATGGGGGTGTTTGAAAGTTTTACAGGGTTTCAGGTACTTACAGGTAGTGCAAGACAGGCAGCTGTAACAGCCTGGGGGCTTCACATAAGTGTTGGGAGCTCTAGGAATGCCCATACCAGTTATGTCTGTCTTCATAAGCCTGTCTTTCAGATTACGGCCTCTGCGGAAAGCTGCTAGAGGGCGCACTGAATTCAAACACATCAAGTCAGGGTCACTCTTCACAATGGGCCAAAGTGCTTTGGATGCTAAATGAATAACGGGACTGGCAACAGAATATGTACTGGTCCAAGGTAATACTTTGGACTCCTTGGATTTCTTGGGCTCCAATAGAACGGATCGGGACATAGACATCACCTCTGCCTTCTGACTGCTCAGTAGGCCAACATCATAGCCTCTGGCTGTAAATTTGGCAATAAGGTGATCCAATCTATCGGATAAATCCGAATGGTCACTGACAATGCGGGCAATCCTCATCATTTGGGACCGAGGAAGACCCCTCTTCAGGGCGGAGGGTGGTGACTGGAGGCCATAAGAAAAGTATTTCTGTCGACGTTTTTATAATATATATCAGTGGACAATATCTGATCCTTGATACACACTGAAACATCGAGGAACTGCATCACCTCTGTATGACAGGAGTATGTAAACTTAATAGGTGAGTCCCTCGAGTTAACGTTAACCATCAGTGTCTCAAATGCCTCCTGTCCACCCGTCCACAAGACAAACACGTCGTCTATGTAGCGGGTGTACAGGAGTAAATGCTGGCTGACCTCTGGATTATTGAGGAACAACTCCTCCTCTTGTTTAAACATGTAGATGTTAGCATACGAGGGTGCTACCGCGGAACCCATGGCACACCCCCGTAGCTGTAGGTAATACCTACCGTCAAAAAGAAAGAAATTTCTTTCCAGGGTCAACTCCAGCAACTTCAAGAACAACCGATGGTTAAACACCGTATCGTCCAGATGTTCAGACAGAAATAACCGAACAGCCTCAACACCTCCATCATGAGGTATGGAGGTGTACAAACTAGCCACATCTAAACAACACATAATAGTGCCTGGAGGAACCATAGATACTGCGGACAACAATTGCAAAAAACTGGTGGTATCTTTAAGGAATGATTTTTTGAAAAGCAAAAGCGGCTGTAACACATAATCCAGGAGCCAAGAAGTTATTGATAGTTGAATCCAGGTGGATGTTTAGGTTAAATACCATCCACCCTTATGGTCTCAACGATAAAATAAATTGGAATACTGTAGTGTAAAGTTACTGTTTTTATGGTTGCCATTCTTAGTCCGCTGGATATACGTATTCTGTGTTATATATTTGTACATTCATGTTATGTTTTTTCTGTATTTATCTCCTAGGTGTCAGCGATGGCTAGCGTGATGCAGGCTGGCTTGAGGAAGTTACCGCTGGATGACACGCTGGGACGCAAGCGGTGCTGGTTGCTTAGCAACCGGACCTCTAGCCCCGGCCGGAAGCATGTGTGCGGATGTCCTGCTTGCTGAGTCTGACGGCGTGTGCCGCGCTGGACGCAGTGGGAGCGCCAAGGTTGTGAGTATAAATGTCTGTTTTATGTATGTATCTGTGCTGTAGGTTTGTCCTGAAGAAGGGGTTTAAGTCCCCGAAAGCTTGACATTATATCTGCTTTCTTCTGATTGTTATCTGCCTCCTGAGTGCCATTATTTCTTTGGATATTGTATTGCTCACCATTTGGGCACCGGGGAACGTTGCTATTTACACAGAGTGCCGGCAGTTTTGGAAGTTATATATATATATATATATATATATATATATTTAAAATAAAAATACTGCTAATAAAGGCAGATACTATGGAAGTCGAGTTACACACACGCCATTTTAGGATAGTATGGCCGCCATTTTGGTTCGCAGAGTTGCGCAAATAAAGTTTCCATACCCGAGTATGCGTGGCAAAGTGGACCAGAAGAGTAGCCATACTATCACACATAAATTCATAAATACATACTGACCCTAAGTAAAATATAGTTAAAGGTTTAGAACGCCACACATAGCTTAGTTAGCCCTGCATACATCTATCTGTATCGTGTTTAGTACCGTTCCGTTCAGCTCATTATGCGAAGTATTCCGGTCATTGCGAATATTTCACAATGTACACTGCCCGATAGTTATGGACATAATCCATAACTCAGAGACAGTTTCTGTTGAAAGTAGTTAACAAAGGAAACTAGATGAAACCAGTTCTTATCCCTGCTGACGCCGAAACCACCAAACAAAGGACTCTTAAAGTTCACTCCCCTGCACCTGGTCAGACCAGGTACAGCGTCTAACCTCCAATCACAGTGGACCGGACATATGATCTCTGACCAATGAGAATGGCCTTTGACCTCCCCTTTCTGACCCTATAAGATAGGCGACCCAGAGCAGCCAAAGTCTCTTCGGCACATCTACCTTTCCCTGACCTGACCACCGGACTATAGTTCATCCCTGAACGATAGTGAGCTCTGACCGGACTACACTTCGCATATTTGATGAGAACGGTAACGGTTGCATTAACGGTATTTATACTTATTGTATAGTTGGCTGGTTGTGTCTTGTATCTGTATTCTTTCCCCTTAGCAGAGTCTGTTTAGCGTTCATTGTTAGTATATTGTATTACTTGTTATACCTGTTTATTCTTATTTCTGTAACCCCCTTTTGTCCATTAGGGACTCAAATACAACCTTTTTACGGAGCTCTTATCTCCATATTTCTATACAGTGGTCGTTGTCTGTTTATTCGCATAATAGCGATAAGGTATATTGCGGACACAGTCCGATAAGGTATATTCGCAGATTAGAGACAAAGTACTGCGAAGGAATCTCTGATTAAGGTATTGGTTCTTGGTATACATAATACAATAAAAGGTACGCTACGCTTTGTTCACACGTAGCTAGGTATAAAGGGTACGTTGGTTGCGGACTTATTACGTAATCAACGCTTTTCACTTATTGTCACTCTGGTTATATTTTAATCACCATTAACAATTGAGGGCTCGTCCGTCCGCTCCACAGTCCAGAACTCAGTACCAGGCGTGCGACCCGACCTATACCAGCAAAAGGGTGGAAGTATTTATTTGTTTCCATTGCTGGATAGGCCGAGTCCGCCGCGGTGCGGGGTTCGGGAAGTGCTAGCGCTGAACCCGGAGTACAATAAGTGAAAGCCACGTGTTTTAAAACATATATTAAGTGTTTAGTAAACTGTACTTCTGCCTGCCACAAGTAGTTTAACGGGGTATAGTGTCTTGAGTTGCTTGTTCATTACAGTATATGTACCACGTGCGATAAGGTTCGCACACGTGGAATCTGTGTTTATTATAGTACATAGAGGATCCCCTCTGTGCAAAACTATAATTGTTTATTGTTAGTTACCGCAAAAACAGGGACTCCGCCACGTGGCGACAAGTCCTGGGCCTTTTGCAGTAACGTAAAGCGTCTATTGTGTATTACGCAAGGTGCGCGCGCACGTGCCCATATCGGGAAATTTTCGCATCTTTGTACGTGATTTACGGATTAAGTGCGGGATTTATTTCGCATCTTGATACGTAACTTTCGGACGGAGTTAAGGGATTTATTCCACATTTAAGCGCAATTACTGCGTATAGCGAAACCCGAGTGCAACCTTGCAAATACACTATAGAACACGTGGGTGGCCGATTCACCGGCGGCCTGTGAACAGCGCATGTACACACGTGACTGTTCATTGGTACTGCACATGCAGCACACATAGGAACTCAAAGGTGAACAGTATTGAACCACTAGCTTTATTTAAACAGTATAGCAATATACTGTGGATAAGGTGGTGATTAAATAAAGAGAAAATAAGTTTTTTTCTTTTTGTTCATTTTCTCATAAGCAAGCAACTCAAGCATTATTTTAATAGATTCCTATAGCGTATTATAAGGGATTTATACCTGCATAAGTATCTAGTGAAAAGCTACCGGCCTGGGAAAACTTTCTGTACAGAAATATTTCAAATATATGCATAAGACCAAGGTGTAACCAGCGCCCAGTGTGAAAAATAACTGAGGCGAACGGGTGTGTGACGACACGACTCAAGCGCAGTGTAGTCCAGTGTAGGACAGTCCAGGTAGGACAAGGTTAGGGTTCACGTGACGACGTGCCCATAGGAACTGCCCCTTCAGTGGAATTGATTCCGCTAGGAGGGTACAAGAAGATATATCGGAACGCACTTGTTTCCGATTAGCTACTTTAGAAATCCGATTTTTGGGGGTATAGGAAAACAAGTTTGTTATACCCTGGAAAAATTGTGCCGCGCCAAGCAAGTTGGCTAGAAGTTCGCTGCTAGTTGAAAGACTTGGTGATTGAGTACGTTACCTCGCATTGTGGGCTCTTCGCTTGATTGCGTTGAAGTGTCGCTGTGTGGAGAAGTGAGTGGTTGGGGAGCTCTCAGATAAGTAATAACCCACCGATTATCTATTAAGCTGTGAACGTTTATTCCTGTAACTATGGGTAATAACGGGTCACGCTGTGATAACGTGCAGGATAGGGAGGAAGCAAGCCGGCCAAGAGGATCGGCTGCTTTTATTATGTGCAGGAAGCACGGTGAACTCGCAGTTGTTTACCAAAATAAATGGAGAAAAATGACACAAGGCAGCAAGTTAGAATTTCCCAGTGTTGGTAGCTTCGATCCGGAAATCTTATCAGCAGTAAAAGATGAAATATGCCTACTCTCCAGTCGTAAGGAGAGAGTGAAGCATATCAATATTCTTAAATTGTGGCAGAAGGAAGGACAGGAACAATGGGGAAGCAGAGGTCTGGCAATACCTGACACAATCAGCCAAAATATAAATGCAACCGCTGCCATAATAGAATCAGCTCCCCCACCCCCATATGTGCCGAAGGGGATAATGACTCATAAGAAAAGTATAAGTAATAATGTATCCGTTGCTAACCTGTACCCTGTCTTATCCCCTTACAAGGAAACCCGAGAGGAAAACGAGCAGCTGTTGGCACTGGCCGTCTCTCATGCAATTAATATGATTGAGGGAAAAGCTCAACCCGCTGTTGAGGCCCCAGCACAGGAGGAGGAGACGGCTGATGCCAACAGCATAGTATTGGACTCAGGTAATGACGCACCACACAGCACAGACACAAATGACTCCCAAGCAGGTCCCAGTAATGCGAATGTGGTACAAACATACCCTGTACGCACACTGGAGGTTCCCTATGGTAAGGCAGACAGAGAGGGTGTGATACCTACCAGAAAGATGACCATGCTAAACCCATGGACACGGTTAGAGCTGCGGTCCATCATTACAGATTTCCCTGACCCAAGGAAAGATCTGGCATTGTGCCGGAAATTTGTAAGGGATCTAGGAAACTCTGATGAGCCCACCAACAAGGATTGGAGAATCATGTTGAGGGCCTGTCTCCCCACTCACATTGACATCCCGAAATTCATTCAGGATAGTGGATTGAAAGTGGACAAGGAGATAAATGATGAGATCAACCAGGAGAATATACGCCTGATTAACTTACAGTTGGGAGTGTATTTTCCTGCAGCAGTGGAATATAGCAAGATATTCACTATCAAACAACAAGATGGTGAAGTGGCTAGCGAATATTTCAACCGGGGTTTGATGGCGGTATCAAAGTACACTGGTGTCTCCGAGCCTAAGGACGATCCCCACCTGAGGGAGCTGATTGTCTCTGTGCTGGTGGAAGGGCTTAACGAAAACCTGAGAGCCAGAGTCCAAACTTCTTTTCCAAATTGGCGTGGAATGACAGTGGATGCCCTACGGGAATCTGCTGTAGACCACGACCGTAACATCAAGAAACGCAGAGAACTGCAAACTGACAAACTGATGATGGTTAGCATCCAAGCCCTTACTAATGCCCCAAACAAAGCTGCATACCAACGAAACACCAGGGACACAGGTAGAAAGCCAGTTATCTGTTACAACTGCAATCAGGAGGGACACATTGCAGCTCATTGTAGGTTAGGAAACCACAGGAATTATCAGACACATAAGCGAGAATGGGAATCTCACAAAGGTGAGACACAGAGATACCCAGCCCCTAGACAATGGGAGGAGACAGACAGGTCACGCAACATGCCTCCTCCCCATCTGATGGCTGACACTGTGCTAAGGGCAACCCAGGTCAGACCATAGGAAACAGGTCACACCTGTATCCTACAGCCAGTTAGACTAACACAACACCTTGGAGAGGAACCTCAGGTGAAGGTTGATATAGCTGGAGTAAGGCAAACCTTTTTGGTTGATACAGGGGCGGCCAGATCTGTTCTCAACACTCCTCTTCACTTGGGTTTCACTAACCAATCAGTAGCGGCAATTGGGGTAACAGGAAAAATACAACATTACCCACTGACGAAACCAGCGGAGGTTACAATCGGGCCTCTGCATACCAAACACTCTTTTCTGTTGGCTGCAGCGGCCCCGACTAACCTCCTGGGTAGAGATTTACTATGTAAAATGGGATGTGTCATCTATTGCACTCCCGATGGGGTATTCCTAGATACTCCTAAAAATCTTACACAAGAAGTGCAAGATATGCTGGACAGTCCTCAGAGGCTAATGTTGTATTCCACTGTTGTAGAATCAAATCCATCTAGGGTAGCTGAAATTACAGCACAAATACCGAGTTCCCTTTGGACTAAAGATGGACAGGACGCTGGGCTAATGGCAAATGTAGCATCAGTAGAAATCCGCTTAAAAGAAGGCAGGATAGCCCCAAAAATACCGCAATACCCTTTAAAACCTGAAGTTGAGCTAGGAATATTTCCAGTGATCCAACGATTGCTCCAACAGGAAATCCTAGTTAGAACTTCCAGCACGGCCAATAGTCCCATCTTTCCTGTGAAAAAGAGCGGGGGGAGGGGCTACAGACTAGTGCAGGATTTAAGAGGGGTAAACAAGGTAGTTGAGAGCCAATTCCCCGTAGTGCCAAACCCAGCTGTCATCCTAATGCAAATCCCACCTCATTGTACTCATTTCACAGTCATTGATTTGTGTTCAGCATTCTTCTCCGTCCCTTTGCATCCTGACAGCCAGTATCTGTTCGCCTTTACTTACAGAGGAGTACAGTATACCTGGACACGACTCCCCCAAGGATTCATAGACAGCCCCAGCATCTTCTCCCAGGCCTTGCATGATTGTTTACAATCCTTTCAACCCATGAGTGGTTCGATACTGATACAATATGTTGATGACTTATTGTTGTGTTCTGAGTCACTGGAGTCATCAGTGGATGACACTAGACAGCTGCTGATGCATCTCTCAGAGACAGGACATAAAGTATCAAAGGATAAGCTGCAATTATGCCAGACCAGGGTTAAGTATCTGGGCCACTGCCTTACCCAAGGGCTGAGACACCTCACCGACGACAGAATCCAAGCGATTCAGAACATGGTACTGCCACAGACCCAGCATCAGATCCGTACGTTCCTAGGCATGTGTGGATACTGTCGCAATTGGATCCCAGGTTTCTCTATTCTGGCATTACCACTACAAGAGATGGTTTCCTCAACTAAGCCAGACCGGGTCTCTCATACTGAGGAATCTGAACTGGCTTTCGAGGAACTAAAGGTGAGCCTAACAAAGGCCCCAGCACTGGGAATGCCAGATTATGGAAAACCCTTTGAACTGTACGGAACTGAATCAGGTGGGTGTGCGGCAGGAGTGCTTGTACAAAAACATGGTGATGCCAACCGACCAATAGCGTACTACAGTGGCCAGCTGGACACAGTAGCACGCTCACTCCCAACTTGCTTACGAAGTGTGGCTGCAATAGCACAACTAGTAAGTAAGAGTGAGGACGTAGTGTTGGGACACGATTTAACTGTTCATGCTCCCCATGCTGTCTCTGCCCTCCTAAATTCTGCCCAAACACGTCATGTGTCCTCAGCACGGTTCACTAAGTGGGAACTGGCGCTGATGGCCCCAGTAAATATTACCATCAAAAGATGCAACACACTAAACCCAGCCACATTCCTTCCTCATGTGCCTTCCAAGGCACAAAGGGTGGAGGGTGATGGGAATGTTGCTGAATATGGTAAAGCAGAGTTTAGTGAGAGTGAGGACAAACATGATTGCATGTCCTACCTGAATCAGACCTTCACAGCACGTCCTGACATAAGCGACAGCCCATTAAGTGAGGTAGACATAACCTTATTCACAGATGGTAGCTGTCATAGACAGACGGACACGGGAGAGCTGTGCACAGGTTACGCAGTAGTAGATGGAGAAGGTATTGTGGAAGCTGAACCCTTGGGACCACCTCACTCAGCACAAGTAGCGGAACTGGTGGCACTGACCAGAGCATGTGAACTGGCCCAAGGAAAATCAGTCAACATATATACCGACTCCAGATATGCTTTCGGAGTAGTCCATGATTTTGGAGCCCTATGGCGCCTCCGAAATTTCATGACGGCGGCTGGCACACCAGTGGCGCATGCGACATATATTAGGAGACTTCTGGGAGCTATTCAGCTTCCAGACAGAGTGGCTGTTATCAAGTGCAAAGCTCACACATCAGAGAAGGACCCGGTGTCACTTGGTAACAGCCGCGCTGATGAGGCAGCGAAAAGGGCCGCATGCCCTGTAAATATTTTCACCCATCCTACCAACCTTTGTACACTGAACATAGTATCCACATCCAAACTGATAGACATGCAGAATTTGTGTTCCCCACAGGAAAGAGCAGTATGGAAGTCGAAGGGATGTGGCCAAGAGTCTACCGGACTTTGGAGAGATGGACACGGGAAACCAGTGGCCCCCAGAGCATACCTTCCTAGTCTAGCCGAGGCGGCCCATGGGCTGACACATCTTGGGAAGGAAGGTATGTGCAAGCTGGTAAAGGCCTACTGGTGTGCACCAGGGTTCGCTTCTCAAGCAGGTAGAGTGGCAATGTCATGCCTCACCTGTTTGAGGAAGAACGTTGGAAAAGCCATCCCAACAGAGCCATCCCACATCCCTCCTACAGAAGGCCCTTTCCAGGTAATACAAATCGACTTCATACAGTTACCACCCTGTAGGAATTTGAAATATGTATTAGTTTGTGTTGACATGTTTTCTAGCTGGGTGGAGGCTTTCCCCGCTGCCTCCAACACTGCTACCTTTACAGCAAAGAAAATATGTCAGGAGTTTGTCTGTAGGTATGGTATCCCAAAGGTCATTGAGAGTGACAGAGGCACTCATTTCACAGGAGAGGTCTTCCAAATCATGTGTAAACTCCTGGGGATTAATAGTAAACTTCATACTCCATATCGTCCCCAGGCGAGCGCCAAAGTTGAGAGAATGAATGGTACTATTAAGAACAAATTGGGTAAAGTGATGGCTGAAACAGGGTTGTTATGGCCAGAGGCACTGCCTATTGTGTTGTATAGCATTAGGACCACTCCCAGGACTCCGCTCAACTTGTCCCCCTTCGAGATATTGTTTGGTCGGCAGCCACACATCATGATAGACCCACAGGATGATCTCAAATGTAACAATGAGCTAACTGTACAGTATCTCCTAAAGCTAAACAAACAGCTAAGGGAGCAACAAAAGCAGCTGAAATTACTGAACCCTGATATGCCTACAGAGAATTGTCATAATCTTAAACCAGGAGACTTTGTTATGATCCGAAATTTTTTACGCTCAGGTTGTTTGATAGACCGTTGGGAAGGACCGTACCAAGTTTTGTTGACCAGCACTACATCAATTAAAGTCGCAGAGAGAGAGACTTGGATACATTCGTCCCACTGCAAGAAAGCTAGTAACCCAGAGTCCCAGTGTGCAGAGAGCGAGAGAGAAGAAGTGTCGCTAGAAGCATTGTTTCGGGAACACTGAGAAGCAGCCAAGGTCGAGCAACCTGAGCGAACAAAGGTCTAAGAGCAGAGCAAAATAAAAGTCCCCTGGTAGAGATGATGGAAGGACTCCAAGCAAAAGGTTCACAGTTATGCATATATGTCTTTGTTTTCTTTCTGTGTTCTTTTATTCACCCAAAGATACTCGGTGGCTGCCACATCCTAGAGCGATCGGAGCGGAGTTCTGACAGTGTAATAATGGACCCAGATATGGGTGAGGTAGAATCCCTAAACCAGCTTGACACTTTGCCCATGACAGGAGAAGGTAAAAAGTATGAGGGAAACGTAGTTCAAGGGCTATGTGATGAGTTATTGTCTGGTGAGTACTGTGTCTGTAGATATTGTCAACCTAAAATGGAAGAAGAATGCATCCAGCGATGTCAGTCGACAAGTAAGGCAACTACCGGCCGACATCCCTTGAGTGATTACCACTCACTAGTGGGTAAGGTTTTAAACCAAACAGAATGCTGGGTGTGTTCACAAGTGCTACATAAAAGGAGTAGTGTAGGCCTAGTCCCATACCCGCTTAATATTTCAGAGATAAGCGTATTAAATAAGGGGAGGCCATTGGATAAGAGATACCTGTATACCAGGTCCCCTAGTCTTAGATTACACCCATACCAAGTGGATACATCCCTGGTATGTATGAACTTCTCGAGTTCCAGAGCGATTGGTACTTGGGAAGTGACATGGCATAACCAGACAATAACTTACTCCCAACGTCCAGATGGAGAGCCTATTGATAAAGAATTGTTGTTAAAAATCCGAACCAGTGGGAGACACTATAAATATGTCTACACGGTGAAGAGAAGTAAAATGATGGCCGGCAGAGTATCAGCCGGCTACTGTAATGTAACCCTACAGCCAGAAATCTGTGAGGAACAAGTCAGGGAACAGGGGACGGGGATGTTCTTATGGATAATGTGTGACAAGATCATGAAATACTCTGTCCCCTATTTTCTCCCTGACGATGTTTATTATATTTGTGGTAGGAGGGCGTACAAATGGCTCTCCATGAACTACGTTGGTATTTGTTATCTAGGCAGAGTGTTACCGGAAGTGATGACCCTCACACATGATGAGATGATGAACATACACAGAGGTATTTCTCCTCCTTACACTCATACCCATTATGACCAAATCCATAAAAGGGATTTAACCATCAGGAAAGAACCCCTAGCTTCCGAAATGATACACGAGTCGTTCGGTATCCAACTCCTCATTGCTTTAGACATCACCCATACCGCCAGAGGAGTCATAAATTTTAAATATATACAAGCATTAGCCAGCTTGGTAGATAACATCACTGAGATTTATGATGACACCTTTAGATACACTGGGAAGGAGTTGCAAGCGTATAAAAGAGAGCTAGTCCAACATCGAATGGTGTTGAACTATCTGACAGCTATGACAGGAGGATATTGTGTCACCCTCTCTACACAGTTTGGGGTGAAGTGTTGTACATATATCACCAACAATACTGAAGACCCAGAAGAAATCATCGATCATCGGATGGATGAGATTCTTCAGCTTAAATGGGAATTTAGAAGGGAACATAATATCAGCCTGGCAGAAATAGGTAACAAAGTTAGTGAATGGACCTCCTGGTTGAATCCAATGCACTGGTTCTCTGGTTTAGGAGAATGGGCGCAAGGGATCATAGCTAGCATAGGAAAACTCCTTCTCTGTATCGGTGGTGCCATCATAGTCTTTGTGTTATTGTTCAAATGTATAAAGGTGGTGACCCGGGGAAAGACAAAACGTACCGAAATCATGAGTGTAAGAACGAGAGATACAGAGGAAGACCAGGGTTTGGTATATGACCCTAAAATCGAAACCACCTCCCTTTAAGGAAACCATATTTGTGAACGTGTATATGTTGTAACCACCCCTGTTTTTATTTTTATCCCAAAATTGTACATTATCCTTCGTGACCCTGAGTAGGTTGTTCGATAAATGCGGCCCATCGTTTATCCATGATCCTGGATCGGCCGAGAGCAGATGGTTTACTCCCCTTATATGTTTAATTCATGTATCCCAATTTCTCTGTTAGGATCATGAATTTCTGTATTGTCGTGTGAAATGTTTTGTATTGTAACAGTTTTATAATTACTGTTAAAGGGTGGACTATGGAAGTCGAGTTACACACACGCCATTTTAGGATAGTATGGCCGCCATTTTGGTTCGCAGAGTTGCGCAAATAAAGTTTCCATACCCGAGTATGCGTGGCAAAGTGGACCAGAAGAGTAGCCATACTATCACACATAAATTCATAAATACATACTGACCCTAAGTAAAATATAGTTAAAGGTTTAGAACGCCACACATAGCTTAGTTAGCCCTGCATACATCTATCTGTATCGTGTTTAGTACCGTTCCGTTCAGCTCATTATGCGAAGTATTCCGGTCATTGCGAATATTTCACAATGTACACTGCCCGATAGTTATGGACATAATCCATAACTCAGAGACAGTTTCTGTTGAAAGTAGTTAACAAAGGAAACTAGATGAAACCAGTTCTTATCCCTGCTGACGCCGAAACCACCAAACAAAGGACTCTTAAAGTTCACTCCCCTGCACCTGGTCAGACCAGGTACAGCGTCTAACCTCCAATCACAGTGGACCGGACATATGATCTCTGACCAATGAGAATGGCCTTTGACCTCCCCTTTCTGGCCCTATAAGATAGGCGACCCAGAGCAGCCAAAGTCTCTTCGGCACATCTACCTTTCCCTGACCTGACCACCGGACTATAGTTCATCCCTGAACGATAGTGAGCTCTGACCGGACTACACTTCGCATATTTGATGAGAACGGTAACGGTTGCATTAACGGTATTTATACTTATTGTATAGTTGGCTGGTTGTGTCTTGTATCTGTATTCTTTCCCCTTAGCAGAGTCTGTTTAGCGTTCATTGTTAGTATATTGTATTACTTGTTATACCTGTTTATTCTTATTTCTGTAACCCCCTTTTGTCCATTAGGGACTCAAATACAACCTTTTTACGGAGCTCTTATCTCCATATTTCTATACAGTGGTCGTTGTCTGTTTATTCGCATAATAGCGATAAGGTATATTGCGGACACAGTCCGATAAGGTATATTCGCAGATTAGAGACAAAGTACTGCGAAGGAATCTCTGATTAAGGTATTGGTTCTTGGTATACATAATACAATAAAAGGTACGCTACGCTTTGTTCACACGTAGCTAGGTATAAAGGGTACGTTGGTTGCGGACTTATTACGTAATCAACGCTTTTCACTTATTGTCACTCTGGTTATATTTTAATCACCATTAACAATACCAATATTTGGCAATAACATGGTTAATATTGGAGCTCTGGAACCATACTGCATGATATCCAATCAGAATCTTGGGAGGGGTATTTAAAGCCTGGAAAGGCGACAACTAGGTTGATGCCTGGAGAAAGCTTAAAGGAGAAACCATTGTAGGCTAGGAAGGTCCTAGAAATATCAAATGTACTATTGAGCTCACTATAACAACTTCTGTCTTGTGTGCCACTTAGGGAGCATTTAGGAATTAGTCAGTGGATACAATAACATATATTGATACCTATTTGAATACATTGCTGCTGGAAATTCACAGTATAATCATGATTGACACATGTTATTATATACTGATTAAATAATTATGGTGGAACCATATATGGAATATTAGCTTACTGATTGGGGTTAATTGTTAAATAGACACAGATTTAGATGCTATCTGAACATTCCACATAAAAGAGATTACATTTGATAATTAAAGTAGCATGTTAAACCGTGTCTAATTAAATATAGGAGTACTATGTGAACCCAATACACTATTGCCTGAATGTGAGAGCCGTTATATAAGATACATTTTTGTATATGATACTAAAGTTGCAACATATTATATATATCTATTTTTCGTGTCACCAAAACACCGCCATCTGCTGGCACCGAGTGAAACTACACCTTTCTCTTTCACACATACAGAAACACAGAGGCAATTACAAGGTAGCAGACTAGTTTTCAAAGCTTTTGCTTCGAGCGGGCTTAGCTAGTTGATATATATGTATTGAAGTTGGAAAAACTAATATTATTACCATTCTACAGTTAAATATATATGACACAGTATAACAATTTGAAGACAAATCACAGAAATGTATGTGAACCAGGTTAAAAGTACATTATATATTAAAATAAGGGTCTATGAACCTAGATATAAATATATACAGCATTGTTTTGTTCACATGGTCAGCAGCCACAGAGTTTTAATTATTTTCTTTATTCATTTTCTATATTTATTTTTTATTTCACCCCTAAAAGGATTTAATGACATTAATAAAATGTATATTTTTGATCTTTAGTGCACCCATGCCATTACTTTACTTGTTAAGGACATAAGTCTTGTTTGATTAGCAGCATAATGCATCAGAAGACACAGGACCATTTCCTGTTGCACCAGGACTTGAATCATGCCCCCCATGTGCGGTAATACACACTACACTATGGGCCTTATTCTGGTTCACTTGCAGAGGCAAATTCTTCTCAAATGGACAAAACCATGGCCCTTATCCTAGTTGATTTGGTTGGATGCGTATTTTCGGACAAGAACCGAGTGTTCTTAGCCACGCCTTCCGTACGGATCGCTCACACCGTCCGAATGCGGTAAGACGCCAACCGAACGGACCGCGAGTGGATTTTTCATGTGAACACCTCCTCCATCTGTGGGAACCTCCCCCATCATTCGATGGTCGCCAACCATCGAATGCTGGACCAAGTGGTCAGGCAGCACCGAGTGCTCCAGACCACTCGGGCATTTCTCAGTGCAAAAGCAGGGATATGGGTGGGCAGCTGGCATCCGGCTGTCATATGTCCGCCCCCCACATATGCGTCACAGCCGGATTACCATACGTACGCCCAGTGGTTTCATGGGAACGCCCATGAAACACGGGGCGTACGCATATGGTAATGAGCCAAAACAGCCCTGCACGCCCCTCTCCACCCCCTGTTCGGATTGTTCCAACTAATCGTTTTCTGTACAGAATTCACGCCGTATTCGGACCTGCGTGGCGTTCGCACATGCGCAGATACGCTTCTGCACATGCGCAAACACCAACCATCGGCCGTCCGTCCGTATTCGGAGCCATCAGAATAAGGGCCCATGTGCACTGCAGGTGGGGCAGATGTAACATGTGCAGATAGAATTAGATTTGGGTGGGGTTTTTCTTCAAAGTGAGATCTATATTGCAGTGTAGAAATAAAGCAGTCAATGAAATAAAGCAGTCAATGTAATTCTCTCTGCACATGTTACATCTGCCCCCTCTGCAGTGCACATGTCCATTTGAGAAGGAATTTGCCTCTGCGAGTGAACCAGAATAAGACCCTATGTGCACCATGCAGGTACGTATCCTCTGACCTTTTCATACCCCCACTATCCACGTCGGAGTTGATTTTATAAAGTGTGGTGAGCGCAGCGAGCCACCGAGCCCGAAGTGAGGCGAGCGCAGCGAGCCCCGCGTGGGGACGAGCATAACTTCACAGGTATACGCGTCCCCTCGCAGGGCTCGCTACGCTCGCCATGCTTCGGGCACGGTGGCTCGCTGCGCTCGCCACACTTTATAAAATCAAAAAATCAAAAAGGTCAGAGGACGCGTACCGCTGCGCTCGCCACGCTTCGGGTTGACGTCAATAGTGGGGTGGCGTTAACAATGGGGGTGCATTAACCATACTTTATAACCATACTCAATGAGAAATTGGCCATATTGGCCCATTTCCCATTGTCCCCTATGTAAAATCGCGTTGATCGCATCGCGGCCCATTATAATGTGCCGCGACCGACGAGATCAACCCGATTTTGACTTGAAAAATAATTTAACATTATTCTCTATGGGAAAATCGCGATTTTCTCTTTCACCGGCAAATTAGCAGGTGATTGACAGAAAATCGGGTCCATCACGTTGATTGTATGGCTTAAGTACCTTAAACTTAAGGCATACAATCAATGATACGGGCGCCGTGCTAGGAAATAAGTACTCCCTTCTCTTTAGCCAGCAGTGCATTGACTGTCAGCATTAGGGTCACTAGGAGACCGTAGTCCTTATATGTAGGTCTCTGGGGTGTTTTTCTTACTGCAGTACATGTGAAAAATGGTGGGAAAATACTGCTGACATGTGGAGCTCAACTGCTAGCGATGTGGTACTGCAGAAGGTATGTATTCCTGTGTGCGGTGTGGGCCCACACACCTGGCTTCCATTATAGATAGGCCACTCGCCATTCATCATATTATCCCATCTGCCATACTGCACAGCAGATGACACGATGTATTGAACAACTTGTGTAACTAATAAATGTGTGTACAATGGTGAAATGCACCTGCTCTTAAACAAATGCAAATAATTTATTTTTTCTTAAGAGTATACATGTTGGGGTGCCAGCCTGACTGCAATCCAAGCTGGCGGAACCTGGTAAGCAGGGTAAGCTCGGCTTGTTTGTGTGTGGGGTGGACACTTCGCAAGCATGAAACCCCTAGCAACAAGCCAGAGAGGCACTTCCCTCCATCGCATGTGCCCCACTGGCCTGGATCCCCAGCGTCTGCCTTTTATATAAGAAAAAGGAACCGAGATGTGGGCAGATGAGGGAGGAGCAATGCCTCAGGGGCTCAGAGTCTCTGTCCACATATAGAGACCCCACACCCCTCCAAAAATGGCCACTGCCATAGAAGAGACAGACACTACAGGTCCTGCCACTGGAAGTGTTGATTCCGGGAGCGCTGGAATTCTAGCAACTTCCCTTTCCCAGTCTCTGACCATCACCTTCTCTCTTTTAACTTATGCCTCACTGCCTCTCCATCTCCACCTGCCAAAACTACAACCACTAAGTGTAACATTGAGGCTATTGACACCACCTCCCTATCCTCCCTCTTTGACTCACTTCTCTCTCCTATTATCTCTCTCTCATGTTCTGCACAAGCCACTTCCCTATATAATGCTTCACTCACTTCTGCTCTTGATTCTGTTGCCCCACCAACCACTATTCACCCTCGCAAATGAACACCCCAACCCTGGCATACCAAATGCACCAGATACCTGCAAAAAGGCTCACGTTCAGTGTTGGACTGGGATACGAAGGGCCCACCAGGGAAATGCACTCACAGGGGCCCACCAAGGGGGCGTGGTCTTTTTGAAGGGGTGTGGCCATCTGACCAGAGAGGAGTGGCTATACACTATAGAATTTTGGGCCAATTTCATCCGATTTCTGCACTTTGGGCCGATAATCGGGCAAAATTGGCCCAAAATCATAGGTGTGTGACATTTGATCCATAAATCCCCCACGTTGATAATAAAGCACATAGGTCCCATAGATAATACAGCAAATATAACCCCCCCCCCCCAGATATTACAACACATAGGTCCTCCACACACAGATAATAGTACAGCACGTATGTCCCCCCACATATAATACAGCACATAGGTCCTCCACACACAGATAATAGTACAGCATGTAGGTCCCCACACATAATACAGCACATAGGTCCCCCACTCAGATAATAGTACAGCACATGGGGCGCACCCCCCCCCCAATAGGTGAATGTAGAAATATGGTAATGGCTGTTCCCAAATCCAAACTCACAAGCAAGGGGGACCTTTGCGCGGTGTAGCCGCGCGGCGAAAATGGGGCGTGGCCTCATGGGACGGAGGCGTGGCATCACAAAATTGTGCGTGGTATTACACTTTAGACCACAACGTAATGCCCATTGGGGGAGGGAATTGCTCGTTGCCAAGGTGGGGAGGAAATTGCTAATTGCCAAGGAGGATGTCATACTACTGGATGCACCTAAAGAAATGACAGCCGGGCAGAGAGCCGGCTGTTTAGTCTAAGGAATTGCTTGTTGCCAAGGGGGATGTCTCACGCTGCTGGACTCACCTAATTGAAATAAATGACAGCCGGGCAGAGAGCGCTGTGCGCTGCCGGCTGTAGTCTAAGCAGTAACATCGATATTTTCAGTTCTCGCACTGAGGTCCGGCAGCCAATCAGGAGCAGCTACCAATGCCACCAATGCCGCTCCTGATTGGCTGCCGGCGGTCCAGAGGGAAAACTGAAAATATCGATGCCACTGCTTAGACTACAGCCAGGCAGCGCACAGCGCTCTCTGCCCGGCTGTCATTTATTTCAATTAGGTGGGTTCAGCGGTGTGAGACATCCTCCTTGGCAACAAGCAATTCCTTATGGTGTGTACACACGGGGGCGATATGGATTCCGATGTTCCCGATTTAGTGAACATCGGAAGCCATATCGCATGTTGATTGGTGGCTTTTTAGGGCTAATGAGCCTGATGCGCTGCCGATGTGCGCTCCCAAGTGAGCACAAATCTGCAGCGATATAGTGAGGGCAGGCAGATCTGCACTATATAGTCTAAATTGTGCCCCTGCCGCATGCCGTGCGATGCGAGTCCGGATACCAGCTGATCGTATCGGGACTCACATAGCACGGCATATCTGCCGTCTGTACACACCTTAAGACTAGGTGGTCCGGTGCACCCCTTAGATTCGCCTTTGCCCTCCCATATAATACATTACATAGGTCCCCCACTCACATAATAGTACAGCACATAGGCCCCCAATAAAATACATTACATAGGTCCCCCCACTCAGATAATAGTACAGCACATAGGTCCCCCCATATAGTACATTACATAGGTCCCCCCACTCAGACATTAGTACAGCACATAGGCCCCAATAAAATACATTACATAGGTCCCCCCACTCAGATAATAGTACAGCACATAGCCCCCCCCCATATAGTACATTACATAGGTCCCCCCACTCAGATAATAGTACAGCACATAGCCCCCCCATATAGTACATTACATAGGTCCCCCCACTCAGATAATAGTACAGCACATAGGCCCCCCATATAGTACATTACATAGGTCCCCCACTCAGATAATAGTACAGCACATAGGCCCCCCATATAGTACATTACATAGGTCCCCCACTCATATAATAGTACAGCACATAGGCCCCCCATATAGTACATTACATAGGTCCCCCACTCATATAATAGTACAGCATGTAGGTCCCCACACATAATACAGCACATAGGTCCCCCACTCAGATAATAGTACAGCACATGGGGCGCACGCCCCCCCCCCCCAATAGGTGAATGTAGAAATATGGTAATGGCTGTTCCCAAATCCAAACTCACAAGCAAGGGGGACCTTTGCGCGGTGTAGCCGCGTGGCGAAAATGGGGCGTGGCCTCATGGGACGGAGGCGTGGCATCACAAAATTGTGCGTGGTATTACACTTTAGACCACAACGTAATGCCCATTGGGGGAGGGAATTGCTCGTTGCCAAGGTGGGGAGGAAATTGCTAATTGCCAAGGAGGATGTCATACTACTGGATGCACCTAAAGAAATGACAGCCGGGCAGAGAGCCGGCTGTTTAGTCTAAGGAATTGCTTGTTGCCAAGGGGGATGTCTCACGCTGCTGGACTCACCTAATTGAAATAAATGACAGCCGGGCAGAGAGCGCTGTGCGCTGCCCGGCTGTAGTCTAAGCAGTAACATCGATATTTTCAGTTCTCGCACTGAGGTCCGGCAGCCAATCAGGAGCAGCTACCAATGCCACCAATGCCGCTCCTGATTGGCTGCCGGCGGTCCAGAGGGAAAACTGAAAATATCGATGCCACTGCTTAAGGTGCCCACAGACGCTACAATTATCGAATGCGTTTTGTACTTTTTAAGCACAAATTGCATCTTATGTACAATTATTGGATGGTGTTTATGTTCCCTGGAGCCCGATATTGTATGTCTAAAAAAGTACGTGCTGCACGTACTTTTTAGACTACATCTGAAATTTAACATTACAAACATGGGTTCATCACATGCATCCAAGTGCACATCTCATAGCAAGCTGGAAGAAAAATTGTATACAACCATTGTACAGTCAAAAACGCATAGCACAGTACAATTGTAGCGTCTGTGGGCACCTTAAGACTACAGCCAGGCAGCGCACAGCGCTCTCTGCCCGGCTGTCATTTATTTCAATTAGGTGGGTTCAGCGGTGTGAGACATCCTCCTTGGCAACAAGCAATTCCTTATGGTGTGTACACACGGGGGCGATATGGATTCCGATGTTCCCGATTTAGTGAACATCGGAAGCCATATCGCATGTTGATTGGTGGCTTTTTAGGGCTAATGAGCCTGATGCGCTGCCGATGTGCGCTCCCAAGTGAGCACAAATCTGCAGCGATATAGTGAGGGCAGGCAGATCTGCACTATATAGTCTAAATTGTGCCCCTGCCGCATGCCGTGCGATGCGAGTCCGGATACCAGCTGATCGTATCGGGACTCACATAGCACGGCATATCTGCCGTCTGTACACACCTTAAGACTAGGTGGTCCGGTGCACCCCTTAGATTCGCCTTTGCCCTCCCATATAATACATTACATAGGTCCCCCACTCACATAATAGTACAGCACATAGGCCCCCAATAAAATACATTACATAGGTCCCCCCACTCAGATAATAGTACAGCACATAGGTCCCCCCATATAGTACATTACATAGGTCCCCCCACTCAGACATTAGTACAGCACATAGGCCCCAATAAAATACATTACATAGGTCCCCCCACTCAGATAATAGTACAGCACATAGCCCCCCCCCATATAGTACATTACATAGGTCCCCCCACTCAGATAATAGTACAGCACATAGGCCCCCCATATAGTACATTACATAGGTCCCCCACTCAGATAATAGTACAGCACATAGGCCCCCAATAAAATACATTACATAGGTCCCCCACTCATATAATAGTACAGCACATAGGCCCCCCATATAGTACATTACATAGGTCCCCCACTCATATAATAGTACAGCACATAGGCCCCCCCCATATAGTACATTACATAGGTCCCCCCACTCAGATAATAGTACAGCACATAGGTCCCCCCATATAGTACATTACATAGGTCCCCCCACTCAGACAATAGTACAGCACATAGGCCCCAATAAAATACATTACATAGGTCCCCCCACTCAGATAATAGTACAGCACATAGCCCCCCCCATATAGTACATTACATAGGTCCCCCCACTCAGATAATAGTACAGCACATAGGCCCCCCATATAGTACATTACATAGGTCCCCCACTCAGATAATAGTACAGCACATAGGCCCCCAATAAAATACATTACATAGGTCCCCCCACTCAGATAATAGTACAGCACATAGGCCCCCAATAAAATACATTACATAGGTCCCCCCACTCAGATAATAGTACAGCACAAAGGTCCCCCCATATAGTACATTACATAGGTCCCCCCACTCAGACAATAGTACAGCACATAGGCCCCAATAAAATACATTACATAGGTCCCCCCACTCAGATAATAGTACAGCACATAGCCCCCCCCATATAGTACATTACATAGGTACACCCACTCAGATAATAGTACAGCACATAGGCCCCCCATATAGTACATTACATAGGTCCCCCCACTCAGATAATAGTACAGCACATAGGCCCCCACATATAGTACATTACATAGGTCCCCCACTCAGATAATAGTACAGCACATAGGCCCCCACATATAGTACATTACATAGGTCACCCCCACTCAAATAGTACAGCACTTAGGCCCTCACATATAGTACATTACATAGGTCACCCCCACTCAAACAGTACAGCACATAGGCCCCCCATTATAGTACATTACATAGGTCTCCCCACTCAGATAATAGTACAGCACATAGGCCCCCACATATAGTACATTACATAGGTCACCCCCACTCAAATAGTACAGCACATTGGCCCCCCATATAGTACATTACATAGGTCTCCCCACTCAGATAATAGTACAGCACATAGGCCCCCCCATATAGTACATTACATAGGTCTCCCCACTCAGATAATAGTACAGCACATAGGCCCCCCATATAGTACATTACATAGGTCACCCCCACTCAAATAGTACAGCACATAGGCCCCCCATATAGTACATTACATAGGTCTCCCCACTCAAATAGTACAGCACATAGGCCCCCCCATATAGTACATTACATAGGTCTCCCCACTCAGAGAATAGTACAGCACATAGGCCCCCCATATAGTACATTACATAGGTCCCCCCACTCAGATAATAGTACAGCACATAGGCCCGCACATATAGTACATTACATAGGTCACCCCCCACTCAAATAGTACAGCACATAGGCCCCCCAATATAGTACATTACATAGGTCCCCCCACTCAGATAATAGTACAGCACATAGGCGGCTAATATAAAATAAAATAAAACCCAAGCCAAAGAATTAAGAAAAAAACAACACACCTACAATATTGTCAAAATATCAGCAGACAAATCAGATGGTAAAAAGCAGCCAGCCAGTGACTGCCATTCACGCACGCTTACCTGAAGCTGAAGCCTAGGTCACACGGTGCTATCCGTCCAGGCAGGCAGTGCGGGCAGGAGCCTGGTATAGGGCATCCAGGACCAGATTCCAGAGGACAGTTACAACTCCCCCCCCCAGACAGTAAAGCGCGGGCAGGTCCTGGAAGGATCACCTGACATGACAGTCGTCATGTGCGTCGTGTCAGGTGACGTCAGCCCGCCCCACAGCCGCGGCCGCCTGAAATGACGCCAGCCCAGCACAGCAGCGGCCGGCAGCTGTCAATCAGACAGCCAGCAGCGCCAGCGTGAGTCTCTCACGTAATTGCCGTCCCACCCGCATCCACCGCCGGGGTCAGTCATCCGCAGCGGATGACACTGACTACCCGGCGGCGTCATTGTCAGGTAGCAGCCACAGCAGGCCCCTCCCCCTTTAAAAGTGGGAGGAGTTTAGAGTGCATGGGGCCCACCGGGGAATCTCCCGGTTCCCCGCCAGGCCAGTCCGAGCCTGCTCACGTTCTGCTGAACAACATTGGAGGAAATCACGCTCCAACGCAGACTTCCTCCATTTCAAACTTATGCTGTCATCCTTCAGTGCTGCCCTTTCCCTTGCTAAACAGTCATACTTCAAGAACCTCATCTCCTCCCAGTCTAAAAACCCCCGGCGCCTCTTTGCCACTGTGAACTCCCTCCTCTGCCCACTTCCTCCTCCCCTCCTCACTCTCTGCTCTTGACTTTGCCACTTACTTTACATCCAAAATTGACTCCATACATCAGGACATCACATCCAACCAGGCCACCTGCAACTTACCACTTCCTCTCCTTCACTATCCCTCCTCCCCCCTTACCAACTCTGACATCCTTCTCCCATATATCTGGCCAGGATGTCATGCGCCTCATCCGTTCCTCTCACCTCAACACCTCCACATCTGACCCTATCCCCTCCCACCTCCTCCCCTTCCTCTCTCCTTCTGCCTGTTCCCATCTTGCCCACCTCTTCAATCAATCCCTTTCATCGGGTATTGTCCCCTCAACCTTCAAGCATGCTCTTGTCTCTCCTACCCTTGATACCAATTCACTCACTAACTTCCGACCCATTTCTCTCCTCCCTTTTGCCTCCAAACTCCTTGAGCGTATTGTCTACAACCGCCTTATTGCCTTTTTTTCCTCTCACTCCCTGCTTGATCCATTCCAGTCTGGCTTCTGTCCACTCCACTCCACTCCACTGAAACTGCTCTGACTAAAGTCTGCAATGATCTTCATGCTGCCAAATCTAAAGGTCACTACTCTCTACTTATTCTTCTTGACCTTTCTGCTGCTTTTGACACTGATGACCACCCCCTCCAAATCCTTCACTCCCTTGTTCTGCATGATAATGCTCTCTCTCGGCTATCTTCCTACCTCTCTGACCACTCCTTCTCTGTCTCTTGTCATGACTCCACCTCCCCTGCACTTTGATTGTTAGTAGGTGTCCCCCAGGACGTCATCGCTAGGTGAGCTCATTCGCTCATTCAACTTCCAATATCACCTTTATGAGGATGATCTACCTCTCCTCTCCCGACCTCTCTCCTGATCTCCTCACTCGTATTTCTAACTGTCTCTCCGCTATCTCTTCTTGGATGTGCCAGCGCTTTCTTAAACTAAACATGTCTAAAACTGAGCTGATCATCTTCCCGCCCTCCCACACTACCTCACTTTCCACAATTTCACTTTCTATTGATGGAACAACGATCTCCTCTAGCCACCAAGTATGCTGCCCTGGCGTCACTCTTGATTCCTCTCTCTCCTTTAAACCACACATTCAGCATCTCTCACAGTCCTGTCATTTGCACCTCAAAAATATTTCCAGGGTTAGACCCTATCTCACCCAGGATGCTCCAAAGAGCCTCATCCACTCACTAGTTATATCCAGATTGGATTAGTATAACCTACTACTTTCTGGGCTCCCTATAAAACACCTCTCTCCACTCCAATCTATCCTCAATGCTGCTGCCCGTCTCATCTTCCTCTCCAAACGTACTATGTCCACCTCTCCTCTCTTACAAGCCCTGCACTGGCTCCCCTTTCCCTTCAGAATACAATTCAAGCTCCTTACACTCACTTACAAAGCCTTCACCCATTTTTCTCCCTCCTACATATCTGATCTTGTCTCTCTTTACACTCCCACCTGCTCTCTCCTCTCCACAAATGCACGTTGCCTCTCCTGCAAACTGGTTACTTCCTCCCATTCCCGCCTCCAGGACTTTGACCATTGTGCACTGCATCTCTGGAATTCTCTACCCCTCCCTATTAGACTTGCCACCTTCCTACAAAACTTTAAACAGGCACTCAAGACCCACTTCTTCATTAAATACAACAATCTCTTATCCTAACCCTATGTTTGTGTTTGCTTCTATCCCTGCTGTGTCACCTTATTTTGTCTGCCCCGTACCTCTAGAATGTATGCTCTAACGAGCAGGGCCCTCTCTCCTCGTGTGCTTTACTTTGCCACTGTTATAATTGAGTCAGTGTCCGCTGTTGCAACTGTCTTTTTTTTTTACCATGTACTTGTCCTAATTTGCATTTGTACTGTAAATCACAATCTTTCTTGTATTGTTCTTTGCTCATCTATGTATTGTAAGGCGATACGGAACCCTTGTGGCGCCATATAAATAAATGATGATAATAATAATAATAATAATAATAATAATAATAATAAAAAGGTCGATATAAGTTATTTCTTTTTTATGTGTCAATTTTTAGATTTAAACACATGGACACCAAATTAATGAACCACGACCCGAAGCTTCATGCAAGGTGTTTCATCTGCAAATTTATCCTATCTCTTTTTTTTCTTCCAAAAATTTGATAAATCTCCCCCTGAAAAATGTAAGATTCATGTTAATATCTGTTTGTGTTTAATACATTTGCTATGTGATGTATATTCATTAAATATGTGTAAATAAACTCTGAATCTGTGCATAAATAGAAGACTAATGTACTTAGAAAATCTGTAACAAAGGACATTATTACTTTAGTTCCACACCAGATGCTTTGTTAGTGTATGGAACATGCCAGGACATGTCTGCATCAGGATGCATCTCGCTCAGTAATAGACATATGTGCAGCAGTAGAATGTGTTTTGTCTGGTCCTAGGTGACAACCAGTTACTACTGAAGAAATCACATAATAAGCAAAGCATAATAATACCACACATACTATTGTCTTTTTTATTTACAGTTTCTTATATAACGCAGCATATTCTGTTGCGCTTTACAATTGTGCTCAAAATCCAGTCAGAAGGTTTATGGTGCCCCGCTCTCATGGTCTGTATTTTGTATACTTGTGTGCTGACCCATTTTTGCTGGTTCGGATTTTGGTTCTAAGTAGTCGTTTTGGATTCGTTTTTGCCAAAACCGCCTCACATGTTTTAGTTTTTGATCTGTATTTTGTTCAAAAACAGATAAAAATAGATAATTTGGACATTTTATTTGCTCCTACAGTATTTAAACGTCAATACCATTCATTTCCACTCAAGTTACAGTGCAGACTGTATATAATGTGAGTCGGATACACTGTGGGTTGGGTAGAGTGTAGATCAGTGTGATATCCTGTGGGGATACCATCTGTGTCGGCAGTGCTGTACTCCTGGTGGTGTCCTCTGTGCTGGGGTGCTGGCAGTGCCCTCTGTGCTGGGGTGCTGGCAGTGCGGGGTGCTAGCAGTGCTGCGTATTGCTTACCAGTGACCCCTATCTGCCGCTTTTTTAAACATGTTACCTCAAACCTAGTCTGCCGCTTTTTTAAACATGTTACCTCAAACTTTATTTTTTTGTAAGTATTCCAGGTATCCATAGTAGTTTGGATTCTAGGGCAATAGTAATTACTATAAATACTACACATTAATACTCCCAGCAGGCCTTTCTCTACTGGTTTTTCTGCTCTGTTTTTCATTCTTTGAGTTTACTGGCTTGCCATGAAAAATGTTCAATTATGATTGGCTAAGAAATTGGAATTGAATGTCCAATGGAAAGCTAGGGTACATACTGTAGTTTTTATTTATTTATTTTTTTACCCATTTCTGAAAATGGCTAAAATGATCTTACAGTATAAATATGAGATCATTTTTGCAACTCACATGTAAGGCATCTAAAATCCATAATTTTTGCCACTTACTTCTCCATTCAGCTAAGCAATGACAGAAATGAGAAAGACCCTTTCAGTAAGGATAGAATGCAGTTTATAATACTAACAATGTCAGAAGAGTTAATGGCAGATGTGGTTGTAAAAATGTTCTGTATTTTCAGACAACCTTTAATTAAGATACTTTGTGTGTCTTACCGACCAAATAATATGCTGTCACTTGGCTGCTGTCAGAAGGAAAAAAGTGCACTCCAAAATCAGCCACTTATTTTTGTCTGCAGCTGAATTAGGAACCCAAGGCTGCCACAAGTAATGTCAATAGCAAAACATCCAAATTAATAATATTCACACAATGGGATGTTTCAAGATTCCAGTGAAGAAACACTCCAATAACTCATTATATTCAGTTGTAGTAGTTATTACACTTAAAAAGCTGATGCTACAACTAATATTTATTGGGGGATGTGACACCAAAATAGTGGCTCCTCCACAGTCACAGGGAACTGAGTTCTACAATGTGACACTGTGACACTGTGACACTGTGACATTCTTGTTCAGCGTCCAGCTGCTGTCACTGGGAATGAGCCAACAATGCTCAAAGTCTCTAAGGTGGTAGCCTGGCATCTTTAAGAATGCTGGGCATGCCCAAGAAGGATAAAAATGGTGATGTGCTGTGAGTCCACGCCCCCTGTGATGCCACACCCCTTTATTTTGCACACCAGGAGCCACCGCACCAGTTGATGCCTCTGACACTACAAGACACTTGTACCCTGTACTTAAGCATAGTACAAATAAAAGAAGAAAGGTCATTGGCTGAAACACTGTCCCTGGACACTTGTCACTTTTGAGGAAGTTTTGATTGAAAAGCTTTGGGTGTAATATAATTCAGACATGTCTAATTTCCATAGTTTTAATATATGAAAGTAGGTCACAACCTAACAATGATTTACCACACCTTCCCTCCATCATTCATACTTTTAGATAAAAGTGTGTTCAGCTGGGTTGTAATGATTATGTTATAGATTGTTGTAGGTCATTAGGCAACATGTACAGTACAGGCAAAATGTCTAAGTCAACAGTCACTAGGTGGACCACTAATAGTTGACAGTGACTAGATTGACACGGCAAAAGAGTTGACATACCTTATGTCAACACTGCCAAAAGGTTGACACAGGCTTATGGTCGCCATAGGCAAGGTTGACAATCAAAAGGTCGACATGAGTTTTTCATGATTTTTTGGTGTCTATCTAATCGCACATATACAAACATATATATGTATATGTACCGCGTCCCCTTGCATGGCTCGCTTCGCTCACCATGCTTTGGGACTATTATATTCCCATGTTATACCCACTTATATAGAAATTTATGAAACACCACCTTTTTAAAAAAAAAATCATGAAAAACTTGTTAACCTTTTGACTGTCAGCCATAAGCTTAAGAAGGTTGGGCAGCACGGATAGTGTAATGGTTAGCATTACTGCCTCAGCGCTGAGGTCATGGGTTCGATTCCCACCATCCTGACCTGTTCATACCCCCACTATCCACGTCGGCGTGGAGTTGATTTTATAAAGCATGGCGAGCGCAGCGAGCCACCGAGCCCGAAGCGTGGCAAGTGCAGCGAGCCCCGCGAGGGGACGTGGTAAACGACCCCGAAGCGTGGCGAGGGGACGCGGAATAGACGTCAAGTAATCCGTGTCCGCTCGCCACGCTTCGGGATAGTTTTCAGCGTCCGCTCGCCATGCTTCGGGCTCGGTGGCTCGCTGCGCTCACCACGCTTTATATAATGAACTCCATGCTGACATGGATAGTGGGGGAATGAACAGGTCGGGAGGACGCGTACCGCGTCCGCTCGCCACGCTCCGGGCTAACTTGGATAGTCGGGGTGTGCAAGGATGGAATAGCATAGAAATCGGCAGAAAATCGGCCACTAAATCGCATAATCTTTTTGCATGAGATTTGCGGCCAATTTCGCGGGCGCTGTGATAATACACAAGTACCATTTTTTGCATTTCATAAATCCCTAATTTATTATAAAAAAAAAAATTCCACCCTTAACATCTCAGGAAATGTAGTTTCAGTACAATAGAAAAATTAGCCTATGGTCGTTAAAAACAAATAAACAAAAAACCCAGAATCAATTATTGTTGGAAGTGACAGAACACATGTTTTTCACTCCAAAGAAACAGCAGAGGACAAATTAATTTTATAAGTTCACAGCTTTGTCTTCCGAAGGTTGAATATCAGTTTCGTATAGTTGTCACTTGTCATACAGTAATTACACAGGCTAATTAACTATCCAGGGTTGAAACACCTTTTTACAGTGGACTTGCCATCATGAATTAACATATACTAATTTGGTAATATATCACAAAGCATCTACTTGTCAGGCTTGTTATTTATTCAAGACATATTTACTTCTTTACCTATTACTATATTGCCTGTCTCTTCCATGATTATAGGGGCATAAAAGAGGTGTTGTAACAAATTTTCAATAAGCTCCGTGCTTATGAAATGTCTTTACCAAATATCTGTGCATGAGTTTCTTTTAACTTATGATGCATATCTTATTTATGTGGATTTACTGTTTTCAGAAAAGAAGACATCATCAGGCTTCTATAGGCTAAAGTCATCTAAATATAGCACTGCACACTGCGTCCAAGCTCTGGAATGGATCGCATGCTGGAGTTTGGTGCATATGAAAAAAGCGGACAAACCTCCTAAACCATTTTAGCTTTGCTCCGCCCTGTCCAAAATGAGACAGAGATCTGTTGCAGAGCGCCAAAATTGCTGTTTATGTGTACATCCAGGGAGGTGGGAGATTTTTTATGCAGGTCTATATAGAAATACATCTATTTTGGTGTTATTATCTAATGCTGTTTCTGCTGTTTCTATTATCTCTGAGTTTATTGCTGTCACATGTTATTTATGTTACCTGGAAATTAGTCCTTACATGATCCTTTTTGGTGCAAACTGCCTTAAATAGCCAATAGTTTCAGACAGACCTTGCCATTTATAGTGTTTCCTGCCTTGCGTTGTACAATTTCCTGTTTACTATCTGTGCTGAATCTTTGCCTTTAACCCTGATTATTCTGTTTGCTTCCTAGGCTGACCTTTGATTGGATGAATGTATGCCTGTGACCCTGACTCTGCTGCACACGTCTACTATAGACTGATGATTAGCAAACACTAAGCACACTTGCTGTTCCACTGGCTAAATACTGTAGCTTTGAGACACATAGCTGGACATTACTGCTTTCCCTGCAACTTCTGCTTTTACCAATTGCTTAACTATTACTACTAACTATCAAGCACTTGTGTAAATTGCCTATAATGGCTGGCCAAATACTGGTATTGCAACCGGTACTTGTGTAGTTTCACGGCGGCAGCTTACGATACGTTTGAAGCTACTCTAATAGCGTAGCCCAATGGCTGCCTCACTTGTGTAGTTTCACGGCGCCAGCCTAAGCTACATTATCAGCGTAGGCTGCCGCCGTGAAACTACACAAGTAACTACCGTACTGTTGCCGGGAACTGCATCTCTGTCCCTGGCGTCCCTGGCAAGCCTAGTCAGCGCCTCTCTCACACCGCCGGCGCCAGCATGATCCCCTCTCTTTGGCAGAGAGGGGATCATGCTGGCGTCGGCGGAGAGGCACTCCATCTGTTTGAGATGCAGGAGCATCTCAGACGCTCAAGCAATGAGACGCTCCTGCGTATGAGTAGCTATTGCAGGGTTAGGGGTTCTGAGTAGCTATTACAGGTTTAGGGGTTCTGTAGCGCGTGCGTCTCCTGGCCAAAGAGGGGGTGCGGACGCAAGTGCATCTCATTCACAATGAAGGAGGCATTTGCCAGTGTTCCATGTTTCATACTGGCCAATGCCTTGTTTTCAAACCCCCACTATCCACGGCAGCCCGAAGCGTGGCGAGCGCACGCGTTATGCGTCCTTCCGACCTTTTCATACCCCCACTATCCACGTCGGCATGGAGTTGATTTTTTATAGTGTGGCGAGCGGACGCAGATTACATGTAAGGTAATCCACGTCCCCACGCGGGGCTCGGTGCGCACGCCACACTATATAAAAACAACTCCACGCCGACGTGGATAGTGGGGGTATGAAAAGGTTTGGAGGACGCGTAACTTGTCCCCTTTGGGCTGCGGTGGATAGTTAATTTGTCGGCAGCCATATGTACTGCTTACTGACTACAATACCACTGACTGACTATGCTGGATCTGACAGGGATGCTTAAGCGGCCGCGGGAACACTACGCTACTTCTGACCTACTATGCTAATTACGTTAGCCGTGGGAACATTACACTGATTCTGACAGGGACGCTATGCTGATGCCGTAACTGCCGCCGTGAAACTACACAAGTACCTTGCAACCTTTAAAGTGGTCCTCCACAAATCAGTCACTTAAAGGACCCTATGCACTACAGCGATTTGGCTGATTTCAACTGATTCCGATCGGATGTGTATGACATCCCATCGGGTCTGATATGCTGTCCCGTGCGCATTAGACAGGAGTCAGAGATTGGTCCTGCATGCAGACTCCCGGTGGGGGGCCAGGGATGGTCGCATCCATGGAGCTCCCCATCCTCGGCCCCCGGAGAAGCATGGTGGAGGAGGCAGCAGGGGACAGACGGAGGGGGTGAGTGATGGAGACAGACGGAGTGGAGGGCGACGAGGCTCGAGGACTGAGCATCCTAACATAAGGACTTGGCGACACCTGGCCAGAGGCAAGCGGTGGTGCATGCCCCTGGCACAGAGACCCAGGGAGCACCATCGGCTGGGGGACCCCTCGCCCCAACGGAGACCACCAGGTACGCCCCAGCTGGAAGAAAGAAGGACCCCCAGCTGCAACTGAAACACCTTACAGTAGGGATTCCCGGGCCTGCAGGCCCCAGCTGAGCAGGACTGCTGAAACCCAACCCCCCCTCGATGTTCCTGCTCCAGGCTGCCCAGGCAAATTTAGCAGCTTACTCACTGACCTAACGGACTGACCCCCCCCATGCTAGCTCTCCCAGCTGCAGCTACAGCCAGGGCCCCTGACATGCTTGCCCACCCCCCTGCCACCCAGCCATAAATATGCACCCCGTGTCACCTTTGTAGTGTTCCATATCTGTACTGTCATTTAATTGTTACCCAATCACCAAGTGGCGCTGTGGCATGGCTGCCTGGGTGCTGTACAGCTCAGTAAATATATGTTCCCCGTGTCCGTGCCCCTCATCAGGATATATCTAGTGTATATCTGTACGTGTGATAAATATCTGTACTGTCACTGTTTACTTGCTCCTACCCTGGAACAGCAATCCAAATCCAATTCCTAGTATACGCAAGTATACCTGGCCAATAAAGCTGATTCTGATAAATATCTGGCGATACAATAAATACATATCTGTCCCTGAGTCATTATGAGGTTTGTTTTAGGACATACCTAATTTTCCAGAATAACAAAATTATCGAAATACTTAACATTTGTCTTAAGGTGGCCATATATCTACAGATCGATTGTCAGATTGGGCTGGGTGGAACAAAAACCTGGTAATGAATGAGTGACAGTTTTTGGCAGTTTTCCAGCATTTCAAAGCAAATGGTCAACTGTCATTTACTCTCATCCATTATCAGGTTTTTGTTCCAACCAGCCCAATCTGACAATCGATCTGTAGATGTATGGCCAGCTTATGAGCAGTGGTAGCCAACTCCAGTCCTCGAGAGCTACCAACAGTTCACATTTTCCAGACAACCTAGCTGCTCCAAAGGTGCACTCGTTACTCACTGACACATTTTAAAAGATCCATAGGATTGGGTTTTTGCATCATCATGACCAGGAAATGTCAGAGAATATAAAAGATAACCGTCTTTTATGGTCAACCCGAAAGATATGGAATATTTTGGGACATTCAAACGGTCTAAATCAATACCATTCCTTACTTTTACCCCTTCTCAAAAACCCAGCTTTTCTCGACAGCATGGCTGCTCACCCCTTCTCAGCTTGGAGTTCAGCAGGAGTCACCTCTATTAGCTCATTAATTATGAAAGAAGAGAAATGTATTTTACGCTTTTCTGAATTATCTGTACAATATCCTACGATTATCCCATATCCCTTAGCGTTTATACAAGCCAGTTTTTATGTTTCTCATCTACTTTCCCATTTCTCAGGTAAGGACTGGAATAACACTTTGGACACTATGCTTTCTTAACCGTTTCCAACTTCTAGGGCTATATCTGTGCACTACACATTTTTTGAGGCAAATTTTCGATTACACCAAAATTAAAGGAGGAATGACCACATGGTTGGACCATTTTTCCTAATTGACCGTACCGCAATTGCAAAAGGCCTCCTCTACTCTTGACAGACACTCAAGGCTAGTATGTATATGGAACTCTTTCTCAATGCTTACCATAATTCTTACTTATCTCCCATCAGACGTTTCCATATGGGAACCTCTGATACACACACTTGTCCAAAATGCTGCCTCGACAATGCAGATACATACCATTGTTTATGGGCCTGCCCAATCGTTCGTTATTCCTGGCTTCTTGTAAAATGTAATGCAGAAGACAAACTAGTCACATTCGTCCCCTTCACTCCAGAATGGGCAATATTGGGCATCTGTGATCCCAATATACGCATGACGAGAGGAAGTAAAATTACTACTAGCTTTGAGTGCAGCAGGTAGAAAAACCATTCTTCAAGGCTGGATTGATCCTACCCCACCACAATTCCCCCTATTTCTAACCAAATGTCACTTCCTATTTAGGATGGATTGGGTGGATGCAATTGTAGACAGAGGTAAATAGGTGGAAAAATTATTTCTATTATGGGATTCATACATACCAAATCTTCCTCTCAACACAAGACAAATGATACACGATGAGAAAACAAGGGTGGTTGATTGCGCTAGGACGATTTATATGTGAGTATTCTATACAATTAAATAAAGATATGAATAAATATAAAATGGTCAGGTGTGGATATATAAAATTGGAAATACATTTATTATAACATAATGCAAAAAATATATAAAATTTGATAAAAAAGGTAGGATTTAAAATAAGGACAATGATACAATAGTCACCCAAATCCTTGGAGAGGTGTATGCCAGACTTTTTAGGGAGTTATCCCAAATTGATGTTGTAGTCCTGAATAGGTTTTAATTTTGTAATCCAAGTAGGTTGGGAAAAACACTCGGGTGCCGTTGCCGCTTGTAGTCCACAGAATGGTTACCGGGCTTCTTTTAGGAGGTGGCGTGCCTCCAAGATAATACTTTGCCTCGGATGGTGGTTGAGGGCCGGTCAGCTTAGATTTGTAAGCGAGTGTCCCAAATAGGAAATATATTTGCTGGTTTCCAACTCCAAGTAGTGTAAGAGGGGTGCTGGTGATCAGAGTCCCGTTTTGGTTGCACCTACGCTGTCATGTGGCAGACCTTGAAAAAGCTGCCACATGACAGCGAAACGCGTAGGTGCAACCAAAACGGGACTCTGATCACCAGGACTAACAAAATAGTCAGTTGAACCCCCAGCATGTCTGGATAGACCTCCGGTGCCCACAGCACTGGCTGCACTACTCAACCTCTACATTTTGTCAAGTGAAATTATGACAAATTATAATTGATAGACACCAGGTCTTCTCTATCCATCACACAGGTAGCCCTCCATGTGCAGAATCCCCTCCCAATGGCGCATCTGGATTCTGCAATGCAAGTGTAACACCGCTCACTTGTGTGGACATTTCTACCAACCCACAACAACCTCTCTCACCTTCGTTCGCTCGCTGAAGACGAAGGACAAGAGGTACTGCTTACCTCAAGGCTGTAATACTCTTTCTCCCCCTTCTGATGCAGACTGCTAACAGATGTATTCATTAATTATTGGTATGTTTTATAGGGACAGTGATCACATGTACAAAGGTTATGTTCTTTGAGTGTCCAGTTCATGGGTCAGATTCTCTAAGCTTCAAAAGTGATAAAATGGACAGTGATAAACAGCCAGCCAATCAGCTCCTGTCTGACATTTTTCAAAGACAGTCTGTGACATGGCAGGTAGGAGCTGATTGGCTGGCTGTTTATCCCTCTCCATTTTATCACTTTTCAAGCTTAGAGAATCTTGCCCCATATACTATATCAATAGACTGAGTGAAAATTGGACTTTGTGGGCAAGCAAAATGTATGATTGAATTTAACCTTTTAAGTGACTATATTATTGCCATATTTACTGTAGTTGCAATTTTCTAATGGTTTATGTTCTTCTTATAACATTAATACCCTGATTTCACCAAGATATAAGGGAGAGTTACACTTACAGTATTTAATTACATACCAATTTCAAAATTGTGCTGAGTAACCTACGCCCTAATACAGACTACTTGAATACCCTCTATGTTGCTCAAGTAATTATAACTATTATAGCATAGCTACAGTACCTAGATTTATTTTTGCAGAGGGTTACGAGCAGGAGATCACAAGTAGTACCATAATATTGTTGCAATATTTCTACCTCTTAAGCACCTAAATTCAGGAGTTTAAAGACTCATTTTGAACATAGATATTACACAGCTCATTGCTGCTACATTATTAACTTGTATCATTCTGTATAAATAGATACATTTGGATGTTACTATTGTTGGAGAAAAATTATAAATTTAGCAAGGTACAGTAGCAGCAAGTTTCATCTTTGCTCCTTTGGCCATGGCTAGCCATGGCTAGCCATGGCTATTCTATTGTTCTCAGCTGCAATACGTATTGTATTGCAGCTGAGAACAATAGAATAGCCATGGCTAGCCATGGACAAAGGAGCAAAGATGAAACTGTATTGAATTCTTCCTGTATGGAAAAGACGCTTTATTTAAGGTCCCATATACGCTTGATTAAGAATATGGGACCTTATTCTGTTCACACACAGTGCTGCAAAGTTCGCACCGCTGTGTGTGATTTAAAGCACGCCCGCCGTGTGCATTGTCGCCCGCCCCCCCTCGCTCACCGTGTTCCTCACATGGCTGCAAATGGATGTTTTGCTTAAACATCCATTTGCAGCCTTGCGTGTGGGCATCAAATAATTTGATGGTCGCCAACCATCAAATGATTTGAAGCGTACACGTAAAACAAAGTCACTCTCTCTGCTTTGCATGCGCCCTGTGATGTCAGCTGCCCACCCCTAGTGATATCAGCTGCCCGACCCAGCACCCACATCATCAGGGCATTACCATGAGAACGCCCAGCCATAAAATGCTGGGCTTTCCCATGGTGTATCCCCCGGCCCGCCGCCCCCCACCCGCACTGTTGTATGCGAGCGCCCGGTGAACAATCTATTCCCCATGGCTGCTCACACACAACGTATGCACATGCGCAGAACAAAAACATTGGTCCCCCGTGTGACCCTGCGGGGATCGATCAGACCAGAATAACCTCCATTGTGTGTATAATTTTTAAAACAAAGTTTGAATTTTAGACATTTTTTAGCAAAAGATTAAAAGTTATGTTTTAAGTTCTTCATGGAATTATAATCAACAAACAAGCCTCACAAAGGAACTATCTTTGCAATCCTTTTTGATGATTTACACCTGTTTAATATAGCAATACAACTTAATGTTTAACGTTACATCCATGTTCTGGTAAGATCTCTAAACCCATAATGCATTTCTGCTTGTACACAAAAGCCCCTGATAGAATTCACACACTTGTACGATGCCTGCATTCATGGCTTCAGATGACTAGTACAATATCCTGCAGTGTCAAGTCTCTGTCAATGTATTGAAAGTTTCAGAAATAGATATGTGAATGGTACAAGATGTCTTTTCATACTGGGTTAACTTGTCTTAGTAGTGTTTTCAATGTCAATTGACTGTGCTGAGATTTGTTCTGTGCCATCCCTTTTGAAACGTTCAGTCAATAAGACTGTGCTAGTGTTGAAAGTTATAAATTGGAAGACTAAATCATTACTAATCGGAATGGAGGATCTGTGAGTGTATTGTGCGTATATACTGTCAGTACCATGATAGAAATAGATTCAAAGCGAATGTCAAATAATCACTTGTGGAGCAGCCACAGCACGATTAAGAAAACTCTCCAGTGCTTGGTTTCTTGCCTAGTCTGCAATAATTATACAGTGTGACGCCATGATTCCATTACTGACCTTGCCAGTTTAATTTCAATGAAATTCATATGTTGTCCCAAACTGCTATCACTTCAAAGTACGCTGTTATCTCCTGCACTGGGGCTGACAGAGAGGTGGATATTATATCACAGCTACAATACTGAGTCTTTGTGGACCTGCACTGTGCTTACATATAGCAGGGGGTGGGTTATGTAATAAGCACACAATGCAGACTTCTGTGATCTGCCAAATTCCTGAGTAACCCTCAAGACATCCAGTGAAATTACACTGCTGGAGCCAGTGAAGCTGAATCTGCAAGTGCAGCCAATGTTTTCAGCATGACTATTAAACCGGGCCCCCCCATTTCTTGAGCGCTGCCCAGGGGCGTAACTAGATAGTCGTAGACCCCATAGCAAGAGTTTGTAAGGGCGCCCTATTTAGCAACTGATGGTGATAAATGTATGTAAAACATACTTTTAGATCAGGGGTGTCCAAACTTTTTGCGACAAGGGCCAGATTTGGTGAGGTGAAAATGTGTGGGGGCCGACCACTCAGCCTGACATTCTTTGAATCATTAATCACATCAGAATGGTCCCCCACTCTGCCCCCATTCACTTTATGTTTCCCACCGTGCCCCCATTCAATGTATGTCCTCCAGCCTGCTCCTTCACTGTATATTCCCCTGCCTGCGCCCATTCACTGTAGCATCTCCACTCTGCCCTCTTTACATTATATTCGCCTGCCTGACCATCCTACTCTGTATGTCCCCCAGCCTGCCCCTCCGTCACTGTATGCCCCCCTTTCACTGTATGTTCACCACTTTGCACCCATTCACTCTGTCCCGTAGCTTGCCCCCTCTTCTCTGAATGCCAGGGGTTGGACGCACACTCACCCAAAAGCCGCCAAACACATCTCACTCTGGCGGCTGGCACCTCCTCACTGCTGCAGACAGCAAGGTAAAGGCACGCTCGCCGGGACCCCACCTTTAGTGTCCTGTGCTGTGCATCCTGCATCTGATGCTCCGCCCGCTTCTGGCTGGAGGCTGCGGGCCACTTGAAATGATGGCACGGGCGGCAATTGGCCCCCGGGCCAGACTTTGGACATGCCTGTTTTAGATGGTAAAGATGGCCCCCCTCCACTCTGGGCCCCATAGCAGCTGCACCCCTTACACCTATGGTAGTTATGCCCTTGGCGCTGCCTGTCGCTGCCCCCAAATGGCAACAGTATGACAATCCATACTTACCTACTTTCCTGGATCCTATGGGGGGCTCACGATATTTGGGGTAGTCCCCCACACACCAGAAGAATGCACACCCCTCCCCCATTCTGCCCACTGAGCTGGCAGTGTTAAGAGCAGCGCCCCCTCGTTGCTGGCCACTGGTCTCTCTGGCAGTCTCTCTGGCAGGCTGCTGCTAGTGCCGCTGACGCATTCCCGTAGTGTACACATGGCCGGATTAACAATGATGATCAAGGGTTGTTTTGGGGAACTGCACTATGTATTAAGGATAAATAATTAATTTAATTAATTGGATTAACAACGAGCCTGATGGAGCTACAGCTCCAGGCCCACTCTGCAAATAGACCCAGCTGAGGCTCAGGGCTTTCCAACGAGCCCAGCCTCGCGTCACTAGCCCCCCAGGAACCGGAGATACCGCCAGGCAAACCTGGAACGTATTCCCCATAGGATAACATGGGACCCGCTAATTCACCACCCCGTTCCAACGGCTGCCAGTTCCCCCACCGGCATCACAGAAGCTCGAGGTTGATCTCAGTCAAACCTAAACCGCTGGGCCTTCAATCTGATACCTGGTCCATATGGGTTCATTGATTCTAGAGATATTGCGGATAAACCAATTTTTTTCATTTCTGAAATGTAATTTCATGGCTGTTCATGTTGTTTGAGGACAGATTTCTCTGGAACCAAACGGTCCAGTTTCACAGGACCAAAATCATTCGAAGCCCACATGTAAATGGGTCAGTTGGTTCCGAAGATATAGCTGTTTTTTTAAAGGGGGGGGGGGGGGGGCGGGGGTGGTTTTCTCTCCCCCTCACACCAGAAAATGCAGGGACTAGGCTGGTGTAAAAGGGGCCAGTCTGGGAATGTCCCTGCATTATCCTGGGACCATATTCCCGGGTAAGTCCCTGCATTTTCTGGTGTAAAAGGGGTATTATTTCAAATAGCCAGGACATGCAGTGCTCTGAAAACAGCCAGGCAGCCCCCTGCTCTCTGTCTTACTGTCAATAGCTGTCATTTCTGCCCGGCGGCGGCTGTCCCCCAGTTACCGCAAGGATGTATTCCCCCTTGGCAATGAGCATGTAATCCCATATGGCAATAAACATGGAACCCTGGAAATGAACATGTAGGTAAGCAACACTTATGTAGCATAATTTTTAATAGGCATTATTGTGTTTGGCATAATACATAATGGAGATTATGGTGTGTGGGTTAACATGTAATGGGCATTATGGTGTAAATTTTTATTGCGCACTTTTGGGGCGCAATGCCCCTGTTTGTGAAGCATATTGTGCATTATTGCTCAATCTGTTTGGTATATAGTGTGTATTTTGGCTCAATCCATGTGTCAAAATGTGAATTTTGCCTTACTCTGTATGGCATAACGTGAATTTTGACTCAATCTTTGTGCCATAGTGTGAATTTTGGCTCAATCGGTGTGAATTTTGGCTCATTCCATGTGGCATAATGTGTAAGAGGCAAGTACAGTATAAGGGGGTTACTATTGTGTTGCATGATTTGTATAAGGAGTATATGGTGTGGTAAACTTAGGTGACCACATAAAAGGTGCTGAAATGTTGTCTACCAAGTTTCAGCTTTCACTATTTTTTTATGACTGGAATGCCGCCTCACTCCGCAAGTATCTTAGGACATCGGGATCCTGCGGGTGCACCTTTGGAGTGCGCCCGCCAATATATCTCCCTGCATTTTTGTTATGCCAGCCCCCTGCCTTTTCCAGGCATATATAATTAGTAGAAAAGTATTTACACAAATAGAGGCACACCCATGAGCAGACCACCCAACCAGAACACTGGTCACGCCTCCCACATTATTAGGTACTGGCCACAACCCCTATTATTGTGCATAATAGGCCCTCGATCATTTTCAGCTCCAGGCCCATTTACACCTTAATCTGGCTCTGAGTGTACAGGAGGCAGAGCCCTGAGCAGCATCAAGCCAAACAGGAAGGGGGTAGGCTCTATGGCAGGAGCTCGTTCACAGCTCTGGCATGGACTCTGCTGGAGCTGACGCTGCAGGTAGGAGAGGTTGCAGTGTGCAATGTGGGCTCACCTTGCTGCTTGTAAAAGTGGCAAATAAGTAGAGGCTTTCCTGGGGGATTCCAGAGAGTTAAATAAATAATGTCAGTTTTTTATTTTACTCTGTATAGAAACAGTGAAGTCTTTAAAAAGCAGGGGTGTCAGGACACCACGTGACCAGGGCCATTCTCTAAAATAACAAAACAAATTAAGCCTAAGCATTGTGCAGTAGCACTGCTCTAACAATATTTATTAAAAAGTTGTATAATAATAGTATAATCTGTTCAGGTCCTATACGTGTCCTTATTTTGATTTATGGTTAATACAGCCCTGATACTGCCATATTATTTATACTTATTTTCTTCTAATTGTCTTTAGAGTTTTAGGATCATTGTAACACTTTGATGAATTCTCGTTCTCTATTCCTCAGGCAGTCCCTATACAGTATGTATTTTCATTCAACCACTCCTTAGTATACTCAGAATACATATTGTACCAAACAAAAATAAATATGTTTAGTGCTGACCCTATGTACCGCTCTATAGAAATCATGGAAAATGAATAGCTTCTTATAGAAATGTTACTACAGGTTGAGTATCCGGGACCACGAGCATTTCAGACTTTTTATGGTTTTTGGAATATTTTTCTTAATATACTTACCTGGTCCCCCGATGGTCCCTTGGCATCCACGGTGTCCCCCGGCATCCACGGCGGCCTTCAGGATCCTCTTCAGCGGTCCCAGGGGAGCATAGCGTGAATTTGCAGGTGCGCTGGTGACGTCACCAGCGCGCCCGCGCACTCGCACACTGCACCCCTGGAACCGGAGATGCCACTGAAGAGGAATCCTGAAGCCCACCATGGACGTCGGGAGACGTGGTAAGTATGAAAAAAAGATGAAAGTATGAATTATGAAGAAAATTTTTTTTTTTTAGGAAAAACCACTGTTTTTGGAATCTTTCAGTTTTTGGATATACGGATACGGGATACTTTACCTGTACTACAAAAGATGTTAGGTTATTGTGTTATACTATTAATAAAACTACTGTGCCCCCAACAATTCACATTTTCCAGGTCTCTGAACAGATTTTAATAAGAGAACACACACATATACATAAACATACATTAAAGTAGAAATATAAAAATTGTGATACACAATTTATACAAAAGCAGCAATTACTACGCAAAATGGCCAAGCTAAGAAGTTTTAGGATGAAATGTGGTGTTCACCAGAAGAATGGTAATGAGCCTATTCAGGGAATAATAATTGTTTCTGAATCTGTTCATTTTAATATTTTGCAAAAATTTCCTCTCAAACTCATTTTTATATTATGAAAATACTACATTTGGCCACAGGTGAACCCAAGACCTTGTAATGGAATACTGGCAGATAAATAAGTGGCATGTCTGCTGCTAATTAAACCATGCTGAGCTTCAGTACTGTAATCTTGGGACTGCTAGATTTCAAGAGAATGGATTCTTAAAGCAATTTCATCTTTTTTTCCGCAAGACTATCCCACAGTGTAAAATTATATATTGCATTGATGCAATGATAGATAACTTGAAAGGAGTCCAAGATGGGAAGGAATGCAAAATTAATTTTAAAAATGTAAATGAGACTGGCACATTCAAAGATTTTTTTTCCCAATTTTATTTTGAATGGGTTGAGAGGTTGTTAAATATCAGATTTTTTCAATCTAATATGCAAAGTACATATAAAACTAAATTAAACATTATTTAATATTTATTTAATATTTATTTATTACTATAACATTATTTGTTTTAAAAAAAATATCTGTTAAACCTCTAAAATGTCAGCTTTAAAATATTAAACTTATAAACATACTGTTGTTCTCAAGAGATGTTGGGATACTCTGGACAGTAAGTGTTTATTCAAATAAAGAATAATAAGGTTTTTTATGATTGATAGACTTAATGTGATTAATTGCAGAGCATTGCATTTCATCGCATTGTGTCTTCTAAACCGATTAAGCCTAAGGATTTAATTACACAGCTGAAAACCATTAAGTAGCCCACAGCTAAGAGTCTATTGATAAAATTGATAGGCTTTGAAACACCAGAAACAAAAAAAGAACACTACTAAGGTAGGCAGTCAGAAATCTGTCACTGGCATGCATTAGACCAGTGGTTCCCAACCCTGGTCCTCAAGTACCCCCAACAGTGCACGTTTTCCAGGTCACCCAACAGGTGCACTCATTATTCAGTCACATTTTAAAAGCTCCACAGGTGGAGCTAATTATTTTTCCTGTGATTCTGTGTGGAGACCTGGAAAATGTGCACTGGGTTGGGAACCACTGCATTAGACCATCCATTCCCAACCTCAGTCCTCAAGTGCCCCCAACATTTCACATTTTCCATGTCTCTACACAGAATGGCAAGTGAATTAATTAGCTCCACCTATGGCACTTTCAAAATGTGTCATTGTGTAATAAATACACCTGTGCCACCTGGGAAATGTGAACTGTTAGGAATACTTGATGACCAAGGTTGGGAACCACTGCACTAGAAGGACAAGATCAGGTACAGATCCAGGGAAAAACAGCCAATGGAAGTCAAATAAAGCCAAGGGTCAAAGTCCATGGGGTCTACAGCAGAGCAAGGTTAGCAGGACCATCAAGATTACAAGACACAATAGTCAGGCACTTTTACTGTTATTGTTCAGCTTTCTATACTCACAGCAGGTATCAAGGGGATTGGTTTTAGACCAGAAGTAGGTAGACGCTAGGAAAATACATGATGATTAATTTGAGATATATCACGTCTTTGATAGAGATGAAATGTTGAAGATGACCAAAGCAACTGTTTGTTTTTCTAGCACAGCCTCTGAAATGATAGAAGCTACTACACTTTATATCTCTCCATGACTACTTGATATGTCTCTCCCATAGTCTTAAAGAAAAGAAGCCTACACAAACTACTTGCTATAAAGAAGGTGCATATACAAGAAAGCAGGTATATTTACAGTCAATTCAGTGCTGATATCCTGTTTCTAGCAGCAGCTGTTGACAACCAGCTCAGTGAAAGCACCCTTGAAAGCACCGATCCCCTCTCTTACTTTTTCCCCCCATTTTTGTGATACAGTCTGAAGGTTTCCATACACGATACAATGGTGCTGTGCGATGCGATGCGTGCTCCTGTGCACATGCCATCGCACAGCACATAAAGTCTGTGCAGCCGGTGCTTTTAGTACTAGATTGCATCGTATCTAGTACAAAAAGTACGGTGCTGTAGCACATTGTATGCTTTTGTACTAGATGCTATGCAATCTAGTACTAAAAGCACGGAGTTCATTGCACCGTGTATGGGCACCTTAAGTTGCAGTTGCCATGAGCTGTTTTGCCAATTTTGATGAGCGAATGAATAGGATGCAGACCTTTCTATCCCAATGGGATTGCTTTAAAGATGAGTATATAGATTAAAAGAAATATGACCTCAGAGAGGATTTTAATAAACTTGAGGACTTACTAAAAGCAGAGACGAGGCACTGGATAGACGGTAATAATTTACAAAAATATTTAGACAAAAAAATGGTACCCAGGGGCCTTAGATTACTTACACCATCTATTTTTCAGAACAAGGCCCTGTACCAAGAGGAGTTGGAAAAGATTCTGGACCAGAGCTCTCTTTCTCTTATGGAAGTGGTAATCAGGTATCAGGAAGAGTAAAGCCGAAAGTAAAGCAAAAGAAATAGAACAGCATAAGTAAAATTTAAAGCCACATACCCAGACCAGGGAATTTAAAGATATAAAATAATAACAGAAAGACTTGAAGCTTTGAACAAAATCTTTTAGAAACTAAGTGCAAGAAACTTAGAAGAGACACTGAGAATTATAGAGGGAGCAACGTTATAAACATATAAAATAAACCAAAGCAATAGGAGAACAGGGAATCTAGATTATTAGAACACTTATTCACCAGAGAGAAACAGAACTACCTGAACTCACTAGACAAAAAAGAAAGGAGGAATTAAAAAGAAAAGATTGTTATGCAAATAATGATGTAGCCTATATAACCACCTACAACCAATATTGCTCAAAAATTCAGTCTGTTGTAAGAAAAAAATGACAAAATTCTGAAACAATATCCTCTTCTAATTGACTGTCTGCCTCTTAAACTCTGCTTTATTTTTAAGAAAAATAAATCTCTCAAGAATTTTCTGGCACCCAGTTTACTTAAAACAGAATTAACCACAGCCCCTTGAACAGGGGTTAAAGTGAGGGGGAACGGGTGGAACTGAGTTCCACCACCTCTAATGGTGAGGTGGAACATGTTAACCTCCACATTGGCCCAGCACTTTAGTTTTCACAGAAAAAACATTATAGTGTGTAGGGGATGCCAAAAACCATACCACTGGCCCTGTCTCTGCCTAATGGGGGTAGGGGGGATAAATAGGTGGCATAAAGAAATGAGTTCCCCCACCTCTGCATGACCACGTTAAGCCCTGCCCCCGAAGCAACCTAACATGGCTACCACCTATACCAAAAGTGTTCTACAAATGTGATGGATATAGGTTCATCACATGTAGACCTGTAACACATACCAAAGTGTTTAATGGGAATACTGAAGGAAAAACTCAAGTAATTAACAGCTTTCTAAATTGTAATACCACATATGCCATCTATATTCTTTCTTGCGACTGTGGGTTGAAATATGTTGGTCGGATGACAAGAAAGCAGCAAATTCCTTTCCAAGAACATCGTAGAAACATCCAGCACCACCTTTCAACCCCCAGTGTGTCAAGACATTTTTCAGAATTCCACATGGGTGACCCCCCAATTTAAAATTGACAGGCGTTGAACATGTCACTACAGCACAGAGAGGAGGGGACAGATACAGAAAGTTAGGTACTTATATGTTAGTTGGGTGCCCGTTACGTAGTTTGCATAGTGGTGTATTGAGAATAACAATACACCACTATGCTGGCTAAGTAAACTACGTAACTGGAGCAAATGAAGTAAGTTACGCAAATTACGTAACTGGAGCCCTGCTAATACATAAAGGATCATATACCCACTATCCACGTCATACCCCCAGTGTCCATGTGGGCGTGGAGTTAATTTTAGAAAGTGTGGTGAGCGCAGCAAGCCACCAAGCCCAAAGCGTGGCGAGCGTGCGCTCACCACACTTCGGGCTTGGTGGCTCGCTGCGCTCGCCTCACTTTCTGAAATTAACTCCACGCCCACGTGGACACTGTGGGTATGACGTGGATAGTGGGCATATGATCCTGTTAGTGGGTGTTGTGTGTGTGTGTGTAGTGTGTATGAGTAGTGTGTGTGTGTCATTATACTTACTATCCAGATGTCTCCGGCGCCTCCGGAACTCGGATCCCCGAATTGCGGCCGCCGTGACACTTGCTGCTTACTACTCTATTAGCGTAGTGCCGCTGGGGGAGCAGGGAAACCATGTGATGCTCCCCCAGCGGCTGCTGGGATCTCCCCTCTCCACCGCCATTACGCCCTTCCCCACACCGACTCCAGCCTCTGCCGTGCAGCCCTTCATCCCACACCGCCGTGGGCGACCACCCTGCCCCTAAGTAACACCAGGGTGGCCGCCATCTCCCGCCATCTCCCCCCTCCACCCGCCCGCACCTACCCTCTGCCCGGCCGCACCTATTAGCCGGCCGCCCGGCAATGGCTAAGCTGACAAAGTAGCCAAAGCAACGTTGTCAGCATTGTCAGCGTAGCGTAGCCGGGCACATGGCTAACATATAAGTACCGAAAGTTATGTAGGCAGGAGGTTTTCTGGATGCAACTGGTGGGCTCATTTTATCCTGACGATCTTAACGACATGGTAGAACGAAATATGACCATTAAAGTTGTATCCCCCCTTTTTTTTCTCTCTTTCCTCTTATCCCTATTAGTTATCTGCGTTTTCAGGGCAAAAGAATTAAGAAAGATGTCTACAATACACTATTCACGGCATGATAAATATACTATAATAAATAAGGAGCACCTTTGTGGAATAATTGAATAATTAGTAATTCATATATATTTTATAAAAACAATATTTATTTGTGATCAAATATTCCTCAATCTGCGCTAAAAACAAAGTACATGCAAATTTAATTCTCTTTCATTAGAATAAATAAAAAAGTATACACATTAAGCAAAAATCAGGTTATTAATGTATTTGGTATTCTCTTACAAGGTATACTATATTACATATAACTATAAGCTATACAGAACTTTCATATGGAACAAGAAGTGTGGGCATACACTCAGGTTTTAATTATACATTTTCCCATATAAATACTTATGATTGCTTTGAATGCCCTTTTCAAAGATGGATGCGATAATGTGACTGCAGTTATCCAATAGAAACCCCATTTGCACAGAGACTATGGGCATAATAGACTTGTTAGGGAATAACAATGCCCACGAATGGATCACGTGCGCGGCAGGCTGAAACGTTGCTTCAAGTCACGATCACGTGACCTGGAAAAGCAGAAGAGGAAGCGGTGCTCTCTTATTGTAGAGACGAGTGCTTCCACCCTCACTGATGTCACATGACTAATTCTGTCAACTGGCCACGCTACTATACTAGGAATCCGTATTTACTTTAAAAGTGATTGTGAATGCATGGCTATAAGTACTTATTTTTCCTTGGAATAACAACTCTGGTTTTTGGTATGTTTGCCTTAGTTAGATAAGGAAAAGCAAGATTGGGGGTAGCAGTGCTAACCAATTTGTAAAAAATAATCAAATCAATTGCAAACAGTAAAAAACAATAATAAGATTGGACTGATTTTACATTAAAATATAGCAAATTTATTAATACAATGAATGGCCGTTTGGGGGAAAATACCAGTATATAGGAGGATGCAATAGGGCCTCACATATGGGGGATATTGTAGCTGTCCATTCCTAGTATGCCTCAGGGGATGGACAGCTACAATATCCCCCATATGTGAGGCCCTACTTGCATCATCCTATATACCAGTATTTTCCCCCAAACGGCCATTCATTCATAATGTAGAATCAGTACAATCTTATTATTGTTTTTTACTGTTTACAGTTGATTTTATTATTTTTTACAAATTGGTTAGCGCTGCTACCCACAATCTTGCTTTTGTTTATTTACATTTCAGGCCTCACTAGCCTGACACTTTAGCAGCCGCTATTGACTCAACTCACGTCAAAGCGCCACCTTCCCCCTTTTCCCCCTTACAGGGGAAATATACTTTTTTCTATTAGTTAGATAAGAGTCTGCCTCCCTTTTCATTTGCATACGATATTGATATATATCAAAGAACCATAGAATTTGACGTCAGATAAGAACCATTTGGCCCATCTAGTCTGCCCCTTTTTATACCCTTCAGGTAATCTCAACCCTTTTTAATCCTTATTTCTTTGTAAGGATATTCATATGCCTATCCCAAGCATGTTTAAATTATTCTACTGTCTTAGCCTCTATTACCTCTGATGGGAGGCTATTCCACTTATCCACTACCCTTTCTGTGAATTAATTATTTCTAACATTTCCCCTGAACCTACCTCCCTCCAGTTTCAGTGCATGTCCTGGTGTTCTATTACTTCTTTTCCTTTGAAGAAAATTTCCCTCCTGTACTATGTTAAAACCCTTGATATATTTGAAGATTTCTATCATGTCCCCCCTTTCCCTTCTCTGCTCCAAACTATACATGTTAAGATATTTTAGTCTTTCCTGGTAAGTTTTGTGATGCAGGCCATGCACCATTTTAGTTGCCCTTCTTTGTACAGTCTCTAATGCAGTGGTTCCCAAACTGTGTGCCTAGGCACCCTGGGGTGCCTCAGGACACTTGCAGGGGTGCCTTGGGTTGGTGGACCAAGATCAATTCATATTATTTATGGTCAATGTATCAGGCAAAACCAGTTCTTGTGGCTGCCAATCATAATATATGTGGACAAACAGAAGCAAATCCTGTCCCTCACCAGATAACTGTGACCTATAAACACAATTCACTTAATTTAATATTTTTTTCTGAATTTCTCTATAAGAAGCATTTGGCCTAGGGGTGCCTTGAAAATATTTTGATGCTCTAGGGTGCCGTGTTTCAAAAAAGTTTGGGAACCACTGCTCTAATGTATTTATATCCTTCTGAAGATATGGTCTCCAGAACTGGACACAGTATTCCAGATGAGGCCGTACCAATGACCTATAAAGTGGTATTATTATGTATTTTTTTCTGCTACTGATTCCTCTCTTATATACAACCAAGCATCTGACTAGCCTTCCTCATTGCTTTGCTACATTGCTTCCCTGCCTTTAAGTCACTTGAAATAGTGACTCCTAGATCTCTTTCCTCCTCAGTAGTTTCCATTATAGTACCCTTGATACTATATTGAGCCTTTGGGTTTTTGAGTCCCAAGTGCATCATTTTGCATTTTTTAGCATTAAACTGTAGTTGCCATGCTCTTTACCAATTCTCAAGTTTACTTAGATCATCAGTCATTTGATTTACCTCTCCTGGTGTGTCTACTCTGTTGCATATCTTTGTGTCATCTGCAAAAAGGCATACTTTCCCTTCAATACCATTTGCAATGTCACTAACAAAGATATTAAGCACTGGTAGATTGAATTTCCTAATTGTATACCATGTGATCAGCATGCAGTAATCAGTATGGGTATTTAAAGCCCATAGAGTTGAGCAGCTTCTCAATTTTGAAAACGCTACTGATGTAGTGAAACACGTAAGGGCCTTGCTGCAGATACCCACCCTGCCCTTTATTTACTGAGAAGTCCAGACCAGCCCCAAGGACCATCTATGCCGCAGCAGTCAGTTGTGATGTAATTGAACCATCTACATCCTGCGGAGGAGACCTACCCTAAGTGTGCCCACCTGTCTCCAACGTAGGAACATTTTTGGGCTTCTGTAATATACACCAAAAGTTGCTTTGCAAATTTAGACCTTCAAGCCACCAATATTAGGAGAGAGACACTGGGACGATATCAGCACTAATCATCTGAATTGATGGTAACTATACCGGTACATTTACTTTTCTAATGCATCAAGTGTGGATACACTTACAGTATGGGCAATATAGGAACAGACTTTCCTTACAAAGTTGTACTCCAGGGTGGAATGCCTTTGTTTTAATTTTAAATTACTTCTGTTTTATGTCGTTTGTTTTTATTTTGCTGGCACCATGCCATATTACTAATAATTAAATTGTGAAGGTTGCCTTAATTTTTTCAGAGCTGCTTTCTTGTATATGTTTGGCCTTTCAGGACTGACCATCCTGTTTCTAGCAGCAGCTGTTGACAAACAGCTCGGACAAACGCCCTCGAAACCACTGATCCCCTATGGCAGGCATGTCCAAACTATGGCCCTCCAGCTGTTGTGAAACTACAAGCCCCATCTTGCCTTTCCACAGTTTTTTTGCTATTAGGGAATGCTCAAACTATAGCAAGGCATGCTGAGATGTGTAGTTTCACAACAGCTGAAAGGCCACAGTTTGGACATGCCTGGTATCAGTGGTTTCTCTTTCTTTTGTTATGAAGTTAACTCGTGAACCAGTGTGACTATTATAGAGGCCAGTATGTTGGATAAAAGCTTAACTTTGTCTTAATTATCAATGACCATTATTTACTCTTGTGATGTCATAATTAAACTTCTTGTGTTGTAGGATGTACTTAAAAAGATTCAGTTACAATTGGGAGAAAATGGGGCAAGTTTTCTTTTAAAATACTGTAGGAGGCTGTGAAACTGTCCTGTCTATGGCTGTTTTAGTCTCAGGGATATGATTATGTGGATAATTTCTTCAGGAAAAATCCCTGCAGTTAGGGAGGATAAGTGAGATTCTATGAAGATGGCAGCTTTCTGTATCCTATATCTAAGCTCCAAATCTATAGGGATCTGAAATGCACAATCTGTATAATTTACAATTTACAATTGAATTCCCAGAATGTATTTCCAATTATCTGTGAGTCATAGAGTAGTATAAAGAAAGTGTCCTATTATAAGATTATTTGTTACTGTAAGCTTTCTAGAGAGTATCTGACCCTTTAGAACTAAGAATTTTGTCTTTTATTATTTTTTATTTAAGTGAATAAAAAATGTTTTGCCTCAAGCATACGTGTAGAGGATTTCAGTTATACTACGTTGTTTTTAAGGACCTGTTTACCAACTGAATCAACACTAATAAGTACCCCATGAATGGTCACCTTTTGTTCCTCTAAAATTATTGTGTGAAGAATGTCAGGGGTGAAGTTTAGTTCTCTGAATTTAATGATAGCTTGGCAAATTATATCTCTAAGCTTTAAAAGTAAATCACTAATGATACTGTTGGGTAACAAACATCACATGCATTAGAATGACCGCTGAACGAGACACTGGGGATACTTCAGAGAAGAGGAGTATGTATGTACAGGAGAGATCAGTCAAGAGCAAATCTATGGGAGAACACAGATTATGTGGGGCGGAGAGGTGTTTAATAGTACTCGCAGAATGTTTAATAAACATGTAACATTATAATGGTTAAGTACATTTACATTAGGCGATGTGTGTACCCGGTGATATTGGCAGTGGCGGGGTTGGGAGGGAGTTTTTTTTATCTTGTATGTGTGTCTTTTTAGTGTTTGTTTATAACTGCTTTATTAAATTATTTGTATTTTAACCTTTCAACTTCCGGATTATTCATTATAGGACAAGTGTGTTCCTTATAAGGCTATTTACATATTTAGTAATATATCTATTTTATGTTCTTACTTTTCATATAATTACTTGATGGTCATCTGACTGAAGATCTACATACCAAGATAAGTAGTGTAACCTCTTTTTTTACTATTTTGGGTGTTATATCACCGTCTTACACTAGGAGGCACTCCATTAGGCAGCAGTGTATGGAAAACCCGACCCACCCCCCACCTGAGCTGACCAGGACTCTCCCGGGCGGCAGGATCACATGCGATACATCGCATGCTGTCCTTTCACATGCTATGTATTGCATGTTACCCTGATATCCGCTGTTTTGGAGGGGGGCCGGCTCAGGTCTGATGCGTGCGGGACTGCGCATCGGACCCAAAGAGAACATCAAACAACTCTAATTTGGGCTGATTTCTCAGCCCGATCCGCCAGGAATGGGTGACATTGGCCCATATCGGACAAGTGTATGGGCACCTTAAGTGTTCCCCCCCCCCCCCAATTATGTCTTCTGTAAGGCACTACGGGACCCTTGTGGCACATTACAAATAAAAGATAATAAAAAAAATGTATTCTATTAGCTGTATACATTTATAATATATCTATACATCATGTATAATATCTGTGATGTATAACATATGATTGTGACAACATATGCAAATATTTCCCAATATAGTATTATTTGAAATATAATTTATCCAGTCAAGTAGTTTTATTGCTTTTATATAATTCTACACTTGCAATGTAAACTGTTTTTTTTTTTTAATCAATTAGATGATTTTTAGTGCTGTAGTCTTCCCTGCAAGAACAGTTAGAATAATAATTACTTTTACATGCTTCATAAAAATTGGTCTTGATTTGAACAGAACACATAGTCTTTTGTTCAGTAATGAGTTTGACATTTATGTAGAAATATGACATTAACTTGGTAAGCTGATCTCTATATCTTCCCGCAGCCAGTCATCTACTCCTGTATCCTCTAAATCCACAGATACATCAGCACACAAGCTTTACATATTACTATGCAGAGTGGAATCACAGTAGCTTCATAAATCTAAATTGTAGATGTAAATGTGGGTTTATGTCAGGTGACCAAGTGTGACACAGAATTATCCCCGAGCAGACGCTGCACTACTGTATGCTGTTCTGGGAATGAGCTCGCTGGGAAAAGAGACTAGCATGTATTACTTCTCAAACTGTTTTCTCAAGCAGCTCTTGTTGCTGAACCAAGGCATGTAATAATAAGACAATGGAAATGTACTGATTGAAACAACTGTGATGTTTCTCACACTGAGAGAGGATCATTACAAACCATACACTGTACAGTACATGAAAGGAATGATATATCTTTCCAATTTTTTGACATTGTAGAAGTCCCCTTATTCAGCAGTTCTGTTATTTTTCAAATTGTTATTGTGAGGGAACTGGGGGGGGGGGGGCGCAGAGCTTCAGAAGCGTTGGACTTGACACCCCTCTTTCCTTAAGCAGTGGAACATACTAAAACAATGTTACATTCCCTATCCTCCTGTATAGTCTGCCCACGCCTCATCTCTTCATTATGGACATCTAGAAGTTGTAAGATATAAAATCAGACATGATCCATAACACTTGTACAAATCACCATCTGTGTGGAGTTTTTATGTTCTTGTTGCTCCACCATTCTCCTAAATTCCAAGTACATATTGGCAGGGTAAGTGTTTCTGACACGTGTACATGTGTGTGTTTAATATGGGTAAGGATTGACACTGGCAGGGTTATAATTTAATTAAAGACAAATTATCAAAAAAAACAACAACAACATAGCTCCGCATTATAGGCAATCCCGAAGTATCTGGTTGGCGCTGGTGCTCCCAAAAAAGTTCAGCACTACAACTGAAAGGATGAGTCAAAGAATGACTAAGGAAGAACAAACGGGATTTTGGGGCACACTTTTTAATAAAAAATAAACTTGTATTTTTATAGGCTAAAATAATGTGTGTGAATAATATACAAAATACATAATATAACATACATGAATACCATTACTGGTGATTGACAAAGTGTAACCAAATAATGATAGTATAAAGGTCACAATTAGTCAAGGGCGAATAATGTTTATTTGACAGCTTCTTGTATTTTATTTTCCACTAGATATAATATCAACAGTATATGCTTGAATCCTCAATTATCACAGTTATTATCATTCCTTGACAAAGGCCCTAGTGGCTGAAACGCGTTGGAACACCCACAGACTTCAGCCTCAGACTTCAGCAAACATCAAATCTACGTAATCCACCCCCTTCTGCCACAGCCTCCTCCCAGCCGGGAGTACGAGCCAGCAGTACGCTGTCTATCGTTTCCAAGGGAACAGTGCTCTCGCTAGAGCGGAACCCGGAAGTCACGAGCGACAGACACTGTGGAGCCGGGTGCCGGCGCACGGCTGTGCATCCACCCGCGCCATCGACAACAGCTCCCTAGAGGCGGCAGAACTTCTCCTACAAGGATCCGGTAAGAGTACAAAGCGGGACGCCGCTCACTGTCCTCCACCCCGGTCATTTTTTCCTGGCACACAGTTTTGGACAACATCCTTATTTGTTCCTATCCTGCAGTAACACCGCTAATACGAGACTTTGACACAGTACCACAGGACAATTGCACCCCGCAATACTGTGCACTTGGACATTGTATCCACTTTATCCCCCATCCCCTTGCCCATACAGACCGCTGCGGTCACCCACATAGGTACATAGGTTCCTATTAAGGGACCTATGGTTAAAGAGTCCTACCTAGGTCACTCTTACACCTAAACAATAGGCCTAGTGTAGTGATACCCCGCTGGCCTATTCCTGCATCACCAGGACTCCACACATTCTCCCACTTCGACTTCATTATTATTTAATAAATTCATTAATTTTTACCCCCTTACCATCTTACTCTCTTCTTTTGCTTACATCTACACACTATATTTGTATATTCATCATAAGCGCATCACAGGTGAGCGCAGTCTATCCATTTCTTTCTCATAGTACCTCACATGGTGTCCAGGACACACCTGATTGACTGCAGCCCCTTTAAGACCATACACATACATCTCCATACCTATAGGACCTACGCTAATGATAAACTTGAGCGCATATTACCTAATATTCACTACAAATGTTATGTTATGTGTTACAGTATATGTAATAATTAATTAATTTTCAATTGTGCCAAAAAAACCCATTTGTTCTTCTATGTCATTCTTTGACTCATCCTTTCAAATGTACATGTGTGTCCATGTGGCATGAAATTAAGGGGGAGATATACTGTACCAAGTGGTGGAGAAGTTGCTCATAACAATAATCGATTGATAGAATGTACCTGATAAATACTATCTGGAATCTCATTGGTTACTAGAGGTAACCTCTTAACTTCTTCACTCTTTTTAATACTTGATATATCTCCACCATAGATTGTGAGCTCCACTTGAGCAGCCTGATGTGAATTTTTGAATATATCATGAAGGGACAACTTTAATTGTGCATACACATAAGATAGATTGATAGAGCCAGATGTACTAAGCTTGAAAAGTGATAAAATGGAGAGTTATAAACCACCAGCCAATCAGCTCCTACTTGCCATGTCATAGACTGGGTTTGAAAAATGACAGGTAGGAGCTGATTGGTTTCGTGTTTATCACTCTCCATTTTATAACTTTTCAAGGCTTAGTACTTCTCGCACTTAGGGAGAAGCCGGGAGAGGAGACCTCTGCTTGCCACTTTGGGGGGCAGGGCTGGGCTGTCAGTCACTGGGTGCATCACCACCTGAAACAGCACAGCAATTCCCAATACAATCACCTTATCCTGCCAGCTTTATAATGAAATCTGTAAGATGTGGGAGAAATGGCCTCTCTTCTGTGGGTACGGTGACTGCCCAAAAAAGTAAAGGAGTCTCCCGTTATTTGCGGATGAGTAATGATTAAGGGGTATCGCATCCGAGCTTAATTTTAAAAGGTCAACATGAAAATGGTAAACATATGAAAAGGTCAACATGAGATTTGACCATGTCTAATATGCATGCCAACCATAGGGTGTAGGCCTAGACACTGTTGACCTATCGACTGGATGGGGGAAATTTACTAAGATGGGAGATCTATTTCACATGGGATGTTGCTATGGGCAACCAATCAGATACTATCTATTATCTTCTAGAAGGTGCTAAATAAGAAGTAGATTCTGATTGGTTGCCCATAGCAACATCCCATGTAAAATAGAACTCCCATCTTAGTAAATTTCCCCCCGATGTCTTTAAAACCATATTCCCTAAGATAGTTTTATTGTTACTCGTTACTTTTATTGTTACAATGTCCTCCACATTCTACAGTTATGTTTTTGATATTTATTGGCTGTATCTAAGGTGCACTTTCCTGTCAATGTGAAGTTATTGAAATTCACTTCAAGGAATCTGAAAAAAATACATTTACAAAACCTGCTTTAGTGGATTTCCAAAATGCACATTCAATTCATCATTGAAGCTGGATGGTATTTTCAGTTCGCTGACAGGGAAAACATTTTCTATAGTTGCTGTTAATCTTTCAGAAAGTGTCAGCGCTAGAAAAGAAACTGCTTCTCATGATAGTGAATTTTCATTTGACAAAAGAAGAAACACATCTTGTTTCATGAAATGTATTGAATGCAACAATAGCTGATCGCACAAAAAAACTGAGAGTCACTTCCAAGCCAAGCTGTCGACACAATTTGCAAATCAGGAAAAACAATCTGTTTATCTTTATCTTGGGATGAATATAGAATTTATTTTGTTAGAAATTATCTGCATATATTGACAGTATTAGCGATCTGAAGAGGAAGCCATCAATTGCATTTCTGATGTTTGCTTGGTCATTAAATTACATTACTGTGACTCACCACCCCAAGTGGCAGGTAGAGATGGATGCACACTAGTACCCCATTCACACCAGCCTAAATTCCCGGGTTGAGTCCGGGAACAACCCGGTACTACCTCTGGTGTGAAAGGTACCCGGGACAAATTACCGGGCTAATTTGCCGGCAATCCAACCCGGCTAGGTAGCAGGGTTGTTCCCGGGTTCAACCCGGGGAACTGGCTGGTGTGAAAGGTGTAGGGTATACTTACCCGGGTTGCCGTGTCCTCCGTGTCCGACGGGAATTAATGCAGGCGGCGGGCGCAAATGACGTGTGGATGATGATGACACAGCTCTCCGGCGGCAGTGAGGACGCCGGAGAGCTGCGTCATCTTCATCAGCCGCCTGTCCCGTCATTTGCGCCGCCGCCTGTGTGGATCCCTGGACTGTGCGGAGGACCAGCAACTGGGGTGAATATTCTCCCCACCTCCTGTCCACCTCCGCCGCCATCCCGCCGACTGCCCGACTTCATCCCGCTGACTGCCCGCCTCCTCCCCACCTCCTGCCGGCCTCCTTCCTGCCCCCTTCACACACCAGAAAATGCAGGGACATTTCTGTGTGTGAATGGGTCCAAACCCGGGAATGTCCCTGCTTGTCCCGGGAACTGAATTCCCGGGTTTGTCCCTGCATTTCTGGTGTGAAAGGGTAGGTCAGCCCTATGTGTTACCCCAGGCACCTCCCATCAGAGGTAGTAGAGGCTAAAGGGCCGACATTCAGACATTTTCTGAGCGATTTCACTAAATCACTTAGAAAATGCCTGATAACGCAAGTAAATTGCTGTGTGACACTATTGCACTGGCCATCAATGTTTATTTATGTATAAGGCCACTGGCCACCAATGGTTTCACTATTCACCATCAGCCTTGCATCTACCGCCCATGGGCGCCATGGACAGCCTCGGGCTGCAGCCCAGGCCAGTGGCGACATGGAGGGGGCCTTTATTGGGGGGGGGGGGGGATGTCTCTTTCCCTAGGGACCCGACCAGGGCTAACCAGCCACAGAGGTAATGCTTTGGCCTTGGGATCTTATATAATAAGTGTCCCCCAGCTGTGGCATTACACTGATGGCTGTTTGAGCCCGGTGCTGGTTTCCAAAATATGGGGGACCCCTACTCCTTTTGTCCTCCATATTGAACAAGGACCGGTTCAAGATCCCAGTGCTGGTTTGTTGAATATAGGGGGAAATTATTACATTTTTTCCATGGTTTTCGAGAAATCAGGACTGGTCATGCTCATGGGGGACCCCGCACCATTTTTTTTACATTATTTATTTATTTTTCTATTACAGACAAAGAAGATGACACTCCCCAAAGCTTTATTATAACCCATTATTTAAATTTGAATACTTTTTTATTCCACTGAAGCCGCCTAAACACTTTCTGTGAGAGATCTCAATCTCTCATGCTGAATCTCCCATTGTGAATCTCTAGGAAAGATTGTGATAAATACTAATGCCCCACACACACAGGGCGAGTGTGCCTCTGTGCTTAGTGATGCAGTTAAGCACAGATCGGTCAGCACACAGCAATGCACCAGTGATGTGTGTTGAGCAATCTGTCTGTCACTGGCCAGTGTTCTCAGGTGGGAGAACATTGGTGATGACTAGATTTATACAGTACGCATTATAAATCCAGTCAGGCCATGGTGACATGCGGGACCTTGCATTTCCGGCGCCGGGTATAAACCCCGAGCAATTCATGCTTCATTTCTAGTCAAATCATTTCCAAATAGCCCTGCCAGGGGTCCGGCGATGAGGCGCAGTGGGGGGTGATGCCGGCTACCCTGCATGCTGATACATGCTTGTAAAATGGAGTATATATGTAGAAATATATTCTAACATTATTTGAACATTATTCATTATTTCTAACTGTGTTTTTAGGGAAATATATTTTAAATGCAGATGTCTTGCAGTATTAATTGATTTCTATTCAGGCCTGGATTTGCATACCTGTCAACTGTCCCGCTTATCGCGAGAAGGTCCCTTCTTTTTGGGACGTTTACGCGTCCTTCCTGCAGTCGGCAGTGTCCCGCGGTAGGGGGGAGGGGGATGGCAGTTGGGAGTCCCCCCCTTTCACCTTGAAAAGATGCTGTGCGCATGTGCACAAAGTCTATTCCTGCAGCCGGTGGGGCTGGGGGCATAGCCAGCATCTCACGGAGCTGCTGAGCATGCCCCCACAGCAGCGAAAACAGGGGCGTGGCCTTGCAGGGAGAAGCGAGTATAGGCCACGCCACCTTTCATTAGGTCACGCCCCTGGTTTTTTCAACACGCCTTCGGCACGCATGCAGGTTACCTCCTCCGGAGTTATGAAAGTTGGAAGGTATGGATTTGTGGAAATGCCACATGCTGTCATACTGTCGACTTGTGGCAAAATGGCTACTTCTACTTTTACCTCAATATAGTGATGTGCACATTGTATCTGCTAACATAAAAGTCATATGTTGGCATATACGGCCCTACCTCTAGAGATGCCTCTTTCCCATGTGTCTCTCTATGACCTTACCTGTTTCATTGTCTTCCTCACATGTCTCTCTGTCTCCCTCACATGTTTCTCTAAATAAACAGCAATACCAGTAACAGTGAACTGCTAAATAAATCCAATATATTGCAATCAGCATAGACATAATGGCAAGAAAGAAACACTATATTAGCAGCAGATGATGGATATGTGGTCATAGAAATAATCTTATGCTGTACCAAAGTAGCAAGTATGGAAGTATCATGGTACTTGTTTCCTAGAACGGTGCCCACGATTCCACGTATGGCATCGTAGTGAAATCTCATCACATCGCATCCCCCGCAATATTGCGGCATGCGATGCAATGTGATGCGATGCTATTTTTAATTGTACAAGCACACAGATGGGTGCTTACAATGTGATTGCATCATTTAGTGTCACCCCCAGTGTCAATGCCACCCCCACTATCAACCCCAACCCGAAGCGTGACGAGCACAGCGAGCCACGCGAGGGGCGGTGGTACGCTTCCTCCGACCTTTTCATACGCCCACTATCCACGTGGAGTCGATCTTAGATAGTGTGGCGAGCGCAGCGAGCCACCAAGCCCGATGCGTGGCGAGCGCACGCGTAATACGAGCCCGAAGCGTGGCGAGCGGACACGGTTTACTTTACATGTATTCCATGTCCCCTCACGGGGCTCGCTGCGCTTGCCACGCTTCAGGCTCATTTTCTGCAGCCCCCCGCGGGGCTCGTTGCGCTCACCACACTATCTAAAATCAACTCCACGCCAACGTGGAGAGTGGGGGTATGAACTGCCCCTCACTCAACAGTTGTACCCCATCACCGCATACCACCCACACGGGGCATCCCCGCTCCTGCAATGCCACAACCCAAAGTATCCCAGCACCCACCACTCCTCCACCCACACCACCCCCAATCAACCTCCCCACCCACGGCACCACCGTACCCGCCACCACCAGCACCCCCACATACACCTGTGAAGACACCACACCCGCCCCTCCCCCACCCATGGCCCACCAGCCTCTCTCCCCATCCACAGCACGGCCAGACCCCGTCCTCAAACCACATTTCACCCAATAAAGGCCTTCACAGGTTAAAGGGGGGAGCCCCTTACGACAGTGTGAAGAGCGCCCATAGGGCATGATGAATCACCTAGTATATATATGAAGAGACAATACAGTGTCAGAAATGATATCAACGTTTCAGTGCTTTATTGGCACTATCCTGATGATAGTGCCAATAAAGCTCTGAAATGTTGATATAATTTCTGAAATTGTGCTAGTATAACGTCAGTCGCCGATAACACTTAGTCCCCTACTAGTGGGACTCCAAACCCAATATATCCACAATAGTGTTAAATGGCGCCCAAATATTTAAACCTTTTGGTATCTCAATGTCTTTCCATACATCATATGTACATAAATGAAAAAAATCATCATATGTAATAAAATATTTATTAAAATACAGAATGATAAAACTTATTAATATTAGATTCACATGGATTTCTTGTGCTTCAAAGATGAAACAAGTACATATATATTTATTTACAGTTTCTTATACAGCGCAGCAGATTCCGTTGCGCTTAACAACAGTAGACAGTGATAAAAAAAACTGGGTAACAACAGACAGACTTGGAGGTAGGAGGGCCCTGCTGCACGCTTACAATCTATAGGGATATAGGAGGGAAACACAAGGACAGGCACCAGTAATAGCATAGCAGTCCCACCAAGTTATAAATCCAGAAGGGAAGATATATAATACATAAGTGCCTCAGAGGGTTATGCCTGTAGAACTTAAATATGATAGACTTGCCTGAAGAGGTGAGTTTTCAGGGAACACTTGAAAGTTTGGAGGCTAGTGGAGAGTCTTATTGTGCGTGGAAGGGCATTCCATGGGGTGGGAGCAGCCCGATATATACAGTGTATATATATATATATATATATATATATATATATATATATGTGTGTGTTTGTGTGTGTGTGTTACAGTACACATTTTCAGGTTATGTGCGACACACCTATGATAAACCAGTATTTTACGAGCTGTACAGATGCAGACTTTCTAGCTGCCCCCTCTGGGAGGGAGCATTCAGGCCACGACAGTGGGAGGTGAAATTGGGTGCGGGGCTTAATAAAAATGGTTGGTGCCTTGTGTGACTCTGCTAATGGTTTTTTGAGGATGTGTGGCTATGGGCCTTATTCTGCTCGCTACGGTGGGACTGTAAACGGGTGGATCGGGGTTTTTTTTGACCTGCGCATGCTTAGCTATCGCAATGCGCAGGTGCGGCGACCTCACACCGCTCACGGACAGGTCTCTCCATGCGAAAAAACCTGTCCGCAAGAGTACGGACATTGTGGGCGGCATGGGGGCGTTTTGAGGGGAGCAGCCGGAATCATGAGGGAAACGGGGCGTAAACATGGGCGTACACGGGGGTGTGCACACAAAATGCACGGTGCCACAACCGCCTCAATCGGCAAACGCACCGTGCATTTTGGCCCAAAAACAGGCGGACGCCAAAGATAGCTCCAGACCACCCCTAGAGATACCGTATGACAGCGGACGCCTGGGTCTGCTAATTAACGCTGATTACTACTCAAACACATACACCTGAATGTAATAAGCAATGCTGCAGGCTATTAAGTGAAAACCATTATTTCACTACCTGCAAGCCACACACAGCACTCAAACACATTGGAAGCATATCTTTCAACACTTCTCTACATGTAAAGGTTGGTTTAATTGTAGGTAAAATTCATTCTAAGACCTGCTTTTATATGTCAAGGTTTATAACATTCTACACCCATTCAGTAAGTGTTTTTATATACTTTAAAAAGCAGGACACTCAATTTACAAAAGTCGAAATGTGTGAACTTTTTCACTGTAACACAAACATACCTGTTTTTTGTGTGGAAAAATACACATAAACTACATCTAAGAGCAACAAGGATGTTTGAGCAATGTCCTAAGGCCATGGCCACTATTTTGCACACAATCTTTTTATTTGAATAACAATTAGAATAATTAATTAATTGTCTTAATCAGAGTTGAAAGTCAAGATTTGCAGATCCATATATGTGAAGGGTATGCCACCGTGCACGGACGTACGCTCACTCTGACGATCGGTGACACACGCTGAGTTTTCCATTGGAAAAAAGCGAGACCCGTCCCTGCAATGTGGCGCACGCTCAGATATACGCTAGATGTCGCTGTTGTACGCCAGTTATCGGTGTCTAAGAGGGGATCTGTCCGTGTACGGTGGCGTACGCTCAAGTGTACGCCACTCCCCTTTGGCGGTGTTTGTGACCGTCCGTATGCGGATGTTTTGTGGGCGGACTTACGCTCACCATCCGCTTACGGGAAATGTACGTGAAACGGACCGTACGTATGGTGCACTGACCGAATCAGAATAAGGCCCTATGTGTGTCATTGTTGATAAGTCCCCTGCTTTGCAAAGTTGCTATAACTGACATTACATAGTGAGGTTGAGGGTAATGGCTAAGATGATGCGATTTAGTGTCATTATCCACCAATTGAGTTCAGGTTGAGCTCACTTCACTCAGCTGCGGTAGAACTGCCCACTCATCTGGAGTGCCAGGAGCACCACATCATTTCTGGAGTCTCCTGACTATTCTGGGAGTGTAGGCAACTACGAGTGAGACTATTATAATTTGTGTTGCTACATGTAAAAAAAACACTTGTTAAAGTGAACATATGTAACAAAAAGTACATATACAATTTTCATAATTTTAACAGCAAAGTAATATTTATAACAAAACTTCCATTTATCTGTATTTTTTTATCCTTTTACCTTTAATTTTATGACAGTGTTCAGATGGTTTATGTGGTTGCTCTTTCTCCTGCTCCTCATATGCTTTTGGCCGGCACTTAAAGTCATCAAGCTGGTCTCCTATAGTAGATCAGGTGCTATGTTTGAACAACATGCTGAACAAGATGTAAGTAAATAAAGGCCCATACACACTAGGTGACTATGAGCTGAAAGCTCAGTTTTGCCGTTTGAGCTGCTTTCAGCTCAAAAGCCGCCCAGTGTGTACGGGTCAGCAGTAAGCAGTATGATAAGTCATCCACCTCCGGGAAAACCGCTCAGAAGGGCAAAAATCGCTCAGTGTGTATGCACTGAGCAGTTTTCAGCACAGCGATTTTCCCGATCATCGTTGTCCATAATACACACTTGGCAAAATCGCCCAGTGTGTATGGACCTTATTAGCAGCAAAGCTGCTCATCTGCTGGTAATACCAGCAGATGAGCGGCTTTCCAGGCGATGATGCAGGAGCGCGCATCACCGCTCACCACTCATCTCCGGACCATACACAATGGGCGGCCTTGAGCTGATAGCCGCTCAAACTTGGTGTTTTGAGCGGCTTTCAGCTCTAAATCGGCCAGTGCGTATAGGCGTTAAGTCACATATTTCTCTTACTGCTTATTCTTTCATAGCTTTTTACTTGGTTCATGAAACATTTGTTTCAATATACCATAACATATGTATACATTTACTAGTAAGCCTGCTCAAAGCAAATGCTTCGAACGCTAGTCTGCTACCTTGTAATTGCCTCTGTGTTTGTGCATGTGTGAGAGAGAAAGAGATGTAATTTCACTTGCTGCCACCAGATGACAGTGTTTCGGAGACAAACAAATGGAAAAATGGGGGATTCGCTATTTTCAGCTATTTTCCCTCGTGGGTGTCCACAACCCCCATAGAGGGAGAATTTGCCCGCAAGGAGCTTTGTTGCGCTCGCCATGCTGTCTGGGTCCGGCCAGTCGGGATCCCGACGTCGGGATAATGACTGTAGGGATCCCGACTGTCGGACCCCTATACCACACCCGTGTGATCGATCTCCCAGCACATCATGCAGGTAGAAGCAGGGCCGGCGCTACCCACTCAGCAGCTCCTGCAAAGCAGGGAGGCGCCATGCTGAAAAGGCGCTGTTTCCCTCCCTGTTCTGCTCAAGCTGCCTCAGCCCTCACTGTCACTGCTTCCTGCACGCCGCCTGCAGCGCCTGTCTGACAGCGGGCGGCAGTATGGAGAGGCTGAGCAGCTCCCTGCACACGCTGTCCTCCTCTTGCGACCTGCTCCCTCTTCCTCATCGACACTTGCGCTGAGGCATGTAGCGCTGTCTGTGAATGCCTGGATGACATGTTATGTCCGGATGCGCCCCCTACCCATTGCTCCCTGCGCAGCTGTCAATCAAATGACAAACAGGCAGCAGCGCTCTTCCCTCTTCTCAGTGTGCTGTGCCAGTGCCACAGCCAGTCCTCATCACTCCGCCCCCTCTATCTCCTCCCCTCTTCTTCCATCTCCTCCTTCTCTCCCCTCCTTGCCCCCTCAGTCACGAGTGCTGCACATTCTTTTTGTACTGCTTTCGGATCGCAACGTACACACATTGCATGCATGCCGTACGATGTGATGCGATCTAGCCCATAACGTATGCGATTCTCGCAGCGTGTTTGGGCACCTTTAGTGCCTGCAACATTTTGCGGACACAGCACTGAGATGGTGTATGCATACATGTACATGCACCCGAGATCCTCCATAGGATCGCATGTTGCATACACTCCCACAATCGGGCTGCAGCTTGTTGCAATGGCAATGTGAAATGTTGCAAAATGTATGGTTTGCAGGAGGGCGCCGGACACCCTAGCACCGGCCCTGGGTAGAAGAGACTGATGCTACTCAGTGGAAGTGGCATCTCTGGACCAACTGCAGCCCAGCACACAGCTCATACCCTCCAACATATTGGACTTAAAAATCGGTACGGGGGTGTGGCCATAGATAGAGGGGCGTGGCCATGTGTAAAGGGGGAGTGGCCACGACCCTTTTACTTTGCACTTCATATTCAAAAAAATTGTAGCATCCCATTTAAAAAAGAGACAGCTGTGCTGGCTGTCCCTACCTCAGTCCCCATCGGCTGTGCTGGGTCTGGCTTGAAGATGACTTGAAACTTCGGCCGCTGTTAGTCGCCACAGCCGGGTTCTCCGTGCTGGGGCACTTTAGGCCGCCCACTAGTGACGTCACGCCGCCCATTCTGTTATCCCGGCGGCGGCTTGCGATGTAGTGGCTGGGTGCGGTGCAGGGGGGGGGAGAGATCTACAGTCACTCTCGCACGGCTGAAGGGCCGCACGCAGCATGCCGGGACTTGTAGTCTCCCCACAGCTGTGCCGTGACATCCTCCAACCACAGGCTATCCCCTAGCAGGGAGAGGCAGGCCCGCTGCGTGCACCCTGGGAGATATAGTCCTGACAGGCAGCTCCCCCATGCTCTTTGGAGATCAGTCATCAGTTTTAAACTACAACTCCCAGAGTCCCTCAATCACCCTGAGGTTCTGTGAAAAAAGCGGTACATTCGGTACAGCATATTTTAGCCGGTACAGACCGTTAAAAAACGGTACTGTACCGGGAAAAGCGGTACAGTTGGAAGGTATGACAGCTGTGTGTATTGTCCTGTGGGGAGGGACTATTGTGACTGACAGGTAAGAAGAAGGAAGGGGCAAGGGGGAAGGGGGTAGCGGGTAATTAGTACCTGCTACTGCCTAGACCCATGTGCACTGCACACCCTGCACCGATAATGTATGTACCACTGGTAACGGGGATACAGTGTGACTACATCGGAATTCCTCAGCATTCATGTTGAGGGGAGCATATTAGAGACATTCCACATCAAGTGATTATACACAAATTAGCTTATTATTTCTTTTTTTACTCTGCACACATTTAGTACTATAAGAGAAAAAAAATCATAAAATTTACAAATATTGTTGTTTTTGCGAATACATGGCCCTGATTCAGAGTTGATCGCAAATGTGAAATCTTTCTCTAACGGGCAAAACCATGCACATTGTAGGTGGGGCAAATGTAACGTGCAGAGTGAGTTAGATTTGGGTGAAATATTTTGTTTCTGTGCAGGGTAAATACTGGCTGCTTTATTTTTACACTGCAATTTAGATTTCATTTTGAACACACCCCACTCAAATCTTACTCTCTCTACACATCTTACTTTGCCCCACCTACAGTGCAGCATGGTTTTGTCCATGTGAGAAAAATTGTGCTTTTGCGATCAAGGAGGGGTATTCAATGTTTCCCCTCATATTTGATAAGAATTTTCAATGCTGGACCTTTTTGTCAAAGAAATGGGCGAGATTCGTGTTTGCAGATTTTTCTCTTTGAAAATCCAAATCTGCATTCACTGAAATGGCCAATAAATCTTTGAATTTGCTGCCATTTCCACAGATAAAAACATGGAAAAACATTGAATAGGTGGAATACGAATTCCAGCTATTCTTTGCAGAAACTATTTCACAGTTTTTCTGTAAAAAGTTGACATTGGACTACATATAGAGAAGATATGGGCCATACAACAAAGAATGGCACTTCTGTAGATATCAATCTCTTAAACTCCCCATGCTCTGAGTGATTGATGCTCTGTGGGTCTGAAGAGGCCACTCCTGTTCGTATTTCTTTAGATTGTGTGGGCAATGTATAATATACATGGTATTTCTCCTCTTATTCTCTCGCTTTATTACTATGTTTAGAGCAAGATGTCTATACACTGATTACGTAAACCCCTGGTTTCTTTTTGTGTTTAATATGTTTATCGTATTCCCTCCTTTTACTTTTTTGTATACCCCCTGACTTGTGAAAAATTCAATAGACATACTGTAAAAAAAAAAAAAAAAGTTGACATTGAATACCCCCCCCCCCCCACGAAGCCTGAATCAGGCCCACAAATCTAATTTTCACAAGCAAGGATTGAGTGTATTCTACATTACGAAGATTACAGGCTTTAATTTGATATAGTACCAGGTTTAAGGAAGTCAACATTCTCAGATATTTAAAATAGAATTAAAAATAAACATTTTTAGGTACTTATATGTTAGTTGGGTGCCCATTACGTAGTTTGCGAAGTGGTGTATTGAGAATACCAATACACCACTATGCTGGCTACGTAAACTACGTAACTTATGCAAATGACATAAGTTACGCAAATTACGTAACTGGAGCCCTGCTAACACATCTTTGGCAGATACGTGGGGCTCGCTGCGCTTGCCACGCTTCGGGCTCGGTGGCTCGCTGCGCTTGCCACACTTTTTAAAGTTAACTCCACACCCACGTGGACACTGGGGGTATGACGTGGATAGTGGGCATATGATCCTGTTAGTGGGTGTTGTGTGTGTGTGTGTGCCGCCATTACACCCTTCCCCGCACCGACGCCAGCCCCACCGTGCAGGACGACGACCGCCCTGCCGATTGCTCTGTCCGTAAGTAAGAGCAGGGTGGCCGCCATCTCCCCCCTCCACCTGGCCGCACCTACCCTCTGCCCGCCTGCACCAATTAGCTGGGCGTCCAGCAATGGCTACGCTGACAATGTAGCCAAAGCTACGTTGGCAGCGTAGCGTAGCCGGGTGCCCAGCTAACATATAAGTACCAATTTTTTAAATTTTAACTAACTGCATTTATTTCTTGATGTTTTAAAATTGTCCATACCAAATTTTGTTACAGCAGGATCTTTAGCTATATTTTGATTCATTTATTTAAATTAATGTGTACATTTTGTATTTTCACTATATTACAGTTAAATATCAAAATAAATGTATATGTTTGTACACTTTTGAGCCTGTGACCTTGAAATGTTGATTTATTTAAACCTAGTCATGTGGTATATTAAATGAATGCCTATTATGGGTTGATTTTATTTTTTTCAATCCTCATCCTGAACTGAGGAAATTATATTTTTGAACTCAGAAATGATAAAATGTGTCGATTTTTTACTTTTTCCAAACCTTATAACTCAAAAAGTAGAAGAGGAAAAATTTCAGAGCAAATATTGCTAAGATATGATAGCATTCATTTTCAGAAGGTAGCCCCTGCAAATGTTCAATTATAGGAAGGATGACTTTGCAAAGATCAGGAGATAATTAGCGATTCAATTGGCAGATTGAAGAAAGTGCAAGTTAGGAAATAGTGCAATTCTAAAGGCAAAAAACCTTTGTATTAAAAAGTATAGGAAAAGCACCTGGAAAATAAACCCAATGTGGGTTCCGAAAGAAGTAACAACTAGTTTGAAATAAATAAGATGGCCTTTAGGAAAAAACAATGACAAAGAGGTGTATCTTGCCAGAGAGAAGAGGGTAATAAGGTAATCAGATATGCAAAGAAATAAGGTGAAGAGAAAATGGCTTACATGCTGCTCTCCGCAAAACCTGATTACACCCGGTATTTAAAATGTTTCTTAAAACGGGTCAGAGCAAGGTAAAACCCCTTTCACACCGCACGTAAATGCCGGGTCTCAAGCAGGTTTGTGGGGTGAAAGCAGCTGGAGAACAGGACACACAGTAGCTATGAGACAGGCTGCTGGTGTTACCACGGTCAGGTTCAGAGCAGTGCAATAGAATACAGCAGACAGGAAGCAGCATCCCTGGCATGGCTACAGGCAGGTGGCAATACCCGCACGCTGCCCTGCTCACTACAGTTCCCTGATGCACTTATCCCGCTCCGTGCATATGTAATGAGTGGTTCCCGCTCATTACATATGTGCATATATAATGAGCAGGTCCCCCTCATTAAATATGGACTGCGCTGAGTCTCCGCTCATTAAATATGCACGGAGCAGGACCAATAGTGCTCCCTGCTGCCTGGGTACCGTTTCAGACTCGTTCAGACTTAAACAAAAATGGGTCTGAAACGGCTAGGACCCTGCTTTTTTGCTGTTTTAAAATATCGGTATTTTAAAATGGTAAATTCACTCTAGACCTTTCAGACCGCACATATTACCGCACATATTACCATTTTCAAATGGTAAAAAAAATGGCAATATACCTGGTAATAAGTGCGGTCTGAAAGGGAAGGGGCATCAGTGGGTAAAGGAGCATAACTTTTTAAAGGTATGTAAGTAAAAGGAGAAACTCCAATTTAAAGCATTTAGACAATGAGGAATACATTTAAAAAAGCTTCTAAAAATGAAAAGGGGTGTTTATATTTTGTCTGTCATTTTCTAGGATGAAGCTTTGGAGTCTGGTTGATGGAGACAAGGCAATAGCCGAACAGCAAAATAATTATTTTTGCTCAGTACTCACTACAGAATGAGACAGGAAGTGGCTATACATTTCTATAATGGTAGATACAAGTACACTTAATGAACAAAAGCTCCTAACAGAACTGGGTGTGGTATAGGGTTCCGACAGTCAGGATCCCGACAGTCATTAGCCCGACGTCGGGATCCCGACTGCCCAGACTCAGACAGCATGGTGAGCACAACAAAGCCCCTTGTGGGCACAGTGGCTCGCTACGCTCGCCACCTATTTTATTCTCCCTCTATGGGGGCCGTGGATCCCCATGAGGGAAAATAGTGGGTGGCCGTCAGGCACCTGTCTGTCGGCATTTTGACAATCGGGATCCCGACATCGGGTAAATGACTGTTGGGATCCCGACTTTCGGGACCGCGTCCGGCACACAACAGAACTCATAAAACTGAAAGTGGAGAAATCAATGGGTTCAGATGGGATATATATACTATAAGGGCTTAAAGGGTTTCTGCATACACCATTAACAGAATAATTCAACCAGTCACTAGCTACAGGAATTTTTCCAGAGGACGGGAAAAAAAACAAATGTGATACTACTGCACGAAAATGGAAGCAAGTAAGAGGCAAACAATTACTGACTAGTATGTGTAAAATAACGGAGACCATTAAAATAAAGAGTTGTGGAATAGATCAAATCCATCAATTTACAAAGTCTCAAAACAGCATGGATTTACTGGGGGGAGATCATACCAAAACTTATATCATTGATATATAAATTGGAAAGCTTGTTGAATGGATAAGATCTTGGTTGAATGATAGAAATAGAGGGTTTTAAATGGGCAGTGTGAACCAGCCTCACCATCAGAAATGGTGCTAGCACTGCCCGATCTGAACTTTCATCACAACTGAGGGGACAATGGGACCAGTCTTGTGTGGACAAGCAAGACATCATGGAGGCCTAGTCTGTCCCTGCTTATATCCCTTTACTCTTCTGTTTGCCAACTTCACTCCACAAATACATTCTACTTTTTCTGCTAATCAATTACTTTCTTCCACTCCCACCTCAAAGGTTTTTCAGTGCTGCTACGCACCTCTAGAATTCTTTCCCTCGTCCTATCAGACTCTCCACCTTTATTCAAACATCAAAGCATGATCTCAAGGCCTACCTTCATCAATGCCACCCAGCTCTCATCTTTAGTAACTGCATTGTGCTCTTTCCTCACTATCTATGCCATCTGTCTCACCCCTGTCTGCCAGCCTTACAATGTAAGTTCATATTAGCAGGAACTACTTTCCTCATATGCTTCTCCATTCCTTACTATTTATATTATTTACACCATACGCTCTACAAGAACACCTAAGCTTTGGTTGCTGCAACTCTGCTGCTAATGTGAGTGGTATTATCTCTGATGCTATAGATACATTTTGTCTTGCATTGTTTTGTACTGTTAGGTGCATAAACACAATGCGATTTTGGCTGTGCATGATTTGGACTATGGGATTTCCCTTGAACACCTCGAGCACAGGACCATACAAACTTGGCTATATTTACTTAAGATTTTGACTATACTAGAACACTAGACTGTATACATTATAGTCACAATTGGCTTGCCTGCACAGTCTATTTTCTCTTGCAATGCCAATCTCAAAAGGGAAATAGCCCTACGGCTTAATTCCTAAATACCCAAAATGGACCTCATGAGTGGAGCCCTCCCTTCTCTCTCACATCCTCTCCCCGGGAATCCTTATCTGGGGAGTGGGAGTTAAATGCCCAAAAGCTTGGAGTAAAGCAACCACAAACATCTTCCAGTGGTTTTAAAATACATACAGTAAGTCAGAAACCTGGAACAAACATATCTCCTGTTTATTACTTTCCAGTGTTTCTATTACATATCCCCCTGTTTTTATAGTTTTGTTATACCGCTCCACTAACAGATCAGCTTGTGGGTGATGCACAGAGATTCTTAACTGAGTAATTTCAAACAGGTGGCATCATTCTTTAATATTTTTTTACATAAATGGGGTAAACTGGTCAGTCAAAGGTTCCCAACCTGCTAAAGACATGTACTAGTTTTCTAGCAATGATCTTTGTTTATGTATTGTTCAGTGGTATCAATTCTGTGCATCTGGAAGCGTAATCAATCTCAACCAAAATATATTGCTGGCCAAGGCAGATAATACATTTATATATACAGGGGTGTTACTAGACCTTTCTGGGGCCCATAACAATATCTTGTGCCGCTCCATCCCCCGTCCGTGGATGCACAATGGGTCTTCTAACTGCAAGTTTTGATATTTAAACACTGTTTGAAGTTGCACATGTTGTTGAGTGTTGGTCCTGATGAAGGGCGACTGCCCGAAACGGCGAAGACCGTATACATTGGAGTAAAGAATTTTATTTCACGCAAGTCCCGGAGTGACGCCTGTTATTTCCTATATATATATATATATATATATATATATATATATATATATATATATATATATATATATCCACATAGAAATAATGGGTGCACTCACCGGACTTCATCCAAAATGCAGGTGTTTATTTACATACCACAGCCGATATTCTCAGGTGACAGTGGGCATGGTGGGCATGACCATGCCCACTGTCACCTGAGAATATCGGCTGTGGTATGTAAATAAACACCTGCATTTTGGATGAAGTCCGGTGAGTGCACCCATTATTTCTATGTGGATATTCTGTTGAAGCACCTGAATACAGTTTGGGACTTTCTGGTTTGTGGCACCCTGGCAGTTGGATATATGTGAGGAGTGTGCTGTCCGACCTGCATGGATATATATATATATATATATATATATATATATATACACACTGTATATATATATATGTATATATATATATATATATATATATATATATATATATATATATGTATGTATACTGTGTATATATATATATATATATATATATTGCAGCAGAAGACTAGACGTCCCTTTTATTTTCCATCTGTTTCCATGTCACATCTTAAAAGAAGATACAAAGCATTGTCACTTTACACAGCTGTATTTTCTTTTTGTATATAACACAATCACATTACACTTGCAGAGATGGTAATGATAGCTGTCAGCTAAGGCAGAAAATATAAACTCATGCAAGTCAGAATGAAACACTGTCATCATTTCCATGTGCATGGATAGATACATATGATGTGTTTTTATTTCTTTCTTTAACTTAGTTTCAATATACAGTAACTTGTTACTTTAGTTTTATTCTTATAACTTTTAGGTTTATTCAGTGAGATACTGTATATGCAGTGAATCAGAATTGTTATGTCTGCTAATTGTCTATTATATTTGCTTGTCACAGTGATAGAAGGTGAAGTAATCAATATATACTTCACCTTCTATACCAATAAAGTCTTTGCTATCTGGATGATAGATCTGCGCTATCTTAGATAGTCAATGGTCAAAAAACATATGGTCAACATAGTCAAAAGGTAAACAGGTAAAAGGTTGACAGGTTAAAAAAGTCATCAGTTTCAAAATGTCATCATGACAATTATCTATACACATATGTTCAGCACATGTTTTTAGTTTTTTTTTCACGTGTATTTCAACTTTTTCTTGATTTACCACATGCTCCCAGTTTGTCCTCTTCATTTATTCTGGTTGGTGCGGTCGAGCCGCATATGCACCAGCATATGCACCAGACGAATCCCCGCCTACAAGACGGATCGGCACGGCCGTCCGTACACGGACGGCTGCCGATCCGCATGAAAATGGTGGAGGCGTACGCCTCCACCATGGTGGGAGCTGCCCCCTGCATTCGATGGTCGTCGACCATCGAAGGCAGGTCCGCACGCCGCGGCAGCTCCCGCAAGCTGAGACCACACGGACAATCGTCCGTGTGGTAGCTTGTATGGGGGCTGAAAGCTGACATCCGGCGACGTCAGCTTTCCGCCCCCATGAGTTGCGTCATGGCCTCATTACCATGCGTACGCCCCGCGTTTGCATGGGAACGCCCATGAAACGCGGGGCGTATACATAGGGAAATGAGGGCATGAAGCCCCTCACGCCCCTATACGCCCCCTTTGCGGCGTACTAACGTTATGTGCGGCGAATTCGCCTGCACATGCGCAGATTGACCTCTGCGCATGTGCAGACGGAAAACATCGGCGGTACGGCCGCACGCGGGCCGTACCGCACGAACCAGAATAAGGGCCCCAGTCTGTTCTCAACTCTGCAGCCAGACTTCTCTTCCTATCTTGCCACTACACTTCTGCCAAGCCCCCTCAATAAAATCTGCACTGGCTCCAATTCCCCTACAGAATCATCTTCAAACTGCTCACACTCATATGCAAGGCCCTCTCTAACTCCACTGATTCCTACATCTCCAACCTCATTTCCATACATACTCCCTTCTATCTTCTCTGGTTAGCCAATGACTGTTGCCTCTCTTCTACCATGGTTACTGCATCCCATGTTCATATCCTAGTTTTTTCCCATACTGTTCCCCTGCACTGGAGTGAGCTCCCTTACTTTATAAGACTCTACTTGACTTTGCAAAGTTTCAATCTGGCACTGAAACCCAACTGTTCAACAAAGTGCACCCTTCTGCATAACCTAATAGTCTCCATACGGATATCCGTAGATGCCTGGTTAAAGGTAGAAAGTTGTTCTCTGATCCATGTCAGTCCAGTAAGACCAGTGCAAGTGCGGAACACATGACAATAGGGATGAAGTGTGACAGCATACTGGAAAGTGTGGAAGGGGCGAATTAAATGGTACTGGTCCATTCTTGCATTGGACCCTGTCTTCAAGGCAGTGGCAAAAGCTAATCCACTCATAGGAAATCGTTGAGGACAAAACCTAAAGGAGATTCTCCTATGGCATAATACAACCCACATCTACAGCTGGTGGGGGATGGCTACCAACTAAATCGGGCTGATTTAAGTGCTTGAATTGCTCGACATGCAGAACTTCAATCACAGGTGGCTCATTTTACCACTCACATTCAGGAAAAAGGATGTTAATATAAAATCATCTAGTATGCACAATGGATCATGTAATCTATTTTCTCAAGTGCCCCTGTGGGCTTATGTATGTAGGAAAAACTATTCATACTTTTAATGAGAAAGAGCTTTTAGAGAATGAACCAACACCGGTCCTACATTAGATTGACGTATGCCAACCAGGCTACAGAGAAATCTGTGGCTGCCCAATTTCTCGAGATGAAGCATCAAATCTCTACATTGAACTATAGGATTATAGATTGGGTACCGCACCTTGAGAGAGGGGGCAATTGTGGACTTATTCTCCTCAGAAAGGAGAAAAAGTGGATTCACTCTTTGGCCATGAGGGGGTAAAATTAATTGAACTCTTTGAATGTGCTTCTCTGATGAAGATATGCCCTGGGTGGGTAGGTGTCAGTATTAGCAGAGTGTCCAGATAGGGATAAGATCAAGATATTTAATTCTTATGCCTGGTGATTTGTAAAAAAAAAATTCAAGTGTGTGTTTGTCTTTGTATGTTTTTTAGGTGATATGTATTGGGATATGTACAGCAGTGGGGACCTTACAGTCTACTAGGTAACAATAATGATATTATTGAGATAAGGTAGTAGATTTTTATAATTTTTTAGGAAGCTATAGATTGGCATAGTTAACTAATGTCCACTTATTAGCTAGTACTATATAGTTATAATATTTCCGCTTTGTAATGGTCCTTAATCATTTTAAAAGTATAGACTGGGGATGAGTTTTTGCTCTATGGTACTAAAGTAATCCTGCGACTTCCAGAAGGTATAGTAAACTGTAGTTTAGTGAGTGCCGCAAAAGCCAGGACCAGGTGCTTGCATCACTTCCTACTTATACTGTTACCTACTGTATGATTAGGGCATGCCCTGTAAAAAAAAGTTTTATCTAATAATTATTTTAGCGTATCTGTGTGCTAATTGGACAATGGCTCTATAAAAATGAAATAATTTAAGAATCAAAAGTATGGATTGTGGCTGACTTCTTATATGGCATTATATAAAGATTAATATCTCCAGCTGTGTCAGTAAGAGATTTTCTCCAGCTATGTCAGTAAGTGATTTTGCTATACCCCAGCAGGGAACTTTATAACAGTTTTGAAAATATGATGGTTAATAAAATGTAATACATGTAGATCACTTTGTCTGTTTTCTCTCTTTCTCTTTGATACATTGACAACTGAAAATATTAAGGGTCATTTTGTAACATTGTATATAAGAAAGAGATGCACATGCTTTTTGTTATGTCATTTATGTGTATGTAATCACAGAGGGGCTGGTGAAGAGCATGGAGTCTATTCACAGCAATTGTGGATAATCACAGTTTATTTTTCATATACTGTATGAGGTATTCAGGGTTATTCACATCCATTCGGTCTTCTGTGCATTCGCATGGAGGACCGGTGGTGCGCGTCTGCTCCTTTCTGTTCATTTGCAGACATAGGGTGCGTGCACCCACGGTGAACTTTTGGTTCACCGGGTACACGCACCCATGGCGGCGTGAGGGGGGCGGAGAAGGGCGTGGGGCCCCTGGGCTGCCCCATTACCATATGGGAACGCCCAGCGTTCCATGGTATTTATTCCTAACCATAGGCAGGTGGTCATCAGTAGTATACAATATTTAGCTTTGTTTAATGTTTAAGAATTCCATCTCTCAACCAAGAAGTGCTGTAAGTACATGGCACCTTTCCTTATATTTGGATATTTCCCATCAACCAGAAGGTTACAAAAGTTTCCTTCCAAAGACTTTTTGCGTTAAATTTGCACATTTTCACCTGACTATTTTTGGTCACACTTCAATTTGCATCCACATATTTTCCCATTATAAAGTATACAACTCGCTAATGTAATAGGATGCAATTTTTGGTAAACGTTACCAAAAATTACCAAAAAAAATAGACCAGGCTCTGACTGGTGAATTTAACAGAACCATGCACAGATCATTGACATCTGTGCATGGTTCTGTCTTAAAAAAAATGTGTAAAAGCTCAAATAAAATAAAAAATGCTGTGGGGTACCCCTTCCTGAGTATAACCAGCCCCGGGGTCATTGAGTCGGACCTGGTTCCAAAAATCCAGGGGACAAAAAACAGGGGGTCCTTCATATTTTGGAGTTCACCTATAAAAAGAATGTTCAAATAAAAACACACACACACAGAAAAGAATAACTTTAATATAGATGCACTAATTTTACACCAGTATACATACCATTCCATGCTCCAGAGGTGACAGCGGGGGTGAGTCAGCTCCCCTCGCATTGAGTGCGAGGTGAGCCGGCTTCATTCACACTAATGACAGTGGGGATACCCGCTGTCATAATGCTATAGAAGCACTCAGCTCTGATTGGCCCTATGCATCTCCATGGAGACACTTTCAGCCAGTCAGGGCTGAGTAGCTTCCCCTGATTAACTGAAAGCATCTCAATGGAGACGCCTACAGCCAATCAGAGCTGAGTGCATCTATAGCACTATGACAGCTGGGATCCCCGCTGTCATTAGTGCGGAGGAAGCCTTAACACTAAAAACTCCCTAGTCTGTAAGTTGATCCTTAAATCTTTGCTAAAGTGTACATCTACTTGGTCTTCAGACATCAGTGTTCAATAATACATAAATCATTGTGTTCCACTCCATTTTCTTTTAGTTGCGACCGGAAGAGAGATCTCTTTTTTTTTTTTTTTTTTAGGGGTTATGTCAGGTTTCACTAACCTACGTCCGAAGACCGTAGTCGAAACGCGATGGGCGTGGTTACTCTATCCTGACGCTGTAGACATCCGGGCTTTGGTTCGCTGTATCCTGTGGAAGTCGTGGCTGGTATTCGCTGTCCGGTGTTCCGACCGCAACTGATCACTGCTGTCTGGTTTCCATCGACACTGGGGGCCAAATGTAATAGGGTGAGAGTTTTAGAAAGTGAGAGATTTTGGGAGAGTTTTCCCCTTTTTTTAAAGGAGCAATCAATTACACAGCAAAACCAGGTTGATTTTGCCATGTAATTGATTGCTGCTTTAAAAAACATGGGAAAACTCTCCCAAAATCTCTCACTTTCTGAAACTCTCACCCTATTACATTTGGCCCCTGGTATTGCTGTACCGCCTTTTCCATTTGGGAAGTTTTTATTCCTATATGTTTTTACCTATGGTTGTCAGCTGTATATCAGTAAAAATTGTACCTACCTGTTGCTGACTGGTGCGCTTCAATTTCTTTTTTCTTTACAAGCATACTTCGTGGGAGCCGTGGTTGGATCCCTATTTTGAAGCTGCACACATATGGGAAGATTATGGACTTAGCCTGATATTTTGGACACTTTGGGACTGATTTGCGCTGGGTATCTTTCTTTTATATATATATATATATATATATATATATATATATATATATACTCCAACCGGTCCGGCAACTCTGCTGTATCAAACACACATACATAAATACATAAAGTGCACTTTATGTATGTTTTATTACCAACATTTGTTCACAGGATATGTCCTCTTATGATAATATGATGTCACCTTGTTGCACACACCTACAGGGGGAGCGTTCCCTTGAGGGGTGTGTGTTGCTGTACAATTGGTTATTTAATTATGTTTGTTTGTCAGTTTGCTGTGAGCCTGAAGACAATGCGGAGGCATTGAAACATTGTAGAAAAGCTGGACTAAATTTAATCCATGTGCGAATTTACAACGTTTCAGACAGGGGCAGATTGGGATTGAAATCCGCCCCGGGAAGGGGGGACGCTACAGCCCGGGGGAGGGGGGGGGCGGGTGCTGCGGGTGCTGACACTACAGCCCGGGGGGGGGTATTTTGCTGTTGTTACAGCCCGTCGACATCCAGCGGCCGCAGCTGCTCACACAGTGCAGCATAGCCCAAGACAAATTTGGCCGCCGCATGTGTGCAAATAATATATGCATATATGCGGCGGCCATATTTGTTTTGGGCAATGCTGCCGTTTGTGACCAGGCGACCAGGCTGTGCTGCAGCCGCTTGGAACCAAGGTAAGCGGCCCAGCCAGAGTGAAATCTGGTGCGGCCCACCGGGAAATGGCCCGGTTTCCTGGTGGGCCAATCCGCCTCTGGTTTCAGAGCTCGGCGGCTCCGTCGTCCGTCGTCAGGTTATAATGCACAAGAAAAATACATCAAAATACAAGTATTTATAGGGTACACTTACCCGCCACCTCTGCGTGTCTACGGTCTCTGTCATCCGCCCGGCATCTTCCGGGTTTCCGCCGCCCCTGCAATCGATCTCACATTCACGTGCAATTTGGACATACAAGCTCATCAATATGTATCCTACTTTACTTATCACCGGCCAATTGGACATAGGCTAGATATTTCTGACAAATCAAGAAATCATATATGGAACTTTGTGCTTCATCAATTATCTGATACCCTAACAAGACAGATGTGTAATCCATGTTCAGTAGGTGCCACAAACAGGCCCTTTTTTAAACCGACGTGTTCATATTTTACCATCCCAGTGGACATAGATGGAGAATATAAAAGTGGTGACATACGAGGGGACATGGTACACTAATAAGGTGTCCATGACGACATGGACACCAAACAGGGAAAAACTCAACCCTTCCCTATGTTGACCTTTTGCTTGTGTCGACCTTTTGTTTATTTAGTGACAGCCTTGGAATGCTGCCTGCACTTTCATTTCTACATTGGGACAAAAGACCACGGGCCAAGAGCATGAAATCTCTAACGAATAATGGACAAAAGTACAGTATTTTGTTCCATGCCACATGTGGAATAAAAGTGGGCATTAATATGAGTGATATTATTTGATGTGGTCATTTTTATTTTTGCTGTTTTTGAATAATATCACCAATAATTATTTCCACCTTAAACAATAACCCAAATAATTCTGCTCACAGAACACGTAAATTGCCTGACATGTCTTCAATCCAGCTATGAAACTGCTCCGGCTGACTGCTGCCTCCGGCTGCTGGTTTAGACTGATTCAGTCTGAATCTGCAGCACCAATTCTAAGCTTTCACACTGCACCATCAAACGCAGTCACAGGTTTATATTTATTTAGTGGGTCGCAATCTACTAGCAGATGCCCCTTAGGCTTACTGGTAGAACGTGATCTACATTTTAGCCAGGTCTGGTGTATTACATTAGCTGCTATGCAATGTTTTCTTTTATTACTCGATTGTTTAAGAACTTGCTTTGTTAAATAAAAAAAACTGATTCATTGCAAGATTTAATTGACATCTATAAAGCACAGGCAATATATGGGGAGAAATAAATAGGAGTTCTATTTCACATGGGATGTTGCTATTGGAAACCAATTAGAATCTACTTCTTATTTGTTTATCACCTTCTAAAAGATAATAGATAGCATCTGATTGGTTACTCATAGTAAAATCCCATGTGAAATACAACTGCCATCTTAGTAAATTTCCTCCTTGTTCTGTTATCTCCATCTCAGGATGATAACAGATTAATAGCATATAGAAATGCATTATTATTTGAACAAAACATTTTTTTAAATATATTTTATTGATAGGTTGACATACAAAACAACACAATTGGCTTACATGTATAACAATGTAGAAATGCCCATTTAATGGAAAAGAATCCCCCCCCCCCCCACATCTTGCTGTGGGTTCATGAAAAAGGCAATGGCTTCAGTATAAGAATAATTGATTCTTAAACCTGCAATGAGCTTAAAATCTTTGAGTTTAGACACTAAAGGCACCATACACACTGGGTGAGTTTGAGTTGATTGCAGCTCACTTTTACCATTTGATCTGCTTTCAGCTCATAAGCCGCCCAGTGTGTTCGGCCTGGCAATGAGTAGTGATCGTGCTCCTGCATCATTGCCGGCCGCCACTCATTTGCTGGTATTACCAGTCAAGTGGATGGCTTTCCATAGCATCCTGCAATGGAAAGCCATCCACCCCCGCTAAAATCACTTGCACGGGTGAAAATTGCTCAGTGTGTATGCACCTTAAGGGGTAAATTTGCTAAGATGGGAGTTCTATTGAAGTTGCTCAAGCAAACAGATTGTACTTCTTATTATTTAGCACCTTCTAGAAGTTAATAGATAGATTGTAATTGGTTGTTATGGGCAATATCCAATTTTCAATTAACTCCGATCTTAGTAACTTTCCCTCTAAATGGGATATAGCTGTTTCCGGATAAGAAAAATACAACAAAAGATTATCAGCAATTGTTGAAAAACTGGGCAACTCCTCCAACTGGGAAACTGATACTTTTCCATACAGTTTCATTAATAAAATGGCTCAGAAGGGGGTCTAGATCTATATTTAATAAAAGCGCTGACAACACAAAACATATATTAATATTACACACAGTATATGGGATTATAGTTATATTGCACATGAGTAAATTAGAAACTGCACAATAAACAAGGTGCTATTTTAAAGAGGTATATATTAATTATAAGGTTTGTTCCCATTCCTGTACCTAATGTTTATTACATAAAATACTGTATAGAGAAAGCTGAAGACCTCTGGTGTACTTGGGATATACACCTCAATATACTGTAACAGCAGACAACCAAGAACAGTCTACCAAATTATCAATGGAAGGAACTGCACTAGTGCACAAATAAATCAATGCAATTTGGCGGTAGATATACATACACACACACACACACACAACTGGTACACTTCCAATAACATGTGGGGCGAAATGTAATAGGGTGCGATTTTTTAGACTAAAAAAAAATCGCACCAAATCGCACCTTTAAAAATCGCGTTTTTTGCAGCGAATTCGCATATGTAATGAGATGCGAATTAGCGGCAAAAAAATGCGATTTGCCGCGATTTGCCGCGATTTTTAGTCATGAAAATGTGCGCATTTTCAGTCATGAAAATGTGCGCATTTTCAGTCATGAAAATGTGCGCATTTTTATAAATGCGCTTTTGTGGCAAAAAAAAAAAAGTAAAAAAAAAAACGGCGTGGGGTCCCCCCTCCTAAGCATAACCAGCCCCGGGCTCATTGAGCCGGACCTGGTTCCAAAAATACGGGGGAACAAAAAGCATAGGGGTCCCCCGTATTTCTGAAACCAGCCCCGGACTCTTGGACCGGTCCTGGTTCCAAAAATACGGGGGACAAAAAATCTGGGGGTCCCCCGTATTTTGAAACCAGCACCGGGCTCCAACAGCCCGCGGTGTCATGCCACAGCCGGGGGACACTTTTTATACAAGGTCCCCCGGCCAAAACATGAGCACCGTGGCTGGTCAGCCTTGGACGGGGTACCTGGAGGAGTGGGGACCCCCCCAATAAAGGGGTCCCCCCCCCCCAGGCTTCACCCGTCCAGGGCTGAAGCCCGGGGCTGTCACCGGCGTCCGTGGCCAGTGGACGCCGGCCTGATAGGGTTAAATTCATCATACATATCATTACATTGCTTTTTACCGGCGAACTACAAGTGCCAGCAGACCTCCCCCGCATGCTGGGACTTGGAGAACCACAAGTCCCAGCATGCGGGGCATTAATGGGCCCGCTGGGACTTGTAGTCCACCTGTAAAAAGAATGTTTATAAAAAACACACACACAGAGAAGTACAAGTTTATTACACACACACACCTCAATTTTACACAGCGTTACTTACCATTCCTGGATCCAGCGCTGGTCTGGCTGCTTTACAGCCGGCTCCCCCCGAACTGACAGGCAGCGGGGAGAAGCGGCTGTCTCCGTCGCTTCTAACAGCCTCTGTAGCGCTGTCCGAGTGCTACAGAGGCTGAGAGCGTGATTGGCTGAGCTACAGTATGCGTCTCCATGGAGACGCATAGCTCAGCCAATCAGGACTGAGCTATGCGTCTCCATGGAGACGCATACTGTAGCTCAGCCAATCACGCTCTCAGCCTCTGTAGCACTCGGACAGCGCTACAGAGGCTGTTAGAAGCGACGGAGACAGCCGCTTCTCCCCGCTGCCTGTCAGTTCGGGGGGAGCCGGCTGTAAAGCAGCCAGACCAGCGCTGGATCCAGGAATGGTAAGTAACGCTGTGTAAAATTGAGGTGTGTGTGTGTAATAAACTTGTACTTCTCTGTGTGTGTGTTTTTTATAAACATTCTTTTTACAGGTGGACTACAAGTCCCAGCGGGCCCATTAATGCCCCGCATGCTGGGACTTGTGGTTCTCCAAGTCCCAGCATGCGGGGGAGGTCTGCTGGCACTTGTAGTTCGCCGGTAAAAAGCAATGTAATGATATGTATGATGAATTTAACCCTATCAGGCCGGCGTCCACTGGCCACGGACGCCGGTGACAGCCCCGGGCTTCAGCCCTGGACGGGTGAAGCCTGGGGGGGGGGGGACCCCTTTATTGGGGGGGTCCCCACTCCTCCAGGTACCCCGTCCAAGGCTGACCAGCCACGGTGCTCATGTTTTGGCCGGGGGACCTTGTATAAAAAGTGTCCCCCGGCTGTGGCATGACACCGCGGGCTGTTGGAGCCCGGTGCTGGTTTCAAAATACGGGGGACCCCCAGATTTTTTGTCCCCCGTATTTTTGGAACCAGGACCGGTCCAAGAGTCCGGGGCTGGTTTCAGAAATACGGGGGACCCCTATGCTTTTTGTCCCCCCGTATTTTTGGAACCAGGTCCGGCTCAATGAGCCCGGGGCTGGTTATGCTTAGGAGGGGGGACCCCACGCCATTTTTTTTTTATAAAAACACTTTTACACATTTTTATTAACAGAACCATGCACAGATCTCAATGATCTGTGCATGGTTCTGTCAAAATCGCCTGTCAGAACCTGGTCTATTTTTTTTGCGATTTTTGGTAACATTGACCAAAAATCGCACCCTATTACATTTGCGAGTTGTATACTTTATAATGGGAAAACATCTGGATGCGAATTGAAATGTGACTAAAAATCGCACTTAGAAAAGTGCGATTTCGCGGTAAAAAGTGCGATTTTTTACCGCGATTTTCAACCTATTAAATGTGCGATTTTCGGAAAATGTGCGATTTCGGCCGTTTTTGACCAAAAATCGCACATGTCTAACAAATCACACCCTATTACATTTCGCCCCATGGTATTTTATTCATCATAAAAAAATATTTCACATTAATATATAACAAATTGCATTGAACACCTGTAAATTAGTTGCTAAACAGACATTAAAAACTATTTCTAAAAATCACGAAATATATATTATATATTGGACTTCTAATGTATGAAGATCACAGCAAAAATGTACCTTTACCCTATAGACTGGACATTTAAACTAACTTACGTTTTCACAGTGAAAAATCTGTAAGATCAAGGATATTGACTTGATCCTGTATAGTCCAGTCCTCAACAATAAATGCCAATTCAAATGTTTAATAAACATGGACCGGGGATATATAAAGGTGTGAAAAACAAGCAAGCTTGTTATATTCACCCAGGAGTATTCCGATGGTGATTGGAGAAATGATTTTTGCAAGTGGTGTGTGCTTACCCTGGTGGTGGGAAATCCTGAGTAGATGTTACTCCACAGCAATGAGCTGCCAGCTGCTCCCTGTCGAAGACCCTGTCCAGCCTCCAGCTCCGGCAGTACAAATCCGGCGGTGCTATTCCAGCGCACTCATGGGCGCTACACTTCCTATGCTCCCTACAGGCACTGCCGCCCCAGCCACCCCAGGTTCTGCGGGAGCATTGTTACTCCACTGATTCTAGGTCCCGTTAATAGTCCTTCTTCTATAAATTGCAGTAATTGAGCGTGACAGTAATAAATCAGAAGTTGCATCAAGTTCCTTTGGCCCTGGTCATATAGGGTTTGAAAGTGAGAAATCCAATATTGAAAATGATTCCATTTCCAAATATTTAATATCACAGCAATTTATGAAGGAGAGAGTGCAACAGACATCTCCAATATCTGCTTATGTCCTTCCATTCCCACCAGCAGCCACAATCGGTATGCAATACTGCAAAAAGAGGGGGGTATGGATCCGCACAGACTGATGCATAGGTTTAATATTTGAAAAACATGAGTTTAACCAATATGTTGGACTACTATTATTAAATTGGAGTAGTCATGAATTGGTGGTGCGCCCAACACATTCAGTATTTGTAACTGAGTAGAAAGGGGTGTTTGCAAGGAGCAAACCAAAAGACAAATGTGCCTTTTTGGGCGCACTCTTTATTATAAAGATTTTTTGATATGATTAATACATTAAAACATAACTTTTAATTGGCTTCTTGCACTAAAATACTATGAGCATTCTACCATTTCCGATCAATCGCTTGGTGAATATTCATTTTTATTTATTTAACCGTCAAAAGACAAAAGTCACATATAACATAGAAATAAGATATGAACTGACAGACAGTAACAAACATGCTATGTCACTCGCTTATCACAATGTGCAACCCAATATCTGGTCACACTAGGGAATTTAATTGCCTCAGCAAAATAACAATTTCATGTATAGTATTTGTCTACTGATTTTTAAAAAAAATATATATGATGCCTCAGCAAAATATTAGCTAACAGCTCAGCCGCTTCAGCTCTGACCCTCTCTCATGCTCATAGATGGAAATATCAGGTCAATTGTTGCCCCTTATGGTAAGGTTGAAAAAGAGACAAAAAGATGGAGAAAATTGGGAAGAGTCACCCCAGTGAACAGTACTCCTACAACCGGTGGCTCCTGAGTATCTATTGTTCAATCACCCGTCTAAGTTACCAACCAGTCAGGTCGCCAGGAGTCTCCTCTCTGGTTAGTGAACTGGCCCCATCCAGGCACTGCTGGATTACGGCCTCCAGGGGGTGTATGACGGTAACCTGTTAGACTGAGTGTTGATAAAGAGTAACAGGTTGGTTGTTACATGGGAGTTAAGGTACAGTACACTTCTGCTGTCCGATTCAGCCACATGAGTCACCTTGATGCTTTGCAGTATTGCAAGGAGACACTGCGGACTGAATGGATGAGAGAGTGTTTTGAAAAAAGTGATTCCCAGTGATAGATTGTCGGTTAACCAATAAATGGGACTTCTGCTTTCAGAGATCTGCAAGCATCGAATCACTGATGAGAGAGCCCCAGATGAATGGATACCTAACCGACATATGATGGAGGTTTATAATTGAGTAGCAAGTAGGATTGTAGTAAACTGAAAAAATAGAAAAAATAGATAGAAAGATACAAATTGTATAGAGCACTCTAAATCATCTCTGGGTATTATATACTAGGTTGCGCTGGGTGACTGCAAGCAGGCTAGGCTCTAAATGTCCCAGTGTGTACCAAAGTCTCAAACAATTTCTTGGTGGTAAAGAGATGAGTTGTCACCTGAGAGGGTGCAACAGATTTAATTATCAATCAATCTACAAGATAGTCAATTGCCTGGGTATTATGTCACTATTATCATTTACTCAATGGCTTTTATCTAAAATGGATACAGTAGAAGCTGAACACATGTATTCAAACAGTGGTAACATTAGCATTAAACATTGTTGCACTTGTGCACTGGTTAGTTAACACTCTATATACTTTAGTAAGCTGGCTGTTTAATAAGAGGCCAATTCAGACTCACCAACACAGACACTAACAGTGTTGCATACATATGTCTGACATTAATGAATTCAACTGTAACCACACAAATTTAAACATAAAAAGGAATAACGTGAAATGCTATCAAATAAACAAATCAACAAGCCAAGAGATAAGTGACTACTTAGCCAAGCCTGGAAGTGAAATTTCTGACCTTGTCGTCTCTCTTAATGGGGGGTAATGCTGCTGGCAAAATCCCAGGAGCTGCAAAGAATACCTGTATGAACCTGCAAGATTCAGTCTCATATGGAATGATGATTTATACCTGTCAGGATTCGCTCTCCAGGTATAGCCATTCAACTTTGTGTATTTGAGGGTGTATATTACCGCATAAATTTGCTATATAAATTAGTCAAGGGTTATGACACCTGTAGATTTAATCAGTTGAATGGACTGACTCTGGAGGGCAAAAAATGAGACCAAAATTACATATATACATCCCGCACAATCACATTACTTATTCTTTAACCACACTGACTTTTAGATGATATAAGAAGAGATACCCAAATTTTCATACATCCAGTACGTTACTTGTAGATATACATGGCAGATAAAACTGCTTGAATGGAAATTGCTATAATGGGGTGCGTTATGCGGTATATAATGCCTCCGTTAAGCCGTGTCTGCAGTGGATATAAACACCTGCGGTGTTTGCCGCTCGCGAGCTCAGCTGAGCTGCGGCGGGAGTTACCTCCTGTTAGCGCTGGTGTTCCCCAGCCGGGGACAGCGTTTCCTGGGTACCGCTGCTGGCGGTAATTGGTCTGTTCCTCCTGACGATGTATGGAGAGCAGGAGACGGTCAGAGCATGAGCGGCTGGCGGTGGCGGGGACGCGTTTCGCCGGTGGCTTCTTCAGTCCGCCATCTTGCTTGTGGGCTGTTGCCCACTTCTTATCCCTGACAATACTGTCAGAAACATTGCAGAGTTTGACCTCCACAGCTAACACCATCTGAAGATGGCTATGGGCTACAATTTGCAAAAATTAACCACTCATATGTGGTCATTAGAACAGTCCCGGCACTAGAGTGCACACTTCGCAAGGCCAGGCTCCTTTCGGTACTTATGGTCAATGGACGGGAGATTGAAACTGATTTAAGTATAAAACAGCAAGCAATATACATATATATGTATATTATATGTAGTTTGTTATATATATATATATATATATATATATATATATATATAACAAACTATCTGAAAAAAATTATTGTATTCTACATTGAAAAACTTTAATCTTAAATTAACAATGAAGAATGGGCGATTATTCCCTTGTTTAAGAACACATAAAAAATCTATCAAGATGAGCGGTACTTGTGGAGTATCACGGCTCCCACGACCTGCATCGTATGCAGATCGTATGCTAAAAATCGCATTGCATGCCATATGTAGTGGCATACGATGGCATACGATGCGATGCTTTACCGATTTTTGAGCATTTTTGCTCAAAAATCGTATGCCATCGCATGGCATCGTATGCCATATGTAGTGGCATACGATGGCATACGATGCGATGCGATGTTTTACCTATTTTTGAGCATTTTAGCTCAAAAATCGTATGCGATCGCACCCGATTTTGCATTGAAATACATCAGAATGCATTGAAATGTGTATTAAACTTGTGAAATGCCCCCAAATGCCATTTTTCATAGTGCACCACCCCCACTAACAACGTCAACCCGAAGCGTGGCGAGCGCAGCGAGCCCGCGAGGGGCGGCGGTACGCGTCCTACGACCTTTTCATACCCCCACTATCCACATCGGCGCGGAGTTGAGAATAGAATAGTGTGGCGAGCGCAGCGAGCCACCGAGCCCGAAGCGTGGCGAGCGCAGCGAGCCCCGCAAGGGGACGCGGATACCTTCACAGCTATACGCGTCCCCTCGCGGGCTTCACAGGTATCCGCGTCCCCTCGCTGCGCTCGCCACGCTTCGGGCTCTGTGGCTCGTTGCGCTCGCCACACTATTCTATTCTCAACTCCACGCCGTCGTGGATAGTGGGGGTATGAAAAGGTCGTAGGACGCGTACCGCCGCCCCACGCGGGCTCGCTGTGCTCGCCACGCTTCGGGTTGACGTTGATAGTGGGGGTGGTGCACTATGAAAAATGGCATTTGGGGGCATTTCACAAGTTTAATACACATTTCAATGCATTCTGATGCATTTCAATGCAAAATCGGGTGCGATCGCATCGCATCGCATCGCATCGGATGCCATCGTATGGCATCCGATGCGATCGCATACGATTTTTGAGCTAAAATGCTCAAAAATCTGTAAAACATCGTATCGCATCGTATGCCATCGTATGCCACTACATATGGCATACGATGCCATGCGATGGCATACGATTTTTGAGCAAAAATGCTCAAAAATCTGTAAAACATCGCATCGTATGCCATCGTATGCCACTACATATGGCATACGATGCCATACGATGGGAGCCGTGATACTCCACAAGTACCAGATGAGCAACCTGAAAATAATCATTGTGCAGAGTGGGGGAGGAAGCGGATACTCTTTACCTGGGCATGAGCCGGTTGCAGGCTGCCGGAGCAGTCAATCCTCTCTTTCCATACACCAAGAGCAATCGCAACCCGACAACCCCCTCAGTGGCCTCTGCCCACCTGGCCTCACACCTGAAAGCCACTGTGAGGCGCACCTGGTCACAGAAAAGATGATGTTTTAAACATTTCCTAAGGAGTAGGACTGGCTTCACCTCCCTGCATTGGCCATGTTCTTTCCCAGTACTTAGGCCCAGCACAGCTGTTAATAGCCCTGAAAATAATAATAATAATAATAATAATAATAATAATAATGATAATTATATTAATATCTTATCTATATCTATATTACTTATAACTCTGTTAACTGTTTTAAAAGCTTCTTACTGTATAAATCTATAACAATATTGGTTTAAATATGTGATTCTATACAGTATACAGATGGAGCAGCTGTTCGCCAGCATGACGGACGGAAGCTCCATCTGATGGAGATACCTGAGCGTCTCACTCACTCGCGCATCCCTGTCAGCAAGGCAGCAGGGAGCAGCTTCGCTACCTGTCTCTGCTTCAGGGAGACAGGCAGGGGATCGGGGGGAGCTGGGGGCAGAGTGGGTCGCCTACTTTTGTCGACTGGCGGCGAATGGCATTAGATTTGCCAGGAGCAGCTCAATTGAGAGCTGTTCAATCTGTATTTCTCACAACAAAATTCAAATATTTCTGTCAGAATGTATTTAACTCTAAATGCTATTTGGCAGATCAGCTAGTATGCGCTTCTTTCTGTATGACTGAATTAGGACGGAGTTATTAAACTTGAGTGTAACGTAATTTATTAGATCCTTTTAGTGAATAAATTATATTCGACTCACAGATAATATATTCAGTAGATATACTCTTGAGGTTCTCTGTTAGTATATTAATGATTTTGTTTATTATTGATACATAAAACTGTTATAGTAAAGTATCACTATAACTCAGGGATATGATTGTGCTGTATTGGGATATTTAATGAACTAACAGGTATGGTTAGGGTTGCCACCTATCCAGGATTTCCTGGATTCTCCCTGAATTGGTGGCAACCCTCCAGGACGTTTTTACAGTCTCCCGGATTCTGGGATTCTCCAGGAATCCAGGTGACTTTGAAAGCCTCCACAGCCTCCCAACTGAGTGTGCACACTGTCAGTGGCATAGGGAGGGTGGTCAGGGCCTGTGCAAGGCACCGGAGCGCCCCAGGCGAGTCGGGGTGGGGGCGCCCCGGTGCCGGGGGAGGGAGGGGGGGGGGTTGTACCTGTGTAAAAAAATTGCTGCCCCGGCGTCCCTGCAGTGCTGGGGCGGTCAGGGGTGTCCGTGCCGTAGGGGTACCTGCGGCGCCGTCATGTGTATAAAGCTGGCTGCGGCCGGCGGGGTCCCTGTAGTGAATAGCAAATAACTAGCGCTTCCTGCGCCGCTGCGCGCATAGCGCTAGTTATTTGCTATTCACTACAGGGACCCCGCCAGCCGCAGCCAGCTTTATACACATGACGGCACCGCAGGTACCCCTACAGCACGGACACCCCTGACCGCCCCAGCACTGCAGGGACACCGGGGCAGCAATTTTTTTACACCGTTCGCTGGGGGTGAGGGGCGAACTGCCGCCCTCCAGGTGCCGGCGCCCTAGGCAAATGCCTAGAGCTGCCTAGTGGTGGCGCCGGCCCTGAGGGTGGTTCCGGCAGAGCATGAGCTCCGGCTGCCAGAAAGGCCACAGGGCATGCACAATTTCTTCTCAAATGGACAAAACCATGTGCACTGCAGGTGGGGCAGATGTAATATGTGCAGAGAGAATTAGATTTGGGTGGGATTTTACTTCAAATTGAGATCTATATTGCAGTGTAAAAATAAAGCAGTCAGTATTTTCCCTGCACAGAAACAAAATAACTCACCCAAATGTAACTCTCTCTTCACATGTTACATCTGCCCCAACTGCAGTGCACATGGTTTTGTCCATTTGAGAAGGAATTTGCCTCTGTGAGTGAACCAAAATAAGGGCCTATGTCCTGAAACATTTCAGATTCAGCCCTGATCGATGGACTGCTATTTTTGCAGCCCAGTGATCAGTTAGCTGCCTAATGGTTCAGGACAAAGTCCTACATCACAATCTTCATAGAAGTCTTTTATCTTTTTTCAAATGTTCTTGGCCCTCTCATCTCTTTGGTCAACAAGCAGCATATTGTCAGTGGCGGACAAGGCTGGGGGCAGAGTGCCATGTGCTCCCCAGACTGCTCTGTCACGGATAGTTTCATGTTGGCTCATTAAACAGTTCAATAAGCTCCCTGGTGGTGCAGTGTTTCAGGTGGCTTACCTGTTATCTGACCATCACTAGTCTATTAGCTTCAGATATATCAGATCTTTGATGGCCCCTGATGGCTTCAGATCAGATGAATAAGGACACGACTCAAATACTGATCCGAGCAGGTGCAAAAATCAAATGTTTTGCAGAGTGAAAATAGCCTTGTCACCCTTATATCTCATTTTAAAATTCTTAGGGCCCCCCATACACAATTTACATGCAATTTGCACTCTTTTACTGCAATTGTGTCGATCAATGGCATGAAAAGTGCCCAAATTGCATGTGATTGACAGTTGGTCCCATGTACAGTCCTGTGCGCATCACACTGGTACCTGCAATTCGCACCGGCTGCAGAAGCAATGTGTTAGATTGCTCCAAGCCAGGCAGGCTTGGCTGAGATCGAATGCCATATATCCCATGCAAAGGGGCCATATGTGATATATTGCATGCAATCCTGCTTTCCCGGGCGGCTCAAGGGGGGATTGCATGTGACTTTTCCAAGGGGAGAAGTTATCTAGTGTATGCCCAGCTTTACTCCACAAAGGAAATCTTGGAAAAAAATGCTATACAGTGCATGACAAAGTGGGCTGCTCAGCGGCATAACTACTGTAAGGCAGCCCCAGCTGCTGCTTGGGGGAGCAAGCTGCAGCAGGGTCTATGTGGGCGCCGGCACTGGCTGAACACCGGAGGCGAGTCAGCCGCAGTGTGGGTGCCGCCACGGCAGAGATGACAAATCCCCCCACTGATTCAATTGACTGTACACAGAGCCAGCTATTGGCTACTGTGTACAGGATGGATGTCCAAGGGAAGCAGCAGTGTATGCTGGTCTCTCTTCCTCTATCCTGCTGCAACTTCTTCGTTATGCATGTGTGTGTGTGTGTGTGTGTGTGGGGGGGGGGGGGGGCGCAACAAAGTTTTTGGCAGGAGTAGGAAAATTTATAGTTACGCCACTGGGGCTGCTTACTCTGTACCTTGCAAGGAACCTCTATTGTCCTCCGCAGTGTCTATATTGTACCTCTGCTTATCCTCAGAACCACAACTTTGCTCCACAAACCCATGCACCTTTATGCACATATAAAGTATATTCACACAGGTCCAACGAAGAGTAGCAAAAATTCTGAGCTGTGGATCCAACATTTTATATTTATAATAACAGGAAAAATTAACTCTGATATCTGCGTTGTTAAGTGAGAAAATTGAATTTCCATACAATCCATTTACTGCTAACTGGGTTTCTGTTGAGAGTCTTCCCACACCTCTGTCTGGAGTACAAACACACTGGTTAGAGCAGATGGAAACACTGTTAACATTCTGCTCGCCTACAAACATATTGGTTAAATATAATAATCTTTTTATGTTTTATACCAACAAGTCATGTTTTAAAACCTTTTGACTCAAATATCAATAAGAGGTACTTAGCATTAATAGGGAACATGGGCCCCGATTCAGACCTGATAGCTGAGCTGCCAATGTTTGGAGTCCAGCGATCAGGTATACGCCACCCCACTATATTCTTCCCCGCCTCTGTGTATGGCTGCGAATATGTTCACAGCCGTGCACACAGGGGTTAAACCATTCACAATCACTCACCATGGAATAGTTTTCCTCTTGTTCAAAGTGCCGAGTAAGCTATCGCAGTGTTACTCAGTGCTGCGATGGCTGTGGGGAGAAGGAGGCCTCTGACATCAGCAGCCTTCCCTCCCTGCAGCCGAGCGATGCCTGTGCACTCCCAGAGAACACCTGTGTGCCGCCTCCAATCGCCTTGCACCTGTCACTCAACTTGTTCGCATGGACAGCTAGCACCTGCGCACTGTGTAACATGCGCATGCGTGGTTATTTGATAATCGCTCAGATTGCTGCTACAACTGTATAGAACGAAAAGCAGAAGTGAAGTGGTAACCCATTGTTATCTAATTATCTATAGGAACATGGGGTGAAACATGGGGTGAAATTTAATATGATGAGAGATTCAGAAAGTGAGAGATTTGGTAAGAAATCGCCAGTTTTTTTAAAGCGGCAATCATTTACACTGCAAAACCAATGTGATTTTGGAGTGTAAATGATTGCCGCTTTAAAAAACTGGCGATTTCTTACAAAATCTCTCACTTTCTGAATCTCTCATCATATTAAATTTCACCCATGGTATCATTTATTCTCTTTTCCCTTAGGTGAGTGTTTCAATAACAGCTATCTCTTAAGGTGCGTACACACGGGGGCGATTTTGTCCAAAATCGCGGGAAATATGGTCGCTGAGCGACCATATTGCCCGCAATGGGAGTGTGCACCGGCGATATATCGCCGGGTGCGCGCTCCCGTTTTTGCCCCTGTGGTGATCGCTGGTCGCAGGAACACGCTCCTGCGACCAGCTGATTACCACTGCCGGGCTCCCCCCGGCAGTTTCTTTTTCATCAGCGACCATCTCTGGTCGCTGATGAACAGGAGAAACTGAGCAATATATTGCTCAGCCATATATTGCTCAGCAACATATGGCTGAGCAATATATCTCCCCCGTGTGTACACAGCATTATATATTTGGCTACATCTGTCACTCAAAGTGAGTGAGTGTGTGTATGACAGGAGGGACACATTGCTCTGTTTCTGGACTTCTCCCTTAATTAATGATTGCCAGCACCTGTGTTGAAGCACCTTTCTAATCAATTAATAACATGTGTGAAACAGGTCATGGCAATCATACATTTTGAGGGAAGTCCAGAAACAGAGCAATGTGTCCCTCCTGGAGAGGGTCATGTTTGGAGGAATGTGACTGACTCACATGACAGAGAACTAGCCCAGTGAGCCCACAGTGCCAGACATCCTCTGTCTCCCCATGTTGCCCAGCAATGACACTGCACCAGGTGAGCGCCCCCCGCCGCCCCACCCACGATTCGCGGCACCCCCCCCGCGCCCCCCCTCCCGCAGTTCGCGGCAACCCCCCCCCGCGATACGCGGCAACCCCCCGCAATTCACGGCACCCCCGCGACCCCCCCTCCCGCGATTCGCGGCACCCCCCCCCCTCCCCATGGCTATGGTCGACAATGAAAAAGGTTGACATGAGATTTTGAGATTTATTTTTCATTTTTTGAATGTTCTCATATTCATTCTCATGTGTTGACATGGACACCAATGAAATGCCACACTTATGTCAACATTTACATGTGTTGACCTTTCTGTGTTGATTTTTTTCTTGTGGCGATTCGCGCCCCCCCCCCCCCCCCCCAGTGACCCCTCCCGCGATTCACGGCATTGTGAAATGGCTTCCATGGCATTTATATGTAACGTATTTTCAGAACCACTTCTCTCCTTTTTTAAATGAACCCTCGACTGGGAATTTGGTCGCTTTGATTTTCTACTTATTGGCTTATTATTTACATCGCTTGTAGATGACCGGTCTATTTTATTTTCCTTGTGCTTTTTTTAAATTTATTTCTCCTTATTATCCACCATCTTTTGTGTTTCCCCATTTTTTGTATATTTAAACAAAAAAAATGTAATATTGAAAAAAATGTGTTGCAAAATAGTATTAGGGCAATAACCATTAAATATGTCTGTCTATGATACCATCCCCAGTGACCACAAAAAATGCAGACCATTATGAAAAGTGGTGCATGATGTAATTGTCTTTGGGACCACCCACTCACCTTATTGTTGTATATTAAAAATAAAATACTACATTATTTTTGAAAAGACTGCCTCTGATCATTAATGAGGTTGATGATGAGGGTATCGGCAGTGAAGAATGCACTTGCTGCTCCAAATTGCTGGTAACTGATACCAGCGACGGACTGGGCCGCTGAATCGGACCTGGCATTTGTACACATGTGCACGGAAGAGGGTAAAAGCCGTAAACATAGTAAATGCATTGAAAAAGCCGGAAATCATAGTACGGTAAATGCATTGAAAATGACAGAAACCATGTACAGTGTATTAGAAAAGCCGGAAATCATAGTAAATGCATTTTAAAAGGTCGGCCACCATGTAAAGTGTATTAGAAAAGCCTGAAATCATAGCAAATGCATTGAAAAAGCCGGAAACTATGTAAAGTGTATTAGGAAAAGCTGGAAATCATAGTAAATACATGTAAAGTATATTAGAAAAGCCGGAAATCATAGTACATGCATTGAAAAAGCCAGACAAGGCAGCGACCTTACCTTACAGTAGGATATTGATAATATTTTTGCAACTTAGCTGACATAGGTTTGTGACCCTATACAATAAACATATTTGTTTTTCTCTAGCCAATGTAATATACAAGAAGCCTGCTGCTGCTCAATACAACAGGGCCCATTTACCATAGATTGCATATGCATATGCTTTTTCAATGCATTTACTATGTTTCTGGCTTTTTCAAATAATTTGCTCTGATTTACAGCTATTCTAATACACATTACATGGTGTTTGGCTATTTCAATATATTAACTAGGATTTCCAGCTTTTTCTAATACACTTTACTTTGTTTAATGCTTGTATTGACCTAATGACATGTCGACCTGACCCACGTCGACCTTCAGTCATGTCAACATTCCTGCATGTCGACCTTCAGTCATGTCGACCTAGTGGTGTCGACCTAATGCTTGATGACCTACTTGCTGTCTATCCAATGATCCCAACCCAATACAATTTACATGGTTTCCGGCTTTTCCTAATACATTTTACATAGTTTCCGGCTTTTTCAATGCATTTACTATGTTTCCGGCTTTTACCCACCCCCCATGTGCACAGGTCAGGCACACGCAAGGGTAAGGGTATAGTGCACCATCGGGGGTGTTTGGGACGCCAGCCCCCGGAGCCATTCATACGCCTTACATGAACCATTGACATTCTCTGCCCTGCCGATTAAGCCCACTCTCACCTTGAGACCCCTCATTGACATCCCACCTCTGTGTATTGCCCAACCACAGAGCACAGCTATCAGCCCCACAGACCAGCTTCCCTCCCAACCTGCAGACATCACACACCAGTTAGTAGCAGACACAGCGGTTGCTAGTGAGAGCTGCACGCACTGGATTCCCGGTGTAGGAGATCTCATATTTTTCACTTATTGGGGTCTCCCACGCACCACCCACTATCATCTCATTGACTGGGGCATCCTTTTTGATTCAGTGGTTCACTTTGAATTTTCATGGTCATTCCAATGAGCTTAATTTTAAATGACCTTTTTTGCACTCATACTCATATACAATTTCTATTATTTCGTGACTGAATGGGGCATCACCCACCACATCCAACATAATAGAAGGTGAGCGCAGAGCTAATACTATTTTTGCTATACGTTTAGGAGCATGGACATACTCCAGCTCAGCAGCCCCTTCAAACATTTGGTCATCTTGAGCGTGGACAATCCAGCACCTAATCGATAGAGTTCAAGAACTAACACGATGTTCACCAGTATACTCACACCAGATTGTTGCGCAGGCGTATGGTGCCTCCCAGTGCAGAGGAGTACATTTTGCATAATACCAGTAATTCAGAAATCCTGTCCTGCTGCTAGAGATTTAGGGGTTGATCCTATTGCCGGCAACGATACCTGAATTAACCCAATCTCGCACTCTTAATTTGCTTCAAATTGATCGCAACTCTATGGAGGTGCTGGTGTTTTTAGGCAAATTCCGTCCGCCATAGAGTGCACCCGGTGCTGTGATGATTCGCACTCGCGAATCATCCACAGCTAATAGCATCGATCCCTTAGTGCTTGTTATATGCCTTATGGACGAGAGAGCAGGCAAGCATCCTAGAGTCTCTCAAGGCTGTCTTCTGGAGGTCACTCCTGCAGATGTGACTGTGTGTGGTGTAGTTATACATTGCAGCTTCATATGGGGAGCCAGATGTTAATTGCTGTGAACCATGGGTGAAGGGGCAGCTGACAGCAGCCGGATCTATCCACTGAAAAGTCTGGCTGCTGGGCCGTGGCCGGTTTGTGTAAACATGACACCGTTTTTTGGTGTGCAGCTGCAGCTCTCCCATGCCCACAAATGGAAACTCCACCCCCATAATTAATTGGGACAAGCATAGCAGAAGTCCCATTAATTTGGGCTAACAACTGGTGCATTTCAAAGGCACTGCTGTCCGGCAAAAAATGGACAAAGTTTGTCTGGCTTTTTGCCATCCGGTTAAAACTGGAGTGTGCAAAATATCCCTTAGGGTGCTTACCGTAGCTTGTCAGAAGCTGGGGTTCCGGCCGTCTGCTGGTTTGGCTGACCTGGCAATACATGGGGGTTATCTGTCTTGATTACAGGTGACACAAACGGGATGACACAAAGCCATAGCTTTGAGAACATAGTATGAGAACTTCTGGGTATTATCAGAAGCTGTGTGCTGTGTCTGCTTAATTAGCGGTACACACATAGGCTAGTGGTTGTAGATGACTGTGTCAGAAGCAAATCAAAGGAGTCAATGGTTTTAAATTGTAGAACTCATTTGTAACATTTATAAACTACTCCGTATAAAATTAAGAAAAAAACTTTGATTTTAAATTACATTTTGGTTTTAAATTACATTTATAATTTTTTTAAATAAAAAAAACTGCTATTGTTTAAAACTTTCAGTTAACTTTAAAATTCTAATATATCTTATCTCTTGAATTTAATATATCAATTTATGGTTTATTAAGAAGACTGTTTAACTTATTTATATATAAAGACTGTAGAGGCACAACTATTCTTGTATGGTGTATTTAAAAAAAATGATTATCAGATAGGATCAGTTATAGCAATATTATGTATTAAAGAACTGACATACTGTATAGGGGCTGATTGTCAATCGGAAGCAAAGAAAAAAGACCAAATAACTTTGCACCAAGGCAGAACTATGTTGCTCTGCAGGTGAAACAGATGTAACATGAGAAGATAAATTAAGGCAGAGAGGGGTAGATTTATTAAGCTTGGTGAAGTGATTAAGTGTCTGGTCTTTATCACCTGCCAATCAGCTCCTATCTGTTATTTTTCAAACCAAGCCTGTAACTTCACAGTCAGGAGCTGATTCGCCGGTGATAAAGTACCAGCCACATTATCACTTCACCTACTGTGGCTTAATAAATCTGCCCCTGAGAGAGATATGTTGAAACTCAAATCTAAATTGCAGTACAACAATAAAGCTGTCCAGATTTTATGGGCTGCATGCAAAAGCAGACAGTATTTCTACTGTATGAAAAAAAACAATAAATGTATTTATACCTTTGCATAGCATCATAGTGTGCTACAGATAAAAAAAAAATCTACACCATTATATTTTAAATTGGAAAACGGTTTAGTGCTTGGATTACTGATTTACAGGTTTTTTTTTCTAAGAGAATGATATATAATAAAACTAAATAATGTCATTGAAAGCCAAGCCAATCAAAGTCTGTAGGAAATACTAACCAGTATAACCTCAGTCTGCTAATGAGGGATTCCCAATTATAGAGCTCAAAGTGTATAATGCCAGACAGATAAATGTTAAATAGGCTTTAATATGCATCTAGAGACCATACTAAATAACATAGATGCTCATTCCAAAGGTCAATCAAAAATAGCTATAATTAACATACAGTATATACATACAGTATATATGATATCTTTGTATCTATTTTGATTTTTTGGTACTTTGTATTAGCAGGGCGCCCAATTAGCATACATATGGCACCGTAGAGAAATCGCATCGCATGCGATTTTTTGCATACAATGCGATTTTCCTATGTAATTTATTCACTGCTCTCTGTCCTTGGGCGGTGCGATGAGATTGCATCTAATCGGATCGCAATGCACTTAAAATTGCATGCGATTGCATGCGATTTAAAGGGTGCGATGCCATTTAATGTACTATACACTTGTATGACATACAATGGGATTTAGGCCCCCACCCACTATCCACGCCACCATGAAGCATGGCGAGGGGCGGCGGAACGTGTCCTCCCTACCTTTTCATACCCCCACTATCCACGTCGGCGTGGTGTTGATCTTATATAGTGTGGCGAGTGCAGCGAGCCACCGAACCCGAAGCGTGGCGAGCGAAGCAAGCCCCGCGAGAGGACACGGAATACATGTAATGTAATCCAGGGGCAAACGCAGGATTTTCAGAAGGGGGTTTCCAGAGGGGCGGAGCAAAGCACGGAGATGGACACTTAGGTGACCCAGTATATGCTTTGATGTCCCACGGGTGGTAGGGGGTATTATATCAACCGCTCAGCATGTAGAGCCTGGATCAGTAATTTCCACTAATTACCCCTTTACTGCACAGATGGTGGGAGATGGGGGGGGGGAGAAGGGGGCATTGGGCTGAATGAAGGGGTCCTGATACATAACTTCCAGGGTGGTAGAGGATGTTTAATATGCAGAGGAGGGGTGTATAGTGGAGTGGGCTTATTATTCATAATTTTCTGGTGGGGGGACACTTGCTTGACTGCAGATATCTCCAGTTCCCGGAAATAGATTTCTTAGATTTTAATGGAATTAAAAACTAGAGAATCCCACCTACCAAATGGTACTGGGGACTAGGGGATCAGAGTTCAGGAGGCAGAGCAATCTGCTAACAAGTATATAAAACGACATACCAGGTGTGTGGAGCTGGAGCAGTAACCAGCTGCTGGAAGGCTGATATCTCTGGTTCTGGGAACAGTAGAGAAAAGCTACTAGTGTCCCTCAAAGGGGGAGAGTCCCAGCTTTTGCAATCTACCCTCAGAAAAACTCTAAGTCAGACAGAACCTGAAATATATGACTGGGAAGAGCAATTAACAGGCTTGGAGGGGGACCACTGCTTTGAAGTCAGATATCTCCGGTTCCCAAGGTCCGATTTTAAAAATTCTTGTATTCATGGAAAGAGGGGACCCTCAGCTTTCAGACTTGGGCCCTTAGACTCCTGGGGGGGTTTCTGGGTATTCGGAAACCCCCCCTGCGTGCGCTACTGTAATCTACACCCCCTTGCGGGGCTCGTGGGGCTTGCTGCGCTCACCACGCTTCGGGCTCGGTGGCTCGCTGCTCTCGCCACATTATTTAAAATCAACTCCACGCCAACGTGGATAGTGGGGGTATGAAAAGGTTGAGAGGACGCATTCTGCCGCCGCACGCCACGCTTCGGGGTGGCGTGGATAGTTGGGGGGTACCTAAATCCCATTGTATATCATTCAAGTGTACACTAAATAAATGGCATCGCACCCTATAAAATCGCATGCATCTACGGTGCGTTTGCATGCGATGCGATCTCATCGCAACGCCCAAGCCCAGAGAGCAGTGAATAAATTACATAGGAAAATCACATTGCATCGCATGCGATCGCATCACATCCAAAAATCGGATGTGATGCGATGCAATTTTCTTACGCAGAATCGCCCACTAAGGTAAGGGTGGGTAGATTTAGACCACCAATAAGATGCTCCAAAATGAATTCTTTAGAATCCAAATAAAGAAATAAAAAATAGGAGAAAGGCACAAGAGATGGGTGACAGTATAGAGACTTAACTGTTGCATACAAAAAATAAATATCCAGTTAAAATAAATGAAAAAGAAAATGGTATAAAGCTAACAAAAATTAAATAAAATCAGACTGTAAAAATATTTGATACACTTATTCTGATAAACTTTAAATATATGTGTAGAAAACAGTCCATATAGTGAGTACAAAGACCACATATAATGATAAAAATGTTTTTCCTTCACATTTCTTTAACAAACATGGCCTGCTTTAGATTTAAGGTGCATACACACGGCGAGATTTTTGATGTGTACGATTAAGAACAATTTTGACTATATTTACTTGAGATTTTGACTATATTTACTTGAGATTTTGACTATGGCTGATTTGGACTATACTAGAACACTAGACTGTATACAATATAGTCAAAATTGGCTTGCCTGCACAGTCTACTTTTTCTTGCGATGCCAATCCCATGGGCATAGTACGAGCTGTTGAAATTGTGCATTTGGTCCTGAAGCCGTTTTAATGCTTAGCCAGTTATAGTAAATAGACCCCTGGGTATTCTTCCTCACAGGGCAGAATGTCTAAAGGCAATTTCAGCAGCAGCTAGAAAAAGTGTTCTACAAACTTTGGTTATTTTAACTACTAAAGGACACCTGATTGAATAGCTCCGATAGACACCCAGCAAGGGAAGAGCACCACATTTGAATTGCCCCCATTGATTCAAACACCACCTTCCCTTTATAAAATAATTTAAGACAAAACGCTGTTAATCAGGGGCGTAACTAGATATCAGTAGGCCCCATAGCAAAAGATTGTAAGGGCCCCCATTTACCAATTTATGGGGATAAATGTATGTAAAATATATTAGTTAGTAAAGATAGGCCCCCCTCAGCTCTGGGCCCCATAGCAGTTGCACCCCTTGCATCTATGGTAATTACGCCCTTGCTGCATATTTTGAGGATGAATTGGTCAGAAACAACTCTTCACAAAGAAACATACACCGGTTGCTTCTTTGATACATGGGAGAGTTTAGTTTTTCTACATTAGCCTGGGATATTATATGGAAGTGGTTCTGCTAAACTATAGAGTATCAGACTCAAGTTTTTTGATCTCCTCTCTGATTTGTTGTGATATGACTATACATATTAGCCTCCTCTTGGTAGCTCTGCTCGGGAAATGAGGGGAAGTAAAGTAATGTAATAATACATTGTCATAATCTATTATTTTGCATATTCATTATTTTATAAGGGGTTTTCTAGTGAAGCCTGGATTCATTGTCATCTCCATTTGATGTAATGCCAATTATGAGACTCATTATCCACTCATGCTGTAGTATCTTTGTTTACTGAATGATATTTATCTGACCTTTAATTCCATAGATCTCTTTGGAGACTGTATCGTGTAACTCTACTGTGATTGTATGAATATGGATGCTATTTATATAACTGACCACTTCCAATTAAAGTGTCACACGCCGCGACACTCACGCCGCCATGGACAGAAGGATGAACGGGAGCTTGTCCATAGACACAGGTGAGATTTAAATTGTTTTATTGCTCAATTGAGTGAGAGGAGGAGGTGACACATATAGGTATATACCCTTCATTGTACATTGGTGGGCTATCCCTGAGGACGAGCTTGTAAGCTCGAAACAATTGTCAGATTGTTCCTGTTTATCTTGCATTAAAAGCATCTATGGAAATTCTCTAAGTGACGCCCCTGCTTTGACAAGCTGTTGGATTGTGTATATTAGGGGAGACCCCCCTGGGAAGGCACCGGAGTCATATTGAACTACAGTAGGAGTGCCGGATTTCTGTCTTGGTATATATATAGTATATATATATATTACATGCTTGAATTTACATTTAAAATGTGTTAATATTTTTATATGAGACTAAGGGCCTTATTCTGGTTGGTGCGGCCGGGCCGTACGCGTACGTTTCGGGGTTTTTCATGATCTGCGCATGCGTACATTCGCTAATGCGCAGGCGCGAACACTCCACAACGCTTACGGACGGGTCTCTCCGTGCGAAAAAACCTGTACGCGAGAGTACGGGCATTGGGGGCGGCATAGGGGCGTGTTGAGGGAAGCGGCCGAAATAATGAGGGAAAATGGGCGTAAACATGGGCGTACACGGGGGTGTGCACCAAAAATGAGCGGTGCTACTACCGCACGATCGACTAAAGCACCGTTCATTTCGGACACAAAACAGGCGGCCGCCAACCGCCACCTCAGACCACCCCTACAGATACCGCATGCCAGCGTGCGCCTGGGTTTGCTAATTTACGCTGATTACTACTCAAACACATACACCTGAATGTAATAACCAATGCTGCAGTCTATTAAGTCCAAACCATGATTTCACTACCTGCAAGCCACACACAGCACTCAAACACATTGGAAGCTTATCTTTCTATACTTCTCTACATTTAAAGGTTTGTTTAATTTAAGCTAAGAATCTTTTTAAGACCTGCTTATATATGCTAAGGTAGGTATTTGTTAAACAGTTATACACATTCACTACGTGCTTTCATAGACTTTACACAGTAGCACACTCAATCTACACAAGTCGACATGTGTCAACGTGTTCACTCTAATACAAACATAGGTTTTGTATTTATGATACAATAACATAAACCACATCTAACACCTACAAAGGATGTTTCAGCAATGTTTTAAGCCCATGCCCACTATTTTGCACATTAATTAATTCAATCAATTAATTAATTTTCATAATTATAGTTGAAAGGCAAGATTTGCAGGTCCATATATGTGAAGGGTATGTCAGCGTACACGGATGTACGCTCACTCTCACGAGCGGTGACATAAGCTGAGTTTTCTATTGAAAACAATAGGGACCCGTCCGTGCAAGCTGGCGTACGCTCAGATAGCCGCAAGAAGTCGGTGGGAAGACGGACGAGAGACGTCCGTAAACGGTGGCGTACGCTCAATTGTACGCCAGTTGTCGGAGTGTAAGGGCTGGCCCGTCCGTGTACGTTGGCGTACGCTCAATTGTACGCCACTCCCCTTTGACGTTGTTTCTGGCCGTACGTATGCGGCTGAGTTGTGGGTGGACTTAACCCCAACGGCCGCGTACGGATAGCGTACGTTAATAGCGAACGTACGCACGTTTGGCCGCTACGATCAGAATAACCTCCTAAATCAGGTGTTCTGCTCTGTGACAATTTTATTTGTCTAATAAAAAAAAAACTATTCAAAACCTTTAGCTAAAAAAAAATAAAAAAAGTTTTTTTTAAACAATACATGCCAACCACAGGGGACCCCTAGCTAGAGGGGGGTCCAGGGGTACTGATCCCCTTTGCCCCCCTTTAATCTGGCCCTGATTCTAACATTAACATATCTGTGAGCACCAGCTTACCATAAGGTGTCCACACTCAGCATAATGAGCACTACATACCTCTCAATGTCCCACATAAAATGACAATTGTGCAGTCTAGCAAAATGGAGATCACTGACGCAGTTTGGTAAGTATATAAGTTCTCCCCTAAATGTTCAAATACATGAATTTATAAAATACTTTTAGCAATTTAGAAATAAAATTCTATAGAACATGAACACATTATTTATATTGCAGATCCTGTCATGATTTTGTCCTTGATTGTTTTATTATTATCTTATCTTTTCTGGACCTTGAATAGTGTTAGGTCCAGAAGGTAACTATGGAGGGTGCAGGGGGTGCAACTGCTATGGGGCCCGGGGGTTTAAGGAGCCCCATGGACCAGCAGGCAATCCCCTGCACCCTCTCTCGAAGTAGTTGTTTGTTTTTTAAATAGTGCAGCCAGCAGGTAGTGGCAGCGGCTCTGCTGTCTGTCCTATGCACTCTGTCAGCGGCTGGTGTGCTCTTTTGACCTTATTCCCCTCTCCTACCCACATGACATTGCGAGTCCTGGTGCCCGGGAAGGGAAGAATTGGGCTGCCAGAAGACGCTGCTGATCGCTACAGCAGGAGCTGTCAGCGGGAGATCCAGCGCTGCCAAACGCTACAGCAGGAGCTGTCAGCAGGAGATCCAGCGATGCCAAATGCTACAGCAGGAGCTGTCAGCGGGAGATCCAGCGATGCCAAACGCTACAGCAGGAGATGTTAGCGGGAGATCCAGCGCTTTCGACACCATGAGCATCAGGTCGGATGGCACTAATGAGACCAGGTACCCTGTGCAGCTTTGAACTGCAGGAGGTACTTAGAGAGGTACACAGGGAGTAGGGGGGATTAGGCGGTACTGTACTTGATTCATGTTGCCACCCCCTCTCCCTGCCCCCACCCCCCCAACTCTCCTTCTCTCTGCAGCCCTCCTTTCTCTCCCCATCCTCCCTTGGATCTCTCTCTCCCCAGTCCCCCTTTCCCTCCTCATCCTTCCTTGGTTCTCTCTCCCTAGACCCAGGGCCGGTGCTAGGGTGTTTGGCGCCTACCTGCAAACTCTAAATTTGCGCCCTCCCATATCTTATAAAAGAGCACACGCTAGAGGCATGCGGCACAAAAAAGGAGTTGTGCTCTCACAAGGAATGTTTTCTCAAATTACCACACAGTAGCACAATCTTACCCCCAGTCTCTGCTCCCATCTACCCCGTGGCCAGACTCCATGGCAGGAATCAGGGAACCATAGTAATGCAGAAGCCGCCCATCAGTGCACGCTGTCCCCAGTTCAGCAGCTATCCATCTATACAGTCACCGGACTCAGCCCCCACCCCCACCCCAGCCCTACCGCTTCCCCACTTCAACCTGGCTTCCCGAGTGTGCACTGCTCTTAATGAATGTGCCGGCGCTCTCCCATCTCTGCTTCCAGCAGAGTGCATGTAGCAGTGACTAGTCCCTTTGTCCCCAGGGCTCACCAATATCAGCGCTGCTTGTTGCTAAGGTTAGTTGTAGGTGCAGGCGGGTGTGCACAGTAGTGACAAACCCAGGGGCGTGTACACATGCAGCAGCCCTGTGGCATTAGCCGCACTGATAGGACCCGCACTTCCTGGTACTCTCAGCGCTCCCCGCAGACCCCGCTCCTCCTAGACAGGAGGCGGGCAGCGTCACTCGTGACTTGTTACATGTGGACCTGCTGCTGTGAGCATTCGTCCTGCTGCATGTCAGGTGGGCTAAGTCTGCTGTCGGCGCCGCTGCCTGCCATATAGTTTTACAGGCGCAGGCTGCGGCAGCCTAGTGCTACAGTATTGGAGGAGGGGAGGAAGCACCGCCAAGGGCCGGCGCCTACCTGCTTTGCAGGCTGTGCTGAGCTAGGCCCTGCCTAGACCCCCTTTCTAACCCCATCCGCCCTCTGCTCTCTCTCCCCAGCCCCCCTTTCTCTCCCCCTCCCTAACCCCCTTTCTCTCCTCCCTTTGTCCTCAGCCACCCCTTAAAGTGCCCACTCATTGAGCTCCTCCCTGACATTCTATCTTTCTCGTGCTCACACTGGGAACACTGCTCCCATCCCTCCCCCAGAGCTACACTACAGCCGCAGACAGTCCTATCTGGATCCCTCCACTGCTGGAAATTACATTGAGGCAACAGGCAGCCATAGGACCCCCCCCCCCATTGCCGGGAATTACAATGCAGAAGTATTTGAAAAGTGGCTTTGGTCGCTAGACAATTGGAGATTTCTGACCGACAGCCAATCAGGATTGGCTGCCAGGACAAGACCACAGGCGCCTCATTTGAAAGCTGACAGCTGTCTCAGCACTGACACATGCACAGGGAAGAAGGGAGGAGAGACAAAATCAGTTATCCAGGGTGGTTCAGTATGAGGCCAGACTGTATTGAGGAAATCTGCATATCCTCACGGTCATGTGGCTTCCTCCTACGGAGTCCCGAATCTAGACTGCAATTGCATACTGTTCAAGATCCTCCCACCGAAGAAACAGACCTGCCAGATCTCAGCACTGCAATTGTGAGCATTATCTATATGGGTGTGGTATATTTCCCCGACAGTCGGGATTCCGACAGTCATTAGTCAGACGTCGGAATCCCGACTGCACAGCGTGGTGAGCGCAATGAAGCCCCTTGCGGGCTCGCTGCGCTCGCTACGCTGCGCTTGCCACCTATTTTATTCTCCCTCTATGGGGGTCGTGGACCCCCACGAGGGAGAAGTCGGGATTCCGACGTCGGAGGAATGACTGTCAGAATCCCGACTGTCGGGGAGCCGTCCGGCACCCATCTATATAACTAAAACTGCAAATGTGGGCATTGTTTGTATAACCAGCACTGGTACTGTGTAATGTAATGTGAATTAGGGATACTACATACTGTATGGTGCAATGGGAATGGGATTGTGCTACTTTGTGACCATGCACCGTTCTTGTGAGACCACACCCATTTTTGTGCAGTGCACCAAAGGCGTGCTGTAGGGGAGCACCTTGGTGTGAGATGGTGAAAATGAGTTCCACCACCTCTCCAGGACCACTGTAAGCACTGTTAATATACCACTGAGCTTCTGGAACACAAATCAAATATGTTTCCAAACATGAAGTAGAATTCGGTGCGCTCTTAATGCTCTGAATACTTTTGATGATTCCTCTGTTGACCTTTTGTGGATTCTGTTTAGAAACAAACTCAAAAGAGGTCATTTTGTTATGCGCAAATCATCCCCAGCGATGCACAAAAGCAGCTTTTGAAAAGGTGTTTTGCATTGTCTGCCATGCATTGTAAATTATCCTCACTTTCTTTGACAGGAATTTTATAATATATTGTATAAACAGGCACAATTGTGACATTTCATTTCTTGCATACAGAAACAAAATATTGAGACTAGTGTAAATTTAACTAACAATTTGAAGAAGAAAATAAAAATGTTAAGTACTATAGAAAAGGTGACAGAAGAATTAGAGGCATAGGCCCTGATTCGGGTCTGAACGCTCCCCTGCGTTTTCGCACAGTGGAGCAATGTTTAGCTACTGCGCCTGCGCATAAACTTTTATGGGCACATGTAGCTGCTTTGTGCGAGTGGGCGCGGCAAATTGATTATTTGCTGGCCCGTTTGCACTCAGCAGTGCGGTGGGGGCCTGGGCTGGCAGCCGCGTAGAATGCCCATGGGAACGCCCAGCGTTTCATGGGTGTTCCCATGAAAATGCTGGGCTATTCCCATGGAAATTAGCTGGTGAAGTGGGTGGGTGGGCAGCTGACATCACCGTATGCTGGGGGGGGGGCCTGGCAGGGGTACTGGTCTGACTTCCCCCTCCGTCCATCCCGGGCAGCACACACCGACAGCATGTGCTGTGCTGACAGCAGGCTCAGCATGAGCGTCTCACTGACAGCATGAGAGCTCATGCTGAGCCTGCTGTCAGCATAGCACATGCTGTATGTATGTGCTGCTGCTGAGGTTGGGGGGGGGGGTGACAATTGCACTCCCCCCTCGACGTTAAAGTGTGTTTTCACCCCATAAATGTTTTTTTTTGGGGGGGGGGGGGGGGGGGCGTGGTCTAATCGCTGGAGGTGGCCACTCCTCCTGTGATTAGGCCACGCCCCCCAAATTTTACCGGGGCCCAGCATACCTCTCGGCTGCCCTGATAGTGGGATCAATGGATAAGCAGATGTGTACAACAGGACAGCTACAGTACCTGAGAACACTGGGGTGAACCAATGAGAGCAGCAGTGTAGCTACTTAGAATAGCTGTTGGAGCCCATTGGGTGCTATGGGTGAAAATAGCACTGGAGTCTTAAGTCACCAAGAGCAGGTTTGCAGGCTGAATACAGGGTATGTACAACAAAGCACTGGCAATTCCATAGTGCTGGAAGACTGGCTTTATACCTCTGGTTGGATGGTGATCAGCCATGATGCTCAACTGACTGTAGAGCAGGGGTTAAAATGAGGGGGAACGGGGTGAAACTGAGTTCCACCACCTCTCATGGTAGGGGGAACTGAGTTCCACCTCTACCACAGTCCTGCAGATTCAGCGGAGGCTAAGAACATGCTTTACTAAATTAAAGGAGCTGGCGGAGACTGACATACCCACAGATAGGTAAGTGCCCAGCAGAGCAGCGCTGCTAAACCCCATTTTGTGACACAGTGAAAAGAGTGGAGAAGTTACCATAGCAACCAATCAGCATATTCCTGTAATTTTCTAAAATGTACTTGATAAATGCTTATCTACTCTTTTCACTGCTGGATACATCAACCCCTGAAGAATTTACATCATTTTTACTTTCCTACAGTAAGATACTGAAAAATATAATCTGGAGCAAAAGTCTAAAGCAAAATTTGCAATGTTTACTTATTCAGATCTAATCGCAGTACAAATTTGTTCTCAAATGGCCAAAACCATGTGCACTGCAGGTGGGGCAGATGTAACATGTGCAGAGAGAGTTTAATTTGGGTGGGGTGTGTTGAAACTGAAATCTTAATTGCAGTGTAAAAATAATGCAGCCAGTATTTACCCTGCACAGAAACAAAATAACTCTCCCTGCCCATGTTACATCTGCCCCACCTGCAATGCACATGGTTTTGCCCATTTTGAGAACAAATTTGTACTGCGATCAGATCTAAATAATGGCCATTGGGAGAAATTTACTAAGATGTGTATTCTACTTCACATGTGATGTTGCTAGGGACAACCAATCAGATCCTGTCTACTATCTTCTAGAGGGTGCTAAATAAATAAGAAGTAGATTCTGATTGGTTGCCCAAAGCAACATCACATGTGAAGAAGAATACACATCTTAGTAAATTTCCCCCATTATGTAGAGATGTACAGAAAATATTCTACTTCTAGAACACACACAACTCACTACAGTTCTGGCCCATTGCACTGTGCACTCTTATAATCAATGGTGAATGAAATGCGTGCAAGGATTTTAATACAGATAATTTGATTGATGATTTTGATGATTGATTTCTATATATAATTAGGTATGCATGCTTCATGACTTTTAGTCAAAAGATGCCAAAAAAACAGTGCAAGATGTACTAATGTCATATCATTTGTTGACCGACAAGTCAGAAAGGATCTATAAATGTTTCACATAGTGATCAGTGACCACCAATAGGATAAGTTACTCATTCATCATGCTGGGAGCATAGCACACAGATGGGTGTACAGCCATAGTGCAATGCAGCATTGTCAGTGTGCGTGAAAGGGATGGGGGTAGCAGGAGGTCTCTTGCATTCTCTTGTCCATTTCTTTTCTAGTTTCTTTTCCACCCCTGTCTATGTCTGAGATGCCACCTTCCCAGAATTAGAGATAAATGTACGAAGCAGTGACCACCCCAATTTCAGGTACCTCATACTAAGTATGCTCATACTAAGTACCCACTAACATTTTTAACTTACCAGTCATGTCACACATTGGCACTTATTCAGATCAGATCGCAGTACAAATTTGTTCTCAAAATGGGCAAAACCATGTGTCCTGCAGGTGGGGCAGATGTAACATGTGCAGAGAGTTAGATTTGTGTTAGTTATTATGCCCCAATAAGGGCGATTTTATTGGCCCAAGTTATTATCAAAACCTAACTTACCTACCTATTTCTGGGGGCAAGTGCCTCAGTTTGCACCATCATGGCCCTGACTCCTCTGCATAAGGTCTTGATTGGTGGCACGGGGAGAAAGACCTCCCAATGGCCCTCTACTAATGTCCAACTTCAATGAGCTTCATCTACAACAGCCGCAGTTACTGAAAGAAGTTCTTGCAGTACTTGGATGCTGTCAATACTTATGTACAGCATAAGGGTGTCAATGTAAAAACTAGGTGCACACACAAGGAATGGGCTGAGGTGGGGTACAGAATAATATAGAGCTAGCCAACCACCCATACACTTTCTGCAGTGGGGCTAATGCCACAGCTAGGCAGGCAAATTCCACTGCCTGCCCAGCTAAGGATCCTGATTGACGAATTCATCCTAGCACACCCTACAGTCTCCAGGGCCGAAACCCAGAAGTGCAGTGATTGCAAAGGACAGTTCTTATTTTGAGAGCTGTAATTTGCATTCCTAATTGCATATGTAAGTACAAATGCTGTAAGTGGTGGAAGCGATGTTTAGTACATCTACCATTAGACTGCACAAACAAAGGAAGCATATGGGTTTCTTAGTATCTGCCAGGACCAGTGCTTAAAGTGGTCCTGGAGAGGTGGTGGAACTTACCCCCCCCCCCCCTTCCCGGGCGCCATCCCTCATTAGGCGGAGCTACTCTGAGATGGTGCATTGTGATTGACAGAGGCACAGCGAGGGTTAATGCCAGTAAATGAAAATGTTACTGGCTGTTTAGTTATGTTGGTTCTGAAAAACACATTGGCAACACAAAGAAGCGAAATGCAAGAGGAAGGGGGTAAAACCTCAATATAACAGATGTCAACCATTTGGTAGAAACACTGTTCTGTATACAGTATGAAACTGAAGGCCGCCTAGGCCCCCAGAAGCTTTAGGGGCTATAATAGTATGAAATACATTGTAGATGCTTTTTAACACCTTTGCCATCAGATGTGATTACAGTTGGTTTTTGGGGATCTTACCTATATGGAGGTGTCTCTACAATGGGGAGCCTCTGAAGAAATTGAGCCTCTCTAGGCAGTGTCTTGAGCCAATACGGAGTATAAATATAGGAGATCATGTGGAACAGAAGACACCTGTTTCCATAGAAATAATATGTAATCTTCATATAACTGCGGTTCAACTAGATAATATATAGCAACAGAGTTTTTATGGCAGGGTAACATGTGAAATTCCCTGATCAAACATTCTGGAGACACCATCCCTCCCTGTGTCTCTCATGCATCAGCCAACTGCTTCCCCCTGCTATCCCCCCCCCCCGCCCTGCATCTCCCCAGCAGCATCCCTCCGCTGCATCCCAGCAGGGTCCCCCTTATATATCTTCAGCATCATCTTCCCTGCTTCACTCTGTTACCATCTCCTCTTGCTTCTCTATAGAACCATGTTCCTGTATCTCACCATCATCTCCTCCTGCATCTCTCCAACACAAACACCTCCAGCCTCATCTGCCATGCTTCTCCCAGCACCATCTTTATGCACTGTGACTGCCCTTCCTCTTTTATGTATGTACTGATTCCATGCCCTGGTAACTGCTGCCCCCTAGGCACCCACACACTCTTTATATCTGTTATAATTCATTTTTCAGCTGAACAGGCCCAGCAATCCATAAACTAACACACCAAAGCGCATACAACCCCACCATACTAGCACCCCCACTCTTCATTCCCTAATACCACCCAACCCTTCATTCCCTAATACCACCCCCACCTCTCATTCCCTAATACCACCCAACCCCTTATTCCCTAATACCACCCCAGCAGCACCTCTACCTCTCATCATTCCCGAATACCCCACAGCAGCACCCCACCCCTTATTCCTTAATACCACCCCACCCCTCATTCCCTAAACACATCTTAGCAGCACTTACACTCCAAATGAACTAATAACACCCAATCTACACTTTTTATTCACTATTTAAAACCCCAAACTCAGAAAATCATTCAGACACAAATATGAAATACTGTATAAGTTTTTCCCCTCTCCACTCACTGATTCAGGCTCGGTTTCATAAAGGACAATGATAGAGGGTCCAGGAACAGAATGAGGAGGTAGAGGTTGGCTGGCCAGTCCTATTGCCTGTGTACGCGGCACACTCTGCTCTTGCAGTGCAGTGAGGTCCGTCATTTCCGGCTGCTGCTCTGCTATACACGTCCTTGGTGGGGAATATGACTAGGCGTCGCTCCATGACGTCAACTCATCTTATTCCCAGCTTGCCATAAGAGGGAGGCAGGCCATGTGACTATGATGCCGCCCATCTCCCACACAAGCAAGCTATTGATACGGGTGGCTCTTCACCCGGCAGGTCAGGTTACATTAAACTGCTCAGGCTGAGGAAGGTGGGTGGACGGAGGCGGAACCATTCCGCCTGCAAATTGGAACTGACGGAACGCAGTTCTGCCCCATTCCGGCCCACTTTAACCTCTGGCCGGGACCTACAGGCAGTGCAGCCGCAGAGAGTCCTAAATGCATAGCAACCAGCTGGAACTGTGAGCCGCTGCGGCAGCTCCTAACAGCAGGACTGCCCCTCTAAAATTGGGATGGTTGGCAGGTATTTTCTATCTATCTGTATATTTTTAACTTAATTTTTATCTGTCTTCAAAATAGTATATATAATGTTTGTACACACAACTATCTGTTCACATCTTTGGAACGGTATATTCTCCACACTCAGAAGTGAGTAGTTCTCCCTCCAAAATCTATTGATCAATAATGTTTGCTCTGTTTTATACAATGTTTCTCAGCAGCCAGTGATTCTAATTGGATGCTGCTTCGTGACCTCCTGGGAGGCTGTGTGATGCCTCTCTTTGCACTCTCACTGCATGCTTTTAGGCTACCAGTCAGATGTCAATGCATCTAAGCTCTATGGGAGGCAGTAACTCTCATTATTTACCAGAGTTTCTCTTCTGAAATGATAAAAATAAGAACACAACCTTCCAGCGGAGCGAATATACAATAGCACTGCACTTCTCTTTGTTATTACAAGTTTTTAGTATAAGGCTAAATTATTTTGCTTATTGTCTTCTCTTATCATTGTTGTCTCGTTATATTTGTAAAACAAAGGGGGTTTTGTGTTTGAAAAATATAAGTTAACATCGGGATTTGGTAGCTCTGCAGTTTTCTCTTTGTTCTTTTCCTTGCTTTCTTTTCGATCCTAGAAAAAATAAATAGAATGAACAGGACACTGAAAGCAATACTCGTGGAAACTGAAGAGACGTGCAGTATTAATGTATGCAGCAGGGGTTAAAGTGAGGGGGAACAGGGTGGAACCGAGTTCCACCACCTCTAATGGTGAGGTGGAACATTTTAACCTCCACATTGGCCCTGCACTGTAATTCTCACAGAAGAGCATACTAGTTTGCAGGGGGATCCCAAAAACCCTACCACTGGCCCTGTCTCTGCCTAATGGGGGGAGGGGGGTAATTAGATGGCATAGAGAAATGAGTTCCCCCACCTCTGCATGACCACTTTAAGCCCTGGTATGCAGTACTATTCTCTAGAACAGATTGGGCAGTAATAAATGTTTAACAGTAAGTCTGGGCTGAGAACTTTTTGAGGGGATAGTTAAAAAATCCATTTAAGTAATTAGAATGTTGAATACACAGAGCTCTGTCTGTGCCCAAAATACAGCTTATTGTCACAAACGTAGGTTCCTTCGCTAAGCAGTGGTCTTTTGCTGCTTAGTGAGCAGACTACCGCTACCCATGGGCCGAACGAACACCCCCCCCCCCCCGCTGCCTGGCAAATATATGTGGCGGCATGCAAATGGATGTGTACGTGGTAGTCGTCGAAGGCGTTTGCTCAGCGGCACTGCACATGCACAGAGCCGCACCGTTGTACCGACAAGGACTGAATTCGGGTTTGGCCGTGCTAATGCGAATCATCCCCTTAATGTAATTTTCAACCAGATATACTGGGATACTGTAGACACAAGATTGTCTGGCTCCCCTGCATATCGAAATGTGCTCAGTAAGTGATATTCCAGATACACTCAACTAGAATATATCTAACAAACTAACCATTTTCCATTCTCCTTTCTTTCATTTTCCTTTTTCTGAGCAACTTTTTTGTTTCCAGGTGATCTGCTTCACAGATGAGTATTGAATTATCTTCTGACCATTGGACATCACTGTCTTTTGGGTCTAGCCAATGTAGGCCTTTGATGGGACCACAATTCTGGCATGGTGTTTGGGTGTACTGCTAATTGGAATTATCATTTGTGTTGTATATATGTAAATATAGGGTCTATTTACTAAGCTTTGGAGAAAGAGATAAAGTGGACACAGATAAATGACAAATCAAATCCTAACATTCAATTTTCAAACACAATCCATAACATGGCAGTTAGGAGCTGATTGGTTGGTACTTCATCTCTGTCCACTTTATATTTTGTCCAAGACTTAGTACATAAATCTCCCTGTAATACTAGGCTACAATTTGAATGAAGATGCATAGCTGCAATTCCAGAGCTCTTAATGATAGTGCTCATGTCATGTACTTTATACAGTGCAAGTTATCAGCAGCCTATTGACGGAACAGCACAGCAATAATGTCAGCGCTGGCAGCTGGACACGCCCAAATACGAGAGCAACACTTGAATTGCTCCATCAGGCGCCATCTAGTGGCCACTGGGGTGCACAACACTTGACTTGGGCTGATAAAAGGCCTGATTCTGGTTGGCTCGCTAAGCAGTGATAGTTCTCTGGGCACGGGAATGCCCACGCCCCGCCCCCACGCCCAGTTAATATACCCGCCACACTGAAAATGAATGTTTTGCATAAACATCTATTCGCAGGGTAGCGTGCGGGGTCATCGACCATCAAATGATTTGTTCAGTGCTCGCAAACCTAAGTCAATCTCTGCTGACTTAGACTTGTGGTGCCTTGGTCCGAGAACAGGGAGGGGGGGGGGTGGCTGACGTCCTGTGACATTAGCCGCCACCACCAGAAGCCAGGCGCCCGCCCGCATTCATATGAGGGTGCCCAGCATTTTCCTGGGTGCACGCCTCCATAAAGCCCCCCCTTTGTGTGAGCGCCATGGGGGCTATGCAAGTCTCCAAAGGCGTCTGCACAGAAGCTCTGCACATGCGCATATGCGAATATGCACATGCGCAGAGCGCAAACATTGGTCCCCAGTGCGAACACTCTGGGGACCAAATGAATTAGAATGAGGGCTAGAGTGAGGCGTAGCATTGCCCTTGTATTATATAGGATGTGGCCTCATAATGCGACACAAAACTCAATGTATTGTACAGTAGTGATGGAAGCAAACACCACCAGCAATATGCAGTGATTACCAGAAGCAAGAAATGATCTGTAATTCCGGATACATCTGCTCCCTGCAAGTCTGCACTCTTTGTATACAAGCTGAACGTTCTGCTCACTCATACCTAGTTTCAAGGAAACTTTCAAAGTACAAATTGCTAAATGATATTATGAATTCTAAAATATTGATGGGCAGAACAATAATAACATAAGCTTCATACATTTTTTTTGTAAAGAAATCAATTAAGAGACATGCTGGCTTATTTATTAAAAAAGAGGTTATTTTGGGTTATTTTTCAGAAATAGCCACTGGCCAATATAAGGGTCATCTTGACCTTTTCTGCTATGAGTTGCCAGATCTCACACTATAAATAACTGCACAAATGCTGAATTTCATGTATCTCATCCATCACAGTGATCAACAATGCTGCGGGGAAGCTCTTTATACATCAAGCGTATCTGTCTGGATCATGAAAGGTAAACTGCATTATCTTTAGACTCAACCTTGAATCTTTGGAGTCACTGCAGGGTGTTTAATACAGATTTGAATACAGCTTCTCATGGTATAGCGCTCCCTAGCACATAATGTATTAGACATGTTTGGCAAGTATTTCAAATCTGTTAACATTTTGATAATTTGTAGAAGTGATTAAGTAATACAAAGATACAATGAAATGAAGCGATGAACTGTTGTTGGCTATTGCAGAGTGTTACTTGCAGTATCCAACCTGATGATAGCGTCCAAGTGCTATCTGCTATTTAATAAGGATAGTGGTAGTACAAGTCACCAGCCTTATGTATTTCGGACTTAATGTCCTTCATCAGAGGCTTGGTGACTGAAGGCAAAGAACGTGTATTTATACCCCTTCTGCTGAAATCAATGAGATCCAGATGCCGCCGCATCTCTCTCTCTCTTCTGGACCGGAAGTTCCATATGGAGTGCATCTTGCTTTTCATCTACCGGAAGTCAGTGTCATTTCCGGCTCCCGGACAACAGTGATCAACTGTGGAGGGCATCCTGTGTTCCATCACCCAGAAGACAATGTCATTTGTGGCCAAAAAACAAATAGCTGTGGAGTAATTACTGCATTCCATTTCCCTAAAAACCGGCACCTTTATCCTCCGTCCCTGGAGCTTCAAAGTATATCTTTGTCTGGAAGCACAGTCTGGAGCGCACCAGCGTTCCACAATCATTTCCTTCTTATTTTTTTTTTTTTTTCAAACACATTTTATTGAAATGGTCACAGGGTACATTAATTTGTGTCAAGGCGACATTTCTTTCCTTGTTTGACAAAAATACACCTCGCAGGGTGACCATATTTTCATTTTTTCCAAAAATTACAGACATACATAAACATAGAAATAAAAAGAAAAACGCAATAACATATAGAGTCGTAAGCAATGTATGATACAGTCGTAAATTGGCTTCACCTCTATTGACATACAATTCTTATTTATCAAACCACCCTACACCATATCTGGGTGTAATCTCTGGCCTTTAGGTCGAGTGATCCACCAATGTACCATATCAATTTGAAACTTCAGTTTAATAAACAAGTAAAGACTAAACAAACTAGACAAGACAAAGGAAAGGTATGGGGAAGGGTAGGTAATGAGACACCTATGGCTAAATTCTGAAAGGAGATCAAGGTATGATGATCCGCGTTACATGTGGGTTACAACCATCTCATCTCAATCAATTAACGCCAGGAGAATTTCACGTGGAACTCAGTTGTCGTATCAGATACCATGAGGTATTTTCGTATAGACGCAGAATTTGTGTTTGAGTGGTACTAGGCAGGGTTTCAATATAGGGGCCCCATTTTTTATAAAACCTCATTACTCCCGACTCAACGTCTGGTATTGTGGCCTGTCTTTCCATGTAGAGGGTATTTAAGATTGTGTTTTTTGTTTCTAGTATGGAAGGGGCTGATTTCTTGATCCAATACTTCATAACCAGTCTCTTTGCTATGCCCAGTATCACTGTTACCACCGGCAATAGGGCTTTCTTCTTCCCCCCCCCAATCCCAATCTCCCATCACCAACAGCAGGCATGCTGTGGTTTTTTTTACTAGTTTCAATTGGAAGGTGCTGTTTATGAATGCAACCAGCCTATTCCAATAAGTGGCTATCCTGCCGCATTGCCAAAGGTTATGGAAAAAGGTGGCTCGCCTCTGTCCACATTTAACACAGGAGTCTGATTCCCCAGGCAGCATATGAGCCCTCTGTATGGGAGCCACATATGCTCTGTGCATTACCTTCCAATGCACCTCCTGGAGGGACGCTGAGTGAAGGTGTTTCATGGTTTGTTGGCAGTGCTTCAGGACCGCCTTACACTCTGGAATCGTGGGAATCTCTGATTTACAGGCCATCAGTGTTCTATTCCATTTTTTTTCTCCCTCCGTGACCCCTGCCTCCACATAATAGTACCTCAGTCTATACGTCCCAGTGTGGGCCAGCGCCATAATGTTATTGATTGAATCCGTATCCGCTCCCTCCGGACCAGCCGGGGGCAGGGACTGAATCATATGCCTTATTTGTAAGAACATGTAGAAATGGCTGTGTGGTAATTTATATTTTTCTCTCAGATCCGTGAAAGACCGAAGATGGCCTCCCGGATCGTATACATCCCTGATTGCCGCCAAACCAGCTTTTCTCCAAACCAAGAACTGGGGGTTATCTAATCCAAGGGTGAACCTGGGGTTGCCCCAGAGTGTGATAAAGTGGGAGACCTGGGGGGATCTTTTCAGTGTTTTATTTGTGTAGAGCCATGCTTTGTATGTATCCTTGAATAAAATGTAATCAAGTATATCCCGCCTGATCATTCCTCTAGGAGAGTGTATTAGCGCTGCCGGCGAGTATGGGGTGAACAGTGCTTCCTTGATAGCGCGATTAGTGAATATAGAGTGTTGCCAGAGCCAATCTGTTATATATCGGAAACAAACTGCTCTGCTAAATACTGCAGGGTCAGGGATATTGAGCCCACCTTCAGATCTGGGGAGTTGTAATTTCGCATATGCTACTTTCGGTTTCTTGCCAGCCCACAGAAATTTAGAGAAGACAGTCTTAACAATGGAGCAATCATGTCTGGAGAGGGACAATGGTATCATTTGGAGTAAATATGATAATTTAGGGAACGCAATGCTTTTAATGACCGCTGCCCGTCCCATCGTCGAAAGAGGGAGGGTGGTCCATCTATGGAGGAGTGCCGAGATCTCCACTATTACGGAGCGAAAGTTAACCGAGTAGATCTCGGATATAGAGTGAGGTATACGGATGCCAAGGTACTTCATTGTGTGTCCTACTATGGAGAACTGGGCCAGTGGGGAGCCTGGGATGGACGAGTTGTTGGGGCCTGTGAGAATCATCAGTTCGGATTTGGTATAAGTAACTTTAAATCCAGAGAAAGAGCCAAACTGCTCAATCACTGATATTATTTCTGGGATGGCCTCTTTTGGGTTTGATGCAAAAACTAACATGTCATCGGCGAAGAGAGCCAATTTGGCCTTTTCTCCTCCAACTCTGATTCCCGTGTATATAGGGGATGCTCTCAGGGCTATGGCCAAGGGTTCCAGGGCCAGGGCAAATAGCAATGGGGACAGCGGGCATCCCTGTCGGGTGCCCCTTTGTGTGTGAAATGGTTGTGAGAGGAAACCATTATTAAGTATTTGGGTGGCTGGGTCTGTGTATAGGATCCTAAGTAAAATAACAAATTGTGGGGGGGGCTCCAAATCTATGAAGCGTTTCGAACACATGATCCCATGTGATTAGATCGAAAGCTTTCTCCGCATCCAGGGAGAGTACCACATCCTGCTCCCCGGATGGGTGAACTCTAAGCCACTCCATTACAGCTAGCAGCTTTCGGATGTTGACCACGGACTGGCGTCTCCATATAAATCCAGACTGGTCTGGATGGACCAAGTGTGGAAGTATCATTTTAAGCCTATCAGACAGAATTTTTGTAAATACCTTATAATCTTTATTTAAAACTGATATTGGTTGATATGAGCTGGGATCCTCAACATCTTTGCCTGGTTTGGGAAGGAGTCTTATTACCGCTGAATTAAAATACGTAGGGAGGGCCTCTCCAGCCATGACCGCATTAAACATTGCCGCCAAGGGAGGGGCCAGCTTGGGTGACAATATTTTGAAATACTCATTGGCAAACCCATCCGGGCCCGGGGATTTTCCAGTTTTAAGCCCTGTTATTATTGACTGAATCTCCTCAGAGGTAATTGGGGAAATCAAGGATTCCTTTTGAGCATCCGTAAAGCCAGGTATTTTGAGACTGGCCCAAAACTTATTTTTGGCCTCTGTATCTATCGTGGGGGCAGAGTAAAGTGATGAGTAAAAGTGAAAGAACACTTCTGCTATGTCGGCGTTGGATTTTTTCAGGGTCCCAGTTGGGTCTCTGATGGATCTCACTATAGTAGGGGGGCGCCTTCCTGCCAGTAAGTGCGATAATAGTCTCCCTGCCTTGTTACCAAAGCGGTGGAATTTGCTACTTTTGTGAAAACTGAATTTCTTTTCTATGCCTGTCAGAATGTTGTCAAAATTCAATTTATCTTTGTAGTAGCAGGCACTGTTGGGCCCCGTTGGGTCATTTTTGAAAGTGGTGTATGATTTGGTCAGGTTGGCTTGCGCCTCTAGGTATTGTTTATCTAGGTCTTTATCTCTTTTTTTTGCAGTAGGACATAATATTTCCTCTTAGCACAGCTTTAGAGGTCTGCCAAAATAGCAGGGGGTCTGTTGTCTCTAATTCCGCATGGTTGTGTTTGAAGTCCATCCAAGCTGCCTCCAACATAGATCGGAACTGGATGGAGTTTGCCAGGTAGGCCGGGAAGCGCTATTGGCGAATCAGGCCTTTATCAACCTGGGCAGCAAGTTGTACCCAGCACAATGCATGGTCTGAGATGCTGATTGTCTCTATCTTGGCATCCGCCACTCTAGGGAACATGTGGCGGGGGGTCAATATGTAATCTATTCTGGAAAGGGTACCATGAGCAGAGGACAAGCACGTATAGTCCCTTTCCACGGGATAACATGCTCTCCATGTATCGACCAGTTGAAATCGGTCGCAAAGAGATGCAATGGTATCATCAGGGTGGCGATTATGTTTGGATGCAAGTGTGTTTCTATCTAGTGTGTGGGAAGCTACTACATTAAAGTCTCCCCCCAGTATCAAGGAGTGAGTCCGCATGGAGTCAAGTTTGGCAACCAGGGATGCATAAAACCCCTGAGGATTTGCATTGGGGGCATAAATATTACATAGTGTGTACGGGATATCATGAATGATAACATTAACAATCACAAACCTGCCTTCCTCATCAACTTCAGTCGATGTTATTTTGTAGTTGATAGCGTTCCTGATAAGGATCACCACCCCCCGTGATTTAGAGTTAGACGAAGCCGATGCCATCACCGACCATCTCAGCATATTGAGCTTTAATACTTCACGGGGAACAAGGTGGGTCTCCTGAATGAGCGCTATATCTAGGGACATTTTATTTAAATACGTGAGTATTTTTCTGCGTTTTGCAGGCGTGTTAAACCCGCCCACATTCAATGAGCCTATCTTAAGCATCAACATTCCGGAATCTTATATATGGATCTGGAATAGTTTCTCATACCTTAAACGCTCCAGGGGAGGACACATGAGGGAAAAAAAGACACACTGAAGGGAAACAACATATAGACATAAAACATACATCAAGACCTACAGGTTTCTAGATGGGTTGTGCTGCGCTCTACCTTAAATATGATTACCTCTGTACATGATTTACATATAATATGAGATGTACGTCTTAAGAAATTTCCAATTTATTCAGAACATAAATCATAAATTGTAAAAATCACAGTACTGTGTGTGTATAACCCCACTGGGTATCACTCCTTTATAAGCGTAAAAGGATTTAAATAAATTAATAATTCTAGGAAAAAATGAATGAATGAATTGATAAAAAAAAAAAAAAAAAGTAAATGGAAAAAATGAAAAAAATTAATGAAAAGATATTGTGCACAAAATTGGTCTGTTCAGAATGAACAGAATTATGTCCTTCAGTCAATGGAAATAGCGGCGTCCCGCTGTTAAAACTGTAAATGTCTTTACTCTTGGATCAGCTTTCAGGTACCTCTTTATTTCTGGTTTTCCGGGTCTGGTACTCGTGAGTATTGGTGTGCACTGTGGGTCCCGGACTCTTGGAGCTGCGTGCGCCGTCTGTCTGCTCCGGGGAGCTGCGTGTATCACACCGCTCTCCGTGCAGGCAGGGATTGGCCGGACGCTGCACCTTGTCTGTGGCGGTTACTGAGACCACCGTTTCGGGTTTGTAAGTACCCGTCCCGGTGACTGTTCACCACTCTACAGGTCCCCTGGCTCACTCCCTCGCTTTCCCTTCTCCGTACTCACCTCTTTCCGGGGCTTCCTCCTTGGCGATCTCCTTGCCGTCGTACAGTGTGTGCACACGCTGTTTGCCGCTGCCGTACCGTTCTCTCCGCCTGTCTCCAAAGTAAGTTGGGTTGTAATGGGGGTACTCTCTCCAACGCGTTTCGGCGTAAGCCTTCTTCTAGGGAGCTGTATGCTGGTGTGTCTTGACTATGTTTAAATAGCCCTCCATCCTGTTGTCATACATTTCTCATTGGTTCCATTGAACCTCCTGTGATTGGTTCCTCAGGTTGTCTGTCAAAACGGCTGATTGCTAATGTTCAGTTCATGCAGCCGTGGTTGTTTTCTTTTGTTGCAATTGTCCAATTATGTCATTATGTTTCCTACAGTAATGCACATGGCCTTAAGTATTACAAACATTTGTTACTGTATCTGTCTGGCTATTTATCTTTAATCATTAATAACCCCCTTATATTGCAAACATTTGTTATTCATGTTTTTTGCTAATCCTGTCCCGTAATAGACAGAAGGATGTGTCCGTATCTCAATTATCAGCACTGTTTCGTCACTTATCAGCAACCAAAAATCCATACATCAAGACCTCCCACCGCTGAGCAGTAGCCAGTGTGAAGGTCAAAGCTACTCTTATCAGAACTTCCGTATACAACTCCCTCCCATCTAACAATCACCCCTAGTTAGGCCCCCTTCCCTCCCTCCCTCCAACATCCCCAATCCCCCACAAAACCCCTCAAAATTAGCTTGACATTCTAATAATGATATCTACTGTAAGGCCATGTTTAGACTAGAAAAATAAACCTTGAGGTAAGAAAAACTGTCTGTCCAACATATAGCATGTATCCAGGCTTTGTAAGTAGTTGCCCTTCCTTCCCTGAGTAGGCTACAATCATAAACAGCCCAGATACCTAACAACCAGTGACTATAATATAAATGCTATAACATTAACAATGGTTCATGTGCAGGAGTTGTTCTTAAATCTGCCAACCCATATTATATCTCAAAGAAGAGACATAGAAGAAACGTTTAAAGCAGTAAATGCTGTAAAGGAGTGTAATGACTCCTCAAAAGTATATCCCCTATCGACCCACATTAATCTGCAATGTTACCCATCCTGTTCATTCGGCATGGTCGGGCGCCTCCTGGAGGTCAGGGCCGTCATCGGTTGGTTGGACTTGTTCAGCTAGGTAACAGTCCGCATCAGCAGCAGATGTGAAGTCCTTAACCTTTTCCCCTTCAAATACTCTCAGCCGTGCTGGGTAAAGCAAAGCAAATTTTCTCATGGCGTTGAACTGCTTCGTGCATACTGGAGCAAACTCCTTTCGGGCCCTGGTGACTTCTGCGGAGTAGTCCTGGAAGATGAATATTTTGGCGTCGTTCCATTTTAAATCGTGATGTCTCCTAGAAGCTGACCATATAGCATCCTTATGTAAGTAGTTCAGGCATCTGAATATCACGACTCTCGGCCTGTTTCCCCTTGTGGTGCGGGTCGGGCCCAAACGGTGAGCTCTCTTGACCACCATGTCTCTGCATTGTTCCGAGATCTGGAGCATTTCAGGCAGAGAGATTTGTAGGAACTTGTATAAGTCGGGGCCCCTGATGGTTTCATCCAGGCCCACAATCCTTAAGTTATTCCTCCTGGATCTGTTTTCAAGATCATCAATCTTGTTTTGCAGCTCATAGCAAGTTTGCTGGAGGCTGGAAGAAGAGCCTTTAAGTGTGGTCACATCATGAAAGAGTTCCCCCACTCTGCAGTCAGTAGTATGTTGCATGTGAGCTACCTGTTTTAGTTAGGCTGTGACATCTTTTATAGCTGTGTTGAATTTGGCTGCCTGTGCCTCCATAAGGGGACCCATAGTCTCTTGTATGGCCTTAACAACTTCAGAATATGTGACAGGTGGCCCTTCAATTTTATCAGGTGATTGGGAAAACAGTACCTGGGACGCTGTGTCTCCCTGCTTATGATGTGCGTCGGCCATCTTGGATCTGGTCTGTGACTGTGACCTGGTTCCCTTTACTTGTGTTTCTGTGCCCCCCTCGGCATCTGTGGAGAGAGGAATCTCTCCATCCACCGCCGGTGCTTGTGTTAGGGATCCGGTGAGGGCTGTGTTACGTGCCCCGCTGTGACCTTTCTGTAGGCTCTGTCTTAGACTTCTGCTGGGGCTCCAGAGGCGGTCTGTCACCTGTGTGGGTGACCTGGCTGGCCGCTATCTTCCCCGTCGCCAGCTCACTGCCCTATGCGTGCTCCCTGGTGTGCTGATGTGGTGAAGTGGGGCTCCAGGGCAGTCAGGCGGGTCAGGAGGGGCGGCCGGTGTGTGTCCGGCTTAGCGCCTGTGTGGTGAGACAGGGGGATCACCCTGCTTCTGGTGGCGGGCGCCCAGCGTGGCGTGGCGGGACTCGCCGGTCCAAGTGGGGGTGCCGCGCTCGTGCAGCCGCGGATGGTCAGGCAGCTCTGGCGGGGCGGCCGGGGTGCGTCCAATCTGCCTCCAAATGCAGGGATGTTGGACTCACCCAGCTCCTAATGGCGGACGGCCGGCGTCCCGCGTGGCGCGGTGGTACTCGGCCACATGTGCGCCGGCGTGCGTTCTCCCGGCCTCGGACTCAGCGGGGTTAGTGCCTTAGGCTGGGGGGTCAAATGGAGGGCTCCAGGGCTGTCCAGGGGTGCGGGGGCGGCCAGTACCGGGGGTGCAGCGGAGGTCTCGTTAGCTGCTCACATCGGGACCGAACCGGAAGTTTCTTCCTTCTTATTTTTTATTATTACTTAAAAGCAGTCCGCAATAAATTAATTGAAACTTTATTATAAGGCAGTTGGGATATAAAAGAGAAAAAAACATGAAAAATATTAAAACAGATAAAATGCAAAACATCTACAAAAAAACATTTCAATTCAAAATCACTATTTAACCCGTGAGGCACCAGAGTTGTTAATTTATAAATCCACCTCATTTCATTTTGTGACAACCTTATGTCATCATCTCTATTTCTCCAATTGGGGGTTATTAATTGTATTCCCCAAAAGGATTTGAGGTGGCATTCACGTGATTGGTGTTTTGTTTTCAAATGTGATAATACAGTATGATTATCTAACCCTTTTCTGATGTTATATATGTATTCGGCCATACGGATTTTTAGTGGTCTAGTCAATTTGCCGACATAATAAAGGCTGCAATCACATTCTAAAATATAAATTACATTTTTTGAATTACAAGTTATAAAATCATTTATTTTGTACATTTAATTATTAACTCTAAAATCTTTTTGTTTGCTGGGTCCTTTCGTAGTTCTGCACATAAGGCACATTCCACATCTATGGAACCTTGGCTCTTTATACAATCATTTCTTTCTTTTTTTTTCTTCCATTAATTTACTTTGAACCCACTTATCTTTTAGAGAAGGCTCGTCTATAAATAAAACTCTATAAATAAAACGTCTATAAATAAAACTCGAATGGTCAGGTATAACATCTTTTGAAATTGGGTCCTTTTGTAAAATGTGCCAATTTTTCTTTAAAACAGATTCAATTTGTCTCGTTTGTGCATTAAAATTGGACATAAAGGCCCACTCGATGGATTTATTATTTTTGCTTTTATCATTAATTTTGTCTTTAATAATGTAGAGCGTTCCATCGACTTTATTCTCAGCTTCTTTAATCTTATCAGAACAATATCCCTTTTGTTTAAACCGAACAGCCATTTCTTGTATTTGTTCTTCACATATTTTTTCTTCTGTGCAATTCCTTTTAACACAGGTAAACTGCCCATATGGGATACCATCTAGCCATCTTCTATGATGTTGGCTAGTATTGTCGATATAGCTGTTGGAATCTGTTGGCTTTCTATGGTTTTTTATTTTATTAGGTTAACATCCTGCTGTCCTATCATATTGAATGTAAATTACGTATTAAGAAAATCAGAAAATATGCGTAACTATAATTATTTTATATGTGAATCCATTACCTATGCGCCTTATACACTAATTTCCACTATATGTTGCAAAATCTTATGCCAGAGTATGGTTTTCTAGTAGTAGCTTTGTAGTCATGCACTACCAAGTTATCAATGGAGATTATACAAGTAAAGTTACAGCAGTTTCAAGAGCATATTCCTGTTGTGACCAATACTGAGAATTCGATTTTGCTAACAGAGGACTCGAAAACCCAAAAAGACCTAATACAAGTACAATGTGGGCCACAGAAGGCAGAGCAAGTGAACCAAGTGGTACCAGTGGCGTAACTATAGCCCCGCAGCCCCCGCGATGGCGGGGAGGTGCTGAGGGACTGTGGGCTGCCGATCTGCGGGGCTATAGTTACAACTTGCTACCTAGCCCCCCCACCCAAGTAAACTTACACACCCCCCTCCGCATGCCGCCGCATTCAGGGTCCCGGCCGCAGCGCCGATCTTGTCCTGGCTCCGTCTCCTCCTGCAGTTCTAATGAAAAATAACTATCAGAAAATGGCTGCCCCCTAACAGCAGACAGTTTTTTGGGATGCTAGAGGAGGCGCGGGCCTCCTCTAGCATCCTTAAAAACTGTCTGCTGTTAGGGGGTTGCCATTTTCTGATGGTCATTATAGAACTGCAGGAGGAGACGGAGCCGGTAGAAGATATGCGCTGCGTCCGGGACCCTGAATGCGGCGGCGGCATGCGGAGGGGTAAGGGGGGTTTTAACTTAACTTGGGAAGGTGGGTGTGAGGGCTAGGGGGAGGGGGGGGCGGCGGTGCCGATAGCGGCGGGGGGGGGCACTGAGTGGTACTGTAGTTCATCTTGCAAGTGTGATAGAAAGAAAAAGTCAGAATTAAATGTAGCTGACAGCCAGAGCAGAGATTATGAGTATATGGATTTAGGACAACAAGGCACTTCAGTTATATTGAAAGTTGGTTCAAGTCTCTAAATTCATGTGATCCCATAAAGACAAAGGGAATAGGAGATAAAGTCCTAAATGCCATGAAAGCCGATACAATAAATGAGAATCAAAGGCAAAAATAATTGTCACAGATATGGGAGATGTACTATTTGTGCCAGTTCTAGGAACTAATCGAATTGACATAATTGTACTGGAAAAGAAGAGATAAAGGGGGACATTTACTAAAGGAAATTTGTAAAAAATAGGTGTAAAAATAGGTGTATTTGTATTCAGAAATACACTTATTTTTGACATTTACTATCCCGAAAATACGGCAATTCGTATTCGTATTGATGTGCTATCAATACGAATACGAATTACCGTTTTTTCGGGATAGTAAATGTCAAAAATAAGTGTATTTCTGGATACAAATACACCTATTTTTTACAAATTTCCTTTAGTAAATTTCCCCCAAAGGGTTCAATTTGCAGAGGGAATGTGTGTAGTTTACAATATAAGAGGGACCGCAACCCACTACAAACTGAACATCCTAGGTACTGGGGAGTGTCTTCAGGGTACTTGTGAGTTATCCGGGCTGACGATTTTTTCATCGCGCCCGAAATCGTGGGCATCGCGTCGGTCGTGGCCGTTATAAAGGGCCGCGACGCGATGCCCACGATTTCCCATAAACAATAATGTTAAAAGACGCGATGGACCCGATTTCCCATAGACAGCAATGTTAAAATAAAATGACAATGTGAAATTGGCTAATATGGCCATTTCACATTGGATATGTTTTAAAAAAAAAGGTTTCATGGTCCCCCACCACCGTAAACGCCACCCCGCTATTGACGCCAACCCGAAGCGTGGCGAGCGCAGCGAGCTTACGAGGGGCGGAGGTACGCGTCCTCCGACCTTTTCATACCCCTACTATCCACTAGGGCGTGGAGTGAGAATAGAACAGTGTGGCGAAGCGCAGCGAGCCCCGCGAGGGGACGCGGACACCTGTGAAGCCCGCAAGGGGATGCGGATACCTGTGAAGGTATCCGCTGCGCTCGCCACGCTTCGGGCCTTGGTGGCTCGCTGCGCTCGCCACACTATTCTATTCTCACTCCACGCCCTAGTGGATAGTAGGGGTATGAAAAGGTCGGAGGACGCGTACCGCCGCCCCTCGCGGGCTCGCTGCGCTCGCCACGCTTCGGGTTGGTCTCAATAGCGGGGTGGCGTTAACGGTGGTGGGGGGCCATGAAACCTTTTTTTTTAAAACATATCCAATGTGAAATGGCCATATTGGCCAATTTCACATTGTCATTTTATTTTAACATTGCTGTCTATGGGAAATCGGGTCCATCGCGTCTTTTAACATTACTGTCTATGGGAAATCGCGGGCATCGCGTCGGTCGGGTGTCCTTAAGTTAACTAAACTTAAGGACAAAATCGGCAGCCCGGATAACTCACAAGTACCGTCTTCAGATTCCAACCCCATGGATCTGTGGCATAAGTCTGGGTCATCAACAATGTACAGAAGCTTCTAGATGGAGTGATGGGTATGTCAGTAAACAACCCAGAAAGACCAGCATATGAAAGTTGTGTGAAGGGTAAGCAAAACTGTTGTCAGCATTCAGTACTAAAATGCTATTGGATTTAGTGCACAACATGGATATGTGGGGACTGATGTAGCCAATGAGTGGGCATTGTACAATGATGTAGCCAATTTCATGACATTTAAAGATAATGCTACAAGGAAGTATAGTTCATGAAATTTAAAAGTAACCAGCAAAATTGTAGAATGCAAATGTCTGGGATGTATTTAAACAGGCCAACAGATAGAGGGGTAGATGTATGAAGCAGTGATAAGAGAGGAGAAGTGATCTAGAGCAGAAGTGGCCCATGGCAACCAATCAGCTGCACTGTATCATTTTATATTATATAAACTACAGATGTTACTTCAGTGCTGATTGGTTGCCATGGGCCACATCTCCTCTGGCTCAGTTCTCTGTTATCATTGCTTCATACATCTACTGGAAAAGTACTACAATGGTAGAGAATTGAAGAACAGAGATCTAACTATCTTTCTAAAGGTGCCCATACACTGCCTGTGACGTCTCGCAGCAGTGTACGGACACCCGAAGGACTGCAAGCCGCCGGGACCTTCCGGCGGCAGGGACACATGTTATCCGTTGTGATGGATCGCATGCGTCCCTGCTTAGCGCCCGTCCCAGAACGGGTGGTCGGACGGCCAGCCGGTCCGACCACCTAGTCGGGTCCGATGCGCACGGGACCCGACTACATGTCAGGGAGATGCGATTTGGTCCGATTTAACGGGCCGATTGGTTGATGTATGACCAGCTTAAGAGTGGCCTTTAACACCAACTAACAGTTGTCTACACACAATGGTGTGAGTGAATGCAGAAATCAAGATGGTGCTGCTGATAACTGCCTAGGAACTGGGCCAACCAACCACATGTACCCCTGTGTCTTCCATGTCTCGTTCATTGCACAGCAGTGTACAAGTGTAATGTCTCTGCTTATTTGATACCTACCTGGCTGTTGCCATGACCAAGTGGTGCTGCAGATGGCTACCTAGGTGCTGTGCAGCTCAGCAAATATATTTTCCCTGTGTCTCCCCTGTCCATGTCCATCACCCTCCCCAGGGTACATCTAGGGCAGGGGTGTCGGTACTTGTTTCCTATCTGGGCGCCCGCTAAGTTAATTGCGCACCATGCTATTCTCCGTATAAAAATCGGATCGCATCGCATCGGATACCACAAATACACATACACGATATTGAACGATGCGATGCGATGCGATCCGATTCGATTTCCCATAGGAAACAATGTTAAATGGATCAATTTACCCAAATCAGCATAGGGAAGAATGGCAAATGGGCCAGAAACCCCAAAAAACCCCACAGAGCAGTGGAATGTCCCCCCAAAAGTAGTTGACGCCACCCCGCCATCAACGTGAACCCGAAGCGTGGCGAGCGCAGCGAGCCCGCGAGGGGCGGCGGTATGCGTCCTCCGACCTTTTCATGCTCTACTATCCACTAGGGCGTGGAGTGAGAGTAGAATAGTGTGGCGAGCGCAGCGAGCCACCGAGCCCGAAGCGTGGCGAGCGTAGCGAGCCCCGCGAGGGGACGCGGATACCTTCACAGGTAAACGCGTCCCTTCGCAGGCTTCCCAGGTGTCCGCGTCGCCATGGACACCTGGGAAGCCCGCGAGGGGACGCGTATAAATGTAAAGGTATCCGCGTCCCCTCGCGGGGCTCGCTGCGCTCGCCACGCTTCGGGCTCGGTGGCTCGCTGCGCTCGCCACACTATTCTATTCTCACTCCACGCCCTAGTGGATAGTAGGGCATGAAAAGGTCGGAGGACGAGTACCGCCGCCCCTCGCGGGCTCGCTGCGCTCGCCACGCTTCGGGTTCACGTTGATGGCGGGGTGGCGTCAACTACTTTTGGGGGGACATTTCAATGTTCAGGGGTGTTTTTGGCCCATTTACTATTGTTCCTATGATAATTTGGCTAAATTGAGCCATTTCACATTGTTTCCTATGGGAAATCGAATCGGATCGCATCGCATCGTATACCATCGTACATCATCGAGTACCAAATCCTATGCGATGCGATCCGATTTCATTACGGTGCCGTACGTAGAAAACCAGGGCGCCCAGATAGGAAACAAGTACCGAGGTGTCCAACCTTTCACCTTCCCTGGGCCACATTAGAAGTTGAAAATTTGGTTTGGGCCGCACATAAAATAAAATAACAATAACGATACCTGATCATCCAAAAAAACATAGAAAACATAGTTAACATATTAAACTTACTTGGAAATGAAGTTAGTGAGATGTTTGACATAGTTTCTCAGCCACCAATGCATCCAGATTTGCTTCAATGGAACTTGTTGCAATTCTCAGCGAGTGCTCAAGGTGCTCATCAGATATTTCGGTTCTAGTTTTATTCTTTGTGTGCTTCATCCTTGAAAATAGCTGCTCACAAATGTAGGTGCTTCCAAATAGCGATGACATGAATAAGGAATTATTGTGAAGTGCAGGATATTTTTCTATATATTCTTTGTGAATTGCTGCACTCATCCCCTGTGTCAACAGCTGTGGTGAGTGATCACTACAGGGGGCATTATGAATATAAGTGGCATTACCAGGGGGCATTATATTCATAATGCCCCCTGGTAATGCCACTTATATTCATAATGCCACCTGGTAATGCCACTTATATTCATAATGCCCCCTGGTAATGCCACTTATATTCATAATGCCCCCTGGTAATGCCACTTATATTCATAATGCCCCCTGTAGTGATCACTCACCACAGCTGTTGACACAGGGGATGAGTGCAGCAATTCACAAAGACACTGATGGTAGTGGGGGTATGAGAAGGCACCTCTGGCCTGGCTGCCTGCTCCTGCCGCCGCCACCCATCAGATCATCATCCAGCCCTGCGCGCTGCTGGGATGGATCACGTGGGGGAAGCGCCAACTCAGACGTCCTTCGGACCGCGGGAGCAGCTGAGTGCGCCTGCGCATTCGCACCAGCGGTCCTGCGGTCATTTTAGGTTTGGGAGAACTCGATGCTGGCTGCGGCCATCTTTACTTTGGGCACAGTGCCGCGGCCAGCACGGAGACGCTGCTGCGGTGGACCAGGTAGTTGCCCTAAATATATTATACTTAGAATTTCTTAAAATGCACTGGGCCGCATTACTACCCGACCTGGGCCGCATGCGGCCCGCGGGCTCGCGGGTTGAACCAAGCCTGATCTAGGGCTTTATTCTGGTTGACTCACAAGGCTGCAAATTTCACAGCCTTGTGTGTCCACCAGTCACTGCACGCAAGGCTGCCTGCCCCTTCTTGCACGGCGCAATTCCCTACAGGCATGCGAATGGATGATTTGCATAATCATCCATTCGCAGCCTTGTGTGCGGGCACAAAATCATTCGATGGTCGCCAACCATTGAATGATTTTTCAAGCACTTGCAAATCTAAGACACCTCTTTGGTGTAGTCTATCTGCGAGTGCCTGTACGGGAAGCTGGCAGGCAGCTGACATCCGCTGACTTCAGCAGCCTGCCCCCGCGTCATTGGGGAATTACCATGGGAACGCCCAGAGTTTTCATGGGAACGCCCATGAAATGCTGGGCGTTCCCATGGGCGAATCCCCCGGCCCGCAACCCCACATCCCCCCAGCTGCGCTATTGTGTGCGAGCGAATGGTTCTCCGTGGCCGCTTGCACACAGCGGCTGCACATGAGCATAACTGACTATGTACATGCGCAGTCGCAAAACACAGCTCCCCTATGCAAACACACAGAGGAGCGAATCAATATGAATAAGGCCCTTAGTGTATATCTGTATGTGCTATGTATATCTGTAGTACCACTGTTTACTTGTTACCTAACTGGCTGTTGAACAACAATCCAAATCTAATTCCTAGTATACGCAAGTATACTTGGCCAGATAAAGCTGATTCTGATATAAACACAAACTTTTTGTCTGCAGCCTATTAAACTTCCACTGTGTTTTTTATTTAGAATTCAGAAAAGTATGTGCGCCACTGTATGTGATCCCTTTAATCAAATGTCTGGAGCCATCTGATACTGTTTTATAGTATCAGATCTTTCATATTTTATATCACATGAAAGTACGTATGGGGCAGTAAGGACGGTGTAATGGTTAGCAATACTGTCTCACATCACTGAGGTCTTGTGATCAATTCCCACTATGGCCTTACCTGTGCGGAGCTTGTATATTCTCCCCGTGCTTTTGTGTGTTTTCTCTGGGTAATTGGCTCCCAACAAAATTAAGGAATTGTGTGTGTGTGTGTGTGTGTACTGATGTGAATGTTCAAATATTCTCTGTACAGCGCTGCAGAATATGTGTGCACTATATAAGAAACTGTTAATAAATAAATAAATAAATAAATAAATAAATATATGTTGTTGTTAAATGGTTAGACCTGCAATAGAGATTGGTTGCTGAAAGGGCAGAGCTGTTCACAAATGCTCGATTGTGGTAATGGTAAACTTTCTCCACTAGATGGCAGCTGTTCCAGAATAATTATGCAGCAAATTCCAGCAATAGAAAATGATAGACTGACAATGCAGTGGATTTTCTCAGTAATGCTGTTATTTATTAATTTTGACTTGTTTTGCAACAATATCAGTGTAGCTTATGTCTTGCCACTAAATACAGTTTTTCGCCATAATGTTTAAAAAAAATATATTGGTACTTGTTTCCTAGCACGGCCACACCGATTTGCATTGGGGTGATCGTGTCGGAAAAATCGCGTCGGTCGCATCGCATGCGACAAAATCGCATGCGATGCGACCGACGCGATCGACCCGATTTTTACATTGAATCAAATGTGAATAGGGCCCCTGGGACCCTATTTTACATTGGATTCAATGTAAACTATTTCCCAAACCCCCAATTTTAACCCCTGAACGCCACCCCACGATTGACGCAAACTTGAAGCGTGGCAAGCGCAGCGAGCCCGCGAGGGGCGGCGGTGCGTGTCCTCCGACCTTTTCATACCCCTACTATCCACGTTGGCGTGGAGTTGAGAATATAAAGTTTGGCGAGCGCAGCGAGCCACCGAGCCCGAAGCGTGGCGAGCGCAGCGAACCCCGCGAGGTAACGTGTATAACTTCACAGGTATACGCGTCCCCTCGCGGGGCTCGCTGCGCTAGCCACACATAGGGCTCGGTGGCAAGCTGCGCTCGCCACACTTTATATTCTCAACTCCACGCCGATGTGGATAGTATGGGTATGAAATGGTCAGAGGACGCGCACCGCCGTCAATCGTGGGGTGACGCTCACAATGGGCTTGCGTAACCCATGACGGGGCCATATACAATGTGAAATGGGTCATATTGGCCCATTTCACATTGTTTCCTATGTAAAATGGACTTAATCAAGTCCATCTCATCTTGTGCCATTATAATGGCACAAGACCGACCCGATGCTCCCGATTTCAATGTTTAAAATATTTTAACATTGAAGCCTATGGCAAAATCGGGGGCATTGCGTCGGTCGCGTCGTGAGCCATGTTAATGCACGCGACCGACGCGATGCCCCTGATTTTGCCTTTGCCGGCAAAATGGACCTGATTTCAAAGGAAATCGGGTCCATCGCGGGCATCATGTACCTTAACTTAAAGGTACACGATGCCCGCGATTATGGCCGTGCTAGGAAACAAGTACCAATATATTTATATATCTATTCTGCTTGTATTCTGAAATCGAAAGTTAATTTTTTTTTACTTTGGATTTTAAACTCTGCAGTGTATTGATGTATATAATTATTTGCATTTACTGTTTGTAGTATTTGTCATAGTTATAGTTATTTTTTTTATTCTCACTTTTACACAAACATTACTTTATTTATACCTCTTTCAGATTTTACAATCTGGGTTTTTAAAAATCCCAAGTTTTTTTCAAAACCCCGGGTCCGTTGCAGGTGCGCAGGACCCAGTATTGTAGTCAACTAAAATCCAGAGTAGAGCCATTCAGACATATGCGCGTTCACATGAAAAATCCCGGGAATTTTGCGTATGTCTGAAAGGGGTTTCAATAACTAAGAATCCATATATATACAAAAAGATGTAAGCGTATTTGCTTAATGTTCCTAATTATGAGATAGCAGCAATTTCCTCTTCTTAGGTGTAATGAATGTATATTTTACTGCTTTAATTGGTTCACAGCAGTGTGCTGGATGATTTTTCTGAAATTTAATTAAGCAGCTTCCATTGCTGTATTGTTGTCTGTGAGACATGGCTGGTCCTTCATTTGACATTTTGGATGCTCCTGCAGTAACTTAAGTTCTCAATTTAAATGTAGGTTTACCATAATATCCCCTTATACTGGGATTACTATGTAACACATGCATGTCCCAGTTTAAAAGGATGGTATTGTAAGCCTGTTCAAATGTGATCCAGTATCTCTTCATTTACAGCCAGCATGCCCTGCCACAATTTTCACATGACCAACAGAAAAACTTTGGATGGGCCTACAGGGATGTTGAATTCCACAGCATCTGCAGTGCCACAGGTTGCCTAGCCCTGTTTTAACGTAAGGCCTACTCTTTTATCAGTGGTGCATCTCAGCCACCCTAATAATTCAGTGTCCTGTCCCTTGATCCAACTGTCTCTATTTAGCATGTACTTGTCATAAATTGCCTTGCACTGTAAGTCGTTATTTTTTTGGATGGATAAATTAATTCCTGACCTCAGACTAATGGATAATTCATTTAGTTGGAGTAAATTTTCTACAGAAAGGTCCTCCTTATTCTCTGTGCATGTGCTCTCCTCAGTTACCAGACTGCACGTGGGAGTCTGGTAACTGAGGCAGAGGCAGAACTCAGGGAGGCAATGGAGTCATCTGCCACCGGGCTCCTGCTCTCAAGGGGGCACCTCTCCTCCCCTGCAATTTTAAATCCATTAATTGAAGGCCATTGATATCATTTCTGGAGTTCTGAAATATGTGTTCTATCTATCTATCTATCTATCTATCTATCTATCTATCTCTCTCTCTCTCTCTCTCTCTAGATATAGATATACTGTATACATACTGTATATATGCCTGTTATATTTCATAACAGACATACAGTATAAACTTTATATACGGTTTTGTGTGTGTATGGGGGGGGGGGGGGTGGGCAATACACATCTTGCCTCCGGTCAACTGGGACAAACTTACGCCACTGAACTGAGGAGAGCACATGCACAGAGAATAAGGAGGACCTTTCTGTAGAAAATTTACTGAGTACTCCAACTAAATGAATTATCCATTAGTCTGAGGTCAGGAATTAATTTTTCCACCTCCCTGCCAAGATATAAGATTAATCCAAAAATAAAATTTGTTTTGCAAGGTGGTATATCCATTGTTCCCACCCTGACGGGTGTCAAGCGAACTACCTCCAAAGGGAGTTTAAAACATACATCTTGAGGAGTGCCTATCCGTATTTAATGACTGTAAAAACCTACGTCTTAGAAACAGAAGTTCCTTTGTAAAACTTCTAAGGAAATCTTTTTTCATTCAAGCGATATAAAGAAATCTTTCTCGTCATTTAAAACGATTAATAGATCCACAATATTTATATAATTATACCCCTGATGAAGTCTCGCTGAGACGAAACGCATCGGGTACTTGCTTCAAGATTAAAGGAACACCAGTTAATCAAGAACTGATGAGATAAAATGCTTTTATAAGTTGAATATTAATTTTTAATAAATGTTTTTGATATATGTCAAAAATTGTTGATTTTTTAAGGAGTTGAAAGAAAGGAAAATACATAATTAATTCCTACACAAGGGCGCTAGAATAACACTATTGGGGTAGTATTTGTTTAGAAAATCCCACTAGTAGGGGATTATGTGTTATAAGTGACCAGTTGGATCATTGTGAGCGCAATTTTAGAGATTTTGGGTCTTGATATACATGTATATATATATATATATATATATATATATATATATATGTGTGTGTATATATATATATATATATATATATATATATATACATACATATATATATACATATACACAGTTGTGCTCATAAGTTTACATACCCTAGCAGAATTTGTGATTTTCTGGCCATTTGTCAGAGAATATGAATGATAACTCACAAACTTTCTTTCACTCATGGTTAGTGGTTGGGTGAAGCCATTTAATGTCTAACAACTGTGTTTACTCTTTTTAAATCATAATGACAACAGAAACTACCCAAATGACCCTGATCAAAAGTTTACATACCCAAGTTTTAATACCCTGTATTGCCCACTTTAACATCAATGACAGCTTGAAGTCTTTTGTGGTAGTTGTGGATGAAGCTCTTTATTTTCTCAGATGGTAAAGCTGCCCATTCTTCTTGGCAAAAAAACTCCAGTCCCTGTAAATTATTGGGCTGTCTTGCATGAACTGCACGTTTGAGATCTCTCCAGAGTGGCTCAATGATATTGCAGTCAGGAGACTGAGATGGCCACTCCAGAACCTTGACTTTATTCTGCTGTAGCCAATGACAGGTCGATTTGACCTTGTGTTGTCATATTTGAACGTCCAAGTGAGTCCTATGCGCGACTTCTAGGCTGATGAGTGCAAATTTTCCTCCAGTATTTTCTGATAACATCTTGCCATCAATTTTGACCAAGTTTCCAGTGCCTTTGTAGCTCACACATCCACAAAACATCAGCGATCCACTTCCGTGTTTCACAGTAGGAATCGTGTACCTTTCATCATAGGCCTTGTTGACTCCTCTCCAAATGTAACTTTATGCTTGTGGTCAAAAAGTTAAATTTTGGTCTCATCTCTCCAAATGACTTGTTTCAGAGGTTTTGAAGCTTGTCTGTGTGCTGTTTGGAGTATTGTAAGCGGGATGCTTTGTGGCATCCCTTTTAATGGATTTCTTCTGGCGACTCGACCACGCAGCCCATTTTTCTTCAAATGCCTCCTTATTGTGCATCTTGAAACAACCACACCACTTTTTTTCAGAGAGTCCTGTATTTCAGCTGAGGTTATTTGTGAATATTTCTTTCCATTCCAAACAATTTTTCTGGCAGTTGTGGCTGTTGGTCTACCTGACCGTTATTTGGTTTCCACAGAATCCTCATTTTCCACTTCTTAATTAGAGTTTGAACACTGCTGATTGGCATTCTCAATTGCTTGGATATCTTTTTATATCCCCTTCATGTTGTATACAGTTCAATTACCTTTTACCGCAGATCCTTTGACAATTATTTTGCTTTCCCCATGACTCCAGACACGTCAGTGCAGCACTGGTTGAAAGATGCAAGGATCTTTCAGGAGTCCAGAAACTCACTGACCTTTTATACACACACTTACAAGCAAACAGATCACAGATGAGGATGGTTACCTGTAGTAGCCATTCAAACCATTTGTGTCAACTTGTGTGCATGTTATCAGCCCAAAATCTCCAGGGTATGTAAACCTTTAAGCAGGGTCATTTGGGTAGTTTCTGTTGTCATTATGAATTAAAAAAGAGTAAACACAGTTGTTTGACCCAACCACAAACCATGAGTGAAAGAAAAGTTTGTGAGTTATCATTCATATTCTCTGACAAATGGGCAGAAAAGCACAAATTCTGCTAGAGTAGGTACAGGGAGTGCAGCTGCTATGGGGCCCAGAGCTGAGAGGGGCCCACTTTTCCTGTCAAAGTATCATGTTCTGTATACATTTTCAGCATTAGGTGATAAATAAGGGCCCTTACAAACTTTTGCTATAGGGCCCACATGTATCTAGTTACGCCACTGTCCACAACCCATAGCCAGATCATGTACTAGGTGACCCAGGTTTTTTTCCTTTATGTATAGGACTCCACTGGTCTCCACCAGTATCATAATTAAGCATATAAGTTATTTTAATATAGCATATTTTCTAATCATAGGTATATGCTTAGCAGTTATTTATCCCAAGTCTGAGAGGAGATGCGGTAAATCACTGCTTACTGTTGCAAGCCAGTATTGCATGATGGGCAGTGATAGAAAAATAATTTTTGGAGGGCCTACAAGACAAATAGACCCCTAAGAGAAATAAGAAGTAATCCACTTTTTTTGGACATGGAAAGAGCTATAGTATTAACAGCACTTGTGATTGCACTGCCATATGCCCAGTGCATTAGCTGAGGAAAGAATATAGGAAAACATGGTTCAGAAATGACAAGTCGTGTTTGAACTGGAGCCCAAACTCCAGGCGACAATCAGATGCTGCACAATTTTTTTTTTTTTCTGTCTATGCACCACCGATTGCTCAGGTGATATAGTAGAACATTTTATGCAACTAGATAAGGCTATTGACAGGAGGAATATATATTTTCTTATTATTTTGTTCATACAATCTGTTAGCAAGTTAGTGAGTTTCCTGTTAATTTCCTGCTGACCCCATGAGTGAACATATGGCTTGTTAGAAACAGCAGAGCTTTATTAACCCCGTTACATGGGCAGCACCCACGCAGGAATCCTGACTCAGTGCTTAGAATCAGCTCTGTATTTCTTAACTAACAATTTTAGTTACTCCTCTTATGACATGAAATCATCAGCAATAAGCAAAAGAAATAAAAAACACAATTTTTTTTTTTTTGGCATATGCCCATTTGAGACCGCACTTATTACCTGGTATTTTGCCATTTTTTTTTACTGTTTTAACCGGTATTTTAAAAGGGTAAAAAAGCAGGGTCCTACTGTACCTGTTTCTGACCTCTTTTTTTTTGCAGTCTGAACGTGTCTGAAACGGTACCCAGACAGCAGTGAGCACTATTGGTCCCACTCCGTGCATATTTAATGAGCGGGGATCCAGCGCAGTGCATATGTAATGAATGGGACCCGCTCATTGCATATGCACAGAGCAGGACCAATAGTGCATCAGGGATCTGTAGTGAGCAGGGCAGCTGCCTGCAGCCATGCCAGGGATGCTTCTTCCTGTCTGCTGTGTTCTATCGCGCTCCTTTCAGCCTGACTGTGGTGACACCAGCAGCCTGTCTCATAGCTACTGTGTGTCCTGTTCTCCAGCTGCTTTCACACCGCAAACCTGCTTGAGAAAAGTATTTATGTGCGGTGTGAATGGGGTTTTAACTTGCTTTGACCCTTTTTGAGGAACGTTTTAAATACCGGGTCTAAGCAGCAGTGGTGTAGCTATGTGCCACGGTGCCCGGAGCAAGGGAATGTTTCGCACCCCCCCAATTGTGGTAGGTGAGGCTCCTGCGCAGTGAAAAGTGGGCTCGGCCGAACATTATACCACACACCGTAACGCCCATTGCACATTTTACCAAACTTTGTAATACCAACAATTACACATAAAGCCACATGCCGTAATACCAATTACAAATAAGGCCACACATGATGCCCATTACATACTATATAACACACAGAGGCGTACCTAGAGATTCGTAGGCCCCATAACAAAAGTTTGTAAGGGCCCCCTAATTAGTAACTGATGGTGATTAATGTATATAAAACATGAATTAAACAGCAAAGATGGCCCCCCTTCAGCTCTGGGCCACATAGCAGCTGCAACCCTTGCACCTATGGTAGTTACGCCCTTGATAACACACCCTTATGCCCATGACATACTGTACTACATAACAGTGGGCACAAAGTAACACATAGCAAAGGTGGGCATAGGGGAGCACATGGCACAGAAGAGTGCAGAGTAACACATAGCTCAGGTAGGCACAGTATAACACAGGGGCACAAAGTTACACAGGGGCACAAGGGCACAGAGTAATACAGGGGGCACATGGTAACACATGGGGGCACAGTATAACACAAGGGCACAGAGTCACACTGGGCATTACAGGGGGTGGGAGCTCATTCCCCACTAACTCTGCTGCTGCTGGTGGCATTACCCAGGCACAGAGGGAGGAGGGAGAGGACGGGCACAGTACCTGCTGCTGCTGGTGGCCGGCTGCTGGGTGACACTGGGAGGCAGGCGGCTCAGCTGTGACTGTGGGTGCCAAGTGGGGCACATACACTACAGCAGGTAGCCCCTCATCCAGATCCAATATAGTGAAAGAAGGAAGTTACTGCGCTCACCCTCTGTACCTAGTTGGCGCAGCCAAACCAAGGACTCCCCAATCCTATGATTTTAATATACAAGAAAAACAGATTGGCGCTGCCCTTGTGTAATACTAACTGTGTTATGGAATGGGTTTGATCTGAGCTGCTGTTTACTTCTAACTGACAGTGTACAGCCGAACTGACAGAATATTGCAATGGTACTGAAAACTAGGTTTCCAAGATGATATCTCAACTGAATATTCCAATAGGATAATTGTATTTATTTGTGCAACCATACAAGTTGTGTTAAAACATGCAAGTGGTATAAAACAAAGAGATATGGTTTATGGTGGGGGCGGACCAGCAGGGACAGTTCATAAAGGTCTTTGAACTTAGAATTGCTGTGTAGAGCAGAGTGAGGGCCGGGGGAGGTGAAAAAGGTGTGAGGAGTAATGTGTTGTGGGGAGCTGGCATCCGGACTCCCCACAGTGCACAATACCCCTAGGTCACTCACAGTACAAGTTCAGGTCCCTCGCTGTGTATCAGTCTGCAGAGTGGGTACCAGGTGATCTGTGGTTGTCCGGAATGGGGTGTGCAGCCTGGATGGATCAAGCAGTCGGAAGCCTCACCCCAATAATGGGATGCTGATGATAGGGTGGTTCAGCCTGGATAGAAGTTGCGGAAGGAGGCTTCACCCTACTGTCCCGGACCCTGGGAGTATACTGGAGGCTGGTCACGCAGCGCTGAAGCTTCACTGTCGGGGCGGCGGGTGCTGGCGTCACCGGCAGCGCTACACCCTGTGGAGCTCCGGTCAGTGTACCAGTGTTCACCTCATCCAGATCCAGGCTTCCCCCGTGGATAGCTGACAGGGCTTGCACCGGCCCTGAATACACCGCCCACTCCCTGCTCGCTGTGTCTGGGTCGGGAGACTTGCTGCTATTTTCATTTCACATCTCCCGCTGGACTGCTAGCCAATAGGCGCTCGCGGTCCAGCAGCCACCAGTTGATTGGCTGCTGGACCGCAAGCGCCTATTGCCTAGCGCGGTCCAGCGGGAGATGTGGATTGACAATAGAAGCACATGATCTCTCGGACACAGCGGGGAATCAGGAACGGGAGCGGGCGGGGGAGCAGCCAGAGGAGAGGGCGAGCTGGCGGTGCCGGCGAGGCTCCGGCGCCATGTTATCATCCTGCGCCCGGAGCTGGTGCTCCACCGGCTCCGCCCTCGCTACGCCTCTGCTAAGCAGGTTTGCAGTGTTAAAACAGCATTAGTAGTGTTATAAATGAAAAAAAGGCCTAGGCAGAATAAAAATTAGAGTCTTTTTACTACATTTACTACATTTTATAATTTACTACAGTAAATAAAGCATAGTTGCCCACCCTTCTGCATCCTGCAGGAGGCTCCCATTTCAGTGAAATACTTCTGCCCGGCATTGTATTCCTGATTTCTACAGATTCTGCCAGGGGTGCCACTAAAGAGGTTTTTTTGCAAGAAAAGTGATTTGCTGTAATCACTGTTATTTGCTGTAGCATCTCAGGAGTCTCTGACAGAAGTTGGAGACAGCAGCACATAATAACACACAGCATTTCCATATCTGTGCTGGTGTGCACTCATCCATAGCATGCTGCTGCTATTGAGTGACTTAGAGTATGAATTTTTGGTAGCAATTTTTCTTTAAAGTATCTGGTGACCATAATGATTAGAATAATGCTTAAATGGTATGGAAAACAGCACACACACACACACACCGCACTCGCCATTCCCACAGGCCACGGCACCCCAACCATTCCCAGGTTGGGGTGCAGTGGCCTTTGACCACGTGCTCTAATAAATGCAAATACAGGGGCTTAACACTCACCATTATATATATATATATATATATATATATATATTGCCTGCAAGTTGCAGACAGTCCAATGTTCACAATTACATTTAATACCCTGAAGGCATACTTATATTCGTAGGGATGAATTGACACAAGGCCAAATTGCATTTGGTATTTATTGCATAGGCAACATATTACACATGTATTGTTTGCTGAGTGAGAAGAAAATAAATCACAACGATAACGAAAAAAAAAATATTGCATATTCAAAAGTAGTTAAGTATGAAGAAAAGTGGTATACAAACCACCACAAATCATGGCCCTTTCTCAAATGGACAAAACCATGTGCACTGCAGGTGGGGCAGATGTAACTTGTGCAGAGAGAATTAGATTTGGGTGAGTTATTTTGTTTCTGTGCAAGGAAAATACAGACTGCTTTATTTTTACACTGCAATATATTGTAGATCTTACTTTGAACTAAGACCCCACCCAAATCTAATTATCTCTGCACAAGTTACATCTGCCCCACCTGCAGTGCACATGGTTTTGTGCACAAGGAATTTGCCTTTTGCGAGTGAACCAGAATAATGGCCCATATGTAGTTTTCAGAATTGTTCAGATGATAAAAACTCTTTGCAGTTTGCGTTTGTTTAGTTGTGGTGGTGAACTTTGGTCAATCTAACAGGGTGGTAGTGAGCCACTTGTGTAAATTACAAATTAAATAAATAATAAACGTCTTATTTTTAAAACCATTGACACCATTATTTACTCTAATATCACTGGGGACAAAAACATTTTTAGTATAATGAGTGCCTTCCCCTCCAGGCAATAAGGAGCTGATGAGTCTAATGCAGCTTAATAACCCTGCTGCTGCCAGTGGTGTAGTAATGGTGCCACAGCAGCTTGGGGAGCCAGCACCGGAGTCTGTGGGGAACGCCGGGATGCTGCTGCTGCGACAGGTGTGCAGGTTCTGTGAGGGCTCTCTAAGCAGCAGAGACATCACAGGGGCCACTGGTGAAGCAAGGCTGATGGAATTTCAAATGTGGTGCCAGCTAATCAGAGCTCACAGACCAGCAGCAACAGTTAGCAAATGGCTGCCAAACAACAAGCTCCGATTGGCTCTCAAGCCGGCACTATATTTGGAATGTCCGCCAGACATCTAGAGGGATGCAGAATAGCGCTCTGTGCTCTGTTCTCCTCTTTTCCCCATTGTAGTGGCTTCAGTGTTGGTGGCGACAGATACCGGACTGGAAAGGACAGTGAGCAAAACCTGAGGCATAGACTAAGACACTTTTAGAGGCATTATGTGTTATTGGCACAACTGTGTGCGACATTAATGTGGTATAATATGTAATGGGCATTACAGTGTGTGGCAAAATGTGTAATGGGCATTAAGGTGTGCAGCATAATGTGTAATTGGCATTACAGTGTGTGGCATAATGTGTAATGGCCATTATGGTATGTGGCATAATGCGCAATGGGCATTAAGGTGTGCGGCATAATGTGTAATGGTTGTTACAGTGTGCAGCATATTGTGTAATTGGCATTGTGGTGTGCGGCATAATATGTAATGGGCATTACAGTGTGCAGAATAATGTGTAATGGGCATTATGGTGTGCGGAATAAAGCGTATTGGGCGCAGTGTGTCTAAAGGGCTTTGCCTGGCACAGTGGTCCTAAGGAGCTCTAGCTAGCACAATATTTATAAGTGGCATTACTGTGTGGTGTAATGTGAATTGGTACTATTATCTGGCCATGAAATAGAGTTAAGGCCCCCATACACTGAGGCGATATGGCCTTTTTTCATGAGATTGGGATGCATTGCTGCGACAGATCTCATAAAACTGGCACATCTCAGGTGGTTTTGATGCAACTGCGATGTGATTCGTGCTCCCATGTGCCTCGCATCTCAATTGCAGATCTCACTGGCTGCCCCTCATATTTCCTGCAGCCCGTAGCCCCTGCTAGGACCGCATGTGATACACTGTATGCAAAAGGTCCGCTTACAATGTATCATATGCGATCCTGTCCCCTGGGAAAGTCCTGCCCACATTGCAAACAAATTGCATGCAACAGTTGGTGAGATACATCTCCCTAGTGCATACCTCCCAACTTCTGTGTTAGCGCCCGAAAAGGGGGCGGGGCGTATGCAAATGAGGGTTCGGCTTATGCTAATTAGCCGCCACCTCATTTTCATACGAGAATAGACGCTGTGCGCATGAGCACAGCGTCTATTCTATTAGATTGGGGGGTCTCCCAACTGCCACCCCCCGCAGCGGGACAGCGGGACAGGACCCGAAAATCTGGACTGTCCCACTGTAATCGTGACAGTTGGGAGGTATGCTAGTGTATGGGCTCCTTTACCCTCAATATCTCCTTCCTGTGAGATATGACCTTTAGTTGTAGATTTTGTATGAAATGTTTATACTGTCTCATTCACTTGTGTTTGGTCTTTTTATAGTTGTAACTTTTACCCTGATACTCGTGTTTTATGTTTGAGGCTTTGCAAGTTGCAGTTTGAGGATACATTTCAGGGATAAATGTGTATATTTTGTCCTCCCATTGTCCTTACCTATTGTTTCTTACATTTTAACTATGATTTATAGAGTAACTTATCTTCCTGGTCATCTGCATGTCTAAAACCTGTACCTTGCTTCCCAGTGCTGTAGAATATGATTTATGGTGCTTTTGTTCCAGCACTGGACTGTGAATAGCAGTGCGATGTGCATCAATATGATACTATGCATTAGTTATGCCATTATTCACGTATGAATACATTGACTTCAAGTGACATCTGCTGTATTCTCACCGGTAGTATGCCTGCTCTCTAATTTTGATAAATAACACATTTTATAAATAAAATGGGAGATTTCTTGTGGACTGCATATTTTATTTAGCAAGATGTGGACAGAAAATGTGTTTCTTGCAATCAGTTCTAAAATCATAACATAGTAGCTTATGATATATATCTGTAGCCTAGGTTAGTGCACATTCAGTTAGACGCAAGTGTTTCGGAAAACAAAATAGTTTTATTGTGGTTTTTTTTATTTCTTTGTTTTGTTTTGGGCTATTCATTTAAACCTCCCTTTTGTTCTCCCAAAAAGAAATTCCTCATACATACTGCCAGCAGCCACGATTTGGGGATAATTGAAGAGCCCCAGTATATTGAATATGCCCCTAAGAACAGATGTGACCTCTTGTGTTGCTGTTCATACAAAACACAGCATAGAGCAGCATCCGCTATGTGTACACTCTCATTATGAATTTATTTAAACTGTTGGACTCATATGTACGTGACAGCATGCTGTGTCTCGTGCGCATTGCAGTGCCGCTACAGAAAGCTGCTATATTTCACTGTTTTTTGACACAGTCGACATGGACACAGTTTGAAGTGCACCGCATCCCCTCGCATGGCTCGCTTCCCTCGCGATACTTTGGGCACGGTGTCTCGCTACGCTCTGCACACTATTTTATTCTCCCACCATGCCCTAGTGGATGGTAGGGCATGAAATACCACCTGTCGGCACATGTCGGCTCAAAAAACAGTGTAAAACCCCATGTCGACCTTTTGACTGTCAACCCAATTCTTGTGTCGACCTAATGTCATGTGGACCTAGACCCATGTCGCCCTAGTTCCATGTCGACCTTGACCCATGTCGACCTCGCTGCATGTTGACCTAGTGGTTGCTTCTGATTGTGGGCCTTATTCTAGTTCACTCTTAGAGGCAAATTCCTTCTCAGATGGACAAAACCATGTGCACTGCAGGGGGGCAGATGTAATTTGTGCAGAGATAATTCGATATGGGTGAGTTATTTTGTTTCTGTGCAGGGAAAATACTGACTGCTTTATATTTACACTGCAATATAGATCTCACTTTGAAGAAAAACCCCACCCAAATCTAACTCTCTCTGCACATGTTATATCTGCCCCACCTGCAGTGCAGATGGTTTTGTCCATTTGAGAAAGAATTTGCCTCTAAGAGTGAACTAGAATAAGGCCCACAATCGGAAGCAACGAAAAGGAACAGAAGCTGATAATTGAGATGGCTAAAATGCAGGAGAACATGGTTATTAGTGGTTGCTGGGGCTGCAGTAGTAGTTCATGTTACCATGATCTGTTGCAGGAAGAATTGAAAGAATTATGGTTTATCTATGTGGATAATAATTTTCTGCAACAAACTGCTTTCTTGCAATTACTGGTTCATGTATGTATTTGTAAATCTGGGTGTGATAGTAGCCAGTGCTTCCCCAGCTCTTGATCACACTGTGCATTATTGTCCTCAGGGTAAAGAGAGTTTTTTAATACATTTTTTGTCAATCATGGATAGTTTATGCATATATGGGTTGCAGTATATTTTTTTGTCATTCATCATGGTAGCAATCACAATGTTGACTTCAAAATATTGACATTGTTGCAGTGTCAACATGCTTGTATTTATACATTGTCTATGTTAACCGTGTTGTCAACACTGATGAAATGTCTATAGGATTAGAATATAATCTCTGGTTGTGCTATGATGCACTTACTTGGGTCTGACAGCTCAAACAGTGTCTTCAGAAATATGGAATCTGTGGTGTATCTTGTGGTAAGTGAAATGTGCCGGTGCCATCTTCCTGAAGAGATCGCTGGTGGTATATGGAGGGGGTGGTGGTGGGGATGGGATGGGGGGGGGGGAGGGGGGGGGGGCAGAGGACCTGAGTCCCCGCTGGGCCCCTCCAGCTGGCTGGGGTTTAAACAAACAATAAAAAAGGACACTATTTAAACAAAGTAGAATATGTTAGCTATTGTACATAATATAGTGTTAAACTATTATCGTAGACCCATTTTTTATGGTCCTGACATGATTTCGTCATCTAGTGGCTAAATTGTAGGAATCGCAACTAGTCCGGCAACTAGTCCGGCTGGACTGCAAATAAGTTATGTTGACACACTATAAATACACATTGAAATGCAGTAGTCACCAACCCACTGGTATTCTCTTCCAATATTGACACCTCTCTGTCAATGGAAATTTGATAGAACAATCTCAGAAATTTATTGTGTCATGCTTTGAATAATCCAAATTGATGATGTTGTCTTGCAGATAGTCTTATCCAGAAGTGACTTCCTAAAAATAGGAATTACTTATTTGCAAGCAATTCTGTTACTGTATGGTATGTCCGTAACATTTAGTACAGCATAGTCATTGTCACATTCTTCAGCTATTAGAGTACTAGGAATGCATCACCAAGGACTCACAGCTCTACGCTTTAATGATAAATGAGTATAGATTTAGGTCGGTGAGACAAGTAGGGCTCAACTTTGCAGTTATTAAGGACCCCATACACTATTCTGACTTGTCCTAAGGACAAGTCGGACCAAATTGCCCTTGAGCTCCCCGGCATCTCTCTGGGAGGCTTACTTACAAATTGGCATCTGATGTGCTATATTTGCACACAACAAATCGCATGTGATTTATCACATGTCAAACTCCTGGGGAGCTGCAGCAGCGCCGGGGGGCAGGAGAGCCGGATAGTTGTAAGCGGTGGGGCAGGCAGAATTTTAAAAAATACTTTCAAAAGACTGCCTGGCCCCTGCCCAGCCCCATGCACCCGCCGCTGCTCAGCCCCATGCACCCACCACTGCCCACCCTATGGCACCCGCCGCTGTCTGCTCCTGCACATATATATGTACCATCGGTGCTTCACCGCTGGCACACAACTATGGATTAGACCCAATACATTGTGTGTGCTAAAAAGCACCCACGATGTGCCAGTGATGGGTCTGATCTGATAGATTTTATTTGCAGAAGGGTCAATCTGTAGGGTCCAACCCGATGCGCACAGGACCGCTCATTGAGTCGGAGAGATGTCACACACATTCGATTTGGGATGATTTCTCGTCCCAAATTTACTCTGCGGGGATCGGGTGAAATCAGCCCAAATCATACTAGTGTATGGGGGCCTTTTATAGTAACAGGAGTGTGTAGTACAATCCCAACATTAACCTCTCTATAGCCAAGAGTGGCCTCATGACTGTAATGTATTTTGATTCCTAGGTGTTCTAGGATGTCAGTACTTTTTACTCTCCACAGTTATGAAAGCCAGTGTGTACCTAACACTGTTCCTTTTGGTAGTAGTTTAGTAGCTTTAGCATACTTTGTAACTTCTTGCATGTGCAAAGAGAGACACTTGTTCACATGACCAAACTTAGGGGTGTGGCTTCGAAGCGTGGCCTCATGGAAAGTACCATGCCTGAGAGGCATGCCCCCATTTCCTTAACTTTGGGGGCATACCCAGCGCTCTATGAGTTGCTGCCCCTAGTCCTTCACTCCTGTGAATAGATTAGTTGCGTATGTGCACAGCATGTATTCATTCTGCTCTGATAAGCAGAGTAACCAGTGTGAAAAGTAAAAATAAATTAAAAAAACATATAAAACTCATGTCAACCTCTTCATGTGTTGACCATTAGTGTGTCGACCATTTGCTTGTTTCAACCTATTGTCCATATTAACCTACTGCATGTCAATCCATAGTCCGGATACCCTGCAGAGAACCCAATATTTTTTCAACCATTAGGAAGGACTATCCAGTTGATTAGCTTTTCTGACCATTGTAAAATTGCAAATGCACGGCAACTAAAAATATAAAGGATTTAACCCTCCCCCATGACGTCATGCAGATGGACTAGGTTCCAATGCAAATTTAGGGCTCAGGCCGCCCCTAGGCACAACATTGTTGTTGCCCCCATCACGTCACCGCTCCCTTCATCCACCTTATGTCAGTGCACATCCCAATGCCTCTAGAACACCAAAGCAGACCCAACCTCTACCACTACCACCTCCTACAACACAATTACTGCCTCCCTACCAGTTACTAAGTAGCAATGATGACAAAAAGTGAATCATGACCTCATCTGGCTGTGCCGCCCTCAGCAAGTGCTGCCCCTGGGCACATGTCTCAGGTGCCTAGTGGGAAATGCACTACTGGCTAGGTTGGTAGTCAGTAAGCAACTGCCAATCTGTCTGGTACAATTTTAAGATACCAGAAATTTTGTTCTGTCAAGACAACATGTCTGTTTTGTTTCATAAAAATCTGTCCAAAATGGATTACATGAGATGGATAATATAGGCTGTTATAGCGAATCACACTAGAATGCTTTGTGTATTATAAATGTTTGCTATAATGATGGCTATTTTTACATACTAGGATTCTCATGTATTTTATTACTAGAATGTCCAAACTGTAAAGCACTTCTCTGTCCGTCAGTGACCAGCACTTTTGTTGATGCTGCTGTAGGTTGAGACATAGTTACCTGTACCCCATTGGCCTCTGGACAATTAAACCACCCTGCAGAAAATAGGGCACATACTCCAAATCTGGTTCAATCCCACTATATCTGGGATGTAGAGCATCCCTACCCTTACCCTTACCCTAATCAAACACTCACTGTAAACTTTAACCATAAAATTCCAATCCCTGGCCATAATACCCTAACCCATAACTCTATCTCAACCCTACCAGCAAAGTTCTCCCTAATCATAATTCCGAATAGACCATGATGTTGCCACGATGAGCGTGACTACATCTGTAATTTAAACTAAGCTGATAAACCAACGCTAATGTCATATCCCTTATACCAGGGGTGGCCAAACCTGTCCTCATTTCTACCAACAGTTCATGTTTTTCAGGCAACCTGTGGGTCTATAGTAGGAATGAATGCAACATGTTTGAAAATGTGACAGTTAGTAATGAATACAACTGTGCACCTCCTAGGTGATTTGAAAAACGCAGACTATAGGTAGATCTCGAGGACCAGTTTGGCCACCCCTGCATACTCTAAAGCCCCGTACACATGGTGCAATTAATTTTCTATTCAATTCCCATTTGATCAGGATCGAATCACACAGCAAAGTGTACACATTTAATTTTGAATATATAATACAGATCTGTACTATATTGTCCTGCCTGCACAGTCTATTTTTGTATATGATTGCGATGCCAGACATTGGGATCGAATCAGCATTGAATGTGGCTGAAAACCATTCAATATCTATTCAATTTCGCTAAGATTTTGACTACATAGTCAAAATGTAATTTAGAGCTAGTCAGAATTGCACTGTGTGTACGGGGCATAACCCTGACCCAAACCGCTAAAACAACACTTATACCCTATCCATAATGCCCTAACGCAATCCACTAAACTAACTCTAAGGGGTCGATCCTATTAGGTCTGAATTCAGTCCGCTGTAAAATGAATCACACTCGCAATTCATCCACACGGAATAGGATTGACCCCTAATACTGTAACCCAAACCCCTAACCTAATCCTCATAGAAGTCGGGTCTTCCTTATGCGTGTATTCCGAAAATCGTGGTTTTTCAGACTTATGTAATATCTGGACTCCCGTTTTTCTTATGAGACCGCGTCCCCTCGCGGGGCTCGCTGCACTCACCACGCTTCGGGCACGGTGGCTCGCTGCGCTCGCCACACTGCCCGCAGCGTGGCGAGCTCAGCGAGCCCGCAAGGGGCTTTGTTGCGCTGGCCATGCTGTCTGAGACTAGGCAGTCGGGATCCCGACGTCGGGATAATGACTGTCGGGATCCCGACTGTCGGTGAATCATACCACACCCTTTTGGATAAGGGATACTCAACCTGTATTCTAACCCAGTGGTTCCCAAACAGTGTGCCATGGGGTGTCTCAGAACACTTGCAGTGTGCCTTGGGTTAGTGGTCTAAGACCAATTCAAATTATTTTGGTCCTGTAATATGGTTATTTAATAGGCAAAACCAGTGCTCGTGGCCCCCAATCAGAAAATATATGGACAAACAGAAGCAAATCTTGTCCCTCATCACATCATCAAAACTAATTATAAAAACAATTTGGTACTCTTTACCTAGAAGGGCGCCCATCGCGACCATCGCGACCATCGAATGCACTAAAATATCGGGTGCGACGCGATGCCTGCGATGGCCGCGATTTCCCATAGGGACCAATGTTAAAAATGAGATTGGACCCGATTTTAGTGTTCAATGCCTCAATGCTGCGCTCGCCATGCTTCGGGCCTCGGTGGCTCGCTGCACTCGCCACACTATTCTATTCTCAACTCCACGCCGACGTGGATAGTAGGGCATGAAAAGGTCGGAGGACGCGTACCGCCGCCCCTCGCGGGCTCGCTGCGCTCGCCACGCTTCGGGTTCACGTTGATCGTGGGGTGGCGTTAACAATTGTGGGGGCCATTTCAGAGTTCACGGTGACTATTAGGGCTCTGTGGCCCATTTAACATTGATTCCTATGGCCAAATCGAGGGCATTGAGGCATTTAACATTAAAATCGCGGTCAATCACCGTTTTTAACATTGATCCCTATGGGAAAATCGCGGTCATCGCGGGCACCCGTTTTTAATGTACCCGCGATTTACCCGCGATGGCCGCGATTTTTTACCCCCGACGCCCGCGATTCCAATCGCGGGCGCCCTTCTAGGTAAAGAGTACCAACAATTTACTTTATTTAAATTTTTTTCTAAATTTCTCAATAAAAAAACCTTTGAACTAGGGGTGCCGCAAAAGATCATTTTGATACTTTAGGGTGCCGTGATTAAAAATAGTTTGGGATCTACCGCTCTAATATAGATTGTAAGCTCTACTGAGGCAGGGACTGATGTGAATGTTCAAATATTCTCTGTAAAGCGCTGCGGAATATGTGTGCGCTATATAAGAAACTGTTAATAAATAAATAAAATAACCCATAAACCTAATATATTGACCTTAAAGGACAGACTGAATGTTTCTTATCAATCTTCAAATTCTATTTTTCTATGTTTCCTAGACATGATCCTCAGAATGCTATGTACATTGCAAATTGGTTACTAAAATGCTCCCTGCATTGTATATACATGCTGTCTATTGGTAACTAGTGCAAACTCTGTGTTATATTGCTTCTAACAGTATGTTGCCTGTATTGCATAGAGGTCAGGTCAAAATATATAGATCATTAGAAGAACCTGCTTTAATGGGCCCAATTCAGACCTGACTCAAATCTTCATAGCCCAGCGATCAAGTAGATGCCGCCCCACGCCGCCCCACATGAAAGTTCCTGCCCAATTCGTTTACAACCATGTACATGAGGGGAAAACCATTTACAAACATTAACCGTCAAATGGATTTCCCTTCTTTTCGCAGCGCAGAGTAAGCCAGGATTTACTCAGTGCTGCGCTGGCCGTGGGGAGAAGGAGGCTGCTGATGATGTCAGCGGACCTCTCTCCTAACAGCCGGGGAATGTCACATGATGTCAGCGCCCACCCCGAATTCGCACAAGAACGGGCAAGATAAAAGTAAGTTCAGGCTCCATGATGAATAACCATCAAATGACTTCTACTCTGTGTGGACACATGCAAGCGTATGTTACGCATACACATCCTCTCACATTGTGTTGTGGGGATTCGGTCAGCGCGCAGGGGGACGTGCGTTCGCCGGGGGCGGGGGCATTGACCTGGTGGCTAGGCAACGAATGTACACATCCTAGTGAGCAGGTCTGAATTGCCCCCTTTATTTCACATGTCCACATTTCATTTTGGCATTGACATCTAATTGGTCTGTTTCAAACTGTTACAGCCAATAGGGATTCTGCAAGCTGCACGGGTCATGTAATTAAGCTTTTTAAATCAGATCAACTTTGAAAGTGAATTCCACAATTATTATTAACTCACCTATTTCCATTGAAATACAGATTCATTCTCTAATATCACATCTCAGCTGAAAGCTTCTAAATACATGTAACAAGGATAAAACATCAAACTAAGTTGCATAGGTTATAGGCCTGCAGGTTGTCCATGCAGAGAATCTTTATAAAACAGATGAGTTGCTGGTACTGCCTGCTGGCTTCCATAAGCTACCGTTTTATTCTATGTGAGAAACAAAGAGTAAAACCCACTGGGAGACAGCTGCTGATATAAAATTGGAGCAAATCCCACTGTTAATAATAGAAAATGACTTGTGGTATGCTGGAAAACGAAATCTTAGCAAATAAATCCATTCGCTCTTTCAGCTTGTTTGGTGAAGATTTGTGCTACTTTGTATAGAAAGGCATTTTGAGGATAAGAGGATAGCATTAAGGTAAATGCATCTGTAATTTAAATGATAAGAATGTAAGAGATTTTCAAGGACTTCCATAAAAACAAAGAGAAGGCCCTGTCCTATTATATCCCTGACTAGATACTGAAGAGAAAGAGAGGTATTGTTTTCAGTTTGTCACTGGGAAGACTTTACAGTGGTTACATTTGCACCTGGACAAACCATGGTACAATGCAAGGTATAGAAATACTTTTATATGGAAATCAGGGGAATAAGAAGGGCAGGGGGGACCAGTGGGTGACAGGGAGAGGCAGAGAGTGACAGCATAAGCCATTGAGAGGCAGAGGTTGACAGCAGAAGGCAGGGGGGCTCTGGGCAAAAGGGAGAGGCAGAGGGTGACAGCGTTAATGCAGGGAGAGGTTGACATATAGAGGAAGACAGTGACAACAAAAGGTAAGGGGAGGCAAAGGGTGACAATGGCAGACATGGAGAGGCAGAGGATGACAGTGTATTGCATTGAACAGTTGACATATAGAGGAAGACAGTGACAACAAAAGGCAAGGGGAGGCAGAGGGTGACAACAGCAGGCAGGGGTAGGCAGAGTGTGATGGAGAGCAGTGGGTGACAGGGAGAGGCAATGTGTGGCAGGGGTATAAGCACTATGTCCTGTATGGTGCGGAGGACAAGAGGCATGTACCTTGGTGGGTGCAGGAAGACAGTGGTCTCTACTCTGTCTGTGACAGGGGCCCTGCCCTTTGTGCTTTCTGGGAGTGAGCTGCCTTTAATTCACAGACTGCTGTGGATGTGGGGAAATGTACAGTGGTTTATTAAAGAGGGGCTGTATATGGCTGTGATCAATAGTACTGATAGGTGGCCGGACTCTTCTATCAGCTCACACATAAAAAGGTCAGCACTGCAGCCCTAAGGTAAGGGGCAGATCCCACAGGCAGTGGGGTCCACCCTGCTCTCTACACTGGGCCACTCATCTGACATTGCTCAAAATAGTCTGCGGGGGCTCCAGGGGATAACTCATTGCTGGTTTGGGCAGAAGTGGGTCCTTTAGTCCTCAGGGGCCCTGGTGCAGTGCCCCTGCAGCACCAATGGTAGTTCCACATTTGCCCATTTCCTCCACCACCTCATGAAGTAAAATAGTTTGGTCATTGTATAGTTTCTCCTTTTATTTTTGCGGCCCTCTCAAATCCAAAGAGACAACAATTAAGTAGAAAATATTACCAGAGAATTACTGCTTAAACTGTATGGACTGCCTAGAAAGTCTTACTAAAAGAGGACACATCCAGAGCTGACTATGTATGATGGGAGAAGGGACAGCAGTAATGCAATATGCAAATCAATCACATGTACAGTTTAGGAAGGCAGTGTTCCTCTTTACAATGGGATATGCTTTGAAATTGGAAAGAGATATGCTGAAAGGTAGCTACCACCAGCCAAAAAAGTTTCTGGTCCCCTAACATATGGGTCATCATATCATTTTGTATGGGCATGATTTTGTCTTTTTCTCAGTTCTAATAGCTATCCTAGAACCGAATAGTGGAAGGCAACACCAGTCCCTCTGGTAAGCTGGTACCAATCCTACCACGGGTTAATTAATTTATTGCCTGCTACAAGCCCCACAACCATGGACACCTGACTGGACAATAAAAGGCAGCCACACTCTGGACTCCTGAGACTTAACTGGCACAAACCTCTGACTCGATTGCTTGATCAGATGATCTGGATTGCTTAGGTGGTAAATAATGTGTTTAGTCACTGGCTCACAGGTAGAGGATAAAAGGTTCAAAGTATGTTTATCATTGAGCCTACTACTCTGGTACTGGTAATATAAGCTCTCACAATGAAAGACTTGTGGTTATTGGGGTCTATGTACTAAGCCTTAGAGAGAAAGTGGAGTATCAGCCAATCAGCACCTAACTGAGATGTTACAGGTCGTATTTGAAAATGACTGTAGAAGGTTAGTTGGCATTGTATCTCCATCCACTGTATCTCTCTCCAAGGCTAAGTATATGGAGTAGATATATGAAGCAGTGATAAGAGAGGAGAAGTGAGCCAGAGGAGAAGTGGCCCATGGCAACCAATCAGCTGCACTTTATAGTTTTATAGTATGCAAATTATAGACGTTACTTCATTGCTCATTGGTTGCTATGGGTCACTTCTCCTATGGCTGACTTCTCCCTTATCACTGCTCCATACATCTACCCCATTGCTTGGTGGGCATAATCCTAAGTGCTTTATACCAGGCTATTCAAATACAGTACAGTATGTCTCCTTTTTTTATCAAATCAATTGTGGCTCTTGAGAAGGAATTATGACTGTGAATTGTAGAATTTTAAAAAATACATTAGCATAACCTATTTTAATCAGTAGAAATGCCCCTTTGTTCTTTAAACCGGCTATAACTCGTTAATGTTCTAGACGGAAGGCAAAATGTTATTGCTACTGCTCCCAAATGTTGGCAATGGTTCCACCCACTAGCTATGTAATTCTAGGTATTTCTAACTGTTTTAAATATATTTAAATCTCTGGATAGATTTTTACAACAACATTGTGCACTGCTCTTGTACCATTAGCTAGGTTCTGTTTCCAAGTGTATTAAATAAAACAGAATTATCGTAAATCTTTACTGAGAAAAGCTCTTCTAGCTGTAATGCTGGCTTAGTGGATAAATGTATGGAAACACAATTGATCTTCTTAACTTCATTGTGAGGTTGTTCTAGGCTACAGATTACAAAGTCAGAATACACTTTAATTCTCCGGTTCACTGAATGTCACAACATTATTTAAGCATTCATCTTCTTGCTGTGTTCTTGTTTGCTGAGATGATCTCATATTAATGCTTTATTTCTGACACTCTCTGCTTACACATCATTTTCTTCATTGCTTCCTATAATCACTGTTGTTTTTACTAAATTAGCATGATGGAAAAAATGACTATCATTTTACAGCATGTAGAGCAGTGCTGAACGCAGCATGATAACGATTTGATCTGCAGTAACGTCAGGAAGAAGTGTCAAAATGTCATTGTTGGAATCAGTTTGCAGCTCCTTTTGTATTGCAATGAAGAAGAAAAAAACCCATAGCACGATGCAGCATAAAGTTTGCTTTCTATATTTATGTTCCATATAGGTCACTTCTTTAAACCAGGATTATGTCTTCCATTTTAGTGTTAAGTCAATAATTGTATCAGAGAGGGGTCTGCTGGGAGATACTTGAAAGGAGAAGATTGCTCCGAGCAGAAAAGGGCACTATATAATTGGTCTTGAGGGTAGGCCACCATGGGCTTGACACAGCTGTTCAAGTGCAAAGTTGGCAGTGTGTGATTGTACATGAGTATCATACAGTATTATTATATGTTCTCTGGCTTGTATTATCTTTGATCACATTATGTTTGTAAGGCCCAAGAAAACTCTACAGCAAGTTATAGTTGGTAAGGCAAATATATAGAAGCTAAATTAAACATAAATGTAGAAGTGGCCAAGGATGGGCGGGTGGTGAGACGCTGCTCTCGGCTCGCTCCTGCTCCATGAGCACACACTGATCCTCGTGTCTCTCCCCCCGTGAGAGAGTGAGAGCCTGTGGGGAAGATTTTGGTGCCTGCCCTATGCTGGGGGAGATTCCCTGCTGCCTGGTAACCCCCGCAACCCCGTAGCCTCTGCCGCAGCCTAGCGGTGAGGGTGGAGAGACCGGACGTCCTGCTGTGACGCGGGGAATAGGGCGGAAGAGGAGCTCTCCTGGCGCCGACGTTGACGGGCTGGGGCACTGGGCGGTACTGTGTGGCGGTGTGCACGCTTGCATGCGGACGCCCTGAGAGCCGGCAGCCGCTGTACTGAGCGAGGAGTGACTGGAGGGAGGACGGATTCCCCCCCGCTGACGAGCGTGACCCTGTCCTTGGCTGGTGGAGGAACGCAGTGGAGGAGGTGCCCCGGTGTGCCTGGAGAGTGGCCTGGGGTCCCGTCTTCCGTGTCTCTGTCGTCCATAGATAGAGCCTTATTCCATCATCGGCTATCATCGGCTCAGGAGACCACAGAAGGTCAGGAGACCGTCGTGGAGACCATAGGAGGCGGGGAGAGACGCTATTGTTGAGGTGAGGTGTGGGGTGGCCTGCTGAACGGGGGTGAGACTGAGTCAACGGTGGTTTAACACCCGTGTCATACCATCGCATGACCGCTTTCTGAGGAGAGTTCTATCCCCCATACCCAGATATTATTTACTCAAACATAAGTTATTCCCATAAGATGGGTAAAACACAAAACACCACGGCTGCAAATAAGCTTGCCAAATATGCAAGGCAATCCGGGACCCATACTCCCCCCATACCCACCTCTGGGGCAGATAGTCCCCCTTCAATCTCAGCCCCGCAAGATCAATTAGATACCTCCACACAAAGAGTTTTGGAGGCCCTCTCTGCCAGCGAGGGGAGACTGGCATCTAAGATTGAAAAAATCCAGGAGGACTTGGACTTGATCCGACACTCGGTCCAAAAGGTCAAGGAGCGAGTTAAAGAGGTGGAAGGACGCACCTCGCAGATAGAGGATAGAATCAAACCACTTGAGGCGAAAATTGAGTCCCTTAATTCTCAGGTCAATCAAATTAATACCAAAATGTCAGATATTGAAGGGCGCAATAGGAGAAACAATGTAAGGCTAGTTGGCCTACCTGAGAAAGCCGAAGGAATAAGCCTAGAATCATTTATAGAGGAATGGTTGGTTAAAACATACGGCAGAGAGGCATTCTCAAGGTTTTTCTCTATTGAAAGGGCCCATCGCGTCCCCTCCAGACCCCCTCCGCCGGGGTCACCACCTCGTACAGTAATAGTTAAGCTATTACATTACATGGACCGGGACTCAATTCTCAAGCTATCCAGAACCAAGGGGCCCCTGGAATGGAATAACATTAAAATTCTAACTTTCCCTGACTATGCTATACAGGTTCAGCGTGATAGAGCCCAGTTCTTTGTGATTAAACGGCGTTTGAAAGAACTCAACCTCCAATATGCGGTTCTATTTCCTGCTAAGCTCAGAGTTATACATAATAACACTGCTCACTTTTTCCTGACATCTAGAGAAGCAGCAGCATGGCTGGATGCCAACTTCCCGGGCAACAGGCAATTGGACTCTGTTGGACAGTAAATGAGCCAGGGTTAACGTAATGTTTATTATTCTTGCACTAACTGTCTGCTAGAATTATGTTTTCATATATCATTAATGGATTATAGTGCTTGCTAGGTTGTTTTCTTTTTTTTTTTTTTTTTTTTTTTTTTTTTTTTTTGGCTATTGCTGTTTATGATTGTCAAGTTAGGTAAAATCTCTCACTGGGGTATATACAGCTAATTAAGGTTGGAGCGGGAGCAGCCCACCTGCCTATGGTCATTATACATTGCCCAAATGGGAAAATGTTTTTTTTTTTTTTTTTTTTCTTTGGGGGGTTGGGTTGGGGACAAAGCACGCCAAGGGGGAGGGTTGGATGTGCAGGGTGGGGGGGGGATGGGGAGAGGGGGGGGAGGGAATGGCATGGGGGTATGTTTTGGCAATCCGATACCACAGGAAAGATGTTTTGCGTGGGCGACAAATGTTTATATCTTTTGTTTGTCTTTTTTTTTTTTTTTTTTTTTTTTTTCTTCCGTTCGATAAATGTCTTTAAGCTATAGTTTTCTTACATGGAATGTGCGTGGGTTAAATAACAAATTGAAACGATCTCTGGTGCTGAGGCATGCGCGGAACCACGGGGCTGACATCATCTGCCTGCAAGAGACCCACCTGGAAGGAGATAGAGTGTCGGCATTAAAACGATCTTGGTTGGGCTGGATGCTCCATTCGACCCACACCTCCTCCTCCAGGGGGGTCTCTGTTCTTGTCCGTAAAGGAGTCCCTTTCATAGCTGAAGGATCTAAGACAGATCAATGGGGCAGGTATTTATTTATTAAGGCAAGGTTGGGAAACTGGCCCTTTTTGTTGTTGGCTATCTACATACCTCCCCCATTTAATATGGAAGTCTTGAAGCTTGCCGCTGCTTTTATAGCTAATAACCCGGGAATACCTATTATTATGCTGGGCGATTTTAATAATGTATTAAATCCCTTTTTAGACAGGAGAAGCCCAGCATGTAAGGCCAATAAGAAACAAAAAACTGTTCTCTCTGATTTCAGCAAAGAAATGGGGTTGAGGGATGTTTGGAGGGAGAGATCTCCAGAGGATCGGCAATATTCCTGCTATACCAGCGCAGTAGAGTGTTTCTCTAGGATTGATTTAGCTTTGGTCACAGAGGAAGTGGTTCCCCTGGTTCAGGAGATTGTATACCTGGCAAGGGGCATCTCTGACCACTCTCCCCTCCTTTTTAATATCCTCCTTAAGGGCGAAAGGGGGTTCTCCTATTGGAAGCTAAACACATTTTGGCTATCTCAGCTAGATTCGGTCACTAAACTGGAGGCCTCTTGGGCAGAGTTTTTTGAGTTGAACAACAACACAGCCCCGGTGGGTGTAGTATGGGATACGTTTAAATCATTTGTTAGAGGAACCCTAATCAGAGAAATAGCAGGCCTCAAAAAATCCTACAAGAAAGTAGAACAGGGCTTAGAATTGGAATGTATTAAATGGGAAAAAGATTACCTTCTGACTCCTAATGTGGAAAATAGAGATAAATGGAGAAAGGCACAGGAGGAATGGCAAAAATGCCTATCAGAAAAAGAGCAATATAGAGAACTATATGCTGGCCACCAGAGATATAAAGAGGGGGAGAGACCTGGTAGCTTTTTGGCCAATATAGTACGACAAGATAGGACATCCAATATAGTTTCTGCCATTAAATCAGCGCAAGATAAAATGCTCTATCAAACCCCAGATATTGCTAAGGAATTTGCCCATTTTTATCAGAGGCTCTACCAAACACAACAAAGGTGTACGGAGGCGGAGGTCCGGGAGTATCTGTCCAAGATAGAACATCCAGTTTTGTCTCAGGAGGCCAGGATATCTTTAGATGCCCCTTTAACGTTAAAAGAAATCGAGGAGGCTATTGCCTCTATTCCATCAGGTAAATCCCCGGGGATCGATGGGATACCGCAAGAACTCTATAAGAAACATGCTCGTTTCCTCGCCCCTAGGATCCTTGCCCTTTTTGACATGATATATGAAAGTAAGAGTCTTCCGGACTCAATGTCAGAGGCCTTAATTGCGGTGATCTTAAAGAAGGACAAGGATCCGAGGGAAGTGGAATCCTTCCGACCAATATCTCTCCTAAATAATGATGTTAAAATTCTGGCCAAGATTTTGGCCAGGAGATTAAATACCTGTTTGGGCGAGATTATTCACGTCGATCAGTCCGGGTTTATACCGGCCCGATCTACTACAATGAACATTAGGCGGCTATATACTCAATTACAAGCCCCGCATGATTCTAAACAAGCAGCTATAATAGCACTCGACGCCGCTAAGGCCTTTGACACAATTGAGTGGACTTTTCTCTGGGAGACCATGGAATGGATTGGGCTAGGCCCAGTATTCATCAACTGGGTGAAAGTGCTATATAAGTCCCCAGTGGCTAGGATAGCGGTTAATAAGTTTATATCTTCTAGATTTGATATCGGTCGGGGTACACGGCAGGGATGCCCATTATCCCCGGGCCTCTTTGCCATCGCCATGGAGCCTCTTGCCTGTTTCGTCAGGAGTAAGGAGGGAATTAAGGGCATTAAGATTGGCAACTGTGAAGACCGCATCGCTTTATACGCAGACGATATTCTTCTTTTCGTTAATGATCACCTTGAGGCAGTGCCGAGGGTTATGGAGATGTTAGAGAGGTTCGGGGATTTCTCCGGCCTACGTATAAATTGGAGTAAATCTTGCATCCTTCCCATAAATGGCCCTTGCCCTCCTGAGGAATTTGCCCAGTCACCCCTGAAATGGGTAACAGACTTTCAGTACCTAGGTATCCATGTATCTAGAGATATATCTAAATTTGTACCATTAAATATCACCCCACAGGTTGATTACCTTAAATCTAGGATTAATATCTGGGCCCGACTGCCATTGACCCTTACTGGCAGAGCCAACTTAATCAAAATGATTATTCAACCTAAAATAGCATACGTAGTACAACATTCCCCTATTTATATTTCGAGGAAAATCTTTAAGCAGGTCGAGGGACTTTTGTCTTCTTTGATCTGGGTGAATAAGAGACCGCGAATTAGGCTAAAAACGCTTATGAGTAGCAAAAAAGAGGGCGGGCTGGCGCTCCCGGATTTCCGTTGCTATTATTTAGCAGCACAATTAGCCTCAGACAGGCGCCTACATGCCCCAAATAAAGGAGATTGCCTTGCGGAGTTAATAAGACTCACCACAAAGGGCCATACCCCTCGGCAGATGGTCCTAGCCGGAAATATACGGCAAAATTGGCCGCCAATAATAAAACAGATCAATCTAGTATGGAAACAGGCAGAAACTATATTGGGTAGCAAGGGCATAGATCCTGAAACCCCATTAGACAATGCTAGGGCTCTTTCTGAGCTTAGTAATCTGCAAATGAAGGCCATTTGGGGTGAAGAAGGTATTAAAGAGATAGGGCAATTGATAGAGAATGGGGAACTTTTACCATTTAATTCTCTGAAATATACATATCATCTCTCTAATAAGTATTTTTTCAGGTATATTCAGCTTAGGCATGCCCTGTCGATCCAATTTAAGGGGGCCACACTTCATCTAGAGCACTCATTAACCAAAAAATTACTCCAGAAATGCCCAAAAAGACATGAAGTTTCATTTATCTATGCTATGCTTACTCAAGATTTAAACTCAAACGCCCTTTCTGGAGTTAAAGATAAGTGGGAGAAGGACCTGGGACCTATTAGCACCGAAGAGTGGTCCTGCGCCCTCGTTAATATTACAAGAGCAACCAATAATCTTAGATTTCAACAAATCCAGATGTTCATAGTCCATAGAACTTACATGACCCCAAAGCTCCTGTTTGAAATTGGGGGCAGAGCGAGCGATTCGTGCCCTAGATGCCCCAATATTAGGGGCGATTTCCGGCATTTATTATGGGCATGTCCGGCAATATCCAAGTTCTGGAGTGAGGTGGTTGAGGAGCTACTGAAATGGGGTATACCAAATGAAGTTTGTACGAGTAAAGTATGTATGCTTGCAATACTAGATAAGGGCCGGTTGGATAAATATAGAAGGCAATTCCTTATTATAGCTTTGACATTAGCTAAAGTATGTATAGCCAGGAAGTGGCTGGCTCCAGAGGCGCCCACGATAGACGCCTGGATTTCTTTGATTAAGACTACTAGGGCCAATGAAAAATTCGTCCACTTAGCAAGGGGCACTTTGCCCACATTTTACAAGATCTGGGGTGATTGTTATGAGTGATTAGATGAACTTACCATGCCTGGGGGGATGGGGGTGGGGGGGTTTGGGGGGGGGGGTTTACGTTATGTTTATTTGAAGAATTAAGGCGAACTAGAAATTTGAATGTCGACGGAGAAGCAGTCCCGATGGGAGTAAGTCTCTCTAACTGTCGCGAGCAAGTGTAAATATGAAAACTACAGTTAAATTGGGTACGAGAGTGAATGGTTGGTGGACTTAGTATTAGATATATCACTTTGCGCACTGTTAATAATCATCCATGGGGGTGTACACGTATTTAGATAAATTTAGGAGACAATAGTATATTTACTCATTAGCATACAATCTTGGTGAATTTAAAATACTTGCACTACAGTGATACTTTACCCTGGTCTTTTCTCCTTCTTCTTTCTTCCTTTTTTTTTTTTTTTAATTATTCACATCACTTTTAAACACAAAAATCTTTGACCCACATAGTCATGTCACAACTAGCTTACATAATCACATATCCTGTATTAAATTATATTGAAAATAATTACCGATCACTTTACGACAATTTGATATGTCAAGATAGGGTTAGAGTTTTAAAAGGGGTTCTAGATGTTGGGCATGAATTATTATCTTGGGCCCGCGATGGTTGGGAAGGGGACAGAAACATCGGGACTGCTCTTCTAAAGGGCAAATGGGGATAAGATGTAGTATTGCTTGATATCCGTCAGGTACGTCGAAGAAAGTAGGCGTTATGACAATACCATATGGATGCCTTGATTCTTTGCCTTTTAACCAATTATTTCTTTTTATGTTATGTATGGATATTTCTTTCTTCTTCTTTTGTATATCTTAAATGAAAATCTTAAATAAAGTTGAAATTAAAAAAAAACATAAATGTAGAACAATTACAATAGGAGATAATGTAGGAGGTACTGTACAGACATGAGTTCAGTTACAGTGCAGCTAGGGAGGCAGCATGGCACCTGATAATGCACCCAGATGCAGGAGTATGAGGGGTAAATTTGCTAAGATGGGAGTTGTATTGAAGATGAGCAACCAATCAGATTCTACTTCTTATTTTTTTAGTATCTTCTAAAACAGGGGTTCTCAAACTCGGTCCTCGGGACCCCACACAGTTCCCGTTTTCCAGGGCACCCAGCAGGTGCACAGGTGCATTCATTACTCATTGACACATGTTAAAAGAGCCACAGATGGAGCTAATATTTTCACTTGTGACTCTGTAAGGAGACCTGCAAAAGATGCGCTGTGTGGGGTCCTGAGGACCAAGTTTGAGAACCTGTGTTCTAGAAGATACTAAATAGAATTTGATTGGGTGCAATGGGCAACATCCCATATTCTATACAACCCCCACCTTAGTAAATGTATCCCTGAGATTGTTGTTGGATAGGCTGTAGTACAGCGTAGCCATCCCCAATCTGTAGTGGCTTAGTGGGGTTTGAGAGAGTGCTTGAAAGATTGAAGGCTGTGGGAGTTTTTAGTGAGTAGGATAAGTGGGAAGTGAGAGTCAGTCACCCACTCAGCTGATTGTCGGTGCTGTCCGTTTCAATTACTGTAGCTGTAGGAACCCTACCTGCAAATAAGAAGAGGCAGGATTTTTTGGCCTGCAGAGATTGCAGAATGGTGCTTTGGATAGGGACCCCTAGTGCCTGCTATACTTGTTGAAGAGTGTAAAATGCTTCAGAATCTGGAAATGCTTCTCCTCATGCAGGGCCCTGTAACAAGGATATTCTGTATATGATGGTGACAGGTATTTGGATAACCTGAAGTAGCCACAGACTGAGTGGAGTGAGTGCCAGTAGTACAATGCCCATGTGCATATAACGCAGGTTATATAACTGGCATGTAGGATCTAATGCCTGTGGCGTGTGAAGGAGACTTTGGCTTTAGGCTGCCCAGCTGGCACTGTAGCACAACATAAAGTAATGGTTCCATCAGTAAGTTACATTGGCACAGCCATCTGACAGTAACCCTAATAACTTTACCTCCCATAGTACATTGGGGCAGGTGATAGCCAACAAGCATGGAATTAATTAGGCCTTCATTTTATACAAAAAAATAAAACCATCAGTTGAGTGGTTAAATATTTATACCTAGTACCCTATTCTATTTAGTAGGCAGATCCATGTCCAGGTAATCTAGGCTAAAAAGAACCCCCATTAGCTAACGTGTGGAAATACTAAGTCCTTTGTATTTTTTGCATAGGAAAAACAGTGACAGGTCATTGAAACTGTGAATAAACATAAACAGAAAATTGAAATAAATAAATTTAAAGGGTAGTATCCAATGCGGCCGGAGAGGGGGTTAAACAGCGAGGATCACAGAAAACTGCGATCCTCGCTGTTTAACCCCCTCGCCAGCCGCTCGCCCTATTCAACGTTCAGGGGGAATCCTCGCCGCCACAGGACGGCGAGAATTCCCCCAAACAGCGAGACCCGCGGCTAATGCAGCGAACCCGCAGTTTTTAGCTGCGAGTCTCGCTGCTTCTGCATACGCCAATTCCCCCTCGCTCAAAAAACAGAGTGTGAGGGGGTGAGTTGAATACTGACAGGGTGAGTGGTGACAGCGAACAGGAAGTGCATCTAACAAGAAGATGGCTAAACCCTTTTGTATTCACTTTTGTTTGGTTACACAGTAATGACAAGAGCGTTGTACGGTATGTTTTCCTCGCCAGGGTATCATACAGTGTTTTGGGAACAGAGGGGGGGTAATTACTATTCCATGTACATTTTAAAGTGTGTTGCAGGATAAACGTGTCAGACAGATAACACTGCAGTATATGCTCTTACAGGGCTTGCATGGCTGAGATTTAACTCCGACTTCTTGCTTTGCCCACATGACTGAAGATCCTTTCAATAGCATGCTGGTTGTATTAATAATTTAAGGTTTTCGGATTGCGCACAGACAGAAGGACCAGTGATGGTTTACATGCCGACGGCAGGGAGCCGGAAAATATGATCATTTATGGAGGCAGCAAGAAGACTGCACTAATTGCTGTTTCTGCCAGAAAAAAAGAAGTGAAAATAAAATGTTCTATGCGTTTGTGTGGCACAATCATAGAATGAATGTTGTTGTAAAAATAATGAGTTTTGTTTAAGGGTGATGTGATGTTTTCATTAAATATCCTAACAATAGATTAAAAATAGTCTTTGGCATCTACAATATAATTGTATGTTATTATTATTGTTTGCAGAGTAGACATTTTGGGCCAGATGCACCCAGCCTCAACAAGTGATAAAGTAGAGAGTGTTAAGCAACCAGCCACTCAGCTCCTGTCATGTTACAGGCTGGGTTTGAAAAATGACAGTTAAGAGCCAATTGGCTCGTGGTTTATCACTCTCCACTTTATCACTTTTTGAAGCTTGATGCATGTGGCCCAATATCTAATAGGGATAGGCAACCTTCATAACATTTCAATCTCTTGGCTTGAATATACCCTTGTTTCATGTTGTTATAGCTATAGTTTGCATTAAAAACAATTGTATCCATTAATAGGCCAGCTGTGTATCCCAGGACAACATATATTACGTTATCAACTGTGTCAGCCTTTGCTGTAAAAATAGTAAATGGTTAAAATGCAGACAAGGAACTGGAGACAAAATACAACAATATTTTAAAGAAAACCGATGGCTGAATTGGCCAGATGTCACATAAACCACCGAAGGGTTCTGGTGCTGCATTCTTGGTTAACAATTTGGTAGGAGCTATTGAAAGTATGGTGATGGTGACAGCCAATGGGCTGCAGGGGGAGAAGTAGGCAGGCTAGGAGGGACTAGAGAAGTGGGTAATCTGCCTCTTTGAGGAAATTTCCCTGCCCTCCCATCCCTGTTTCTGTCTCTATTTCTTTCCTTGGGCAGTGGTAAAGAACGCTCATTTGTGTAGATGGAATAGCGTGTTAGATAGTGGGTGCACTCTCCTGACATTGATTGTCATAAGCCATACTTCTTGCATGGAAGATGGCTGCCACCACCGGCCTGGATGGTTGTGCAGGGAGAGTTGATCACCAGCGGTATGTGAATGCTATGGTGGTCCTACCCCCTTTTTCTTTCCTCTGACCGTTCTTTGGTGCCGCCACCATTTTATAGTTTATAGTCAGTTGTCCATAATAAATTTGACATTCATTATTTGAAACGCCAGCACTTGTGTCCATGTCGTTATTTTAGGTTAAGTTAGGTTAAGATAAAGGGCGGTATTCAATGAGCCTGATTCGCCATGTTTTTATGGCGAATTTGTGCTGTTTGGCGAATTTTGGACTAAAACGGTGAATCACCCTATTCAATGACCACATGGCGAATACATTTGAAGGTTTTTTTTCGCCATGATTCACTGAGTAGCAATCGCTATCTTTTGATGGAGAAGTGGAATGTGAACTTTTAAAATAAAGTGTTTTGTTTTTTACATTTGGTGTCAAAAAATCAGGAATTTTATTCTGAGGAGGGGCATGCTACTTTTATTCATGTGCTGTAAGCACATGAATATATATTTAATTTTAAATAAAATATATATATATTTTTTTTACACAGCAGCCAGCAGGGGGCGCCGGAGCCGAGCCGCTCATTACATATTCATATATTCACTGCACCCGATCGTTACGATCGGGTGTAGTGAATATAGGTCCCCTGCTGGCACCCCCGGGGGGGCAGCCTGTGCTGCCTGGCACCCGGGGAGCCCACCTCCCCCCCACAAACGTTCTGGGGCAGGCAGAGAGACTTCCATCTCTCTGCCTGGCACCCTCCTCAGGCTCCCTGCGGCATTCGCCGCAGGAGCTCATATTCGCTGGTCAGGGGCTCGCTGCCCCTGACTCGTTGAATACCGGAACGTGGCGAATGTGCAGCGAATCCAAAAAAGGATTCGCTGCACCTCGCAGGTATTCTCATTGAATACCGCCCTAAGTGTTAATGGTTTAAGCATAAGGATACCCGATGCTGAGTTTATGAAGGTTGCAGATGGATATATATATATATATATATATATATATATATATATATATATATACAAATCAAAACCTAAGATATCTGAAAGTGGCAAATCTCATGAAATTATACAGTATTTCTTATTTACCATTAGAGCTGTTTAGCATCTCTGTAGGCCCTGGGCAATGTAATCCAATGGGGACCACTACATACTCATTCCAGGAAACAATAATAATAATAATAATAATAATAATAAAAAAAGAACATAACATGTCCCTCCTGTGTTCTGGCAGTGTTTCTCCACATCCTTCAATACAGTGAATGGCTGAAAGCACTCTGATTGGTGGATAGCTTCAGCCATCCACCAAACAATATGCTGGCAGCCATGGACAGTCAGGATACGGTCATTTTGTCACCAGCATGTTGGGTGACCGTCATTAGGTCAAAACCATTAGGTCGACAGGGTCATTGTGTCGTCATGGGTTAGGTTGTTTTTCAAATTTTTTTTAAGTTGACATGTGACAGGCAGTATTTCATGCCCTACCATTCGTTAGGGCATGGTGGGAGAATAAAATAGTGTGCATAGCGAGGCACTATACCTGAAGCATGGCGAGCGCAGTGACTTTATACATTTTCTTTTCCCCAGAAAATATTAATTTCACATGAGATCAAAAATTGTAACCCTCACTGTCATTGACCGCTGCACATGCTAGGGACCAGATGGACTAAGTTTCAAAAGTGATAAAATGGAGAGTGATACACAACCAATAAATCAGCTCCTACCAGACATTTTTCGAACACAGTCTCTGACATGGCAGATAGGAGGTATTGGCTGGTTGTTTATCACTCTCCATTTTATCACTTTTGAAGCTTAGTGCATCTGGCCCTTGGTCAGTAGAATGTGCTTGCACAGTAGCACTCGGGATTCCTGATACCAAGGTGTAGAGAACGCTGATGCACATTACTGGGACAGCCCCTGTCGCTTCATGTGATATTTGCTATATTGAGGAGTGTATAATGTTTTGTTCGTCGGGAGGCTTGCCACCTAGCAACAGCTGGTGGGGTTATGGTGTAAGCCTCCCGACATACGCTGGAATGGTATAGTGAAATAAAATTTTCACTTACCTTACCACAGCCAGGGGAGTAGGGAGCTTAGCTGCTGATGCATGACATGTGCACAGGCAGTGCACATATACTGCAGGTCATGCAGGTGCACTCTAGTCACATGCACCTGCTGTATATAAGGCTAAGCTCCGCCCCCTGAGGTCAGATTTTACCTCAGCGCTGAAGGAAGGAGGAAGCTGTGTCTGTGTCTGCTACAGACAGACTAATAAAATCCCCATCCTTCAGCAAAACAAACGGCCCTCCAAACATTACATGGCTGTGGCTGCTTATACCTCCTCTTCCTCACAGAATGAGGTATTATTTAAGAGGAGAAAGTTATTTAACCCTGTCAGGTCGGAAGACAGCAGGGAAGTTTCTGTGGAGAAAGGAGAGCCCAGTCAGGCAGAGTTTCTTCAAGAGATGCCTGTTCAGGCAATAACATCTCTTTACCAGGTATTGCCTGCAGTAGGAATACCTGAGAGGTCTGTAAAAGGAGAAAGGAGAGCCCAGACAGGCAGAGTCTCCTCCTCCTTCTGCCTATTCTCACAGTGTTGTGGAAAGGCACAAAAATAAACAAACAACAGTTCATGTTTCTTCAAGAGATGCCTGTTCAGGCAATAACATCTCTTTACCAGGTATTGCCTGCAGGAGGAATACCTGAGAGGTCTGTAACAGACCACCCTCTCTTGCCCATGGCCAGCACATTTTCCTGCCTGTCACTGGCAGTATGCTCAACAACAAGCTCATAACAGGGACTAGTGCTCAGAAAAGGGACTAGTCACCACAGTACACAGTCCCCAGCTAACTCACAGGGAGTGGCTTGGGAGTTGGAGGATGTAACAAGATCCAGTGAATCCTCTCACAGGGGTGAATATAGTGATTTGCAAATGACCTGAGTGGCATTGGCAAGTGAAATGCCCCATTTATGCTATACACAGCACACTCTGCCCTGAACAAGTGCTTGAGGTGTAGTAATTCACCCAGCTGGCTTTTGCAGCCCCTCATTAAGGAGGACAGATTGTTCTCTGTAACACCTGGGCATTCCTGAAATCCCTGCCCTTTTTACCCTAGAGATTGACTCTGCTTTCTCAGCACAAGTGGGGGGAAATGTGCTGCAAAAAATAAATAAATAAAAATAAATAAAGTTCATAGTAACTGACACTGTGGGCCAGTATTATTTGCCCTGGATAAGGCAGAGTAAGAAGGGTTCCAGCGAACTCCCTAGATTCCCTGCTTCCAAATGGCCCTATTGAAAGCTGTTAATAGAGCTACCCTGATGATTGGCCAGGCCTTTAATTCTATTTCAAATGCCTGCAGAACTGCCAGCAAGCAAGTGCAGATCTCAGTAATGTAGCTCCTGCATCAGTGGATGTCCCAAACCTAATTCTGATCTTTCAGTCCTGACTTCATACACAAGGTTAAGTTCTGCTAAAGTCCCCAGCCCTTCAAGGGGCCTGTTTGCTAGGAGAATCATTCTGTTAGAGCCAGCAGTTTGAACCTAGAGCAATGTGACAGCCACAGAGTGCTCAGAGGAGGCTTCTCCCAGACACAGGTCACGAGAGGTGAAGTGAATATCATCCTAATAAAGACAGAGGATTCCTCCCTGTCTTTCCAGAGCATTGGCCTCCTGTAGGCGGACTACCATGTACAGGTGGGAGGAGGGGCATATTCCCCTTGTTCCTTTTCCTAACCAGATATGCTCCCATCCAGGGAACACTAGTTCTTGATGCTGGATAAATAATGTCCCTGGCCCTTTAACAGGGCTAGATCGAGTCGGCAGACAATTGCAAATAGGTTGGGTCAGCTACCATTTCCCTGTAAGGAAACAGGACCTTTCATATAGGCCAGTACTGAATATATATGAAACCTTGGTCTTTCCATATGGAGGGTTTAGCAGATATACCCTTTAGGCTGGTCCAAGCTAAACATTGTAGCTAAACAGACCCGAAGAAGGCATTTAACATGATACTGGAACATCCAAATCATAGGAGGCTGCTAAGTTCCCTGTGGAGAGACGTTCCATACAACTGGACTGTAATGGATTTCGGACTGTCCAATGCCCCTTACATACTCATATGCATCATGAAGGCAGCAATTACACACCTCAGACAGTAAAGGGTTTGCTGTTATTATCTACCTAGGTAATCTCCTGGTAGTGCATGCATAACAATTGTCCCCCTTTTCTCCCAGGTATCTTATCCTGTCGCTCCTCTGGCATCTAGGTTTTCATAAGAACCTTAAGAAATTTGTATTAATACCTTCCCAATCTGTTGTCTTTCTGGGGTCTTTGATAGATTCCTCTTCTTTATCAATAGCAGTTCCCTCAGACAAGTGGAACGCCATACAAGTCTGTTTCTCAGGTGCTCAGTTTTCACTGAGAGACTTGGCTAGGCTGATAAGGAAAATGAGAGCCTCAGATCCTGGGTTTTCTCCACGTACCTCTCATATGCAGACAATTCCAGAACCTCCTATCATCCCTTATTTGACAGGATTAGGACAGACAAAATGATACTATCTCCCATAGTCCACAGGGAGATTCACAGTTGGAAAAAATTCCCTTTTCCAGATCTCCCCTACCTCCTACTCCAGACATAGTCATCACATCAGAGGCATCCCTCATGGGCTGGGGGGCATTCACCCAGTGCAATACAGTAGGAGGGAAGTGGACCGCTTGAGATTCTAAAGCTCATATCAATCTCAGAGCTAAGAGCTGCCAGATTGGCTATATCCTCTGTATTTCCCTCAGACCCACGGGATAATTCAGTTCAGCTCTGTCTGGACAACAAAACCACTGTTTATCTACCTCAAAAGAATAAGAGGCACTTGATCTTGCATTCTCTGTCAGCAGGCAATAAATGGCTGGAAGTGGGCAGTACAGCGGTCCATTCTCCTGTTTGCTACATGCATACAAGAAGAGTTAAACAAGATAGCCATTTCCTTATACATAACCAGTCAAACTGTGGATTGAGTGACTCTCCAGTTCCTTCGGAGGTGTAGATTTAGATCCCACTGCTGCCATAACACACCAGAGATCTTTCTCAGAATTGCAAAGACCTTGGGTCACCCACAAGTGGATACGTTTGCAACACCATCAAACGTACAAGTTCTGACATTCATATCCAAATATCAAGGGACTCTCCACATGGATGCTATGTCCTTTTTCGCGGGCTGACATTCCACTTTCATATGCCTTTTTCCCTCTGGCTCTGCAGTTGTGGGTCATCCACAAAATCAAAACAGACGTGTCCAAAATACCCAAATATTTCTGGCATACTCTGTCTGGCCCTCCAGAGTTTTGTTCCCTTTATCAACCTTTTTCACAAGGTTCCGGGCTTCCTCTAGGTTCATCTACAGACTGCTTCCAGGGCAGCACAGACCTACTGAAACATCTTCCACATTGTATGTGGATTGCAACATTACTAGGTTGCAGACCATTCCCAACCTCTCGGCCTTTTCCACGCCTTGCCTGTTTTAGGCCTAGAATAAGATCCAGATATCAATCCATAATTGAATTTCTAGCCTTATAGTCCTCTAACCTTCCTTCTTCAGGCCCCCTTTTCCGAGCCTAGCATAACTCTGGACTTCCTTGCCACCACATTCGAAACAGGTTTGGCTTATGCCAAGATATGCTCATATGGCTTGACTCTAGCTCTCCTTATCCCAGGCCTCAGAGAATAAGAATACTTAAAGGATTCTTTCTAGCTAGCCCACCATGCTATGGCATTCTACCTGGTGGGACATTAATCCCTTTTTGTACTTCTTGGCCACTATACCACCATCTGCAGATATCTCTGGCCTTTCAAAGAAGTTAGCTTCACTGTTAGCCCCTGCCTTTGCAGCCAGAGGGGCTGAGTTTCCGTCAAACCACATATCTGAACCTGGATGACCCCTACGCCAATGGGTTTCCTTATTATTCTACGGGGACACACAAAAACAAGTTCCATGCACACACCTCTGGTGGAATGTGATCTGGTCAGAGACCAGTCAGATCCAGATCTTTGTATAGTTGATTGCCAATCCACTTACTTATCCCTCACAGTACCTGTAAGGAGAGACATCAAACAAACTTCTCTCTCACATGCCAGAATATTTTTCATCCTGCCAGACCTTTTTATGACCAGGGAGTGTATAGTTTCCACCATACAGAGTTTTGGAATAGACACTCCACTTCAGAGGCCATCCCCTTCACTGTGACGCAGTTAATTCAATGGCTGCTAGAGGCATACCATTTCAGCCTGTATTGCAAGCTGCACATTGTTCATCCGCTCGGACTTTCTTTAGACATTGCTGGAGGCCTTCTGGTTCTCAAAGAATTGCGTTCCTTAGAGCAACCACCAGGTGTGTGGTAGTCTACCCACCAGCTGTTGCTAGGTGGCAAGCCTCCCGACGAACAAACACTAGTTTGCAGGAATCTATGATCTGCAAACTCTCTTTGTTCTAGGGAATAGGATTGCCACCTAGCAACAGCTCCCACCCTTCCCACCCAGTACCTTGCTAGGTCTGCTGCTTGTTCTCTCTAAGGTTCGGTTATATACCTAACTTATCCTTTGATTCAAGGCACTCCAAAGGCCTAGAAGAAGCAACAAGTGCAGTCACCTAAAGATCAGAAATTAATTATTTCCTCTTCTCTGCTATACTCACAAGTTTGCCTCAGTTTATAACATGCCTGGCTACAATACAGCATGGCAGTTATTTCAGTTGTTGGTTCCTAGTCCAACCCAGTTTCATTGGTACTCCTTCCAGTAGAGTTTCTCAGATCTGATCTATGTTTGTTATGAATGTTCTAGTTAACATTATTTTTGCATACAATGGTCTTTGCATACAATGGTATTTCTCTCTTGTTCCACTTTAGGATTGCCATCTGTAAGCTTCTGTAAAATCTGACCTCAGGGGGCGGAGCTTAGCCTTATATACAGCAGGTGCATGTGACTAGAGTGCACCTGCATGACCTGCAGTATATGTGCACTGCCTGTGCACATGTCATGCATCAGCAGCTAAGCTCCCTACTCCCCTGGCTGTGGTAAGGTAAGTGAAAATTTTATTTCACTATACCATTCCAGCGTATGTCGGGAGGCTTACACCATAACCCCACCAGCTGTTGCTAGGTGGCAATCCTATTCCCTAGAACAAAGAGAGTTTGCAGATCATAGATTCCTGCAAACTAGTGTTTACTGAATAACTCCAATAAGAAATTACAATAATTGGGTCTGAAATTGATGCGTATGCTCCTAAGTGTTCTCTATAGTATGCTTGATGTTTTCAATAAATTCTATACCAAATTACCCGAGCTCTCATTCTCCCCCATTACCTGGCAGCAGCAGCTGTAGCAGCTCTTCTCCTCAGCACATGCTGCTGTGTGCTGGGCTGCCGTGTGGCCAGGGAGATTTTCTGTAATTTATTTAAGGGTGCATGGCCACGCCTACCATTATTAGGCCATGCCCCCAGACAAATACCTGGGCTCGGTCAGGCTCTATACTGCCTGGCCACACCCACAAATAACTGGAAAGAGCTCCTTCTCTTCTTAGTATAGGCCTTTGAATATTTGCAACCCCCAGGCCCATATGGTTCTTAATCGAGCTCTGGATGTTGTCCTTGTCCTACATCCCACTCTGTAAAATTGGTTGTCAGAGATTGTTCATTCGAACCACTCATTTCCCATACCTCCCAACTTCCTTCTCCTTCGAACCGGGACATGCCGTGACAAAGTCATAGCATCCCCAAAATGGGGGCAAAGCTACAATAGTGGTGGGCATGGCCACTGTGAAGTGGGCGTGACCTACCACTATGACCCCATTCTAGCCATTTATGGGTCATGCCCAGCATTCCATGAGCAGCTGGCCAGCTCCCGGCCCCCCTACCTGTGCTGATAGATGAGCAGATCAGTGGTGATCATTGGCTCTTCCAACTGCCCCTCCCCCACTATGATCCATCAGAATAGTTTGGAGGTAAAATTTGTAGAAATAAGGGCAGATTATCATGAATGTCCACACACTGGATCCTTTCTGACAAGGCCGACCAATTGGGCTGTCGAAGCCCAATGTTTCTGGGTGTATTTTACTGTTTTATCTGTATTTGGCCTATATGCTGATGTCCACACACTATTTAATAGAAGTCTGATCAACCGGGTTGGGATCGTTTGGTCGAATGCATTATGGTCGAATGTCATTACATCGAATCCATTAGGTCGAATTGCTAAAAGGTCGACATGATTCTATGTCGACATGGGAAAAGGTCGAAAAGATTCTAGGTCGAAAGGTCATTAGTTCGACAGGTCATTAGGTCGACAAGGTCATTAGGTCGATATTGTCTAGGTCGACATTCACAAAGTCGACATGGGGTTTTTCACTGTTTTTTTACCTGAATGTCAACACAGTCGACATGGACACAGTTTAAAGTGCACTGCATCCCCTCGCATCGCTCACTGCGCTCGCTATGCGTCGGGCACGGTGCCTCGCTACGCTCGGCACACTATTTTATTCTCCCACCACGCCCTAGTGGATGGTAGGGCATGAAATACCGCCTGTCAGCACATGTCGGTTTAAAAAACAGTGAAAAACCCATGTCGACTTTGTGAATGTCGACCTAGACAATGTCGACCTAATGACCTTGTCGACCTAATGACATGTCGAACTAATGACCTTTCGACCTAGAATCATTTCGACCTTTTCCCATGTCGACCTAGAATCATGTCGACCTTTTAGCAATTCGACCTAATGGATTCGATGTAATGACATTCGACCATAATGCATTCGACCAAATGACCGCATCCCGATCAACCGATCATTAGCAGCAATGCAGAGTATTTGTTTAGTATGCACCCAGATTTAGCCTAAAAGCAATCTTTCACTATTGTACAGGTATGTAGGATTCCTCTTGCATTATGGATCCCCTCTTCCCAGTGATTTAATTTCATCTGAGTATAGAGCACAGTATATGTATTTATGGTGTCCATCTTCCACGTTTAAATATGCTTAAATTGGCCTTTTTTGACATACAACAGAGTCACACCTACATGCTATCTCAGTGAATATATCTACTCTAGCCAATTAAATACTAAATTATATGCAGAAGCAAAAATCGGCGGCACATGTTTTGCTTCACACTATCAATTAATAATTTCATGATTATATAACCTGCTTATGAAGTAAGTAACTACGAGGTAATTAATATCTCACTTGATATATTGTAGCACAATTACACTTTAAAAATAAAATAATAATTCCAATATATAATTACTGAGTTTTAGTTATTATTACTAATTTGCTTTATATTTTTAACTGACATTAATAAAAGTAAATTTTTATGTTTAAAAAAAATGATTTAATTTATTAGTGTCTCAGGGCGGGATGTATTAATATCGATGGAGATCGATGGAGGACGGGGGGGGGGGTGTCGCGTGGATGGCGGGCGGCGATAGAAGCCCAGAGGGTGGCGATACCCTGCAGGTCAGAGACGGGGCGGACGGCTAATGGTACATAGGAAAATGCGGTAAAACCCCCGTTTTACCGCATTTTCCCTTTAGTACATCCCGCCCTCATTCCTTTAAGTGTTTTCCCACAGAATCATTTTTTGTTTTGTTTCCATATTTCCAATTCAAAATGAAGGTGGGTTTTATCAAATCTTGGAGAAAGATAAAGTAGAGAGATATAAAAAAAATATACAATCAGCTTCTAAAGCTGGGTGCACACCTAAGATTTATCTGTCCAATCTGTTTGGTGGGAACACAAATCTGGTAATGTATGGGGTTACATGACAAGCAACCATTTTTCCCCAAATGCTGGAAAATGGACAAAAATGATTGTTCATACAACAGATGCCTGTTTTCTAGCATGTGGGAGTAGGGATGCCAATCCCGGGGCATTTTTTCAATCCCGGGATCCGGGATTGAAAAACGCTCAATCCCGGGATTCCCGGGATCCCGGGATTGGCATCCCCAGCAAAAAAAAAAACATTTTTAGCATAGTACCCACCCCGGCCGACCCGCACATCTACTTACATTAGGGTGCGGGCGGGCGGCCGGGAGTGGGTTTGGAGGTGCACGGTGCCTCCCGGCAAGTGCACCTCCATAGAAGACGGCAGGCGGGCGGCGGAGACGAGGCTGGCAGGCGGAGGCGGGCGGAGTCAGGCCGGCGTGCTGTCGGGAGGCGGGCAGGCGGAGGCAGGCCGGCGGTCACTGGTGACGTGTGGCCTGCGCAGCGTGACCTCTACTGTCACGCTACGCAGGCCGCACGCCGGGTCAGGCTACGGGAACAGCCGGGCAGCGTCTGAGATAGTGCTCAGACGCTGCCCGGCATTAGACTGCGCATGCGCAGTCTAATCCCGAAATCCCGGGATTGGATTCTCCAATCCCGGGATTGAAATCCTGGACTTTTTTAGGCCAAATCCCGGGATCCCGCCGATCCCGATCCCGGGATTGGCCACACTATGTGGGAGCAAATGGTGGGAACCCAGCCGGGTACCAGTTTGGCAAGTACAAGAGGGAGGACATTGTTAACGACATACGGGAGCGCACATCGTTAATTCTATACAGTAGATGATATGCATGATAATATCATTAATGATATTGTGACTGTGCATACCGTTAACTTGCATTACCTTGCGCCAGATGCACTAGGCTTCAAAAAGTAATAAAGTGAAGGGTTATAAACAACCAGCTAATCAGCTCCTAACTGCCATGTTTCCTTTTTCAGGCAATTTGCTGCAAGCCATGGAGATATATAAAATATACTCCTTTCACATTGCAAAGCCAGGTCCGGCGCTTTCACATTAAATTGGGGTCGCCCATTATACAGAGGGCAACCCAGATTTAATACTTCTTGTAACCGGGGTTGAATTACTGGGTTGGTCAACATGGGTTATAAGCTGTGATGTTTTTCACCCCTCAACCCGGGTCCATACGTTACTAGCCTGGGTCCCAGGTGCGATGTGAAAGGGGTTGTAGAAATCCGCTCCTACTGCCATATTACAGGCTGTGATTAATAAATGACTGGTCATGTCCTCTTTATCTCTCTTAAGGTCCATACACACTGAGCAATTTTCGCCCTTCTGAGAGATTTTCCCGGGAGTAAACGACTTTCTATAGCAGCAGATGTTATATCAGCAGATAAGTGCCCGCCGGCGGCGATGATGTGGGAGCGCACATCAGCTCTCTCTGCTCATCGCTTCCCTGTACACAGGGGGTGTATGGGCCTTTATGCAGGCTTAGCAACAGATTCAGACCTGATCGATGGGCTGGAAGATTCCGGAGCCCATCGATCAGCTAAATGCCGCCCCGCCGAACACACTCCCCCAGCCATGTGCATGGCTGCAAATGATATTATGAGGGGAAAACCATTCAGGATCACTCACCATCGAATGGTTTTCTACTCCGTTTACAGCGGTGAGTAAACCAGGACTTAGTCGGTGCTGCGATGGCCGTGGTGAGAAGGAGGCCGCTGATTATGTCAGTGGCCCTCCCTCCTAATGGTCGAGGAATGTCTGCATTTTCGGGGAATCTCCTAGAAAACGCAGAGTTACCTCCCCCAAATGGACACATGTTGTCAATCACCGTGTGCATGCGCGATCATTCGATAATTGTTTGTGCTGCGAAACCACAGCTATGTGATCGAGTCTGAATCAGACCGTTAGTACATAGACCTCTGTGTTTGAAAGATGACAGATAGGAGCTCAGCGCTTAAATAACACACCCCCCCCCTTCCCCACTCACACACACACACTCACACCACACCAAGTGTAATTGTCCAAACGTCCGCACAGGACATAATACAATGGCATTGTAATCTGGTTTTCCACTTTACGTTATATTAATAAAACGTTCTGCCTATATACAAAGAACGTGCCTAAACTCATCTTACTGTAAGTTTGCAATCAGTTAAACCATTTATCTCAAATGATATTTCTTTCTGGAATACATAATGACAATGACCCTTTACATGGTGTGAAAGGGCCTCTTAAGGACATAACACAAATTAAATTTCCTCAGCTGCTCTAATTATACAAGGCAGGGTTCAATGTCTGGCACACAATAAATCTGAAACCATTAACACGTTCAGTTGTTAACAGAACTCCCCTGCCTGAACATCAAGTGCCATCTGCCCGGTTATTGACAGGACTGTCAGGGGGTGGCGGGAGTGGAGAAAGAAGTGGGTCTTAAGAGATGCTTGGCAAGAGGCCAGCTCGCCTTAGGTCTGTGTTCAGATGCTTTCCCTGACAGCTGTGATTCCGCAGTCCTAATGCTGCTGTGCCTGCTGCACTGTTTCAATGAAACTGGTGAAAGATGAGAATACACAGGATTGTGCGAAGCCAGCAAAGGATTTGTCTGTACAGTATGTATTTTTACGTGTCATGGGCTCGATTCCCACCATGGCCCCTAACTGTGCGGAGTTTGTATATTCTCCCCGTACTTACGTGGGTTTCCTCCGGGTGCTCTGGTTTCCTCACATAATCCAAAAATATACTGGTAGGTTATTTGACTCCTAAAAAAAATTAACCCTAGAATGTCTGTGTGTGCATGTATATGTGGTAGGGAATGTAAGCTCCACTGGGGGCAGAGACTGGTGTTAATGTTCTCATATTCTCTGTAAGGTGCTGCGGAATATGTGTGCTCTATATGAGAAACTGTTATTAATAATAATAATAATAATAATAATAATAATAAAAATAATGCAATTACATGCTGCGTGGCTGAAGTCATACCTTATTTTTGGAACAAGCACAGTCACAATACACACACCTGTATTAAATATAATTTACACCAGACCGTAATTAGGACTATGGTAGAGGGAGATGCCAAATGGCACAAATCTGAACCCAAACTGGTCACTGAAGTATTACATGGGTGCTGGAGAGCTTGGCAGAATGGCGCCATCTAGCAAAACACGCAGGAGGTATCTACTAATAGAATAATGGGACTGTAATTTCATTTGAGAGAAGGAAGCGAAGCGGGAGGGGTACATTTTTACTAAGGTGCGAGTTTTTAGAAGTGGAGATGTTGTCATAGCAACCAATCAGCTACTACTTATTATTTATCACCTTCTAGAAGATAATATCTAGAATTTGATTGGTTGCCATGGGCAATATCTCCCACTTTAGTAAATATGCCCCAAAGAGTGCTACTCTCTCTAGTAATCGCTATTGAATGGATTATGTTAGCATAAGTACACCCAAATCTATAATAAATCCATCAAACAGAGCTTTTACCTTATTATTATGTTGTATATTAAACCGTCCAGGGACCAGACTACTCTGACACAAGCCTTTCCTGTCTTCATGCTTTGGGGCATATTTATTACAGCTACATTGTGGTAAATACCTGCAAGATCTTAAGCTGTGTACACACGGTGCAATATCGCTAGCAATATGGTCACTGAGCGACCATATTGCCATTGATTTGTTTGTGCTGCAGCGATAAATTGCCAGGTGCACGCTTCCGTGTTCAGCCTCCTAATGGTAGCTGTTTCCCTCTGCGGCTCCCCCGGCAGAGTCTCCTGTTCATCAGCGACCCACTCTCGTCGCTGATGAAAACTGGACACTGAGCAATATATTGCACCGTGTGTACACAGGTTAAGAATACCCCAGAAGTAACAGGAAGAGATTGCATCAGATATCTCTGATTTCCGTCAGCGAAAGCTGACCCAAAGGTTCCTGTGGGAGCTGCTATGTACAGTAGTTGGGATTTACAAAGCTCTGGAATGTGAGAGATGTTGTCAGCTCATAGTAGGCTACAGTGCTACTGTTTTGTGAACTTTATCATCCGGATCACTCCACATTTAGGTCTAACCAGGCACAATGAAGGTAAGACCTAAAAATGGATTTGGGTCGCGGCTCCCCTTGCGTTGATGTGGCTAGTTGCTTTTGGGGTGGCACACCCTAACATTTATTTAGCACTATTTAATTTCTACTAATATTATACTTCCTAGCACTACACTTTTTAACCTCTAGCTTCTGCTTCTTTCTTATTAACACACTTTTATAGCTTAGTGTTTCACTTGTGTGCTGCCCTGGGGTGACTGGCTTATGACGGCCTTTTTGGGGTTCCGTGCCCCAGATTCAAACTTAGTATTAGGGACCCACCCGAAATTAGGTCAACGTGAAGCTGGTTGGTGGGCAAATATTTATTGGCCAATTAATATACCAAGAACCTCTATTATTGATGAATAATATGGAGTGTGCATCTGCACCATGTGTTTTTCTTTGCAGAACTACTAAGTCCCAGCATGATAGCACCATATATATATATATATATATATATATATATATATATATATATATATATATATATATATATATACACTGTAGGGTGTGCATTCTAAGATCCCCCTCCATAATACCTCCACATCTCTACTGATGCATGCACCGGCCAATAGCTGCAAATGCGCAGTATGCACACCAATTTCAAGAAAGAAAGTAACAGCAGAGACCGCATTCACAATGTTGACAGCAGATGATGATGACATGGTGTTGTCATAATTAATGTTAACAACTGCAAAATTCTGACAATGTCGAAATTTTATTAGGGTTATGGTTAACGTTAGGGTTACTATTAGAGTTAGGGACAAAATTTACAATAAAAAGACAATGACAACATTAGTGTCAACCAGTCTCTTAGCTATAAATTTGTCTCCCCCAGCCTAAAAAGTTTCTGGCGAGAAGTGGGAGCAGTGTATGGCCAGCCGATCCCTCTTGAGCTGCCCTGGATATTCCTGGGTGGTCCATCTTCATGTATCAGAGGTCGGATATGCAGCAGGTCCAACCTACTACTTTGATCCAATGTGCATGGGACTGCGCATCGGAGGAGCCGCACTTCTGGGTAGATGTATGAAGCAGTGATAATGGAGGATAAGTGATAAAGTGCCTGGAAACTCTTATATCAGGAAATCCCAGGTGCTGCTAATTACACATCTGGGATTCTGCTACTGATTCCAAAACCTGTTCTGGATCCTCCACATTACTTTCATATGGGGGAATGTTGACTTTGCCACATAAGTTATTAATGAAGTTATGTTAACTTCATGTGCACTGTGATACAGGGGTAATAAATCCGTGTTCCAAGTGCACTAAGGGAATTATTCTGGTTCACTCCTTCTGGCAAATTCCTTTTTAGATGGACAAAACCATGTGCACTGCAGGTGGGGTAGATGTTACTTGTGCAGAGAGAGTTCGATTTGGGTGGGGTTTTACTTCAAAGTGAGATCTATATTGCAGTGTAAAAATAAAGCAGTCAGTATTTTCCCTGCACAGAAACAAAATAACTCACCCAAATATAATTCTCTCTACACATGTTACATCTGCCCCCCTGCAGTGCACATGGTTTTGTCCATCTAAGAAGGAATTTGCCAGAAGGAGTGAACCATAATAACCCCCTTAAATTCTCATGCTGTCCCGGTTATACCCTTGGTCTCCCTCACATCAATAGATTCACAGTGGGTTCAAAAAGATTGGTGTAAGAACGATGTCCGCTCAGTTTGTCTACAAAAAAAATCTATTTATTGAATTTTAAAATAAGTAAATGGTAAAAAACCAGCTACATAAAACAAGATTCCAAATGCACTGTATTTTTGTTTGTACCTATATTGTTTACCTTTTGAAGAGTGTCTGTCTCCAACTTTATACAGCTGTCCTGGATAAACCAGCAGAAGCAGTGGTGGCTTTAGAGGAGGGGGCTTCAAAATTCACAGCAACACAAACTGTCCTGGCCGTCGGTGTTCGTCACTGTCGATGTTTGTCACTGGGGTGGTAGTTGGTGTTGCTCCCATATTTGTTTGGACTACACATCTTCTGGAGCCTCCACTGACTAGTGGGAGACTAAGTGTGCGTGTGACCCAGATGACAGATCTGAGAGGGTGCCAAACAGCAACACAGGTGGCCACTTAGAACCCGATGAGACTGCTGAGGACAATTTATGGAGCAAACTTGTACCTGCTGAATAGTTCTGGCCAGGAGCAGCAGACTTGTTTAAACAGCTGCCAGGAGCCCTTTTCAGGGCACACCAACCTGCCTCCTTTTCTCCTACACCCATCATTTTACAGACATGAGGATGAGACAAAAAGATGGTAAGGTGAGCTGCCATCCAAGGAATAGAAGAGTCGCCAGTGCCTCTGTGCCACTTCCAGTGCCATTGGGTGAGATGTCTGCCTCTAAACCATGCAATGACTTCCTTACCCTTATATGCATCCTGCCAAATTAATACCATGCCCATGGTCTTGGAAATCCTAGTGTTAGCCCTGCACCAAGTAGCACCTGGTTGGTTTTATAGATAACATTTTATACAATCACAAACGGTATAGCTGGCAGCTTGAAGACATAGCAGCTTCCTTCTACTCCAGTACACCTGTGGTTCTGGTACCATTGCTTCCTGCATCTTTCTAGGCTAGAACTGAAAATGTGAAAATCCTGTGGGATTACTGGTAGGTGCCTTACAGTAGGCACAGCATATTACCATTAAGTTATTTATGTAGCCCCAGCAAATATTACATTGCACTTTGCATGGCATCTGCTGCTGTTTTCAGGGCCGGTGCAAGCCTCCCCCCGCCCCAGGCAAATCCCCCGCCCACCCGCTCGCTCGCCACCCGCCGCTGGGGAGATTTCAGCGGGCAGCAGACGATACTGCACAACAGGGTGGGGGTGCGGGCGACACTGCGGCGTGCGCCCGCAACCCCCGTGTCCAGGGGGGGGGGGAAACTACGCTTCCTTTCTCACCTGCTCCCAGACCCCGCTGCAGGGGAAATTTCAGCGGGCGGGGGTGCGGGCATCACTGCACCGTGTCCAGGGGGGCGGGGGGGGGGGGAGAGGAGAGGGAAGATACGCTTCCTTTCTCACCTGCTCCCAGTTCCCGCGGCGCATCCTGGTTTCTCTATGGTATGGGTACCTCTATGGTACCTCTCCTCCTCGGCGACTCAGTAACGCCCTCCAGTGGCCGGCGCCCTAGGCAAATGCCTAGACCTGCCTAGTGGTGGCGCCGGCCCTGGCTGTTTTGCATCCAGATACAGCAATTAATAGAGCAGTTAGTTGTGTGTTTATAAGAGTATGATATTCTGGGGGAAATATAGTTCACATGTGATGTTGCTATGGGCAGCCAATCAGAATCTCCTTATTTGTATGAAAACACAAAGTGGTCAGGCCCCTCCACCAGCGCAAAGAGAAAAAGAAAAATTACGTCCCTACTGTGTAGGTGGCGTCTCCTCTTCTCCGCCTCCGTAACCAGGGTTTGGTATACTCAAAACTTTCCCTGAAGACTAGATTCAGGTCTCTGTTTCTCTTCTTCCTGTATATGGGCCAACTTTCCCGGTGTGTCAAGCCGTGGAAGTTAAACAGGGATAGAAGCAGAAGTAGGACCAAATATAGTGTAGTAATTTATTGTAATAAGGGATAAAACATGCAGTAAAAAGATGTACAATTTCTTTAAAATTTAGCCAGGTAGGTGTAGGGATAGAAAGATGGACAATTACCCTTTAAGGTGGAGAACTGGTTTTTAGGCAGCTCTCGAACTCGCATAAGGGCAAAACAGTCTCCCAGGTAGGTACCGGTATCCTCTCCTAGGGTCTGGATGGTATGAATGGATGTCCACCTTACAGTCCTCTAAACGCTTTCCCCAGCTCCCTACACTCACCCCGAGGTGTGGGGACACCTCAGGTCCAGATACCCACCATCAACTGCAGTGCCACTACATTTGCGCTAATCTTGGGAAGACCTCAGCTCCTACCCTTTTGTATTCTAGAATCTCCTTATTTGTTTAGCACCCTCTAGAAGATAGTAGACAGGATCTGAGTGGTTACCCATAGCAACATCACGTGAAGTAGAATACACATCTTAGTACATTTTCCCCTCTATCTTTATTAGTGAGGCTCATGCAAACTGCTCTCTGACAGCCCACCTTCCTAAAAGAAGCATCCCACATTTATATTACAGAAGACCTACATTTAATTCTAACCTTCCTTGTGCCATCGATACCCAATGGCAATTTTTTCAATCTTCAAAAAGTTACTGATAACAATGCTATAATAACCGGGGCAGATTTGCTGACTCATCTGCATTTTCATGGTATTTTCTGCTATTTATGCCCAAGTGAATTACTGAGTTATCGGTGGCCTGCTACATACATATGCATTAGGCCTTGCAGGACCAAAATCCTACAGCTATATTATTGCATCATGACTGAATAATGATGTTACTAACTTATATAACATACATATATCAATTAAGAGTATATACATAGAATCATTTAAAATGTGGAGCATTTGGATTTCATTCAAGGGTTATTGAATGTGTATGTGAGAATGATTTGCATATTCATAGATTTGCATATATTAGCATTGCAGTGTTAAAAGTGGGACTGTGAGTGCTAAAAATCATGAGGTTGGCAGATGGGCATTAACAAAAGCTGTAACCGGAGAGAATGTCACAATGCCAATTAAAAATAGTGGCGCATGTAAGTGAAACATGGAGAAATTCTCAGTAAGATATGATGCAGAAAGCCTCTTAGTTTTGGCATTAATGGTACATTTTATTAAATTATTACATTGTATTAAAACCATCGCATATATTGTAGATCTTCTCAAGGTGAAAAACTGATGCCTGAAAACATAATTCATGTGTGAAAAATATTTTATTCAAAGGATAGTACTGCCTCGCCTCCCACTATATCACAGAGCACAGAGCGCACCTGTCTGTAGGATTCTCACTAGGCAGCTGTTGGTGTAAAATGTTATCAAATCTGACATACGCCAAGGAACCTTATCTGAATTTTAAGAGGTTAGAAAATAAATTTTGATCTAGATCTTTTTCCATTTGTGGTATTAAATAATGACCAAATTCCAATATTATTATTTGTTGTTGATATTTTTTATTACTATTATTATTATTTTCATTATTATTATTATTCCTATTTTCAATTTCTTGGTAGTTATTTAGTAAATGAAATGACATTTAGTATTTTGTTGGTTCTGTTATATAAACCTGGCAGGCCATGCACAAAGAGAAGGTTTAATTAACTAATTAACTAATTTTCCCATTTGACTTAGTCTTAGCTAAGCAGGCTCTGAACCATGCCTTCATACCAAATTATTATCATGCACATGATCATTAAAATCCTAATTTTAGCCCAGCCCTAACCTAAGTAGTAGAAGGGGTGTGATAACACAATAGTACCTCCCAGTTCAAATCATGTTCAGGCCACTGGAGGGCAGTAATGAGCTGCCTGGAGGAGCAGCAGCAGCAGGAAGGGTCCTGACTCCCGCCGGTGCTGAGGAGAGCAGGAGGAAAGCACCGTCCTGGGAGCAGGTGAGTGAGCCTACCCCCGCCCCTGGAGCCCACACTGACCCCCCTGGAACTGCGGCCATCGCCGCATCTCTAACACCCCCGCCCCGCCTAGAGGCAGATGCGGCCGCATCTCCCTCCACCAACCCCCTCCCCCAACGGAGCGTAGCGGCGGCAGCTGCATTACCCACCCCCACCCAGAGCGGGTGAGCAACGGGGCGCCGGGGCACTGATGATGTCAAATACTAATGCCCATTAATCACATTAAACCACACAGTAGTGTCCCTTATTCACATTACATCATTGGTTAAAAACATTCACGGGTAAGAATAAGTAACATAATCTGTCTTTAAAATATCGGAACATACTATACAACAAGGGATAAACTATTATAAACATAGGTTGAACTAGATGGACGCAAGTCTTTATTCAGCCTCACCTACTATGTAACTATGTAACTATACAATAGTGCCCTCTATGCCACACAGTCATGTGCTATACAGTAGCATGACAGCCTCATATTATAACCAGACAGGAAGACTGCATCCTATCCAGCTGTCCTGCTTCCCTGTCAGCGGTCCTGCTCATTTTCAGGAGTTTTATGTACCCACCACTTTTCTCTTCCTGGCATTGGTGGCAAGCTGTCATGGCACTTCAGGGTAATGCTAACCACGCATTCCTGTTTACTAGAGTGTCACGTTGGCCTCTAAGTATCCAATATCCAGCACATGTGTGCTGTGCTGCATCTGGGTACTAATATCTCAAGCTGTGCATGTGCTGTTTACAGACACTAGACCCCTTCTCTACCTCTGTTAGCAGATCCTGATTGAATCCATACTCATGTATAATTGGCACTGTGGTGATTACATTAAATCTACAATGCATTTTATACTTCATTGGCCCCCTTCATGGTGGTGGCCATTTTGAAAGGAATTTTTCTTTGTGTTTATATGAAATGTGGTATCCCTTATTGGAGATATGCTGAGCCGGGCATGTCAGCAGCTGGACAGACCCATCTGACTATAGGGCCCTTCAGGCATCTGCGAGAACTGTCAGCTTTTGACCATGTTCACATTTTGTCATGCTCTGGAGTCTTAAGCCTACTTTTTAACCTTTAAAGTGTATATCCCAATTGGTGCTCACACTGTAAATTGCTTGTGGCTGGCATTGGAGTCAGTTTACACTGCCTTTGCAAGGAGATCCCATCATATTGGGGATGTTGATGTGTGTGTGAATCTCCGCTGTGCTCAGTGTCTTCAATGCCAAAGTACCTGCCAAAACTCTGGTATGGGTGCTGCCATCATGAATTCACTCAACTGACTTTCCATAGCCAATTTATAGGCTTCTCCAAGACAAGCTGACCTCAGCATCCAATGAGCAACTAAGTAAGATCAAATTCTTGGCAAGACCAAGGTGCCAATAGTACGTTGCTTCAACTGAGGCATTCCGGCTCTGGCTACTTTTCCAGTTCCAGAATGGGTCCCAGCCTGGTTCAAGTTATAATCCAAATACACAGAATGGTGAGTACACTCGCGCTGTTCTGTTTATGCACTGATCTGTCTGTCCCAGAAGGCCCTCTGTATGCGTCACTCCAATGTGTACCACCAGTGTACTCACCATTCTGTGTATTTGGATTGTACTCTTTGGGACCGGTAATCCCTCGGTGTCTACAGTGCTGCAGTTCTGGGGCGCGGACGACTTGAACTATTTTGTCTTACATGGTTCAAGTTATAGTCTGGGTGCAGTCTGATTCCAGTAATATTCCAGGTCCCATCTGGTTCCTGTTGTGTTACAGTCCCAGACCGGTAAAAGTTGTATTCTAGGTAAAGTCTGACTCCAGTTATATTCTAGATACAATCTAGGTCCAGATAAATTCCAGGTCCAGTCTGATTCAAGTTGTCTTCCAAGTCCAGACTGGTTCCAGTTATATTCTGGGTCCAATTTGATTCCAGCTATATTTCAGGTTCAGTCGGGTTCCAGTTATATTTGGTTCCAGACTGGTCACCTTCCGGTTCCAGTGCGATTCCAATTACAAGTCTGCTGGGAAAATTATTATACTTTAGGGTCCTGGGCTAGGGACGGCGTGTTTGGATAACAGTCTTTGATTGTACAGAGCTGTGTGACCATATGAATAAAGCATAACAGTTATAATAACAATGATATTAACAATGACTAGATCATAAACCATATTAACCTAATTTCTCCCTGCCTTGCTCCTTATCAAGATCAATTAGTTTCTACCTGCAAAGGCTCCATCTTGCCACACAAACTGGTGCACAGCAACCTGCAAAAGCAGGCACATAATATAGTTACCAGGCAAATGGCTTTTACTTGCTCTCTTGCTATTTCGTGCATCGTAAATAGCCAATATTGGGTCTCTTAATATGTTTACTTTGGGCATCATCATAAAATACATCGAAGGCATTCAATGGATAGTAACGGAGCAGTATTTGTATCTCGTATACTTCTTTTAAATATACATTTTAATCTTTATGGCAGAACATAATCCAAGTGTGAAATAGATCATTACAAACCATGCAAATCACGGGAGGTGTGAAGCAGGCTTCAGAGAGCAGATTTCTCCATAGCAATGATTAACATGCAGCAGCTTCTGTGCCTCTCCTCCTGTCAGGCTCTGCCGCTTGTCTGTGGGATGGCAGAAGGGAATTATCATTTTCTTACAGCAGCCTCTGTCATCACTGATAGGAGCTGAAGAAAAAAAAAGCGAGGTCAGTTAGCCAATTTAGCTTAGACCACAGTACACAGACACACAGAATGTAATTTAACTTATCACTCCATTACAACAGATGCAAAGCCAGCCACTAAAGAATAGGCTGCTGATGATTTTTTTTCTGGTTTATTTTCTACATGGATGGAATGCTTCAAAGACATGTGAGAGATGAAAGATGCGAGCATATTACAAGGACTCCACATGCATCCTACCCTTGGCCTGGAATAACCCTGTAACACAGGTATGTGAGCACCTGCATGATACAAAAAGGTGCAAATATGTACAAAATGGAAAGGACTGAGGATAAAAGAACTTCAAGGACATCACAGGGAAAATACATGCAAGATTCTCATAGCATTTCCTCTCCGTGTCCATTCTTGAAGGATACTTGTTTATTTAAAACTAAAACCAATGAATGATCTATGAAGGTTCTTCTTGTCTGGGCATCTGCTGTGTATTAATGGCATTGTGACCTGTATGGACAATCTAGAAAGCTCCTGGTGAGGACTCCTGCCTTGCATATGTACATATGTGTACATCTATTTATCACCCATGTATGCATGTCAGTCTGAGTCTATTGGCTGTTGAATAAAACCCTGAAATCGCATTGTGAAGTGTTTTATATACAAGCCTCTAGCATATGGTACATCATTCAGTGTGATGACTGGTAAGTGGTTGTAAAGTTTACAATCTAAAGGAAGATTAAAACACAAGAATACTTGGTTCCGAATATTTGCATTGCAAAATATATAGCAATGTATAAAGGAGTGCGACACATGATAAAAATATAATTTTACTGTGGGGTTTAAATCTGCCAAAATGAAGAAGAATAGACTGTGGAGCTAACTTACTTTTATCATGTGAGTATAATATAAATGACAGTGAGCAAAATACCTCATTTATTTGTAATGCTCATTAAGCGGCATGATGGCTTGTTAGTGAGGTACATGTCAGACTAGCAGATTATCAAACGGGGCATTATTTCAGGCTATAGGAAAGGAGTATTACAGAAAAGTGTTTAATGATGTGAAAGGTCCACCAAGGGATCTGGTTTTTGATAATACAGTGGAACCTTTGAGATATATTCTAGAACTAGATTTTTGGTGTACCACAAGGGTGTACAGAGTTATGTCCACAGTTTCTATACGCTTATTGTTATCCTCAGACAAATCAGAGAGCTGTTTTTGAATTTAAAAAAATGTTTACAAAACATTTTTTAAATTCAAAAACAGCACTCTGATTTGTCTGAGGATCACAAACATTCCAAGTTTAGACAAACCTGGAAAACTCTCTTCAATGACATCACTGTATATTAGTTTGGATTATGACACAGTTCTATCAGATATTTTTTGCCCAATTTTCACATTTTTATTTTAGTGTTCATTCATCTTGGAATACTTACATTAGCACTTTATCTGTTTAATCAGCTGAAAACGTGCCACCCCTCTCAAATGTTAAAGTCACAGAAAATATTGCTGTTGTATAAATAGATGACATGAATACTGATGAATACTTATCATATTCTGGGCTGGGATTAGGAATAACCTTTAAATTCATTTCCCGACAGATGAAGCGGGGAGACAAACAAATGTGGCACTGTGACCCTGTACGCCTAATGTCACATCATGGATGATAGCTGTGACTATCTGTCACCTACATGACAATCAGCCTTAAGAAGAGGTCATGTACCATATGTTAATCATTACCACAGCCCAGCAATGTGACAATATGTGGAATCTGGCTATGTAAAATAGTCATTTACACTCCATTTATTCATGTGATAACATATGGTCTCAGTTGCCTGCTTTGGAAGATGCTGAAATTGCTTAGCAACACTCTTGGGTCCATTCCGTTAAAGTACAACACAGTGCACAGATGTGAATTTAATGCTGTTTGCAAGCCCCAAGGTTCTTAGATGCATAATCAACCTTTTTTCTAATTTGGATATCTAAGTAAATGAAATAGTTATCGCTTACTTATTGCAGTAATTTACATTTTTAGATGCCAAGCATGAGACTGAATAAGAGTATGGGACTAACTACTGATCTGCACATGTGCTTGAACAATTTCAAGTCATTTTTTTGTTATTTTAACTCCGCAGGTCCTGGTATGGTCTTTAAGGCTTAGTCTCCAACTCTCTCCAACTCAATTAATTCATTTTGCTAAATAATTTTCACAGTGTAGACAATATGGTTCTAGGTTACACACAGCATTAAAGTCACATCTGTGCACTGTGTTGTACTTAAACGGAATGGACCCAAGTGTGTTGCTAAGCAATTTCAGCATCTTCCTAGACTAGAAGTAAGGGTCTAATGCAGAGCTGATGACACAGGTCGACTTTGCAGGTCGGGCAATTATCAATAGACTGTGCATGCGTACGGGCCATAGTACACATGTGTGACAGCCTCACTGCCGCGGGGTGGTGTGATGAGCACCTGGACTCTGGACTTGCCGGCTTCAGATCTTCACGGCCTCTTCTTGGATGAACCTGTGGCAGGGAATGGCATAACCCAAGGAGGACCCACAAAAGCAACAGTACCACAATTAGCAGCGACAGTAATTTTATTTACCACTACACTGACTGGCCGCTGCAATATTTCAATAAGTTGCAAACGATGTAACAAATACTCAATAAACAGGCATTTATAGTAAAGCATAAAATCAAACAATAATCACTCTCTACTTCAGCCATCAATTTAAATGATTCAAAAATCTAAATATACTCTAACAAATCAATTAACATACACTGCCACAGAATACCAGTCTCTGGCTCAAACCAATGGTCCCTCGTCGACAGGTCCTCAAGCATATAAGGGTATGTCCCTATGATAGTGTGCACACTTATTTATGATTCACAGGGAAGGGTGAATGACAAAAACAATCCTCACTGAGGGGCAGGCAGATTCCCGGCTCAGGGGTAACCTCCTGTTTGTAACTGTAAAACAGGCTGCAGGGGTAGCCTCAATATAGAGCTGTCCTGGACAGGGTGAATCTAGCAGGCACTTCTCTGCCCTGCTTCTATATCCTTTTACTGGGGTTAGGCAGACCTTGTCCTGTCTGTAGAGCTCAATAGGGTACTAGCCTTTGTGGTGGGAGTCTATGAGGTGGCTCTATTTCCTGATATCCCCTTACAAGGGTGTAGATGCTGTCTCAGGGGGACTGAATCAGTACCTTGGGTGTTGCTGGCTTCTGCCACATGAATCTCTGGCTATACTGCTGCATGCTGTCTGGCCCCTCTTCTGGGTGCTGCAGTGTGCTCTCTCTATCTCTTCCTTCTGCTCATACTTGGGACAGCAACCTCCTTTATCTTCCTTTCACATGCCTCAGTGCACTTGTTCCCTCTGTCTTTAGGCAGCACTCTCCTTTTTTCTCTGACACTGGAGTTGTTGCAGCTCTTCTTCACAAAGCTTTTCCCTCTCTCCACATGTCCTCTCTCACACACTGCTGCTGGGATCCCCTCTGACCTCCCAGCTTCCTGTCACATGTGCAGGGGAGCTGGGACTAGCTGACTCTGTTAACCCCTCACAGCCCTGCTGACAGGGGAAAGGACCTGTTCTGGCAGCATTGGCTGCAATGTTAACAATCTGGGGGTACAGGAATAAAAGGGGTACCCCCTGGGGTGCCACATACCTCCATGCTAGAAACTTGCCTGTCCCCAGGCAACCAACCAGGGGCATTAAATCCTGAGTAAAGTCTTTCAATGTCCATGACAAACTATTTGAATGACAACAGAAAACGGTGAACATACACACATTCAACAAATATACATCGCTACCTCTCTGTCACCTGATTATCCAATGTGGGCTCCCTGGGTCAACCATCCCTCCGCCACAGGACTCCCATCCCTCTGCGGTCCAGGTGCGTCACTGTCGTCCATGGATGGTGCCCACTCTCATGGTGTGCGATCGGCTCTAAGCACATCTCGCCTCTCGGTCTTGCTTCTTAGATCTCAGTATCGCCTGCTGGACCCTGAAGGCAAATTCTTCTCCTGATATGGTTGTATATTCTCTGTTCGTTATAGGCTTCCCATTGATGGAACAGGTCTCGGCCTTCTCATCTCTCTTCGGCGTTTCTATCTCAGCCTTGGGTTCGGGTGGTGGCATAGCTGGTTCTGCTCGTTCTTCTTCTGATGGCTCCACTGTCTGTGTCGCAGCCATGTGGACCACCATCTCAGGGCTTCTCTGCAGGTCGATCACCCTGGCATTTGTCTGCCTTAGGTTTGCCACCTGGTAGTCGGCATTGTTCATCCTGGGTATGCACTCCCGCGTAGGCTCAGGGGGAAGGTGAGGCCTGGTCACTTCTTGGCAGTTCTGGTGGACTGCCTCACTCAGCACAAACGGTTTCTCGCTTTCTCTCAGCGGTTCACGTTGCCTCGTGACGTCAGGTTCCGGTGGGCGGGGCATCTGTTCCGGTGCAGGAGGGTTGGCGGTAAATCTGTCACTCTTGCCATTTGTTGTCCTGTTGTGCTGGTAGCCTTGCTGATGGTACTGTGGAGGCTCTTTATGGTGCGGGTTGCGCCAATGTTGCTCTGGAACGTGTCTGTTGCTGTGCACCTGGATTCCATTTGGACCGGTCACGTTGGCGGCCTTGGTGCCTCTCCTCCCGTTCACCAGTTCGAACTCTACGGCTTCACCATTTCTCAGGCTCCGGAAGTTGTGTTCAGGGTCGGCATGCTGAATGGCGGTGTAATGCACATACACGCTTCGCCCGGTATCTGTGCGTTGAATGAAGCCATACCCGCGTGGTACGTTGAACCACAGGACACGACCTGACATTCTTCTTGGGCCGGTTCGCGGTCTATCCCTTGACTGTATCACACCGTTCTGAAACACTGCCGGTGGACCTCCTCTCACGTGTCTTCTCGCAGTCTGTGGGCATACGATGACTCGGTCAGAGGGTAGTCGTTCTGACCTCAATGGGGGATTCCACTGCTGTCTGCGCCTTCTGTCGCATTCGCGTCGCCATCTTCTATGCTCATATTCCTCCTGTTCTATTCTCTGGTCAGCTAGGGTTTTCCTCATCTCCGTCATCATCTTGATGATTCCATCCAGTGCGACAGACATTTCACTGATGGACTGGTCATATGTGGTGGGGTTGCCTTTATGCACTTCCATGTCCGATCCTGTTCGTGACGCCAAGTGTGACAGCCTCACTGCCGCGGGGTGGTGTGATGAGCACCTGGACTCTGGACTTGCCGGCTTCAGATCTTCACGGCCTCTTCTTGGATGAACCTGTGGCAGGGAATGGCATAACCCAAGGAGGACCCACAAAAGCAACAGTACCACAATTAGCAGCGACAGTAATTTTATTTACCACTACACTGACTGGCCGCTGCAATATTTCAATAAGTTGCAAACGATGTAACAAATACTCAATAAACAGGCATTTATAGTAAAGCATAAAATCAAACAATAATCACTCTCTACTTCAGCCATCAATTTAAATGATTCAAAAATCTAAATATACTCTAACAAATCAATTAACATACACTGCCACAGAATACCAGTCTCTGGCTCAAACCAATGGTCCCTCGTCGACAGGTCCTCAAGCATATAAGGGTATGTCCCTATGATAGTGTGCACACTTATTTATGATTCACAGGGAAGGGTGAATGACAAAAACAATCCTCACTGAGGGGCAGGCAGATTCCCGGCTCAGGGGTAACCTCCTGTTTGTAACTGTAAAACAGGCTGCAGGGGTAGCCTCAATATAGAGCTGTCCTGGACAGGGTGAATCTAGCAGGCACTTCTCTGCCCTGCTTCTATATCCTTTTACTGGGGTTAGGCAGACCTTGTCCTGTCTGTAGAGCTCAATAGGGTACTAGCCTTTGTAGTGGGAGTCTATGAGGTGGCTCTATTTCCTGATATCCCCTTACAAGGGTGTAGATGCTGTCTCAGGGGGACTGAATCAGTACCTTGGGTGTTGCTGGCTTCTGCCACATGAATCTCTGGCTATACTGCTGCATGCTGTCTGGCCCCTCTTCTGGGTGCTGCAGTGTGCTCTCTCTATCTCTTCCTTCTGCTCATACTTGGGACAGCAACCTCCTTTATCTTCCTTTCACATGCCTCAGTGCACTTGTTCCCTCTGTCTTTAGGCAGCACTCTCCTTTTTTCTCTGACACTGGAGTTGTTGCAGCTCTTCTTCACAAAGCTTTTCCCTCTCTCCACATGTCCTCTCTCACACACTGCTGCTGGGATCCCCTCTGACCTCCCAGCTTCCTGTCACATGTGCAGGGGAGCTGGGACTAGCTGACTCTGTTAACCCCTCACAGCCCTGCTGACAGGGGAAAGGACCTGTTCTGGCAGCATTGGCTGCAATGTTAACAATCTGGGGGTACAGGAATAAAAGGGGTACCCCCTGGGGTGCCACATATGTGTGAGGCCTTCCTGTGATGAAAGCCTGCTACTTTCTTTCAATGCTGGCCAGTGATTGACAATTTGTAATCGGCCATTTTCTGGGAGTGTCAGGGCATTGGAAGGGAAGTCATGTGACGTTAGCTCTGGCCCCAATCTGACAGCTTTTATGGCAGCCACCGAATGAGTCCTAGGCTACGCACAGATTGCGCACACTGGGAAAATGATTAGATTGTGAGCAGCTTGTGGATGGATTTGCAGGCGAATCCCCAATCCAGCTACTTTTGGCAAGCCTTGCTAAGCAATTTGCAAGCCTTGCACATTGCTGGCCTCCTAAAATTAGCAGCCATGTGATCAGGTCTGAATCAGACCCAAAAGTCAAGATCTACTGACTCACAGTAGTGACTTTATTTGATTCCAATGTTTGTTTCCTTAGAGGGGTTGAACAAATCTTCCATTGCATATGCAAACGCCAGAGGAGGTTTCTGGTTGCCTGGAAACCCTCCTCTTGGTAAGTGCCATCAGTTATGAGAGCAATAGCACTGGTATACAATATGATCAATAGAGCTGCCACCACAGCATGCAGTGTAAGGGACAGAGCAGAGCTGCTGCACATGCCTACTGTTCCAACCTCTACCACATTTACTGTATGCGCAGATCAGTGCCCTTAAACATTGCAATGGACCAGAAAGCAGCCGCCAGGAGGAAGAATCAGGAGCCTTACCATGAAGTGGGAGATTGTGAGCTTATGAAGTGCAGTACTGGTTTTCCTGACCACTTATCTTATTTAAATGTTTGAAACAGCCTATACTATAGACCATCTGTACTGCTAAATATTAATACTCTATTTCATACAGTATACAGTGTATTAAAAGACCAATTTTCAGGGCTGTTCCCACTCCCCCAGACTCACATACCTACTCCAATGTGCTGCAGAGTGAAAGATTTTGGGGTACATATGGAAACTCCCCTCTTAAAATCATGCGTTTGCCACTGCATTGTTCCAATACATGGACAAATCAAAGTTTGTTTAATCAACAGTTACATGTAATTTAAACAGTGCATTTAATGGTATGACAATCATTCTTATCGTGTATATTGCTTGCTATAAAACACATGTATTTGTGGCATCTCCAAGAAGAAGACATGGAAGGTATCACATCAGGGCCTGATAAAGGTCTGCATGGGCCTGGAGCTGAAATGTATCATGGGCCTAGTGTGCACTGCAGGGGTGTGCCCAGCACCATGGGTACGGTGTCCCTTATTTGGGGTCTTTTTTCTAAATTCGGAGGTATGACAAGAGCCTATGCAAAATATGAATTTAATGGGACAATTCTAACCCGTGCCCTAAGATGCTTAAAAAAACAAGAAACTTGAATTCTGAAGAATGTTATTACTTTTGAAAAATACAAATTGTCTGAAGTTTGCATTTGGGGTATTAGCCATCCAAAAATGTTGGGGTATTAGCTATCCCAAGGGTTGAAATACATAGTCAGACTAGAACGATAAAATATTACAATGGGAAAGCTAATATGTTTGAGCCACGATATGGTGAAAAGTCATTAAAATCACTTAAACAAGCGCTTCTTTGGTATTGTTTTTTTTCGCTTGTCGCATGTATTGGGCAACCAAAAGATGGTCTTGGAAGTCTATTTCCTTGTTCACCTTACCAAGGTACTCCTGAGTCAGGGCAACACCTCGCTCCACCGCGTCATTCACAACCAAGAAGTCTTGCGAAAAAAATCTACCTTATTTTAAGGCAGCAGTCTTATCCCACTTGCTTGGATTGCTGTCCAGTACATCCAGTGGCAAATCTTACCTTTTGAAAATTCCAGAGCACAGACCTGACCCTGCAGCAGCAGCAGTCACTCTTATAGCAAATGCCACAGACACAAGGAGCTCAGTAGGATTCAGAGGAGGAGACAGAGAGACGTCACTGAACTTTATACCAGATCAGACAAGCAATAATAAATAATAAGAAGTACACGATACAAATAGCATTAACACTCAATAATAAACTGCATTAGTATTACCACCCCACCCTTGCTTGAGTATATTTTTGGCCTTTGGGAATAACCAAGAGGAAACACAAAAACATGGGAAGAATGTACAAACTCCACACCAGAATCATCAGAATTGGTCCGATGTGAGACAGCAAAGCAAACCGTGCACTGAGCCAGTTGCCATCCATATTATTGTGAATGGGATGGGTACTGAGTCTGAACCTTATGTACCAATCTCCAAAAGGGAAGCTTTTTGGAGCTTGGTCCCAAAGGTTACCGACATCTAGCTCTGATGGTGTTAGTCGCTTTATGCCTATGGAGGCATTGTCAGAGGTAAAGGCTTTTATGATTTCTCTTCTGCAGTCTTTGTCCAGCCCTGAGGAGATGCACATGGTGCAGTGTACGTCACTGAGCAGGAGTCTTGCTAAAACATGGCAGACTCCGCCAATGTGTCAAGAAGTATTTCACAGGGACAGTGCTTTATAGAAAGCATTGTCCCTGTATAAATTGTTAGTAAATATTGTGTGCGATCAATTAAAAAAAGTATTACTCTCATTGTGATATTTAACTCATCAGAAAATTTATGTGATGACCACTATACCATCATTCCCTTTATTTGTGTGTGTGTGTAGTTACACTTCCCTTAATATCTTTTTCCCTGAAATAATTGTGAACTTTAGGTTTCTATCTGAAAAAATAATGAAACCTAAAGCAAGTAAGTTTACAATAAGTTCATTGTATTTATTTTTGATTACTTGCTGTTAAAGTTTTAATAATGTGTAAAAAAGGAATATACAGTACTACTTCATCATTGGGCATTGTGGGAGAGATTCTCTAAACTAAAAACGCGGTAAAAACCCCGTTATCTGGGTTTTTACCGCATTTTGGGATGCTCTCAGCATCCCCCGCCAGTTTACTGCGATGGGGGGCATTGCCAGAAAAATCTGGCTATGCCCCATAGAAGCCTATGGGCTTCTACCGCGACCCACTGCTGCCCCGCACTGACCCACCGCCGCACCGCACCGACCCCCGCCGCCCCTCAACGACCCCCCTTCACCTGTTTCCGGGCAGTACTGAGCTGTGCTGCCCGGACCTGTGACCTGCTCCTCCCTGCACTATGATCCTCTTCCGGGTGCAGGGAGGGGGAGAGCCTGGCGCAGCAGCAGCACCGGGTAAGGAAGGGAGGGGGGAGCCGCCGGGACCCGATGGGACCCGCTGACTCTCACCGCAAAAGACCGCTCTTAATGCAAGAGCTGTCCTTTGCCATAATTATCGCATATGTTACAGCATATGCAATAATTATGTTGGCGATGAGCGGCGAAGGGGGGCGGAGCTGGGCTACGGATGTTGGAACATCCCGCCCTGTGTGTGTAAAGTATATTGTATATTATTCACACAATGTCCGGTGATAAAGTAATATGTTGCTCAAAGACCCTGCCACCAATCCCAATTCCCACCTTTGCAACAAAAGACGTGCACTTAAAAAGTGTTTGAGCAAATTTAAGAAAAAGTCACCTGAAACATAAAACTTTGTGCCGCTTGTGGCACGGGTTAGAGTTGTCCAATTAACTTCATATTTTGCATGAGCTCTCAGAATAGCAAAAGGAAAAAACAATAGAGGGTGTCCCATCCATTTTTCGGACCTTCGATTTTAAGGGACACCCTAACCATGGGGAACTAAGTGATGCGGGGTTGGGACCAGTGTTGTTTGTGTGATTTGTATAATAATGACATAATGGGATTGAGCTCTGGTGGGGTTTGGAAAAAACGTTGCAGGGTTGGAGCCATGATGGTACAGGAGGAAGAAGACTGAGGAAAGGGTTGGTTGGGGCTCAGCCAGGGTTGAAGACACACCAAATGGGATGAGTAGAATATGCAGATGAGATGGGAGAACGGAGCGAGGGAGATGCTGGCACGTACACTATGCAGCTATGGGATTGTCCATATAGTGACCCATTCACTGCTGTCTGTACATTAAAGGCTGCTCACACCAGGAAAGCACAAAGATCACAGACAGAGTGGAGACCACTGTTTTTCTGCCCCCAAAAGGTCCCCGGTCCTCCACACCATGCAGAACATTGTGCTTGTAGCCCTGCCACCCACTGCCTCTCCCTGTAATTCACTCCTCCTCATTAACCTCTGCCTCTCCCTGCTACTGTCACTCTCTGTCACTGTCACCATACCTCTGAACTGTCCCACTTTCTGCAGGAATGTCCTGTTTTTTTGGGTTGTTCCTGCGCCCCACCCAGCGCTGGCAGTGTCCCACGGCGGGGGCAGTTGGTAGTCCCCCTTGTCACCCACTGAGCAGAGGTGAATAGATGCTGTGCGCATGCACACAGCGTCTATTTCTGCAGCTCGGTGAGCTTCTATCCATGCCACCACAGTAAAAAAAGGGGCGTGGCCTCGCAAAATGATGCAATTGGTAGACCACGCCCCTTGCCACTAGGTCATGCCCCCAAATTTCACAGGCATCCTGCCAATGCAGTTAAGGAAGTTGGGAGGTATGCTGTCACTGTCACAAGTAGTAGGGGGACTCCCAACTGTGCTATAACCATGGGAAACTGTTGGCCCCGGGAGGGATGTGGGACTGTCCCAAAAAAATTAGGTTGTCACGGTTGTTAGGTATGCAATATAATACCATACAGTTTGAATTATTGCAACAAGGGCAATACACCACCCTGGGTATGTCTTGCAACTGTTAGCCTGGAGTAAATGCATTCAAGTTTTCCTGACTGCATGTCACCCTTATTATCGTTTCCATTGCCTTCTCTTATTACCCCCTATACAGTTCTCTCACTGCCAGATCTCATGTAACACTGACCCCCTCTCACAGCTCACTCACTGCTCCCCACAACACACACCACCTCGCTGCCCCCCTCACAGCAACATTACTCCCCAGCCCCTTCACTGTCCTTCTCAAAACAGTTCCTCCTACAATAATCAGCCCCTTTAATGTCCACCTCTTACTGCACTTTCCCCCTTCAATGTCCAGCCCACAGCACCCTCCTCCTCCCCCCCAACCACCACACACACACACACACACACACACACACACACACACACACACACACGTGGGGTTTATTTACTAAGCTGGGAGTTCTATTGAAGATAGAATTGCTATTGTCAACCAATAAGAATCTACTTATTATTTATTTAGCACCTTCTAGAAGATAATAGATATAATCTGGTTGCCCATAGCAACATCCCATCTTCAATAAAACTCCCAGCGTAGTAAATAAACCCCACAGACACACACACACACCCATTCAATAAGCACCTCACAGCATCCACGGCCCAGACCCATTGCCTGTTCATCTCAAAACACTACCTCCTTCCACCTCTCAAAGAACTCCCCCCACCCCTAGCTTCAGTGTCCTACTTGGGTATGTAAGAGGAAGACTATAGCAATTATTTTCAGTGTTCTTATACAGAACTACAATATTAAAGTAAAAGGTATATTAACATGAAGTGGAATGACATTTCCACTGTCCGGGATCAATAATGCTGTGGAAGCAGAGTATTTCATTAAGAAAAGATGAGACAGATTTTCTCCTGTGCCCTTCAGATTGATTGAAGAACATATTATACATGCATATGGAAGACTGAGTCCTTGGCAACCAATATCACAGCTGGATATTGCTGGCTAAGCACATACTGTACCTCTTGTTTTAGATGATAGATAAAAAAACTCTTCAAAGCAAATCTTTATTATTTAACAGATGCTTGGTCTTGATTTGATGATTCTAAAATGATCCACATTACTGTATACTTATGATTAACATGATACACATAAGGTCCAGTATGTTACATTTTTTCTGACACGCCCATAAAATGGAAGGCTACCGATTCCATACGCCGGCTTCCTGTAAGTCAAGTTACGAGGGGATTGTGAAAAAAGTAATCGCTGATTTTTTACACTGTTTGGCTTCGTGCCTGCGTGCGTGCTGAAATTAGTACACATGCTATAATCGATCAGCTTGTGAATTCGCACAATAGTGATCAGGTCTACGCTGAATAATCCCTTTTGTTGCCTATAAAGTTCAAATCTGGCACTCAACATATGCAAGTTGCAAGTTGATAATGGTGATGGCTTTTTTTTCCACTGATTTGCCAAATGTAACTAAGGGGTTTATTCTAGTTCATTCTTTCTGACAAAATCCTTCTTAGATGGACAAAACCATGTGCACTGCAGGGGGGCAGATGTAACATGTGCAGAGAGAATTAGATTTGGGTGAGTTATTTTGTTTCTGTGCAGGGAAAATACTGTCTGCATGATTTTACACTTCAATATAGATCTCACTTTGAAGAAAAACCCCACCCAAATCTAATTCTCTCTGCACAAGTTACATCTGCCCCACCCGCAGTGCACATGGTTTTGTCCATCTAAGAAGGATTTTGTCAGAAAGAATGGACTAGAATAACCAGACATGTCCAATTACTGTATGACTGCAATGCAATAGGACTGCAGTCCACTAAACACTTGTTAGTTTTTTTCTTTTAAAGGGTGTGGATCGTTCGTTTTACAACAACTAGGTTGACAAGCATTGGATCGAAACCACTAGGTCGACATGCAGCAAGGTCGACATGGGTCAAGGTCGATATGGGTCAACATGGGTCTAGGTTGACATGACATTAGGTTGATACAAGCATTAGGTCAACATGGGCTAGGTCGACAGTGAAAAGGTCGACATTGGGTTTTTCACAGGTTTTTTTACCCGAATGTCAACACAGTCGACATGGACACAGTTTGAAGTGCACCGCATCGCTTGTTTCCCTCGCTATGTTTCGGGCATGGTGCCTCGCTACGCTCGGCACACTATTTCATTCTCCCTCCACGCCCTAGTGGATGGTAGGGCATAAAATACCGCCTGTCGGCACATGTTGGCTTAAAAACAGTGAAAAACCTCATGTCGACCTTTTCACTGTCGACCTAGCCCATGTAGACATAATGCTTGTGTCGACCTAATGTCATGTCGACCTAGACCCATGTCGACCATGACCTATGTCGACCTTAACCCATGTCGACCTTGTGGTGTCGACCCAGTGCTTATCGACCTAGTTGTTGTAGACCTAATGACCGTATCTCCTCTTAAATGTTTCCTTCCTTATGCCTGAAAAGGGCAGGGGTGCTGATATGTCTATAAATGTGGATGTATAGTAGCATATAGGAGATGATTGAAGAGTGGATGTAAAGTAGCATCTAGTGTCCATATGACATGTACAGGAAGTCACATCATAACTCCCTGAGACTCTGGAGAAGCTGGAGAGTTTAATACAACTTTCTATCCACCAGATGTCGTTTTTCTTAACTGCATTGCAAATGCAACAAAAGGCCTATGTAGTTTCTCTGGACCCACCCGCTGATTGACTGTACCATTTGGGAACTGTCATTCAGGTAGCTACACTGTAAAACAGAGTGCCTGTCATTATTTATTTATTTATTAACAGTTTCTTATATAGCGCAGCATATTCTGCATACTTACCTACCCTCCCAGAATGGCCGGGAGGCTCCCGAAAATCAGATCCCTCTGCTGGCCCTACGTAAAGGTATGCCAGTCTCCCAAATCGCCCCCGCACCCCCTTTCTGCTGCACCACATACTGTTTATTTCACTAAAATTATGTGAATCGCATCATTTTGCATCATGTTAGCACCTCCGCCAATCGGCGGACCCACAAATTACCTCATGTGACCGGCATGGGGGCGCGGCTTGGTGACGTCAGCCTCGTCTTGCCCCCTGACACAAAGTATCTGGTATTCTCTCCGTGCTTCTCCTGGAGAGGAGGAACAAACAGTAGGCAAGTATGATATTCCGATTCGCTTTACAATAGGAGACAGTGATACAACAAACTGGGTAATTACAGACAGTTTATTATTTTTTGAAGACCAGATTCCACTTGGACAAGTGAATGAGATTGAGTACAGTATGTACAGTATAGGGGATACATTTAATTAAGTGTGAGTCTTTGACAACAGGAGGGAAGAGGCCCTGCTCTCATGAGTTTACAATCTAGTAGGAAGGGGAGACAGACAGATTACATGAGGTGCAAGCAAGTGGGAGGAGGCTTGACAGCAGGATGTAGCAGACAGGGGGTCGGAGAACCATGTGCTCTATTCTGCCTTCTAGTTATAAGCCGTGTACACACGGTTCAATTCTTCCAGGTGATTTTCGCTACATCGTCAAAATCGCCTAGAAGGTTAGGCAGAATTGCCCCGTGTTTACCCATTGGGTGATAGTGATGCGCGGCCCCGCGGTGTCTCATTACCCGGCCAAATAAACCCTACAGGCAAGAATATTTGGTACTTATGTAATATCTGGGCTCCCGTTTTTCTTATGAGACCGTGTCCCCTCGCGGCGCTCGCTGTGCTCGCCACGCTTCGGGCACGGGGGCTCGCTGCGCTCGCCACACTATATAAAATCAACTCCATGCGTAGTTGGATAGTAGGGGTATGAAAAAAATGGGGTGCATTTAACATGGGAGCCCAGATAATAAATAAGTACCGAATATTTTCACTAGACTCTGCCTGCACTGTAGAGTGAGATGTGTCCCTTTTCAGTGCCACAAATATGAAAGAGAGAGGAATTGTGCATCCCTTAATTGGGGGTATCGTTACTCTTCTCCGAATATGTCAATATGGGGTTACCCAATGACCATTATGTAATATTTTCCTTGTGAAAATGTCACGTTCCTCCCATTATAATTCACACAGCGTTTACATGGAAATATGAGAGAGAAAGTGCATATAGTGCAATATGTCCTTTTTAATAACGAACATAAAAACAATATACAAGAATGGAGTGAGAAGGCTTGTTGTGGAGTAATAAAAGTTGTAATTACCAGATATATATGAGAACCCTGTTTAGAGAAGTTTTTGACACACACACAAAAGTGGATACTACAGGGACATTTTTTAAGTGTATTGTGTTTTCTATTTTATTAAATTGAAAAAGTATTATAGGGAGAATAATTGCGTAGTTACTTTTGACAATATTATCACAATATAATTAAATGCTGCTATGATTATAATATAATACAAACAAGCAATATTTGCTCTTTCCTGTCATTATTTTTGTCCTAGAAAAATTGCACATGCTGGTACAAAATTACTGTCTTTACAACACTTATTGCTTGAAAAACAAAATGCTAGAATCCCCCCAAAATAAATGTGATATTAAGCCACTGTTCTAGATGTAATCATATTGACCTTTAACCCTTTGCAATCCATTTTTTTTTTGCAATTTAAACAGTCTGGTTTAAATGTTTACATTAATTGTCATTTTTTTTAAATTCAAAAATGGTCATTGAATGCTGAATGATGTTTATGTTGGCCGCCTAGCGATCCCTGATTGGCCGCTAGTTGCTGTCAGGCGGCCAATAGCAATACTCGGATTTGGATTTCTTCAGGACCGGCAGATTGAAGATAGCTACCTACATTTCAAGGTAGGTAAGTATGGATGACCTCAGCCATACCAACAATGGACTCTTCTCCCTATTGCGATCAGGGAAACGCTACCGCTCATTGAAGGCAAACACAGAGCGAATGAGAAGGAGCTTCGTCCCGCAGGCCATTAGAACCCTCAACCAGACCTCCTAGTACCGGGACTTTCCTTCCTTCTTTCTAGACATATCCCACACAATCTCTCCCTACACTCTTCCTCAGCCGATCTACTTATTCTAACGTAAAGTAGGACAGTTGTGTAAGCATTTCACTACATATTGTACTATGTATGACTTGTATGTGATAAATAAAATTTGATTTGATTTGATTGGTGTAATAAAGTTATACTTTACTGGTGTGTGTTTTTATTTCACTATTTGTACTGGTGTGGAACAACAAGTTCCAGCGGGCCCTTTAACCCCTTCAGTGGCACTCCCGAGAATTTCCCAGGCTTTGCTCCAGTGGGCAGACTGGCAAACCCGGAAAATTCTAGGGAGTGCCATTGCCTGCGCTCCCTTCCTCCGGGCAGCACAGCTGAGCGCTGAGATCAGTGCCGCACTCAGCTTCAGCGGCTGCCCGGCTCCTACTGCCCAGCCCTGCCTCCTTCACTACTGCTACAGCCGGGTTGCCGGGGGCAGGGCCGGGCAGCGGCTGATAGACTCTTCAGCGGCTCTGCCTGAACCCGGGGTCACAGTCGTGTTTTTTGTTTAGGGAGTGCTCCCCAGAAAAAACTCACCCAGTGTTGGGGTTAATGCCTCGCATGCTGGGACTTATGGTTCTTCTAGTTCCACAGCAATACACAATAACAATAGTTCTTTCTATTTTTACACATTTATCAACCCAATGCCCATCGCCCAAGGGGCATTGAGGACAGCCCCGGGCTCCAGCATGGGCAGGTAAATGCTGGAGGGGGGACCCCTTCATTGGGGGGTCCCCACTTCACCAGGATCTGTGCTGGTACTTGTTTCCTTGCACGGCGACCATCGCATAGCATACTTGCGATATTCATGTTAAATTAACAGGAGTGTTTGTACAATGAAATATCACATAGCATTGCATGCCAGCAAATGCGATGCGATGCGATTTTTAATTGTACAAGCACCCTGATGCTTTCAATGTTAAATGCACCCCCATTGGCAACGCCACCCCCAATATCAACACCAACCTGAAGCATGGTGAGCACAGCGAGCCCGCGATGGGCGGCGGTACACGTCCTCTGACCTTTTCATACCCCCACATTTCCATGTTGGCGTGGAGTTGATTTCACACTATCTAAAATCAACTCCACGCCGGGCTCGCTGCACTCGCAACGCTTCGGGTTGGCATTGATAGTGGGGGTGGCGTTGCCAATGGGGGAGCATTTAGCATTAAAAGCACCCATCAGGTACAATTAAAAATCGCATGCCGCTATATTGCATGCGATGCGATTGTATAAGATGTAATACAATCAAAATCGGGGGTGCCGTGCTAGGAAACAAGTACCTCTCTGCCCATGCTGACCGGTCAGTTGGGGGGGGGGGGGTTGATGCTTTTCAAGGGGGACTTGTAAAAAAAGTCCCCCCCCCCCCCGGCTGTGGCATTACCCTGCTGGCTGGTTGGGCCCAGTGCTGGTTCTTAAAATACAGGGGGACCCCTACTCGTTTTTTCCCCTGTATTTTGGGAACCAGGACAGGCCCTTGAGCCTGGTGCTGGTTTTAAAAAATCCAGGGGACCCTTATTTGGTTTGCCTCGTGATTTTTTTTCAAAAAAACAGGTACGGGGCTGGTTATGCTCAGGAGGGGGGACCCCACACCCTTTTTTTCTTTTATTTTTTTAACACAAAAACGTACATTACCATGTCTCCAAAATTGCACCATATCACATTTTTTGCAGTGAATTTGCATTTAATTAAATAGTCAAATTCTTCAAAAAAAAAGCGATTTAAAAAAATGCGCTAAGGTGTGATTTTGGAACCTTACTAAAAATCGGTTCCTATTAAATGTCGCCCTACATGTCTGTGCATGACATCCAGAGAGCTGCTCCAGAGAGCTGCGGAGTCCTGCTGGACTACAAACCTTGTAGAATCTGAGGACCACTAAAATCGTTTTCTTTTTAAAATCATATTTGCACTCTTAAAACTACACGTAGACATGATCTGTAAACAATCAGAGCACAACCTATTTCTGTAATTGTGACAGTTTAATAAGGCTAAATTTAAAGATTGATTTAATAAGGATTCAGATGCAGGAGTTGAATTTACCTTAATGAGATTAGAAGATTAGGGATAAGACTACAACATTAAAGTGATACTGTCAAATTTACACAAAAGAGGCAGCCAATACTCTTTCTAGGACATTGATGGCTAACCTTGACACTCCAGCTGTTGTTGAACTACACATTCCAGCATGCCCTGCTACAGGGATGAGTAGTTGAACAACAGCTGGAGTGCCAAGGTTAGCCATCACTGTTCTTGGACAGTGGTTCCCAACCTGTGGTACGCGTACCCCTGGGGGTACGCGTCCACCTGCTCGGGGGTATGCGGTGGCCCGGCCTGTAATGGCGGCCGCGGCAGTCAGACACGCCGCCAGCTTCTGAGACTGAGGGGAGGAGAGTGCATTGTGCATCTCTCCTACCCCTCACCATGCTTCCCTGTGACTGGGCCCCCGTCAGCCAATCAGAGCTTGCGGGCCGGCAGCAAATCAGGAGCTGGCCCGCGAACTTTGATTGGCGGGCAGCCCAGTCACAGTAAAGGGAAGGAGAGATACGCAGTGTGCTGTACTCTCCTTCCCTGAGAGAAGCAGCGGCGGCAGCTACAGTGACTGCAGGGGGACACTGGACTGTCCTCTCCCCGGCAGCAGCATCAATAGTGAGTGTGCTGCTGCTGGGAAATACTATGGGGCCATTGCTGGCACTGTGGGGGTATACTTATTGCTGGCACTGTGGGGGCATATTTATTGCTGCCACTGTGGGGGTATACTTATTGCTGGCACTGTGGGGGCATATTTATTCTTGGCACTGTGGGGGGCATTGCTGGCACTGTGGGGGCATATTTATTGCTGGCACTGTGGGGGCATTGCTGGCATTGGGGCACACTTGTTGCTGGTACTGTGGGGCATTGCTGGCACTGTGGGGCATACTTGTTGCTGGCACTGTGGGGCCTTGTTGGCACTGTGGGGCATACTTGTTGCTGACACTATAGGGGCATTGATGGCACTGTGGGCGCATACCCAGTACCATGGGGTCATACCTGGCACCGTGGTGGCATTCCTGTTTCTGGCACTGTGGGGGCATACCTGGCACCATTGGAGCATATGTGTATCTGTCACTTTTGGGGGCATATGTGTATATGGCACTATTGGAAGGCTAACGTGATCCTTTGAAATGTCTGTTGCTTTAGTAATAGAGATTTGACAGTGTTCTGTTATTTTATATGCTGTCCGCAGAATGGGCTGAGCTTATATTGTGGTCAGTATGACTTGCCCCTGTTAAGCCACACGAGGGGGTACTCATAAATGAAAATCCCAATCAAGGGGTACGGGAGACAAAAAAGGTTGGGAACCACTGTTCTAGGACATTGGAACCACTGTTCTAGGACATTAGAACCAGAAACTGAGCTAGAGATTATTTTATTTTTTACTATACTGTGTATATACACTATATGGAAAAAGTATTTGGCCACACATGTTAATTATTGAATTCAGGTGTTTCAAACAGACCCGTTCCTACAGGTGTATGCAATCAATCTGCAGTCTCCAATGCAAACATTGGTGATACAAAATGGATAGTTCTGAAGATCTCTGTGACTTCAAGCGTGGTACTGTGATACATTGCCACCTTTGCAATAACTTGCTTTGTGAAATGTCATCCCTGCTAGATATTCCACGGTCAACTGTAAGTGATATTATTAGAAAGTGGAAGCATTTAGGAACAACAGCATACCTTCCAACATTTGAGGGTGAGAAATCAGTGCAAAAAACCCTCAGAGGGGCGTGGCTACCGGAAAGGGGGCGTTGCCACACCTCCTTTTCTATACTTTAAATACTCTGTCTGTGAGTGGAATAAAATCACTGTAACTGCCCTGCCCTATGTCCCCCGCCCAGCACTGGTCCTCTCCTGCTGCGCTTCATTGACCCTGCTGCCCTGCACAGTAAACACTCCAGCATGACGTTTCTTCAACAGTCTACTCTATCCCCGAGCAGGAGGAGGCGGGCCTGCCGTGTCCCCCCTTGGTGCACCTCGGGAGTTGTAGTCTTTTTTGACAGCTCCCCCTCAAGCTCCCTGGGGAACAGCCGGCAGTGTCTGAAACTACAGCTCCCAGAGTCCCCGCGGCCTCCTCTGAGAGATAGGTGAAGGAAGGCGGCGCCTGTCAAGCACTGCAGCAAAAAAACGGTACAATCGGTACATGGGGAATTTTGCCGGCACAGGCTGTTGGAAAATGGTACTGTACCAGGTAAATCGGTACCTTTGGAGGGTATGCAACAGCAACTCAGACATGATACAGAAGACCATGTAAAAATGGTTTGCAAAAGTTGCTAATGCGCTGCTGATTCCATAGCTGAAGAGTTTTGATATTCCAATGTACAGTAAGAACTGTGCAGCAGAAGCTTAATCCAAAGAGTTTCCATAGCTGCATGTATGCCTCACATCACCAAGTCCAATGCCAAGCATCAGATGGAGTAGTGTTAAGCACACCTATGCTGGACTGTGGAGCAGTGGAATGTGTTCTGTGGAGTGAGAAATTACACTTTGCTGTTTGGTAGTCAGATGGGTGAGTCTGGGCTTTGTGGATGTTGAGAGAGTGTTACAGCCTGACTGCATTATGGCAACTATGAAGTTTGGAGGAGGGATAATATTATGGGGCTATTTACAGCTGTTTCACTCACCTACCATCTATATACCACCTCTTCTCACTTACTGTATGTTCATTCATTTCTACCATTGACAATTCCTTTGATTACTTAGATCCCATTTCTATGCGTTCTGACTAGTACTAATTTTCCACCAAAATCCCGAGTCAAACCTGGGATGTTTGACCCATGATATTGTTAGGGCTCCAAACTGGGGTCCCCATTTCCACTGCACTGTATTCCCAGGTTTTTTTTACAGGTAGACACCATTTCTACTGAGGGGAAAACCCGGGAAAGCTAATCAGTGGGTCGGGACTGGCAGGCATTGGTGGACATCAGTGGGGACCGGTGTGTGGGAAGTAAGTGAGCCGTGGCAGGGACTGGAAGGTGGGCAGCAGGCAGCTGCAGCTAGCAGGCAGGATTTTTACCTAGCACCCATTTCCTCTGACATAAAGGCCCTTATTCTGATCGGTGCGTACTTTTCCGAATTCTTTCGGATGGCGTTTTTTAGCCGTCTGCGCATGCGTGGAGAACGCGACGCGCATGTGCCACGCATGGTCTCCGTACTTGTTCTCATTAATACCGTACAGAAATGTGCACCGCAATCACTCGGGCAATATGGGTGTGTTATGGGCGTCATGCGGAATGACACAGGGGCGTAGTTTCAAAGTGGGCTAAACTGGGCGGAAACATGGGCGGACACGGGGGAGTACACATATTTGGGTAGGCGTGCATTCGGACAGCAGGCCGAATGCACGCGAACAAAAAGGGAAGAAATGTGCGGTGTCCAAAAGGCTACTCTTGCTTTGCGGACACCACTCGGTCATGCGCTAGGCAATCGGAACGCCTAATCAGGACGGACGCACCTCAACCAATGTCACCTGAACCCAATACAATCACATACTTTACCCATTACTTGTTAATTACACGCTTCTCACTGCTACAATTGGAAGCATTGCAGCTTAAAGGGAACATTACATGCTGCACTTGTCACACACTTTTACACTGCAAATAATGAACACAACTTAATATTATTAATACTAATACACATGGCACTTCTGCATGTATCAATTAATACAGACATTTGTGGGGCCAAAATAACATTTATTAAAGACACTTTGGTAAAAATTTAAAAAACATCACAAAACAAATGGGACCATAACAGGCCAAAAAAGAAATAATATAGAATAAATAGCCACAGCAGAATCATTAGGAACACATCAGGTGGCTTCACAACAAAAGTACAGCACCAACACTTCAAGTACAGCACACAGTAATGGTAGCCGAAACAGGGCAACAGGGGAACCAAACATGACATTTGAACCGCGGGCAAATGTGGTGACCCTGTGCACGGATGTTGACACAGGATGCTGACACACACAGCTCAATGGAAGATTTGGGAAGACATAACGGTGGAGATTAATGGGGATACAAGTTCATTTGCGAGCACGTTTGCCCCTGGCAGGCTCCTTGCCACGTGCAGCAGGTCTTCGGCCTCGTCCACGGCCAGAGTCAGATGGTGGTCTGGTGTGTGATGAAATTCTGAAAATAGGCGCTCTCTATATAGACATAAATGACGATGAAATAAAATATGCAAAAGACTTCCCTTTTCTAGTCGGGGAGTGGTTGTTTCCACAAGGATTTCTCCTTAAATTTAAGTCGGGATCTTTCTTCTCCTCGGAAGTTTCCCCAAGAACATAAAAAAGAATATATGCAATGGGTTATATTCTGTTATTTTCGAGACACAAAAAAATTCCTCAGATTCCAGAAGTGTATTAATCGGGCGTACCCAACTCACTATTGGAATAGGATCGAAGTATATATAAAGGTATCTTTTGTGCTTGATGACGCACCAGTACTCACGATGTTCGTAGCTGTGTAACACCCAAAAAGGTATCTTTCTTGTCTTTTTCTCAAAAAATATTTATTTTCAAGTACACAGCAAACAATAAAATATGAAAATCCAAAATATGATAAAAATCAACAAAGATAAAATGAGCTGTCTGAACAACCATTAAGGTGTACAGGTGGTGATAATGTATACACTCACCTGATCCAAAAAGGTAGTCCTTCAGCTTATGCACATTCAGCTAGAGTCGACATGTTTCAAGACAAAAAGTCTCTTCATCAGGGCTCCACTGACAATGTGCACTAACTGGGGTTTTATACCACATACAGCGCGGCTCCATGTGTATCTGATAGATGACGCGGCATCCGGTCACTTCCGGTGACGCGTTTGGAGGATGAAATTGCACTGTGTGTTTACCCGGCTTGTAAACTTCCGGTCCGACCGGATATGTTGGTCCTTATATTTCCATAGAATGAATGCAATGATTATGATTGATGATTCAAATATAAATCATTGAATATAGGAACTGTTTTGCAGGCACTCGTTTCCTAAAGCATAAGGACCAACATATCCGGTCGGACCGGAAGTTTACAAGCCGGGTAAACACACAGTGCAATTTCATCCTCCAAACGCGTCACCGGAAGTGACCGGATGCCGCGTCATCTATCAGATACACATGGAGCCGCGCTGTATGCGGCAAAACGCCGAGATGTAAACACCGCCGGACACGTCACCGGTAGTGACGTCACCCGCCAATTACACGTGGCGGGGATCGGAGAACAGCCGCGCTACGTGCGGCAGGACTTTCGTTTTAAATAACACAGCAATATGCTCATACCCGTTAGAGGCTTATTTGAGCCTATATGTGTGGAGAATTGTATATATTATTATTACTGGTTTAGAAGTAACCATGCACTTCCGGTTTTTGGAAAACAGGAAGTGGGAGGGGGAAGTGGTATAAAACCCCAGTTAGTGCACATTGTCAGTGGAGCCCTGATGAAGAGACTTTTTGTCTTGAAACATGTCGACTCTAGCTGAATGTGCATAAGCTGAAGGACTACCTTTTTGGATCAGGTGAGTGTATATGTGTTGGTCCTCTTTCACTGGGATCCGGAACACCGGTTTAAGTTGTTGACCATACATTATCACCACCTGTACACCTTAATGGTTGTTCAGACAGCTCATTTTATCTTTGTTGATTTTTATCATATTTTGGATTTTCATATTTTATTGTTTGCTGTGTACTTAAAAATAAATATTTTTTGAGAAAAAGACAAGAAAGATACCTTTTTGGGTGTTACACAGCTACGAACATCGTGAGTACTGGTGCGTCATCAAGCACAAAAGATACCTTTATATATACTTCGATCCTATTCCAATAGTGAGTTGGGTACGCCCGATTAATACACTTCTGGAATCTGAGGAATTTTTTTGTGTCTCGAAAATAACAGAATATAACCCATTGCATATATTCTTTTTTATGTTCTTGGGGAAACTTCCGAGGAGAAGAAAGATCCCGACTTAAATTTAAGGAGAAATCCTTGTGGAAACAACCACTCCCCGACTAGAAAAGGGAAGTCTTTTGCATATTTTATTTCATCGTCATTTATGTCTATATAGAGAGCGCCTATTTTCAGAATTTCATCACACACCAGACCATTCACCTATATTGGGAGTCAATAGGGTAAGACTCCAGGAAGTTCTGAAGGGCGAACTTGAAATCATCCCGCGCCACGCTAACCCCCATATCCACCTTGTTTAGAACTGTCTTGTTTACCCAAGGAGGTTTCGGGCGCAGAGATGTTTAGACATAGAGAAAAAAGAAAAGAAACATCAGATATAGTTTTTCAACTCAAAGAAGAAACAGATATGACAGACGATAAATTAATATTGGCAATGAAAAAATTGGGGGATTGGTTAGTCACCGAGAACAAATTGTGGTGGGAAGTGGCCACGCTAGAAAGATACATGGCCGAGCATATTATACCAAAGGGCCTACGGATAAAGAAAGCACCCTCTTTCGAAGAAAGGACAGAAGCTTTCAGTAAAGAATGGGACAACATTTTGAACATCTGTTCCTTTTCTCTAATGGAGTTAATCCTAAAAGAAAGAAGAGAGAAGTTGAAAGAAGTCTCTGAAAGAGTGGAGACTATCCAATCCCTCATCACCCAATTTAGTCAGATGCCCATATATGCCAAATTAGAACAAAAAATTATAGACAAACTGGACAAGAACACCAGAATGTTAACGAAGAAGAAACAGAAAAAACTACATCGGGACTATAATTTTTACAAATTTGGCTTGGATAAGAAAACCAAACAGAAAACAATAAAAAATAAAGAGAAAAAAGAAAAAAGTTTGAAATTTTCACTCAAAGAATCTAAATCCAAACATCAAAGAATACAGGAATCCATCGATACGCCAGTTCGTCGCAGAGAAGAAGAGGTATTTGATTACACCCCACAACCCAAATTCATACATACACACGATTGTGACAATCAGGGATATCAACGAAAACAACATTCTGACCTCCACTGGATCAAACCAAGACGGAGAAATGCCAATTGGAGAACAGATATATACCACCCAAGATACCCTGAGAAACCATGGAGAAATCAATACAGACAACCTGAATACAGGAACCAATTCAGGCCGAACCACTTTGGGAGGAATTTTTATAGAAAACCTGAAATTGAAAGATACAGAACAAGGGATCAGTCTAATTCCGAGAGAATCGATCCACAAAACAGACAATTTCACTACAAGTACAGATATGAAAGGAGGAACCAACAAGTTGAAGATAACAGAAGGCCTATCTATAGAGATGAAGATTTCAGAGAAGAAAAGAGGAGAAACAACTCAAGAGAAAGAGAATATCTTCCCTACAAAAGAATAGAAGAAAATCTGAGGAGAGATCTAATAGAAGACACTTATCAACATCCTGTGGCGCATAGAGAAAGAGGAATGGCAAATAAAAAACCACACAGAAGAGAGAGGGAAAGAGAACATTCCATAGGGACGGAACATCAAAAAAAAGATAGAAGGAGAAGAGAAATCTCAAAAGATAGGACTTATAGTGAATCCAGAAATATCTATAAAAACCAACAGAGGAAAGAAAAACCCCAAGAAATCCGAAGGATGACCCCTGAAGAAACAATGGACCCTACAACTTCGTCCTCTTTTTTAGAAATAAGAAGGGCAAAACACAGAGAAAGAACAGCCGAAGAGAAACAACTGAGGAGAAGAAAACTAAGTTTCCACTAAAGCCAAAGAATCATAGAGGAAAAAGAGGGGGGAAAATGTCAAAAAAGAATTACACCAAAAGGAAAAGGATAATGAAAAGAACATCAAACAATGAAGTAGAGAAAAAGACCACTATTATATTCAACTTAAGTAAGAGGATACTTACGGAAACGGAGGAAACAGTCCTCAATAAGGGACTAAAATATGCCCCTACCTCCACTACAGATACTTTTGATAAATTTGTGGACATACAAAAATTCATCAGACAGATCACCTTAAAGAAGTTTTTTGCAATGAAGGAGAACCAAAAAGGAAATGGAGAAGAAGAAATCGTGGAAGAAACATCAGAAACTGAAGCAACTAATATGAACCCCAAAATAAAAAAGAAATCAAAATTTTACCCCACATATGTGAAGGGGAACTTCATTGAGACCTTCAACAAACTGGTTCTTAATGATTTAGAAAAGATTGGAAAAAAGAACAATGGAAAGCAGAGAAAGAACAATATTACAAAGAAAGAAAAAGAGGCTTTGACATCTCTAAGTAAGGACAAAGAAATTGTTATAAAACCTTGCGACAAAGGGGGAGGCATAGCCATCCTCAATAAAGAACAATATGTCAGCGAGATTGAAAGACAACTGGAGGATGTAAACACTTACAAAAAATTGAATCATGATCCCACTATGAAGATAAAGGCTGACTTCAAGAAATTAATAGCTAAGCACTTCACGAATAAAGGAATATCAAAAAGAGAATTCGAGTATATTAACATCGAAGAGGAAGTCACACCTACCATCTATGTGTTACCTAAATTACACAAGAGTGTTGAAAATCCACCTGGTAGGCCCATCATAGCAGGGACTAATTCCCTTACCTCCAATTTGTCTGCACTTATCGATTCATTTCTACAACCTCTAGTAGTCACAAATCGTTCATATACGAAGGATACAGGAGACATATTAAGACTATTACAGGAGGAAACATGGAACGAACAAAAATGGTTGGCTACAGGCGATGTAACATCGCTGTACACCTGCATCTCACATGAGGACGGGATACAGGCGGTCAGTTTTTTTCTGGAAAAAAACGAATATTCTATTGAAAAAAAGGACTTTATTCTAGATTCTATTGCATTTATACTCAACAACAACTTTTTCTATTTTGAAGGCAAGTACTTTTTGCAATTAAGGGGTACCGCGATGGGTACCAAATTTGCCCCAAGCTATGCTAACCTCTTCATGGCAAGATGGGAGGAAGAAGCAATATATAGTAGCATAGCTTGGGGCACCAAACTCATCAAGTGGAATAGGTACATAGATGATGTCCTATTGATTTGGCAAGGGGAAGAACAAGAATTACGCCTGTTCACAAACTCATTGAATCGAAATGATCACAATATAAAATTCACGTTCGATTATAGCCAATCTACAGTCAACTTTTTGGATTTAACCATTTACACCATTGATCACAATATACATACAAAAACTTTTCATAAACCAACAGACGTGAACACCTTCATTCCTATTGACAGTCAACACTACTTTCCTTGGTTAAAAGGCGTACCTAAAAGCCAATTTATTCGCCTCAAAAGGAATTGCAGTGATCCTGTAGTTTTAAACATACAGAACGAGAAACTAAAACAGGAATTCCTAGAAAAGGGGTACAAAGAATCAGATATCGATAAAGTAATAAAAGAAGTCAGCCAAAGAGAAAGGAGAACATTTTTTCAGAAAGACAATATGAATAAAGCTCCAGATAACGACTTGGAGAAATTGCAGTTCGCCTTCTTTACGCAATTTGACCAATGCCATAAGGATTTGGAAAAATCTTTCAAAAAACATTGGCATTTATTACAATGTGATCCGATATTGAAGAATGTCCTACCAGAACATCCCAAGTTTATATATAGAAAATCAGCAAACTTGAAAAACTCTCTAGTAAGAAGCAGTCTACCTGAAGACAAAAGAACCTTGATCCGTACCAAAGGATTCCACAGATGTGGAACCTGCATTGGATGCAGAAATGTGAAGTCAGAAACCTCAAAAATCTCTGAAGTCACCATTAACAACATTTTATTCAAGATCAAGGACTTTATCACATGTGACACTTCTAATATTGTGTATGTGATAGAATGCAGTTGTGGTTTGTTTTATGTGGGAAGGACCACTCGTCCATTAAAAACAAGGATTTCAGAACATCTAAGGAATATAAAAAAAGGACTGACCACCCACCATCTAGCCAACCATTTTAAAGAGAAACACAACTGCTCTATCAATTCCATAAAGAGGTTTCTAGGAATACAGAAAGTTACGGCCAACTGGAAAGATCGAAATGTAGAAAAAAGACTGGCGAAAAATGAGATGAAGCTTATTTATAAATTTAAAACCCTCACCCCACTAGGCTTGAATCACGACTTCGAACTTAAGTGGTTCCTATAAATATTTGGGATAAATTTTAGATTTTTTAGAATTTTTATCTACATTATACACTTTCCTACATCCATGCTGCTATTCCAGTTCATAAATTTCCCCTTTTATATAAATTAATAATCAGTTTATTTGAAGATATCTTTCATATTTCTTTGTTTTTATGAAAATTATTTTTTATGTCACCTTTCATATATGCTAAAAACAACTTTTGTAAAAATATAGATGCAAAATTAATTTTTATATACATATTTTTATATACATTTTATATATGCTAATTTATTCATGCTAGAATTCTAAATAATTCATTTATCTATATATATTTATATATTGTTATGGATCTATTCTTAAAAATCCGGCTCAATATTTCCATAGAATGAATGCAATGATTATGATTGATGATTCAAATATAAATCATTGAATATAGGAACTGTTTTGCAGGCACTCGTTTCCTAAAGCATAAGGACCAACATATCCGGTCGGACCGGAAGTTTACAAGCCGGGTAAACACACAGTGCAATTTCATCCTCCAAACGCGTCACCGGAAGTGACCGGATGCCGCGTCATCTATCAGATACACATGGAGCCGCGCTGTATGCGGCAAAACGCCGAGATGTAAACACCGCCGGACACGTCACCGGTAGTGACGTCACCCGCCAATTACACGTGGCGGGGATCGGAGAACAGCCGCGCTACGTGCGGCAGGACTTTCGTTTTAAATAACACAGCAATATGCTCATACCCGTTAGAGGCTTATTTGAGCCTATATGTGTGGAGAATTGTATATATTATTATTACTGGTTTAGAAGTAACCATGCACTTCCGGTTTTTGGAAAACAGGAAGTGGGAGGGGGAAGTGGTATAAAACCCCAGTTAGTGCACATTGTCAGTGAAGCCCTGATGAAGAGACTTTTTGTCTTGAAACATGTCGACTCTAGCTGAATGTGCATAAGCTGAAGGACTACCTTTTTGGATCAGGTGAGTGTATATGTGTTGGTCCTCTTTCACTGGGATCCGGAACACCGGTTTAAGTTGTTGACCATACATTATCACCACCTGTACACCTTAATGGTTGTTCAGACAGCTCATTTTATCTTTGTTGATTTTTATCATATTTTGGATTTTCATATTTTATTGTTTGCTGTGTACTTGAAAATAAATATTTTTTGAGAAAAAGACAAGAAAGATACCTTTTTGGGTGTTACACAGCTACGAACATCGTGAGTACTGGTGCGTCATCAAGCACAAAAGATACCTTTATATATACTTCGATCCTATTCCAATAGTGAGTTGGGTACGCCCGATTAATACACTTCTGGAATCTGAGGAATTTTTTTGTGTCTCGAAAATAACAGAATATAACCCATTGCATATATTCTTTTTTATGTTCTTGGGGAAACTTCCGAGGAGAAGAAAGATCCCGACTTAAATTTAAGGAGAAATCCTTGTGGAAACAACCACTCCCCGACTAGAAAAGGGAAGTCTTTTGCATATTTTATTTCATCGTCATTTATGTCTATATAGAGAGCGCCTATTTTCAGAATTTCATCACACACCAGACCATTCACCTATATTGGGAGTCAATAGGGTAAGACTCCAGGAAGTTCTGAAGGGCGAACTTGAAATCATCCCGCGCCACGCTAACCCCCATATCCACCTTGTTTAGAAGAGTCAGATGGTGGCTCATGTGGAGCACATGCTGGTGAGGGGGTGGATGATCTTCCCCCTCTGGCAGCAGGGAGTGATGATGTTGGTAATGCACCCGAAGCGGGTGACATTAGGGCCCTATTGCTGGTAACTAGCTCCACCATAAGTTCATTATGGCGGAGGAGGAGGTCATTTTGCCGCAGGGCTTGATCAGCCAGCACCTGCAGGCTAGCAGCAATAGCTTGGTGGCTGGCACTCATAGCTTGCTGGCTGGCACTCATAGCCTGCAGGCTCGCAGCAATACTCTGCTGGCTGGTGGTCAAACCCTGCAGCACCTCCTCGGCCCTACGCACCCGCTCAAATGCAGACTCTCCCTGCTGCACAATACTATCCAGCACACGGCCCCACATGGACAATTCAGCCGCGGACAATCCCGGCTGCTGCTGCACGGGCCTGCTACTGGGGCCAGGTGGCACAGACTCCACAACCTCCTCAAGAGAATCTTGACCAAGCGGTGGGGATGCTGTTGAACGAGAAATTACCAATTACCACACATTCCATGCCAAATTTTAAACATCTACTTATGGCCTGGCAAATAATTACCTTCAAGCGTAGAAGCCATCACTTCCGCTGGGGACTCGCTGTCTATAGTGCTCACCCCCCGGACCTCCTCCACTGCAATACAGCACTGGGCCATCTCTTCCAGGGGGGTGAGCTCCAGCTTGGATGGCATGGGGCCAGCCCCAGAGGTGTGGCTGTGTTCCCACCGCTGGGTCAATTTCTTCTTGAGGTTGCCTTTGAAGTCGTGCCACCTGCAATCAAAGTGTACATATTAATACATGTAACTCCTCATGTTTGCTGTAGCACCCATTGCAATCTGAAACATAATACAACATGTGCCTACTGACACCAAACTTACATTATATTCATTTTTCAAACCAACCCTTAGAAGATACAAAAACAGTCACCCTCCAATAACTATCAATTCAATGTCATGGCCAACATGTCTGTGCCTCCAAGCAACGTGAACACCCATTGCCCAACTCCATCTAATATTGAATGTTAACATTACTGGACTTGTACTACTCAAATGTAACACACATGTACTTGCCTCTTCTTAACATGCTCCGTCTGACGAACTTGTGGAGCCACTGCATTAATCTCTGCCGTTATCTCCTCCCAGATCTTCCATCTCCTTGTGTGTGTCAACTTCACCGCTGGGCACTCAATTAAATCACGTGCCCGGGTCACCAGGATGTCAAGCTCCCGCGGTTCATATGCCATGTTTCTTGTGGTTGGTTCCTCTGTTGCCCCACTGCGGCCACGGGCACGGCCACGGGCACTGCCACTGCCACGGCCACCGGTTGCTGTACCTGAAGTGCTGGGCTGGCTACTCTGTTGGGAAGCCACCTGCTGTGTTCCCAATGATTCTGCTGATGCTGAGGATGGCCCAGCTGCTGATTGGCCTGATGTTGATGGGCCATCTGGGTGCTCTGGGTTGAGGGGGACATAGGTGGTGTGGGCCTCCATGCGGGCTAACAGATTCTGCACCACCTGGTCTTCCTCTGACTCTGAGCCTGCCATGTTTGCAACAAGTGTTTGCCTTTCTAGGACAACTTTAAATACTATTTCTGTAATTGGCGTTAATCAGCTGCAACCTGCGTTCCGTACGGCCGCGTCCCGTACGCCAGCGTCAACCGTGCGGCGCATACGGCCCGCCCCTTGGTGTTGAAAAATATTTAAAAAAAACCTGGCAAACTCAGTAAGTGTGATTTATTAGCTACATGCAGATTCCAACACCAATGACCAAATAAAACTGAGGTCAGACATGACATGTATATTTGAATGTACTTCTGTACTGTGCACTTGTTTGCTATGTAGTACAACTGACACTACCCATTCCATATGTCAATCCAGTCCACCACTTAGCCACAAGTAATCAGTGCTAGCATCCAAATCACATGTGAAAGCACTCCAAATTCAGGCTGGATTCTAGCTACTTTTCATTCCACCTCTGTAGTATGGGCCAGTAGAAGGTAAGTGTACACATGGCAGCATGGTCTAATTTTGTGAAAAGGTCTGCCACTATTTGCTATGTTTCTGCTGTATAGCTTTCATTATAAATTAGCTGTTTAGTACCTTGTTGAGTTAGGTTTAAATGTCTAGTGATGCACACTATTTCACCTGTTGCTTATACCCATGTTTGGTGAATGTTATAGATTAGATATAATGTGTTTCCATCTTATTTTACACTGTTTAGGATGGGTGTGCGATGCAATGGGTTAGCCGTCTGTTCGGGCGCATACACGCTGTTAGTGTAAAAATGAACAATAAAGTTAATACCAAATATCACTCTGACCAACCAATGACAGCACATGATTGTTTGATTTGTGCCATTGCTAAAATGGCTGCCTACCAGCGAGCACAGCCCTTCTCCACTGCGGAGCTGATGTCGCTGGTGGCAGTGATGGAGCGCAGACTGGGGCAGGCAGGCCCCTTCATAACCAATAGGGACAAGCGCCGGGCATATGTTGCGGCCCGGCGCCGCATATTCGCCCGCACTCATGTGCGGAGGACCATCGCCCAACTGGAGAGGCGATGGTCCGACCTGCGGAGGTGGGAGCCGGAGCGTCTGCAGGCTCTGAGGCGGCGTCTGCAGCGCTGTAAGTATTTTCGCAAAATACCAATAAATTACAGTGGCCAGGATTCGGTCTGCTTCAAAAGTGTTAAAATGGAGAGTAACAAACAGGCAGACAATCAGCTCCTACCTGGCATTTTACAACTACAGTCTGTGACATGACAGGAAGGATCTAATTGGCTGCGTGTTTATCACTCTACATTGTATCACTTTTGAAGGCTAGTGCATCTAGGCCAGTGAGTGTTTGCATTTTCACATTATTTAATATTAATATTACATGAGGTCAATTGGGTGTTGATGACATAGAAAACCCATATACTATATGTGTGATATATAACACATATATCATGTGGTTATGATATGTACTTGTTAGAGTAATTTCAATGTCAAATGACACTCACCCATTTTGTTTGTTTAACCCACAGCGCGGGAGAGAGCCAGACAGGCACGTCAGGAGGCCCAGGAGGTGGGCAGTGAGGAGGCCAGACAGGAGGTGGCCATTGAGGAGGCCACACAGGAGGTGGCCATTGAGGAGGCCACACAGGCCCAGGAGGTCGTGACAGAGGAGGACACGGAGGAGGCCCAGGAGGTCGAAGTGGAGGAGGAGGAGGTGCCCCTACCCCTCCACGATGTGACACCACCTCCCAATGTGGAGGATGAGGACCTGGTGGAGCTGCATGGCAGGGGTAAGTAGACATAATGCTTCATTACTGAGTTAGGTACAGTTTGTTATGTCGCACAGCTGATTCAATTTTCCTATAATATAGTAAAGAGTAGTCCCAAAAAATAGGAAACAACAGACACACTTTGGTCTTATAGGGCCATGCTGCAAACGTGCAATCTGGATGTAGGTGATGAGTGTTTATTTATGGAGGCTCTTTGTATAGAAGCAACAATAAAACATCAATGGATTATGGCCAGGCCTGATTTATACTGGAGTCCCAAGTGCCCAGTTTGCATGGGCACCCCTCTAGCCAGTGTGCCCGTGTTGTTGTCATGTATTTTTGAAAGGTATTATGTATGATGGATTGACCTTAGAAATTGTTTGGTGTATGGAAGCGGATTAGTGCTGCACTTTCACCTATCTGGCAAATGTGACAAGGAATCATGAAGTAATGGGAAGAGGGAGTAGCCTAGCATTTTCCTGTGGTATCTATTCTATCTATTCTATCTATCTATCATGCAGTTTAGCTATTAAGCAGTAACATGCAGGTATATATGTATGGGTAAATGTGGCATGTTGTAGTGGGTGTATGTTTTGAGTTGAGTGAGGAGTCTTTGGCCAGGACAACTGTGAGTGATCCTCAAGTGTGGTTGTGTTTTTGATATATAGATTGTGAAATGTATATGTCACACAAGTGTGTGTGTGTGGTGGCAGCATCATGATCATATATTTGATGACATTACATACAAGAGTGGCTAAGGCTTTTTTTTGTATGTATGATTTCTCATGGTGTAGGTACTAAGGATTGACTGTACAAGGTGTACGTGAGTAGCATAATTAATGTTGTACCCCCTTTCTCATGCATTACCAGGAGCCACCCCAGGGAGTAAGAGGGGCTCTCATGAGCTTAAGGGAGGACCTGAGGTGGATGACCGCTCATGTGGAGGACCTCTGTGTCCTGCTGCTGGACTGATGTTGGTCCATTTTATTTTATTTTTCTAATAAAAGTTTGCCGTTGTTTAAGAAGTTGTCTGTGTGTTATTTTAGTATTTAACATTAAAAGTACAAAAAGCATTTAAAACACAAACATGTGGATGTTTAGATATGTACACAGCAAAAGGGTAGATGACATTTTTATCGACATAGGGAATGTTAGGGTTAATTTATAGTGCTTGTAAGTGTTTAAGGATCAATTAGCTAAATAACAGATGACCAGGAGCAACAATCTGTTCTCAAAGTGGTTTGATAATTGCATAAGTGTGTCATGTGATCTATTTGGGAACTCAGATAAAAGTAGTCTGTTTTTTTGCGGAAGTACACCGCATCTGTGCGTAGTGGCCGGTTCGCGTCCGTTCTGACGCGGGAAGGCCGTGCATACGCGGTCAGACCGTGCAGAATCGGAGTGTTTCCCCCGCACACGCATGGTTTGTATGTCGTCCGTAAACACGCCCTGTTCCTAAAGAGTGAGTCCGTCCGAATGCGGAGGACACGTGGGCGTTTCTACGGATGACGGCCGCACGCCGCCGAACAGCGTGGCATGCGGACCGCACCGTAAGAATTCGGGAATATCCCCACCGATCAGAATAAGGGCCAAAGCCCGGGTAGGTGCACATTCAAAACGTGCAAAAACCTAGGATTTTTATTCAGGGAAAAGCAGCATCAATCGCTTAGAAATGGAGCAGTGATTGCTTTGTGTTTATATCCCCGGTCGACGGCGATGTGCGGTCCCGTGCGATCTTCACTCAGCACGGAGGCCGGGTTGCCCCATGTGTACATGGCTTAAGAATTGTGCTGCTAATTGTTACCTGTGCTGTATAACTTTTTCTCTTACCGTTATGTTTAGTCCTGTGTGCCCTGTCTTGTTCTTTGTATGGCGCTGCAAACTGTTTGTGGCTAGGGATGAGCGCCGGGCCGAAGATTTGGATTTGTTGCCGAGATTTGGATTTGGCTTTGTTGAGCGGCGGTGAAAAGCTTTGGATTTGGATTTTTTTTTAAATGGTCCAAAAAATGGCCAAATCACGTAAGTTTTGCGTTTTTTTTTTGTCCCAAGAGTAATATTAACCTCAATAACATTAATTTCCAGCCCTTTCCAGACAATTTTTACCATGTTACACCTCACAATGGCCCTTATTCTGGTTGGTGCGGATATGTCCGCGTGCGTTCGTTCCGCCGATGTTTTGTGTTTGTGCATGTGCAGAGGCATATCTGCGCATGTGCGAAAGGGACATACGTCCAAATTCCGCATGAATTGAATATGTTAATGAGGCCAAACAGCCCTTCACGCCCCTCTCCTCCCCCTGTTCGTAGTAAACAGGGGGAGGAGAGGGGCGTGAAGGGCTGTTTGGCCTCATTAACATATGCATACGCCCCGCGTTTCATGGGCGTTCCCATGAAAACGCTGGGCGTATGTATGGTAATGTGGCCGTGACGCACGTGTAGGGGGCGGACATATGACATTGCCGGATGTCAGCTGCTCGCCCAGACCCCTGCTTTTGCACGGAGAAATGCCCGATTGGTCTGAGCTCGCAGGAGCTGCCTGACCACTCGGTCCTGCATTCGATGGTATGCGACCATCGAATGATGGGGGAGGTTTCCAGAGATGGAGGAGGTGTATGCATGAGAAATCCACTCGTGCTCCGTGCGGTCAGTGGCTTACCGCATTCGGACGGAGTGAGCAATCCGTACGGAAGGCGGGGTTTAGGACGCACGGTCCTGGCCGCATATTCGGCTCCGGCCGCACAGACCAGAATAAAGCCCAATATTGTTTTTAGGGCAAAAGGTTGCACCGAGGTAGCTGGATAACAATGCTAAGCCACACAAGTGTGTGCCACAAACATGTGGCTCATCTAGGAGTGGCACTGCAGTGGCAGACCAAAAAGTTTAACACCCAATAAGACCCCTATTTGGCTTGATCATGTTATACTATGGGTGCGCTACACACAAAAAATGAAGAAAGACGAGAAAAATTGATTAGGATTTTTTAAATTTAATTTGTTTTTAATGCGCAGCTTGGACAACACTGCTTGGACGCAGAACAATCACACACACACACACACCCTCTAACAGTATATATTATGGGTGCACTTCACACAAAAAATGAATGAAGACGAGAAAAATTTATTAGGATTTTTAAAATTTAATTTGTTTTTAATGCGCAGCTTGTATAATTCTGCTTGGATGTAGAACAATCACACACCCACCTTCTGACACCTTTGGAACAAAGCTGGAAACTTGCGAGCAAGGCTCGCGGGACATCGGGCCGGCTATGTTCAGAGAGGTTCGGATTCCGTGGAATCGGAACCGCTCATCTCTACTTGTGGTAGCTTATAAATAAAATGTTATAATATTATAGATAGTTATAAAACAGTTATAAAACAGAGGTTATTGGTAAATACAGAAGTCACTGCTGTATCTTTAACCCCTTCCCGACATTTGACGTACATTTACGTCATGGCCGGGATGTACTTCCCGACACATGGCATAAATGTACGTCATGGCATTTAACTGTCACCGCGTCTATAGACGCGGTGACAGTTTAAACATGTCTGCTGTCCCTGACAGCAGACATGTCCCTGCATGCCCAGGGGGGGCTGCGATGCCGCCCCCCGTCGGCGATCGCTGTGATTGGCTGTTCAGTGTGAACAGCCAATTACAGCGTTTTCTGTGTCACCGGCGAATAACGTTCGCCGGTGACACAGGGATCGGTGGTGATTGGTGCTGTAAAGTACAGCACCAATCACCACGGGGTGTAAGGGTGACACTGGTGTCACCCCACCTCACCCAACCCGCCCCCAAAGGCCGTGATTGGTTCGTCGGACCGACGGACCAATCACAGCCATGGAGGGGGATTTAAACTAACGGTGACTGCACTGCAGACGCCATTCCGGTCTGGAATTGCGTGCAGTGCGGTCACCGTGCCAATCTGCCGTTTTACTGACCTGATCCTTGCAAAATACTTACCTGATCACAGCTTGTAGCGTTCCTGGAGCTTGTGACTTCCTGTGTTGTGCTGTGCTGTGTTGTGCTGCTGTGCTGCTGCAGTGTGTTCCAGTTATAGATAGAGATAGAGAGAGATAGAGAGAGAGAGAGAAGGCTAGTGACAGAGAGTGCTACATTTTGTGCTGCTGCAGTGTGATAGAGTTATAGATAGAGAGATAGAGAGAGATAGAGAGATAGTGACAGATTGTGCTATATATTTTTTATATATATACAGCTGTACTGCGTGTGCAACTGACTGCTGCCCCCCCCCCCTCTTTTGTGCTGATCAGTATAAATTAACTGATCAGCAACTTTTTGGGGGCACAGGTTTTTTTTATATATATATACCAGTGCTGCTGCAGTGTCATAGAGTGGTAGATAGTGAGAGATAGAGAGATAGAGAGAGATAGTGATAGAAAGTGCTATATTTTGTGTCTGCTGCCCCCTTTTTGTGCACCCCCAGCAACTTTTTGGGGGTGCAGGGGTTATTTTTTATATATATAACTGTCAGTGCTGCTGCTGCAGTGTCATAGAGTGATAGATAGTGATAGATAGTGATAGATAGTGATAGATAGAGAGAGATAGAGAGAGATAGAGAGATAGTGACAGAGAGTGATAGAGAGTGCTATATTTTGTGTCTGCTGCCCCCCCCCCCCTTTTGTGCTGATCACTATATATGAGGTGATCAGCAACTTTTTGGGGGTGCAGAGGTTTTTTTTTTATATATACCTGCCAGTTGCACTGTCAGTTGCACCAAAGGTTGTGCACCTGCTGCCCCTCACTGGTAATCAGTGTCGCATCACTGATCACCTTTTTTTTTTTTTTTTGAGGGTGCTGTGGGGTCTTTTTTTAATTTTTTTTGATCAAATTTTTTTGATCAAATTCCTGTTGCCTTTGAGCGCTGTTCAGTGACGGACGTTACTGACCAACATCTGTGCTCAATTTTTGGCGCAGGACCTTTTTTTTTTTTTCTGCACTACATACACACTACACACTACATACTACATTGAAATAAAGTTTGTACCCCCCCTACACTATACACGTGTTGAAACATTTCACTACCAGAAACACAAAAATAAAAATGGCATCCCAAATGGCATCCCAAATGTCATCCCAAATGTCATCCCAGTCATCCAGAAAAATGTATTCAGCGGAGGAGGCATATGCCATGCTTGCCTCTGACTCTGACACAGCCAGTGAGGCAAGCGGGGAATTTGAAGGATTCATCTTAAGCTCCTCTTCCTCCTCTAGTGATGAGGGACCCCCTCAAAGACGCCCCCGTAGAGCAGCTGAGACCCCCCCCCCAATAATTGATCTCGTATGGACCCCACCACCAGACAATTTTGAGCCCCAGGTTCCTGAGTTTTTGGCCATCCCAGGAATCCAATTTGATTCAACAGGTCTCAGAGAAATTGACTTTTTCAAATTATTTTTCTCTGATGATTTTATAAATTTAATGGTGGACCAAACTAATTTATATGCCCAGCAGTTTATTGCTCAAAACCCCACGTCATCATTTGCTAGGTGGACCCCTGTAGATGCAGTAGAGATGATGACGTTTTGGGGTCTGGTGTTTCATATGGGCATAGTAAAAAAGCCAGAAATTAGGCAATATTGGAGTACAGATGTTCTGTACAGCACCACACTTTACCGTATGGCCATGACCCGGAATCGTTTTGAGTTAATCCTTAAATTTTTGCATTACAACGATAATGCACAGTGCCCACCCAGAGATGATCCCACCTTTGACCGGCTATTCAAAGTCAGGCCGGTCATTGATCACTTCAGTGCCAAATTTGAAGAGATGTACATCCCAGATAAATTCATTTGCATAGACGAGTCCCTTATACATTTTAAAGGAAGGGTTAAATTCCGCCAGTACCTTCCCAGTAAGAGGGCAAGGTATGGCATAAAAATGTAAAAGGTGTGTGAAAGCACCTCAGGGTACACCCACAGGTTTAGGGTATATGAAGGGAAGGATTCAAGAATTGAACCGCCAGAATGCCCCCCCTCCCTCGTAGGTGTTAGTGGAAAAATTTCTGGGATTTAGTGCACCCCTTCCTGGATAAAGGTTATCACCTCTATGTGGATAACTTTTACACCAGCATCCCCCTGTTTAAGGCCCTTGGTTCAAGAGGTACAGCAGCTTGCGGTACTGTGCGCAAGAACCAAAGAGGCCTCCCAAAAACGCACATTGCCCAAGTAATGAGAAGGGGTGAAAGCAGGGGAATATGCACCGAAAATATGTTGTTGGTCAAATATAAGGACAAGAGGGATGTCCTTATACTGACAACAATTCATGGAGACAGTACCACCTCCATCCCTGTACGAGGTACCAGTACCCACACCTCAAAACCTAATTGTATCCTGGATTACAATAGGTACATGGGCGGAGTGGATCTTTCAGATCAGGTACTGAAGCCTTACAGTGCCCTGCGGAAAACAAAAATCTGGTACAAGAAGCTGGCCGTGTATATCATCCAGATGGCACTGTATAACGCTTACGTGCTATTCCGTTCGACCAGCCAGAGGGGGACATTTATGCACTTTCAAGAGGAAGTCATAAAGGGCCTAATATTTGGGAACCAGCAGGCAGAGGGCCCCAGTACTTCTAGTACTGGCCTCCGTATTGTACCAGGGCAGCATTTTCCTGATGAAATCCCCTCCACTGGAAAAAAGGGCAGGACACAAAAAAGGTGCAAAGTTTGCTATAAAAAGGGAATAAGAAAGCAAACTATTTTCCAGTGTGACACTTGCCCCGACAAACCCGGCCTATGTATAAAGGAGTGTTTTAAAATATACCACACATCTATGGATTATTAGGTTCATCATTTTACCGTGCTTCGGGGGTCTTGCTAATGCCACATAGCACCCACCATTCATTCCACCAGAATCTGAGCCGCAAAATACAAAAATCACTCCATTCCTTCTGAGTCCTGCCATGCACCCAACTGGTATTTTTTGGTCACATGTGAGGCATTGCCGTACTCGGGAGAAATTGGGGCACAGATTTTGGGGTGCTTTTTCTCCTTCATACCTTATGAAAATGAAAAATTTTGAGCCAGAACTGCATTTTTGTGTAAAAAAATTTAACTTTTCATTTTCACTGCCCAGTTGTATCAAAATTGGTGAAACCCCTGGGGGTTTGAAATGTACACTATACCCCTAGATGAATTCCCTGAGGGGTGTAGTTTGCAAAATGGGGTAACTTGTGGGGGGTTCCACTGTATTGGTGCTTCAGGGGTCTTGCTAATGCTACATAGCACCCACCAAAATTCCACCAGAATCTGAACTGCAAAATCCAAATATCACTCCTTCCCTTCTGAGTCCTGCCATTTTTTGGTCACACATGAAGCATTGCCGTACTCGGGAGAAATTGGGGCACAGATTTTGGGGTGCTTTTTCTCCTTCATACCTTATGAAAATGAAAAATTTTGAGCCAGAACTGCATTTTTGTGTAAAAAAATGTAATTTTTCATTTTCACTGCCCAGTTGTATCAAAATTGGTGAAACCCCTGGGGGTTTGAAATGTACACTATACCCCTAGATGAATTCCCTGAGGGGTGTAGTTTGCAAAATGGGGTCACTTGTGGGGGGGTTCCACTGTATTGGTGCTTCGGGGGTCTTGCTAATGCGACATAGCACCCACCAAAATTCCACCAGAATCTGAGCTGCAAAATCCAAAAATCACTCCTTCCCTTCTGAGTCCTGCCATGCACCCAACTGGTATTTTTTGGTCACATGTGAGGCATTGCCGTACTCGGGAGAAATTGGGGCACAGATTTTGGGGTGCTTTTTCTCCTTCATACCTTATGAAAATGAAAAATTTTGAGCCAGAACTGCATTTTTGTGTAAAAAAATGTAACTTTTCATTTTCACTGCCCAGTTGTATCAAAATTGGTGAAACCCCTGGGGGTTTGAAATGTACACTATACCCCTAGATGAATTCCCTGAGGGGTGTAGTTTGCAAAATGGGGTCACTTGTGGGGGGGTTCCACTGTATTGGTGCTTCGGGGGTCTTGCTAATGCGACATAGCACCCACCAAAATTCCACCAGAATCTGAGCTGCAAAATCCAAAAATCACTCCTTCCCTTCTAAGTCCTGCCATGCACCCAACTGGTATTTTTTGGTCACATGTGAGGCATTGCCGTACTCGGGAGAAATTGGGGCACAGATTTTGGGGTGCTTTTTCTCCTTCATACCTTATGAAAATGAAAAATTTTGAGCCAGAACTGCATTTTTGTGTAAAAAAATTTAACTTTTCATTTTCACTGCCCAGTTGTATCAAAATTGGTGAAACCCCTGGGGGTTTGAAATGTACACTATACCCCTAGATGAATTCCCTGAGGGGTGTAGTTTGCAAAATGGGGTCACTTGTGGGGGGTTCCACTGTATTGGTGCTTCGGGGGTCTTGCTAATGCGACATAGCACCCACCAAAATTCCACCAGAATCTGAGCTGCAAAATCCAAAAATCACTCCTTCCCTTCTGAGTCCTGCCATGCACCCAACTGGTATTTTTTGGTCACATGTGAGGCATTGCCGTACTCGGGAGAAATTGGGGCACAGATTTTGGGGTGCTTTTTTTCCTTCATACCTTATGAAAATGAAAAATTTTGAGCCAGAACTGCATTTTTGTGTAAAAAAATGTAACTTTTCATTTTCACTGCCCAGTTGTATCAAAATTGGTGAAACCCCTGGGGGTTTGAAATGTACACTATACCCCTAGATGAATTCCCTGAGGGGTGTAGTTTGCAAAATGGGGTCACTTGTGGGGGGGTTCCACTGTATTGGTGCTTCTGGGGTCTTGCTAATGCGACATAGCACCCACCAAAATTCCACCAGAATCTGAGCTGCAAAATCCAAAAATCACTCCTTCCCTTCTGAGTCCTGCCATGCACCCAACTGGTATTTTTTGGTCACATGTGAGGCATTGCCGTACTCGGGAGAAATTGGGGCACAGATTTTGGGGTGCTTTTTCTCCTTCATACCTTATGAAAATGAAAAATTTTGAGCCAGAACTGCATTTTTGTGTAAAAAAATGTAATTTTTCATTTTCACTGCCCAGTTGTATCAAAATTGGTGAAACCCCTGGGGGTTTGAAATGTACACTATACCCCTAGATGAATTCCCTGAGGGGTGTAGTTTGCAAAATGGGGTCACTTGTGGGGGGGTTCCACTGTATTGGTGCTTCGGGGGTCTTGCTAATGCGACATAGCACCCACCAAAATTCCACCAGAATCTGAGCTGCAAAATCCAAAAATCACTCCTTCCCTTCTGAGTCCTGCCATGCACCCAACTGGTATTTTTTGGTCACATGTGAGGCATTGCCGTACTCGGGAGAAATTGGGGCACAGATTTTGGGGTGCATTGTCTCCTTCATTCCTTGTGAAAATGACAAATTTGGAGCCAGAACTGCATTTTTGTGTAAAAAAATTAATTTTTCATTTTCACTGCCCAGTTGTACCACAATTGGTGAAACCCCTGGGGGTTTGAAATGTACACTATACCCCTAGATAAATTCCCTGAGGGGTGTAGTTTGCAAAATGGGGTCACTTGTGGGGGGGTTCCTAACTTTTATCATCTTATGGTGCCTAGAAACCTACATGGTGCCTAAAAAATAATCTCATAAAAAGGAGGCTCCAAAATCAAGTAGGTGCTCCTTCTATTATGAAGCCTGTGGTTTGGTCAACGTGCACACTAGGGCCACATATAGGATATTTATGAAAACAAAAGAATTGGGGGAATCAATTTTTAGTCACATTTCTCTAGTAAAATGTACTGTGTTCCTTAGAAAAATGTATTAAAATTGCAAATCTGCAAAAAAAATGAAATTTTGAAATTTCACCTACACTTTGTTTTAATTCCTGTGAAACACCTAAAGGGTTAACAAACTTCCAAAATGCTGTTTTGAATACTGTGAGGGGTGCAGTTTTTGAAATGGCATCATTTATGGGGGTGTCTCACATACAAGTCCCTCAAAGTCACATCAGAACTGAACTGGTCCCTAAAAAAATCAGTGTTTGAAATTTTCTTGAAAATTTGAAAATTTGCTATTCATATTGTAAGCCTCCTAGTGTCCAAAAAAATTAAAAGGAAGTTGAAATAATGATGGAAACATAAAGTAGACATATGTCTATGTTAGTTATTAACTATTTTGAGTGGTATGATTATTTGTCTCACAAGCAGAAAATTTAACATTTTGCAAATTGCTAAATTTTCCATTTTTTTCCGACATTTTGGTATTTTTCACAAAAAAACACAGACTGTATCGACGAAAATTTACCACTAACTTGAAGTACAATGTGTCACGAAAAAACAGTCTCAAAATCACTGGGATAAGTAAAAGCAAAAAAAAGTTATCCCCACTTAAGTGATACATGTCAGATTTGAAAAAAAGGGCTCTGTCAGGAAGGCAAAAACATGCTGTGTCAGGAAGGGGTTAATACTATGTTCTACAGTACGTGTTATGTAATTTTAGGATTTGATGCTGTATAAACAAAACATTGAATGTTACATATAACAAAATAACAATAGTAATAATAAAGGCATAACAATGAATGAATAATGCTTTCATAGTGTACATTTTTTTATGATTGTGTAAACTGCAACACATTTTTATACAAGAAGCTTGTTTTAGTAAATGTTCATAATATTCTCTTGTGGAAAAGTATAAATGTGTGACGAGCATAGATTTTTAGTGGAGAGATATAAAACACAGATTCTCTGACAGACGCTGAGGATCATGTTATAAACTTGGCAGTGGCTATTGCTGGCAGTAAATCTTCTGATGATGCAAAGGGTTGACCCTCCCTGCACTGACAGATAGCACCTCGGTCATCTGAGTGCACTTCAATCTTAAGGGAGCTTAATTGGCTGCTTTTCTATGTCTGAGAAAATCATTTCATTCAAACAGTAGTTGATGAACCAAAACAAAATATTATCACTCTAATCTGACAGAAGTTGTAGATTACTCGCAATACTGACCCAGTCATTGCCCAATGTGAACCCTGTCAGTAGATAAAAGTTATATTTCTGAAGCTATTCCACAAAATGCATTGTACAAACCAGTGGCGTCACTAGGCAGGTGCGGGGGGTGTGGGCCGCACCAGGTGTCACCAGTCTCTGGGGTGACACCCAACTTAGTGCAGAGCTCTCTGTATATCATATGAAGACTGGGTACCCTGGGCTTCCTGGCTTAGTCAGTCTGACTGACAGCCAGGGGAGGGCAGCAGCAGGCTGTGAGCGGAGCACACATAGCACAGGGGGTAGGGGGGGCGGGTGTGCCGAGTGACTGGCATTGCATACCCAATACCGGTACGCACACTGCACAGGGAGGCTGGGCGGCTGGCGGCGTAAGAGTGGGTGCCTCCCCCTCCTGCTGTGGGGATTGGCCACCCCAGGGGAAGGAGGAGGGACCCGGCTGCCGCCCATCTTGTGCGCAGTCAGCCTGAGTGTGGTGTACTGTCAATCACTGCCGGTGGCTAGCTCCCCCTCCTGATCTGGGGATTGGCCACCTGTGGATGGAGGAGGGACTAGGCTTGGGCGCGCAGGCTGAGTGAGTCTGTGACTGTCACTCAATGAGGGGGGTGGGTTTGGGAATGGGGATTCATCTAGGCAGGTATTGAATCCGCGGCCGGCGCCATTTTATGTTGCGCTCTGCGCAGTAAGTCGGTCTCTGACTGACTTCAACTCTTCAAGCAAGTTGACTTCTGCTCCCTCCAGCCTCCTCTACCACCTCCTGTTTGAGTGAGCTCAGTTAGTTAGGACTGGAGGAGTCCTAAGTTCCTAACCAGCCTGCCTACTTTTCTTTTTTTGTGTGGAGAGTGACACAAGTTGGACACTGGCACTGACTGTTGCCTAAACCTGGACAGGTCTCGGTGTATCTATTATGTTGGTGAGTGACTGAGTCTGACATACCTCCCAACTTTGGTAGCTTAGCAGGCGGGACGCTGCTGCTGCGCGCCGCAGGTGCGCCGACATTTTCGGGGGCATGGCCTAATTTGGGGGCGTGGCCTATACTCGCGGCTCTCCTGCGAGGCCACGCCCCCATTTTGCCGCTATGGGGGCATGACCCAGAGGCTCTGTGAGCCTCTAGCCATGCCCCCAGCCCCCTGGCTGTGGGAATAGACGCTGTGCGCATGCGCACAGCGTTTATTCCCCACTGCTTAGCAGCTGACAGGGGGGACTCCCAACAGCCCCCCCCACACCGCGGGACACTGCCGCCCGCGGGTGGGACAGCGGGACAGGCCCTGATAATCGGGACTGTCCCGCTAAAATCGGGACTGTTGGGAGGTATGGTCTGAGTCTGTCTTTGTCTGCACTGCAGCAGATAGTGCTGTTCAGTGAGTCACATTATGGGGCATGGCAGGGCCTGGGGGAGCAACAGTATGTATAATAATGCATGCTGGGATATTTTGCCACTGTGGGCCAGGGGGCATATATGGCACTGTGGGGTATATGTCTGGCAATGTGGGGGTATATCTGGCACTGTGGGGACATATCTGTGTCTGGCACTATGAGGGCATATGTGTAATGGGCATCGTGGTGTGGGGTGTAATGGGCAGCATTAGGGTATGGGGAGTATTGTGTAATTACCATCACAGTGTGGGGTGTAATGGGCATCATGGTGTGCTGCTATTTGTGTAATTGGCATCACGGTGTGTGGAGTAATGCGCGTCACGGTTTGTGGCGTAATGGGCATCATGATGTGTGGTGTAATGGGCATGACGGTGTGTGACTTATTGTGTAGTTGTCATCCCGGTGTGTGGCATAATGGGCATCATGGTGTGCGGTGCAATAGGTATCACGGTGTGCGGCGTATTGTGTAATTGGCATCACGGTGTGTGGCGTAATGGGCATCAAGGTGTGCGGCGTATTGTGTAATTGGCATTACGTTGTGCTGTGTATTGAGCAATTGGCATTACGGTGTGTGGCATATTGTGTAATTGGCATCACCGTGTGTGGCATAATGTGTAATTGGCATTACAGCATGTGGCTTTATGTGTAATGGGTATTTCAAAGTTCGCTAAGATGTGCAATCTGAAGGTACACAATACAATCATGGTACAGACCACGCCCCCTATTGATAGGCCACACCCCCATTTTTTCACCGCATCTCCAGCATGCACAGGCATCCCTTCTCCGTCTTCCAGAAAGTTGGGGGGGAGGGGGGTCGTGTGACACCATGAGTTACTACACCGTGTGAGATCAACCCTAGTGCCAATCACACCAGTAGAATTAACATCACATATCATATTATCACAATTTTTTTCAACAACTACATATTCTACAAATTGCTAATTTGGATATGGATATAAGGCATGCTTCCAATATAGTTGGTATTGCACAGCTACAAGGGAAATGAGAACTGGAGTAAGACAGTACAGCATGTATTAGAAGGGAAAAGGAGAACTGGAGTAAGAGAGTGCACCAGTTAATAGAGGGCGAAAGGAGAGTTGGAGTAAGACTACAGCAGATAATAAAGGGGAACTGGAGTAAGACAGTAAAACAGGTAATAGAGGGGAAAAGGAGTGCTGGTGAATGACAGTACAGCAGGTAATAGAGGGGAACAGGAGTGCTCGAGTAAGACAGTACAGCAGGTAATAGAGGAAGAAAGGAAAGCTGGAGTAAGAACGTACAGCAGGTAATAGAGGGGAAGAGGAGAACTGGAGTAAGGGTACTTGTTTCCTAGCATGGCACGGCACCCTCGATATTAAGTCGTACGACATTTAATCGCATCGCATGCCATACACCCGATTCGATGCGATTTAAAATTGTATAAGCCCCTATACAATTTTAAATTGTATAAGCACCCTAATGGGGGCTTATAATGTTAAATGCACTCCCACGCCACCCCCACTATCAACGCCAACCCGAAGCATGGCGAGCGCAGCAAGCCCGCGAGGGGCGGCGGTACTCGTCCTCCGACCTTTTCATACCCCTACTATCCACGTCGGCATGGAGTTGATTTTATATAGTGTGGCGTGCGCAGCGTGCCACCGAGCCTGAAGCGTGGCGAGCGCAGCGAGCCCCTCGAGGGGACGCGTATTACTTTACATGTATTCCGCGTCCCCTCGCAGGGCTCGCTGCGTTCGCCACGATTCGGGCTCGGTGGCTCGCTTCGCTCGCCACAATATATGAATAACAGCACATCATACACCGAATGTATAACATGTATAACATCGGCTGCCATCGCATAATATCGCATCGCATACCATCATATGCCTTATGTTCTGCGATGCGATGGGCGCCGTGCTAGGAAACAAGTACCGGAGTAAGACAGTAAAAAAGGTAATAGAGGGGAAAAGGAGTGCTGGTGTATGACCGTACATCAGGTAATAGAGGGGAAAAGGAGAACTGGTGTAAGACAGTACAACAGGTAATAGAGGGGAAAAGGAGACCTGGTGTAAGACAGTTCATCAGGGAATAGAGGGGGAAAGGAGTGCTGGAGTAAGACAGTACAGCAGGTAATAGAGGGGAAAGGAGAACTAGAGTAAGACAGTACAGCAGATAATAGAGGGGAAAAGGAGAACTGGTGTAAAGGAGCCCATACACGCTCCGTTTTGTGGCTCCGTTATGTACTTTTAAAGTACACATCGTATCGGATCGCATGCCTTGTGCATTCATTGTGCATGCACTGCGATCCGATACGATGTGTAGCTAGTACAAAAAGTATGTGCAGCACATACTTTTGTACCGTACTATGTGATGCGCGGGAGCGCGCATCGCATAGTACAGAACGGAGCCGGACCACAACGGAGCGTGTATGGCAGGGGTGGCCAAACCTGTCCTCAAGATCTACCAACGGTGCATGTTTTTCAGGCAACCTGTGGATATATAGTAGGAATGAATGCAGCAGGTTTGAAAATGTGACCGTTAGTAATGACTACAGCTGTGCACCAGCTAGGTGATCTGGAAAACATGGACCGTTGGTACACCCATGGTGTATGGGCTCCTTAAGACTGTACAGCAGGTAATAGAGGGGAAAATGAGAACTGGTGTTAGACAGTACAGCAGGTAATAAAGGGGAAAAGGAGAGCTGGAGTAAGAACGTACTGTACAGCAGGTAATAGAGGGGAAAGTGAGAACTGGTGTTAGACAGTACAGCAGGTAATAGAGGGGAAAAGGAGTGCTGGTGGGTGTATGACAGTACATAAGGTAATAGAGGGAAAAAGGAGAACTGGAGTAAGACAGTACAACAGGTAATATAGGGGGAAAGGAGAACTGGTGTAAGACAGTACAGCAGGTAATAGAGGGGGAAAGCAGTGCTGGAGTAAGACAGTACAGCAGGTAATAGAGGGGAAAAGGAGAACTGGTGTAAGACTGTACAGCAGAGGGAAAAAGCAGTGCTGGAGTAAGACAGTACAACAGGTAACAGAGGGGAAAAGGAGAGCTGGAGTAAGAGAGTATAACAGGTAAAAGAGGGTAAAAGGAGAGCTGGAGTAAGAGAGGTCAACAGGAAATAAAGGACAAAAGGAGAGCTGGAATAAGACAGTACAGCAGATAATAAAGGAGAAAAGGGGAACTGGAGTAAGACAGCAAAACAGGTAATAGAGGGGAAAAGGAGTGCTGGTGTATGACAGTACAGCAGGTAATGGGTGTGGTATAGGGTTCCGACAATCGGGATCCCGACAGTTATTAGTCCGACGTTGGGATCCTGACTGGACGGACTCAGACAGCATGGCGAGCGCAACAAAGCCAATTGTGGGCTAGCTGCGCTCCTCACAAGAGAGAATAGCCTGTAGCCGTCGGGAACCCGTCTGTCTGTGTTTTAACAGTCGGAATCCCGACGTCGGGTAAATGACTGTCGGGACCCCATCCGGCAACCCGCAGGTAATAGAGGGGAAAAGGAGAGCTGGTGTAAGACCATACAGCAGGTAGTAGAGGGGAAAATGAGTGCTGGTGTATGACAGTACATCAGGTAATAGAGGGGAAAATGAGAACTGGTGTAAGACAGTACAGCAGGTAAAAGAGGGGAAAATGAGAACTGGTGTAAGACAGTACAGCAGGTAAAAGAGGGGAAAAGGAGAACTGCTGTAAGACATTACAGCAGGTAATAGAGAGAAAAGGCAGTGCTGAAGTAAGACAGTACAGCAGATAATAGAGGGGAAAATGAGAACTGGTGTAAGACAGTACAACAGGTAATAGAGGGGAAAAGGAGAACTGGTGTAAGACATTACAGCAGGTAATAGAGGGGAAAAGGTGTAAGACATTATTTAATTGTAGAGAAGAGGATTGCTTGAGTAATTGAAGGGAAGTGAATTACTGGAATAAGACAATAAGTAATAGGAGGGAAGAGGAGAGTTGGAGTAAGTCAGTAGGTAATCAAAGGGGTTATGGTATATCGGATCGATGGTCTCTAGATCTACCATGTTATGGTCGACCATGCTTAGTCGACCATGACTATCTTTAGGCATCTAACTAGATGCGTTTATATATGCGTTGTCGACCATAAAATGGTTGATCTACACACCGTCGATCTGTCGACTGGACACAATAGAAGGAAAAAGGGGTGTTGGACTAAGTCAGTAGGTAACAGGAGAAAAGAGGAGAGCTGGTGTACGTCAGTAGGTAATAGGAGGGGAAGAGGAGAGCTGAAGATTGTCAGTAGGTAATAGGAGGGAAGAGGAGAGCTGGAGATTGTCAGTAGGTAATAGGACGGAAGAGGAGAGCTGGAGTAAGACACTAGGTAATAGGAGGGTAGAGGAGAGCTAGAGATTGTCAGTAGGTAATAGGAGGGAAGAGGAGAGCTGGAGTAAGACACTAGGTAATAGGAGGGTAGAGGAGAGCTGGAGATTGTCAGTAGGTAATAGGAGGGTAAAGGAGAGCTGGAGTAAGACACTAGGTAATAGGAGAGTAGAGGAGAGCTGAGGTAAGTCAGTAGGTAATAGGAGGGGAAAGGAAAGCTGGAGATTGTCAGTACATACTAGAAGGAAAGAGGAGAGCTGGAGTAAGACAGTAGATAAGGCACACATTTCCAATGTTCTGTAAATATATGATAAGCTTTTCTTGCCATTTTCACTTTTTTGGGGGAACCAATTTTATGAACCAATTACAAGTTTTGTGCTTCATTAGTTAAATTGCACTGCAGCATACATATTAATAAACAATTTTTTTTCGAAAGACCATTCCACTTGCATTGTTGTTTATTATAAAGTAAAGAAAAAAAGAAAGAACCACAGGCATGGCCAAAGCTGCTGTACAGGAAGTGTGTAATTCTCCCAATTGTGTAAAAACAGAATAAATGGATGGGTGTACAGCGCTAGGTTTAAATCTGAAAAAGTATAAACTACCACATGTGAATAATTTTTATAACATTTATTATCACAAAAAGTATAATTTATTAATTAATATAATGGGACAGAGGCTCTCTGATGTAAATAAGCTCCACAATATATTGCACCAGCAGGTTATATTTACCAGAGGGAGACTGGAAGATATTGGAATGTCTCCTTAATGATATAGCTGCATAAGTAGTGTCCTGATCCGGATAAATGCCCAGTGGGTCCAGGTAATCAAAGCAGATTTGTTATAGGCAGTCCTTTTGGTATATGCATACCTTGCATGACACTGCTAGTAACTGCTGAAATGAAGAAGTCCTGGGAACGATGGTGAAACTGGTCCGGGATAAGGTGCAGAGTATAGTGCAGTCTTGGTATTGTGCAAAAAGGCAATTAAGGTGCGGTGGAGAGAAGCTGGATGGTGCTCAACGCGTTTCGGCGCTAACTCGCGTCTTCATCAGGAGCTTAGGTATATTCTGTTTATGCTATTATGAAAAGAAATTATTTAACAACGGCTCCCATTTCCATAAATTGTAAAACATACTGTAGCATAAAATTCAAGGCCATGTATGCACAAGAGGTGACACATTTGCCCAATATTTTATTTTCCTGCAATATAACATACTGTAACCTTGATATAAAACCTTAATCAAAAGATTGTTTCCTATACATGCAAATATTGTTAAATGTTTAACAATTATTGTAAAGAATTGCTTTATACAAAAACTGGGGTATAAGGTGTATTATGTACTTTTTTTTTTACCATTTTCTATTTTATTCTTATAAAAGAAGACACAACTCGCAACAATATTGTAGAATTAACTAAAATGTAAAACAGCAAATAATTGTCAACAACCAAAGCTATTGATACTTTTCTGTACATGAAATTTCCAAACATTAAAGTCTCTTAAAATAGGTGTTGTTCAAAGACAGTGCAAGGTCAAGACCAGATCTGAGTGGACAGCTACAGTATACTGGGATGCTTCCGCTGACAGGTTACCAAAATAACTAGGGTCAGGTACATTCCATGAGCAGTGATTAGGGGTAAGCTCTTCTTAATACATCATGGGTGGATTACTGTAACACCTCACCCCCACCAGAGAGCCGGGAACCCAGACAGCGTGGGGGCTGTGAGAGCTAGGAGCCCTGAGAGCGCTCAGGCCGACACTCCACCTCACACTCCTCCTAGTGACTTCCCTTCCCACGCCCTGAACTTCCCCCTGTCCCAGCTCCTGGCAGCGCCTCTTATGTGATGAAGGCCACCGCCTGTTCCCTCCTCTTCTGAGAGCTATGGTTGAGAGGGGTTAGGGGAAAAACGGGGCCCTGTCTCCTTCGGGAGACGGACCCACTTCGATCGATCGATCGCACGGCCCCCTTTGCACGTGTTTAGGCACAGCACTGGTGGTAGGGAGCACACCTCGGGCTCCTGAGTTTTTTCAAACTCAAACTCCTCTTCTGAGAGCTATGGCGTTTCAGAGCTGCCGGACTCCTGCAGCAGCATCTCCCTGTAGTCTGGCCCCACCAGCTGGGTTATAGTTTGTGTGTGTGTGTATATACATGTATATATATGTTCTGTGTGTATATATGCTGTGTGTGTATGTTGTATGTATTCTTTTTGTGTATGTATGTATATATGTACGTATGCATTTATGCTGTGTGTGTGCTGTATGTAAGCATGCAGTGTATATGTATGTATGTATGTATGTATGTATGTATGCTGTGTGTGTATCATGGGTATGTTTGTATATAGTGTGTGTTGTGTGTGTATATGTATGTTGGGTGTTTGTATGAATTGTATGTGTGTTTGTGTATGTATGCATTGTGTATGTATATGCAATATGTGTGTTGTGTATGTATACTATTTGTGTGTTGTTAGAAACTAAGAAGCGCTGTTGTCTGTGTACCAATAATAGATCAATTTCTGGTTGTTTCACCATTTCCAACCTGCTTAGGCAAACCTTGATATATGTGTGTGTGTTGTGTGTGTATTGCTGTGTGTGTTGTGTATGTATGCTGTGTCGGATATAAACCTGTGGCGAGCGTAGCGAGCCACCGAGCCCGAAGCGTGGCGAGCGAAGCGAGCCCCGCGAGGGTACGGTATTCTGTGTCCCCTCGCGGGGCTCGCTACGCTCGCCACGCTTCGGGCTCGGTGTTGGTTTATATCCAACTCCATGCCCACTTGGATAGTAGGGGTATGAAAAGGACCCCTTTTCCCATTGAATTCCATGTTAAAATGGACTCAGTCCATTTTAACATTGAATCCTATAGAAAAATCGGGTCCATCGCATCGCATCGCATGCGATATGGTCGGATGCGATGGACCCGATTTCAAAATCGGCAGCCCAGTTAGTACATAAGTACCAAAATATCTATTTCCTTACCACATACTATACTATAATTGTATATAGCATAATTAAAGAAAGTAAATATAAAAATATTTTTGGTTTTCGTGTGTACTTTTTCTTTTATTTGTATTCTATTGCATTTATCAATTTCTTCTCTTTGTTACTTTGCATATAGTAAAACATCTAATTAAGCTGCAAAAAAATTGAATGTGAAAAATGTGGCATTTACCCAATTTTGTTTCCACTGTTTTTCCTCGTGGTATGCACTTAAAAACCTTTTTTTTTACGTCTCACAAAAACAGTTGCAGATCTATGCATTTGCGTGGCCGCGATTAAGTAAAAAGGGCTTCTTATCATGGTACGTGCCAGCATCAGGTCTAGTTGTATAGTTCCGGGCGATGTAAGTAGCTACAGTAGTCTACTAAGGCTAATGGGATACTGCCCTATGAAATGAAAAAGTCATTTCCAGGATGCAATAGAGAAATGATAACTGGAATCCGACTGGTTGGTAATCAGATCACCATTTTAATTTTCAGAGTCTTTAGTAAATCTGCCCCCCAAAAGAGACTGAACAACAGATGGATCTATCTACTCATTGTTGTGTGCAATCTTGTAGACATGTAGTCTTCAGCAAGAACTTGAAGCAGATAAAATTAAAGCCCTAAATCAGGATAGTGAGATGAAATATATTGGAAACAACACATTTCCTGGATGTTCTAATTGATAGAGGAAAACATGGCAGATATCAATTAAATATGCAAAATGCAGGAGATCAATGAGAATTTAGAATGAAAAATGCAATACCAGTAGTTAGTCTACCATGGTAATTAACTACATGATGGAAGTGACTAATGAAGATATTTGCCTACCAGATAATCATTACAGAAAGGTACAGATGGAGCCCCTCTCTTCTTTGCCTGGCTCTCGCCAGACCATCCCCGCTGGCGAGAGCCGTCGGAGAGGCACTCCATCAGACTGGGATGCGTGTGCATCTCACGTGTACGCGAGTCCCAGTCTCTCGGTGGCTGGGCAGCGGGACCCTGCCCGTCTCTGCTTCAGGGAGATGGGCAGGGTTAGGGGTTTTAGAGGGGTGGTGGGGACTGGTGATGGCAGCGGGGAAGGTGTCCGACAGCTGCGGGGAGCTCCGTCGCCAGGGGGCTGGTAAACGTCTCGTACGCACAAACTCCCTGGCGATGGCTGGTGGGACTAGCAGTGCAGAATTTCTTTTTGTGTGACTTTTTCCAATAAAATGTATCTTCTTCACAAAACAGGTCACACAATGCATATATTCTGTGTGCAAACGCAGCTGTATCTGCACACGGAGTGCTATGCTACAGTGTTTTCTAGGAAGATACAACTACAGTCCCAAGCAAATTATAGGCATACCGCACATAATTGTAATCAGCAATGTCTGCTTGTGCGTCACGTAGCAATGCGAATGACACATTTTTGGCAAAAAATAAACCTCTCGCTTACGGAGATGCACAGAACCTGTCTCTTCACTCATGCCAGGCATTTCCTGCTAGATTGCGTATCAAGGCAAGATGTGTGAGGACACACCTGTACACATTGGTAGCAGGAAATGCTATAGTTGTAGTACATACCCCCAGAGGCATATGGTGGGGGATATGGGGGTGCTGGCGGAGGCGGCATATGTAATGGGGGGGTGTTTGTAATGCGGGGGTGCAGGCTCACCTGCTCCTCTCTGCTGGATCCAGATGGGGAACGGGAGCTGGGGGCCCACTGCCGCCACACATGAAGGCCCATGGGCACGTGCACTGACAATCCTCCCCTGCATACCCCATACATGTATTGGATGTACAGTGTTATTAAGAACTAAGAATTTGCTTTTACCATGGTAAAGTAAATTCAAGCAAGACACAAAGACAAAACAAGAGTATTCATTAAGCTTAAATCAGGCATGTCCAAACTATGGCCCTCCAGCTGTTGTGAAACTACACTTTCCAGCATGTCTTGCCATAGTTTTAGCATTCCCTAATAGCAAAACTGTAGCAAGGCATGATGGGACTTGTAGTTTTGCAACAGCTGGAGGGCCATAGATTGGACATGCCTGGCTTAAATGAAAACACATCATAGAAACATAGAAACATAGAATTTGACGGCAGATAAGAACCATTTGGCCCATCTAGTCTGCCCCTTTTTTACCCTTCAGGTAAACTCAACCCTTTTTAATCCTTATTTCTTTGTTAGGATATTCATATGCCTATCCCAAGCATGTTTAAATTGTTCTACTGTCTTAGCCTCTACCACCTCTGATGGGAGGCTATTCCACTTATCCACTACCCTTTCTGTGAAGTAATTCTTTCTAACATTTCCCCTGAACCTACCTCCCTCCAGTTTCAGTGCATGTCCTCGTGTTTTATTACTTGTTTTCCTTTAAAGAAAATTTACCACCTGTACTATGTTAAAACCCTTGATATATTTGAAGATTTCTATCATGTCCCCCCTTTCCCTTCTCTGCTCCAAACTATACATGTTAAGATCTTTTAGTCTATCCAGGTAAGTTTTGTGATGAAGGCCATGAACCATTTTAGTTGCCCTTCTTTGTAAACTCTCCAATGTATTTATATCCTTCTGAAGATATGGTCTCCAGAACTGGACACAGTCTATCGCCTTCCTGTTCCTGTTACATAAGTATCTACTCTAAGGGACAAATTCATTTAGCCGTGGCTTTGATGTGAATTGAGGTGAATTTCTTGATGTGACTGAAAACAACAACAGCGATTTTTCCATTCAATTAAAAATCAACATTAAATTGTTGGTTATGGTACAGTCATTAGGTTGACCAATATAGGTCAACAGTCACTAGGTGGACACATGGGTACTTGTGTATTATCACGGCGCCCATCGCATCGCATACCATAAGGCATGCAATGGTATGCGATGCGATGCGATATCGCGCGATGTTGTACAATGTCAAACAATTATAAAATTGTATGACATTGTATATGGCATACAATGCCATACAATGCGATGGGATGCGATTAAAAATTGTATAAGCACCCTAATGGGTGCTTACAATGTTAAATGCACCCTAATGGGTGCTTACAATGTTAAATGCACCCCCACGCCACCCCCCACTATTAACCCGAAGCGTGACGAGCGCAGCGAGCCCGCGTGGGGCAGCGGTACGCGTCCTATGACCTTTTCATGCCCCCACTATCCATGTCGGCGTGGAGTTGATTTTATAAAGTGTGGCGAGCGCAGCGAGCCACCGAGCCCGAAGCGTGGCGAGCGAAGCGAGGCCCGCGAGGGGACGCGCAGAACTTCAAAGGTATACGAGTCCCCTCGCGGGGCTCACTGCGCTTGCCACGCTTCGGACTTTATAAAATCAACTCCACGCCGACGTGGATAGTGGGGGTATGAAAAGGTCGTAGGATGCGTACCGCCACCCCTCGCGGGCACGCTACGCTCGCCATGCTTCGGATTCACGTTTAAACTTGGGGAGTGGCGTGGGGGTGCATTTAACATTTTAAGCACCCATTAGGGTGCTTATACAATTTAACATCGTCTATGGGGCAAAATCGCATCGCATCGCATTCCATCGGGTGTATGGCATGCGATGCGATGCCATCAAAAATCGGGCGACTAATTATCGTGGGCACCGTGCTAGTACACAAGTACCAACACATGATATGGGTCAACATGCATTAGGTCGACACAAGCATTAGTTCGACATGGAAAAGGTCGACAAGAAAAAGTTTGACATGTGTTTTTAAATTTTTGAGGGTGTTTATGTTGACTTAAGTGTTCCGGCATCCCAAATTACGACAGCCGTCAATAGGAGTTCATGCAGCTTTTAGTTTGCAGTCCCTTAATAGGTAAAAAGTAGAGAATTTTTTTATATTAAGGTAAAACTGTTGGGACTCCATGCAGATCTTCTGGTCTAATCCCCAAATGAATAAAACATGTGCTTAGGGGCAGTTACGTAGCATAATGTGGCCAATAATAGCATAACATTTTTCAAGTCATTTTCTGTAATAAAATATACAACATGGTAGAATTAATAGGAATATTCATATTGGTTGTGTAGTGAGTTTTAGAACTTGCAGGTGGGGGGGATACAAGTGTTTTTTCAAATGTTTTTGTTTTAAACTTACTCAAACACATTTTAAAATCAAATTGCTGGCAGTTTTTAAATAATGTATAATTTGGCTGAAAACATTTGATATTTTTCTTATGGCCACTTATAGCCTTTTAACTGTAATGAACATATTTATTGTGATCAAGATAGGATATTTTTTGCATGAACATGCCTATACTCAGTGGCGGCGCCAGAGGTGGGGCAGCAGCCCAGTTCAAAATTCAAATAGAGGAGGCACACCAACTGCCATTGATTCAGTTTGGAATGGCAGATGATGGTAGTTGGTGAGGTCTCCTATTTGAATTTTGATCTGCTCTGTAGCCGTCCGTCTGGGCTGCCACTGCCTATACTGCACTTTTAGGGGTTGTCCCCTCCAACCTGTATTGCGCTTCCCTGTACCGATGAGCAATCTGTATTTCAGCAGGCAAGGACAAGTTGCCTATGAATTTTGTGGGGGGTGAATGTACAACTGAAAATTTGCAATTTTCTGGGGGTACAAAAGGTGCAAATTGCATTTACTGTATGCCCACATTTACACCAAATCTAAGCAAATTCTGTTTAATCTTGTAATAATGAGATAATTATGATGACTCCCAGTCAATAAAATCTTACCATAAATAAATCGTATATAACTATATATTATTTTCCATTTATATATTCCAGTCTGTGAATATATTTGAACTTTAAAAGTGTGTTTGGTTCCATGGTTACCCTTCAGGTGCCTCTACGAAAGCTTTATGCAGTCTGACATCACCACCAAAATAGGTGTCATACAATAAAAAGACAGAGTGTAGGGCTATACAGGAAACAGTTGTAGGGTTTTATAAAAGCACTCATTAAAAAAACATGTTTGAGTTCAGATGCTACAACATCTGCCAGGGAATGAATGCAGTATGTATGTACAGATAAATCTTTCAGACACTCTCTATCATTTTTGTTTGGTAGTTAAGAGGTGTACAGCTGAAATTGTCATATAAAATGTTTTATTACTTCAAGACTTCGATTTTATAAAATTGTTGATTACTTCCATAAAGACTGGCCAGTGACTGGATTTGATAATAAGTTTCTACATTTCATAATATGCTTTTGCAAAATTGACTGTTATACCTCCATAGATCTTGTTTTACAGCATCTGCCTAATTTACATAATAATATATGATTTGGTAAATTAGGATTTTTTAATTTGCTAGAGTTTTTATTTTCACTTTTTTTTTATTTCTTACACCAAAAAGTAAAATGTGTGTTAAATGTATAATTAAACTACAGTAGGCAGGTTTGAAATATTTACCAATGATCACAATATTGTGTGTAAGTGCATACTGGTCACTAGTTTATTTGAACATTATGTATATTGCACCATCATACTTTACATTAATTAAACAATAATGGACATTAAAAGTACACAAAAAGCCAGTGCCATAGTTAGACATCTTGGTGCCCTGTACCAGAATGGGCACAAAGATGTCTAACTACAGTATGTCACTGGCTTTTTGTTTACCATACTCAAAACAGGTACAGTGCATGCCTAAGGTGCACACCCAAAATTTAGGGTTGGTGGTGGCATATGACCACATATTAGTACCAATTTCCATTATACCACACCGTAGTGTACATTGAACAAATTACACCACACAGTAGTGCCACTTAGAGGCAATGGAGTCAACTGCCACTGGGCTCCTGCTCCCAAAGGGGCACCTCCCCCAATTGAGTTTGAATTAGTTAATTGAAAGCCATTGATATTGCTTTTTCAGCTGACTCACCCTCCTAGCAGGACTACACACACTGCGCCAGGTAGAGCCCTTTCTACATATTACGCTAGGTAGAGCCCCCATTAAACACATTATGACAGTCAGAGCCCACATTAGATGTTACGCTGGGGAGAGCCCTCATTATGCCTTAAGTCAGGCAGAGCCCCCTGCTGCACATTATGCCAGGTAGAGCCCCAATTACACAATTTGCCAGGCAGAGCCCCCATTATGGCAGGTAAAGTAAGAGAGAGAGAGAGAGAGAGAGAGAGAGAGAGAGAGAGAGAGAGAGAGAGAGAGAGAGAGAAATGCTAAAATTGCAAAAATGTTGTTGTTTTTGATCCTACACTATTAGTAATCTCGGTAACATTAATTTCCAGTCTATCCTGAACACCTCACACATCACAATGTTGTTTTGGTTAACTACTCTATGCCAAGTGACACAAGTGGGCGGCACAAACACTGGACTGATATTGCACACTTAGTACCACACCTGGACTAATATGGCACACTTAGCAGCACATCTGGACTGATACTGCACACTTAGCAACACCCCTGGACCGATACAGCACATTCAGCCTCACCCCTGCACTGATACAGCACATTCAGCATCACCCCTGGACTGATACGGCACATTTAGCATCACCCCTGGACTGATATGGCACAGGTAGTATCACCCCTGGACTGATATTGCACACTTGGCAGCACCGCAAGAATTATTCAGCAGACTTGGTTCACCCCAGGAATTATAAAGCAAACTGGGCTCACCCCAGGAATTATTCAGCCAGATGACGGCACCCCTGACCTGATACAGCACACACGGCGGCACACATGGAATTATACGGCACACATGACAGCAATCCTGCAGTAGAAAAATATATATTTTTTTTATTCTTTTAATAAAAAGTGCAGCTCTCCAGGAACTTATATGGCTGATTAGCAGCACCCCAGAAATTATATGACACACTTGGCTCACCCCAGGAATTATACATGGCACCTCCCCAGGACTGATATGGCAGACTTAGCAGCACCCCATAAATTATACAGCACACTTGGCTCACCCCTGGACTGATACAGCACCCCTGGAATTATATGGCACACTTAACAGCCCTTGTAGGAAAAAAATATTTTTTTCTTTTAATGAAGAAAAAGGGGGCACAGACACTGGGCAGAACAGCTGGACTGATATGGCACACTTAACACCCTTTGCAGTAAATATTATTATTATTGGTACTTGTTTCCTAGCACGGCCACAATCGTGTGGATCGTGTACCTTTAAGTTAAGGTACACGATCCACACGATGGACCCGATTTCCTTTGAAATCAGGTCCATTTTGCCAGCAAAGGTACAAAATCGGGGGCATCGCGTCGGTCGGGACCATTAACATTGGTCACGACGCGACCGACGCGATGCCCCCGATTTTGCCATAGGCTTCAATGTTAAAATATTTTTTAACATTGAAATCGTGAGGATCGCGTCGGTCTTGTGCCATTATAATGGCACAAGATGAGATGGACTTGATTAAGTCCATCTCACCTTTAAAAAAATGTGAAAAATGTGAAATGGGCCAATATGACCCATTTCACATTATAGATGTCCCCGTCGTCACCCCACGATAGACGCCAACCCGAAGCGTGGCGAGCGCAGCGAGCCCGCGAGGGGCGGCGGTGCGCGTCCTCCGACCTTTTCATTCCCCTACTATCCACGTCGGCGTGGAGTTGAGAATAGAATAGTGTGGCGAGCGCAGCGAGCCACCGAGCCCGAAGCGTGGCGTGCGCAGCGCGCCCCGCGAGGGGATGCGTATAACTTCACAGGTATACGCGTCCCCTCGCGGGGCTCGCTGCGCTCGCCACGCTTCGGGCTCGGTGGCTCGCTGCGCTCGCCACACTATTCTATTCTCAACTCCACGCCGACGTGGATAGTAGGGGAATGAAAAGGTCGGAGGACACGCACCGCCGCCCCTCGCGGGCTCGCTGCGCTCGCCACACTTCGGGTTGGCGTCTATCGTGGGGTGAGGTTTACGTCGTAAAATTTGGGGGTCTAGGGAATATTTCACATTGAATCCAATGTAAAATCGGGTCCCAGGGACCCGATTTACATTTCATTCAATCAAAAAATCGGGTCGGTCGCGTCGATCGCATCGCATGCTACCAAATCGCATGCGATGCGATCGACGCGATTTTTCCGACACAACCACCCCGATGTAAATCGGTGTGGCCGTGCTAGGAAACAAGTACCTTATTATTTATTTAAAAAAGGGTAGCACCCCAGGACGGCAGACTTAGCAGAACCCCATAAATTATATGGCACACTTGGCTCATCCCTGGACCGATACTGCATCCCTGGTATGATATGGCACATTTTACAGCCCTTGCAGTTAAAAAAAACAAACACCTTTTTTATTTAAATAAAAAAATGGGGGCAGCTCCCCTGGATTGATACGGGACACTGGACAGCACAGCTGGACTGAAATGGGAAAGAGCCCCTTAGTTGTCCCCCACAGCAGTCCTATAAAACAGCCCCCCTTAGTAGTGCCCCGTAATAGTAGCCTTAGTAATGCACCCTTTGTAGTTGTACCTTCAGTAGTTCCCCCTTAGTATAGTTTCCCCCACAGTAGTTCCCCCTTTGTAGTTGTACACAGTTCCTCCACCAGTAGTTCCCCTTTAAAAGTTGTACCCTGGCCTTTACTAGTTGTCCCCCATTAGTTTGTCCCCCATTAGTTAGATTTTTCTCTCTGCAGCTTTCCCCTCTCTGCCTGCAGACAGCACAGACACAGCCATATTTTCTGAATTACACATGAGGACTGAAGAAAGCAGCGATCTCCTGGACTTTTATAGAGTCCGGTTCTCATGAGAATCTGACAGCGGGAAGATGACATTCGGCCTTATTTTTGACTCACATTATTGGCTGGATGGAAACAAGTCACTCGGGAAACACCTCGGATCAGGTAAGTTCTGGTGCGTAGTTGGAACTCTAGGATCCAAACGTGCTGATCCCTATATATTTCTTTTGGATTTTACAGCTGCAGGCTCTGTGAGCTGCCACTGGCTCTCAGCTCTGGCAGCTCAAAGGATAAGCTGCCAGTTAGTGCGATGCCCCACAAAGCAGGGTAGTGTTCCCCAGCAGCAGGGTGTCCAGCAAAGTAGGAGGCAGGGTTAAGCAGTGTGCTGAAATTTTCAGTACAGTGGTAATTGAAGGGCCAGTGCGACAGGGGCTACATTGCATGGGCAAGCAAGTGCTTTTGTTTGAAACCACCCACAGCACACCAGCACTGGCTTCCGGGACTCTGCAGCCCTTCACAACTGCTGCAGCAGCAGGTGCGCTACCGTACACTGTAGCAGTTACCAAAAGATTGTGCATGTTCCTGTGTGCTCCCTGATAGGCCAGTGTCTCCATTGCCTCTGGGGGTTAAGGAGGCCATACACATGCAGATTTATCTTCAGATCTAGCTGGTTGGAACAAAAACATGGTTATGGATGAGAGCAAATGACAGTTGACCATTTGCTTGGAAATTCTGGAAAACTGACAAACTGTCATTCAGATTTTACCAGATTTTTGTTCCAACCAGCCAGATCTGAAGATAAATCTGTAGGTGTATGGCCACTTTACACCACTGCCACCTCTCTACAAAACTTCAAAACGGGCTCTCAAGACCCACTTCTTCACCAAACTGTGCCAAATCTCACCTTACCTCTGTTCCATCCTTACTGTCTACCCCATCTTTGTCACCCCTATTTCTCTGCACCTCCCCGTTAGAATGTAAGATACCACAAGCAGGGCCCTCTTCCCTCATGTGCTTTTCCTTCGATTACTTAAACCATCTTGGATGGCACCAAATCCTGTGGTTTTCTGCCATGATGATACTTTTTTCAGTGTCCTCTGGTGAGGCAAGCTTATCAAATTCCAGAACCAGTCACAGAACCTTGCATTCTGGTGGAATCAATGCAATAAAGAATACAGTATGTATACTTATGTATCAATACCTATTTTCCTATAGATTGTAAGCTTGCGAGCAGGGCCCTCCTACATTTTGACTCTCTGTAAATACTCTTTTTGTTGTATCACTGTCTCCTTTGTAAAGCGCAACGGAATATGCTGCGCTATATAAGAAACTGTTAATAAATAAAATAAATAAAAATACAGCTATGGCTATGTACCCTTTACTTGTTCTCTATTGCAGCGGTCCTCAAACTATTTTGCTCTGGGACCCAATCAAACAAGTAAAAAAATTACAGGACCCCAGCAAGTTACTGCAGAAGGTCATCACATCACATGTGTGGTCAGCAGACAGCACATACATGCATTATGGAGGAGGCGTCTAAAATGACAAGACAATACATTTTTCGGACTCCTTGAATCACTGATACTGACATTAAAAAAGTCATCAGCCTGATGGTCAGCAACATGGAGTCGTGACCCCATGCTGAGAAGGTCATGACCCACTTTGGGGTCAGGACCCACAGTTTGAGAACTGCTGCTCTATTCTTTTCACCTGTAAGCTACTGTTTTGCTTATTAGTTTATGCACTCTGTAATTGGGTGCTACGGATCCCTTGTTGCGCCACATAAATAAAGGATAATAGTAATAAATCGAAGAATTTTCTGTTTCTAGAAAAATCACTGATGTAGCGCTCTCCCGGGCTAAGGCGGTTTCAAAATCTTTTTGCAGAACAGTATGTTTCATGCATTTTATAACAGCTTTACATATCCTCTATTATAGTTTAAATAACTATTTTGTCAGTTATTTTGTCATACCTAAAGATATATGAGGATGTTCATAGGCTTTCTTATGTATGGTAGCCGTACAGAAAATTATTAAATACTTTTAAATTGTAAATCTGTCACTAGACCTTTAAGAAATTGATAAAGTAATGTGAAATAGTCATAAAAAAGAAAACTCTGCCTAGAACTAGAGCGAGAACACCGGGAGATTTGGGATTTAATTCTATTACCACTTGACAAGAAGCTGTCTAATTTGTCCCTGCATGCCATCTGGTAATCCTGAGGTATTTCTGCCATCTGATAACTACCTGCGGAACAAAGGCTGTGTGCAGACACCTGTACCCCTGGATGCATGATTTAGCACAGTTCTCATTAAAATGTTATGCTCTGTGCACTTATTTTCATAGACAGTGCACTGCATAAATGCTACTAGACTTTACATGTATATACATATCCGTGACTATAAATGTGTTTGGTCCCTTTTGCAATTTCTGATACATATGCAACCAACACAAAATTAGTCTTACAAGAATTTCTTGTCATGGATATTAATATTAAGAAGTGTGACAACCCGAGATTATCATTATGTTACACAGGTGTCATATCTACATTATAAACTACTGATGTCTTAAAATCAAGAACTTTTCCTACAGAATTTTTGTGATTCTAATGTAAGATGATTTTTCAGTTTGTGAAGAAAGCTCGAATATATTATGTGTTAAGCTGGGTACACATATGTACAATTTCCTTTTTCTTGCGACCGTTCGATCGACCGAATACACAGTCGGCCGTCCAAAACATACGACCGTTCTGCGCGTACACATATGTACAATTTTACTTGCGACGTCCGAACTCCCGTCCAAACAATCGCAAGAAGAACTATATGAGAGACCCTGTAACCCTTTGCCTGCTGTTTTAACTAATGTCTGTTTAATGCCTCACTGCTCAACACTTTAGACGCATCACTTTAAGACATTAATCAATGTTGAAGTTTTAATAGAGTGGGCTGGAAGCTCTTTTCAGGGCACCATAACACACTATTAAAACTTCAACATTGATTAATGTCTTAAAGTGATGCGTCTAAAGTGTTGAGCAGTGAGACATTAAACACACATTAGTTAAAACAGCAGGCAAAGGGTTACAGGGTCTCTCATAATGCAGCATACCACCGTGCTTCGTCAAACTGTCAAGCATATCGATCGAAGGTGCGTACACACTTCACTTTTGTTCCGATATGGAGCCGTCCTGTCGGATGAAATATTAAGCAGCAAAGAACCTTCGACCGACCGACCGTGGACGGCCAAGAGCGTTTTTGGCCGTTTATCGGTCGCACAGCAGCAATTGGGACAGCGTACACACCTATACAATCGAACGGCCGTTTGCCCCCAGATTGGAAGAACGGCCCGACGATTGTATATATGTGTACCCAGCTTTACACTAGAGAAATGCAGCATTTGAAATCACTTACGGTACTTGTTTCCTAGCACGGCCACACCGATTTACATCGGGGTGGTCGTGTCGGAAAAATCGGGTCGATCGCATCGCATGCGATTTGGTCGCATGCGATGCGATCGACGCAACCGATCGATTTTGGACCCGATTTTTTTTTTGGAATGAAATGTAAATCGGGTCCCTGGGACCTGATTTTACATTGAATTCAATGTAAAATATTGCCAACCCCCCCAAATTTAACGTCGTACACCCCACCCCACGATAGACGCCAACCCGAAGCGTGGCGAGCGCAGCGAGCCCGCGAGGGGCGGCGGTGCGCGTCCTCCGACCTTTTCATTCCCCTACTATCCACTAGGGCGTGGAGTGAGAATAGAATAGTGTGGCGAGCGCAGCGAGCCACCGAGCCCGAAGCGTGGCGAGCGCAGCGAGCCCTGCGAGGGGACGCGGATACCTTCACAGGTAAACGCGTCCCTTCGCGGACTTCACAGGTGTCCGCGTCGCCACGGACACCTGTGAAGCCCGCGAGGGGACGCGTATAACTGTGAAGGTATCCGCGTCCCCTCGCGGGGCTCGCTGCGCTCGCCACGCTTCGGGCTCGGTGGCTCGCTGCGCTCGCCACACTATTCTATTCTCACTCCACGCCCTAGTGGATAGTAGGGGAATGAAAAGGTCGGAGGACGCGCACCGCCGCCCCTCGCGGGCTCGCTGCGCTCGCCACGCTTCGGGTTGGCGTCTATCGTGGGGTGACGACGGGGACATCTATAATGTGAAATGGGTCATATTGGCCCATTTCACATTTTTCAAATTTTTTCACTATTTCAATGTCAAAAAATATTTTAACATTGAACCCGATGGAAAAATCGGGGGCATCGCGTTGTGACCATTGTTAATGGTCCCGACCGACGCGATGCCCCCGATATTTTACCTTTCCCGACACGATTTCAATGTTAAAATATTTTTTAACATTGAAGCCTATGGGGAAATCGCGGGCATCGCGTCGGTCGCGTCGGGACCATTGTTAACGGTCCCGACCGACGCGATGCCCCCGATATTTTATCCTAGCCGGCCAAATGGACCTGATTTCAAAGGAAATCGGGTCCATCGGGGGTAATCGTGTACCTTAAGTTAAGATACACGATTACTCCCGATTGTGGCCGTGCTAGGAAACAAGTACCTCACTTACAAACCGTCCTGGATTAATTAATAACAGGGCAGTAGGAGCAATCCTCCAGGGCCTTCCAACACAGAGCTACAGTATATCACTAGCAGATGTGTGACACACTGGCATATGTAAACTTGTTCTGTGTGGCATAATGTGAACTGGGGGCACCACAGTGTGATTAACACATTTGTGGTGCTGGGAAGATTTACACATTACATTTTTCAACAGCAACACTAACATATTGGCATTTGCAATAGCATTGGCAATGTTATTGTTTAGCTGCTCTCGGAAGCCTACAACCCATAAAGGGCTTTTTCTACAGATAAGCGATACATTTCATGGTGAATCATGCCAATTTGCAGGACAGCTAAACTCTAAAGACAGAATGTGCCTGGTCCACAGGGAAAATCCCTATTGGCCCTACCACGCCTCTAGACAATCAGTTACTTGGTGGAGCAGGACCATGGATGGATTACATGATTTGTTTCATTCTTGGGAAACTGCACCAAGATTACTTCTCCTGTCACTTAAAGTGGATGATGTTTAAGTTAGGCGCAAACCTTCTTAAAATAATGTTTTTAAACCACCATGTAATTCAAAGGGTTTATTGGAAATCAATTAAAACACCACAAGAAAAAAATCTTTTACTAGAAGAAAATTTGCATACTGTATGACAAATACTTGTGGACATCAATTGGATCGCATTTTTTCATTTCATCTTTACGGGAATACACCTGAACCTATGTGTTTATATATATATATATATATATATATATATATATATATGTTGGTTAAAAAAACAGGCTAATTCGAAAAATATTACGGCGAAATGATTTCCCTCATATATCTCTATATTCCTCAATTTTTTATTGTGTATAACATATTTCAGAATTCGCTGAGCAGCGCATAATGTCTTTATATGGCATGGAACCACTAAGGGAGAAACCCAGAAGGAACTAACATTATGTACAGTGGAATTCCTGGAAGGACAAAATTATTGGGGTAATTCTGCATTCAACACTTCAGGGGGAATTCCTCTAGCGAAACATTACATAGAACAGTTCTGAAAGTTGCTTTCTGATCTCTAATTTATTCAGAAATTTGCTAATGCCATGCTCAAAATAGAATGCAACAAAAGCCAACTGCTTTGAAAGTACTCATAACACTGGGATCACTGGTCCCTGTGCCTGCATGTGTTTTCTTTCCCGTGGATTGACGTATAAACCGTGCATCAGACCAAATGACTAATGGGCAGATTACACTACCACCCATGAGCACAGCAGATGTGTTTAGGTCCCAAGATCAAAGATCCTGGTGTCTGCAGGAATTTAAGATCGGTTTGCTCATATTATATTCTATTTGAAACTTTGTTGAGCCAATTTCTTTCAAAATGTTAACTGAGTGAACCTTAGTTTTGACAATATTTATGGCCATAGTACTGACAATGGATTTGTAACAAGGCAAATTAACCTAGTTGTATCAAGCAACAAAATGTAGTGAACTGAGCACATTTTGTTGTTATTGTTCATCTCCTGGTCAATCGTATGTACCTGATTCCGGATTGGGCAGAGACAGCGTACTTAATGATAGAGAATTGGGCATATTTATACATTTTTGGATTCTAAACCCAATAATAGAGCAAGATTAAAAATATCACAAAAACAACCCTAAGTAAAAACAAAACAAATCACAGTGCTTATTGCCGAGGGAAAAAATACCATTCAAGAGATAAATATATAAAATTGATGTTTGTCCTTTGAAAATCTGTATTCTCCAGCGAAACGCGTCAGTGTTATCCCAGTAGTCATTACAGTATTGCTTCTCTCATTGGGACAGACATTCATTTCCATTTGGACCTTTTTATGGATTCTGCAGTGAAGAATCCACCTGAACCAGGCCTCTAGACTCAAAAGCCCATCACAACTGCTTGTCTAAGGCATCTATCTTAACTCCAGGGACATCTATATTCCAGTGTGAGTCTATATTTCAACGCAAGCTCATGCACTAGTGTGTTTGAGATTATTGAGCTAAAGTACTTACCTTGATTAATGACTATATCCAACATATGAGGTCATCATAGGAACAGGAACACACACTGCCCATTTGGTCCTATTCAGTGTGTGAGAAATACTCCTCCATTTGATTTTAACTGTCATTTCACTTATTATATGAATATTTGGTACCTAGTCCTATCTACAGTATATTGTTTTAGCAATAAACATCTATTTAATATAGGCTTAAAGTGGACATGCAATGCAGGTGGGGGAACTTATTTATCTATGCTACCTAATTACCCCCCCCCCCCTCCCCCCATTAGGCAGAGACAGGACCAGTGGTCGGGTTTTTTGCATCCCTGTGAAAATCAGAATACTTTTCTGTGAGAATTACTGTGCAGGGCCAATGTGGAGGTTACAATGTTTTACCTCACCATTAGAGGAGGTGGAACTCATTTCCACCCTGTTCCCCCTCACTTTAACCCCTGCTTAATGGTATTCTCTTTCCTCAGAAATAAGCGCTGTGTTTTGTTTTTCTTTTGGACAGATAAAATATATGCCCATCATCACAATAGGATGCATATGACTAGCAGCCTCACTGGCTATATAATCAGCCATAAGTAATACAGCTAAATTGTTTCTATTTGTATGTACAGTATGTAGTGTCCCCAAAGTTACCCCAATGACTTGAAAGGTTTTTAGCGCATATGTCTAGGATACCCTCCCACTACTCCCTGAAATACCCACACTTCACTTTCCTGAGACATGGGGTGAGATTTAATAGGATGAGAGATTCAGAAAGTGAGAGATTTAGGAAGAAATCTCCAGTTTTTTTAAAGCGACAATCATTTACACTGCAAAACCAGTTTGATTTTGCAGTGTAAATGATTGCCGCTTTAAAAAAACTGGAGATTTCTTCCTAAATCCCTCACTTTCTGAATCTCTCATCCTATTAAATCTCACCCATGAATTCCTTTACAGGAGGTAACCTTAATTCAGCTTAACCACATATAGTAAATACAATTATTGCAAACACTTTTATTTAGCAGGAATGAATCAGAAGATCTCTCAAGATCTCTTTTCTGCAATGAAAACCGGAACAACATACTACTGCATACAACCTACAATTTAACAATACGGTGATCATTAATGCTACTCTAATTAGCGTGATGGGAATGGATCCTACAGATAGCTTTACTTTTTAGAGATATGGCATTAGTTATGGAGATCAAGATTTGGAATGCTTCCCCATCAGGAGCTTGGTAAATTTATCAAATAAGCAGCCCCAATAGATGGATCTCTGCATGGATCTCTGATATCTGCAGCTATCATGCATTTGAAGGATAATTAATATTTACCAATACCCCCAAAGAATGGATATTTTTGAGGGGTAGTCTACAAATATTGATAAATAGGCCCTTACTGTATGTATAGGGTTAGTAACAATACATGATTTCTCCCAGATCACTGAATCGTATTAGTAACCAGTCTAGAACACTACATGATAATAGAATTCAGAGATATTGGTTACATATAAGCTTGGGGGCTTACACATACATTTGCGCAAAGATATGTAACCAATATCTCTGAATTCTATTGTCATGTAGGGGGAAATTTACTAAGAATACGAATACAAAAAATCGTATTCGTATTCTTAATACGAATTAATACGAATGAATACGACTGGTGTAGTCGTATTTTCATTTGTATTCCGGAGGATAATTTACTAATCAGTTGTATTTGACTGATTCGTATTATCCGATGGCGTATTGATTCGTATTTTTTCTGATACGAATTCGTATTTTTAAATACAAATTCATATGTTAAAATACAAATTCGTATTTTTAAATACAAATTCGTATTTGTTTTAGCCTGCATGGATCAGTCAGATCCATGCAGGCTGCAGGGTAATTAAAAAAAAAAAACAATTTGAAAAGTGTGTATGTGTGCTTAGTGGCCTTTTATAAGTCACACATTTGTGATTTTGATCAGCTGGGGGTTATTTTCTGATTTTTTCCTCATGAGTAAAATTCTAAGATGTGAAATACAGTACACTTCCAAATCAAGGTGTATTTTTTTGGCGTATTTTTTACGATTTGTATGCGTTTTCGATTCGTATTCGTATTTTTTACAAATACGAATTGCTAGTAAATGACTAAAGTACGTTGTTTTCATGTTAAAAATATCTATTCTATCAATGTCTATCGATGTCGTATTCATTCGTATTCAAAAATACGAATACGCCATGTATACACCATGAATACGAACACACATCACCGTATTTTCAGGATAGTAAATCCTGAAAATACGACTACGCATTACGAATACGATTTTTTTATACGATTTTACCTTAGTAAATTTCCCCCGTAGTGTTCTAGACTGGTTACTAATACCATTCAGTGAGCTGGGAGAAACCATGTATTGTTACTTACTTAGTGTTACCCCTCCTCCCATGCACCTGAATGGTGTTACTAAACTTGTTGAGAACCTGCCACTAGCTATGTGTATGTATAGGGTTGCAACCTCCCCCAGATTTCTGGGATTCTACAGGATTTGGTGGCAACCCTCCAGGAGGCTTTTCCAGTCACCTGAATTCCGGGATTCTCGGAAAACCTGGACAACCTCCTGGAAAACCTGGACAACCTCCCATCCTATCAGCTGGCTGCTCACTGCCCAACCAGCTGCGCTCCCCTCCTTCTACTATGCTGAATCCACAGATACATGCAGAGTCAGTTGGCTGTGATTGCCCTGCCCGGTCTGCTGCGCTTCCCTCCTTCCTCTTGTCATATGTAATGAGCGGCTGCCCGGCAGGATATTAAGACGACACTCCACTCATTACAATATACACAGAAGCGAACTATGCCGGGGTCTGCCAGTGCCCGCCGTTACCGTGGCATGCATGTTGCGCAGCAGCTTGAAGAGGACTGGGACATTCTTGAGCACGTGACACGCAGCCCGCTGGAGACTGTTGCCGCTGCCAACTTTTTCATCTGAGCCTTTTATTTTATACAGTTTACTGACAGTTAAGTAAGTACAGAAAATAGTCAAAGTTGTTTCTGCCCCAGATAAAGTGTATTCCCTGCGCTAATGGAAACTGCTCAATTAATGGATAACAATATATAGCAATATACTCCCCTTTGGCAAAGAACATTTTACTCCATTGTGGAAATGAGCATGTAATTCCCACCATGGAATCAAGCATGAAGGCCTTGGCATGAAGGCCCTCGTACCGAGCATGAACCCCTGGAAATTATCATGTAGGTACAGTAAGCGGCACTTATGTGGTGTAATATGTAAGAGCCATTATGGTGTGTGGTATAATGTGTAATGGTCATCACGGTGTGTGGAATAATGTGTAATGGGCTTCACGGTGTGAGGCACAATGTGTATGGTGTGCAAAATCAGAAATACATTTGAAGCCAAGGTTAATAAAACACCATGATAAGGCGGGTTAAGGGGCTGGGGGGGGGGGTTGTCAAGGGGCGGGCCACAGTCCAGGATCCTCTCAACACAAAGGTGGCAACCCTATGTGTATATATCAAATGGGAAGTGTGCTGTTAACTATTTACTGGTGTAAATGTAAGGCTGCATGTTGCAGGAATGTCATAGTCTCAGGCTACACACTAGGGCTCACACCTTTTTTATTTTGGGGGGCACAATGAAACCCTCAGAAGGGTTACAAGCATTTTAATGATTTCCCTCATGCCCCTTTATTTTCCTAGGGGAGCAGCTTCATGCCCCTATAGATAGTGCTAATAGTCACGACTGAGCTAGTATGTAGCTTCAGATGTAACTTGTACATTCTGCCTACTGACATCTTTAGAAGGGCTTACCCAGTACCTAAGACCAGAGCTGTGTTTAATCTCTGGGTGTTCATGTAACATTTTTGGTGCAAGCAAAACCAACTACAGTATGCAAGTTGCCCCACTCCTTCCTGTTCACTTGTTCCCCTGATGTATGTCAGACTCAGATGTTGGTGGACCTTCAGTATTGTCTGAACTTCCCCCGATTTCCACTGGAGCCATGAAAGACAGGAACAGAACCATAGGAGATATACATGCATTTTCTGATTATGAAGATGTGAGGGCAGCAAATAAACTTGTGGTCACACATGGTACTATTTGGCAGTTTTAACAACCTGTGTACCATAGATACTTCTACCATTGGCCAAGGGGTTTCTGGACACCACCCACTTGGCATTAGAAAGACTTTAGACAGCGCTGCTGATTTCTGGATTGTCTAGACAAATCCTGGACAGATCTCTACACTACAACAGACACTAGTTTTGCTGTCAATTCAAAATTGAAAGGCATAAATGGCAATTTAGTATATAAAGTAAATTAACTGGTAAGCATCGCTATTTAAAATCCTCATTTGATGTCCATTGCTTTTGAAGCCCCACATCCCCAAGTAATAAAAAACTCCAAGCCAAAGCTTAGTACATATATCCCCTAGTGTTAAATAGCAGAAGAGTATGCCAGCAGGGCACCATAGTGATATGAGTCCCCTGTCAAATTGATTTAGGAAGTTTGTGCTGTCAAACTGGATCCGACAGTATATACATTTTTTGTTGTGATATTTTTTTACACTGCATACCACATCAAATTATTTTGTGTCATAATCTCTCATTAAATAAAAAAGCTTTAGCTTTAACTATCAATAAAATAGTATTCAAGATAATATACCACATTCATTATTTTTAAAATTTTTAAAAAGGTTTAAAATGCCAACCATTGAATGTGAATTTCAGCCTGTCTGCATTTTTGACCTGGAAAAAACGTCAGTATTGTCACTGAACAATAGGTAAATCAGACTGTACACATCATCTGGGTTTTCATTATAAAAACTGACCCACCAAACTTATCACTGTCAAAGGAAATCTCCTTCTCCAAAACGACAAGGAGATAATTAGGGTAGGGTTAGTTTTGGGAAGAAATGTCATGTTAAACTGTGGGCCTGTAGAAGGAATGAAAGTCTTCATAGGAAAAGTGCGCAAAAGGTTCAGATTTTAATGAGAAATTTTTACATCTACAAAGACTGTTCTGCTTTCTATACCGAGAAATATGACTATGATCAAGAGGGAGGTGGATGAAGGATGTTAAAATAATGCAGAACATCTTTTCGTTGTTCATTTAGAAAATGTCTCTGTAGTGTGTTAGTAAATTGCTTTCATGTGACACCATATATGTGGTGTTTGCCAAATCATGGTAAAGGGCAAAATTGGAGTTACTTTATACACAATTTTGTAGCAATTGTGTATGAGGGGGTTGTATGTCAAAAAAAGTTTTCTGTGAAAAAAATCCACAATAAATGCTTTGTCACGGTCAAAAACAAGAACTGCTGATTACTGTAGGTCAAGTTGTTGATGTGAATAGAGAATCTCCAGGGCAGGGACAGACCTACACAAGTATTTGTTCCTGAGAATACACATTTGGTTTGCTAATGGACAAATCCATGTGCACTGCATGTGGGGCAGATGTAATGTGTGCAGAGAGTTAGATTTGGGTGCGTTTGTACTTCAAACTGATATCTATATTGCAGTGTAAAAATAAAGCAGCCAGTATTTATCCTGCACAGAAACAAAATAACCCAAATCAAACTCTTTCTGCATGTTACTGCAGGTTACATCTGCCCCACCTGCAGTGCACATGGTTTTGTCCATTAGCAAACCAAAGGGCAGATTCTGGATCACTCATGTTGCTCTGCCTGCACACACCAGCCCATAGCACCGATTTTACTGTTGCACCCTGACAGCGGCGGCGTGCATGAGCATTGACTTCTATAGGCTGCATTCTGTTTATCCCATAGAAGAACATTACTGCTGGTGGGGGGAAATTGCACTTGCGCAATTGCACCTCCCCTCTTTCATATGGCTTCTAGGGACTGCGTCATCTGCAGCCCTAGAAGCAAAACAGAGCTGGCAGAAAGGATTCCCATTGGAAGCCATACAGTATCTGCCGATCACAGTTCAGCATGTGATTAGCATAGAGGGCCAGATGTACTAAGCTTGAAAAGTGATAAACTACCAGCCAATCATCTCCTACCTGCTATGTCACAGGCTGTGTTTGAAAAATGACAGGTAGGAGCTGATTGGTTGGTGGCTTATCTCTCCCCATTTTAGTACATCTCACCCATAGTGTTTCCAAAAGAAAGCCTCTGCAATCACTGGGCTAACTGGTACTGGCAGACTTTTACTTGGATGGCTGCAGCCATAGTGCCAGATCCTGCTCAGTGGCAGCACTGCAGCCACAGCACTACCCGGGGGTCAGTGCTGCTGAAAAACAGGGATTTGGGCTGCAAAATCATTTCCCCTCTATGAAACCACACCCCTTCAATTAAGCCACACCCATCTTTGTGAGTGCGCGATGACCTTGACTGCACTCAAATCTAACTCTCTTTGCACATGTTACATCTACCCCACCTACAGTTCAACATGGATTTCTCATTTGCTTTACTTATAAACAGGCCCATTTTACATGGGATCCAGTTTCTAAATTATATATTAATTTACAGTTCTGTAAGTAGTGCTTTACTTTCGAATGTTATACTGTTCTTCTGGGGGGGGGGGGGGGGGAGGGGGGAATGCTTGCGTATATATGGTGATGAAGATATCGGCTTCCCAATATGGAGAATCCTAACAGGGGCTCTGTAAGTGACTTCGGGCCAAATGCACTAAGCTTCAAAAGTGATAAAATGGAGAGTGATAAACATACAGCCAATCAGCTCCTGCCTGACATTTTTCAGTATGTGAAATGGCAGGTAGGAGCTTAGTGGTTTGTTGTTTATCACTCTCCATTTTATCACTTTTGAAGCTTAGTGCATCTGGCTCTTAATGCTCACCCCCTACCCTCATAACCCTCCCTGTTTGTAGCCTGACCCTCACCCACCCCATAACTGCCTAACCCCATACCACATCACCTCAATCTTACCCCCTGCCCCCCGCATGGAGGAGATAGATAAGTTCCCACGTATCAGTTCATAACTGGTATTTTACAGCCTGTCTTTAAAAATGACAGTTATGAATTGATTGGTGGGTACTGTAACTCTCTCCACTTTATCTCTCTTCAATGTGTGATACATCTCCCATTGAAGGTCTTCAGAAAAATCAGGATTGAGAGAAGAGATAAATATACTGTGGTAAGGGAGGTAGAAAACAACATTATTTGTTAATGGTTGACTAGTTCTCATGACATTACTGAATGAAAGATATAATATCCCACCAGACACCCACAAATAGAAGTACCATAACTCAATAACAGTATGTCTTGGAATTTCCATTAGTGCTATGTGCCATGTACATTTCTAACATTGTACTGCATATATAAATAAGTGACATGCATACAATTGAATGCAGAATTTTTATCACAAATATCCTAACAATGTGAGCAGTTGTTACGCCCACTGACTTCTTGTTGGGTGAGGCTGAAGTGATGGATTCATACTGAGATTGCAGGGAGGGACAGTGGTCAGTACTGTAGACCTCTTCAGCAGCTGTGCTCTAAATTGTTTGACTCAAAAAAGTCACATGACTCATCTATAGGCAAATCCACTGAGCAGAGAGCAGTAATGACATACTTCATCGCTGTGGTGCTGAGGTCTTGTTCCTGCATGACAGAAATTATTATCTGAAAATCTGAAATTACTACTTGAATATTTCAGGATTGGCAAGCACAGAAACACGGCTAAAGCTTGATTGCAAATATTTATACAGACGCCGATGCCAAATTCAGACAACAGGACACTGACGATTTATTAACTTGAAGTGGATGTGGGATCACAACACTCCCCAACACATCATGAACACAGAAAATACTGATACTACAATGGTATTCTATCAGTCACAGTGGTGGATTTAAGCCCCCCCTCTTCCCTGCAATGAGATCTCCGTCATCCTCCTAAATCACAGGCAGCAGCCCATGAGAGCAAGGTTTATGAGCTCTGATACATAAAGGTTGTGCCAGGGAAATGAAGCACACATGCAGACAGGGGGCTGCCATCAGAAATTGTGGGGCCCAGGACTGACCAAATAGGAAGCCCCCCCCCCGCCGCCCTTGGTCACCCCCCCTCGATGTATAGTAATGATTGGTATTGTTATTTTTATTACCTTCTTATTCTTAATTACCTCCACACATGCGCACCAGGAGTCCATGGGGCAGTGCCAGGGCGGACCAGGACAGCTGGGCTTGAAGACACTGTGCTGCCTGAGCCTGTCATTGTGTAGCAGCAGCAGCTCCTCTACAGTCTAGTGAGTCCAGGCAGGCGCTGCTCCTCATCTGTCTCGTGCGGCGTGATGTCATCACGTCAGACCGCACAGTGAGGGCCAGGGGCTTCCTGTTGGAGGGCTCCCGGATTTCTGCAGGACTGATCTCTGAGCCGCAGCGCTCCGTCCACCCCATGGCACTTTGTATACATTATGTGCAGGTGGCAGGGTGGGCTGCATATAATAACCACGGCCCACCGCCGCTGTTTAATGAGGGGGCGGGAGTGCGGCGGGCCGCGGCTCAGCGGCTCTGCCACTGCAGTGTAGACAAGTGAAGGGGTGGCGGTGATAGAACTGCCCGAGCCCTACCCTCTGTCAGAGCGGAAGGCCCAGGACAGTTGTCCCCATAACACCCTCTTGTCGGCAGCCCTGCATGCAGAGCTCTGATATTCTTCATCTGGTTGGGCGGTGGCCATGCAAAAGAGCTTAAAAGCAGCTTCTCATCAGGTGAAGAGTATAAAAAATGCTGCAGAATTCCTGCATTGGCGGCAGCCATGTAAGATTATTAAGGCCACGCCCACTGAGTGAAGAGCTGAGAAGAAACATTGGTACTCATGGAAGGGTTGTGGTCATTAGAAAGTTTAAAGGCCGCTGCTCATCAGGTGAAGACCAAGGCACTGTGGAATTCCTGGATTTGCGGTGGCTATGCAAAAGAGCTTAAACGCTGCCGCTCACTTGGTAAAGAGCTTTGAAGATGTCATGGAAGTCCCAGTGGAGGTGATGGCCATGCAAAAGCTGTAACTTCTTTGCCACCCCCAGCAGGTGCCACCCATAGGCATGTGCCTCATGTGCTTAGTGGGAAATCAGCACAGGTAGGCAGGGCCGGATTTCCCATGGGCCTATGGGCGGAACCTTCTGGGGGCGGCAAGGCATCCCCCCTCATCACGTGTAGCGGGGTTCATGGTCACCGGAAAGGGGGTCGCCGGGTGTTACTGACCATTATGCCGGCCATGAACGCGGCTGAGTAAGGAGCCTCAGTAGGCCAAGAATCGAGGAGAGCAGCGGAGGAGAGCAGCAGTGCAAGCACCTAGGTAATGGGAGAGCAGTGACAGTAGCCGAGGTCCAAAGAGCAGCAGCGAGCACCTGGGGTACAGGAGAGCAGTGGGCGTGAAGCAGGAGCCCAGCAGCAGCCGGAGAGCAGTAATAGGTATGAGACCCCCTTCCTCTCGCCACCCCCTCCGCTTCCACCTGTCACCTCACCCCCTCTCGCTTCAGTCAGATAATCCCCTCTGGCCCCCTGTCAGCTCTCCCCACATCATCTCACCCCCTTTGGCCCCTAATAGGTAGGGGTGGGGTGGCAAAAGATTAAAGGCATTAAAATCCGATCCAGGTCATAGGACACTACAATACTAAGTATACAATGATATTGCATTGTATAAATTCAAAGAATACTAAACCAGTTCATAAAGTTGTTTCCATACACAGTGGAGTTGCAGGCTGAACCCGGGTGTCACACTTCCAAAGAAAGGAGCCTTATGATGCAGTGTGACATTTTTCTGCAGTAAATGGCTCCTCTCACTGGAAGGAACTGGTACTGAGGGCAGCCCAGCAACGGGTACTGTAGGCACTATACTTCGAGGGCAGCCTCGCATCTCTCCCGTCGCTGGAAGGAACCGGTGCTGAGAGCAGCCCAGCACCAGGTACTGCAGGCACTAGACTGCGAGGGCAGCCGAGCAACTCTCCTGTCACTGGAAGGAACAAGTGCTGAGGGAAGCCCAGCACCATGTACTGCAGGCACTAGACTGCTAGGGCAACCGAGCATATCTCCTGTCACTGAAAGGAACCGATACTGAGGGAAGCCCAGCACCAGGTACTGCAGGCACTAGACTGCGTAGGCAGTCCATCATCTCTCCTGTCACTAGAAGGAACCGGTACTGAGAGAAGCCCAGCACAAGGTCCTGCAGGAACTAGACTGCAAGGGCAGCCCAGCATGTCTAGTGATGCTGGGCATGGCCCCAGAGTGAGGTAATTGGGGCTTCTCATGATGCCATGCCCCTGCAGTGACGCCAGAAGGGAGACTTCCCACAAGGCCATGCTTCTTTCTTAGAGGCCATTTATGGGTGTGTGAGGGGGAGGGGGGAGGGGTAATGTCAATGACCCTGGTGCTGCCACTGTGTCCAAATGACCTATTCTTAAATTGTACCAAACAGCCTCAATTGGCACACTGTGACAGAATTTATCCAATCAAATTATGCATCCTGTCACTCTATGATTTTTTCTGAATTTGCTTTTGTTTCATAGAAACATAGAAATATAGAATTTGACAGCAGATAAGAACCACTTGGCCCATCTAGTCTGCCCCTTTTTTTAAACATGTTACCTCAAACCATATTTGATCCTTCTTTTTTGTAAGGATATCAATATGCTTATCCCAAGCATGTTTAAATTGTACTACTGTATTTGCCTCTACCACCTCTGATGGGAGGCTTTTCCACTTACTGTATCTACTACTCTTTCTGTGAAGTAATTCTTCCTCACATTTCCCCTGAATCTTCCTCCCTCTAGTTTCAGTACATGTCCTCGTGCTCTGTTGCACCTCTTCCTGTGAAGAATGTCTCCCACTGGTGCAGCACTGCCACACACCTTGTTAAAACCCTTGCTATATTTGAAAGTTTCTATCATGTCCCCCCTTTCCCTTCTCTGCTCTAAAGTATACATATTTAGATATTTTAGTCTTTCCTGGTACGTTTTGTGATGTAGGCCATGCACCATTTTAGTTGCTCTTCTTTGTACAGTCTCTAATGTATTTATATCCTTCTGGAGATATGGCCTCCAGAACTGAACACAATACTCTAGGTGAGGTCGTACCAATGACCTATACAGTGGCATTATTACTTCTTTCTTTCTACTGCTGATACCTCTCCCTATGCAACCAAGCATCCGACTTGCCTTCTTCATTGCTTTGTTACATTGCCACTGCTAATGTGATAAAAGCACAAAGTATGCATACTTGTAGATTTATATGCTATAGTATTATGACAAGTATGCTTATCCGAGAAAAAAGGCAAGAGACTTGGAAGTGATATGACTGAACTGCACCGATCATTCCACCACACAACATGGGCATGACATCAAGTGGAGGGGGCATGGCGTAGAGCAGCAACCACCATTTATGTAAGTTTGGGGTCAATCAGATCTAAGCAATAGGATATGATCTGTTATCAGGGATCACACCAGATAAATAATTAATAGGGCTTTATGTCTCAAGCAGTAATAGATAACAAGGGTTTTAAAAATATTTACCGTCTTTTCTTCCCTTGTCTGCAGTATTTTTAGCTTGGTCAGTGTATAGGGGGTGTGGCTGATCGGGGGTGTGGTGGCACAATTACATCATCGTTGCTCTGCCCCCTGGTTGTACAGCACCATAAAGACATCCATTGTATAGTGGGGGCAGGGCTACAATGGTGCAATTCTGCGTGAATTGTGTTATCAGGTATCTCTCGGTCTGCCCACTTGTTCTCTGTAAGTAGGTGGCTGAGGTGGTTGCTGGGGGAAAGGGGGGTTCCGGGGGATGCGAGAGGCTTGCCCATCTTTCCGGGCGGCTGGGGTTGCCACACAATTTTTGGTTGCTTTCTGGCTGTTACAGGAGGGTAGGCAAGTATGGTTTAAAACGAACCTGTAGTAAATAAAATAGGTTTCACAAATGTTATATAAATAATGTATTCCTTTTTCACGATGCTCTCTTGTTCTCTAAACTCAATCGATCATGTAATTCATATTTGTGAGTCTAGATATTTTAATATCTCTTAACATCCTATTTGCATGTGCCACTATCCCTCCCTGCTATTATATAGTTATCTGCATCATTTCTTTTTTGACATAAACATGTCTGAATACCGTCTTGACAAGAACATTTAATTGACTGCATAATGAGATAGAAAAGGCTAAAAGTGATCTAGGGCAAATCTGGACATCTGTCTTTGAGTCATTGAAAACAAAGGAACGCAACAGCTGTGAAAACAGCAGGAATATGATTAGATATACGGAACTCACAGCAAAAGTCAACTTGTTTTTAATTGCAAGCCTCTTGGTGATACATTTAGGGTGGTGTGAGCAAAAATTCATACTGATTTAATGTAGTAATACTTTAAATCAGGACGATTACAGTGTGTCTTTACTGCAGAGTAAATAGATAGTAGTTTATATGAAACTTTCAAAACTGGTTGACAAACTATTTGATCATTTGTGGCACTGCGCAGCACTGCCACACAACTGCATTACTGCAACTTCCCCCAGCACCCAGTGGCATCAACAACAACCTTCTCCCTACAATGGAGGAAGGAGAGACTGACACAACATAGTGGGGCCTTGAGGCTGCTGAGAACAATAAGCAGGAATACTACTGTAGTGTAAGAGGGGGGAGATTAGCACATATAGAGGGGAACCTACTAAGCTTTAAAAAGTGATAAAATGGAGAGTTATAAACAACAGCCAGGAGAGTGATAAACAACAGCCAATTTGCTCCTAACTGCCAAACATTGCCTGTGACGTGACAGTTAGCAGTTGATTGGCTGGTGATTTATCGCTCTCTATTTTATCACTTTTCAAGCTTACATCTGGACCAAAAACTGATAAGTATCATTATATTTAATAATCAGAGAGTAGTATAATTTTTAAGGATCTTTTGGATCTGTATCAGGGCGCTGAACAGATCATTTTTTTGAGACATAGACTGGAGATTCCAAATAGGATATTGACACTCCAGATTTATTATATTCAGAAGCAGATATTTATTGTATATATAACTGATTTGTATCCTCATACTCCAGGGGACTCTCATTGTGGAAAGGATTGGTCACATCCATTGCTTTGGATTCCCAAAAGAAGAGGTGACCTAACCAGACACACAACAGCAGATCCCGTATAGTGCATCTATTATTTGCCCAATTGGATCCAGTTTCCTTCAAGTTCATCCACCCGTTTACTGTTATTGGTAATACATGGGTGGGCAGCAGACGCTAAATATTTCTTCTTATGCACTGTTCTTATGAACAAACAAACAGCTATATAAGGAAAGTGATTTCCAGGATAGGTGACTATCCATCATTGACACCATTATTAGCTGTAACATATATATATATTATACATGCAACCTTTACCTTGCAAAAAAAATCTTGAATTACAACCTGTATAGGGCCAAACACACCTGTGTAACCAGTGGCAGTTTTTACCTATGGGCTGCAGTCCTACCTGCCAGTAACCCATAGTAAGGTGATCCCACTGGGAGGTGTTTCCTCCCTCTGGAAATGCCAGTCCAGGCTGCGATAGGCAGAGACCATTCCCTGCCTTGCCATGCAGCCCTAGCTGGCTTCTATGGGGTGTAGCCAATGTATCCCATAAAAGCCAGGGTACTCGCATGCACAGTGCCATTGCTGATAATGCACATGCACCCGGCACCTGTCACTATACTCTACAGGTGTTAGAGAGCGTGCCCTGGCAGCAGGGAGTGGGACCAGGTGGTGGTGAGTAGGGTCAGGGAGCAGGACATGGCCAGCGGCAGGAACCGAATGACTTCACGAGAGTCAGATTCCCGACTGTAAAATGCCTGACAGTTGGGATCCAGACTAACGGGCTATTCTCCCTCATTAGGGTCCACAACCCCCAAAGAGTGAGAATAGATCCTGTGGCGAGCACAGTGAGCCACCGAGTCTGCAAGGAGTTTCTTTGGGCTTTCCCATTTTCTGAGTTCTGACAGTTGGGATTCTGATGTCGAACTACTGACCGTTGGAATCCTAACTGTCGGCCTACTATACCACACCCGCAAGTGGCAGCCCCCCTCCTACAGAAAGGTAGGAGCTGGCACTGTTTGTAACTATCTACACATTTATACTATTGTATGTGCCTCACATTCTTACACATCTGTACTATAGTATGTGTATATGAAATAAATATTGTACACACATACAGTACATTGTGCTGTATCTCATACTGTATGTTTACTTAATTACATGCTAATTTGATGGATTATTTCCCCTTCAGTTCTTACTGTATGTTTTGATTTCAAGTAACAACAATTTTAATGTGTACTAATAAACATTGATATTAACTTAAACTATTTGTAGTAAGATTGCCCCAGCAGAAGAGTCTTCTTTTCTTCTTCCTCCACAGTATGTGCCGTTACCTCATGTCTGTAGGCAGATAACCATGCCATTGTGCAACACTGATTGGATACTTGTTAATACCATTGGAGCATAGCTGTTACATTAAAGTTTGGATCTACAAAAAAAACTTTCCATTCTAATTCAATGTACCTGAAAAACACAGGTGATCATATAGGGATTGACATAATATTTTTCTATTTTTCAGAAAGCAAGTATTTTGTACTATGCCCTCCCATAAACAGAGCATTTCAATGGTGGTGTGCACAATTGCTCACCGCTAAACAAATTAGAACTATGGTACACAGGAGATGGCTCTTCCTTATGTACTACCACACAGGGCCGGCAACAGAAATCTTGGGGCCCTGTACAATGATATTTCTGGGGGCCCCCATCTTATCCCAAATCCACACAACGCCCTTCTGCAGGAGCCTCATTTAACCTTTCATTGCTCCAGATTCTGCTTTCAGGTGCAGACTTCTCTCGCTCTCAGTCCTGCTGGCTTGGCTCCTGGCTGCTGCTGGCCTGTCACTTTCACAAAAGAACGATGAGCACTACGAGCAGGCAGGGCAGGTGCAGAACAGATGACCCGCGCATGCGCAGTAAAAGTACAGGAGCCAGAGACTGAGGCCACAGCACCAGCGGTGGGTACGGCTGTGCGCCTGCAGCCCCAGGCCGTGCGCACACACAGAGTAGATGGCTCTGCACGCCGAGTGGCGGAGGGCAAACACAGTAGACGGCAGTGGCACACAGTGAGTCAGTACAGGCAGTGGCTGTGCTGGGGCATGGAAACTCTGGGGCCCTTCAGATCTCTGGGACCCGTCACACTTGTCCCCCTTGACCCCCCCTTGTTGCCTGCCCTGCTACCACATGTCCCTATTTAGGGATTTAGTCTGCTCTTCTCTGCCTCACTGAGTGTATGAAGTATAGTGCCACCTCTCACTGCCAGCTGGAACCGTTCTATGGTATATTGCAACTGGACATAATTACTCAGTGAGGTATAAAAAAAGAAATGTGTATAGTGTAACACTTTCTTTTGTAAGTAATTAAAACAATCAATGGAACATCAGTGCAGTAGAATGGGAGGAAAATAGACTATAATTGCCAGAGATGTAAGAGAGCTTTTTGGGACTAGTTCTCATATAACGCTTGAACAGAGTCCCATTTGACAGCCCGGACAATATCTATGGTCCCTTTAATCCTGTAAGAAAGTGTTGTTCCATCCAAAATTTCTGTTGTACTGGTCCAATGTATACCAACTTCTATCATTGCCTACCTGGTATTTATTTCTAAGTCTTGTGTTTACCGGCATGCCGTAGGTGCGTAAATCGATATTTGTAGGCCCAATAGCAAAGGTTTTTCAGGGCACCCTATTTAGCAACTGATGGTGTTAAATGTTTGTAAAACATTACTTAAACAGTAAATATGGGCCTCCTTCAGCTCTGGGCCCCATAGCAGCTGCACCCCTTGCATCTATGGTAGTTACACCGTGTGGCATGGTACTGGCCTACTATGATGAGGGGTCCGTCAATTGTCTCACTGCTGTAGTGACGACCAGCTCTGGTATGTAAAATGTAGAGCTGCTTAGTTAAAAATCAGGGAGACACCCCCAGTGGCCAATTTTACCTATGGTGTGCAGGACTGCAACCTCCCCTAGGTAAATCCACCACCCAGCTCAGTGTCCGTGAGACAGCACTGACTTCACAATGACTGTCAGTGCCTTCTTATTTGAAGTCATACCTGCCAGTCACAGATGCACCAGGCAGTCCCATCAGGTGGGAGCATAATATATAGTTATGCTACTGTGCTACATTGTAAATTTGTATTGATTTTTGGAGCATAATGGAAGTTGTAGTTTGACAACAGTTAAGCTAGTGGTTATACACTCCTGTCTTAGTTTAAGGCAGTAATAACAATGAGAAACACTTTTCTGTCCATGCTTAATATAGCTTGCCCATCTTATACATTGGGGAAAAAAAGGCTTTTAGAAAACAATGCTTGAGTGAAAATAAAGACATCAATTAAACGCTTGCAAAAATAAAGTCTAATTATGTACTATTCAGACTGTGCTTTGTTTGGGAAGTGTTTCTGAGAGTTGAATAGATTACCACTGATTGTTGCTTTTACATATAATAGACTTTTTTCCCCTCGTAAGTAATTAGCAATTGTAATAAAAGAATGAAACCAGCTTAAGGTTCTCAGTTCTCTATAAAATGAATATTAAACTTGACTATAGTCTGAGATTCTTCGGATCGAGCAGTGCAGTTTGCAGATTAAATATTGTCACCACTCTGTAAATAATATCAAACAAGCAATGAGAAAATCCCAATTTGGACACAATGGCTCATTCTCCACATTATGCTGCCTTTGTGTACACTGCAGATAAAAGATATGATTATGTGGTGTAAAGAATGAGCCAGTATTAAATATTTAATTACTGCAGTTACTATTAATTGCTCAATAGAGAGGCCACAGAAATCAGGAGCAAAATTAAACCTAATGATGCAGAATCTTATGTGAAATAATGACCCCTGCATTGTAATTGCACAAACAGGTTATCAATGTCATTGTCTAATGGCAGCGGCATATCAAGCATGAAAGGCTCATGTCATTAATTCAGTGGACCATAGCTAAAGGATAACCTGAGAGTACAGAAGCGTCTGCAGAAAATACCTTCCCAGGAGCCTTTGTGTTTTGTCAGGTCTGTAAGGGAAGGTTTTGAATCCATTAAAGGTTTTTCTTCCTTTGACTCCACAGCTGATCTGTGTGACTGAGGGGACACTCACATTATTTTTTTTCTTTTTCACTCTTTTAAAATGTACCTTTTTAGTTGGTGAAATCTGTTTTTCTTTTCCACTGCATTTTTTTTTTTTTTAAATCTATTATAATGTTATCGCATTCCTCTTGATGAACTGTTCTTTTATCTTGTGGTGCTTAAATAGAAGCTGCTCCTTGTAAAAATGTTGCACCTTTTATATCCTGGCCACCTTTACTTCCAGTTTACAACAAAAATGATAAAGCGCTTGCATCCTTTATCCAAAAACAATTACTTACCTTAATAAAAATATAGCTTAAGATATAAATTTTAAGAACACGCACAGGCATGGTATAGCAATTTTTATTTCTTTAAAAAACAGGGAAAATACTATAATATAGTAATTATATACAACACCAATAGTGCATAGGGTGATGTGGCATACAATAGTAGTCTTATTAACTATCATGTCATAACTCAACCGCTGTACCGCTGATATTACAGATTATTCAGTTTCATCGCCCCTAAATAGCTGAATGTGGTCCCATTCTTTATGTGCTTCTTTTATTTGGACACGAGTTCATTCTGGGAGCGACCTGGCATTTGCGAGGTGAAGTTTCCTTCAGCGACCCGCCAATAAGCCAGGTCGCTGATGTCCCATGGGGATGGGGCGGAGCGACGGTGCTTCAACGGAGGGCAGGGGAGAAGGCAGCACTCAAAGCTGTGACTTATGTAGAATAGTCCTTGTATTAATGCTGGTTGATCAACAAACAGGTAAAAATGAGATGATTTATGAATTAGTAGAAGGATTAGTAGATAAAAAGTCTGTTTAGTAGGATTAAACGGTCAATGAAATGTTATAATGAATAGTTCTTAGTACAGGCAATGTAGTATTTTTACCACTCCTTGCTTCTGCAATTGCAGTTGCTGGCCTCAGCTAGAGATGGATTGATGTCCAAAAATTGCAAGCCATAAGATGGTCACCAATGAATGGAAGAAAGGTACTAGCACCAAGGGTCTTTTCTTCCATCCAGTGGAGACTTATGGTCTTCCAGCCGAGGACAGAGTGGGCAGCTGGTGTCATGTGACTTCTGTCCATGGGAACACCGGGCATTCCCATGGGCAGCACCCGATTCTGCCACCCCACATCGCCGGCCCACATCGGTCAGTGCAAAACGGATTGGCAACTTGCGGAAGTGGCCGATTCCATTCGCCCAGGGACCCTGCACATGTGCATAATTCATTATGCGCATGCACAGATTAAAAACATCACTCCCCCTTGCAAACACACAGGTGAGTGAATCAACCCTCTTAATGCGCAATTAAACCCTGGGACCTGTAACATTTATGCCTACTGTAACTACTACACGGACTAATTGCACCACACCTTAGTTGTATGATTATGCTTATTATTTCTGCTTTATACCAATATATAATTTCATTTTGATTTATAAGTGAAATAGTTTTGCCTAAACACGAATTGCAATTCCAAATCTAGCAGTTAGAGTATCTCCCAGAAATTTTGATATACTGTATTTAGACTCAAAGGAAAAAAAAACAGGGTGTCAGAAACTGTCAGAAAATATTTTCTTTTGTATGGGCATTTTGGATAGAAACCTATCCAGGCCTTTTCACTGACACAACACCTTAACTATCAAACTATTTTGAACAGCTTATTAGCGACCGTAAATATTTTGAGGGATGTCACCCGCTGTGGTGATTGACAATATTTTAAGGATGGACGTCACTCACCGTGGGTGCCAGGTGGACCGCTGTGGGCTGATTCACTATTTTTGGATGCACAATACTATGCAGTGCTTGTATTAAGAAATGCAATAATTAAATGTGTACTTAATCACCCAATCTAATAAACTGACACCATCTGCCATTGCTGGTCTCAGTCTGTGTAATGTGAATTGGTCACTGGAACAGGCAGCTGGTGAAACTGTTTCTCAGATTCTATTAATATAGCTACTTAAATAAGCATCTATAATGCACTAAGTAAACGGAAATGTGGATTTATACATCTTTTTTAAATGTATGTAACTTAACATAATTTTCTCTATAACTAAGGATTAAGTGGCATCCGACAGAGATGCAGATTACCAATTTATTTAACTTTACGCTTCATCAGAACAGCTAATTTGGTTGTTTATTTGTATATTTGGGCCCACAATGACCACAATTCCTGATCAACAAATTGTGATTGATTAGTTGTCAATGTGCCAGTGCGGGGAGTATATGTGATCAGCTAATTAGTAGGACATTACTACTTACTAGTCCTCTGCAAAACTTGAGACTTGAGGCAAAAACAATCTAATCCATCAATTTTGGATATTTGATATCTCAATGAAATAAGCAGGGTTCTCGAGGTGATCGCATCTTTATATCTATGCAATATTGACACTGCCTTGTCAGTTGCATGGGATATCAATGGTTAGGGGGCCCCTAAAACACTAAAGGCCCCCATACACTAGCCGATTTTGGTCAGATTTAGGCCAGATCAGTCGGATCTGGCCTAAATCGGACCAAAATCGGCTAGTTTTGATGTCCCCTCAGATCCGATGCGCGGTCCCGTGCGCATCGGATCTGCGTCGGGTGGTCGGACCTGCTGCACGTCCGACCACCCGACTTGGGACCTAGTGGGGTGGTGCGGCGGTGGAGGGAGCAGGGGGGGCTGGGGACGCTGCGACGGACACTGGCGGCATAGAGCCGGGCGGGGGGAGCCGGGAGCTGTCAGCACTGAATAAAAAAAAAAGCCCATACAATGAATGGGCAGCCTGTGATTGGCTGAGCGCTCTCTCAGCCAGTCAGCAATTGGCTGAGAGAGCGCTCAGCCAATCACAGGCTGCCCATTCATTGTATACAGTAGGCTTTTTTTTCTAGCACTGACAGCTCCCGGCTCCCTCTGCCCGGCTCTATGCCGCCTGTGTCCCCCGCAGCGTCTGTGTCCCTCGCAGCGTCTGTGTCCCCGCAGCATCCCCAGCCCCCCTGCTCCCACCAGCAGCCCCCCCCCCCCCCTGCTCCCCGGGTTTTTTACATGTGATAAATCGAGACGATTTATCACATGTAAAAAATGGCACATCAAGTGCCAATCTAATCAAGCTCCCCCGGGGAGCAGCCGGGGAAGCTCAGGGGGAAGTCGGGGGCGAATTGTCCTAAGGACAAGTTGCCCTAGTGTATGGGGGCCTTTAGGTGCAGATTTATTAAGCTTGGGGAAGAGATAAACTGGAGATAAAGCGGAGAAAAGGTAAAAGGAGATAAAGCACCAGCCAATCAGCTGTGTTTGAAAAAGACAGTTGGGAGTTGATTGGCTGGTGCTTTATCTCCTTTTATCTTTTCTCCGCTTTATCTCCAGTTTATCTCTTCTCCAAGCTTAATAAATCTGCCCCTGAGGGATATATGCCCCAAGACTCTGCTGCAGTTTTCTTGCTTGATCCTGCTGGCTGCCGCCATCCTCAAGGCTCTGTTACTGCCCCCGCTGCTTCGGGCTCTCTTCTTTCTTCAGGAGCTATTCACTGCTCCCTCTCTACCGATGGACTATGCTCTCCTGCTCCGCATCATCTATTATAAGAACCTGAGAGGAGGCAACGATGATGCGGCTAGCTCTGACTGGTTCGCCGCAGTCTCTCCCAATTGGCTGCCCAGCCACTAGATCCAATGGTGCGCCATTCAAAATTCTTCAGTCTCATTATATGAACTTGAATCCTCCTGGATGCAAGTTAGTCTCACCATTGGACCCAACACGAGGGGATGCCGCCAAGAGGAGAATGGAGGTAAGCTGCCTCTTCTTCCTCTCCAGCCTAGCACCCCTGCAGGACCTCACTCACATGCACGCTGGATTCTGTATGGCATACAGCAGTGGTAGCCAACTCCAGTCCTTGAGAGCTACCAACAGTTCACATTTTCCAGACAATCTAGCTGCTGCAAAGGTGCACTCATTACTCACACACATTTTAAAAGATCCACAGGTGGAGCTAATTACTTCACTTGTGATTCTGTGAGGAGATCTGGAAAACATTAACTGTTGGTAGCTCTCAAGGACTGAAGTTGGCTACCCCAGGTATACATTATTAATATCTAACACTATAGATGGTCTGTAGTATTCTATAGGCTGTATTTAAAAAAATATAAATAAGTGTTCAGGAAAAGGTTAAACATGACATAATACATATACAAACATAATATAATTAATACTTCATTTTCTAAGCTCACATTCTCCCACCTCATGGTAAGGCACCTGTCCCTTCTTCCTGGCAGATGCTTTCTGGTCCAGTGCACTGATTCATATCCACACACAGCAAGAAGCTGCAGCCACCATGCATGTGCAGGAGCTCCGCTCTGTCCCATACACTGCATGATGTGGCGGCAGCTCTAGTAATAATATTATATATGATTACTATTGTTGTCACAATTTGAGCCACTTGCCAAAAAGCAGGGTGTTTCCGGGCAACCGAAACCACTCCCTGCGTTTGCCTATGATCCCCTTTACATACTGTATCAGTCAGAAATAGCAAGGGATATAAGTTTCTGCAGTGCATGCATAAAAAAGCTATAAAACAAGTATGTAGGAATGCCTGTCTTCTGTGACCAATTAAACATTTCCCTATCTTATGGTTGTTTAAGAAATCATAAGCCATACATTTGTAATTTTCTTTGAATTAACATGCGAAAATGATCGCTCCCTTTTAATAGTGTCTGACAAATATTAGGAAACTATGCCTTCATTCTGTGAGACAGGCACATCTGTTTTGTTCGCTACAGCCTGATTATGTATCAGAAGATCTAAATGCTCAACAAATGAGCTCCCTGTAGCTCAGTTCATCCCCTCCATAGTAAGTGCTAAACCACTTCTCTGCTCTAGCAGTTAATATATTCAGACTCTTAACAGCTAATATCCTGTCATAAGCAGCGTTATCCAGCTTGAACTGGTTTACTACTGTAATTGCTTCAGCATGTTTTGGGACATTGGAGTTTTGTGTAGTTTTCTAGGGATTGGACATAGCATACAATTACTGTAGCTCCTCCATTCATTCAGGTCAGAATGCAAGGAGCTGCCATCAGTTATTTTATGGCTTACAGTTCCCAACCTGTGCAGAGTCCTTACCATGGCCCATATAGGTGCCATCTGGGCAGCCCAGGTGAGCAGTCTTTGTTCCAGAACAAAGGGTGGAGGAGGTACAGGTTAAATATTCCTTATTCAAATATCCGTATTCCAAATTTTCCTCAAATCCTACTGGGTATATCTATAACTGGAACTACTGGTACAGGGGTGGATTGGCCCACCAGGAAAACGGGGCATTTCCCGGTGGGCCGGCCCAAAATGAAATAAAAGGGGCCGGCCGCGCTCCCCCCTGGGCTGGCCGGGCCGCGGGTAGCAGCCACTAGAGGGCGGTAATGAGCCACCGGGGAGAGGTACCATAGAGGTACCATAGAAAGCTGGGAGCGAGGAGCAGGTAAGACAGTGGGCTTCCACTCCCCCCCCCATCCCGCCCATCAATCAACGCTGCCCTCCTTCCCCCCTGGACAAGGTATCGGCAGCACTGCAGCAGTATTTGCCCGCACACACACCCCCCCCACCTCCCGGAGCACGGCTGCCCGCTGTGGTATTGTCCGCAAAACAGTCCCGTCCCCGTCACACACAAACACCCCCGCCCCCGGAGCCCGGGCGCCCGCCGCAGTATCGCCCGAAACCCCCCCGAGCGCGTGTGGGGGGGTTGCATCGGGCGGTGGGTGGAGGTTTTGCCTGGGGCGGGGGATAGGCTTGCACCGGCCCTGACTTTGCCCATATCAAAAATGGCCGTGGGAGGGCTGCTGCGCATGTGCGCGCAGCACCTCCCAGTTCCCGTTCTTCCCCCTCCGCTCGGCAGCATCAGCAGGTGAGCCGCCCAGCCCCCCCCCCCCCCCCTGGGCATACCGCCGCCACCCTCCCCCGCCGCATACCACCTCCGCCCCCCGGCACATACGGGCGCCCCCCGCTCTCCCGGGCTGGTTTCGTCAGCCAATCCGCCCCTGACTGGGTACATCTATAACTGGCAATACTGGGGACATCTGTAACTGGCACTAATGGGGAAATGTAACTGGCACTAAAAATGTGCAAGAAAATGATGGCTTGGCATTCAATTTCAGTGCCTGAGATAGTAGACAAATTTTGTTTCATGATGTGAAACATTGGGCCTTATTCTGGTTCACTCTCAGATGCAAATTCCTTCTCAAATGGACAAAACCATGTGCACTGCGGTGTGTGTGTGTGGGGGGGGGGGAGATGTAAAATGTGCAGAGAGAATTACAGTAGATTTGGGTGAGTTATTTTGTTTATGTGCAGGGAAAATACTGACTGCTTTATTTCTACACTGCAATATAGATCTCACTTTGAAGAAAAACCCCACCCAAATCTAACTCTCTCTGCACGTTATATCTGCCCCACCTGCAGTGCTCATGGTTTTGTCCATTTGAGAAGGAATTTGCCTCTGAGAACCAGAATGAGGCACATTGTTTCATGCAAATATTTTTGTGTGCATTTCATGTTTTTGTACAACATAAATGCAATACCTTATCGAAATGCTGAATAATCCATTATCCAAAATGCCTCTGGTCCCAAGCATTTTGGATAAGGAAGGGGGGGGGGGGGGGTGTTCCAGTTATCCAGAAACCCCCTTTCCTTGTTAAGTGTCTCAAATTATGACAACAATAATGGCCTATTATGATTACTAGTCCTCAATCAGTGCACTGTACCAGAGAGTAGCTACCAGGAAGAAGAGACGTGGGCCGTGCCATGAGGTAGGAGAATGTGTGCTTACAAAGTACAGTACTGGTTCTATTATGTTTGTGTATTTATTATGGTATGTTAAACCTTTTCCATACCACTTATTTATATTATTTAAATGTTTGATACAGCCGATACTATAGACCATTTATAGTGTTACAGTACTGTATTCCATACAGGATCCAGTATATAAAAAGACCAATATTTACATCAATGTCCAAGGTCATTGCTCGGTTCTTCTACTGCTCCCCAGACTCCCATACTTGCTCCAATGTTCTGTAGAGTGGGTGATTGTGGACTGCATTTGGAAACCCCTCTCTAGAAATCCTGCTTTTACCACGCAGAAATCACCATGAAAATCCTTTTCCTTGATCTTTTTTGCATACGCAGTGGGAAAATCATTGGGAAAATCTCTGTTGCACCATTTACCTAAGACCTATGCATGTGCAGTAAATCACATTGGAAACATTACCCAAATCTACTTGTGCACAGTGCTACCTGCTAGAGAGGACTCAGAGGTGAGGGTCCAAACAGAGGCTTCACTTGTGCCCCTCCAATCTTAATATGCTCCTGCTGGCAATGCATATAATAGTTTGCATTTCTGTGTAGTTAAGCTATTTTTTAGACATGGTAATGCTGGATTGCAAATTGCCTGGGAAGAACATGGGAGTTCCATAAAATGTCCCACTGTGCAAATACTGGATGAAGCATACGTTGTAATACGTGTACAATGACCTGCTATATCACTAGTGGGAGGAGCTCAAACTGCGGTGTAACATGATAAAATGCAAATCATACTTACATTACAGCTCAGTATACTAGATTACCACTGTACTTGATAAGGTGCTACTGTACTGTTCTGTGTTATTGTATTGTCGTTTTTGAAAATACTATGAAATAACATTAGGCCTGATTCTGGTTGGTTTGCAAAAGCAAAATCCTGGACAAAACCATGTGCACTGCAGGTGGGGCTGATGTAACTTGTGCAGAGAGTTAAATATGGGTGGGGTGTGATCAGTGGCGTAACAATAGCACCGCAGACCCCACGTGGTGGGGAGGCGCCAAGTAAGTGTGGGCGCCGGGGCTATTGTTACGCTGCCCCTACCTGCAGGGTACCTGTCCCGGCCATCACTCTGTGTCTGCTGGCCGGGATCCGCAGATCTACCTACTAGTCCGTTGCTCCTTCTGGCTCATTATGACAAAATGTCCATCACAAAATGGCCACGCCCCTAGAGCAGACAGTTTTTTAATATAGATATGCTAAAGAGGAGCAAAAGATAGATCGGCGCTTGGATGGGAGAGTAACGGAAAGAAAGGAATGCTTGAAAAAGCATCCCAGCGACGTGAAATGCGTTGGTTCGATTATTGAAGAGACCCCAGAAGAGAAGAGAGACCTGACAGACCCCTGCCAGGCACCGCTCCGTACAGCCGAATAGACGGTGACATCACCCGCTGAACTTCCGGACGCGCTGAAGCCAGTAACCTGCGCATTGCTGCCTCACCACTCAGCTTCACATGAGAGTTCCGACACAGACTCCAGGTACTAATAGATAGGGCTAGCAAGTGTTAGGCTACTCTCTCTTGGACAATTCATCTCAAAACCACCCTCAAAGGGCTGTAAACATTATCGCCCGTGTTTGTTTATTTTTATTTATTTTAATTTTATTTTCAATTCAATTTTTTATATACCTTATCTTCATTTTCATTCTTTTCTTCACTGTACCGTCCCATCCAAGCGCCGGTCTACCTTTTGCTACTCTTTAGCATATCTATGTCACAATCAAATTACAAGACCTTGGCAGCTCCAACACAAGCGCAAGTACTGTTTTCTTTTTTTAGGATTCTTACCTAAAAAATCCCCTATGTTACTTCTAGACAGTTTTGTAAGATACTAGAGGAGGCAACGGCGGCCTCCTCTAGCATCCTTAAAAACGGTCTGCTGTAGGGGGCAGCCATTTTATGATGGACATTTTGTCATAGGGAGCCAGGAGGTGCGCTGTTTTGCTACTAGATCTGCGGCTCCCGGCCGGTGGACACAGAGTCCGGGGGCGGGGTGCAAAAAGTATTTACCCTGACCAGAAACAAAAAACTCCCCCAAATGTAACTCTCTCTGCACATGTTACATCAGCCTCACCTGACATGGGGTTTTTTCACTTTTTTTACCTGAATGTCGACATTCCCGTGGGAGTACATCCCACTCTGCAGAATCCAGCCCGCCCTGCTCCCCACATTCCCATCCCAACCACTACCAGCAGTAGCAGGTGCCAGTGCCATGTCTCCCGGCCAGCAGTCCTAGACCTGGTTTTCCACCCATGTCCAGGTCACTGTGTTCCAATGTGGAAGGTGGGTGGCTGGTTGCTCTGTGTCTGCTGCCTCCCTGCATGCTGCTGGGGCTAAAATCCGACTCTGGAAGTCAGCATGTAACCCCTGGCAGAGCATGTACTGTAACTCCATGACAACAAGCATGTTAACCCCTGGCAAAGCATGTAACCCATGGCAGAGCATGTAAATCCATGGCAACAAGCATGTTAACCCCTGGCAGAGCAGGTTAATCCCATGGCAACGAGCATGTTAGCCCCCTAATATGCAATGAGCATTATGGTGTGTGGAATAACATGTAATGGGCATTATGGCATGTGGTAAAATATGTAATAGGTATTATGGTGTATGGCATAATGTGTACTTCCCACTATGGTGTGTGGCATAACGTGTAATGAGCATTATGGCATTTGGTATAATATGTAATGGGTGTGTGACATGTGTAATAGGCATTATGGTGTACATTTTTGTCCCTGTATACTCCATGGAAACAGTGGCATAACAATGGGTCAGCAGAGTGTGCAGGGAGCTCCGTCCGTGGGGGCCCCAGGAAGTTGTTGTACCATTGCCCAGAATGTCTCTTGGCAGCCCTGTGGATAGGGCAGCACTGGTTAGCCCACTGGAGCAAGTGCCTCCAAAGTTATGCAGGCGCAGTTGCTTCTGGGTAATAGCACCTGGAAATGCCATCTAAGTAGAGCTTATGCAGCCAAACCAAGGTGACGGTCACAATGGTGATTCGAGGCAGCATCTCCAGACACTGCATTCGGATCGCAAATGCTATGCAGGAGGTGTCTATTTCATATGCATTTGCATTTTGGTGGATGGAATTGCAAAGTCGCTTGTGTGACAACCAGAAAAGTGTCAAGTAGGTTTAGGTGTTCCAGATGAGTTTCAGATATAACGTACTGTAGGTTGCACTAGTTCTTACCAGAACTTGGTGGATATATGTCCTGGCTGATATACAGTAGGTTTCACCGCTGATCCACAGAGTAGTCCGAAGGTGTGTCGAGCACATACATTTATTAAAAAAGTTTCTCTTTTAGTATTTTTTTTATTAAATTGGAACCCATTTGGATAGGGCTTTCTGCTGGAAAAGCTTATGGTTGGCTAGTGCAAACAAATGTAACATACATTAAACTAAAATCATTGTATTTTATTTATTTATTTACCGTTTGTTATATAGCGCTGCATATTCTGTTGTGCTTCACACTTGAAAACAGTGATAAGATTAAGCGAGGGCTGTATAGGCATGAGGGCATATAAGAGCCTTGCAATTTTGTGATTGGTATAATAAAGTTAGTTGAAATGTTTCTTACCCCATAGAGTCCAGTGTTGTAGGTGTAGCCAATCAGGTGTAGAATGGGTGGTAGCTTATGCAGGGGTAATTAGGGGGTATTCAGGTGATCCTTCTTCCTCTTGAGTCTGGATTCCCACCCTCCCTCCCTTGCTTTCTTCAATTACCACCCGGCCTTTCGGCCTTCACACAATTTGGCTTCACAAATATCAATTTACAATTGGCGGGAGGGCGCTCTCGATCAGCGGTCAAGTTTGAGGTACAGGAGGTCACTGTGCTGTATTGCCACCCTCTGCCAGGACGGCTGGTGAGTCCTGCCCCAGAGAGGGGACGATGGCCACTTCCTTGAACTGTCCTCACCATGCAATAGGAGGGGTGGTAAGACCGTCACAGTGCGGGCTGTGCCTTGAATTCAATGGGGGCGGTTCACCGCCATTGTTAACGTTTGTGACTTACCTGGTCTCCAAGCGCTCTCCTGGCCATCCCTTTCAATAGGGTCATACCAACAATAAATACTGTTGACCTTTTAAACTTATGCAGTGGTTGTCCGTGTGGTTATTTCAGGTTAATGTGTCCGAGTGATTTATTTCTAGGGGTAATAAATGTTAAGTCAAGGTAAAGTCACAATATCAAATCACAATAATTCAATAGGCGCCTTAAACAAACTTGGTGCTAACAAACTGACCTAGAGGTAGGAGGGCCCTGCTTGCAAGCTTACAATCTATAGATGTATCCTTCTACTTTTATTAACTTGTACTTTGTCTATTAATAAATGTGTTTCTAAGTAGAAAACAAGCACTTCACATGTACAGACTGAACAAATCCCAGAAAACTGTATCATAATGCTGTCATATAAAAATTTATGAAGACACATAAAAATGTGGATCAGTGTTGGAAGCACATAAAATGTAAATAATGACATTTATACTGTAGCAACACCCTTAGGTGCAAAACATCCAAGAGACCACTGTAGCTCTTTGCAGTGACTGCTTGCCACACTCATGTCCAAGTCACAATTATAGCTCCTTAACGGGCTAATATAACTGGTTGCTTTGTGCTAGGATAATGCTGTAGTACGAAGTGTTTGTTGATGACCTCTGTGTAGGATATCACTGAACTGCAGAAACGTCTAATTTTTTTAATGTCCAATGACATCACAATCACCATGTAACCTCAATGGAAATTAAGTTATTACAAAAATATATATTTTGTATAAGATTATACAGTTTTCTACAATAAAAATACATTTAAACTTTGTACAGTAAACGTGTTTTTTAGCCCAATATTTGTACAGCATATGAGGAACCCTTTCCTTAAGTTGTCACATCCAGCACAGATACTGTATCAAGAGATTTTAGCATCATTTTAGCTGTTCATTTGCTGTGCACATTTGCAGAGATCACGCATGGCACGCAGTGTTATTGTGCTGACATATCAGTCATTGTACTGACGTGTCCAGATATTACACATAGCACACCGTGTTATTGTACTGACATGCCAAGGGATTACACATACTGTAGCACACACACACAGGGTTATTGTACTGGCATGTCCAGAGGGGCAGTTAGCTGATTTTATTCGGGATCTCTGATCCCTCAATACGTTTTTACAAAAGTCTCTGATTTTTTAATGCCTTTGTTCTACAAGTTGTTTAGACAGAATAATGTAATAATCATGGTCCAGTAATGGCCATTTAATGAGTGGGAAGTTAAAATCATATTTTAGACATGATTTTATTCTAGTGTAATCGAGCTATAATATGTAGTGCGTGGGCTAGCACACAGCCATCCTTAATCAGCAAGGTTAATAACACCTTCAGCTGATTTTATGCAATAGCTAAATGCTCTGCTGCTAAATAAAAATGTGTAAAGTAACATGGCACCTAAAATACTTTCACATTCCTGAATTATTTTAATACTTTTTTGTTTAATATTATCACATATTATATTGTTTGCACATGTAGTAATTAAGGATAACTGAAAATCACTCATTAGAGTAATTTGTGGATATAAATTATTGTTGTACTCATACACTGTATACCTGCCTACTATCCCTTAAGTGGCGGGAGACTACTGATTTTTCGCTGAGCACCTACCTCGCAAACCCGGAAAGTCAGGCTTATCTCCCTCACCCTAATAAAGCAGGCAGGATTGAGAGGACATTGAGGGCATTCATATGCTGAAGGTAGGGATAGAGCTACAAATAATTGATATGCTTAATTTTATCTCCACCCCTCTCACCAACCCACAAATAATGCCATATTGTTGGTGGGGGCAGGGCTGGATAATGACAGAGGTTCTGATCCACCCCCCCCCCCTCCCTAAAGTAAGGGGGTGGGATTTGATTACAAATGGCTATTGCAAGAAGTATTCATAGATTTTATTGCCTATTTAAACCACCCCAAGCCATGCTTATAGGGGTTTGTAATGTACATTTTATTGTTAAATTTTGCCAGGATGAAACTTGCCAGCCAATGTAGTGGGACACTGTGGGTTTCCTGTGCAATATTACATTAGTGTCCCAGATTTTGGGAGCAAATTTCTGAAGTAAATATTACATTTGCAGTACCATATTTTTATTACATCCAAGCAACTAGTTGGATGGTTGGAGAAAAGTTGGTCTGATGTGTGTCCGGCATAAAGGTGGCCATACACCTACATATTTATTTTTAGATCTGGCTGGTTGGAACAAAAACATGGTTATGGATGAGAGTAAATGACAGCTGACCATTTGCTTAGAAACACTGGAAAACTGACAAACAGTCATTCAGATATTACCAGATTTTTGTTCCAACCAGCCACATCTGAAGATAAATCTGTAGGTGTATGGCCACCTTTAGACTATCTTCTAAAAACTTGCTCTTTATAGAGTATTCTGAAATGAAAAGAAGATGTCTTGATTTCATCTTTAGATACGTATACCATAAGGTCTTCTCTGCTGACGTTATTGATCTTCTCTTTTTCTTCCTCAAGAAATCTTGGGTCATATTTCTGAAGGAGTTCATTGGATTGTACTTGAAATTCTTTTAATTTTGACAAAGTCTTCACAGTTGGTCACCTCGAATATTCTTCAGCCAGTTTTTGTGATGGCTACTGGTTGCTTTTAGATATCTATGCAGTCGGTTGTTTTACTATACGGAAAATAACTTAATGGACTACTGTACGTCAAAAAAGTCTAGAAAAAGGTATTTTGAAAAATCTGGAGTACAAAATCTTACAAAAAGAGAATCCAGTTATCCTGGTTTCCTAACATCTACCGATGATCCATATGGATAAATACAACCCACCCGGACACCCAATAGTGGCAGAAATTGGGTCACTTCAAATAGAAGTGGTCAAACATCTAGGCTACAAGCTGCATTCTGTAATTATTAAGGAAGATTATATACTTGCCGCCTGTGATTTAAAGGCCCTGTATACTTGTGTCAGCCACACTGATGGATGTACAACTGTAAAAAACAAATTATAAGAAGATTCAGGCTTAGATCCTGTACAAACAAACTTCATTATTTACTATATCTTATTCATTTTATACCCATAAATATTTTTGGTTTGGGGATGTGTTTTATTTACAACACCAAGGAAGAGCTATGGGGACTAAATTTGCCCTTTTATATGCCAAACTGTTCCTGGTACAATGGGAAGTGGAAACCATATGGTCAACTAATGTATATAAAGATATAAACATAACCTATGAAGAGCTTATTTCCTTTATACAACAAATCAATAAAAAATAATAACAATCTAGAATTTATTAGTAATATTAGCAAGAACAGTCTCAATTTTTAGACTTGATCATTTTTATTGAAAATAGAAGAATCAAAACAAAATCATATATTAAACCAACTGACTGCAACACCTATCAACATGCACAAACCCCAACCATCGGATCACAACTAGAGATCCTGAACCGGCCCCCACCGCCTCTGGGCAGCGTCTCCCTGAAGCAGAGATGGGCAGTGAAACACTAAACAAAAAAGTATAGAAAAGTCCCAAGGCGGTATCAGTCCTTGCAGCCGTAGACCAAAGTGGAGGACCTCTGGATAATCCTCACTGACAGATACTTTGGAAAAAAAGAAGGTCTTGATGGCGCTGAACTTGTGTGTCTCAGGAAATGTGTATTTTTCGTGATATGGAGAATATATGAAAATATATGAAAAACCGTGTTAGAATTTTCAGAAATAAAGAAAAAGTGTTTACAGGAAAAACAGTTAGTGGGGGGATTCGTACCCAAACTCACTAATAAGGGGTGTAGTACAAGTGTATAAAGGTATCTTTTTATGGGTCCACCCGTGCAGATGATGATAGATGGAATACCAATGTGGTTGAATGGTGTCCAAAAGTGCGTACCTTACTCACTGTATAGACAGGAGCTTGACGCCTATAAAGGTTTCTTTTGCTGACACAAAATATTGTGAGATATCCAATTGCCAAAATAGGTGCCTACCATACTCACTGAGCCTGTAGGTGGGATAAACACATAGCGTTTTATTTAAATAAGGCCTGGTCCCTCAGATTCTCATCAACCTCATACCAGAGGTGTATATGCAAAGAGAGGAGGAGGAGGACCGGTCTCAGTGAAAGATTTTATTATTGGTACAACTGACGCTGCCGGACACAACACTGGATCCTTCCCGCTGCCTCCTCCACAGCCCGCAACATGTTTCCCATCAACGTACAGCCCCTCCCCCTCCTCACTTCTGGGGGACATCAGGCAGCCGCAGCAGGGTGAATAGGTGAGGGTAGATCGGCAGTAATCGTCCCGAGTTGCCAGCACTGATAACAAGTTGTGGGCTGCGGAGGAGGCAGCGGGAAGGATTCAGTGTTGTGTCCGGCAGCGTCAGTTGTACCAATAATAAAATCTTTTACTGAGACCGGTCCTCCTCCTCCTCCTCTCTTTGCATATACACCTCTGGTATGAGGTTGATGAGAATCTGAGGGACCAGGCCTTATTTAAAGAAAATGCTATGTGTTTATCCCACCTACACGCTCAGTGAGTATGGTAGGCACCTATTTTGGCAATTGGATATCTCACAATATTTTGTGTCAGCAAAATAAACCTTTATAGGCGTCAAGCTCCTATCTATACAGTGAGTACGGTACGCACTTTTGGACACCATTCAACCACATTGGTATTTCATCTATCATCATCTGCACGGGTGGACCCATAAAAAGATACCTTTATACACTTGTACTACACCCCTTATTAGTGAGTTTGTGTAGGAATCCCCCCCCTAAGTGTTTTTCCTGTAAACACTTTTTCTTTATTTCTGGAAATTCTAACACGGTTTTTCATATATTTTCATATATTCTCCATATCACGAGAAATACAAATTTCGTGGGACACACAAGTTCAGCGCCATCAAGACCTTTTGTTCCAAAGTATTGGGCAGTGAAACACTGCCCAGGCACCGTGATACTGGGCCACGCGTGTGTCCCAGTCCATACCGCCGGCGCTCGCCAGAGAAGGGGATCTGGCTGGCGCCGGCAAAGGATGAGCCAGGCTACATCTGTACTTGCCCTTCTTGGAACGAAAAAAAAAAAACAATAACATTCTGTCGCCCTCCGCTTCTTCTCACTTTGGACCTTATGGATCTTATTCAGGTCCTTTTGCTACCCGCACATTTGCATGGGAGAGTGATGTTTTGCATCTGCGCATGCGGATGTGCAGACACAGGGTGGGTGCGGCCACAGCGAACCGGGTGTTGGCCGGGGGATTTCCCCATTGGAATGCCCAGCATTTCATGGGCGCTCAAATGAGAACACTGGCCATTCCAATGCAAATCGCCCTGTGATGCAGGTGGTAGTGGTGGTGGGGGCTTCCTCCCGAGGTGGCATGTATATCTAAGTGACCTGAGCTTCACTTTGATATGTGTGCACCTGTGCCATTATTCGATGGTCGGCTACCATCGAATAATGGGGTGGTTCCTCCTAGCCTGTGAATGGATGATTATGTTAAACATCCATTCGCAGCCCGTGTGGGGGTGAACCGCGCTGCGAGGGGGGCATGCGGTCCAGTATTCACCGGCTGGCGTTTGGTGGACTTGCAAGGCGGCAAATCAACCAGAATAAATCCATTTGCCACATTTGTGACTTTCCAGGCTTAAAATGCTATTTTCTACATCTCTGTCAGATACACAGTCATTTTTGAAATTTTTTTTATTTTATTGCTCAAGTATATATAGAAATATATATATATATATATATATATATACAGTATATATACGGCTCCAAAACAGCAGCGGCACTCTGAGACTTTGTAAGTGGTGAAACAAGTGAAAATGTATTCTGTCAACATGTTTCGGGGCGGATTCCCCGTCTTCAGGAATCCGCCCCGAAACATGTTGACAGAATAAATTTTCACTTGTTTCACCACTTACAAAGTCTCAGAGTGCCGCTGCTGTTTTGGAGCCGTGTGTTACAAGCAGTCTTTCTTGAGTGGATGGCAACTGAGTGAGTTAACCCTGGGGAGTCGGAGTGCCGGGCCAACGTGGAGAGTATATATATATATATATATATATATATATACAGAAGTACCAACACACTCGCCATTCCTAAGAATGGGGTGCAAACAGCACCCTATTCCCAGGGTGGGGTGCAGTGGCCTGTGACCACACACTCTAGTAAATACAAACAAAGGGGGCCCAGCACTCACTATAACAAACTAACTCACCTTAACATTCAAATATCAATTAAATAAATAATGGGGTTTTAGTTCATGAATTGATCAATGCATATATATATATATATATATATATATATATATATATATATATATGTATAGGACGGGATGGGGCACGGCACTCCAGATGACTTCAATAATTCAGGCAAACACAGGTTCCATATACAACGTTTCAATGCCTTTTAATGTGGCATTTTCGTCAGGTTACCTGACGAAAATGCCACATTAAAAGGCATTGAAACGTTGTATATGGAACCTGTGTTTGCCTGAATTATTGAAGTCGTCTGGAGTGCCGTGCCCCATCCCGTCCTATATTACATTCTTCTGCCCGGGCACCCGACGCAGCAAAGCACACTACAGGAGAGCCGGATCCCCCCTTTACTCTCTCTCTCTCTCTCTCTCTCTCTCTCTCTCTCTCTCTCTCTCTATATATATATATATATATATACACAATTCCTCTTATGCCGGCATTCCAAATTCCCCAAAACAACGTCTTAGGTGCACTCCAGAATAGTCATAAATCATGCCTAATACACGTTGATTGACTTAACCTTCCTGTGTGCCTCCTTCATTGGAGATTTATATATATATCATATCAGCTTCACTTGTATTTTTGTAAAATATTGTAAAACGGCATCCCTCGGCACTAACATGATGGGAGTCACCCAGCCCAGGGCAAGGCGGCCCAAAATGATGGGTCCCTCTCCGCAATTAAAAATATTTGCAACCACATTGCAGAATTGCGAATGCTTCACTAAGTAGTAAAATGATCACATATAAAGAGTAGCCCAAAGACTATGCAGCCCAACTTCGGAGCAAGTCGCTTGGTCATCATGTTTTGGGTATACAGGTGTGGGGTCCTGGGGTGCACACCAATTGAGTGGTGCGACCATGCGGAGACCTTTCAGTAGTACTGCATACAAAGTCAAGGTTGCAGGTGCACAATTCAAACCCCCAATTTATTAATAATAAACATTTCAATAAAATGTAGCATTTTTAGCGAGGTTCTTCGCATAAGTTATGGCCATACGTAACAACTTGCCCTCCGCATCCAGGTGACCACATTAGTCGGGCAAGTCCCTACCATTTATTATTAATAAATTGGGAGTTTTAATTGTGCACCTGCAACCTTGGCTTGGTATGCAGTACATCATGTTTTGGGTCGCAGCAACTGCTTGTGATGTCATGCAGCCCTTGCGGCCCACCTGGCAAAGGTCTGGACAATACTGTGTTGCCCGGACTGTGCCCCCACAAAGATTTGTGTACATAACGAAACTAAAAGATCTATTCGCTTTTAGAGAAACTTCAAATTAATAAAAAGTCCCAAATTGTGCAACTTCTTCAACCCAATGTCTGCCAATTTGCATAAAATCAGGATTATCTTCCCTGTAACAACTCCATGGAACAGGAGCACTACATCATCCATAGCACTTCATCATAGCTGTAAGGAATAGTTTCCATAAATCCCTCTGATAGAGTTATGGTCCACGTCATAAAGAGAGGTCCACTTACAGAATCAAAATTTGCTGGTCTAGAAAAGATTTCTAATCATATAAATTTTCTTTGAAAGATTTCTAATCATATAAATTTTCTTTGAAATATGGCTAAGTGGAAGTAAATTACAAACAGGTCAACTGGTCAGGTAATTAGCCTAGTTTATATGTGTAGGAAATGGGACAACCAACAAGTCAGTGACTTGTAAATCAATTTTCCCTATTACACATCTCTCGGATAAATAGCTAAATTAATGTTTGTCCAAGTAAAAGGATAATTATCAGCAGGTGCCATCCCTCATAAATAACAAGGTGGGGTAGCTCAATAAAATTAATATTCTAGATAGACGCATAGGGCAGTTTGTAATAACCTACACATGCTGTTTCGGAATTTCAGTGAAAATGAGCGTATTTGTAAAGCAGCAAACATTTACTAGGCAAAACTTTCCTGGTTTTGCCTTGTAAATTATTGCTACTTTAAAAATACGGACTAACTCTCAGATATTTATTAACCCTTGCAGACTATTATATATTGCCCATAGACATAAAATATACAAGCCACTTATGTACTTATCAAGGAGAATATGTGCTTTCAAAACACATTTTTTTTCATGTTTTAATAATTAAGGGGGTTAGTCTGGTTGGTTTGCAAAAGCAAACTCCTTCTTTATTGGAAAAAAAAACATGTTCACTGCAGGGGGGGGGGGGGGGGGCAGATGCAACATGGGCAAAGAGGTTTACATTTGGGTGAGTTATTTTGTTTCTGTGCAGAGTAAATACTGGCTTCTTTATTTTTACACTGCAATTTAGATTTCAGTTTGAACACACCCCATCCAAATGTAACTCTCTCTGCACGTTACCTCTGCCCCACCTACAGTGCACACGGTTTCCATTAAAAAAGAAGATTTATTTTGCAAACCAACCAGAATCACCCCCTAAGTCTGCAATCTTAAATTCAGGGAACAAAATTGCAAAATGTGTGCAAATGGAAACACAAAATTACATAAATGTTGTAATTGAGTATAGAGAATAACATTATAAATTATAAAATATTTGAAAAAGATGCTTGTGAGGTAATTTGTGCCATGTGATGTAATTTGCAGCCATTTTAAAATAAAATGTAAATAAAATTCCACTTATTATTGCAAGAGATTATTTTGGCTAAAATAAATGCTTTCAATACTTTTGGGTGCATAATCTAATAAAAAAGTAGATTTTGGGGTAATTTAAGGACATTCATTTTTTTACTTTCAAAAATGTAATTATTTTCCCAAGTGAGCTACTGTAATTGAAAATTTAAAAATGCCAATTGATCACTGGAGAAGGGGGAGGGGGACAGTGGCAAAGGGATTTTCACTACCATCTCTCACCCACAGTGAGGTATGAATGGAAAAATGAATGAAACCTACTGAAAATTGGATTGCCAAATTAATTCACAATTCACAATGCAATGTTGTGGAGAAAATCAGCTTCTCACGGCTCACATCTAATTGAATTGACCCATATAAATTATTGTAGATCAATGCCTTTAAAACAGATCATTCAGAATGCGAGAAAAGCTTATCATCAGAGTATCATAATATCATAGAATAATAAGAGTGGCGTAGCTAGGGTGGAGCCTTCAGAGCGCGAGGTCTGGTCACCAAAAGTTGACAAAAGGAGCCGCACACCACAAATGGCATCCCTGCCCTGTATGCCACCCGGCCCGCCCACTGTCTTCTGAGTTATTTAGGAGTCAGACAGTCTACAGAAAAATGGCCACTGGCCTCCTGCACTGAGGACATGTCTACTGCAGGAGGCCGGTACAGAGGGTGGCGTAGTGAGGTTGTAGGCGCCAGTGGCTAGCAGGAAGTAGTCTGTGTTGATCATAGGCTGCTGTGAGTTCCACCTGCTTCACTGCAGCCCGCCTCGGTGTCACTCGAGTGATCAGGTAAGACTGTACAGGCCTGTGGTGTCCTGTTAATACACAGGGGGAGCAGTCCGTGGAGTCCTGTTAATATACAAGGGAGCAGCCTGTGGGGTCCTGTTATTATACAGGGGAAGCAGTCTGTGGGATCCTGTTATTATACATGTGGAGCAGCCTGTGGGGTCCTGTTATTATACAGGGTGAGCAGCCTGTGGGGTCCTGTTATTACACAGGTGGAGCAGCCTGTGGGGTCTTGTTATTATACAGGGTGAGCAGCCTGTCGGGTCATGTTATTACACAGGGGGAGCAGCCTGTGGGGCCCTGTTAACCCCTTAACGACATTTGACGTATATATACGTCATGGCCGGGAAGTACTTCCCGACCGTTGACGTATATATACGTCATGGCTTCAAACTGTCACTGCGTCTAGAGACGCAGTGACAGTTAGGTGACGTCTGCTGTCCCTGACAGCAGACATCCCCCCTCGCCGCCCGGGGGGGGCAGGGATGCCCCCACCGGTCGGCGATCGCTGTGATTGGCTGTTCAAATGTGAACAGCCAATCACAGCTATTTCTGTGTTACCGGCGGCTAAGCCGCTCGGTAACACAGGGATCGGCGGTGATCGGTGCTGGCACCGATCACCACCGATCCGCAGCTCTCCCTCCCACCCGCCCGGCAGCCGCTCTCCCTCCCTCCCACCCGCCCGGCAGCTGCGCTCCCTCCGGCAGCCGCTCCCCCTACCTCGCTCCCTGTCACTGTGATCAGGAAGCAGCCGCAGCGCTCCCCCCCAGCTCCAACCCCCCCCGCATGTAAAGAACTTAAAAATGTTTAAAATGAAATCATATATATATATACACATATATATATATATATATATATATGTATATGTATATGTGTATATATATGTATATGTATATATATATATATATATGTATATATATATGTATATATATATATATGTATATATGTATATATATATATATATGTATATATATATATATATATATATGTATATATATATATGTATATATATATATGTATATATGTATATGTATATATGTATATGTATGTATGTATGTATGTATATATATATATGTATATATATATATATGTATATATATATATATGTATATATATACACATATATATATATGTATATATGTATATATATATAGGTATTTGATAGAAGAAACAAACGCGGCACTCTGGGAATTTCAAAACGTGTATTACAGCATAGAAAAAGCTACACAAAAATGCAGTACTGGCTCAAAATTTTTCGTTTTCACAAGGAATGAAGGAGACAAAGCACCCCAAAATCTGTGCCCCAATTTCTCCCGAGTACGGCAATGCCTCATATGTGACCAAAAAATACCAGTTGGGTGCATGGCAGGACTCAGAAGGGAAGGAGTGATTTTTGGTGGTGGAATGAATGGTGGGTGCTATGTCGCATTAGCAAGACCCCTGAAGCACCCATACAGTGGAACCCCCCCACAAGTGACCCCATTTTGCAAACTACACCCTTTAGGGAATTCATCAAGGGGTATAGTGTACATTTCAAACCCCCAGGGGTTTCACCAATTTTGATACAACTGAGCTGTGAAAATGAAAAATTAAATTTTTACATTTTCACAGCCCAGTTGTATCAAAATTGGTGAAACCCCTGGGGGTTTGAAATGTACACTATACCCCTAGATGAATTCCCTGAGGGGTGTAGTTTGCAAAATGGGGTCACTTGTGGGGGGGTTCCACTGTATTGGTAATGCAACATAGCACCCACCATTCATTCCACCAAAATCTGTGCTCCAAAATCCAAAAATCACTCCTTCCCTTCTGAGTCCTGCCATGTGCCCAACTGGTATTTTTTGGTCACATGTGAGGCATTGCCGTACTCGGAGAAATTGGGGCACAGACTTTGGGGTGCTTTGTCTCCTTCATTCCTTGTGAAAATGAAAAATTTTGAGCCAGAACTGCATTTTTGTGTAAAAAAATGTAATTTTTCATTTTCACTGCCCAGTTGTATCAAAATTGGTGAAACCCCTGGGGGTTTGAAATGTACACTATACCCCTAGATGAATTCCCTGAGGGGTGTACTTTGCAAAATGGGGTGACTTGTGGGGGGATTCCACTGTATTGGTGCAACATAGCACCCACCATTCATTCCACCAAAATCTGTGCTGCAAAATCCAAAAAACACTCCTTCCCTTCTGAGTCCTGCCATGCACCCAACTGGTATTTTTTGGTCACATGTGAGGCATTGCCGTACTCTGGAGAAATTGGGGCACAGATTTTGGGGTGCTTTGTCTCCTTCATTCCTTGTGAAAATGAAATATTTTGAGCCAGAACTGCATGTTTGTGTAAAAAAATGTAATTTTCCATTTTCACATCCCAGTTGTACCAAAATTGGTGAAACCCCTGGGGGTTTGAAATGTACACTATACCCCTAGATGAATTCCCTGAGGGGTGTAGTTTGCAAAATTGGGTCACTTGTGGGGGGGTTCCACTGTATTGGTGCTTTGGGAGTCTTGCTAATGCAACATAGCACCCACCATTCATTCCACCAAAATCTGTGCTGCAAAATCCAAAAATCACTCCTTCCCTTCTGAGTCCTGCCATGCGCCCAACTGGTATTTTTTGGTCACATGTGAGGCATTGCCGTACTCGGGAGAAATTGGGGCACAGACTTTGGGGTGCTTTGTCTCCTTCATTCCTTGTGAAAATGAAAAATTTTGAGCCAGAACTGCATTTTTGTGTAAAAAAATGTAATTTTTCATTTTCACTGCCCAGTTGTATCAAAATTGGTGAAACCCCTGGGGGTTTGAAATGTACACTATACCCCTAGATGAATTCCCTGAGGGGTGTACTTTGCAAAATGGGGTGACTTGTGGGGGGATTCCACTGTATTGGTGCAACATAGCACCCACCATTCATTCCACCAAAATCTGTGCTGCAAAATCCAAAAAACACTCCTTCCCTTCTGAGTCCTGCCATGCACCCAACTGGTATTTTTTGGTCACATGTGAGGCATTGCCGTACTCGGGAGAAATTGGGGCACAGATTTTGGGGTGCTTTGTCTCCTTCATTCCTTGTGAAAATGAAATATTTTGAGCCAGAACTGCATGTTTGTGTAAAAAAATGTAATTTTCCATTTTCACATCCCAGTTGTACCAAAATTGGTGAAACCCCTGGGGGTTTGAAATGTACACTATACCCCTAGATGAATTCCCTGAGGGGTGTAGTTTGCAAAATTGGGTCACTTGTGGGGGGGTTCCACTGTATTGGTGCTTTGGGAGTCTTGCTAATGCAACATAGCACCCACCATTCATTCCACCAAAATCTGTGCTGCAAAATCCAAAAATCACTCCTTCCCTTCTGAGTCCTGCCATGCGCCCAACTGGTATTTTTTGGTCACATGTGAGGCATTGCCGTACTCGGGAGAAATTGGGGCACAGACTTTGGGGTGCTTTGTCTCCTTCATTCCTTGTGAAAATGAAAAATTTTGAGCCAGAACTGCATTTTTGTGTAAAAAAATGTAATTTTTCATTTTCACTGCCCAGTTGTATCAAAATTGGTGAAACCCCTGGGGGTTTGAAATGTACACTATACCCCTAGATGAATTCCCTGAGGGGTGTACTTTGCAAAATGGGGTGACTTGTGGGGGGGTTCCACTGTATTGGTGCAACATAGCACCCACCATTCATTCCCCCAAAATCTGTGCTGCAAAATCCAAAAAACACTCCTTCCCTTCTGAGTCCTGCCATGCACCCAACTGGTATTTTTTGGTCACATGTGAGGCATTGCCGTACTCGGGAGAAATTGGGGCACAGATTTTGGGGTGCTTTGTCTCCTTCATTCCTTGTGAAAATGAAAAATTTTGAGCCAGAACTGCATGTTTGTGTAAAAAAATGTAATTTTCCATTTTCACATCCCAGTTGTACCAAAATTGGTGAAACCCCTGGGGGTTTGAAATGTACACTATACCCCTAGATGAATTCCCTGAGGGGTGTAGATTGCAAAATGGGGTGACTTGTGGGGGAGGTTCCTAACTTTTAGCACTTATGGTGCCTAGAAACCTACATGGTGCCTAAAAAAAAATCTCATAAAAAGGAGGCTCCAAAATCAAGTAGGTGCTCCTTCTATTATGAAGCCTGTGGTTTGGTCAACGTGCACACTAGGGCCACATATAGGATATTTTTGAAAACAAAGGAATTGGGGGAATCAATTTTTAGTCACATTTCTCTAGTAAAATCTACTGTATTCGTTAGAAAAATGTATTAAAATTGAAACTCTGCAAAAAAAAAGAAATTGTGAAATTTCACCTACACTTTGTTTTAATTCCTGTGAAACACCTAAAGGGTTAACAAACTTCCAAAATGCTGTTTTGAATACTGTGAGGGGTGCAGTTTTTGAAATGGCATCATTTATGGGGGTGTCTCACATACAAGTCCCTCAAAGTCACATCAGAACTGAACTGGTCCCTAAAAAAATCAGTGTTTGAAATTTTCTTGAAAATTTGAGAATTTGCTATTCATATTGTAAGCCTCCTAGTGTCCAAAAAAATTAAAAGGAAGTTGAAATAATGATGGAAACATAAAGTAGACATATGGTCTATGTTAGTTATTAACTATTTTGAGTGGTATGATTATTTGTCTCACAAGCAGAAAATTTAACATTTTGCATATTGCTAAATTTTCCATTTTTTCACGATATTTTGGTATTTTTCACAAAAAAACACAGACTGTATCGACCCAAATTTACCACTAACTTGAAGTACAATGTGTCACGAGAAAACAATCTCAAAATCACTAGGATAAGTAAAAGCAAAAAAAAGTTATCCCCACTTAAGTGAGACATGTCAGATTTGAAAAAAAGGGCTCTGTCATGAAGGCACAAACTGGCTCTGTCATGAAGGGGTTAATATACAAGGAAGCAGCCTGTGGGGTCCTGTTATTATACAGGGGGAGCAGCCTGTGGTGTTCTGTTATTATACAGAGGGGGCAGCCTGTGATGTCCTGTTATTATACAGAGGGGTCAGCCTGTAGTGTCCTTTTTGTATACAGGGGGGAGCAGCCTGTGGGTTCATGTTGTTGTTATTATTATTATTATTATTATTATTATTATTATACAGGGGGAGCAGCCCGGGGGTGCATATATAATAAGGTAATAGGGTGGCGGGGGGATTGGAGGGAGGTGTTGGCCTGCTACAAATCAAGGGGGGGCGCGAAGCATGCCTTTGCTCCGGGCACTGTGGCACATAGCTACACCACTGTAAAAAGAAAAGTATCATCAGGCCAAATACAGTGGAAAATGTGATGAGCTAGTGGCATAGCTTCTGGTGGAAACAGAAGTCTTTGCTTATGGGCACCAGGTGTCATCTAGTGGGGGAACCGAGATGAGAGGGAGGGAAGCCCAGGTGCAAGAAATGATAAGTAAAGGATAGGAGGAGGGTGATATGGTTGGTGGAGTAGACTTTGTGACAATGGGCGGGATTCACTTAGATCCGCAGCGCCTCTCCGCCGCACATTGCCGGCTATCGCATAGATAATTATCGCATATGCACTAACATATGCGATAATTATTGCAAAGGACAGCTCTTGCATTACGAGCTGCTCTTTGCGATGGGCCCGGTGATGTGCAGTGGGTCCCCGGCGGCTCCATAATCAGTTAGATCAGGCAGGTACAAACTGTGGCCCTCCAGCTGTTGTGAAACTATACATCCCAGCATGCCTTGCCATAGTTTTAGCATTCCCTAATAGCAACTGTGACAAAAGCTGGAGGGCCATAGTTAGGATTTGCCTGAGTTAGATATATTCTTTCCAATAATTTGTCATATCTATTTATTTTTATTTCAAAGTTCTTTGACAAATATTAAAAATGTATACTGTGTCTAACATAGTTAACAATAATCATATCCTACTCAGACAATACTGATTCTGCTTTTTTGATTGGTTAATTAAGAGAGAGAGAAGCACGACAATTTGGTTTGTAGACATGAGTGGTAAGGAAATAAGCTGGACTCTCACTGAAGCTGTGCTCACTGAACAGAACTCTTGTCTCTTCTCCATTGATGTAATTCAAAGTAGACAATTAGAAATGCACATCTGTCAAATAACTCATCTTTCACTCTCTCAAAATACATCTCTATGTGTTGGGTTTTGTTCTGACTTTTTCTGTATGCGGAATTCTGTTAAGTTTAAAATAGTATATTTCATAGAATAAGTGTCAGTTTATGATTTGAATAATGTACCTATTTATACAAGAACATCATAAATGAATTCATTCCTAAGTCATATTCAAAAAAGTATTTTTCTGATATGCCATTGAGATATTAGACTGAAAATAAATGATAGAATGGTCAAAGCTCTTAGCATGGACCATTGCTCTTTGTTAAACCAATATTACATTCTTCCACTCTTTTGCATTTTTTTTTTATTCCATACAGTATATTTGGAGTGTCTCCAGAAGGACGAGAGTTGGAAGCCATAAGTGAGATTGGTACTTGTGTAGTTTCACGGCGCCAGCAATTGTGTATGCACAGGTGATTGACAGCGGACACCCTCGGCAATACATATAGCCGATGACCTTAGGGGCAAGCATTGTAATATTCTAACCACTGTCCCCTGTGCCGCATTGATACACAATGATACAATAACGCACTGTTGATATCCCAGCAGAAATAAATGTTAGCAGACACCCCCATGCTTTTTACAAATAGCCGATCACTTGAGGTGTGCAAATTATAACTAATACTAATCTGCTTCACAGTGCCAACTTGCTGGAAACAGCACTATGTCGACACACCCATTCGCCCTGTAAGTAATCTAAATTACTAGAGAAACATTTTGTTAATTAAAATACGCTGATCCAACCTAACAGTATACAAGAAATCACACTGACAAATTGGGGAAAGAGACACACTACGCGGGGTTAATTCCCCCTTTTTATACTCACCTTGTCTTACCCTTATATGTGTTTTTATATGTCGCAGTTCTTAAAATAAACAAATAAAAGTTATATTTTATAAATTTCTTCTCTCCAGGTGCGCCTCAGATGTGACAATCTTTCCTTCTTTTTTTCAATTGTGTTATACCCATTGTCCAACGGCAGCACACCCCACAATAAATAAATACTATTCCCATCTGAATAATGGGGTCCTACAAGCATTATAAATATTTACCTTCCTGTGCGATTGGCAAAACCCCCCTTCTTTTTGCTTCTGCAATATGCCTAGGGGTTATAAATAAAGAAGGTGGCCAGTGTGCAGACTCTTCCATTCAGGACCCCAACTCTGTAACTGCCAACACAATAAACCGAGCACCAGAAAGCACCTTGAGTTCGATTGGATAAAGAGCACTATATAAATAAAATTACTATAATTATTATTATTACTACTAGGGGAAAAATACTATATTGCACATGTGAGGATCTCTGGGGAAAATGGACAATTCTATGTAAAACAAATATTCATGTCAGGAAAATACAGACTCCCCTTCTCATATAATATGTATAGAATTAGTGACATTACAGGGGTATGCAGTGTACAGATGTATCCTCATACACCAAGCCTCAATATGCCATGTCGAGTGAGTTCCCCGGCATGACTGAGCCATGCAGGGCTGTGTAGTACAGTATTCTTTTGTCTTTCAAATTGCATTTTTTTGCCCAGCAGGTGCAGACAAACAACATTTGGTTAGTACCAGTGACACCAGGCTACAACTTTAACCGTACAAGAGTAAGTAAAGATAGGGGATGGGATACCAGCGCTTAGGTTGAAACCTGATTGTGAGCAGGAGATCAGACGGCAGGTGTTTCCATGTATTAGAAAATGGACACCGCACTTACTTATAGATTCTGTCTCGCGTTCACATAACGGTTTCTTTTTCCTTACAGGTATTTCTCCCCAAAGGTATGAACTTACTTCAAAATTCTCTCTCGCATTCACTGAAAGGTTTCTTTACCCGTTTTCTCACACAGCATATATGGCAGAATGAGTGAGCACTTACTTAAACTTTCTGACCCGCGTTCCCGTAACGGTATCTTTAAAGGATGGCGTCCAACTTCAGGTAAAAAGGTTTATTCGGGACACATACAATACATCAAACAAGGACTGGAACTCTGGAACTCTGCGGCTTTAGATGTAAAACTTCAGTCACCGGCGCTGCAGACACTGGGTGACGATAAGTAGCAGGATCCCGAGCTCCGTGTGGATGCTGGTTTAGAGTACGCCAGCTGACACAGCACTGACGTCAACGCGTTTCGGATTGCTCCTTTCTCAAGACGTGCTGGTGTCTATTTCTGTCTGCATTTTTAAGCCATGTCGACTTGTCACATGATCGGGTTTCCTCCAACCACCGAATACCTACAGATTACTAACCCGGCTCATTGGTATATAGAAGTTCTATATGTGCAGCATATATATACATACATCTAATACACAATTCTACAATAATAAAACTGACAGTCTCTATATGATAATCATAATTTAACAATTAAAGGTAAAAAACAGGACTAAAACATTAATTTCATTTTAATTAAAATCAATATATTTAATGCGGGATAATGATCCCAATATATCATATCCAGATACATGTTAAAATTCACACATGGAGCCGGGTTATAAAAATAGATAAAGCAGATAAAAAACATGGAATTAGTCATAAGCAAACAATTTACGATCCTAAAAGTATAAATACAAGTTAAAATCCATAATTCATATAAACCATTTATATTCAAAATCCACATTGAGTCCCCTAGGGACCAGGGTTTTTAATTCAAAAATGGTTTTCATTTCGAGTTTTGCAAGGTCTTGATCTGTGTTTTTGGTTCTCCATTTTTTGTTACATACCTTGATACCACAAAACTTTTTCAGATATTTAGTATCACAGGCATGTTTCTCTTTAAAATGAAGCGATACATTATGGAGCTCATATCCCTTTTTAATGTTGCGTATATGTTCCCCTAAACGCTCCTTAAGCATACGACTAGTTCTACCCACATACTGGGCACCGCAAACACATTCCAGAAGGTATACTAGATTCTTGGTTCCACAAGTGATGAAATCTTTTATTGGGTACTCTTGATCAGTGGTATTGGATTTAAAATGAGTTATTTTTGTTTCTGTCTTACAGATTTTACACATAGCACACTGCCCGCATCTGTAAAACCCTCTTGATGTCACTCGAGATGGTCTTTTGTCCACTGTTAGGGCACTTTTGACCAACATGGTCCGTAAATTGTCTGCCCTTCGATATGTGAATTTTGGATAGGGGCCCAAATGTCCACTCAGTGCTGGATCTTTAATTAATATACTCCAATGTTTTTTTATTATATTTTCAATAATTTTATGTTGTGATGTAAATTTCGTAATGAATGCAATCTCTGGTGCCCCAGCTCTATCATTATTTTGTTTTTCCTCCAGAAGTTTTTCTCTTACACAAGACTGGTTTTCTTTAAAGGCTTTATCAACAGAGGCTGAACCATAGCCCTTTTGTAAAAAGCTGTTTTTCATTGTGTTTGCTTGTTGATTAAAAACTTCTATGTCGGTGCAATTCCGTCGTAGACGTTGGAATTGCCCTTTTGGAATACTCCTAGTCCAATTTTTATGGTGGTTGCTGTCGCAACCAATGTAAGAGTTACAATCTGTTGATTTCACATAATTTTTAGTTTTTAAAACACCCTCATCTACATATACAGTTAGATCTAGAAAGTTGATCTCACAGTTATTAATCGTGTACGTAAGATCAATATTATATGCATTGTTGTTGAGGTGTTCACAGAAGTCTTGCAGTGATTTAGTGTCGCCACTCCATATGAACAAAATGTCGTCAATGTAGCGGGTCCATAGGGCCAAACTGGTTAACCAGGGGTGTCCTGCCCATACCTGTTCATCCTCCCAACGGGCCATGAACAGGTTGGCATACCCCGGTGCCAGTTTGGCACCCATTGCCGAACCCGCTACCTGAAGGAAAAAATCTCCTTCATACCAAAAGAAGTTGTGAAGAATCCACAACGATCCCTAATAGTACTACAGAAGAAAAAATAGGGAAAATAACCAGTATATTCAATCTGAGCAAATACGTTCTTACTAAAGAAGAAGAAAGTGTCCTGGAAAAGGGTCTAAAATTCTCTCCCTCAAATCACGCTAATGAATACGAGGTCTTTACTGACTTACAAAAATTTATTAGAAAGCTTACATTAAAAAAGTTTTTCGCTGAAACTGAGGAAGAGATGGTCCCTCCCCCCAATCTAGTAGAAGAACAAGTTAAAGTATTTAAAAAGAAATCTACTTTTTACCCACGTTTTAAAAAAGGATGTTTTATAGATGTCTTTGAAAATCTGGTGAAGGAAGACTTGGAAAAAACTTCCTTTGGGAAGATAAAAAATCCCAATCTTACCAGATCGCAAAGGAAAGCTATTGATTCTCTTAAAAATAATAATCAAATAGTAATAAAGCCAGCGGATAAAGGCGGAGGGATAGTCATCCTGGATAGAGATGACTACCACGCCGAAGTAATGAGACAACTGACAGATTCAAATACTTATAAAAAACTTTGTGCGGACCCCTCTATAAAGATTCAGAAAAAATTAGATATCTTTATACATTTATATTTAACTGAGGAGGTGATAACGGAAAAAGAGGCAGAATATTTAAAGGTAGACAATCCATCTATTCCAGTGATTTACATTCTGCCTAAAATCCATAAATCCATCATTAATCCGCCCGGCAGACCCATTGTTGCTAGCATTGGGTCCATTACATCCAATTTATCGTGTTTCTTGGATAACAAAATTCAACCGATGGTAAAAACAACTAAATCGTATGCCAAAGACACTATTTCAGTGATAAATAAACTTAATACTATAAAATGGGAACCCCACTATATCTTGGTGACGGCGGACGTTAAGTCCTTATACACTATAATCCAACATAAAGACGGCATAGATGCCGTAAAATACTTTATGGAAAAAAATCAAGATAGAGAAAAATATATTAATTTTGTTACAGAAGGTATCGAAGTGGTACTTACTAACAACTTCTTTTGGTATGAAGGAGATTTTTTCCTTCAGGTAGCGGGTTCGGCAATGGGTGCCAAACTGGCACCGGGGTATGCCAACCTGTTCATGGCCCGTTGGGAGGATGAACAGGTATGGGCAGGACACCCCTGGTTAACCAGTTTGGCCCTATGGACCCGCTACATTGACGACATTTTGTTCATATGGAGTGGCGACACTAAATCACTGCAAGACTTCTGTGAACACCTCAACAACAATGCATATAATATTGATCTTACGTACACGATTAATAACTGTGAGATCAACTTTCTAGATCTAACTGTATATGTAGATGAGGGTGTTTTAAAAACTAAAAATTATGTGAAATCAACAGATTGTAACTCTTACATTGGTTGCGACAGCAACCACCATAAAAATTGGACTAGGAGTATTCCAAAAGGGCAATTCCAACGTCTACGACGGAATTGCACCGACATAGAAGTTTTTAATCAACAAGCAAACACAATGAAAAACAGCTTTTTACAAAAGGGCTATGGTTCAGCCTCTGTTGATAAAGCCTTTAAAGAAATCCAGTCTTGTGTAAGAGAAAAACTTCTGGAGGAAAAACAAAATAATGATAGAGCTGGGGCACCAGAGATTGCATTCATTACGAAATTTACATCACAACATAAAATTATTGAAAATATAATAAAAAAACATTGGAGTATATTAATTAAAGATCCAGCACTGAGTGGACATTTGGGCCCCTATCCAAAATTCACATATCGAAGGGCAGACAATTTACGGACCATGTTGGTCAAAAGTGCCCTAACAGTGGACAAAAGACCATCTCGAGTGACATCAAGAGGGTTTTACAGATGCGGGCAGTGTGCTATGTGTAAAATCTGTAAGACAGAAACAAAAATAACTCATTTTAAATCCAATACCACTGATCAAGAGTACCCAATAAAAGATTTCATCACTTGTGGAACCAAGAATCTAGTATACCTTCTGGAATGTGTTTGCGGTGCCCAGTATGTGGGTAGAACTAGTCGTATGCTTAAGGAGCGTTTAGGGGAACATATACGCAACATTAAAAAGGGATATGAGCTCCATAATGTATCGCTTCATTTTAAAGAGAAACATGCCTGTGATACTAAATATCTGAAAAAGTTTTGTGGTATCAAGGTATGTAACAAAAAATGGAGAACCAAAAACACAGATCAAGACCTTGCAAAACTCGAAATGAAAACCATTTTTGAATTAAAAACCCTGGTCCCTAGGGGACTCAATGTGGATTTTGAATATAAATGGTTTATATGAATTATGGATTTTAACTTGTATTTATACTTTTAGGATCGTAAATTGTTTGCTTATGACTAATTCCATGTTTTTTATCTGCTTTATCTATTTTTATAACCCGGCTCCATGTGTGAATTTTAACATGTATCTGGATATGATATATTGGGATCATTATCCCGCATTAAATATATTGATTTTAATTAAAATGAAATTAATGTTTTAGTCCTGTTTTTTACCTTTAATTGTTAAATTATGATTATCATATAGAGACTGTCAGTTTTATTATTGTAGAATTGTGTATTAGATGTATGTATACTGTATATATGCTGCACATATAGAACTTCTATATACCAATGAGCCGGGTTAGTAATCTGTAGGTATTCGGTGGTTGGAGGAAACCCGATCATGTGACAAGTCGACATGGCTTAAAAATGCAGACAGAAATAGACACCAGCACGTCTTGAGAAAGGAGCAATCCGAAACGCGTTGACGTCAGTGCTGTGTCAGCTGGCGTACTCTAAACCAGCATCCACACGGAGCTCGGGATCCTGCTACTTATCGTCACCCAGTGTCTGCAGCGCCGGTGACTGAAGTTTTACATCTAAAGCCGCAGAGTTCCAGAGTTCCAGTCCTTGTTTGATGTATTGTATGTGTGTCCCGAATAAACCTTTTTACCTGAAGTTGGACGCCATCCTTTAAAGATACCGTTACGGGAACGCGGGTCAGAAAGTTTAAGTAAGTGCTCACTCATTCTGCCATATATGCTGTGTGAGAAAACGGGTAAAGAAACCTTTCAGTGAATGCGAGAGAGAATTTTGAAGTAAGTTCATACCTTTGGGGAGAAATACCTGTAAGGAAAAAGAAACCGTTATGTGAACGCGAGACAGAATCTATAAGTAAGTGCGGTGTCCATTTTCTAATACATGGAAACACCTGCCGTCTGATCTCCTGCTCACAATCAGGTTTCAACCTAAGCGCTGGTATCCCATCCCCTATCTTTAGTGCACGAGTGTATATCCGGAGAAATTGGATGGTCTCCGGGGGATTACTGCAGCTGCTTCCCACTAGCGCCAAGTTTCAATCAAACTTTTGTCTATATTGTACAAGAGTAAGTATTCATTAACATTTTTGCAATTTGTTAGCTATAGAGCCTCTTGCCTGTATACTATGTAATCACTTAGGTATTGCAGGATTTAGGAGGGGTAGATATACGGATGTAGTGGCATTATATGCGGATGATCTTTTGATATTCTTGACAGATGGTGCCAAGTATATCCCAATTGTACTAGGAGAAATTGAGAAATTTGGTGACTACTCACCATTCAGGATTCAGGGTTAATTGGGGGAAATCTAGTATTCTCCCAGTTAGACCCAGGACCTTGGTGATCTTCCAGGTAGACATACCTCAAAATAGTAGAAACATTTAAATATCTGGGAATATGGATATCTTGTGATCCTAATGAATTCATAAAATTGAACCTAGAGCCACTGATGTCTTTTTTGTGCCTTAAGTTGCAATGGCGTGTTACCCTTAACAACAATGGGCAGAGTGAATTTAGTAAAAAATTATAATACTTCCAAAATTTCTATACATGCTACAACAATCACCCTGTTACATACCAGACTATTTCTTTAGGTAAATCTATAGTATGATATCCTCCTTTATATGGAATAACAACCGCCCCAAAATCCATTTGCAAACTTTGACAAGAAAGAGGAGAGGTGGTGAAATGGCACTACCAGATCTGAGATTGTATTACCTCTCCAGCCAAATAATATCAATGGCAGAATGGATAGATGAATCTGGGGGCAGCGAGGGGATAGAAGAGTTGGTAACACAAAGTGAAGTAGGTAGCACACCTTTGCAGAAATTAGTTAAGGGGCATGTAGCTAAAAAAGACTCCCCAATGGTGAGACAAGCGGTTAAAATCTGGGGGGGAAGTTAATAAACTAAAGAGTTTCCAAATTTTAGATGTGGACCATCCATTAAATGACCCGAAGGGCTTTAAAGAACTGAAACAGCTCCAGGTGTTGGGATCTTATGGGGTTACAACATTAAATCAAATATATCTGGAGAAAAAAATTAAACCGTTTTGCCAACTACAGGAAGAATTTTCCGTACCCTCGTCTCATCTCTTCAGATATCTGCAACTAAAAAATGCTTTAAATGCTCAGTTTGGGTATGGGGCCCCAGAATTTGGGGTCTCTCCGAAAAGGAAAATACAAGGTGGCACTAAAATTAAAAAGATCTCAAATATACAGTATTCAACCAATTATTGCAAGCTAAAAATGAAGATGGGCTAAGTAGGATAAAGGAGAAATGCAAAATGGATGTAGGGCAGATAGATGCTGAGAAATGGACCTCCTCAATGGCATCAATCCCTAGAGCAACAAACTCCATTAGAGTTCAATAAATACAGCTATATGTGTTGCACAGATCCTATATCACTGTTGGGAGGATGGTGACATTTAAAGCAAAAACAGTAGACGTATGCCCAAAATGTAATAATGCACTGGGCACCTTTTACCATTTCATATGGGAATGTTGGCTAGTACAGGTGATCTGGGAAAAGGTCAAAAAGGCTCTGGTAAATATAGGGATAGAGGAAGATATTCTCACACCTAAATGCTGCTTACTAAACATAATTGAGGAAGAGATAGAGAGAGAAAAAAAGCCCTAATTATCAATCTGTGTTGGTTGGCTAAAGTAATGATAGCCAGGGTGTGGATGGCAAAAACAGGACCGGAGTATGGGGGATGGAAAGCACTGGTAGATTATACAGTAATGCATGAGAAACACATTTATAAATGTAGAAACATGCTAGATATATTTAATAGAATATGGGGTAGATGGATGGAGACATTATGTAAAAGGAATACAAAATAAAGGAGAGGGAAATGCACAAAAAAGTAATACTCTAAAAAGTAAGAAAGTAGGAAAGTCTGTACAAATGTATATTATGATTCATATCTAGACCCTTTAAATGATTGATAAAGTATAACTAAATGTAGAGCAGATTGGGTAAGAAAATATGTAAATGAAAACCCTGAAAATAAACCTCACTCCCTAAAAAAAAAAAAAAAAAAATACAGAGTAAAACTGGTATGTAGTATTCTTAACTATTAGGGTATATATTCTGTTAGAATTAAATGTGTTAAGGGGGCTATAATGGACAAGGATTTTAATATTTGTGTATTGTTTGTAAATGTACAGGGAGAGTATCGGAATTGAGTAGTAAAAATTAAAAACTGCTCATAGTCGCAATGTTTGTAAATCTTTTATTGTACCGTATATTTATTCGTATATTATGTCTGTCTTGTATTTTTGTAATTGAAACTCAATAAAAAGAATACAAATTTTTTTGGGCAATTTGCATATCCATCAAATAAATATGTTTGCCGCAAGATAAATTGTGTAGAATGTGGTGCCGAGAGAAGGACAATAGCGTGTAAGGATACGTCTGTATGTGTAATATATTGTTATTTTTCCCTTTTTGTATTTTTAATTAATTTTCTTCAGTGAAACTTGTGTCACGCTTACAGGCATTTCTGTGATAAAAAATGTGTTTAAATTTTAAGACAGTTCATGTGGATGACAGTTCATTTCTTTAATAAAGTCATTGCTAGTAACACAGGTGATAGGTAATTCCACTGATCCTCTGGTGTTTAATAAAGACTCTTCTGATTCTAATGAACACGATGGCCTTTACCGGAGGCACTGCAAAGCTACTTGGTCTTCTCTACGGAATGCCCAGGAGTCACGGCCTTAAAGCAGGCACTGTAGAAATCAGCTGTCTAATTAAAGATTTATACCCTCCAAAAAAAGCAGAGGTTGGGACCGACTCTTAAAAAATGGCCAAGGGGTTAGCATACTTTACTAAGGATCAAATACTGTAACAAACTTGATCTAATGTAGGACTCTAAATCAATAACATTAAAGTAAGGATAAATGTGCATTGTAAACTGTTACTAAGAATGACCATAGGAAAATGATGTGACAAACATTGAGATGATGACATAACTATAATATATCCTGTACTTAATAAACTTTGTACCAAGACTGCCCTCAAGGTGCAGCGATCCTTCTGCTTCAAAATAATTATGTAATTAGTCAACCTATGTGTCTCCCTTAGAGATGTGCGGGTTTGTTTTTCCAAAAACATAACCTTTCCAAACTCTCTGTTTTCGACTGAACCCAAGCACTAGTTCAGATCAACCCCTAGAACAGATAATAACACAAAATAGTGTAATTGCAGCATCCTAATTCTCAGAGTAGGATCCCAACAATACTGTCAGGCCATGTAGTTTTCATCCCATCCACCAGCGTACCAGAAGAAGCAGCCATGTTGGGCACACTACGAAGGTAACACTAAGGGAAGTGAGCAGGGGCGGATTGGGGACTAAAAGTGGCCCTGGAAAATTTCTGAAAGTGGCCTCATGTGGGCGGCGACAAATCAATAAAGGGCGGAGCCAATATTACAGTAGGCGGGATTATTACATCACTATACTTAGATACATTGTTGACAGACAGGAGAGCGCAGAGACCAGGAGAGCGCAGAGAGAGAGAGACCAGGAGAGCGCAGAGAGAAAGAGAGAGAGAGAGACCAGGAGAGCGCAGAGAGAGAGAGAGACCAGGAGAGCGCAGAGAGAGAGAGACCAGGAGAGCGCAGAGAGAGAGAGACCAGGAGAGCGCAGAGAGAGAGAGAGACCAGGAGAGCGCAGAGAGAGAGAGACCAGGAGAGCGCAGAGAGAGAGACCAGGAGAGCGCAGAGAGAGAGAGAGACCAGGAGAGCGCAGAGAGAGACCAGGAGAGCGCAGAGAGAGAGAGAGACCAGGAGAGCGCAGAGAGAGAGAGAGACCAGGAGAGCACAGAGAGAGAGAGAGACCAGGAGAGCGCAGAGAGAGAGACCAGAAGAGCGCAGAGAGAGAGACCAGGAGAGCACAGAGAGAGAGAGAGACCAGGAGAGCGCAGAGAGAAAGAGAGAGACCAGGAGAGCACAGAGAGAAAGAGAGAGACCAGGAGAGCACAGAGAGAAAGAGAGAGACCAGGGGAGGGCAGAGAGAGAGAGACCAGTAGAGCGCAGAGAGAGAGAGAGAGACGAGGAGGACGCAGAGAGAGAGAGAGAGAGACCAGGAGAGCGCAGAGAGCGACCAGGAGAGCGCAGAGAGAGAGACCCGGAAAGCGCACAGCGAGAGAGACCAGGAGAGCACAGAGCGAGAGAGAGAGACCTGGAGAGCGCAGAGAGAGACCAGGAGAACACAGAGAGAAAGAGAGACCAGGAGAGTGCAGAGAGAGAGAGACCAGGAGAGCGCAGCGAGAGAGAGAGAGAGACCAGGAGAGCGCAGCGAGAGAGAGAGACCAGGAGAGCGCAGAGAGAGAGACCAGGAGAGTGCAGAGAGCGAGAGAGACCAGGAGAGTGCAGAGAGCGAGAGAGAGACCAGGAGAGTGCAGAGAGAGAGAGAGAGACCAGGAGAGTGCAGAGAGCGAGAGAGAGACCAGGAGAGCGCAGAGAGAGAGAGAGAGACAGACCAGGAGAGCGCAGAGAGAGAGAGACCAGGAGAGTGCAGAGAGAGAGAGACCAGGAGAGTGCAGAGAGCGAGAGAGACCAGGAGAGTGCAGAGAGCGAGAGAGAGACCAGGAGAGTGCAGAGAGAGAGAGACCAGGAGAGTGCAGAGAGAGAGACCAGGAGAGTGCAGAGAGCGAGAGAGAGACCAGGAGAGTGCAGAGAGAGAGAGAGACCAGGAGAGTGCAGAGAGAGAGAGACCAGGAGAGTGCAGAGAGAGGGAGAGAGACCAGGAGAGTGCAGAGAGAGAGAGAGACCAGGAGAGTGCAGAGAGAGAGAGACCAGGAGAGCGCAGAGAGAGAGAGACCAGGAGAGCGCAGAGAGAGACCAGGAGAGTGCAGAGAGAGAGGGAAGAGGGTTGAAAATGGTATGTGTGTGTGTGTGTCCCTCCCCCCATGTACAGAACCAAGCAAACACACACACACACACCCCTTCCTTCTTCACTTTCAATATACAAGGCAAATAGTGTACCTGGCAGCAGGTCAAGATCAGGTGTTTCGATAGTCAGGGCACAGCGGGTACCATAGAGGAGGCTGAGGTGACTGGTCCATCGGTGGAGGCTGAGGTGGCTGGTCCTGTAGAGGAGGCAGAGGCGGCAGGTCCTGTGGTAGTGGCGGCTTGTTCTGTGTGGAGGGAGCAGCAGTGGGTCACGTGGAAAAGACTGAGGTGGTGTGTCCCATGGAAGATGAGGCCGCGAGTCCGGTGGCGGGAGCTGCAGGCAGTAGCAGGCAGGGGCGTAACTAGAACATTCAGGGCCACATAGCAAAATCTTTAAAGGGGCCCCCCATTACAATGCCGCTAAACAGGGCAGGAAAGAGAGTGACGGGAGTGAGAGACAAAAATGGTATCAGGTGGAGAGAGCGATAGAGGAGTAAGAAAGGGGAAGGGATGGTTCAGGAAGTGAGAGGGAATTTCATGGAAAAAGGTGGAGAATATAAAGAGAGATGGGGTAGAGAGAGAGAGAGAGAGAGAGAGAGAGAGAGAGGACATCAAGGAAACAGAGAGGGTGTCAAAGAGAGTGGGGAGAGGAGCAAGGGAGAGAGGGAGGGCTCAAGTGCATAAGGGACAGAGAAAGAAAGAGAGGGGCACAAGAAAATAAGGGGGGGTATTCAATGTGAGGATCATGACAGTCGAGCTTGCTCGACCGCCGTGACCCAGTCCCGTTCTCGGTCAGCTTGACCAAGAACCTGCAGGCGGGATTCAATGTCCTGCCTGCCGGGGAGCGAGAAGGGGGCGTGGCCGAGAAGAGGCGAGCTGCAGCCGGCAGCTCGCCACTTACCGGACGTTCTTGGCAAAACGAGCCCGACAGCTTGTGAAGTCGGGCTTGTTCTGCCGAGAAACCCTGCTCAATGCTGTCAGGGAAGACAGCATTGAATAGGGCCCGGCGACCATCTCCCCGACGGGAGATGCTCACCGGAGTTTGAATACCCCCTAAGGCCGAGAGAAGAAGAGCAGGAGAATGAGAGAGTGAGGGACAGAGACAGTGAGATACAAAGTCAGAGAGAGACAGTGTTGAGGAGGGAGAGAGATAGTGTTGGGGAGGGAGAGTAGGAGAGACAGAGAGTCATGAAGAAAGAGAGAGTCAGACAGGGGGCAGGCATAGATGGTTCAAGAGAGCACATTACTTACATATACATATGCATTGACATGACCAAAAGTGTTATAATGTATGGGGAACACAGTGGCAGATTTCCATGGCAAACAGTACCACACCACCCTCCACGCCACGCCAAATAGGTTTTATGGCAGAAAGTGGCCCCAATCCCTTACACCACCCCTCCCACGCCAGCACCTCCCAGCGCACTTACTTTACCGCTGTTGATGTCGGGTCCTTGGAGCTGCTGATGGCTCTCCTCTGTAGTTGCCGGTGGTTCTGTGAATCTGTGGTGCCGCTCATCGCAGCGCCGTTTTAGCTAAGCGCCACGCACTCCTGTTTCTGCCTGTGGGAGGAGCGGTAGGGATGGCCATCGACCATTGATGATTTAAAATCATTGATGGTATGTGGCCGGCCGATGTCAAATACTTTTGCCATCGATGTGGGAGTACCAGATAGTGTCCCTATATCGATGGCAAAGGAGAAAGGATGTTTCCTTTTTTTTTTCTCAAGGTGCCTGGATCATGGAGCATAGCTCCGTCCCCCCGACACCCAGAAGTCCCGCCCACGGGTACTGATTGTCCCAAGGGCCATTCAGTCACATATAATGGCTGACCATCGATAGCTAAAACTATCGATGGTTATCCATCAAAATAGTTTGCAACTATCGATGGCTGGGTGCAGAATCGTCATCGATGGCAACCATCGATGGCGTCTGCTTCGATGGCCATCTCTAATGAGCGGTTGCACAGAGAGGCTGTGTATATATCCTGCAGCCGCTGCAGTCCCCTCTGGGGTCCGGAACAGCAGGAAACAAACAGGGCAGTTGCCACTTCCTATCCTCCCAGCAGCTTAAGCCCGACGCACTCACCTTCCCAGGCGCAGCGGTGGTGGAAAGGGTGCAGGGCCTTCCTTGCTGTGCCCGCGCCCCCCCTCCCCCACCAAAATCTCAGCATCACATCTCGAGCTCCTTCCTTCATCTCGCGCCGGGGCTGTCACTAGAAGATGACGTGAGTCCCGGCAGCAGAGATGCTCAGAATCAGATAGAACTGCGGGCGGGAGGAGGCGGGGCCACTAGCTCTGACTGCGGCCACCCACCTCCAGTGACGCCGCCTGCTGCTGAGTGGCTGAGCAGCCCCGCAGCCCCTTTCAATAGTTGTCAGTGTTTGCGCATGCACGGCGGCCTCACTAGTGTCGGCCTCCCGGGAAAGTTCCCGGTAGTTATAATGGCCAATCCGCCCCTGGAAGTGAGGCACACAAAGGTCCAAGGCATATATGGGAAAACTGACACATAGTAGTATGATATGCTCTGTAAAGAAAGATCCATGTGAAGGAAGTATATGCTTCCAGCGGAGGAACCATCCTAGGAAACCCTCGGGGTCGCTGCTGGCAGGGTGTACTACCAGTGGAGACACACATTGCAGGAATAGCACACAATCTGTAAAAAAATGCGCGGTAAGAGCGCATTTACAGGTGAGCAATGGAAGGAGGCATATTATTTTGGTAAAATTGTCATATCAATGTCCTGATCTAATGAAAGCAGTACACGTAGATGTGAGAATGTAGGGAGCACACTAATGTACAATGGAAATATGCCAGTGAACTCACAGCAGAAGTGAGGAGAGACTACATACTGATTGTGAGATGCAGTGTGCCTGGGCTAAACACATTTGGGCATCTTCTTCTTGAACCTCATATTTACCTTTTGTGGAGGTGTCACTTTAAAACAAAGAAATCAGTGACCAAAAGAGAACATTAAGGCAGAAGAACACTAATTCACTAATCTCTGAGGAGAGTCTAGGGGTGTTCATGTTAGCTAGGAATGAGCTTGACATTTCTGACACTGTACACATAGAGAAGCCTCCTTCCACCTTTTCTGCACCACTTTTTTAATATGGGCTGTATTTTTAGGGGGCATTGGTGTATTATTTTCATAGACAAACTATTTTATTAATTACGGCTCTAATACATTACTAATACCATGTTCTCATTGCCGCCCCTGCAAAATCCCGGGTTTTTCTTGCCGGGTTTTTGGCGGGGCACAGAGAATGGATACTTTTCTACCCCGTTCATACAGCACCTTAAACCCGGGAAATTCCCGTGTATGACGCGTTCACACTGCTTCCCCTGGTCTGCCCTGCCAACAAGTGTGTGAATATAAAAGCAGCTTTGATTGGCTGTTGAAAAAGTAGCTGTGATTGGCTGTTTTAGAAAGCAGCTGTTATTGGCTGGCTGAGGATGATGTCATATAAAGTGGCCTGTTTTTTCCAAGCACACTGCATTGCTGGAATCATGGCTGATGAGATGCTTTTGTTTTGCACCATTTTGCTGTTTCATGCAGCAAATGAGAGCTTGCTGCAGCTGCTTACATTGTGCTACCTTGCACAATGCACTTTGAAGAGGAGGAGAGCGCAATTTCTTGCTGAGAGAGACAGTGCTCGCCTTCATTATGTGCGAAGGAGAAGAGCTTTCATCACCTCCAGCGTTACCTCCATATTGAGGTTCAGCACATCCAGTACCCGGCGAATGTGGACCAGAGACTGCTCTCATGGCGAGGTATTTTGGTCTACAGTGGAGGGTTATGAGGATGACCAGTGGATGGAGCATTTTCGCATGTCACGTGGGACCTTTCAGTATGTGCTGGACCTTCTAACCCCTGCACTTTCCAGACAGACCACAAACTGCAGAATACCCATCTCACCTAGAAAGAGACTAGCGATAGCGCTATGGTGGTATGCTACACCGGGAGAATACCGCACAGTCGCCTGCTTGTTTGGAGTGGGGAGATCCACTGTATGCACTATAGTCCATGAGGTGACGCAGGCTTTGCTGGAAGGACTTTACCGTCGTTTCATCACCTTACCTCAAGGACAAAGGTTGGACGACATCATCGCTGGTTTCCTGCATCGTGGATATCCACAGTGTGCTGGAGCTATAGACGGTACACACATTCCTATTATTGCCCCCACAGAAAACCATGCGGATTACTTTAATCGCAAAGGCTGGCACTCCATAATTCTACAGGCTGTAGTGGACCACAAATATTGGTAAGTACATTTTTTTATGATAATATTAAACTGTACTTTGCGTATTGCTAGGGTAACTAAACAGAAATCTTAACACTTTATATTTTCAGCTTCACTGATGTCTTCATTGGCTGGCCTGGCCGTTCCCATGATGCAAGGGTTCTAGCAAATTCGGACCTATACCTTATTGCTGAGGAGAAGCAGGATGGCTGGTTGTTCCCTAGAGAGGTAAAGATATGTTTTTGCATGTTGCAGTTGGGATATTTTTAGTGTTATGTATGCATGTATGTATGTATAACCAACGTACCACATGTATTGTTGTTTTTCAATGTCTCTCTTTACACCGGTAGAGAAAAGTGGCAATCTGAATAGCATACTTGTACTCCAAGAATTCCATATTGTAACTCTTATTTTACTTTGCAGAAATCGAAGATCATCGATGGGGTGGAGATCCCAGTACATATAATCGGGGATGCAGCATACCCATTACGACGATGGTTAATGAAGGGGTTCACCCAGCGCCATCAACTTACCCCGGAACAAATTGATTTCACCCACACCCTCAGTTCTGCACGAATGGTGGTAGAAAATGCCTTTGGCCGTCTAAAAGGCCGTTGGCGTTGTTTAATGAAGCGCAATGACATTGATACCAGCTTCATGCCTCATGTAGTTGCTGCCTGCTGTGTGTTGCACAACATATGTGAGTTTAAGAAAGAACAGTTTCTACCAGAATGGACCGTACTGGAGCCTGAGGAATCAGATCACTCTGCAGATTCTGAGATGTATGAGGGGACAAACACATGTGCAGAAGACATTCGCAACACCATTACCAATAACATATTTGCTTTAATCCACTAGTGTACTATAGTTTTTAATTTTCAATAAACTTCAAAAACATTTCTGTTTGTTTGTACATATTTTATTCATATGTACAACATATATTTTTTTAGTTAAATAGCATAAAGTGTACCAAAAATGCACATAGAAAAATATAATAAAACTGTAATGACAATACCCAAATGCCTTACATAACTTCTGTACAGGCCGGGTGGGCAGACAAATAAACAAAAAGTCAATAAACACCTCTACAGCACATGGTAGCGGGGGTTTTCCTTTCTTGGAGCCGTTCGATTCTCCGCATGACTATGTGGACCAGCCGCATAATCAAGGCAGTGTGGTGGAACTGTGGGAGGCTGAGTTGCACCCGGTGTACGCTCAGGGAAATGGCAGTGATTTGCTGGAGGCTGAGGTGTCCCAGCAGCATACTCAGGGCACTGCGGAGGAACTGGTGGAGGCTGAGGTGCACCAGCTGTACGCTCTTGGAAATGTCGAGGATTTGCTGGAGGCTGTGGTGTCCCAGACGCATACTCTGAGGAGTGCGGTGGAACTGGGGGAGGCTGAGGTGGACCTGCTGTACGCTCAGGGAAATGGAGGTCATTTGCTTGAGGCTGAGGAGTCCCAGCAGCATACTCAGGGAAAAGGTGTGACATTGGTGGTGGGTGAGGTGTGCTGTATGGCACCATGTTCCCCTGGGTTGGGCCTACAAAATTTGGTTGGCCTGCGCTATACATTGGATAACCATACTGAAAATTATTGTGTGGTGGCTGGGGCAGTGCATGGCCTTGTGCCCTAAATAGACTATTAAGGAACTCCATCTGCGTATCTCGGTTCTCTCGATTGATACGCTCATGCATACCAACAATGGCAGTAATGAACGTGTTCTGTAGGTCACGCTCATTGTCCATAAATCGCTGCAGACGAGCATCTTCATGAACTTGCATCGAATTATCCATTTCCTTCAGGTGTTCAAGCATTACGGTGGTCATTGCTTTTGTGGCTTGTTCCATCTTAGTGGACCTCTTTCTTCTCAGTGGCACATTATAAACTATGGGAAAAACAAACAACACATTACTATACAAGACTATAATAATGTTACTTCTCCTTCTACCCAAAAGACATTGTTGGTGCCCATGCACTTGGAAAACCATCTGTGCTGAAGGCTAGATATCAGTAAAACCTTAACTTCTCATTCAGACGTGTTAGCAATGTTGCTGACAGGCCTGAATCAGATCCCCTCTGCACAGATGCATGTGGATGTTAAATTTCAAAAATACTTAAATAAAAAAGCAGTGTTGGCACATGCATGCTTGAGGCCTTTTCCCTCCTGCACTCTTGCTACATGCTGCGACATATTTCTTTAATAAACAAAAATATAGTACTGTGTAATAATGGTGTGTGTAAAAAGTTATAAACTTACTGTTGGTCCGCAACTTTGGACGTGCACTCTGTGGCAATGCTTCAAAGGCTGGACTTCCTTCAGCAGGTAGTGATGATGCAGGCGTTGATGGTGGTCGCTGCAAAGGTGATGGCGGATGCTGCACAGGTGAAGAGAATGCCGTGGGGCCTACAGCTGAATTGTGGGAGTTAAATGATGAATCCAGAACTTCACATTGGGCTTCACCATGGACAGAGCGGGAATCCATTTCACTGTCTGTGGCCTCAAGGTCAATGGGTGACGCTGCTGCTGCTACTGCGTTTTCTTCACAGACACTTGCTGCACTGCCAGCAAAACTGCTGGAGGAGGACAGTGATATGGGATTAGCCAGTGCAGAGTTCCCAAAGATGACATTACACTGGTCATAAAATGGCCAGTCCATACGGGCACCACCACTCTTCCTCCTGTTTAGGTCATGGACCTTAGCATACTGCTTCCGCAGGGCTTTGAGTTTATTCACTACCTGTTGCTGCGTTTTGACGATGCCACGGGCAGACAGGATTTTGGCGATGTTGTAGTAAACAACGGAGTCCTTCACTGTGCCGGTCACTTGCTTTTTTATCTCCTCCTCTCCTCTCACTGCTAGCAGCTCGAGCACTTCCTCATCCCTCCAGTGCGACATGTCTGCTCTCCTCGACGCAGCATATGGACGTCAGACGCAGCATGAAATGGACGTCACGTCACCTGATCACATCCGCCAATGAGCTTCTTTTTTTCCATCATGTTTGAAAAACCCGTGTCTGCGCTGTTCAGACTGAAGTACACCCGTGTTTTACCCAGGAAAAACCCTGCAAAAAACCTGTGTGTAATTCCCGGGGCATAACACCCGGGAATTTCAAAAGGACGCGTTCACACTGAGACACGACACGGGAAATTACCGCTCGCCCTGCCAAATACCCGGGTTTTTTAGGCAATGAGAACGGGGTATAACTCTCAATATGTTTTTAAACAGAAATAACTGTTATTATTGAAGTCAATAATAAAAATGAACCCAAAACATATAAGAGACAAAACAGTAACAAAAAATACAAAGGTTGGTTTAGCAAAACCAAAACACGGGGTCCACAGTTTCTCTGCTGTGTGATGTAAAAAGCATTCTAAACCTATGCCATACTGTAACACATCTATGTATTGTAATTCTCATTAAATTAGTGGAGAGATTAATGCATACTTGCCAACTCTTCCTGATTGTCAGGGATACTCCATGAAATAACAGCAATCTTCCTGACTCCCTGGAGATCCTAGAAATCCCCCTGATTATACCTTACTTTTACTTTTTTAGCTATTATGTCAGAGAGATATACATTCAAATAGGGTCACCAGTGCCATTTCCCTGCATCATTAGTTATAAGGCACATTGGGGCAGATGTATTACGCCTTAACAAGAGATAAAATCAAGGGTGATGATAAAGAGAGATAAACGTCCAGCCAATCACCTGTTAACTGCCATGTTACAGGCTGTGGGGCAGATGTATTAAGCCTTAACAAGAGATAAATGCAAGGGTGATAAGGAGAGATAAGCATCCAGCCAATCAGCTCCTTACTGACTTTTTTCAAACACAGGCAGTCACATGGCAGTTAGCAGGTGATTGGCTGGACATTTATCTCACCTTATCACCCTTGGCTTTATCTCTTGTTAAAGCTTAATACATCTGCCCCTGTGTTTGAAAAAAGTCAGTAAGGAGCTGATTGGCTGGACGTTTATCTCTCTTTATCATCCTTGCATTTATCTCTTGTTAAGGCTTAATACATCTGCCCCAGTGTTCCCTATGGCTAGATGCATTTTTTAAATAAGGTTTGTCGTGGCAAATTAATATGAATGGAACCACATGTGAGTAGAAGAAAATACACAAAAAATACCCAAAAGTATCTTAAAAACAAGACCATCTATATATTAAGAGCAGAAAGACTACTTTCATGAGTGACATACTGTATTTCTATGATGTCGTTGCATGGTTGGGCACCTCATATAGCATCACTTTGTGAAAAAGTGACCTGCTGATTGACCTGGAACATGTGACCTGCTGGGTGGTCTCGAAACTGTGACAGTTATTTGCAGTAACCCACTAAGCATTTTGAAATTTGACTCCTAAGTGGGTCAAAATGTGTAAAATGTACCGGCCAGCAAACCTTTGCCACGATGAAGCCAAGCACATCCGCTAGCTTTCATGAATAAGGTAAAAAGAAATAACAATTCACCGTACATATCACTTTGCTTCATCAAAAAAGAAAAACGTTTTACTTTTGCAGCACATGACAAACCACCATCTCCGAACCAGTTACATGGCAGATAAATTGCAGAGAGAATATTTTGGGAGGCAAACATGGATTACAGAGCCAGTCTACATCTGGGTGAGATTTATACGTTATCCTTTGAAATGATATGTACCCAAAGCTTCCCAATGTGCTAAGATAATAGTGCATTACGCGTATATTTTTTTCACATCACCAAATGTGTGCAAAAGAATTTCTTAATGATTATGAAATAGCAGCCTGTGATTATGTTAGCTCTTTTGACCTATTTTGAGGAGAAAAGTAGGACAGCCTCCGGATTGACTTTCTACGTCCCTAGACACCATGCTGTGCTATGTTCTCTGTGTCTGACATTATAGCACTCAGATGCAGGCCAGGCTTGCAATTGTCTCCTTAGGGCTTTACTTACTGAAATACAGATGCTGAACGGTTCCATTTATAAAAGCTGAGTTGCAGGGAATGTGTGTGAAAGTGTGTGTGTATGTGTATGTGTGTATGTGTGTCCATTGCTTTTAACTCCAATTTATTGTGACATATAATAAAATACGAAGACATTAAGAAAGGTTGCAAGTAGCTTTGTTTTCCTCCATTTTTAAAAAAAATGTCATTGCTCTTTTGGTGTGAAGATTCCCATTTAATTTTTGCTTTCCAAGCCGTCAAGCACTTACTATTGATTTATGAATATTCATTGCTGGCTGTAAAATGATATTACCTCTAGGAGATTTTACAGACTGTTTGTAACATATATTGAAATCCTTTGTTACATTAAATGATACTTTAGCTTGAGTCCTGAATGTAATTTTGGTGGCTTGGCATGCACACTATGAAACTATACTTTGGAAAATTTACCATAATCTTACAGTAAATGACTCTGGAGTGATTTATGAACCAGAAAATGATGTTATAGCTCAGTTATATGCACACAGAATGGACCATGAATGTTTCGCTAAGCAGAAAAAAAAAGCTTTTACTGTGTTTACATTGAGGTTTTTTTTTTATGCTGTTTTTTTTTCTCTGCATTTCACCATATTTCCACAGGGTTTCTGTCACGGCCGCGGTTAAGACGCGCCGCTCACCTGTTCATCTCCGGCGGCGGGGCCTGCGGGCCATCCGTCCGGGTGCAGGGCGGGGAGCGCGGCGTCCAGGTCTTCCGGCTGCGACCATCCTTCTGGGGCCTGCGGCACACGCGTCCAGCATGAGAGCTAGCCAAAGTTGTATGTCTCCAGTCCGGACGCCGCCATGTTGTCGTAGCCAGCCAATGGTTCAGAACCCCAGTTCAGCTCCTCCAATCAAGATCTGCCCTGGGGGATAAAGCAGAGCCCTCTGGGGCATACAAGCGCCAGTGCTTTGTTGTCAATCCCTGTGGAGGAAGCTTCAGCCTGAGCTCCTGTCCTTGCCCTGTGATATCCCTGTCTTCGTTACCTGCAGTTCAACACCTGATATCTGGATACCTGCAATTGCATTCTGCTCCCAGCCCTTACAGCGTCACACCTGTTCCCTGGACTTTGCAATTGCACTCTGCCTCCAGCCCTTTCAGGTTTGCTACAGTCTCACAAACCTCTGCACATGTTGCAGCCCTGCGTGTCTGTTGACACATCTCCACACCTGCTGTCGACCAGCTATACCTGTTGCCAGCCCTGCGTGTCTGTTGACACATCTCCACACCTGCTGTCGACCAGCTATACCTGTTGCCAGCCCTGCGTGTCTGTTGACACATCTCCACACCTGCTGTCGACCAGCTGCACCTGTTGCCAGCCCTGCGTGTCTGTTGACACATCTCCACACCTGCTGTCGACCAGCTGCACCTGTTGCCGGTCCTGCGTGTCTGTTGACACATCTCCATTCCTGCTGTCGACCAGCTGCACCTGTTGCCAGCCCTGCGTGTCTGTTGACACATCTCCACTCCTGCTGTCGACCAGCTGCACCTGCTGCCAGCCCTGCGTGCCTGTTGACACATCTCCACTCCTGCTGTCGACCAGTTGCACCTGCTGCCAGCCCTGCGTGCCTGTTGTCACCTCGCCACTCCTGCTGCCGATCCGCTGCTCCTGTCGTCAGTCCTGCGTGTCTGTTGACACATCATCACGTCTGCCTGTGGTCCAAGTTGCACCAACTGCCAGTCTCCCGTGCCTGCGGACGCCTCGCCATCCTGCTGTCTGCCTCCGCACCTACTGCCAGTCTTCCATGCCTGCTGACGCCTCACCATCCTGCTGTCTGCCTCCGCACCTACTGCCAGTCTTCCGTGCCTGCTGACACATCACCATCCTGCTGTCTGCCTCCGCACCTACTGCCAGTCTTCCGTGCCTGCTGACGCTTCACCATCCTGCTGTCTGCCTCCGCATCTACTGCCAGCTCTCCGTGCCCGCTGACGTTTCTCCATCCTGCTGTCTGCATCTGCACCTGCTGTCAGTCTTCGGATGTCGCTGACTTCCGGCGTCTACTGCCCATTGCCGTCTGCCCCCACAGTCCGTCTTTGTGTTCCCCAGTAAGCTAACAGAGACTCTGGGACCTTTCCCATCATTCTGGACTTTCAGTTGTTGCCCAGGTACTTCACTGGGTTTCCCAATCTACAGTTTCATATATGGTCTTGCCTTCTCATGTTGGTGCTACAATAAAGAGTTATATCAAACCTGCTACTCTCCAGTCTCCTTCAAGCCGCAAACACCCAACCTCCAGGCCTCAGACAGATCCACAAGGTACCCCTAGCGTGACAGTAAGCACTGGCCCAATGGATCCGTCCGCCAGCCAGGAGTTCTTCCAAAATGTGGTCGCTCGGCTGCGAGCACTGGAGGAATCCCAGCAGCAAGTTACTCAAGCCCTCCAAGGCATATCTCAAAGGCAAGCCTCAAATCCTCCGTCACAGACTGTCTCCTCGTCTTTACGATTGTCTACCCCTTCTAAGTATAATGGTACCCCTCGTACCTGCCGGGGGTTTATCAATCAATGTGAAGTACATTTCTCCCTGCAACCAATGAACTTTCCTTCTGATCGTGTTAAAGTGGCTTACATTGTCTCTTTATTATCAGATTCTGCATTGGACTGGGTCTCCCCACTTTGGGAAAGAAATGATCCTCTGCTCTCCAAGTACTCCGACTTTATTTCCCAATTCAGAAAAATTTTTGACGAACCGGGACGAGTATCTTCTGCTGCTTCAGAAATCCTGCGGATTCGTCAAGGCTCCCGCTCCGTTTCTCAATATGTTATCCACTTTCAAACTGTGGCATCTGAACTGAAATGGAATGAGGAGGCGCTAATTTCTACTTTCTTGGCAGGGTTATCTGAACGCATGAAGGACGAGTTAGCCACCCGAGATCTTCCTACCTCGCTGGGTGAGGTCATATCGCTCTGCAATAGGTTGGACCTCCGTTTCCGTGAGCGTCAACTAGAGAGATCCCGGCAAGAGCGAGGCAAGTCTAGTTCCGTTCCTCCTCGCCTAGGGCCTACTCCTCCTCCAAATTCTTCTGATGAGCCTATGCAGATCAATCATACTCGCCTAACTCCCGAAGAACGCCAGAGAAGACGGCGACAGAATTTATGCTTGTATTGTGGGGAATCTGGTCATCTATTAGCCAAATGTACCCGTCGTCCGTTAAACTCCCGGTCCTAGTTGGTTGCGGAGAGGCCAACCTAGGACGAGTAGAAACTTCTCCAATCAAGTCCGACTCTTTGCTGTCCATACAGGTGGTGTTACCCAACGTGTCACTCGTAGTATCTGCTTTACTGGACTCTGGGGCAGCCGCCAATTTTATTTCAGCCCAGTTTGTGTCCTATCACGGCCTGGACTCTCAGAAACTTTCGCAGCCACTCCATTTATCTGCCGTAGATGGGAGTCTTATTCCTCAAGCCTCCATTACTCATCGAACTCTGCCCATCAAGATTCAAGTTGGGGCGTTGCATCAGGAAGAATTGTCTTTCTTCATTATTCCTAAAGCGAACCATCCTGTAGTGTTGGGGTTTCCTTGGCTCCAGCAACATTCTCCAAGAATCAATTGGAGCACTATGGAGGTCCTGTCCTGGGGTACGAACTGCCGTCATACCTGTCTTCCCGAATTAGTGCGCATCCAGTCCACCTCGCCTACGTCTCCTGATCTTCTTCCTCAAGCCTACCGAGCCTTCTCCGACGTCTTCTGTAAAGGTTCAGCCGACAAATTACCTCCGCATCGGTGCTGGGACTGTCCCATCGACCTTATTCCAGGTAAAATGCCTCCAAAGGGCCGAACCTATCCGCTTTCTTTGCCAGAGACAGAAGCCATGTCCCAGTATATTAAAGAGAACTTATTAAAAGGCTTCATCCGGCCTTCCACGTCTCCAGCAGGAGCCGGATTCTTTTTCGTTAAAAAAAAAGATGGTGGTCTGAGGCCCTGTATTGATTATAAGGGACTGAATAACATAACAGTCAAAAATAAGTACCCGTTACCTTTGGTGACTGAGTTGTTTGACCGAATCAAAGGGGCCAAAGTCTTCACTAAATTGGATCTCAGAGGAGCCTATAACCTTATCCGTATCCGAGCAGGCGATGAGTGGAAGACAGCTTTTAATACTAGAGACGGTCACTACGAGTACCTTGTTATGCCGTTTGGTCTCAGCAATGCTCCAGCAGTATTCCAAGAATTCATGAACGAATTATTCCGTGATTTACTGTATTATTCCGTGGTTGTTTATCTCGATGACATTCTTATTTTTTCTCAGAATATTCCGGAACACCGTCAACACGTGAAGGAAGTGTTACAGCGATTGCGATCCAACCAGCTATACTGTAAATTGGAGAAATGCGAATTTGAGAAGTCTTCAGTTCCTTTTCTTGGTTAAATCATTTCAGGTACCGGGTTAAGCATGGATCCTTCTAAAGTGCAAGCAGTTCTTGATTGGCCACAACCTCATACCCTAAAGGCGGTTCAACGCTTCATTGGCTTTTCCAATTATTATAGGAAATTCATCAAAAAATTTTCTTCCATCATTTGTCCCATCACAGCGTTGACTCACAAAGGAGCCAATCCTGCCAAGTGGTCTCCCGAAGCGGTGGCTGCATTTCAGCAATTAAAAAGTGTATTTACTTCAGCTCCAATTCTTCTACAGCCTGATTGTTCTCGCCCGTTTATTCTGGAGGTGGATGCCTCTTCTGTTGGGGTTGGAGCTGTACTTTCACAGAAGTCTGAGGACGGTCACCTACACCCATGTGGGTTCTTCTCCAGGAAGTTTCTGCCAGCCGAGATGAATTACCCCATTGGTGAACAAGAATTACTAGCCATTAAATTGGCCTTTGAAGAATGGCGGTACTTGTTGGAAGGGGCTAAGTTTCCTATATCCGTCATCACAGACCATAAAAACTTGTTATATTTGCAGAACGCCCAGTGTCTGAACCCCAGACTAGCCCGATGGGCCTTATTCTTCACGAGGTTCGAGTTTGTGTTATCTTTCCGTCCTGGGTCTCAAAATGGCAAAGCGGACGCACTCTCCAGATCTTTCACGTCCACTACAGAAGATCGTACCATAAGCCCAGTTCTCAGCCCTACAGTGTTTGCCAAGACTGCTGTAGTATCCATTCCTAGAGGAAAGACTTTTGTTGATCCTGGACTCAGATCATCTTTGCTTCAGTGGGCACACTCCTCTCGTTTTTCTGGTCATTGCGGTGTAAAGAAAACTTTAGAATTCATCAAAAGAGCGTACTGGTGGCCGTCCATGAGGAAAGATGTCACTGACTTCATAGCATCCTGTACCCAGTGTTCTTGTCATAAATCTTCTCGTCAAGCTCCAGCTGGTCTTCTTCAACCATTGTCCATACCTGAGTCACCCTGGTCACACATATCGATGGACTTTGTCACTGATCTGCCTCTGTCACAAGGGTTCAACACGATCTGGGTCGTCATCGACCGTTTCTCCAAGATGGCACATTTCGTTCCACTAAAGGGCCTTCCGTCTGCTCCTAAATTGGCTCAAATATTTATAGCTGAAATATTCCGTCTACATGGTCTTCCGAGAGAAATTGTATCTGACAGAGGGGTACAATTTGTATCAAAGTTTTGGAGACCGTTGTGTAGTGCGTTGCAGGTAAAACTGAACTTTTCTTCGTCTTATCATCCGCAGTCCAATGGTCAAACAGAAAGAGTAAATCAAGATTTGGAGACCTTTTTACGCCTGTATCTGTCCTCCTCGCAAGACAATTGGAAGGAGCTTCTGCCTTGGGCCGAATTTGCACATAACAACTCTTATCATTCCTCCACCGAAAAGACTCCCTTCTTTATTGTGTATGGCCGTAATCCACGTGTTCCAGAATTCCAAAATCTTCCTGTTTTTGATTTACCAGCTGTTAATTCGTCTGTCCAATTTTTCTCAAGCGTTTGGAGGAATGTTCATGCTTCATTAGAGAAAGCTTCCCAACGTTACAAGAAATTCTCTGATCGGCACAGACGGGCAGCCCCGAAACTCAAGGTGGGTGACAGAGTTTGGCTCTCCACCAAAAATATTAGACTCAAAGTTCCGTCTATGAAGTTTGCACCTCGATTCATTGGGCCATATACAGTAATTTCTGTAATCTCTCCATTGGCTTATAAATTACAGTTGCCTCGTTCTTTGAAAATTTCTAATACATTCCACATCTCTTTATTAAGACCATTGATATTAAATCGATTCCAGAATAAAGTACCCAAATCTCCTCAGCCTCAAGCTCATCATGATGTTGCTTTTGAAATTAAAAAAATTGTGGACTCTAAAATTCGTTCAGGACAAGTCCAGTATCTGGTAGACTGGAAAGGCTTCGGTCCAGAAGAACGATCCTGGGTGGATGCTGCTCGCGTCGATGCTCCCACTTTGGTCCGTAAGTTTCATCAACAATATCCAAGAAAACCATGGAAGTGTCCAGAGTCCACTTCAAAAGGGGGGGGTGCTGTCACGGCCGCGGTTAAGACGCGCCGCTCACCTGTTCATCTCCGGCGGCGGGGCCTGCGGGCCATCCGTCCGGGTGCAGGGCGGGGAGCGCGGCGTCCAGGTCTTCCGGCTGCGACCATCCTTCTGGGGCCTGCGGCACACGCGTCCAGCATGAGAGCTAGCCAAAGTTGTATGTCTCCAGTCCGGACGCCGCCATGTTGTCGTAGCCAGCAAATGGTTCAGAACCCCAGTTCAGCTCCTCCAATCAAGATCTGCCCTGGGGGATAAAGCAGAGCCCTCTGGGGCATACAAGCGCCAGTGCTTTGTTGTCAATCCCTGTGGAGGAAGCTTCAGCCTGAGCTCCTGTCCTTGCCCTGTGATATCCCTGTCTTCGTTACCTGCAGTTCAACACCTGATATCTGGATACCTGCAATTGCATTCTGCTCCCAGCCCTTACAGCGTCACACCTGTTCCCTGGACTTTGCAATTGCACTCTGCCTCCAGCCCTTTCAGGTTTGCTACAGTCTCACAAACCTCTGCACATGTTGCAGCCCTGCGTGTCTGTTGACACATCTCCACACCTGCTGTCGACCAGCTATACCTGTTGCCAGCCCTGCGTGTCTGTTGACACATCTCCACACCTGCTGTCGACCAGCTATACCTGTTGCCAGCCCTGCGTGTCTGTTGACACATCTCCACACCTGCTGTCGACCAGCTGCACCTGTTGCCAGCCCTGCGTGTCTGTTGACACATCTCCACACCTGCTGTCGACCAGCTGCACCTGTTGCCGGTCCTGCGTGTCTGTTGACACATCTCCATTCCTGCTGTCGACCAGCTGCACCTGTTGCCAGCCCTGCGTGTCTGTTGACACATCTCCACTCCTGCTGTCGACCAGCTGCACCTGCTGCCAGCCCTGCGTGCCTGTTGACACATCTCCACTCCTGCTGTCGACCAGTTGCACCTGCTGCCAGCCCTGCGTGCCTGTTGTCACCTCGCCACTCCTGCTGCCGATCCGCTGCTCCTGTCGTCAGTCCTGCGTGTCTGTTGACACATCATCACGTCTGCCTGTGGTCCAAGTTGCACCTACTGCCAGTCTCCCGTGCCTGCGGACGCCTCGCCATCCTGCTGTCTGCCTCCGCACCTACTGCCAGTCTTCCGTGCCTGCTGACGCCTCACCATCCTGCTGTCTGCCTCCGCACCTACTGCCAGTCTTCCGTGCCTGCTGACACGTCACCATCCTGCTGTCTGCCTCCGCACCTACTGCCAGTCTTCCGTGCCTGCTGACGCTTCACCATCCTGCTGTCTGCCTCCGCATCTACTGCCAGCTCTCCGTGCCCGCTGACGTTTCTCCATCCTGCTGTCTGCATCTGCACCTGCTGTCAGTCTTCGGATGTCGCTGACTTCCGGCGTCTACTGCCCATTGCCGTCTGCCCCCACAGTCCGTCTTTGTGTTCCCCAGTAAGCTAACAGAGACTCTGGGACCTTTCCCATCATTCTGGACTTTCAGTTGTTGCCCAGGTACTTCACTGGGTTTCCCAATCTACAGTTTCATATATGGTCTTGCCTTCTCATGTTGGTGCTACAATAAAGAGTTATATCAAACCTGCTACTCTCCAGTCTCCTTCAAGCCGCAAACACCCAACCTCCAGGCCTCAGACAGATCCACAAGGTACCCCTAGCGTGACAGTTTCTTTCTCATTTTGCCATGTTTACCCTTTTTTGTGCTTACATTGTTGTTTATTTCAGTGCTCTCTTTTTTTACTGCTAGATAAAAAATATATACTTTTACACACTGTGGGCCTGATTCAGAGTTGATCGCTGATCAGCGAATTTGCAAATAGAGTGATATTCATACCTTTGAGAAAGTTCTCTGTGGACGATGAAACATGTCAGGCCAAACGTGACACCCTTGTTACATTTTGGATTACAAACAAAAGTCTTTCCACTTGGACCAACTCTCCTTTCTCCCAATTCTCTCAACTGTTGGACATTCATCTACTGGACACCAGAAGGGATACCACCATCTGCCAATCACTGGAGCCTTCCTTTAACCAAGGACTGAACCATCATATCCATATAAACAGGATCAGGTTTTCAAGCTTCCAGTCAGGTTTATGGACACCCGCCATTCCAGTTACTGCAAGCATCAAAGTGGGAGATTGTGATTCTTCAAATCAGGAGAGTAATACTGGGAGATATCGTGTTTCTACATGCATTTATGCTAAATACTTATGTAATCCATTTCAGGGTGTATACTTTTTACATTAAGATTATATGCAATTGCTTTTTAAGTGTAATTTACCATATATTTGCTAGAATAAATATCTTTTACATGTAATACCCAGTTGGTCCTACTTATATATTTTTATGTAGCGCTCCACCACTCTTTGTTCTTCTTTTCCTTGTGTATTATTTTTGGGGTTTGACCAACCCTAGGTGTGGGCAGCTAGCTCAACAAACCATCTACAAGTGCCTGTCTCTATTTTTCCACCTACTGTAGGTGGTTAAATATATTTTATTCAAATGACTATGCATGCGTACCATAGGCATCGTGCATGTGTGAGCCCAACTTGGGGAAAAAATTGAACATGGTTTGTAAACGTAATGTGGTTGGACTTTGACGGATAGGAAGTTGGCATTTGGTAGGTGATAATCTGCCATTTTCTGGAAGTGTCAGAAAAAACACAGACATGCACCAGTGCTTTAACAGATAGTCTGTGATGGCAACACCAACCTCCATCAACCTTCTCAGTCGCAGATTTGTTGAAGGGTCAGAGCTACTCACATTTGCTCAGACTGGAAAAAAAAACATTTGATGCTTCAGGAATTGCGTATGGATTTGCAGAAGGAGCCCGGGTTTTCTTTCTGTTTGTGTGGCATGTATCGTCTAAACCTTTGCACAATCAGCGATCAGGTCTGAATCAAAAAGTTAGCAGTTTTTTCTATTTATTTGTAGATACAATAGATCAGTTGTGTACATATCATTTTATGCAATGTACATGTCTCATTTATCCAAGAGTAAAAACACCCCCCCCCCCCTTCCAGGTTTGACAGAATTTCCCATATGTACTAAGCTTGGCCGGGTCTTCAGTGCTGGCTTTATCCTAGAGGAGCAAATTGATTGCCTCCCAGCATCCCACGCAGCCACCACATCACTCATAATCAGATGGACTCCGGGGACTTCAGGGTTGAAACAGTTGAGAGACCATTAGTCATCAGAAAGGACAACTCTTATCTGTAGAGCTTCCCTTGGCATTACTAATTGCATATGTGTCACATGCCACCGTGGCAGTACATGGCGGGCATGTTACTCACCCGTCCGTGTCTGCCTCTGGCTAGCATGTGTCCACCGGGGGTCCAGGGTCTGCGGGAGGCAGCTGGAGGCAGAGGGCATGTGAGCGGCGTCAGGGGGATGGTCGCGTTGGACTGGAAGTCTGACTTTGCTTGATGGCATCTTGGTTTAGGGCCCTGTCAGCCAATGGCAGTTATCCACTAGGTATATAAGGGATCAGCCTTGGCTGATTTGGGTCAATACAAAAAGTCTTCTGAGCCAGTTGCATTGTTTGGGATGATTCCTGAATCTCCTAGTGCCTGTTGCTGCTCTCAGCTTAACATGTCAGTTTTCCTCTTCTGGCCTGATCCTATTGCATTATTCACATCCTGGCCCAGTCCATTTCCTCTGGTCCAGTCCAACTGGTCTTCTGTGGTTTTGACAGTGCACTTCCGCTCCAGTCCTGGATCCACCTCCAGTCAAGTTCCAAAGTCTTTCAGTGTCTTTCATTGGATCAAAATGTTTGTCATTCAGTTCACTCCTCTTTCCGGATATCATTACCCAAGTCTTCATCTCTTCATCAAACAACCAACTTCATTCTTCAGTGTCCTTTGTCACCACTAAAGACTTCAACTGCCCTCACCCCAAGTTTCCTTACAAGAACTTTTGCTTAAGTTATAATTGACTTTTGTTTTCTCAAAGAAGTATTTGAGTGCTGCCGTTCCTGTACTATATATGAATAAGTCTTTCTTTAAACCAACATGTTTTAACCCTTCATCTCCTGGTCCGTCTACAGTTCCTGAGCACCACACAACTCCATCAAACTACTTCTGTGGCACATATGTATGTACATATACAAATAGTACTGGCATGGTAAGTGGCAGGATGCACTGTAAAAGGTTAGTACATCATGCCCACAGCCTGTAAAAATGGTAGTAATGAGCATATTGGCTAGTACTTTATTTCTGTCCACTTTACTTCTCTCCAAGGCTTCGAACAAAGATCCCATAATTTGAAGGCCATACAACATCCCAGATGATGTAGTATTTGCATAAACACCTCTTGACCACAGCAGTTACAGTTCCTCATGTGCACCAGTTAGTAGTGTACTGTTAGAGAGCTTCTAATGATGGTCATATGATAATGTAAGAAGAGTTTAGTGGCTATCTGATCTATGGTGTTGTGCAAAAAGTAGCTGATTTGGGGTGAGGATCTGAAACTAGATGACACCAATATTTTCCAATCATTTTCACCTTTGATAGAGTGCCTACTCAATATAAAAAACAAATGACTGGTAATAGCCCATAGGACCAAGCAGTAGCATGTGCTAGTAGTAAGGTCAGCCATGTTTCATGTTGAAAATAAGCTGAAAAGCATAGGAAACCTACTCAGCAAGAATGGTGGCAGTGTAAGTACATCTCAGAAAAATGTAAATAAATATAAGATTCATTCTTTAAACAATGCATCATTTTAGCCTTTGATGCTTTAACAATATTTTTATTATTTTCAAATATTTATTTTGAAAGTTTTTTTATTTTTTTTTTGTACTTGAACTGTAACTGAGAGCCAAAGGCTAGCAACATCAATCATATGTAGATTCCCTGCAAGTGGCCTTCTGAAGAGGTCACATAATCCTTACAGCTCCAAGCCAGTATCACTGAGGTATCTCAGTATTGCTCTGTCTCTGTCATGTTTTATTGTAGATTGCAATAACAGGCCTTAGGCTGGATATACCCTGTGAGATGTATCCTTGGTATAGCTGATCTATCGTCCCATCCGCCTGGTCTTGAACAATCAATATGCCTGTGGACTACATAGTTCACAGACATATCACATCAGCTATGCAACCTGGCAGATATATAGTTACATTTGTTTGTGTACAGGCCCATACAAAGTTTGACGACAGCATATAAAGAGATGGATCCCCAGAGCTTTGAAATTGTGTCATCTCCAAGCGCTATCATAACAGTTAACACTGCATCCGTGTTTATGTTTGGTAATATTTTTTTTTATTTAATGGAAAATATAAAGTATAAAAATTATTGGGTTGGAGAGCATTCGCACCTTTCCGGGGCTCCTGCTTCTCATTGCTCACCACCTGTTTCCTGGCTTTAGTCTGCATCCTGCTTACCCCCACAGTCTGCCCGCACTTCTGCCCCGACTCCGCCACCTGTGCTAAAGTGCTGCAGATCTGGGGAGTGCCTATATCACTCCTGCAGATTGTGGATTTCAGCACTCCTGGAGTCGGGGGCCCTGATTTTTGCAGCCTCCTGCTGGATCCGCTGAACGCGCCGGTTTGGCGGCTGAGGGTACACCTCCTCTCTGCCCACGATCTCAGGACACAGTGATGGCGGGGACAGGCCCCGAGTGACACGCTGGTGGCCTCACATTTCCTGGGGCCCTGTCCAGTAGGGCTGATCCTCCCTCTCCAGCCCATATACTGCCGCAATGGCCATCTTGCCTGCAATTCTCCAAGCACACCACTGGAGGCTGGAGATGTGCCTGATTCAAACCCTGTTTATCCACAATTTCACTGCTAATGATGTGAAACCTCCTTGGGCCTGCCTCAATCCATACTCATGGATCTTTCCCTACTCGGGTCAGTACTTTTTTCATTGCTTCTGGGACCTATGTGACAGGTTTTATTACAGCTCCCTCAGATTGCTTCTCTGCCACAAATCCTTTGTACACTAGCATAAGCCTTCTTTCTGCCGCACTGAGGGACACCGTAGCTGTGGGTTTTAACTTGCCACCTCCCAGATGCCCACCATTGTGTTTCCAAACAGCTGGTGCCTGGGCTTCATATGAACACCCCTCCTCCATCATTCCACTCCACTAACAGGGGAGCTTGTGACCTTCCTCTCCCGCTTCATTCACTGTGCCCTTTCTACATGTAAACTCTCACAGCTTATTTCTCTAATGGGCAAAATAGGGAAAGGTTCTCAGAATAAGACTCCCCGAAAAACCCTAAGACAACACCTCCCAACAAAACCTTTTCTCTTACCTATCCATCCCACACTATGCAGATTCCTCTGAAGTTCCATCTGGGGTTGACGTCATTGTCCCTCCCACCATGCCTACCGCCCCTTCTTCTGCAGATGTCCACGACCATATGTTGCAGTTACCAGGTAAAGTTGCGGAGATACTTCCCACGTCAAGTCGCTGCCTTCTAAACAAGACATGCAGGCCCTGGAATCCTGGCTCCACTAATCCTTGCAGACTCAAATATCTCTAGTCGAGGCTCTATATTTCCTGTGTTGTAGATTGCCCTCCTTGATTTTGTTACAGTTTATGCCTTAGATTTTAGTGTTTCTCTCCACGTTTTGTACTTCATGTGTTTTTTCTTTAGGTTGACAAAAGCACTGCCCCCTAGTGTGCTCCCTACCACAATTATTTTTCCGGGATATGGGTACTCTGGCTGACCATCTTTTTGTCCAGATGCGGGTTTTTCATGTTCTCTTCATGTTTAATTGTATTTTGATTTTTGAATAGTATTCTGATTATTGATGTGCTTGTTGTTGCTCTTTTTTCCTATTTTGCTGTTTCTTCTTCTTTTCTCTGCTTTCCTCTTTTCCCCTAGCTCCGGCCTTCTAATTTTCTCTTTATACTCCTCTTACCCTTCATATGGCTACCTCTCTTAAGATACTCTCAGCCAATGCTAGAGGGTTAAATGTTCCAGAAAAATGGTCCCAGGCCCTCCTCACTTTCCATGCCAAGAGAGCTGATATTGTATTAGTCCAAGAGACACACTTTCCGCACTGTGAAACTGCACCTAGACTTCACCTATAGCAGCCGCATCCGAAGGAGCGAGTTAGGCCTGCTCCAACCCCGATTCCCCCGGCCTTATGTAGGACAATACATCAACCGAGATTGAGAGACAGACAAAAGGCTAACTGACTAAAACTCATGGAAATAAACAAACAAACAGACAGTGGTACATATTTTAATAAGTAGTCAGAAACAACAGGGAGTTGAGTAGATGAATAAGGGAGCAATCATCCACTGAACTCCCAGGGGAATGCAACAATGCAAGAAGATGTCATGCAAATAAGTAATTCCTCACACCCACACTTGTAACTACAGAGACACAGCAGAATGTAAACACAGTAATGGCATAAATGCAACATTGCATGAAGATGTTAAAAATAAACAATATATAACCTGTGTGGATGGCAAAACCCCTAATAAGAGAGTACAGCTAAACTCAGCTGAAATACTGAAGGTGGAAAAACCAACACTTATCTCTGTCAGACAGGGTCTGTGTTCATACATGGTCTCATAGACTGTCACTGCAGCAATGGTTTCCTGACAGGCAGGACTTCACAGGACATCCAGCAGGAGTGCTTGCTGGAATATTTAGGACTAAGATAGGACTCTGACAAGACCTTAACCAGACTCCGACAAGGCTTAAACAAAACTGACCAGACTTAAACAAAACTATAACCGGCAGGTTCTCAAAGCTGGGAGGATACCTAAATACCCAGAGGCCTAGCAGGCAGCCCCACCCAAGACCAAGGTGTGCATGAAACCCATGCATGATGGATTGAAAAAGTCCTGGCCCAGACAGTTTCACCATTATTTATTACAAGGCCTTCAAGGATGAGCTACTCCCCTTACTTCTAGAGGCCTTTAACACAGTCTCTGCTCAATTCCTTTTCTCTAGCCAATGAATAGAAGCCCACATTACAATGATCCCCAAGGAGGGCAAGGACCCTTCACTCTGTCCCAGTTATCGCCCCATCTCCCTCCTTAATTCTGACATTAAGCTTTTCGCTAAACTTTTGGTTAATAGATTGAAAGTCTTCCTCCCAACAATCATACACACGACCATGTTGGGCCCGAGACAAAAATGAGGCCCAAGACAATACCTCCAAAGTTCTGGCTCTTATTCACCATATCTCCAATACAACCGTATCAGCAATTTTATTATCCACCAATCCTGAAAAGACATTCAATTGGATTGACTGGTATTTCATGTCTGTTATGTTACAACATATAGGTCTGGGCCCTATCTTCTACCAGTGGATACTCTCCCTCTGCTGTATTCCCTCCGCTAATGTCAGAGTTCAGCCCTTTTGCTATCAATAATGGTACCCATCAAGGCTGTCCTCTTTCACCCTTGATATTTATTTTATGTATGGAAGCCCTAGCCCTCTCTATTACATCAAACGCCAATGTTTCTAGTTATGTCATCTGATATCAGGAATATAAACTGTCCCTTTTTGCCGATGACTTAGTGACCACTTTAACTTGCACGTCCACCTCCCTTCCAAACCTGCTAGAGGAGTTCTGTTTGTTTGGAGACCTCTCTAATTTTAAGGTTAATTATTTGAAGTCAGTTGCCCTAAATGTTTCCGCTCCCCCTCAAATGCTTGCTGGGCTCAAGACCACTTTTCTCTTTTCTTGGCATGATTCCCAACTGAAATACCTTGGAGTAGACATTCACCAGGGACCCGCCCAATTATAGAAGGCTAACTTCACCCCACTTTGCATAAGTTGCGTTCTGACCTGCATTGTTGGAGAGCTCTGCCTCTTACATGGATTGGGAGACTGGGAGTTATTAAAATGACTTCCCTTCCTAGGACCGTGTACCTTCTACAAACCTTACCTATTAGTATCCCCAAGCGCTGGTTTCTGGATGTCCACTCTGCCATCCAGGACTTTGTGTGGGGTGGAAAAAGGCCACGTCTTTTTAAACCCTCCCCTGTGGATTACTTTCCTTTTTTCCCCCTTTTCTGTCTGCGGCCTCTAATATATGTAGGGTACTTGTTATTCTCCTACTCAGGGCATTTCAGAGCCCCCCCCCCCCTTTTTTTTTTTCCTCCCCTCTTTATTCTCTTTCTTTGCTCTTTCTCTCTCTTTATTTTCTTCTTCTACTTTTCTTTTACTTTCTGCTTATACAACTTAGTTTTAATATTAGCTATTGTGTTGTGACTTAATTTTTTTCAATAGTCCGCTTTTGTACTTTTTATCCTTAAAATCAGTCAACCTAATTTGCACTAAAAATCATTGGGTTAGCTATGAATGGGGTTTATCTCCCGTTGATTATATTTTGTTGCCTTTATAGATCATTTATGTGTTTATGGCCCAAATATCTTTTTCCAGGAAGTGTTAAAGGATGCAATTCTGTTTTATATATTGTAACTGGCTTAGTTACACCCCTGGCCTTTTTGAGGGAAGGTCATTAACCACATTTTCATAACAGCCTCCTGGTAAGTCGTAACTGTAGCAGCAGTGCTGTCTATCGTCACATTAATCTATCACGGAGCTGAGATTCTTTCTGGTTTAGCAGAGCAGCGGGGGAGCCCATTTGAAGTGCTGCCTGATCCAATACTTAGCCCCCATGCTGTTCCATTCTCCACAGGTGTGGCTTCTCTGCTGCAGGACTACTCTGCCAGTTCTGATAATAGTCTTACACACCTCTTTAAATTATGGACAGGGCACATTTGCAGTTTAAATTTAGATTGCACAAGCACAATAAGCTTGGATTCTAGTCATTTATTATTTGCTTGGTCTGTAGTGTATGTTTATTTAAAACATAAAGAATACATTTTTTTTTAACACAAGAGGAAGGATGTGTGTAATGCAAATTGGGTGTACAGTATATGCTCCAGCATTGTGTGCACAAAATGCATTAAATGTGTATACTGTATTTTACCATGCAGAGTTGTACACATCGTACAGTGCACCAGTCACCTATCCATCATCATCATCTATAATTACATATCGGTACGGTCACCCATGGACATGCACCCATAGAAACGTTGGGCAGGCCCCAGTGACCCCAGGTGTAACTCTGCCTGTTCAGGCGGGTGCATGATGTAGGTGACCATCCCAAATTTGCGTTGATACAAGCTGCCCGGGGTGCATGATGTCGTTGACCATCAAATAATTTTTCCTCTGTATGGCTGCATGCGCACAGAGATGCCTTCAGCGCACAGGGAGGGGGGGAGGGGTACTCAGTCTGACAAAATAACGCCCTTGGTGGGTATGTCGTTAATTTACCGATGGTAGAAATACTGATTGACAGAATCACCACAACCAACTGCCGACAGTTACAGAACACGTACAATCTAAGTACCAGCAACATCAAAATACTGACAAATCAAAACACTGGCAGGTACAAAACACAGAGGAACCACAGATTCTAAATATTGACACAAATAACACCATATACAGTTTTTCATGATTTTTTTTAACAAAAAAAAAACGACTTGTTCATACTTTACAGTACTAGTGGGCATAGAGGAGAAATATAATAATGTGCCGAGTGCAGTGAGGAACCGTGCCCCAAGCATGGCGAGCACAGCAAGCAAGTACACCACCGATTTTTCAGCAACCGGTTGTCGGAAACCTCTTTTAATCCGGACAATTTTTGCTTTGTCCGGATTAAAAGAGGTTAAGGACCTCTTTTAGGGCCTTATTTTGGTTCACTCTTTCTGACAAAATCCTTCTTAGATGGACAAAACCATGTGCACTGCAGGTGGGGCAGATGTAACATGTGCAGAGAGAATTAGATTTGGGTGAGTTATTTTGTTTCTGTGAAGGGAAAATACTGGCTGCTTTATTTTTACACTGCAATATAGATCTCACTTTGAAGTAAAACCCCACCCAAATCTAATTATATCTGCACAAGTTACATCTGCCCCACCTGCAGTGCACATGGTTTTGCCCATCTAAGAAGGATTTTGTCAGAAAGAGTGAACTAAAATAAGGCCATTAATCCGGAACATTTTCTGCGCATGTGCGTAACATGCAATAGGCGCAAGTGTCAGTGGGTACAGCTTCCGTGGACACTGCAGGAAGCATCGATTGGCCTGTTATAGCGTCCAAGGTCACAGCAAGTACCGATCATGGGCGGAACACACCGCATGAGCAAGTGGCACTGGGTACAGCTGTAATAAACAGTTTGCATACACTACTGTGTTTATACATGAAGTAATATTATACAATATAATATTGTAGCATATATTTTTACTATTTATTGCTTTAGAAATGTAATGAAGGTGCAAAATTAGTCATAAATTAGACATATTAACAGATCCTCCTTTGATACAGCAAAATCGATAATCCGGCATGGCACTGGAACCGATGATGTGGTGTACCTGTACTATAATACGGTGTCCATGTCGACATTACATCTGTGTTGGCATTATAACATGTTTGGTATTATAATTGTTGGTAAATCATACTGAACACCCTTGATGATATCAAGGAAAAGAGGTAATATGGCTTTCAATTTGGATTTGGTTTGATATGCTTTCTTCATTCTTAGTGATGGTGGTATTTTCCAGTGCCTGGACTGGCCTTTTGTCCCAGAATCATAATGGAAGATTCAGGATTCATTATAGTTAATAAATAACTATCTAAAAAAAGTATTTGAATTTGTTTAAAAATGTAAGTACAACTTTTCTTTTCATTTTCTTTCTGTTCTTTCTATTCTTTCTGTTCGGCCAAACTTTTGTCATGCTAAGATCATGCTGCAAAACTTGCCTAACAGTATTTTTGCCAATGTTTACTATTTCTTCTATCTTTTCAGAAGCTAAGTAGACGGTCAATTCTAACATTTTCAGAACATTTATCCTCTTCAACATCCTCACGACCATCACTAAGGACATTATGTGCAAGTTGCACTAGTGGGGGCCATGATATGAGTAAGTGCCTTGCAGCCGGCTCCGGCACTCTGCGCATGCAGATGGTCTCTCGGGAGCCGCTTCGCAAGGGACAGCTCTTGTCGCAAGAGCTGTCCCTTGCATTAGTGACCGCATATGTTAGAGCATATGCGATCATTGAGAATGCGGTGGCCGGAGAAGGGGAGTTACGGATGTTAAAACATCCCGCCCATGATATGTAACTGGCACTAAATATGTGCAAGAAAATGATTACTTGCCATTCAAATTCAGTATTTGAGATTGCACACAAACTTTGTTTCATGTTTTGAAACCTTATTTTAAGCAGAATAAAATATATATGTATTTCATGTGTTTGATGTTTTTTTAAAAAACATAAATGCAAGATGCCTCAAGAGACATCATTGAAATATAAAAATATTATGAAATATGGAATAATCCATTATTTTAAAATTCTTCTGGTCCCAAACATTTTGGATAAGGGATACTCAAACTGTAATAAATAACCCCCAAATAAAAGGGTTATTTTTAATCCGTGTAATTTTTTCAAGCTTTGCCGTGTGTGTGGGCCGCATACACTCTCTTTTGCCGTCCGCATATAATAAAAAATAACCCCCAAATATAAGGGTTATTTTTAATCTATATAATTTTTTCAGGCTTTGTTGGACTTTACATTCCCTCTATGACATTGAGTATTGGTGAGGAGACGATTCACGTCGGTGTCATGACTAGTGCCAGTAGCTTCAGCACTAGTAGTAATATAGAAACATAGAATATGATTGCAGATAAGAACCACTTGGCCCATCTAGTCTGCCCCTTTTTTTAAACATGTGACCTCAAACATATTTGATCCTTATTTCTAAAAGTGGCCGGTGCACATCCTTATACAATATACAGTACATACTGTATGTGCATGTATATATTTAGCAGAGGGGTATTAGGAGGCACTCCAGGGTCTTATAACAAATAAGACAGACACAGCGGTCTGTGCGGGCAACGTTTCGATCTTTAATGATCTTTTTCAAGCTCACAAAACAGCGTATACAAAACATACCTTATAAACCTTCACCAAACACCGTGTGCACCGTCGCCAGCCCACCGCCGCAGGTCCGGGTCATCATGACGTCACTAGCCAGCGACGCATACCAGCCGGTATGCCAAGGACGTCGACGGGTTGCTAGGCGACCTAAAAATAACAAAGTGAGTTAAAAAGCAGGCAGCACTACTGACATGTCAACTAGGCAAAGCGGCAACATATGCAAATAATCAAACAATACTGAAAGCCTAGGACATCTGGCGCAAAGCAAAATGTACAACGTATGCAAGTAACGGAGAGCAAAAAAGTTATACAAATGGCAGGAAGCTACACGCTTCATTGAGACCTGAAGGAGCCACCGTGTTGAGACGGTGAATCCACCAGGTCTCACGTTGCAGCAATTTGGTGTCACGATCCCCACCCCTAAGGGTTTTGGGGATGTGATCGATCATTTTATAGCGTAAAGTAGCTAACCCATGTTTAAATTCACGGAAATGCCGTGGGACGGGTTGTTCTTGAGGCAAAATCTTTCCTTAAAGGGCTTTCCTGATGTGGGAACGATGTCCTGCCATTCGTTCTTTGAATTGACAGGACGTCTTCCCCACATACAGGAAACCACAGGGACACCGTATAATGTAGATGACGTGTGTGGTGCTACACGTCATCACATGTTTCAGCTGAATGCGTGCACCTGTGTGGGGGTGAGAGAAACTGTCACCAGTTTCTAGGAAGCTACAAGTGGTGCAATTGATACACCTGTAGCATCCAGGTTTGCGTATCAAAAAGTTGGAAGCTGCGGGGGGTTTTAAATTAGAAACGTCATTATGGACCAAAAGGTCCTTAAGATTAGAAGATCTTTGGTAGCTGGGCAGAATAGATGTTCGGGAGAACATCTTCAGATCTGGGTCTGTGGAGACCATGGGCCAGAGATTGCGTGCAGTTTTAGTGATATTGGCACTAGCCGTATTAAATTTCTGAACAAACGGGATTTTATCACCCAGGGAAGCAGGTTCTTTCACCAAAAGGGTTTGTTCCCGAGGGATGGATAGAGCTCTGTTTTTGGCTTTCTGGAGCTCTTTCCAATTATATCCCCTTTGTAGAAATTTGAGACACATGAGCTCAATTTCCCGTGTTGCTTCCTCAAGGTTGCCGCAAATCCGGCGAACCCTGAGGAATTGGGAGAACGGTAATCCTTTTTTCGAGGATTCAGGGTGTGCGCTGCTGGCATGCAGCAGCGTATTCCTGTCAGTCGTTTTTTTGTAAAGACCCGTGGTGATAATGCCAGCTTCCAGTCTAATGCGGATATCTAGAAAGTGAATTTCAGAATTACTGATATCATAAGTAAACTTGATGGTGGTGTCCATCAGATTGATGGATTCCATCAAGTTAGTAAATTCACTATGTGTCCCGGTCCACACTAGCAGCAGGTCATCTATATAGCGGCCCAGTAATAAGATGTTATTAGCAATAGCAGGGTTACTGAAAAAGACATCGTTTTCAAATTCAAACATATAACTATTAGCAAACGCAGGGGCTACGCAAGATCCCATCGCGCAGCCCCTGCGTTGCAGAAACCACTTCCCATCAAAAAGAAAGTAATTTCGTTGCAATGTGAGAGAAAGCAATGAACAAAAAAGGTTAATGTCCGGGCCGTTATAATTCGCACTGTCCAGTAACAGTCTTTTGACCGCAGCAATCCCCGCAGTGTGCGGAATGTTTGTATATAAACTCACCACGTCCATGGTGCATAAGAAACAGTTCGCAGGTACTGTGGAAAGGTTCTGTAGTTTGAGGATAACCGCCGTTGAATCGCGGAGATAGGTCCGTTGTGCCTGAATCGTGGGCTGCAAGTAGTAGTCAAGAAATTTGGAGACCTTATAGTAGATCGAGTCCCTGACCGCAATAATTGGCCTTCCCGGGGGGTTCAACATGTCCTTATGAAGTTTCGGGAGGGAGTAAAGAACAGGGGCTACAGGATTAACTTGAAAGAGGGCCTTTGCTGTATTTGATGGTAACAGGCCATCAGTGACTGCTTGATCTAGGATGTGCTTCAGTTCTCTATTGTAGCCATCCGTCGGGTCAGTCTCAAGGGGCATGTAGACGTCAGTATCACTTAGTTGCCGATACAACTCATTTTTATACTGCTGTAAGTCCTGGATAACTATACCTCCTCCCTTATCCGCCGAGCGGATCACAATGGAGGGGTCTTGTCCAAGGGTTTTAATGCAATCGCGTTCATCTTGTGACAGATTGGAGGGGGTGTTATTGGGACGCGAGGCTTTGCAGGAGACCAAAAAGTCCAATGCTTTATTAAAGCTTTTTAGGGTCTGGCTGTTAGTTGTAGGGTCAAAGGACGACTTAGTCCGTACAGGGCATGCAGGGGTAACAGATTGGATGGGGGTATCGTTGGCTTTGTGGTAGAATTCACGTAAGCGCAATTTCCGGTTGAAGCGGTAAGATTCAATTTTCCATTGGAATGGGTTAAACTTAGAGGTGGGCACGAAGGTGAGACCCTTGCTGAGGACAGCCATCTCCTTGTCCGTCAGAGGCCGTTTAGAGATGTATATATTTATTTATTTAAATTAGTGTTTCTTCCACATACAAAAAAAGCACGTACATGCAATGACAATGCTTCAGACTTGCAAAGGATGCAGGTGAATCATCCAACTTTCTAAAATAATAGAATTAATTGACATCCCAACCTATGACACCTTAGAGCAATCTTCTGTAAGTGTGTAACTGCTCAGTCTGGCAGCTGGGAAGGAACCTTGTCAGAATACAGGCAGAAGCAGAGTACTCTCACTGACATTTCATAAACTAATGACAATGACAACTTTAAACTGTTTGTACAGGTCTGTCATTCTGCGGCAGTTTATCATTATAATAATATAATGTCACTTGCTTTTATTGCTACTCCTATTGTATTGAACGTGTCTTTTTATAGTCTGCACTAAGAAGCTGCTCTATTATTGACATTTCTCTAGTGTCAGTCCTTAGATTTAACTAGGGAAGCATGAGTAAGGATAGGTAGGTGTGGTATCTGCCTAGGTCACATTGGTAACGCAGGAGTTTATTCTTGTAAACTGTCCATCTGACACATAGCAGGACAGGGTTATTTCCAGGCAGTCAGTTCTAGACATGCAAAGAATGAATGGAGATATTGGTCATTTCACACAGTGGGAGGGTGGAAACAAATTGCAGGCTTTATTCTGCAAGAAATGCCAGCTAACATTAGCATTTACTATAAATTATATATGAATGATAAAATAATGCCATAATCATTGTAGAAGACACTGAGAAGTTGTATTTATATAAATCACAAAAACAAAGATGATGTTTTGTATATCTACAGTATATATGTATATCTACAGTATATCCTTATTTTCCAGAGGTATGCATTACCTATAATATATAAAGATCTTGAAAATTATTTAATATTGTGCTACTTTAAGAAATTATATTTTTGTATCATTGCTTTTTTAAGCAATGATACAAAATGATACGGTCAGCCTACAAGACTAATTCTTCAATTTTATGGAAGTGATGGAACTATGGAGGAGAGGCATGACCCGAGAGCCTCCTGTGGGTAGGCATACTTAACTACATTAAAAACCTTTGCCCGGAGATTAGATCTTTCTAGCCATTACATGGGTCAGACTTCTCATAATTAATACCCACCCCCAATATGCCAAGATTTGCTGGTCTGCTCATCTGCAGGTAATCACAGGGCTAAATTACATGATAGCCCCATCCCTTACATTCGGCTGCGGGATTCCCCTGTTAATCTCCATATGCTTCTTGCTTCACTAGGAAGTGGTGGGAATCGGGAAATGTGGCCACTCTTCTGTGGGTGCGAGAGAATGCCCAAAAAATCAGGAGTCTCCCACAACTTGCAGGAGAGTGGACAAGTATAACATAGATATAGATATATAGTCATTTAAATTATTTAGAGGTTTATGTATCAAGCAGTGAAAACAATTTAGAAGTCAAGTAATTTCTATAATGATAAGTAGAAGTTGATTGGTTGCTACTGTATGTGCAACAAGACTAGGTCTATTTCTCCACTCTTTCCACTGCTTGATACATCAACCACTTAGTTTAGGTACAGTATTTCAGTATTTTCAAATTCCGTAGCAGAACAGAATTTAAAAAAAATATAATACATTGAGGTAGTTTCTGCTCTCTATAAAACATAATAATCACTACGTAGTGTATAATAAATACCACATGCCTCTAATAAGCAAAATCCATAATTAAAACGTACTTCACGTATAGGAACCTATAGGAATATTTGACTGTCTGGCTGCTGGATGCGCAACTTACTCATCCACTTATCTGTGTCTGTGATTACCTGTCACATTCATCTGACCTTGCTCCTGTTTACATCAATGGGGGAAGCCCAACCTATGGACTGCAGCGTCCTGTGGTCAGTATGGAGGTTGGGCAGGAGTCACACACAGCCTCCATTGCTGTCTGCTGTACTCTGCAGACAGCAGCAGAGGCAGGGAGGAGGTGAATGGATACCTGTGTTTGGCATCCATTCATCTCATGGATGGGGCTGGGGGGGTGCACAGGGGCTGGGGGCCACCCATCAACTTACCTTGGTGCTGGGCTTGCCTCCAGCGCGATGATTGGCGGTCCTGGCAGGGGTGATCGAGATCCCAGTGTTTGGAGCTGATGTCATCTTCAAGCGCTGCCTCCATCTACACTGCAGGTAGGCACCACAGTGTGAGCTGTGCAAATCCCAAATCTGACATGGTTTGGATCTGTGTTCCAAATGCCAGGTCGGATCCGGGAATTTTGGTGTGTTGTACTCTTTTTGGGTGTGTTGTAGTGTATATGGGTGTGTGTTGTACTGCTTGTGGTGTGTTATGGATGTGTATGTGTGTGTTGTGTGTATCTGTCCAATGTGTAAGTGTGTAAAGTGTGCTACGTATATATGTGTGTGTGTAGTGCTTTGCGAGCATATATGGTGTATGGTGTGTGTGATGTACTGTGTGTGTGTGTGTGATGTGTGGTCTATGTATTTCCCCAATTATTCCCAATTGTTGAAAGCCTCCACCATCTTGTTAGAATGTGTTTGCATTCATAAGCTGTGTACACATGGTGCAAAATCGCTAGCAAAAAGGTCACTGAGCGACCATATTGCCAGTGATTTGTTTGTGCTGCAGCGATAAATCGCCAGGTGCATGCTTCCATGTTCGGCCTCCTAATGGTCGCAGCTCCTGCGATCAGCTGTTTCCTCTGAGGCTCCCCTGGCAGAGTCCCCTGTTCATCAGCGACCACCTCTGGTCGCTAATGAAAACTAGACACTGAGCAAATAATGTACACGAATAGTTAAAAAAACATCGGCCTATTAACCGATATCAATGGTAAAAGTTTTATGGAGGATAAGGGAAAAGCAGAACTGCTAAATGGGTTCTTCCCATCAGTGTTTACTAGGGGAGAGCAGGCAGTGGAGCGCACATGTACCACAAATGGGACGAACAAGCCGGATCTCAATATTAACTCACTATCAGCAGGTAAGGTACCTAAAGACTGGAGAATAGCCGAGGTACTGCCAATATTCAAAAAAGGAAAAAGAGAAGACCCGTGAGCTTAACATCAATAGTGGGTCAAATATTTTAAGGATTTTTAAGTGATGGTATCCAGGAATCTTTAGACCTTCATAGTTTACTCAGTACTAACCAGCATGGGTTCGTGAAAAATCATTCATGCCAGACAAATTTACTAGGTTAGCAAAAACCTTGATAATAGAAATGCTGTAGATGTGATCTTCCTAGATTTTGCTAAAGCTTTTGATACAGTACAACGCAGGAGGTTGTTAAATAAAATGGAGGACCTTGGATTAGCGGAAAATATCTGTCAATGGGTAGGGTATTGGCTGTGTAATAGAGAGCAAAAAGTGGTTATAAACAGTGCCGTATCAAATATGATACCAGTACTAAATGGAGTGCCACAGGGTTCGGTTCTAGAGTCCATTTTATTTAACATTTTTATTAACGATATTGGGATGGGGTTACTCAGCAATGTATCCATCTTTGCAGACAACATAAAATTGAGCAGAGTTATTAAATCAACCGAGGATGTTGCCACGCTTCAAAATTATCTTGACACTCTAGTTGAGTGGGAAAAAATGTGGAAGATGAGGTTCAATGTGGATAAATGCAAGGTTATGCACCTTGGGAGACATACTGTAACCAGTGTGCTAGTTATAACCTAAGCAGGGAGACATTGGGTAATTCAGTACATGGAAAATGATCTAGGAGTCCAAATAGATAACAAACTGGGGTGTAGTGCTCAATGTCACATAGCAACAAAAAGGGCCAACTGAATTCTAGCATTTATTAAAAGGGGCATGGACTCAAAAGTAATTATGCCACTGTACAAAGCATTGGTTAGACTTCACCTTGAATATGGAGTACAATTCTGGGCCCCACACTATAAAAGGAAATCATAGAATTAGAAAAAATCTAAAGAGCAACTAAGCTAATCAGGGAAATGGAGAATTTAATTTACGAGGAGAGATTGAGAAATTTGGGACTATTTACACTAGAGAAGAGATGTTTAAGGGGGGACATGCTCAACATGTACAAATATATCAGGGACCAATATAAGGAACTGTCACACACCCTTTTTACTGCTAGAAAGGAATCTAGGACACAAGGGCACGAGTTTAGATTAGAAGAAAAAAGATTTTATTCCCTTAAAAGAAAAAACTTCTTTACGGTCAGAGCAGTCAAACTTTGGAAAAATTGGTTAAAAACATCCCATGGGTACAAATAGTAATCATAATGTCTTTACAAATTTCACAACATACTATACAACAAGGGATAGTATATTAAAACCTAGGTTGAACTAGATGGACGCAAGTCTTTATTCAGCCTTACCTACTATGTAACTATGAAACTATGTAGCTATACTCAATGACAGCAATGAAATCAGGTGTGATGTTGTTCCTTTGTCTTCGGTTTTCCAGATTGGCAATCTTTTTTCCAGATCATCAATTAAGGCAAATTAACCTTGGTGTTTTTTACATTTCTAAGTGAAATTTCCCAAAAACGAGGTACCTTGTTGCCGAATTTGGCAGCTCTCAGTGCCACGGTGTGCTGGCAATGCAACAGACACGCACACACACACACACACGCACAAACACTCATCAAGGGTATCGAGCTGTTATATGGTCCATACTTTGCGCACTCATCCCTTTACTTAACCAAAACAATATGTTGCTCACCGCTAGTAATTTGTACAGCTCCTTCTTAAATATGTTCACTGTGTCTGCCAGCACTACCTCTTTAGACAGTGAGTTCCAAATTTGTACTGCCCTTACCATAAAGTACCCTTTCCTTTTTGAGTATGAAAATGCCTCTCCGGGAGGATCTCTTGTCCTTTTCTCCTGCATTATTGCTAGCGAGGTGGTCCGTTGCCTCATTGTGGGGCATAATGTGAATTTTTGCTCAAACTGTGTGGCATAATGTGAATTTTTGCTCAAACTGTGTGGCATAATGTGAATTTTGGCATTATATGAACTGTGCAAGGGGCGTATTGCACTGAGAAGGGAATATTTTGCACAGGGGTAGACGCTGGTAGATCATCTGTAAGTAAGATTACAAAAAGTAGATCCTTACAAAAGTCCGGCCACCACTGGTCTAGATCATTTTGATGCTGAAACTTATACTTACATTTTCAGGAATGTAGTATAAGTTTCAGCACCGAAATAAAAACTGATTTTGTGACCCTCGATCAAAATAATCAAGGTCGCTATCACTTTAAGAGGCGCTATCCTGCTCAGGCAAATTAAAGTTCACACAATTTATCAAAAATTAGTCACATTTATGAAAAAAACATATAATTACTAATATAGTACAATTATCAAAGTGCACGATGAATAGACATTACAAGACAAACAACACAAAACATAATAATAATAATAATAATAATCTAAAAAGGCATTAAATATGCTGATGGTAGTATGATGATAATAGTATGAGGCTTTGGATTGAAGAGAAGGAAAGAAATGTTCCTCTCAGAGGCAATGACAATTTGATAGTTACCAGTCCCGCACAATTTGTAATCCAATTAGAGCTGTAAGTAACAGTATGTCCATATCTCCACCAATTACCAGAGTTTCTCTGGATAAATCCAATGAGCAGATAGAATTGCTGTGGGGTGGACTCTGAAGCAGCTTGTAGCGGACTCAATGGTCTGTGGGATCAGGTAATGGAGGCTCACTCAAAAACGCGTTTCTCCGCCTGTATTATGACTCGGCGGCTTACTCAGTTTTCATGCTACATCAAGGACATCACAAACATGGTTGCTATTGGTGACATTACCTTAAGTATTACATTACTTCATGATTCCTCTCCCCATTGTGCTATGCTACCTCTCTCTTAGCCTTCTGCAGTATCTGAGGAGGGACTGGAAGTATAGCTTCACAAGGATAGTGTGGGAATGCCGGGTGCTCACATACACACACACTAACTGCTCACTGAGGGGCAGATTTATTAAGCTTGGCGAAGTGATAAAGTATCTGGTTTTTATCACCGGTCATTCAGCTCCTAACTGTGAAGTTACAGGCTTGGTATAAAAAATTACATTGTTTCCCCCAGCTCACTGATGCTGCTTTCAGACCGCAAAACCTGGCTTTGACCAGGTATTTTAAAATGTTTCTAAAAACGGGTCTGCCAGCTAAAACCCCTTTCACACTGCATGTCTTTAAACGGTATTTCAATGCAGTTTTTGTTCCTTCACAACACTGAACCTGTTTTAACCCATAGAAAACAGTGTACGAAAAAAACAGTTCTGAAACGGGTTGGACCTTGCTTTATTACCGTTTAGAAATACCATTTCAATAGAACCGGTAATTCACTCTGCACCTTTCAGACTGCACAAATTACCGTTTTGAAACGGTACAAAAACGGCAAAATAAGGGGTAAAAAGTGCATCTGAACTCCCGCCCTCCCAGCAACCCGGCTCCCGGCCACACCCGCAAATGTACGTAAATGTGCATGGCGTGCGGGGCATTTTTTAATTAGGGAAGCCAATACCGGGATTGAGCATTTTTCAATCCCGAATGCCAGGATTTAAAAAATGCACCGGGATTGGCTTCCCTATCTGATATATTGGTCATCAATGGTCAGGTTGATGTTTAAAAAAACGTTTAAAACTGAAAACAATAAAATCTTGAAAAAACAACTGTAAATTTTTGAGCAGTTTTAGGTCAAAATATTGGCCAGCTAAAGTGGTTATCATAAAAACAAAATTGTATGCCCAAAGATCCTTATTAAACCTCATATAATGTAAATGATTCGCTGATAATGAAGAGAGAAAATGTGATATAAAAATTAAAAATATATATATTTTTTATTATATTACATTTTAATAATTTTTTTTATATGACTAACATATAAACATTACCAAATCGAATGTGGCAAAATTTAATGAATAGGAAATACTGCAATATTTTGCTTTATTTTTTTTTTTTTTATCAACTGACATTTTTATGCAAGTTGTACTAATTGACACTAATTGGTATTATTTAGATATAAAAGATTAAATATAAAAGTGGATGCTTTAATAAAAAAACGAAATTCACACTTTGAAGAAGCTTGTTAAAATGTTTATACATATATACATTTATATTTTTGGAAACCATCAAACTACTGATTGGTGAATTTTGTTAGGTACTTGTGTAATAGCACGGCGCCTGTTACGTAGTTAGCGTAGCGTCCCTGTCAGAATCAGCGTATTGTTCATGCGGCCAGCGTAGTTAGCATAGTCAGTCAGAAGTAGTGTAGTGTTCCCGCTAGCGTAGTAAGCGTAGTCAGCGTACCTGTCAGAAGTAGCGTAGTGTTCCCTCATCCAGCGTAGTCAACGTCCCTGTCAGATATGTGTTCCTGAAACACCCCCACTATCCACGCCAACCTGAAGCGTGGCGAGCGCACGCTTTACGTGTCCCCCCAACCTGTTCATACCCCCACTATCCACGTCGGCGTGGAGTTTATTTTATAAAGTGTGGCAAGCACAGCGTGCCCCACGAGGGGACACGGATTACTCTACATCAATTCCTTCATGAACTCGTTAAGGAGCTTAATAGAGGCCACGGGAGATCAATGATGTTCTACATCTACATAAGTGCCATGTGACAGCATGAGATTTTTGACTGACTTCGGGCTGCTTTTGGGCAGGAAGCATCATCCCAAACTATTGAGTTTGAGTGGTTTGCATAACCTCAGCACAGGAGATGGTCCCTGGAAGACAAAAAGCACTGTGGCTGTATTTTTATCACCAAAGACAACATTGTTACCATGTAGACACAAGCCCAGTTAGAGAAGGAGATAGGCATTTAATTGGGAGTCATCCATGTGATACCCCCAAAAAGCTGGGCCTGACCTGACCAAGTATAAACAATTTAGTTGGAGCTGCAGTTCCCACTGTAAAGTGTTCTATCCAATATATATATATATATATATATATATATATATATATATATATATATATATATATGAGTTTTAGTAAATTAGTGGCAATGCATATAATGGATGTCTTGAGAACTCATTTCACAATTTATTAGCACCAACAAGAATTAGAATGATCTGAACACAACACTATCTGACACAATAAACCGTATCCTGAAGTTTTATACTGAATTGATATTTTTCTTTTTGGTTTAGCAGCTTCAAATAATAACAGTAGTAAATGAAATTGAAATAACTTTGGAAAAATGAGCACATATTCACATGGATGTATTGCATTAGTGGAATGCAGCATTTTAAATTAATTTAAAAAGTGGTTATTTTATATTAATTTGTATTAAAAAAAGGAGTGTAAATATCTATTGTTTTTTCCTCAAAAGATCAAGGAAACAGTATTAAGCATGTAAACCACAGTCTCACTCCAAATTACATCATTTAATTCCAGCAGGAAATATCATACACGTCCTTTTGCCTCTTGGCTTATTTTCCTTTCATTTCCTTCCACAGACCTACCGGATTTGCTTGCACACTGGATGAAAACAATATCTAAAATGTCTACTGAATTTCAAAGTTTCAGTTAAAAAAAATTTAATATCTAAAAAGTGCACATTTTAGAGGACTGACTTCACCGAAGAGGACTGTCTGGTAGACACTTACTAGCTGGCCAGTGGCTACAACCTTCTCACAAGAATTAACTTGCCTTTTGCTTGCCACATCCAAGCCTCAGGATCATTATCCAGCCATTACCACTGTTTTCTTTTAGAAAATACCAAGTATTAACTGATATGTGCATGTGTATCATTGATGGTGCCAACTGAATATATGTATTAACTTCAGTTTAATTACCCCCAGCAGGTTTTGTATTTTGTATTGTGTTAATAAATATTGTTCATTTGTTTGCGGTATACGTATTAATGAGCGCCACCTGGATCATGTTGGTAATCTTAGCTGTTTGGAGGCAGGCATACCTCCTCCTGGTGGCTGCTAATATATATTTCCTTTAGACCAGCACCTACTCTAGTGCCTAAGACTTCAAACTTATATTGGCCTCTTTTGCACTGTTCTGGCCTGGTTCACTTGTTACCACAGTAACTGCTTCTTTGAGATGACTGCTTCTGGCTCCCCCTAACCCCCTTTCATCCTAACTGTCTGGGTCCCCTTGGATTTTGCCTTAGGTCTACTTCTCTTTTCCCTGTAGACCTCTTCCTGGGTCTCCTCATAAGTTCCTTTGGCCTTCAATGCCATCTCTATGCTGATGACATGCAACTATACCTCTCCTCTCCTGACCTCTGCCCCTCTGTCCTCTTGGGTATCCAGCTGCCTCTCTACCATCTACTCCTGAATGTCTGTGCACTCTCTGAAGTTCATCCTGGACACAATCAAACTGATATTCTTTCATTAATCCATCCACCACGTACCTGTTCTCCAACACTGCTGCTTGGGTGTCACTCTTAACTTCTCCCTCTCCTTTGCCCACTACATCAAATTTCTAGTTTAATCCCGATGAATATAGCTATGTAACATTGTTCGCATCAGGCTGTTCCCTTTCTGAGTACGACTAATCTTATTATTCACTTACTGTTCATCTCATGGCTCAACTACTGCAACATTTTCCACACTGTTCTCCCACACTGTGAGATTCTATTCTACCCTCATCTCTACAGCTAGATATATCTTCCTCTCCCATCATTCCACATCTTCCAAGCCTGTTCAAGAAAATCTGCACTGGCCCCCTAGAGATTTCTCTTCAAACTCCTCACCCTCAATACAATTCTTTATTATTTTATGATTAAAGGATGAAATCATTTTGGGTGTGAGTCTTGTGTTTTTAACAATATATACGTGTAGTGGTGTGAAAACACTTGCAGGGTTTTTATAAATAGATCATTTCAGGTTCACTATTGTTCAAATACTCTTTCAGCTTTATTTACAGTATTTCTTCCCACTTCTGGCAACCCTTCATTATTATATGATGCCACCTACAATAAGATCTTTTATAGATCTCTCAGCTGCCTTTGACACTGTCGACCACTCTCTTCTCATACACACACTACAATCCCTAGGTCTTCAGAACACAGCCATTTCTTGGTTATCTTCCTACCTATCTAATCGCTCTATAAGTGTTCGCTTCTCTGATACTACCTCCTCCTCACTACCTCTGTCCATTGGAGTACCACAAGGCTCAGTCTTAGGTCCTCTGCTTTTCTCAATCTATACCTTCTCACTTGGGAAACTAATCAACTCTTTTGGATTTCAGTATCATCTGTACGCTGATGAAACTCAAATCTATCTATCCTCCCCAGAATTGTCACCATCAGTATTGCTCCGTGTTTCTGAATGTCTTTCTGCCATTTCATCTTGGATGTCATCTCGCCACCTCAAACTCAACATTTCCAAAAGACAATGAATTATATTCCCACCAGCCAAGAGTAGTTACCAACCTGATATCTCTATCACTGTTGAGAAAAAAACAATTAATCCTACTCCACAAGTTCACTGCCTAGGGATTATCCTCGACTCTGAACTGTCCTTCATTCCTCACATTCATTCTGTCTCTAAATCATGTTATATGCATCTAAAAAACATATCTAAAATTCGTCCGTACCTTACACAAGACACTGCAAAAACTCTAATCCATGCACTTATTATATCAAACATTGACTATTGCAATAGCCTCCATACCGGACCTCTTAAGAAATTACTCTCACAACTACAATCCAATTTGAATGCAGCTGTGAGGCTGATCTTCCTGGCTAGACGTTCATCGTCTGCTGATCCACTCTGCCAGTCCCTCCATTGGTTGCCTGTATATTACCACATTCATTATAAAATACTTCTACTTACATGCAAAGTTATTACTCTGACTACACAGACTTATATCTCTTTGCTTATCTCAAAATATATCCCCACCCGACATCTATGCTCTGCACAAGATCTGCGTCTCTTATCCACACTCATTACTTGCTCCCACTTACACTTGCAGGATTTTTGTCGGGCAGCACCCACCTTATGGAATGCCCTTCCACGCACACTAAGACTCTGATCTAGCCTCCAAACTTTCAAGCGTTCCCTGAAAAATCACCTCTTCAAGCAAGCTTATCATATTCAGGAACCCACACAACCTCCAGTAGCATTCATATCTAATTGTATCCCATCAGGACTGTCTTGTAATCTAGTGGGACTGCCATGCTATGGAATTCTATCCTTATGTATCCCTCCTATTATCCCTACAGATTGTGAACTTGCGAGCAGGGCCCTCCTACCTCCATGTCGGTTTGTTTCTACCCAGTTTGTTTAATCACTGTTTCCAATTGTAAAGCGCAACGGAATATGCTGCAATATATAAGAAACTGTAAATAGAAAAATTAAATCATTACAAACCGCAAATCTATAGTAAGATGGTACTGTATGTAATTTTGCTTATACATTTATTTATAAATAGTTTTCCTTATAAATCAACCCTGATACAGCTGTTCATAAATACTCTTTGATATTTCCAATCAAACTTTCTAAAAAAAAATAATTCTTAGAAATTTTAAAGAAGATTATAATATTCTGTACCAGAATGGCTATTGAAGTGACAACACACTGCATGGTGACCGTATTCCTTGAGTGTCATTTGTTTTCCTGAGAACACATGGCTAATTTGCATGCTCTGAGCATCAATTATTGATTCAAAATTCCTAGAGGCATCTGCAAATTCTCTCTTAGCAAAAAAACAGAAGGAGACAGATACATTCGAGCGAAGTATCTGAAAGCTGGCAAAGTGTAAAACAGAATAAATCATGCAGTGATCATATTCACACATTTATTATTTTATTGTGGCTGTTTCTTTGTGTATGCAGGGCACATCGCATAAATATGTAACGTGTAGCCCATCCGAAATTCTGGCTAGAGTTCAAACTCAACAGATCCAAGTTACGTACCCCTTGGTTTTTCTTGGTGCCATACAGCTCCTTTGTTGGGGTCCTTCATCATTTCTGTCAGACAGTTTGCCTTAATATGATGCATAAATCCTTCCTTGTACTGAATTACTAATAACCCTTACTACAGATGTCATTGTTAATGAGTGGGTCTGGCTTGCTGAAGCATAGTAATCTATGGTATAGAAAATGGCAGCTGTACAGCAGCCAGACAGGCAGCCCATGTGACATAGCAAATGGGTCATAATAGGGTCTATGTACTAAGCCGTGGAAAGAGTACCAGACGATCAGCCCCGAAATGTCATGTTGCAGGATGTTTGAAAAATAGCAGATATGATTAAGCTGGTTGGTTGGAACTTTAGGGTCTCTGTGCTAAACCTTGAGATAAAGTGGACAGGGATAAAACACCAAACGACTACCTCCAAACTGTCATTTTTTAATAATAGTCAGTAATATTATTATTATAATTTTATTTATAAGGCACCACAAGTGTTTCGCAGCGCCCTGCAAAGGAACAGTTCCGGGATGACAAAACTTGGCATTACATTGAATAAATAACAAAATAGAGTACAAATAAAGAGCGCCACAGTTCAATACACATTACAGCTTAAATGTAAGTAGTGAGGACTCAATCAACATACTATAAGAGGCTTGAGGCCAATGATGGAGATGAGTATGCGGACGAAGATGGTCACTGAGCTGTGAGTGACATGTGAAGAGAAGAGGGCTTTGACAGCAGGAGGGAAGAGGGCCCTGCTCGGAGGAGCTTACAATCTAGTAGGAAGGGGAGACAGACAGATTATAAGAGGTGCAAGCAAGTGGGTGGTGGCTAGATAGCAGGATGTAAACAGGCAAGGGGTTGGACAACCAGCTAGTTTATGCAGGACTAGTTTATGCAGGACTAGTTTATGCACTGGAAGGGTACGCTTTGATGAATAGGTGAGTTTTCAGTGCCCGTTTGAAGCTTTGCAAGGTCGGGGAGAGTCTAATGGAGCGAGGGAGTGTGTTCCACTGAAGGGGTGCAGCACGGGCAAAGTACTGTTCTCTAGCATGGGAAGCAGTGATCAGGGTGGAGGAGAGACGACAGTCGTCGGCCGACCGTAGAGGGTGGGAGGGTGTATGAATAGAGATGAGGTTATGGCTCTTAGGAGCTGAATAGCTGGTACTTTATTTCTCAACACTTTGGGGGTTATTCTAGTTTACTTGGTCCCCCCGTGCGTTTGCACGAAGGACCATTGTTTTCGTAATGTGCATGAACATTTCTGCGCATGTGCATACGTTGGGTCCAGACTCTCCAATTGATGTAGGTCAGGGTAAGTGTCTTGCTGTAGACACTTACCCTGACCTACATCAATTGGAGAGTCCATACCAGCCCTAAGGAATTAAAGCTACTCAAGCGATTGCACTTCATCCATCATCACCATCCAATATTGCTGGAGGAATCTCCTCCAAGTGCAGTCCATCTTCCCTTTTACTCAAAGGGAAATTCTGGCTTCTGTAATATACTGTACATATCATCCCAACACATCTGGGACTTCCAAGCCATCAGCTAAAGTGAGTAACTACTGGGACAAGACTGACACCTGATATCCCCTAGGATGGTAAATATACCAGTATATTAACCTTGCAACCCACCCGCTAACGCAGAACTTTCTATAAGGGCATTCATAGGAATGGACTTTCCTTATCTCCTTAGGATCAAATGTGTAGTGTCTTCATAATTATGAAGTTTTCATGAATTTTGTTTTACTTACATGCTTAATGTGTGTATATAATTTTAGAAATAAAGGGGGTTATTCTAGTTCACTCTTTCTGACAAATTAATTTTGTCCATCTTCTTAGATGGACAAAACCATGTGCACTGCAGGTGGGGCAGATGTAACTTGTGCAGAGAGAGTTAGATTTGGGTGGGGTTTTACTTCAAAGTAATCTATATTGCAGTGTAAAAATAAAGCAGCCAGTATTTACCCTGCACAGAAACAAAATAACTCACCCAAATCTAATTCTCTCTGCACATTTTACATCTGCCCCCCTGCAGTGCACATGGTTTTGTCCATCTAAGAAGGATTTTGTCAGAAAGAGTGAACTAGAATAAGGCCAAAAGTGTAAAGGATATCCAATCTTTTAAAACGACAGCGCTGCTTTATTTACTTTTTTGCTTATCTGGTTTGGTTATACCGGAGTGACCCTCCCGCTTGCAGCAGCAACTTTTTAGCCAACAGCTCTAAAGTCCTCGAGACCGCCCGCTTTTTTTCTCTTTGCAGGAGAACAGGCAGTTCTCAGCTTTTTTCTTCTTTTTTTATGGTGAACTGCTAGTTCACCGCCCTGTTTGCACCCACCAGTGTGGGCCCCCCCCCCCTTCCCTGGTAATGTATGATTGCCATCACCTGTGGTGAAACAACTTTCTAATCAATTAACTAGCTCCCCTGAAGGAGAGGGTCAGGTAGGCAACCCTGTTTCACTTTCATACACACATGGATGCGCAGCTCATTTTCCTATAGCTGCGTGCATAATACTTGTTTTTTATTTTTATTTATTTCAACAATTCTACCAGTATCCTAGTAAATGGATGGTCACACATTCACCATTATCTTATACCATATGGCCAGGTGCAGAGGCAGAACTCTGGGAGGCAATGGAGTCATCTGCCGCCGGGCTCCTGCTCCCAAGGGGGCACCTCTCCTCCCCATGCAAGTATAAATCAGTTATTTAAAAGCCAACAATATTGCTTCTGTGGCTGAGTTCAGAGAAATATATGTTATCTATCTATATTTCTATAGATGTGTGGGTGGGTGGGGGGGGGGGCACCAATATATATCTTGCCTCCGGGCATCTGGAACGAACTTACGCCACTGGCCAGGTGGCCAAACCTGTCCTCAAGATCTATCAACACTTTAAGTTTTTCAGGCAACCTGTGGATCTATAGTAGGACTGAATGAAGTTAGTTATGACTACAGCTGTGCTCCAGCTAGTTGTTTTGGAAAATGGGGACTGTTGGTGGATCTCGAGGACCGGTTTGGCCACATCTGCTATGTAGGAATCCAAAACATCATAGATTTTTAAAACGACGAACACTGGGAGTCGCAATGTGAGAAACAACTCCCCACAGGCTCCTACCTACAGAGGCAATTATACTTAGCTTTAGATTCTTTGCTACTCACTGGGTTAGCAACAGTGGCATAATCCTTATAGTGATATGTTCTTTTAGGGAAATGTAATATTACATTGTAAAGCACATTAGTAAGCACTTAAGTCATTATAAGATCAAGATTATTTTGTGATATGTATTTCTATTATTTAAAAGCTCTCACTGCCGCAGTAACAAAATGACACAATAAAGCTCTCTCCATCACTTTCCCAGGTACATCTGCAAATTATAAGGCCATTCCATGGGCTCTGCTCTCCTGATACATTCTCCATGGGAAGTAATATACATGCAAATAATAAAGGCATTAGACTTTTTATTCAATTTACTAGGAACTTCTGACTTCAGCACACTGCATACTAATCAACCAATGCTTTTTGTTTTTGAGGTTCTGTTAAAAAATGTGTACTCCACTGATGTAATAAACAAAAGCTAAAGTGTGATTTATGAGCGTTATTTGTAGTTAAAATAATATCTTGTGCACACTGTTAAGCAATGCACCAAGTAACTGTACAGTACTCAAAAGGGTAAATTGGAGGCTAGGGACTATGATTAAATTCATAGCAAATGCTGTACAGTAATCAAATCAAACTAAAATTGGTCAGGAATCAATGAAACTGTACAAAACCCTAACACAGGAGATATCACAGACGCAGTGGTGGGTTTTACCTGTGACTGCACTAGCTTCACTGTTACTGGCAGTGACTCTCTATTGGAAGTCTGACCTGCCAGTCACGCAAGGCGGTCCCATTATGAGATGTTCCCTCCCTCTTGGATGCCTCTATATGTGCAGCTGCGGGGCAGTCCCTAAAAACAGGCTCTGCACATGAGCAGTACCGCGGATGATACTGCGCATGTGCCGGACCTGGGACCCTCAATACAATTCTGCGGGTCTGCTTCCAAAGCAGTCCCATAGAGGCTGGGGCCAGCGCATGCACAGTACTAAAGATGCTACTGCGCATGCTACAGTGATTGGGACAAGAAGATGGCAGCGGCGGGGACCTGTGGGGACCAGCAGCCGCAACACCGGAGGGGGGAAGGGGGGCATCTCGGCAGCCTCTCTTCTCTGAGGAGGTAAGAGCCGCCACTGCAAAGACGGCTCCTGTGGTGGAGACCGCAGTTCTTACTAATATCACTGGGAACTGCTTCCTTTGTAGTTTGGTTTCAATGTCTATAGGTTTATGAATATATCTGCTGTTCTGTCCTCAGATAGAGAGATATATTCTCCTTCCCCTGTGCTTAATCCCAGTGGCGGAACTACCGTGGGTGCAGGGGGTGCAGCTGCTATGGGGCCCGGCGGGTGGGGGGGCCCGGGCCCCATGGACAGCAAGCAAGCACTCCCCTGCACAACGTGACCGCCAATATACAGAGCCGGCGCTACCGCCATTAAGCAGGCCCCCTGGGCTTGCCTGTGCAGTCAGTGTGCTCTATGCTGGGCTGGCCGGGGGAGAACTTGAGAAGCCAGGCAGGGGGGGGGGGGAGGACGACGACGCCGACGCCGTGCACTTTGACCCGCGAGATGTAGCGTCATCATCCCGCGGGTCTGCAGCAGCGGCTGCTGCTGGCGTCCAGGAGACGTTGTATATTTAAAAGTCACATCTCCCGCTGGACCGCGCTAGCCAATAGACACTCGCGGTCCAGCAGCCACCAGTTGATTGGCTGCTGGACCGCGAGCGCCTATTGGCTAGCGCGGTCCAGGGGGAGATGTGACTTTAATAGCAGCACCGTGCACAGCGGGGAGCGGGCAGGCCCGGGGACAGGGCGGAGGGGGTTCGCGGAATGCACCGCTGCTGCTGCTAATCTCTGCACTAGTGTGTCCCACCCTGCGTGTGCACTGGTGTGTGTGCCACCCTGCGTGTGCACTGGTGTGTCCCCCACCCACCCACCCTGCGTGTGCACTGGTGTGTCCCCCACCCACCCACCCTGCGTGTGCACTGGTGTGTCCCCCACCCACCCACCCTGCGTGTGCACTGGTGTGTCCCCCACCCACCCACCCTGCGTGTGCACTGGTGTGTCCCCCACCCACCCACCCTGCGTGTGCACTGGTGTGTCCCCCACCCACCCACCCACCCTGCGTGTGCACTGGTGTGTCCCCCACCCACCCACCCACCCTGCGTGTGCACTGGTGTGTCCCCCACCCACCCACCCTGCGTGTGCACTGGTGTGTCCCCCACCCACCCACCCTGCGTGTGCACTGGTGTGTCCCCCACCCACCCACCCTGCGTGTGCACTGGTGTGTCCCCCACCCACCCTCCCTGCGTGTGCACTGGTGTGTCCCCCACCCTCCCTGCGTGTGCACTGGTGTGTCCCCCACCCACCCTCCCTGCGTGTGCACTGGTGTGTCCCCCACCCACCCTCCCTGCGTGTGCACTGGTGTGTCCCCCACCCACCCTCCCTGCGTGTGCACTGGTGTGTCCCCCACCCACCCTCCCTGCGTGTGCACTGGTGTGTCCCAACCACCCTCCCTGCGTGTGCACTGGTGTGTCCCAATGCGTGTGCACTGGTGTGTCCGTCCCACCCACCCTGCGTGTGCACTGGTGTGTCCCACACACCAGTGCACACCACCCAGCCACCCTGCGTGTGCACTGGTGTGTCCCACCCAGCCACCCTGCGTGTGCACTGGTGTGTCCCACCCAGCCACCCTGCGTGTGCACTGGTGTGTCCCACCCAGCCACCCTGCTGTGCACTATCACTCCCACCCTCCCTGCTCTGCACTATCATTTACTCACACCTTCCCTACCTGCAAGCACATTTCAGTCCCCCTTGGCAACGATCAATTTCAGTCCCCCTTGGCATTAAGCATGAAGCCCCTGGCATCGAGCATGAAGCCCCTGGCATCAAGCATGTAGGTAAGTGGCACTTATGTGTTAAATGTGTAATGGGCATTATGGTTTGTTAAATAGTGTGCAATGGGCATTGCGGTGTGTTATATAGTATGTAATGGGCATTGCGGTGTGTTATATAGTATGTAATGGGCATTGCGGTGTGTTATATAGTATGTAATGGGCATTGCGGTGTGTTATATAGTATGTAATGGGCATTGCGGTGTGTTATATAGTATGTAATGGGCATTGCGGTGTGTTATATAGTATGTAATGGGCATTGCGGTGTGTTATATAGTATGTAATGGGCATTGCGGTGTGTTAGTATGTAATGGGCATTGCGGTGTGTTATATAGTATGTAATGGGCATTGCGGTGTGTTAGTATGTGATGGGCATTATGGTGTGTTAGTATGCGACGGGCATTATGGTGTGTTCTATAGTATGCAATTGGCATCATGTGTGGCCTTATGTGTAATTGGCGTTATGGCTGTGGCTTTATGTGTAATGGGTATTACAAAGTTTGCTAAAATGTGCAATGGGCATTACGGTGTGTGGTATAATGTTGGGCCATGCCCACTTTTCACGGAGCAGGAGCCTCACCTACTACAAATTGGGGGGGGCGCGAAACATGCCCTTGCTCCGGGCGCCGTGGCACCTAGCTACACCACTGGCTGCGCTAGAGAGAGACTCAGGAGGGGGGAGTCAGGGACACTGCCTTTGCCTGCTGCCTGGAGTGGACCTGTGGACGCACATGCAAAAGGGATCTGGAGTCTAGATCCATCATCCGGAGTGAGGACCCCTGAAAAAACATCATCTAATATATCTGGTGAACTGGGCAATATATTTTATTACTGTATTTTTCTGCATATGTGGGTCGCATAATGTGTAATGGCGGGCCGGGCACTGTGGTGGGTCACATAATGTGTAATGGCCACTGCGTTGTGTTGCGTAATGGGCATTGCGTTGTGTTGTGTAATGGCGGGCACTGAGGTGGGTTGCATAATGTGGGAAGGGGGGGCCCCATTATAAATTCTGCTATGGGGCCCACAAAGTTCTAGTTACGCCTCTGCTTAATCCCATTATAGTATTGCAGTTGTGGTTGTTAACTCTTAGTTTAGCCAAGAGAACTCACAGGGTGTATCCGAAAAGGGTGTATGGCTTTTAGGGTAGGGCTGTGACCTTACAGAAGCCTCCCTTGTCATCACTACAGAGTGTGGCCTCATGGGAAGCTCATACCTGGTTACATCATCTGGGGGCTGCCAAGTGTCCTCTGAGATGCTGGGCTGCTAACAGAGACTCGGGTCTACACTGCCAGCTCTTTCTCACTGAAATGAGCCGAGTGCTGCAGGATAATGTCACACTGCAGCTGCTTTCACCGTAGAGGAACTGGTATTTTGGTGTCACGCCCAGGAAGCATGACACCCAGATGTGGTCCACACGCCCCTTGCTACGACTCTGTCCTACAGGCATCTTACGGGCTTTATCTACATAAACATCATGTCACTGGTGCATGGTAAGTTCCATTAATAAATATTGGTTCAACCCAAAACGTCTGTCTATTCTGTGTAGGAAACAAGTGCACCTGTGTGACCGAAATCTGCAAAAATGATTAAATATATTTTAGTGACTCTCTCTCTTCTAGGCCTACAACTTAATTACTGCCAGAAATTCATAGTGGATGTAGGTCCACCACTGGTAGAAAAAAATCATGGGGTTAAACTATCCCCTGTGGTGCTACAGCATCTGGAAATGTAACATTTATAAGAATACGAAGTAACAGAACACTATGGATCAGAGGCGTAACTCTGGGAGGCAATGGAGTCATCTGCCGCCGGGCTCGGGCACCTCTTCCCCCCCTGCCTGTTTGAATCAGTTCATTGAAAGTCATCAATATTGCTTCTGTGGCTGACTCCCCCTCCTAACATAATTTTTGCAAGTGTCACACCCTGTATTAGAACCCATGACTTGTCTTACTGTAGACAGACACCTTACTGATTGAGATTTGGCGGGGGGCACCAATATTTATCTTGCCTCCGGGCAACTGGGACGAACTTACGCCACTGCTATGGATGTAACTGTTAGTGAAAGCTGAGAATCTCAATTGCATCCGTATTCTTAGGTGACCTAACGCTGAACTGTGGGTCTGGGAGACGTCAGGCTCTTGCATGTAGGTTCCTTTGGCATCATTGAAATATCTGTGCCACCTTTCTAATAGTTGCCATGCTGTTTGGAAGCTAATAAAAACAAGACTTTTGCTTTGGAACACTTGCTATAATTTAATGCCAGCCTGATGCCAACACACACTCTTTTTTTTATACATTAATTTGTAGGCCGATGCCTAATAACACTGTTAGAAATTTCAGCCTGTGGTTTTGCAGGCAAAAATATTTTTGCAATGCAAATTAAAGTGCTCCATCTTTTGGGATCGGTAAACGAAATTCCCGCATATATCACTGGAACCCTTGACAGAATAATGAAGTAGCAGAGTAAAAGGCTGTAAATTGCATCTTGTCTTTGTGAGTACAAGAGCTCTCCAATTAACTTGTAATTATGGAGTGAATATTAAAGGTTTCAAAAGTCATGTTATGGTTCTCCGAGAAATACATTTCAGAGCAGATTTTAGACATCTGAGAATACGCGGAGAAATTATATCTCCCAACCTTCTACATATCAGCACATCCAAGGCAATGTCCTTTTGTGACGTTCATGCACAGAAGGGCTTTTGCAATTGACTTACATATTCTAGATCAGATTAAAAATAATCAGAAATCTTAAATTTGGCAGGTCTGCCCTTGGGCTGAGATTGCTGCAGAGACGCCTAGCTCCACAGCCATAAATCTTGTCCCTTGTGGGTCTTCAAGATGGTAAAATGCAAGCAGAAGAGGAACAAATGTAATAAGCGGCAAAATATTATTCCCTTTTTTGCTAAGACTAGGAAAGATGGTGTGAAGGTGACAAACTCGGCTTTAAGACCTGGCCTAGCCCACAGGAATGATTCAAAAGTAGTCACTGATAGGACTTCTCTACATCCTTCTAATTTGATTACGCACTCTTCCAACTAACCCTAGTGATGGCCATATGTAGATTTACAAATATATGCTGATCTATTATGCTTTATTCTGCTATTGTAGGCGAATGGAATGGGTTGGGATCATTGGGTCAACCTAATGATGGTCGACACCGTGGGGTCAACATACAGCAAGGTCAACAGGTATCTAGGTCGATATGGCTCAAGGTGGACAGGTGTCTAGGTCGACATGGGACAAGGTCGACTCATGTGTTAGGTTGACATGAGTTAGGTCGACAGTCAAAAGGTCAACATGGAGTTCTTCTCTGTTTTTTTACCCAAATGTTGACACAGTCGACATGGACACTGTTTTAAGTGCACCGCGTCCCCTTGCATGGCTTGCTGTGCATGTTTTGGGCTTGGTGCCTCGCTGCGCTCGGCACACTATTTGATTCTTCCTCCATGCCCTAGTGGATGGTAGGGCATGAAATACCGCCCGTCGGCACATGTCGGCTCAAAAAACTGTAAAAAGAACCCAGTTGTCGACTTATTGACTGTCGACCAAACGCATGTGTCGACCTAGACACCTGTCAACCTTGTCTCGTGTCGACCCAGACACCTGTCGACATTGAGCCATGTCGACCTAGACACCTGTCGACCTTGAGCCATGTCAACCCAACGGTGTCAACCTAATGACTGTCGACCATCATTAGGTCAACCAACCGACCGTATTCCAATGGAATATCCTGTGCTGCTGTGGCTATCAATCTCCATATGCAAAAGCAGTTATGCTGTGTACACATTAGGGCAAAGGATCACACGTCCGGCCTATAGGCAGACCTATCTGACGACTGGTAAGTGTATACACACTAATCATCAGCCCAATGGGTACCATAACCTCATACCATAACTTAGCAGGCATTTACAAGTGTCCTTTTAGTAGTGATTTCAGTCACGGCCTCTTCAGCAAGTGTATAGGGATCAGCTTGTCACCTGTAAATACAGCCTGATGTGCAGTTATACCTACAGCTTGATTTTTTTTTGGACCCTACCCTTGTTTTGCTCTTAGTTCAGGGTTAATACATCATAATGGAAAATCACAGGCTCAAAGAAGAGTAAGAGTCAATAAAGAATTTGGTATCGGATGTTGAGCTACCAAATCAACGAAGGAGCTTTCCTCTTCGTGGTAATGCTGACTGCCTATTTTTAAATCATACTGAAGGTTAGCCACTGAGCAGTGGTGTAACTAGATACATGTGGGCCACGTAGCAAAAGTTTTAAAGGGCCCCTATTTATCACCTAATGCTGAAAAATGTATACAGCACATGTAACTTTGACAGGCAAAGCGGGCCCCTCTCAGCTCTAGGCCCCATAGCAGCTGCACCCCCCACACCTATGGTAGTTACGCCTTTGCCACTGAGGTATTATGAACTACAGTATACAAACTTCTTTCTTAGCACTTCAGTGCTAAAATGTAATTTTTGCAACATGAGTATTTTAGTGCCAGGAACCCCTGCCTGCATCACAGCCACCAAGACTGCTCGGTTCTGGGATTTGGTAGGAATTGGTTCTGCTCTCACAGTACTGTTGGACACCTTTGAGAAAGCTACAGCCAGTAGTGAAACACATCAGCTTGCCATTGCCTCACATCCAGGACCATCAAATTTGGACTTTGCTGAGCTAACCACCATTGAATTGGATACCACTCTTCCTTTCACTGCAAACTAGAGAGGATTCTTCAACATATACAGTGATCAGTGACGTGCGGTGAGTTCAGTGGCCGGGGAGGCACTGGCTAGTATCAGAGCCAGACTTTGCGGTGGTCATCTTGGACTTAAGCTCCATATACACTAGACGACTAGGGAGGGTATTTAAAGATGTAGGGGAGCACACATTGTTATTGATATTAAGCGTACACACTACACTTTAAAAAATATTTTTTTCAAGGAAATAGTTTAGAGGGCGATACCTTCTGTGCGATATATTTTAATTGTTTTGACTAGGGTGTATGTATAACATATAAAACAAGTGCATACCATGTTCTAAATGTTACATATACAGGCCTGTCTGTCTGTGCTATCCTTTCCTCCTCTCCTTTTTTCTTCCTCTCCTCCTCTCCTTTCCTTCTTTCCTTTCCACAGGGCATTCAAGGCAAAGGCCATTATGCCAGCACCGTACCCCTGGCTGGGCCTATTCCCTATATGTAGGATATATATATATATAAGATACCAATACATACCAACAGCTTGCACCTCAATTGTGCTTGCTTGCATGTGGGTGGTTAGGCTTAGGCATAGTGTGGTAACTTAGGGTTGGCTGTGGGGAGGGGGGTTTAGGCACTTATAAGGAGGGGGAGTTAGAGTTAGGATGCACAGCGGGGTTGAAATTTATGTGTTGGGATACAGGGGTTAGGTTTAGGCAGTAGCGGGGTGGGTTATGGTCAGGCTGTAGGGGAGGGTGGGTTATGGTCAGGCTGTAGGGGAGGGTGGGTTATGGTCAGGCTGTAGGGGAGGGTGGGTTACGGTCAGGCTGTAGGGGAGGGTGGGTTACGGTCAGGCTGTAGGGGAGGGTGGGTTACGGTCAGGCTGTAGGGGAGGGTGGGTTACGGTCAGGCTGTGGGGGAGGGTGGGTTACGGTCAGGCTGTAGGGGAGGGTGGGTTACGGTCAGGCTGTAGGGGAGGGTGGGTTACGGTCAGGCTGTAGGGGAGGGTGGGTTACGATCAGGCTGTGGGGGAGGGTGGGTTACGGTCAGGCTGTAGGGGAGGGTGGGTTACGGTCAGGCTGTAGGGGAGGGTGGGTTACGGTCAGGCTGTGGGGGAGGATGGGTTACGGTCAGGCTGTAGGGGAGGGTGGGTTACGGTCAGGCTGTGGGGGAGGGTGGGTTACGGTCAGGCTGTAGGGGAGGGTGGGTTACGGTCAGGCTGTGGGGGAGGGTGGGTTACGGTCAGGCTGTAGGGGAGGGTGGGTTAATTTGTGGAGCCCCTGATGAGATTATCTTTATTGGGATGCTGAGGGCGGTCTTTTGACCACCGGCATTCTGATATCAACTCCAAATATATTGATTATCACCCCTAACCCACAACCCTTAAATATTTAAAGACCCCCACCCTATATATATATATATATATATATATATATATATATATATATATATATATATATATTTAGCTTTTCCCACTGCCAGTGCCACCTTTTAAAGTATAATTAATGATCCCCCTTCAATAAAATGACCTCTCCTCTGCGGGAGCACAGTCAGGCGGCTTCAAACCTGCCTCCAGCACCTTTGCCTGCAGCAGCACCACAGGAGCAATCATCACCGCAGCCCAAGGGTACAGCCACAGGCAGGGGTAGAGAGGGCTGGTAGTAAAGGAGAAAAGAGGGAGGGTAGAAGTCAATGGTGGGAGTATAGGTTGGGGGGAGAATTACAGGGGTGGTATAGGATGAGAGCAATGGCAGAGGATGAGAGGGGGTGATAGAGGACCAAAGGGGGGCAGTGGTAGAAGAATAGAGGGGGGGTGGGCTGGTAGAGGACCATGGGGGGGTGGTGGTGATATAGGACCAAAGGGGGCTGTGGTGGTAGAGAACCAGAAGGGGGGGTGGGGTGGTGGATGGGTGTAGAGAGCAAAAGGGATGACAGAGGACCAGAGGGGGGGGGTTATAGAGGATTAGAGGGGGATGATGGAGGTCAGGCAGTGGTTACACAGCATTGCTGAAAGTATACATTACCTCACAGTGCAGCGCTTCCTCTTCTCTGGGCTAGCAGTGCATGGTTCCTCAGCACAGCGCCGGGACTCCCTCTCCCCTGCCAGTGCAGGGGTTTTTTCACAGCGCTGAATCCTCCCACTCCTACGCACAGTGCAGGGCTGCTGCTTCCTCCTCCAGATGCCGGATCTTCGTGTCTCGGCACCCGGCGCCAGGTCTCCTTTTCCCCCGCAGAGTCTCCCTGCCCCGGCGCTGTGTCCCCCTGTCCCCCACCAGCAGCGCAGGCTTTCAATCTCTTCACATGTCTTGTACCCAGTGGTGGGGTGGCCTGAACTGTGGCGCAGCCACAGTAAAGAAAAAAAAATAAGAAAAGGGTGCAGGGGATTGCACTGGGCACCCTCCAGGGGTGCCAAGTGTCAGGCGCTATCCTGTGAGAGGGTTTGCCAGTGCCGGGTGCTCGCCAGTGTCCTGAGAGCTGTGGTTGCCGGGGCCGCGTACCTGTACCTGTTGTAATTGCCGGCTCCTGAGTATAGTCGGGTGGCGGGGAAACTCAGCCGGCCTCCTGGGGAAGACAAAGGGGAGTGGGTAAGTGTTCATTGGTGGCAGGATCATCTGATGCCCAGTCACATTTGCCTCAGTGACAGGGGCGTCCTTTGATATAGGCAAAAAGCACGTCCCTGTCACTGAGGCATTGCTATAGGTGCCGCTTTTATAGCTTTTTAAATGGGCTTTTACAGCCCGGTGCTCGGCTCTGCCCCCTGCCCGCCCCCTCTTTCTGGAGCTTTTACATTGAGAGCCGGAGGCATAGCTCTCGATGCCTCCGAAAACAATAAAAAAAAAAATATGTAGTAAAAATGATTAAAATAATATAAAGCAAATACTTATAACACAGAATATGTGTCATAAGTATTTTCTTTGTATTTTTTAGTTATTTTAACCATTTATGACAGGGGAGGCACTGCATCCCCTGCCTCCCCTGACTGCACGTCCCTGACAGTGATACACTATGTAATCAATGTTACCCTGCTCCTGAATCTCCTCCAGTGGCATACTTTCCATCCACAGCCACCCCTAGAAAGGACGCCTGGTTTCAGGAACAATTGGATTGTACCATTGAACATTCCTCCAGCAGTTTACTTCCTGATACCATTAATATTGGTGAGGACTCTAACAGCCGCCAGTGGGACACTGTACCTATCACTCCTACAGCTGTGAATCAATCTATGGTAAAGTGCACTTACCTCATATCTATCTGTCTTCCATCTTTCCCAACAACTAATGGTTGCTCCATTATTCCAAGTACCTGTGGGTGCGGTATTTTACTGATTATATATTATTTATATAAGAAGGAGTCACTTGGCGGCTGCTTGTATCAATGCATATTCGGGGCTGGCACATTATGTTGGCGCCTGCATTCCGAAGGGCACGCCCAGTGTTTCTATAGGCATGCCCATCCTTTTGGTGGGCACGCCCATGAAATTTCTGGAGGTCCACCCTGCAATGCCTCCCGCCTGTCACTCGGTGGAAAAATTTGCCTAAGGCGCTTAAAGCCGGGCCTGCACATGCACATTGCACACTATGCACATGTGTAAATCGCCCACTATCGGAAGAGGGGCCTAATTCAGACCTTTGCGAACAGGTCTGAATTGGCCCCATGGTCATGTAATGCAATTACTGCAAGAACTTTCCGCTTGGTCACCACTTTATATGCAGCTGATGTTGTTCGGTCGCAACTTCATTCTGTTGAAATCATTCTATTTGATGGCGGAATTTATCGCACAGGGGTATTCTGATGGGGTTTTTAGACAGAATATACAATATATGATGGACATCATTGTGGTCTTCTATTTCTGTACAGCAGATTACAGTAGAGCGCAAATCCAGTATTCAATACGTTTACTCCTGTAAGTGTACAGGTGTTCTATATGCTCTCTAGATTAAGCCTGGCCAAACTGTGGTAGGAGAGAGATATAATTCACTGCCAGAGAGGAGGGCTGTGAGATCAGGAGAGAAGAGGGCCCTGCTCCAAGGAGCAACATTGTAGAGCTGGCCCACAAGCTGGAACAAGTCCCAGCATGCACGTCTACAGTTTTCTATTATGGAATACTAAAACTTTGGCAATGCATGCTGGGATGTGTCGTTTCCATGGGCTGCCAGGGCCTGCTCTACAATGTTGCTCCTTGGAGCAGGGCCCTCTTCTCTCCTGATCTCACAGCCCTCCTCTCTGGCACTGAATTATATCTCTCTCCTACTCAGCAACGCTATACCTGCATCTATTCTCAATCATTGGGGGAAATTTACTAAGAAGGGAGTTCTATTTCACATGAGGTGTTGCTATGGGCAACCACTCAGATGCAATTTATTATCTTCTATAAGGTGCTAAATAAATAAGAAGTCGATTTTAATTGGTTGCCCATAGCAACATCCCATCTGAAATAGAACTCCCATCTTAGTAAATTTCCCCCATAATCGTTTATCTCTACAGGTCCATACACACAGGGCGTTTTTGCTCAGCGTGTATGGTGACAGATGATGGGTGGACGACTTTCTTTAGCAGGATGCTATGGAAAGCCGTCCACTCCGCCGCTCATACCAGCAGATGAGCAGCCGGGCCAGTGGTGATGCAGGAGTGAGCATCCGTGCTCACCGCTTATCGCTGCCCCGTACACACTGGGCGGCTTTCGAGCTGATAAGTAAACTGAGCTTCTTTCTGCTCAAAGACCAGGGGATGCCCATAAATTGCTGCGTTTGTAATGATAAGAATAACAATAAATGTTTTTGTGTAACTAAAATTACAATTCATAGTTAACTCTAACCAAGAAAGTGAATGGGGGAGATTCTCTATCACAGAAATGCGGTAAAAACTCTGTTATCGGGGTTTTTACCGCATTTCTGTATGCTGTACTGTCCCTCCGCAGAGACAGCGCTGCGGAGGGAATCGCCAGCAAAAGCTGGCGATTCCCTGCAGAAGCCTATGGGCTTCTTACCGCAGAGCTGTTTGAGGGATCCGTCACGGATCCCTCCCAGCGTGCCCTGCTGCCGGGGTCTGCGCATGCGCAGATGGACTCCCGGGTCACAGACCCGGAAGTTCAGTGCCGGCACCGCATCGCAAGGGACAGCTCTTATCGCAAGAGCTGTCCCTTGCGTTAATAATAGCATATGTTACAACATATGCCGTTATTAATAATGCGATGTTCGGCGAGGGGGGGTGTCGAATTTTACAACATCCCGCCCAATGTGAGAATGTCATCAGAGCATATTTACTTTAATCACAGATCATTTTTGATTTAAGTATCAACTGGGAACAGTAACAGCAGAGAATTAAGGACCTTAGTCTGGTTGAATCACAAGCAAGCAAATTCACAGCCTTGCGAGTCCACCAGATGCCGCCCTGCAAATACCGATACACACGCCCCCCTCCTCAAACGCTGTGTTTTTACGCACAGGCTGCAAATTTTTGTTTAACATAAACATCCATTTGCAGGATGTGGGGGAACACCCACATCATTCGATGGTCACTGATCATCAAATGATGTGGAAGGCACACGCACATCTAAGGTTACTCGGTGGTAACCTTAGATGTGTGTGGGCATGCAGAAGGAAGTGGGCTGGGAGCTGACATCCTGTGATGTCAGCTGCCCGTCCCTGGCACCCACGTCACCAGGCGTTTTCCATGGGAATGCTCAATTTTCCCAAGGTCACAATTATCCGCCCCTGCCACACGCCCTTCAGCCACAGCCTTGGTCTGTTCGTCGTGGCCACACGCACTAGGCGTATGCACATGCAGGCTGTGCACGAGAAAAACATCACTCCCCATTTGAACGTACAGTCCTTGCGACAGGACCTGAATACCCCCTAAGAGTAAATGCTCATTGTTTCTCCTGGTGAAAGTTAATTAAATGAGACGTGACAAGTCTCCCCTCCTGGCCCTTTGTTCTCTCTAATAATGCTCAATGTAATATTTCTTTCACAAACCACCTTTTTCATTAGATAACGTGTTTTCTGCCTTTGTTCTCTTTGGGCCAGATGCACTAAGCTTCAAAAGTGATAAAATGGAGAGTGATAAACAGCCAGCCAATCAGCTCCTGTCTGACATTTTTCAAACACAGTCTGTGGCATGGCAGGTAGGAGCTGATTGGCTGGTGGTTTATCACTCTCGATTTGATCACTTTTTGAAGCTTAGTGCATCTCGTCCTTTGTATCTGTTCTACACATAAGCTCAAGGTTTGAGAGCACAAGAGAAAATTACAAAATCAACATGTTACATTTGAACCTTATTTTAATAGTTATATTTTGCAATTAATGACATGGGGTCGGATTACAGAAGCTAAAGGCACATCTAGTTCATCTAGCATCGCATCTAGTTGAAAACGCCAGGTGCTCATCACACCGTGTATGGGCACCTTAAGACTAAGGGGCAAATTTACTAAAACTTCTAAAAATTTAAAGAGGTGATGTTGCCCATAGCAACCAATCAGATTCTTTCTATCATTTGTGTATTGTAGCCTACTAAATGATAGACGTGATGTGATTGGTTGCAATGGGCAACATCACCTATTTTTATTATTAGGAGCTTTTGAAAATGTACCTCTATCTAAGCACCACTCCTGCCCAGCGATTCCCTGCTTTGAAGACTTGGGGTCAGATGCACTAAGCTGCAAAAAGAGATAAAATGGAGAGTGAAAAACAACCAACCAATCAGCTCCTGCCTTACATTTTCAAATGCAGTCTGTGATATGGCAGTTAGGAGCTGATTAGCTGGTTTTTAATCACTCTCCATTTTATCACTTTTTGAAGCTTAGTGCATCTGACCCTACAAATGGAGCCAGGCTCATCGAGCCTGCTCCTGGCATGCCAGTCACCACGACACGCTGGCGAATGTGGTTTGTGTGTGTCGGAGATGCTTGCACATCCCATTCCAAGCAATGCATGCGCGAGTGTCTGAGATGCTCACGCGTCCACATGCGCTGGTGTGCCAACTGTCAGATACAGGCATCTGGCACGCCAGCAGAGCCGATGAGAATGGCTCCATCTGTAGGTGTGAGCCAGCGGTGCACCCACAGTGCAGACTCCCTGTGGGCAAGGCAGTGCTGGCACACACCTAGTTACGGCCCTGATTGTATGCTTCATAACTGTAACAGTACTAAGGGGATAATTTATCACTTGAGGATGCAGATGTGATGTGAAAATATCAGCCCAATCGGCATTGTGATAATTGATTATACTACATGGATATATCAATAATTGCATGCAGCAACAGAGCCTGTGAGAAAGTCCTTGTCCCTGTTTTTGCAACAAAATACCACAAGTATGTTCTTGACGTGCCCCACCTCCAACATTGCCGCCGTTACCACCACACGGGGCACCCCTGTCAAGACATTAACCCCCTCGTTGATTTTACTCTCCTTACTTGTGAGTGACTGCCGCCCTTCAAATCCTGTTCTGCTGCATGGCCCCTGGTTCTATACGGTGAGCTGCTGTTTCACTTTGCTGCACCAGGGGTCACACAGCAACGCCATGTCCTGTATATAAATAAAAAAATGCTTTTCCTATCTACTGATTTGCTATCCTGTGTCTACTATTAGGACCTTATTCTGGTCCGGTCACTTGGCCGCGTACGTTCACATGGGGCTGATGTTTTTACTTTGTGCATGTGCATTTTGCACATGTGCATGCGCTGGGTGAGTGCACCCATGGTGAAGGGGGGGAGGGGCAGGGGGCGGCGGGCTGGCACATTAGCATATGGGAATGCCCAGCATTTCATGGGTGTTCCCATGAGAACTCTGAGAGTTATCATACTAATGCAGCCATGACGGACATGCGGGGGGGCGGCAGCTGACATCACCGGATGTGATTTCCTTCTGAATGTGCACGCATATGTAAGGTTGCTCAGAGCAGCCTTACATATGCGCGCACCTTCTACAGCTTTCGATGGTCAGTGACCATTGAAAGATGTGGGAGGGTCCCAGTGGCATGCGAATGGATGTTTATGTAAATCCTCCATTCACAGCCAGTGCGAACGTACGCACCTTGCGAATGGTGGGTCAGCGTACCCCCATTCACAAGGCAGGATCTGTTCACTCGCAAGGATGCGAATTTGCGTCCGAGTGAATGAACCAGAATACCCCCCTTAGTGTGCAGGAAAGGCAGACACTCCGAGTTCATGCAGCAGGACAGCTTCGTCCCATGATATGAGGCAGATGTTTTCCGTTACTGGTGAAGATAAAATATGCTGTATAATTTTCTCTCAGTGTTTCTTAGCAAAGCTGATATATGCTCCCAGTGTGCCACAGCTTAGCCATGGAAGTATCATTCAGTGTGATGACATCTTGGCTAGTTCCATTAAAAGCAATTTTGCTGTGGGCCATGAAAATCAATCAGCTGAGATCGCCTTGGTGTGTTCACTAACTGGCAGCTGTGCTGGAGGAAACCTGGGGCCATTACATCTCTTTATGCTGACATGTGCCAAGCATAGTGAAACTATTGCAATGTTAGTTATCTTACTGTTGATTCGGATATATATATATATATATATATATATATATATATATATATATATTATAATACTAGCCAGACACATTGTTAAAAATGAGGCCACACACCCTGTTTTCTGGGAAATGAATAACACATTATGGGTATTGTGGGGATTATTTACCAACTGTCAAATTTTTTATTTTAACACATAATTAAGATGACTTTATGATGATTACCAGCATGACAAGATGCACGCTTTCATTTCAAAATGTCATAGTTAAACTGATCTAATGCTTTATATGAAGGAGCCCTCAAAAGTAAGGGAGCAGGTTATGTAGGGTTACCACCACCAGTCCGGGATTACTCCAGACAGCCCGGAAATGGCAACCGGAGTCTGGAAGGGTGACATTCCTGGACAATACAATGTCCAGGAATAGGCAGCTACTAGCTGCCTATTCCTGGACATTGTATAGTTCAGCTGCTTATTCCTGGACATTGTATAGTCCCGGAACGCCACCCCTCCAGACTCCATTGTTAATTACAGGACCGTCTGGAGTAATTCCAAAAAGGTGGTAACCCTAAGGTTATGGTATCTGGGCCCAGTACAACTACCCCAACTACTACATGCCCTACTCCTGTTTCTGAAGTGGTGGTTCACTGCATTTGTAGACCCACGCTATCTGCTAACATAAAGATGGCATGTGAATGAACCACCTTTATTCAGAGAAAATTATTTAAAGGGGCTGGTAAACCTCAACATACTGCAGTATTTATTGTAATTCACCAAGGTACTTGGCAACTGCACCAGCTGCAGTGATTATTTGGTTAAAGAGAGATCCCTTAGGTAGAATTTGTCTTTCACATCTCAGCTGCCACTGAGCCCTCTTGCTAATTGGAACAAATATGGGGTCCAAGATCTTCCATCTAATGTCTTTCTTTTGCAGGTTTCCTTTTTTTCGCCAGTTCTATTGAACCTCATATATTACACAACTACTGATAAGCTGGACCAATGTGTAGGGACCAATGGTCACTATTTACTCCACTCTGAGTCTGCTTCTGATATTTGCCTCTATTTCCCAAGCTTGTTGGACCCTAAATTCATACAGAAAGAGCAGTTTCTATACATATTTATCATCTGTGTAACACAAGAGATATTGACATAAACAACTCATACAAACATCTCCATATAATGTACCTAAGCCTATAGTTCTTAGAGCTTGTCTCCTTCAAATGGTATTAGCAGGCTCCTTCCAATGGTGAGAGCCGCTGTCCCAGCATGTATATATGAGGGTGGTTCAAAAAGTTACTCCAGAGCAGGAAGACCACTGCTTCCCCTCACAGCCATTAGACCTCATATCAGTCCCAACATCGTGTAAGATGGCTGGGCTTTTGGACACATGGTCGAACATTGAGGTGCAAAGTCTGATCATATTTGTTCGTTTAACGGGCACATCAGCAGCTGAAATTCATCACCAACTTGTACACCAATGTGTACAGTGATAACATTGTTTCACGGAAACAGGCTTGGGTTTGGTCTTTGAGTTGTTACAGTGCTGCCATTGGGGACTCCCTACAGCCCCAATCTGGCTCCGATGACTTTCAACTCTTTGGACTATTGAAGAATCATCTGTGTGGAAGGCCATTCACAGCCAACAGTGAAGTTCAGCAAGCCATCATATCCTGGATTCATGCGCTTGCCACTAATTTGTTCTATGCCAGGATAGATGTCTTTATGTACTGTATCATAGGAACAAATGCTTACTAAGTATTGTGACATCAAAACTATTGATTATATGTATACATTGGAGTATCTATAATGGGTGAAAGGTGGCGTAATGGGGGAGGCCTCTGGCCGCACAGGGGCAGAAATCACTGGGAAAATGGCCACTGCAGCCTTTTTCTGGTGATTCACGCATGCGCAACAGAGGCGTACTCAGAAACGCTGTGCTGCCATCATGTTCCTGGAGATTTGCATATAACATAATCTACTGCACCACTGGCCCAATCAGAGCCTGCACACTGACCCCTCCTCTCTTAAAGCGTGGCTCCAAAACACTGGCATTTCAAGCGGGCTTACACTGCCATCTGTTGGCAGAAAGTGAAAAACTACATCTACTAGCTTTTGAAGCATTTGCTTCGACCGGGCTCTTACACACACAGACACACACACACACACACACACACACACACACATATATATATATATATATGTGTGTGTGTGTGTGTGTGTGTGTGTGTGTAAGACCCCGGTCAAAGCAAACTCTCTTATGGACAAAACCATATGCGCTGCAGGTGAGGCTGATGTTACATGTGCAGAAAGAGTTAGATTTGGGTGGGGGGTGTACTTCAAACAGATATCTATATTGCAATGTAAAAATAAAGCAGCCAGTATTTACCCTGCACAGAAACAATAAAACACCCGAATCTAACTCTCTCTGCACATGTTAGTTTACATCATCCCCACCAGCAGTGCACATGGTTTTGTCCATTAGAGAGTAATTGTGCCTTTCAGAGTGAATAAGAATAACTCCCATTGTGTGAACATAGCATGATATCATGACATCACACCGACTTTCCAACATTTCCAAAGTCCCTTTGATGTTCTTTGATAGGATAAAAATGTTTGCATACACAATTGGTTTCATCCACTGTATGTGGGCAGGTAGTTTACTTTAAATGTGACGTACAGTAGGTATTAATTCTACTTCCAGAAGGCCTATTTATGATTTGCACGCAATGCCGAGGTGTACGCAACTAAGCACTTATCGGTAGACTGTACATGCAGAAAGGTACTAGATGGATGTGGCCTTCAATCAGAAGAAAAAAATATAGTGCTATGGATTGTTTGAATGAGGAGATCCACTAACCGGCATCTTGCCTAGGGCCCCATGAGGTCTGTTGCTGAGTATGCCGGGGAATTTTCTCATTGGATGTGGCTACAAGGAAAAAAATCCCGGGTCTAGTGAACATGGTTTTTAGCGGGTAAAACCCAAGTAATGAACAATGTAAATGGCTCTTACCTGGGATTTTATGCACGGGTAAATACAAAAGCTACTGATTGGTTCTTCCATGGCACTGTCTGCTGATGTAATCAGCTGGAGACCAGAGGAAAGCCGTCCATGCTGGGAAAGGCAGTTTAAATGCGAGTTATGAAGGCAGATAGAGGGGAGAAGGCCTGGCTAGAGAGCAATCGCAGAGCTGGGTGCGGAGGAGGGCAGCATTTAGGGCCGGCTCTACCCACTCAGCAGCTCCTGCAAAGCAGGGAGGCGCCATGCTGAAAAGGCGTTGTCTCCCTCCCTGCTCTGCTAAAGCTGCCTCAGCCCTCACTGTCACTGCCTCCTGCACGCCGCCCGCAGCGCCTGTCTGAAAGCGGGCGGGTAGCAGTATAAACAGTTGCTTCCTGCACCGCGAGTGCACACAGCCTGTACACAGCCCGCAGTGCCTGTCTGACAGCAGGCGGCAGTATGGAGAAGCTGAGCAGCTCCCTGCACCACACACACACTGTCCTCCTCCTGCAACCTGCCCCCTTTAGCTCACGGACACTTGCGCTGAGGCATGTAGTGCTGTCTGTGAATGCCTGGATGACATGTCATGTCCGGATCCGCCTCCTACCCATTGCTCCCTGCGCCTGTCAGCTGTCAATTAAATGACGAACAGGCAGCAGCGCCGCCTCCCCTTCCTTCCCTCTTCTCAGTGAGCTGTGCCAGTGTCACTGCCAGTCCTCAACACTCTGCCCCCTCTATCTCCTCCCCTCTTCTTCCATCTCCTCCTTCTCTCCCCTTCTTTCTCTCTCAGTCATGAGAGGGGTGTAATGGCGTCCTCAGCGTCCTGCCTACGCAGATAGAAGAGGAGGGACTGCACAAGAGTTAAACAGCAAAAGAACAGTGAGTCTTTTATTATACATGTTTATAAAAAAATTTTTTATAATTGTAGATTTTTTTATATTAATTTAGATACTTTTTAAATAATGGGCTGGGTTATGTGCCTAAAGGTGGCCATACATGCTGCAATAGCAGCGTGCGATGCTATGTGTGATCCTGCGGGCATCGCATCCCACAGTACAAAAGTATGTGCTGCACATACTTTTTGTACTGCTTTCGGATCGCATCACACACACATTGCATGCATGCCATGCGATGCGATCTAGCCCATAACGTATGCAATTCTCACAGCGTGTATGGGCACCTTTAGTGCCTGCAACATTTTGCGGACACAGCACTGCATACATGTAGTAGTAGTACGTTTATTTATAAGGCGCCGCAAAGTGTCCGCAGCGCCGTACATAGCAAACAAAAAACAAATGACAAGGTAACGTACAGGGTGTGTTGAAAAATACAGTATAAATAGGGGTATAGCTGGTAGAAATAAAATCAGCATCAGTTCAGAAGTAGGTGTCAAAATTGTCGAGGAGACTGAAGATGAAGTAGAGGAAGGGAAGAACAGGACAGGAGCACAGGTGAGGTAAAGAGGTAGGGTGAGTACGTGAGGAAGGAGGGCCCTACTCATAAGAGTTAACATACTAAATGGAGGTGGGTGGATGAACGAAAAACAACAGGATAAGTAGGAACGGAGGCAGGATAGGAGGATCAAAAGAGGTTAGGAGGAGGGATAGGCTAGTCGAAAAAAGTGGGTTTTGAGGGAGCGCTTGAAGGAGGTAAGGGAATCAGAAAGCCTGATGGGTGGCGGGAGGTTGTTCCAGTGCAGGGGGGCAGCGCGAGAGAAGTCTTGGACACGGGAGTGGGAGGAGGTGATTAGGTGAGAGGTCAGTCGGCGGTCAGCGATGGAGCGAAGAGGATGGGAGGGTGTGTGGATAGAGATCAGTGAAGAGAGGTAAGGAGCGGTGGAGGAGGAGAGAGCCTTGTAGGTGGTGGTGAGGAGTTTAAAGTGAACTCGGAAAGAAATGGGGAGCCAGTGAAAAGATAGACAGAGGGGTGAGGCGGAGGTAGAGTGGCGGGAGAGGAAGATGAGCCTAGCAGCAGCGTTAAGAATGGTTTGGAGTGGTGCGAGGTGGGTGAGAGGTAGCCCAGAGAGAAGGATGTTGCAGTAGTCAAGGCGGGAGATGACAAGAGAGTGAATGAGAATTTTGGTCGCGTCAGTGGAGAGGAATGGTCTGATGCGTGAGATGTTGCGTAGGTGAAAGTGGCAAGACTGTGAGAGAGCACGAATGTGGGGGGTGAAAGAGAGGTAGGAGTCAATGATGATGTACATGTACATGCACCCGTGATCCTCCATAGGATAGCAAGTTGCATATGCTCCCGCAATGTGAAAGGGCGCAAATTTTATGGTTTGCAGGAGGGCGCCGGACACCCTAGCACCGGCCCTGGCAGCATTGCTGCAATACTTTGAGTACTCCCCATCCTTCCCCTTATTTCCTCTCGGTAACAGCATCTTTGTGAGACTGAATAAAAGCCTTTTTTCATTACATCCACAGGTTTGCTGGGCTTTCCCGAGTTTTACAAAGTGCAAATAGAGACAACCCGGGGAAAACCTGGGACTATGGTGCAGTGGAAACAGGATCTAAGCATGGTGCGATCCAGCTAAATTCCAGGTTAAAAATCCTGGGACAGCCCTCAGACTTTGGTGGAAAAGGGTTATAAGACAATGGCACTAATGCAAATTAAAGAGTCCACACAATCACATTTATATATCTTATACTTATAAATTGGGATCAAAATCTATCAAAAGGTCCCCAAAAAACTCAACTAATTATGAAATATGCTATCCCTATATAATATAAAACATTACAACTTGCATTTAAACAATCATTTTGATTTTATTTACAAATGCTGACTTCAAAAATTATTTATTTTTGTACTTGAAGCACATTTGTCCAAAAGTAACTATGTGACTCACGTGTTCACATGACAATAGCAAATATTTTCTTCTTGTCCTGTTCCTGATTACGCTACTAAGCATTGATTATTTATGACATCATTAGTCTTTGACCTCCCAAGTGTAATACATTTCCACCCATTAAGGCAATACTCACTAGAGCATTACATGCATCATAAATTAAATATTGATTTTTTTTTCCTTTGCACAAATTACTGTATTGTTTTATCATAAATAATTTCTATTTGTCAGATAATTTGTAAGATTACTTTTTTTCACTTTTGTAGCATACAGTATGTCGTATTCTGGCGTCACTCGTCATAAAAACATTGGTTTTTCCTCTAATTATTATATTGTATTTTCAGGCAAGTAAAGTCAATGAGTGCACTGTGCAAACCTTCTACCTAGAGGTCTTGCACACAAACTAATTTTCTTCTAGCTAAGGGCTTAAAGATTGTAAGCTCCACATTGTTGGAACATTGTCATTTAAATGATTATATCACACAAGTTTATAAAACTAATAATAAACCTCCTTTTACATTTAATAATTATTATTCTGTAAGGATAGTTACTCTTGAAAATTATGTAATTACATATTGCAAAAATCTAAAAAACAAACTCATTACAATAACAAGTGTACTTATGCTTAATTTCTAAATATAGATAATACTGATTTTTACATAAATGGAAATACAGTACAGGTTGAGTATCCCGTATCCAAAATGCTCGGGACCAGGAGAATTTTGGATAACGGATTATTCCGTATTTCGGAATATTTTAATATTTCAATGATGTATTTTGAAATATCTTGCACTTATGCTGTATAAACACATAATATACACACAAATATATTTTATTACCACATAAAATACACACAAACATATTTTAATTGTTCAAAAAACAAGGTTTCAAAACGTGAAACAAAATGTGTGTACTATCTCAGCACTGAATTTGAATGCCAAGCAATCATTGTCTTGCACATATATAGTGCCAGTTACATATCATGTCCCCAGTGATGCTGTTACATATGTCCCCAGTGAGTTTTTAGCAAAAAAAAAAAATTTTTTTCACTTTCTGGAATGTCCGTATTTCGGAATAATTCGGATAACGGATATTCGGATACGGGATACTCGACCTGTATATTAATATACTGTGGCAGTGGCTGATCAGCGCTACATTTTTTTTTTGTTTATTAGTTTCTAGAGGATTATTAGCTCCAAAAATGAAAGTATACTTATAAAAATTCAAATTCTTTTCAATGCAGCAATGGCACCCAAACCGGCACCCTTCAAGGGCTGAAATCAGCCTGAACAAGCATTTTTTGTGTGAGTTTGGCTGCCGTTAATTCTGGCTGCCACAACTGGCACCTTGGATATCATCGCGTATAAATGAATTGCCCTCAAAGTGGAAATTTTATGATTTTGCCATTAACAACTTTTAAGCTAGTATCATTAGACCACAAAAATGGAACTATGGAAGTATCATTAGACCAGACTGCTTAGAATGAAAAACAATATCCTACTTTTAGAAATGAGTGGTATAACACACAGGTACAATGCACACTGCCAAAACCATTGTTTAGTAAATCCTTTATTTTGGATCCACTATAACCAAATGATCAATCCACAAATTAGAACATTACACCAGATGGAACTTTGGATCAGCAATTGCCTTTAGGCACTCTAGTGTCTTTAATATGGGACACTTTTTTTTTTACAAACTAGTAGCAAAACCTTAGTGGGCAGTGATACTAGCTACAGGGCCAGATTAAGGGCCAGATTCTCTAAGCTTCAAAAGTGATAAAATGGAGAGTGATAAACAGCCAGCCAATCAGCTCCTACCTGCCATGTCATAGACTGTTTTTAAAAAATATCAGGCAGGAGCTGATTGGCTTACTGTTTATCACTCTCCATTTTATCTCTTTTGAAGCTTAGAGAATCAGGCCCTAAGCCTTATGGGGAGGAATACCAGTTTTTCTTGTAATGTACAAAGACAACTCAAGCACATATAAAATACACATATCCCATAAAAATAAAAAATATCTGTGCCATAATAGCAGCAGCCACAGTGCTATGTACAGATGGGGCTGGCTTAATCTTTGCAGGGCTGGCATTTTATAACGCCGTCCCGAGCGCCCCCCTAACCCTGCCCGTCTCCCTGAAGCGGAGACGGGCAGGGACACGCAGCATCCCTGCGGAGAAACTGGGACACACATGTGTGGGAGACGCACGTGCGTCCCAGTTCAGTGAAGCCCCTGCCAGTGGCGCTCGCCAGCGGGGAGGGTCTGGTCAGCCCCGGCCAAGGATGGTAGGGGCTACATCTGTACATACAGTATTAGGACAGGATCATGATGACTCTTTGTGTATGTCTTTTTCTAGTCTCAAATGCTCTCATCAGCTAACAGATTACACCGGATCCAGACACATCAATTTAGCCTGTTGTGTATGGTGCTGATTCCTGGGTCACTTACAGCTCTCTCCCCCCTCCTATTTCTCCTCTGGTTGGGAATCCCATCAGCAGCGTGGAGAAATGAAATACAGTACGGAACCGGAAGTGACGCTGTGCGTTCCAGGAAGTGGTGACATTTTAGTGGTCTTCTTCTAGTCATCCCTGATATTTTATTGGGCATTTTTTTATTCATGGTTGAAACGCATTGGTGTGCTACCGATTGGTGTACAGAACCTGGGCCTGTGAAAGGACTCATCTATATTGCTCATAAGGAGGAGTCATTTTAAAATGACCCCTGTTTGCAGATTAATGTACCTTTTTTACAAAAGGCCTTTCATGGTGTGATTACAATGTTATCACCTGTGTTTTTATTGCATCAATTGTTTTAATAAAGGCATATGTGGTACCCCAGTCCTGAGGTACCCCTGTTTGTGTGCTTAAACTGGGACTGCAGCCAAATGCTTCTTATGGAGCCCCTATGGACTGGGGCTGCAGGGGTTAATTGCCCTTCCTGGTGGTCTTGTAACAGGAGCAGCCAAAAGAGAGAGCATCTGTAGAGCACTAGGACCCAGGGGAGTTGACAGAATCCCTGAAAGAGAGGGAAACAGAGCTGTGCTGCTATTGGGCAGAGGTCTGAGAGGTGAAAGTTGAGTTGAGAGAGAGTGAGGAGAGCAGCAGCATGACATGGCTGCAGCAGAGTGAGAAGCAGTGTGACAAGTGAGGACAGGACCACATGTGGAGAGGACACAGCTTATCATGCTGTGGAGGACAGAGGCAGCAGCTGCAGACAGAGTGTGTGCCTATGGGAGAAGGAGCCACAAGTGAGAGAAGTGACTGGCAGGAGCCAGCAACTGTAGCAGTTAGTACAGGTACCCCAATAACACACAGCCCTTGCTAGCCCATCAACCCCTTCAGAATCTGCCCTGAGAGACTGCCCCAGTATCCACCTGAAGGTACCCCACAGTACCCCTGAAGCCCAGACAGTGCATATCAGGCAGCACTGGCCCCTTCTTGTCCCTAGATGTGAAGCAGCCACAGAAAGCTCAGCCCAGGCCACACAGTGCAAACTTCCCAAGTTTAATTCCTCACATTGGGCCTTGAAAGGGACACTTAATCACCTCCCACTACAAAGGCCTGTGAGCACAGAAGGCTGCAGGAAGAGGACACCCTACTGCTAGCAGCACAGACAGAGAGAGACAGAGACTGTTTATGGAGGTTTTGTATAGTCACAGCACCCTCCATTGGAAGACTATGCTGTGCTTTGCAAATAACCACTACAAGTTCCTATTCTTCTAATATACCTGTTTGGATTACAAATACCGTGCACCATTTTGCTTCAATTCACGGTTTCATCTGGAAGACATTAACTGACACATGGCTGAGGTAGCGTCACCTTGTGGACAATTCCGATTTTACCGCCTTTTAGAGACAGTGTTACTTGCCTTTATATATTGAATTGTAATGTCTATATTTGAATGTTTACCATTATATGTGATTTGTGCCAGTGTGTGTGATAGTAGGATTTATGTGCCTTTGCAGTTATTGTTATTGAGTCCAAAATAATAAGCGTGCATTGTGTTGATGATTATTGCATATAATTGACCTTAACAATATTTGGTTTGCAGAGATGACTAGTGGTTTCCTGCATAATAAATATTGTTGTCACAGTCACTTTGTGTGTGATCTCTATGTGTGGGGTGTGCTGCTTGGGGTGTCCATCCTTTCTGCCACAGGCTCCCATAAAGAGAAGTCACTGATCCAACTCATCATCCTGAAGGTACAGGTACTTGTCTACACTTCAGAGTTGACAGCGGTGAAGAATACGGTGTCGAGACCCAAGGAACAAGGTACAGAAAGGGTTACTGGCATACTGTCCCCCCCGTTTGTCACATCTAAATCTTGGCGTCAACGAACCGGATCGAAAGCATGTCGGAACCCAGCACTCCGCCACCATCCCCTCCAAGACGTCTCCCGACACCACCAGAAGACACAGAAATGCCAAGGGCAATGGCGGCGCCAATCACGATGCCCTACTTCTTCGGAGCCGCGTGGCTACTTACGTACTCCGGAGACATGCGGACCCAGGGTACAAGCACCTTTAAGGCATTTAAAGACCAAATGAACTCAACATTCAAAATATATCAATTGAATGAGGAACAGAAGAAAGAAATACTACTGGCGCAATTAAAAGGCCCTGCCCTGAGGGAAGTGAAAGCATGGGCAGAAAGCAACAAGACAACAGCGAAAAAGATACTTTGGAAATTGGCACAAATATTCGACTCTAAGACAATACCCTTATTGAAAAGCAGATTATATGCTAGAAAACAGAGACACGGAGAATCACTGCGCGAGTTCGCGCTGGGCTTGCAGGAAGCCATGAAAGCTGTACAGGCCATGGACCCTCGAGAGCTGCAACAAGCAGATGAGATGTTGATAAACCTCTTTGTGGAAGGAGCACAAGAGGAAACCACCCGCGTCCAACTCCGTATGTGGAAACGGCAAGAAAAAGATTGCACATTCGCCGAATTCAAAGAATCAGCACTAGAAATATTGGGCCAGAACCAAAACACTGATTTTGAAGAAGATGCAATGGCTGAAGAAGATGATACAGAGGGCCACCACGAAGCTAAACAATATGGAGCAGTTGCGAAAAAAGGAACGGTTCTTCAAGAAACACAAACTCCTGCAGGACAAGACACTTTGAGCGCTATCAACAGCAAGTTGGCGGAACTAGCCCTAGACATTGCCCGAATGGGGCAACGATTAGAACAAAATGAAGCCAGATATAGAGAGTGGCGTCCACAACGAGAGAGAGGAGATCGACCCCGGTGGGCCATGCCTGAGAAATCTGAACGACACCCCAACATTCACCTCAATACTCAAAGTGGGCCTGCATGCAGTCAGACCTCAAGAAGACCCATAAGAGGAGGTACGCCCGAAGTCCTTCAAAACACCATGAGAATGTCTGGTGTAATAAATGCGGCAGACAAATCACGAACCAGCCCAAGTAGGATCTCAGGTCGTGTCCTATGGTTCAGTATACCGCGTGGGTATGGATTCATCAAACACGCAGATACCAGACGAAGTGTATATGTACACTACACCGCCATTCAGAATACCAATCCCGAAAAGAGTTTCCGGAGTCTGAGAAGAGGCGAAGTTGTGGAGTTCGAGCTGGCGAATGGAAAGAAAGGCATCAAGGCCGTGAAAGTGACCGGCCTGAATGGAGCCCCGGTGCAAGGTAACAGACATGACACAGAGCAAGGCCAACATTGGCACTGTCCATGTTACAGAGAGCCTCCACCTTACTACCGGCAAGACTACCAGCACTGCAGAAACAAAGAAGAAACCAGGGAGGTGAACAGCAAGATTTATAATACTAATCCTCCTCGACCTGACCAGATGCCCCGACCACCAGAATCTGATGTCCCAATGCAATGCAAACTGCGGGAACAGAGGGGGAAACCAGTTGTGCAGAGGGGGACAGTACAGCAAAGCCTGCAAGAAATAGCTAGGCCTCAGGTTTCCAGTGAACCAAAGCGAGATTACATCCCAAGAATTGAAGATACAGGTTACTGGGCAGCAAACCTCAGGCAGAAAGATGCCAGTACAACCGACCAGGAAAGGTGCTCTGAAGTTGTAGCCCACATGGCCGTGACTGAGAAAGTGGAGCCATTAGAACCCAACCACCCAGAGCTAACCATACCACTGCCTGAACCTAAGGCCACTATGGAAAACCCAAAGACAGTTCAGAAGACCGAGAACCATTCCAATGAAGAGAAGCCTGGTATAGATCAGGAATATACAACGATTACGGGAGAAGAGTTTGAATTTCGGATACGACAGGCTATTCTGAGGTCCATTAGACATGACAAAGAGGTGAAACGTGTTCATTGCAGATCGCATGCCGGGATCTAAAGTGAAAGTCCATGTGAATCCTCAGAGAATCATTGCCGCGGAGGGATGTGAGTCCTGTGGCGGACGGATGGATGCTCCGGTGAGCACACTCTAGCTACTGTATTTATGTGACAGTAAAAAAAGAAATAGGTAGAAATGCATATACTTGTTCATGCTTAATTTTATTGCCGTTAAGTGTTTGAAGTCTGTTGAATCTATGTGATATTCCAAATACTTTTTCTTAGGACATGGAGTCGTTTTAGTATGCATGGGGACATGCATAATTCCAGCAGGGGCATTTGTGGTACCCCAGTCCTGAGGTACCCCTGTTTGTGTGCTTAAACTGGGACTGCAGCCAAATGCTTCTTATGGAGCCCCTATGGACTGGGGCTGCAGGGGTTAATTGCCCTTCCTGGTGGTCTTGTAACAGGAGCAGCCAAAAGAGAGAGCATCTGTAGAGCACTAGGACCCAGGGGAGTTGACAGAATCCCTGAAAGAGAGGGAAACAGAGCTGTGCTGCTATTGGGCAGAGGTCTGAGAGGTGAAAGTTGAGTTGAGAGAGAGTGAGGAGAGCAGCAGCATGACATGGCTGCAGCAGAGTGAGAAGCAGTGTGACAAGTGAGGACAGGACCACATGTGGAGAGGACACAGCTTATCATGCTGTGGAGGACAGAGGCAGCAGCTGCAGACAGAGTGTGTGCCTATGGGAGAAGGAGCCACAAGTGAGAGAAGTGACTGGCAGGAGCCAGCAACTGTAGCAGTTAGTACAGGTACCCCAATAACACACAGCCCTTGCTAGCCCATCAACCCCTTCAGAATCTGCCCTGAGAGACTGCCCCAGTATCCACCTGAAGGTACCCCACAGTACCCCTGAAGCCCAGACAGTGCATATCAGGCAGCACTGGCCCCTTCTTGTCCCTAGATGTGAAGCAGCCACAGAAAGCTCAGCCCAGGCCACACAGTGCAAACTTCCCAAGTTTAATTCCTCACATTGGGCCTTGAAAGGGACACTTAATCACCTCCCACTACAAAGGCCTGTGAGCACAGAAGGCTGCAGGAAGAGGACACCCTACTGCTAGCAGCACAGACAGAGAGAGACAGAGACTGTTTATGGAGGTTTTGTATAGTCACAGCACCCTCCATTGGAAGACTATGCTGTGCTTTGCAAATAACCACTACAAGTTCCTATTCTTCTAATATACCTGTTTGGATTACAAATACCGTGCACCATTTTGCTTCAATTCACGGTTTCATCTGGAAGACATTAACTGACACATGGCTGAGGTAGCGTCACCTTGTGGACAATTCCGATTTTACCGCCTTTTAGAGACAGTGTTACTTGCCTTTATATATTGAATTGTAATGTCTATATTTGAATGTTTACCATTATATGTGATTTGTGCCAGTGTGTGTGATAGTAGGATTTATGTGCCTTTGCAGTTATTGTTATTGAGTCCAAAATAATAAGCGTGCATTGTGTTGATGATTATTGCATATAATTGACCTTAACAATATTTGGTTTGCAGAGATGACTAGTGGTTTCCTGCATAATAAATATTGTTGTCACAGTCACTTTGTGTGTGATCTCTATGTGTGGGGTGTGCTGCTTGGGGTGTCCATCCTTTCTGCCACAGGCTCCCATAAAGAGAAGTCACTGATCCAACTCATCATCCTGAAGGTACAGGTACTTGTCTACACTTCAGAGTTGACAGCGGTGAAGAATACGGTGTCGAGACCCAAGGAACAAGGTACAGAAAGGGTTACTGGCATACTGTCCCCCCCGTTTGTCACACATACGTTTTTACACTACGGTGTTTCCCTTGTTATTATATCTTTGGGAGGTTATATGAAAATCAATGGGAACACTGAGGTGGCTATCAGCATTTTAGGATCTGATCTGTCTGGGTTCACTTAATATCAACAGGAAGGTATTGTCATAAAGAGAATTGTACTCTGATGAAAGACTCATTGGGCTTTTTGTGAATTTATATAATTTCTGCAATTTATTTAGGATACCCTAGCGCACGAGTGTTCAATATATTTTTCATTGACTTAGCTTATGTATATGTGGCGGAAGTGAGGTGTCGGGAATGTGCAACAGACAATGGCATGTTTTTGCTAGAACTCTGAGAACAAATTGCATCTGCATATACATCTGCATGCACCTCTGAATAAGTCCTAAAAACACATACTGCTGTTTTTAGCCCTTCATATTTACCTTATGCCTCAATTTTCAAACTGTACCCCTTTTAGACTGGCCATAGATCTACAGATTTATTGTCCGAACTGGCTAGTTAGAACAAACAACTGGTAATGGATGAAACCAAATGACAGTTGACCATTTGCTTTGAATTGCTGGAAAACTGACAAGCTGTCATTCAGATATTACCAGGTTTTTGTTCCAACCAGCCAGATCTGACTATCAATCTGTAGATGTATGGCCAGCTGTTATCTTTGAACCTTGTCAACTGGGCAGTCTAAAAAAGTTGTTGTCACAATCTGCTCTAATTGGCTGGGATTTACTTTACCAGAGCTTCTTGCACCATTGACCTTCGTCAAGGAACCCCAATATGCTGTGCCCATTATCCTGTTTGTTGTAACCTACACTGGTTCCTGATAGGCTGGTAATACCATTTCAGAAGGATAGACAGCAAGCCAGGGTCTAGTATTCAGTGAAGCACAGAGGCATCAACAAGTAGTCAAAACAACGAGTCAGAAGAAGCAAAGAACAGTTATGAACGTTACCAATATAGCAGAGCAAAACGCACCACCAAAAACATTCTGGTGTCATACATAGGAATGCTGAAGTCTATAATGGAGCAGAAGAGCTGGAGCCCAGGTCTTGGGGCGTATTGTCTTCGCAGCCAGCAGCAGAAAAGTTTAAATAATTTGATAATTGTAAAAGGCTACCTCCCTAATGTCAGTGGCGTGCTCCTACCCCTAGTAAAGATTGAAGCAAGATGACAATGGCAGTATTAGCTTTAGCATTCAGGCCCAAGGGTACTAAGAGGAGGACCCAGGGACAGTTGACATCAGACACAATAAGTGTGTGTTGGGTGCTGCATATGGCATGTCTAACCTCTGGGTGTTATGGGCAGTGGCTCTGAAAATGGAGGGGACAGGAACTCTTTACATGAGCCTGATGGAGGGGCCCAGGGATCACTACCCCTTCCCTGTTGCAGAGAGCTGGGCAGTGGGAGAGAGGAGAAGCTGCCACTGCAGCACACAGCCTCTATCCCAGGCCCAGCCCATGCTGCTCTGTGCTGAGCTGGGGAGAGAGGCAGCTGCAGCGGGAGCCTATCCTCTCGCACCCTGGTTTAGATGCCTCTGCTAATATTTTTTTTAATTATACAGTCAATGTTGGATAGCTTTGTTAAAAAATGTATGCAACATGCTTGGTTATTGACACTGAGAGCTGGCATCACTAAAATATATTAGCTGCATTATACAATCATAGCTTTGTCATATTTTACAGTGTCACTTGCAATTCAGTTTTACTGCTGGTCATCGGATCCGGAGAAAAGCTGCATTGATGTTTCAATTTAAATGTTGTTTCTCCTCCAGGGTATAACTTCTCAAAATCCACGTGCACATACCTACATCATCATTGATTTTTTTTCAATATCGATTTAAAAAAAAACAGTTCTTTCAATATCTCCACACATCACAAATCCCAGAAGACGTTGTATCTTGCCCCCATAGATGAAGAATAAGAGTTCTGTTTCCACTGAATCCTTTGCATAACAACTGCTCACATTACTACAGATGCCAGGCAAGATAGAAGCCGCAGTATCCAGACAGAATTCTGCAGCGCTCATTCTCTTCTCAGTGAGCTATTGTTTACACAGTCTCCTGCAGATCCGCTGACCTCCCATACCCTGGTTCTTTGCCTGTCCATCATATGCAGTAAACAGGGTCTGTGGTATAAAAATAGCACAATTTGGCCTTAGCCATTGGCTGTTCTCACAAAGCAACGTAACTATGAGGAAGAGGGGCCAAAAGGGAAGGATTGGTAAAGGATGACAGTAATTTATACACAGCTAAAAGGAAGGTATTATTATAATTATAAATGCTGCTAAAGGAATGTAGTAGTTTAATTAAAATAATATGGAAATAGTATACAAATGAATAAGCTTTCACCTGAAGCAAGCATAATAAACACTGCACACATTTATTACAAAATAAAAATAATAGGTAGAGTAGAGGGCATTGCTGTGTGTTGCATTTACCAATTAGTAATAAACCAGAAACATTAGTACTAGCAAGAAAAATGACACTGTTATATTTCTGCTGCTATTTATAGTTTTTTTTTCAATTTGGACTGTTATGCCCCTTTCACACCGCACTTGTTAAACGGTATATTGCCGTTTTTTTTCCATATTAAAACGTTTAAGGCTGCAGTGGGATTAAAGATAACCGGTATTTCAAAACATTTAAAAAGCAGAGTCCTACACGTTTCAGAGCCGTTTTTTATGCAGTGAGAATAGCTCTGAAACGGTATTTAGTAAAAACAACAGACTACAGACCTGTGATAGGCTGACTGCCTTGAAACGTGTTCAAGGGATTAAACAGGTTGACTGATGTAAATGGTATTTAAACGGTATTTAAAACGGCAATCTACTGCAATGTGAAGGCTCAGACCCGTTTTAAATACCGTTTCAAAATACCGGTTTTTAAATGTTTAGGCAGTGTGAAAGTGGGATAAAATTAGAGATGTGCGGGCTCGGATTTCAGAGATCCGAGCCCCCACGGACGTCATCATTCCGAGCCCGATTCCGAGCAGCGCTCGGAGATTCCCGCCTGACTCGGTCCGTCCGCGTGATTAGAACGTCATCTCCCGGCGTCGGATTTCGCGAGGCTTTATAAGCAGCTGCCGCGCCCCGCCATCTTTACTCCAGTCAAGTAGTGGGTTGGGAGAGGGTGTGTTGGTGCTGCTGCTGGGGCTTAAACTTGAGCTTGACCTTGAGCTTTTGCAATCGCTGGTGCTGTCTCTCAGTGCTGCTGTGTAGTAGTCTAACTGTGTACTTGTAGTACTACTGTCTCCTCTGAGCGGTCTACCTCTGGTGTGCTGTGCTGCCTGTAATTGATTATTTTATTTGCTGGGGCTGTCTCCCTCAGTGCTGCTGTGTACTCTGTTCTCAGCTTAGGACAACAGTCTAACTGTGTACTTGTACAGTACTACTGTCTCCTCTGTGCGGTCTACCTCTGGTGACCTGTGCTGTAATTAATTATTTTATTTGTTAGGGCTGTCTCCCTCAGTGCTGCTGTGTACTATGTTCTCCTCTGCTTAGGAGAACAGTCTAACTGTGTACCTGCCTGTAGTACTACTGTCTCCTCTGTGCTGGGGCATACCTCTGGTGCTGTGCTGTGCCATTTATTATATATATAATTATTAATTATATTAAATATAAATATATATAGTCCACTGGTGCTGCACTGCTGCCTGCACTGAATCTGCCAGTCTGGCGGTCTGTGGTCTGGGGCTCACTGGCTAATAAATAATTAAATACTGCCTGCCTAATAAATAATTAAATACTGTCGTATATCTCTACCTTTGTGGTCTGGGGCTCACTGGCTATACTGCCGTATGTACCGTCTGGTCTGGGGCTCACTGGCTAATAAATAATTAAATACTGCCGTATATCTCTACCTTTGTGGTCTGGGGCTCACTGGCTATACTGCCGTATGTACCGTCTGGTCTGGGGCTCACTGGCTAATAAATAATTAAATACTGCCTGCCTAATAAATAATTAAATACTGCCGTATATCTCTACCTTTGTGGTCTGGGGCTCACTGGCTATACTGCCGTATGTACCGTCTGGTCTGGGGCTCACTGGCTAATAAATAATTAAATACTGCCGTATATCTCTACCTTTGTGGTCTGGGGCTCACTGGCTATACTGCCGTATGTACCGTCTGGTCTGGGGCTCACTGGCTAATAAATAATTAAATACTGCCGTATATCTCTACCTTTGTGGTCTGGGGCTCACTGGCTAATAAATAATTAAATACTGCCTGCCTAATAAATAATTAAATACTGCCGTATATCTCTACCTTTGTGGTCTGGGGCTCACTGCCTATACTGCCGTATGTACCATCTGGTCTGGGGCTCACTGCCTAATAAATAATTAAATACTGCCGTATATCTCTACCTTTGTGGTCTGGGGCTCACTGGCTATACTGCCGTATGTACCGTCTGGTCTGGGGCTCACTGCCTAATAAATAATTAAATACTGCCGTATATCTCTACCTTTGTGGTCTGGGGCTCACTGCCTAATACTGATGTATCTGTATAACTGCCTGCTGGTGCATACCCACTGACATATATTAATTGCACTCCAGTGGCGCTGTTCTGTGACATAACTTCGCTGCAGTGCCACTCTTACATGAGCCACGTGTTTGTGCCGCACACTTGTGTGGCTTAGCATAGTTATCCAGCTACCTTGGTGCAACCTTTTGCCCTAAAAACAATATTGTAAGGTGTGAGCTGTTCAGAATAGACTGGGAATGAGTGGAAATGAATGTTATTGAGGTTAATATAGCGTAGGAGCAAAAAAAACACCCAAATTCTGCGATTTTAGCAGTTTTTATGCTTTTTAACAAAAAAATCAGAACCCAAAACCCAAAAAATCCAAACACAAAACACTTAGGAGGTGTTTTGCCAAAACCCATTAGAACCCAAAACCTCAAGGTAATCAGAACCCAAAACCCAAAACCCAAAACCTGAAAAGTGGCCCGTGCACATCTCTAGATAAAATACGTATTTCTCAATTGTACTACACATAAACAAATTGTCTGCCTCATTTGGGATCCAGGTTTACATTTCTGCTGTTATTTTTTTCTCTGTTGGGGTCATTATTATCTTCTCTGGTCTTTCCTTATTATTGGACAGAAGCCAAGGATGTAGATAAAAGCCTTTTCATAGGTGATATCTGTTAATTGGTAGATAACAAGAGGAAGACTGGTATACCGCAGCGTATTCCTCACCATTAATAGATTGTAAGCTTGCAGCTGGGCCCTCCTACCTCCAAGTCTGTCTGTTGTTACCCAGTTTGTTTTATCACTGTCTACTATTGTAAAGCGCAACAGAATCTGCTGCACTATATAAGAAACTGTAAATAAATAAATAAATTAATTAATTCATTACAGTTCCAGGAACACACACATGATTTTTTTTGCAAAACGATTCTACCCTCCTACATGTGGACAAAAAAAATCTTCATCTCGCAGTTGACCCTGCATTGGTAGTAAAATTCGAGCGCTTTACTATTCAAAAAAGCAAAACAGACATGATGTGCATTTTTGCACATGTATCACATGCCTGCACAATGTAGCATAGTTCTACTACCCCCAGTCCCGTGCCACCCCTCTCTCCACGCCGGGTTACAGCGACTGCCGATATCGATATCGGCATCTTCCACATCACAACATGTGTACACACCATTAGTTCTTTGTAAGGATTAAATAGGATTTTAAATCGCTTTCTGAACAATGTTTAGAATGCTCTTCTTTCTTGTGCTGTCTTATTACTATTATTTTTGAATTATACTCCTCATTACAGATTTGCTCTCAAAACCATGAAATCCCCATTGCAAACAAACAATCTAATCATGTATCAGCCCGTCATTCCATTTTTCTGCATTACAGGGCAATGTAAATTATTCAACCTGATACAGTAGATGTCAATTTACAACGTTGTCTGCCTGGCGCCTGGCTGTACTTACATTTATTTTTACTAAGTAAAAAAACAATGAACCTGAATATAAATCCATATGTACTATGGGCCAGTCAATCAGCAACTGGGCACATTAGTCTTACATTTGAAGTAATGTGATGTTATGGGAAAGTCACTGACAAAACACTGCTCAAACTGCGAGGTTACCATGGAGAAAGACCCCTTATACACATGCACCAAATGTGTTCTCATGATTCATTTCAAGTTTCATAAATGTCAAGGAAATATATGTGTGACTAGATTAAGCTGCATTATTAAAGCTATGTTCTCATATCTAAGATCTACTATGATGTGTCCATAGTGTCACATTTTTTAAATCATTTATGGTAAGTGCCTAATTCTTACTTTTATGGTGCATGTCTAAGAAAAAAAAAGCTTGCTCTATATTACATTGCAGTGACAGATGAGCATAAAGCTAACATAGGAATGTGACCATTGTAAAATATGTGCATTGGTTATAGCTGAAATGCACATGGGCCCTTTTCATGATTGAGTCGGATGGCTGCGTGTTCGGTCGGACGGACGATGTATTGTGCTTGCACATGTGCAGAGGTGTTTCTGCGCATGTGCGAACGCAGCGCACGTCCGAATACGGCGTGATTTCCGTACAGAAAAGGATCGGTCGGAACAATCCGAACAGGGGGTGGAGAGGGGCGTGAAGCGCTGTTTGGGCTCATTATTATATGGGTACGCCCCGCATTTCATGGGTGATCCCATGAAAACACTGGGCGTACGTATGGTAATCCGGCCGTGACGCACATGTGGGGGGCGGACAGCTGACATAGCTGGATGTCAGCTGCCCGCCCATATCCCTGCTTTCGCACAGAGAAATATCTGAGTGGCCTAGAGCACTCAGAGCTGTCTGACTGCTCGGTCCATCATTCGATGGTTGGCGACCATCGGATGGGGGAGGTTCCCACAGATGGGGGAGTTGTTCACATGAAACATCCACTCGCGGCCCGTTCGCTCGGCGTCTTACCGCATTCGGATGGTGTGCGCGGTCCGTACAGTAGGCGGGGCTAAGAACACTCGTTGGCCGTCCGAAAATATGCATCCGTTCGAGTCAACTAGAATAAGTGCGGTGGTTCAAAAATTAGTACTGATGGGTTGAAATTCTGTGCTAAGCAAATTTTGCTGAAAATAGATTTGGTTCACTTTGGGTTGCAAAATTCTAATAATAAAGGCTCCACTAGTGAACAAAAGTTTATAGCCAAACAGAGATATAGAACAAGTCCAGGATACAGAGAAGGATAGGGGGGATTATTCTAGGAGGACTATAACAATAGGTGAATAAGTCCTTGTTACATTAGAGAAAGCATGCAGATGAACGCTGCCTAATATGGGCTCACACAACAGTTTGGAAAATTGTCTGAACTCTAGTTCCAGTGGATTCCAGTGGGAAGCTATCTGATCTGCATAAAGATATGGAGAAAATGACTGGTTGTTGTGCTGTATTATAACAAGACTTTGAGACTGTAAATAGAAGTTTTGGACTCCAGGTGCTGTCTGGTTACACACATTCCCTGGATAGATTTGTCTCTTCATTGGATTTACCTCTCTTTAGTTTATATGCAGAAAATGAATTGCATTTAGCTATCACACTATTAATATTGATACAGTGACATTTTATGTTAAAAAACAAAGTTTCCAATATAGGCCAGTATTCAATGCCTCTGATTCGCCATTTTTTTCAGCGAATCTGGCAATTCGCCTGTTTTCTGGCGATTTTTCTCACAGAAAAAACTATTTGCCCTATTCAATGGACACAATTCGCTGCAAATTCGCCGTTTGTGATTCACCGTGATTCGCCCGTGGTTTTCAATGGGGTTTTCAGTGGAATTCGCCAAGAGTGTATGAAGTGAAGTGGAGAACTGCTTTCTCCAGTGATTTTCGCCAGGATTCTCCATTTTACATTCGTCATCTTTTTTAGGTGAACTGGAATTTGATCTTTAAAAATAAAGCTTTTTTTATTTTTATTTTGGTGTCAAAAAATCTGATTTTTTTTTCTGTGAAGGGGCATGCTATTTTTATTCATGTCCTTGCAGCACATGAATATATTTAAAAAAATATATTTTTTTTAACAATATTTTTTTTTTTACACATTCGCCAGCAGGGGGCCGGGAGGTGGGAGCCGCTCATTAATATTCATATATTCACTGCACACTAATCCCGATCATTACATATGCACGATCGGGACCAGTGTGTAGCGGCTCCCTAACACAGCCCCCTGCCAGCTCTGGGGGGCTCTCCCTGTGTCCCCGACAGTCCTCTTTCACCTCCACAGTGTCCGGCGCAGGCAGGGAGGCTTCCAACTCCCTGCCTGCAGCCGTCCTCCGGCTCCCTGCGGCATTCGCCGGGGGGGTTAAAATTAGCCGCCAGGGGCAGCAAGCCCCTGAGGCATTAAATAGGCGGTGAGGGAGGGCTGGCAGCGAATGCTGCAGCCCTCCGGAACCCGGCGATTGTGCAGCGAATCCAAAACAGGATTCGCTGCACAAGGGGAATTAAAGTATTGAATACCTGCCATAGACAATATAAAATAAATAAATAAAAGGAATAAAGCTGTTAATAATGCAAATACCTTCCACCATATCTAGGGGTCTATCCTATTAAATGCAATAAATTCACAGGTGCTAACCATCGCGGCAGTGGCCGCACTTTACACCAGGCAGAACTCATACAAAAGAGCAAGCAAAATTGTGCGAATTCGGGCAGAAGCCAACCTACGAAGTACATACCTCCCAACATGACCCATTCCAAGAAGTGATAAGTAAGGGGATTCACCACAAGTGATGGTAATCAATAATTCATTACGATGGAAGTCCAGTATAAAGCATTCTGTCCCTCCTGGAGAGGGTCATGTTGGGAGGTATGTAAGTATGCATGATCGGGTGCGATTGCTGGCATTTAAATGCTGCAGTAACAGCACCTCGTACCCTTTGCATATATTGGGATCGACCCCCTTAGTGTATTTATAGCTGAAAATAGCATTAATACAACTTCATCTTGAAAACTGTTTTCAGCTATTCGTCCAATGTCCACATTTGACCTGAGTATGAATGCATTAGTTTTGCATATTATGTGTGAAATGAGACATAGCTCTGTACCATTGTATTAAAAAATGTTAGATAGTGTTTTGTACAATGTACAAATGAGTTTAGTCTAAAATATCTGTCCTATTAAATTACTGAGCATTTCCTTTTTATGATATAATTATTCACAGTGTATATAAGTCATTCTGCATGTCTGATAAGGATTGTACTTTCATTTGTCTATGGAAACGAGCTCATTAGCATTACACTGCCACACGAAAGCCTACCACCCCATAAAGATTATGATGTGTCTTTTATTGTCATTAAATTGTAGATATCTCACACTTACATGCATAATCATCTAGTGTCCGTGAGTCTCTGAAACACTGCCATCTGCTGTCAGAGAGTGACACTACATCTCTTTCTCACACATGCACAAACACAGAAGGGTGCAGACTAACTTTCGAAGCTTTTGCTTTGAGCGGGCTTACTAGTGTAATGCATAGGTATAGATTCGGGGTTGTATGGAACACCATTTATTTGTCAGTATAAGCGATACATTTATGTGCCAACTAATGGGAGCTGTGGACTGATTAGCGTAGGAAAATGGAACGAAAATTAAAACATGAAAGCATTTATTTTTTGTGTATGAGTTCCCATTTCTACATGTTAAAGTGAAACTCGGATACTGACAAAGCGGTTTTGCAATCTCGGCCTGTCCTCATTAAAAACTGTTATGATGATATCTTTGAGTGTAGGTGGTTCTGTTTCTTAGCAACTGAGTGTAAATAAAACAAGAGTAATAAAGCATCTACAGTATCTTCTGATTTTAAGTAATATGACTTAAATCACAGGTCTTCAACCTCTGGCCCTCCAGATGTTGTGGAACTACATGTCCCAGCATGCCCTGACAGGTTTGGCATGCTCTTATAGGAAAAAATGTGGCAATGCATGTTGAAACATGTAGTTTCACAACATCTGGAGGGCCACAGGTTGAAGACCCATGACTTAAATTCATGCCAGTGCAAAATAGTGATGATCTACAAGATTACACTTAAGATGCCCATACACGGTACAATTATTGTATACAGTTTGGACTAGGGGCCTTATTCTGGTTCACTCGAGGCAAATTCCTTCTCAAATGGACAAAACCATGTGCACTGCAGGGGGGGCAGATGTAACACATGCAGAGAGAATTAGATTTGGGTGAGTTATTTTGTTTCTGTGCAGGGTAAATACTGACTGCTTTATTTCTACACTGCAATATAGATCTCACTTTGAAGAAAAACCCCACCCAAATCTAATTCTCTCTGCACATGTTACATCTGCCACTCCTGCAGTGCACATGGTTTTGTCCATCTGAGAAGGCAGAGGCTGAACAAGCGAGTTGTGGGCCCAGGTGCAAAAATATGGTTTGGCATAGACAAACAGACAGATGTGGGGGCATAGGCAGATGGCACAGTGGGCAGAGGGGTAGACACACACAGACTGCTTTACTCAATTCCCTGACATGCCCTGTTAAGATGCACCCTCCTATAAGGAAGTGAGACATGCTGTCATGTACTGTGCTAAATGCCATCTGCATGCACAGCACACACACACAGTGTCACACAAACAAACAATGCACACAGTGCTACTGCTTACGGCGGGTCCTGGCATTATATTTAGGCATCTCCCTCTGCAGGCCACCCTGTCCATTCTTCTGACAGCACCTGAAAACTGTGGCTGTCCATGTGTTTGATTCTTCCCTCCTCCGCTCCCCGTGTGTGTGCAGCAGCAGCTTCCTTTGCTCCCCATGTGTGCGGCTCCTCTCCCCTGCTTACCGTGTCATGGGCTTCCCGCCTCCGCTCCACATGTGTGTGGAGCAACTCTGCTCTCTGTCTCTGCGGCTACATTTGACTGGTGGTCCAGTCTGTGACTGCAGCAGTAGGGACAGGACCCGGGGACCAGCGCTGTTGCATCTGATGTGTACTGTGTGTGTTTGAAGTGCCGGAAGTGGTAGTATGCAATACTGCCAGCACTGCTTCCGGTCACTCAAGCCGTGCCGCTGCCGCACAAGAAGTCAAGCTGCCAGACCCAAACTCCACCTGCTGCGGTACTATTTAAAAAGATCACAAATTAAAGAGGGTCCAGGGGATAGCCTGCAGTCCGTGTGCCCCCAGCTCGGACAGTATCCCCCTGACGGCAGCCAACAGATTGAAACAAGATTACAGCATGCCAGGCGGACGGCGGCACCGGGCCCCTTTAACCCCTTGGGCTCCGGTGCATTTCACCATCTGCACCGGCGGTAGTTCCGCCTCTGTGAGAAGGAATTTGTCTCTGAGAGTGAACCAGAAAAAGGCCCTAGATCACATCGCATCGCAATGCATAGGTTTTGCAATGCAATGAGATGAGATTTAGTACAAAAGTATGTACAGCACATAATTTTTGAGCTGTGCGCATCTCATTGCACCCAGCAATTGTACCGTGTATGGGCACCTTAAAGGGACAGAATCTATATAGGATAATGGTGAAATGATCAAGCCTAGCGGCTCCTGATTGACTGCTAGTGGCAATTGGAGCCATAGCTCTTGTCTACAGATAACTTTTTATATTCCAATGTTGCTAAAAAAATTGTCTTTGAGAGTCTGAACCTTTAGGGTAGGGGTCTTACCCTTTAAGACAGTGTGGTCCATATTATAAAATTCAACAAAACTTTAAGGGGACACTAAACTACAGTATACTGCAGTATTGAGACTAATTTCAGAGGATTCTAATACCTGCTAGTAGCAGAACATTTATGCTATATATATATATATATATATATATATATATATATATATATATATATATATATATATATTAGGGCGGAGTGAAAAAACTGAAATTGAGAAATTCAAAATCGGCTAGTGTGGGAAAGTTGTGACTTGACCTGAATAAGAAACGTGCAAAAGCATTTTGATCTGAGTCAACATCTTCTGTTCTGGCAAGAGGCCTAAAGTTTCACTTTTTAGGTGAAAATGACGAAACCTATGAAGATGCTCCAATCTAGTTATAATTATGTCAGGATGTCTTAGAGTGGTTCATTAATATACTTTAGCATAGTAAAAAATAGTACGAGCTTGTCCTAGTGCAAAGTGACTGACTGGCAGGAGAAAAAATCCCTAATAATTGACCCATTTTCATGGTCACAATTGTGAATATTGTGTGTTTTCTCCTGAACATGTTTATAATAGAAGAAGCACAAATACTTTAAATGGAATTTCATTGACACTGTGTGAAATATAACACTGCATAATAGCCCTTAATCAGACCTGATCGCAGTACACATTTGTTCTCAAAATGGGCAAAACAAATGCTGCATTGCAGGTGGGGCAGATGTAACGTGCTGAGAGAGTTAAATTTGGGTGGGGTGTGTTGAAACTGAAATCTAAATTGCAGTGTAAAAATAATGCAGCAGGTATTTACCCTGCACAAAAACAAAATAACTCAACACAAATCTAAAGGTGGCCATACATCTACAGATCGATTGTCAGATCTGGCTGGTTGGAACAAATACCTGGTAATATCTGAATGACAGTTTTTGGCAGTTTTCCAGCATTTCAAAGCAAAGTGCTCTCATCCATTACCACTATTTTGTTCCAAACAGACAGATCGGACAATACATCTGTAGATGTATGGCCACATGAACTCCCTCTGCACATGTTACATCTGCCCCACCTGCAGCTGCATTACAGCATATAATTATGCCAAAGATAAGCCAATATATTAACAGTTAAATACATTAAAGTGCATTATGCTGTAATAAGTATTCCTGATCAATCCTGCCTAGCAGGGCTGTCTTTTTGTATGGGCTTAATGGGCACTTGCCCAGGGGCCCCAGGCGTATAAGGGCTCTATAAAATCGGCCCTGGGGAACTGCAGATATCCAACTTCAAAGCAGCAGTCCACATCCGACCTGTTAATTACAATTTCCAGTCATATTTCTCAGGTTCTCTCTGACACTAGCGGCTTGTCTCTATCATGCCCAGAACCAGAGATATCAGCCTTCAAGCAGCCGGTCCCTGCTCCAGCTCCAAACGTCTGGTGTAGTTTTATATTTTTGTCAATGGATTGCTCTGGCTCCTGATCTCTGATACCCAAGTTCCCAGCACCTCCTGAAAGTTGGGACTCTAGGTTTTTATACTAGGCTAAGAAATCTATTTCCAGATAATGGCGATATCTGCAGTCAAACAAGCTGCCCTTCCACCGGAAAATGACGAATATTAAGCCCACTCCACTATCCAACCCTCCCCTGCATATAAAACACCCCCTACCTCCCTGGAAGTTATTTACAAGGGACCCTTCATACAGCTCAGTGCCCCCTTCCACATGTTAGTGTTCACCCTCCCACCACCTGTGCAGTAAAGGAGTAATTAGCAGAAGTTACTGCTCCAGGTCCTACATGTTGAATGGAAGATAGAGCACCCCCTGCCACCCGTGGGACATCAAAGCTGCTGCTGATACCACCCCCCACCCCTAGGAGGGGAGAATGGGTAAGGGCCCCAGTGCATTGCTTTGCCCAGGTGCCCACACTGCTGTTAAGACGGCCCTGCTGCCTAGAAATGAACACAGTGATTGGCATATATGTACTGCTGGACACCACTCATAGAATTATTAACCTGTTATTTTTTGAATCAATGTTCTTGTTTTTTTTTCCCCTAAACATTAGATGTATTTGTTTATTTATTTATTTACAGTTTCTTATATAGCGCAGCAGATTCCTTTGCGCTTTACAATAGTAGACAGTGATAAAACAAACTGGGTAATGACAGACAGACTTGGGGGTTAGAGGGCCCTGCTTTAAGCTTACAATTTATTACATCATAATACACTTCAACGTATTTAACAGTTAATATATTGGCTTATCTTTGGCATAATTATATGCTGTAATGCAGCCCAATCATGTTCCCAGTATAGGGGATGCAACACTGTTTTTCTGTCAATAAACAGAAGTGATATGTAAAATGATACATTAGACAGTTTACACTTACTTGTAATACTTATTGTAACAGTTACTGTTTTTCAATAACAGACTGCAACAGTTATTTCTTATTTATATACACAGGATTGTCTATCTTTGTATATGCACTGCAAAGAGAGCAGCATAAATCCAATTTCATGTATTTCAGTGACACTGTGAAATATAACACTGCATAATGGCCCTTAATCAGACCTGATCGCAGTACAAATTTGTTCTCAAAATGGGCAAAAAAATGCTGGACTGCAGGTGGGGCAGATGTAACATGTGCAGAGAGATTTAAGGTGGCCATACATCTACAGATTTATTGTCCGATCTGTCTGGTTGGAACAAAATCCTGGTAAAAGATGAGAGCAAATGACAGTTGACCATTTGCTTTGAAATGCTGAAAAACTGTCATTCAGATATTACCAGCTGTTTGTTCCAACCGGCCCAATCTGACAATCGATCTGTAGATGTATGGCCACCTTTAGATTTGTGTGAGTTATTTTGTTTCTGTGCAAGGTAAATACCGGCTGCATTATTTTTACACTGTAATTTAGATTTCAGTTTTAACACACCCCACCCAAATGTAACTCTCTCAGCACGTTACATCTGCCCCACCTGCAGTGCAGCATTTGTTTTGCCCATTTTGAGAACAAATTTGTACTGGGATCAGGTCTGATTAAGGGCTATTATGCAGTGTTATATTTCACACAGTGTCACCGAAATTCCATTTAGAGTATTTGTGCTTCTTCTATTATAAACACGTTCAGGAGAAAACACACAATATTCACAATTGTGACCATGAAAATGGGTCAATTATTAGGGATTTTTTCTCCCACCAAAGTCATTCACTTTGCACTAGGACAAGCTCGTACTCTCTTTTACTATGCTAAAGTATATTAATGAACCACTCTAAGACATCCTGACATAATTTTAACTAGATCGGAGCATCTTCATATTTTTTATCATTTTCACCAAAAAAGTGAAACTTCAGGCCTCTTGCCAGAACAGAAGATGTTGACTCAGATCAAAATGCTTTTGCACGTTTCTTATTCAAGTCAAGTCACAACTTTTCCACACTAGCCGATTTTGAATTTCTCAATTTCAGTTTTTTCACTCCGCCCTAATATATATTAGACTTGTAAAGGCAAAAAGTAACGTCTGTATTGAGGAAACTTGAACGTTTTCAGGACCTCAGTCCCGTCATCAGAAAATCCTACAGCACAGATTCAAACAAACACCCCCCTACATATACCCCTGTACTCACCATACCGCGAAATCACTGCACGCTGCCTCCATGGCGCCGGAAACCTCCAGACGGCGCACTTCCGGTACTCGCAGCAGCGGTACCATGGTAACCGCAATGCTTGCTTTCACCAGGACCACGCAGCGTTCCAAGAGCTGCGCATGTCAACTAAGGTACCTGGCATACCTAGGAACAGGCGTAGCAGGTTCATACGGCATGGTTATGCACACTGAAAGACAAAAAAACATAATATCAACAAAACATACAAAATACCGCTTAACATACAAAAATATAAACACCAATGGTATTGCATTCATGAAAGCGAGTTCCAGTTGATTTTGTCGTTCAGGCCGCCAGGTCTGGAGGTCCCCAAACGCAAACGGACTCTTTTATAATCAACTTTTTAACCCTATCCCCCCCACGTATTGATGGGGGGACGTGGTCAATCATGAAGTACCTCAATTCATTCAAAGTATGGGGCGCAGCCTTAAAATGTCGGGGCACTGGCTGGTCCACAGCCTTATCTCTAAGAGTGAGGCTGATAGAGGAACGGTGGGCAGCCATCCTCTCTTTGAATTTTCTAGAGGTTTGGCCCACATACCAAAGGCCGCATGGACAGGCCACTACATATATCACATATGAAGAATTACATGATAAAACATGCCTAAAATCATATGTGCGGTCACAATGGGGGTGGGAAAAGGACTTACATGCGATCATGAAAGAACAAGTTATACAGTTACTACAGTTACTAGCCTCCCGAAACTCCATAAAGACGCTAACAGACCCACGGGTAGACCCATCATCTCTGCCTGGGGTTCTCTTTTACAGCCTACATCCCGTTTGCTGGATAGTCTTGCCCAACCATTTTTATCCTGTCATAAGTCTTTCTTGAAGGACACAACATCTTTTTTACATCTGCTTGACCAATGTGACACTGTCCGGGAGGGTACTTTGATGTGCTGCCTGGACATTAAAAGTTTGTATACCTCAATTCCACATGAGGGTGGCCTTTTGGGCGATGCAACGGTTCCTGGGGGAGCATATGGATCCATTGATCTGTGATCACCAATTGTTCCTTACATTATTGGAATTGACACCCTGTCCACATGGAAACCCTGTCCGTCTCCGCCTCAGGGAGACGGACAGGGTTAGGGGGGGTTAGGGGGGGTGCGGGCAGGCGGCGGGGACCCCGGGTTACCGCCGGCAAGCCGGCGGGGACCCGGGGGAACGGATAGAAGCGCCGTCGGAAGGGGACGCGCGCGCCGCTCGTGCGCGCGCGTCCCCTTCTCACCATCGCCATGGCGCTGGCGGGGGATGGCGGCTGGCGACGCCAGCGCCATCCCCTGCAAAGATGGGACAAGACCCATCTGTATATATGTGCGCAAGTCCCACAAAAGTCCAATTTCCAAAGGGTTAATACCCAAACTTCCAGTCTCCTGCACTTTGGTCTTTTGTGACCGGCAGCTCCTGACAACACCTGGATTCGAAGGGTCACTTAATCTAAAAAATACAAACAAAGGAGCGCTCCATAGTGCAATATGTATATGCCATTTATTTCATGCAGTTTTAAAATTCACATAAAAGCAATGGGTAACGTACGGTTAACACAACCGCAGTGATGAACAGCATGGATTTGTGTCAACACACAGGGTGGCAGAGAGGTTACACTCACACGTCTTGGTAACAGCTTGATCGACACTAGGCCATGCTCCAACGCGTTTCGTCATCAAAGGACTTCGTCAGAGCCCTCTGACGAAGTCCTACCGTCCTACCGTCCTACCGTCAGTTAGGGTACGTTACCCATTGCTTTTATGTGAATTTTAAAGCTGCATGAAATAAATGGCACATACAGTAGGAGCAAGTTTCATCTTTGCTCCTTTGGTCATGGCTAGCCATGGCTATTCTATTGTTCTCAGCTGCAATACAATACGTATTGCAACTGAGAACAATAGAATAGCCATGGCTAGCCATGGCTAGCCATGGCCAAAGGAGCAAAGATGAAACTTGCTCCTACTGTACATATTGCACTATGGAGCGCTCCTTTGTTTGTATTTTTTAGATATATATATATATATATATATATATATATATATATCACAGAAGAAGGTTCCCCTACTGCGCCCGAGATGGTGATAAAAGCAGCAGCTCTAATGGACCCCTGTTAGCCGGGCCCGGATAGGCAAATAGAAACAGAAGAAAAGTATAGAGTGCGCTAAATACAATTCAACAATATAAAAAATATACACATTTCTTTTCAGTCTTCACAAAGACTTCAAATTTAAAAAATACAGCTGGTCGGTTATTGATACAGATGATGTTGTAGGCCCAACGCGTTTCGTCAATAAATTGACTTCATCAGGGGCTTAGCGAACAATAAGTCAGCAAGGCGTAAAATCACTGTAAATAATACAAATAATACAGTTCATTTATATGAACATAAAAACAAGGAACAAATCATGGAGGACAGTTATGATACGGAGTGGAGGACAGTGGAGACGAAAGGAATAATTTGAGCGCCTGACTAAAGTAATAGGTAGCAGGCGTGAGGATCTTAATACCTTTTAATGGCTTCAAATGATTAGCAGAGGAAGAACTGAAGAATGACTCCAAGATGTACAGAATCACCAATAGTGTGTGGTCACCAAATATTGATAATAATACCTTTAGCAGATTTGGCGGATCACGTACAGTGTCCAGCAAATGGGGGAGTGGAACTCAATGTGTGAGCTGCGTAGATGGTAGGCGTTACTATAGGAGGGAATGTGAATATTAATAAAAAATGCTAAGTACACGCCTTACCAAGCTCTTCAAGCTGGATGGTCTCTAGCGGAAAGTTAAGGACTTACAAATATGCCACAGCAAAGCTGCTAGTACGTCTGTAGGGTCTGGGACTCAGAAAAGTCGTTCACATAGGTGTGCTCCAGAGGTGTGTCTTATTGGGAAATGGGCATATCTATGGGGTGAAACAGGGATAAACAAATAATCATCTTTGACTATTCCCTTCACCTACACCTTTAACCAATAGGTGCCAGATATATCAATAGGAACTTACAGCATCACAAATTAGAGTGTAAATGGAGTAACATAATGGTCAAGGACCAGCATCAGCTGTTCAATAGTGTAGTTCCTAAGGCACTTCGAAACCTTTGAATAAATACAAAACAGTGTTTTACAAGCCAAGAACTAGTATAGGACAATGACCCAAAGTTGAATGCCTTAGAAGGGTACTTACTATTAGGAGTAAAACCGGAAGTTGACTGCCTGGGATCCAAATCAGAATGAACTCCTATGAGAGAGGCTGCTATTTATGGAGCAGGGAGTGTAGCTACTTCCTGTTTCCCAAAAATCGCTGTGTGTGTTAAAACGTATAGATATACGCTAAAGGGGCATGATAATTGAATGGCAGTGTAGTTCTACATGTGACTATGCTGGGGTTAAAGGGCGCTATTAAATAAAGAACTCTAGCGCTGACAAATTCCCTAATTGTGGTAGTGGAACGCACAGCGTCTCCGCTGTGCGTTCCAAACAGGCGCCATGTTGGACTGCGCCGACGTCATGTGTCTTCCTAAGTGGTGAGAGGGCAGCAGCTGAGCAGGCGTTCCTCCGAGTGAAGAAGTAGTGGATTCTATGGAGCGCATAACTAATAAGTATGCGTTCCAACCAGGCGCCATCTTGAGGGGGACTTAATTGCATATATATATGAAAATAGCGCTATCGCCCTTTACTAAATATTAAACTCATATAATAACCATTTTACTGACTGCATGGACAATATATAGTTAATATTAAACTGACATAATAGACTATGTGTAATAATAAATAAAACATTGTATGGGGCTAATATTACATAAGTGACAGTGTGTTTCTAATAGTGGGTAATTAATAAGGGCTGATTAAATTCAGGTTAGATTTAAGTATTATTTAAATATTTTTTTATTATTTTTTATTTTTTATTTAACATAGGTCGTATATTCGTGCTATTAACCTAATATATGTGGGGTGACACATATATAAATGCGAATGTGCTACTGGTACTCTTTTAGAAGAGGTTATATATGGGTGTATACTGCTAGTTAAATGTGATACTGTGAGCTACCTGAATTTAATATATAGTGACACATGTATATGTGCATAAGTGCTATAAATATAAATAACTATATGTAAGTGTACTAAAATAGTACCTCCTAATTCTATAGAATGTGACACATATAAATGTGCATAAAATTCATGAATATAAATAAAGAACTAAAGGGGGGTTTTAATATCCCTCATAAATATAATGCCAACAGTGTACTACCCTAAACAAATAGATATGAGGCAGAGGGTCGCCACCATTGTGCCTAGTATAGGCATGTTAATTTAGATCATTGTCCCATTTACATCGAGGTCTACCTTTTATTATGGGGTGGAGCAATATATATATACAGATATGATAGCAAAAGGGTAACATAATGAGTGCCTAAATGGAGCAGAAGGGAAAGCACCAGAAATAGTCAAGGGGTGGGAGCTAAATGAAAGCTACAATATCAATTCCCTCGTTTAGTCCTCTGGGAGAGAGGGTATTCAGGGTATAGATCCAAAAACTTTCTTTTTTTATAAGTTCTTGATCTCTATTACCGCCTCTGGGGTTAACAGGGACTTTTTCCAAAATTGTAAATTTGAAGTTCTCTTTTGTAACCTCAGAGTTGTGTTTCTCCTGATAGTGTCTGGGGAGACTATGTACTCTTACTTTATTTTTGATGTTTCTCATATGCTCCTGGATGCGGAGCTTAGTTTGTCTTATTGTTTTGCCAATGTAATGGAGATTGCAGCTACAGGTGATTCTGTAGACCACGTGGTCGGAATTACATGTCACAGCTTCTTGGATTTTGTACTCTTTTCCGTTCTCCATCGTGTGTTGGAACTGGATTTTATCAAAGAAAGGACAACAGATGCATCTGTTACAAGGTGTTGTACCCGGTTTTTTGTTCAAAAAATGCGTTGTTTTAAGAGCTGCAGATGTGGTAGGTTTTAGTCTACTGGGAGCAAGTATAGACTTAAGGTTATTGGCCCGGCGGTACACCAGATTGGGTTTAGGTGGGAGGTGTTGGCCTAAGATAGGATCACGCAAAAGGGTTGTCCAGTGTCTCTCTAGTACCTTTTTTATTTCGTGGTTTTCACAATTAAATTGTGTAACGAATGGGCGGCTCTTGAATTCTTTGGCCGGTCTCACTTGTTTCGTCAGTAGATTCTCTCTTTCTTGGGCGAATGCTTTCTGTCTGGCCTCTTCAATATGGTTTATCTTGTATCCCCTTTCAATGAATCTGTTAGTCAGGAGTTGGGATTGGGACCAGAATTCGTGTTCGTCACTGCAGTTCCTCTTTATTCTAAGGAACTGAGCGTACGGAACGCTATTTTTCCAAGAAGGGAGGTGGCAGCTGGTTGCTGGGATAAAACTGTTAGCATCGACCTTCTTGAAGAAGGTACGAGTTTTAATTTCTTCACCGGGTGAGCCTATAAGTTCAAGGTCTAAATAGTCGATGGTAGAAATATTAGTTTTAAATGTGAATTTTAAATTAAAATCATTGATATGGATGTATGTCATAAAGTCCAATATGCTCGTTTCATCACCTCTCCAGATTAGCAATAAGTCGTCTATATAACGTTTATAGAAGATTATATTGTTTTCAAAACGAGAACCGTATATATGCTGTTCTTCCCATGCTCTCATATGTAAGTTGGCGTATGCCGGGGCAAATTTTGTCCCCATGGCCGTCCCCTGTTGTTGGATGTAGTACTCCCCGTTAAATTCAAAGAAATTATGCTTAAGAATGAATTCTATACTTTTAATCAAAAAGATGATTTCGGAGTTGGATTTGTCAGGGTCATTCCGTAGGATTTTTTCCACTGATTCTAGACCCTTGTTATGGGGAATGGAAGAGTAGAGACCTTGTACATCAATTGTGAGCCAGCTGTACTCAGTGGACCATATCAATCCTTTTAGAAGTTTGAGTACTGAGGAGCTATCCTTTAGGTGGGATGTGTTTTGCAGTACATAAGGTTGGAGTTTAAGATCCAGAAAATGAGACAAATTCGAAGTAAGGGAGTTAACACCCGCAACAATAGGGCGTCCTGGGGGTTGGGCTTGATCTTTGTGGACTTTGGGGGTATGGTAAAAAATCGGCAACATAGGGTGTTTCACGTAGATGTAGTCAAATTCTTCCTTACATAGTACCCCATCCTGTAAGCCCGCGGTTAGATGGGTCTTCAAGTCGTTCTGGAACTCTAGAGTGGGGTTAGTGGGTATTTTTATATAGGTTGAGGTGTCATCAAGAATTTTATTAGCTTCAGCCACATAGTTGGTTTTATCTTGTAGGACGACCGCCCCTCCTTTATCGGCTATTTTAATAACCGTTTGTTCGTCCTTTTTTAAACTTTTTAAAGCTTGGTTTTCCTGAGGGTTCAGATTAGTGGACTTGCGTTTTTTAGGTTTTATGGTTCGGAAGTCTTCACGAACCGCTTCAAAGAAAATTTCGAGGTGACTACCTCTAGACTCAACTGGGTAGAAGTGGGATGTAGGTGTTACAAGTGGTTTATTTTCCAATTCTTTGCTTGCATTCGTCTGGTTTTTAAGGAAGTGTCTCTGGACCGTTAAATTCCTAATATATTTATTTAGGTCAATGAAGAGGTTGAAGTGATTTATATGGCCATCAGGGGCGAATTTTAGGCCTCTGTCTAAAAGCGCGCTTTCTGCTGGAGATAGCTTTTTCGCTGATAAGTTGATGATTCCTGCCCCAGAGGAAGTGGGGCCAGAAGGCCTTTTTTCTTTTTGGGAGAACCGTTTGCCCCCTCTAGTACCTCTGGGTCTCCGTTGAGCCTGCGTTTGAGGCCATGTGGCGATTCCAGGCGAGTGTGTAATTCTTCTCGTACTGTGCGATACGGGTGGCTTGAGTCCCGATCTCCATCTAAAAAATGGGAATTTTTACGGGGGGTGGGGGACCGCTCTCTATCATCTCTGCTATATTGGTGATAATCTCGGTATGAGGGGATTCTGCCTCTGTTGGTTCCTCTGTGGTGGAATTCATCCTTGGTATAACGATAGTCTTGCCTTCTGGGCCTGTCGTACTGTCTGTCAGAGGGTTTGTAGTTCAAATAGTTATTATGATAGTAGTTATTACGTGGATAACGAGTGCGATTCCTATCATTGGAACGGAATTGATCACGGCTGCGACCTTCCCAATTCCGATTTGAATAGGTTTCCTGCCTTGAATTCCTTGGCTGGGCTTCTTGGTTTCTAGTATCATTAGGCCAGATGTGAATATGGCCGTTTATGTAGTCTCTTTTATCACGTATGAATTTCTTTTGTTTCCTCAAGACTATTTCATTCTCTAATGAATCTAGCTTAGATTGGAGATCTGCAATATCCCGTTTAAACTCTTCACTTGAATCAAACTTTGATAGGAGTTCTTCAATCCTACCCATTTCGCCCTCGATTGTGGTTAATTCACTCTTTCTTTCATTGATCAGAGCCGTGATAAGTTTAGCCGAACAATCGTCTAGGATAGAGTGCCAAATTTTAAGGAAGGAAGGGTTATCGCTCCCATAGGTAGGTGTTTTTTGTATACGTAAACCTCTTGGGATCCTTCCTACTTCTAGGTATTTTTTGAGTGTAACGATGTCGTACCATCCTTTCAGTTCTTTAATAGCCAATTTCTCCAAAGTATTCAAATGTCCAAAGTAGTCCTCTCCTTCGTCCTCCATATCCAATTCATAATCGTCCTCTATGAAGATGTTTTTCATATTATGATTTCTTTTGGTTCTATCTTTAACCAGTGGCATGTTAGAGGGCAGCAAAAAGGGGTTGCTAACAGAAAGGGAATAGATATCACAGAAGAAGGTTCCCCTACTGCGCCCGAGATGGTGATAAAAGCAGCAGCTCTAATGGACCCCTGTTAGCCGGGCCCGGATAGGCAAATAGAAACAGAAGAAAAGTATAGAGTGCGCTAAATACAATTCAACAATTTAAAAAATATACACATTTATTTTCAGTCTTCACAAAGACTTCAAATTTAAAAAATACAGCTGGTCGGTTATTGATACAGATGATGTTGTAGGCCCAACGCGTTTCGTCAATAAATTGACTTCATCAGGGGCTTAGCGAACAATAAGTCAGCAAGGCGTAAAATCACTGTAAATAATACAAATAATACAGTTCATTTATATGAACATAAAAACAAGGAACAAATCATGGAGGACAGTTATGATACGGAGTGGAGGACAGTGGAGACGAAAGGAATAATTTGAGCGCCTGACTAAAGTAATAGGTAGCAGGCGTGAGGATCTTAATACCTTTTAATGGCTTCAAATGATTAGCAGAGGAAGAACTGAAGAATGACTCCAAGATGTACAGAATCACCAATAGTGTGTGGTCACCAAATATTGATAATAATACCTTTAGCAGATTTGGCGGATCACGTACAGTGTCCAGCAAATGGGGGAGTGGAACTCAATGTATATATATACACATTTGTGCTCATAAGTTTACATACCCTAGCAGAATTTGTGATTTTCTGGCCATTTGTCAGAGAATATGAATAAATAACTCACAAACTTTTCTTTCACTCGTGGTTAGTGGTTGGGTGAAGCCATTTTTTCCCAAACAACTGTGTTTACTCTTTTTAAATCATGTCAACAGAAACGACCCAAATGACCCTGATCAAAAGTATACATACCCCAGTTCTTCATACCGTGTATTGCCTCCTTTAACATCAATGACAACTTGAAGTCTTTTGTGATAGTTGTGGATGAGGTAAGGTAAGCACGTTTTATTGCACATTGTATCACACCTTGATAAAGAGGCGTCCAGCCTCGAAATGTTGGATTATGCATTTGTGAATCACTTTTAACAAAGACATTTTTTTCCACTACAAATCCGTGAGTGCCTCTGTCTTCATTTACAGTATATATATTTATAAATATATATATATATATATATATATATATATATATCATCTTGTGACACCTCATCTTCAAAGTAGCAGCACATTTATGCATTTTATCATCTTTTACTTTACATTAGCAGGCCATTTAATGTATATATAACACCTTATGCTGCATTTACTTTAATCCAGCAGCCCATTAAAGAAATACAAAATGCCTTGCAAGATATTACTATATTATTCTGGAAGTACTCATCTGCAGCCTAAGCTTATAGCTGACTCAGTTTCCATCACTAATGATGACCAAAATAAATTACAACCTAGAAAAGAAGAGGCTGGTCCATTGGGTGAAGCACTGTTGCTGCAATTAGCAACATACACATATCACTGCACATATGAAGTAAAGATGGCCACCAGAAGGGCTCTTCCTACCATATCCTTTTATAATTTTGAGAAGGTTTGCCAAGGTGGGAAAGGCTAACCCAGCCCTCCTGTCTCCCCAGATCTGCCTTTAGCCCAATAAGCCTGCATGTGGAGGGAGTGCATAACTGGCAGGAAGAACTGACAGCTGTTAGCAGACACAGCTCAGATAGAGCTCAGGTTGGACCCGGTGCATTGGGAAGAGAGCTGACAGCCGCTGTTAGACACAGCCCAGTGGCCTGTCAGCTGGAGGGGGGTGGGGGTATCGGGAACAGCTACAGCTACTGCTAGACACAGCTCAGGGCATGATAGTCCTAAACTGTGAAAACATCCTTCCCCTGCCTCCTTCCTAGCAGCTCCAGCATCCCTGCTGTCATCAACCTCTCCCCACGGACCCCTTTCATTGCCGGCATCCCCATTATGAATCTCTCCCCCCAAAGCTTTCAGCGCCAGTGTCCCCACCACTTCTCACTAACTAGTGCCCCAGTTGGCGGACCAATGAGAATAGCTCCACGGATGCTCCTGCAGGCCATGGAGGTCAAAAGATGAAGACACCTGCTTTAGGGGGACATTACTATCTGCCTCATGTATACAGTAGTTATTTTTTTATTTAGATCATACTGTTGGAACCTATTTCAGGTTCTAGGATATCTGTTTTTTTTTCAGATGTTTGTCTATTACTTCATACTTTAGTTTGGTAATGTACCTATTGTTTCCAGGATCCAACCAATTTGACTGCCACAAACTCCCTCTGGGCTTTAGATTGTACACTATAGATTTTAAAAATGTTCACCTATTCCAGTGGTTTCCAATCTGGGGTACTAGTGCCCCTGGGGGTACTCTGCAGACCATTTGGGGGTACTTAAAAATAATATTGGTAATGGCAGAAGAAGAAGTTTCCCAATGGCAGAAGCCGCCCATTGCCATGGAGACGAACCATGTTGCGTAACCTTTGGTTCCGTTTGCAACGTCTTCAGCTTCTCCTTGTGCTTTTGCCCAACTAGCAATCCACTAGAGGGTACCTAAGCTATCCTCAGACACCATCATTCATCTGCCCCATGATAACAATTGTGGAGGAAGCAGCGGCATTAATCCTACAGGCATTAGCGGGAACCCCTGAGACAGTACACAGCCACACAGACAGACAGAGGGATCCGATTCTTGACCGCACACTCCTCCTCCTACAGAATGTCTACTGTATGTATGCAATAACTTTTATATGTCCTGGTCATCTCCATAGTCTGTGGTCACTAAGGGGAGTGTATTTAATTGATTATTAGTGCATGTAATTAATTAGTTCGCTGCAACAGCATTTTTAAAAATCCAAGATGGCCCATGTAAGCCATTCATGACTTGTCACATCAGCTAATATTAGCCAGTGCAAGGCCGGAGAGGCAGTATGTTGACAGGGGAGGAGCGATGAAGAGCTCCTGAATGTAGAAGACACCTGGAAGTCCCAGATGGGTGGCCATGCGAAAGAGTTTAACGGCTGACGCCCACTAGGTAGAGAAAGAAGGTGGTGCCTCTCTCCCTCCTTCTAGGGGGTGGGGGTGGGAATACTGGGGTGCCTAGGGACCCATAAATCTGGCCCTGACCTTACCCCCATTGTGTAGCTGTTATATTCTTTGGATAAAATAGAAATCAGAGATATACATTCAAATGGAGTCATACGTGCTATTTTCCTACATTGGTTATAAGGCTCAATGGGGCAGATGTATTAAGCATTAACAAGAGATAAATTCAAGGATTATAAAGAGAGATAAACTTGTTAACTGCCATGTTACAGGCTGTGTTTGAAAAAAGCCAGTAAGGAGCTGTTTGGCTGGACGTTTATCTCTCTTTATCACCCTTGCATTTATCTCATGTTAAGGCTTAATACATCTGCCCCTTTATCACCCTTGCATTTATCTCTTGTTACTAATACTTATATCTGCCCCAATGTTCTCTATGGCTACATGCTTTTTTAAATAAGTTTTCTTACAGCCACTTTTATTGAACTTATTGTAAAACACAATACATGAGTGCCCTTTTCAACCTACTAAGGGGCCCATTTATTAAACCATATTTGCGGCTAAATCCCCGAAAACACCCGTTTTCGGGATTTAGCCGCAAATATTAAGTATCTCCTAAATGTATCAAAGGGGGACCGCAGCAGGGATCTCCGATCCCTGCTGCGATCCCCCCTGCACCGCCGCCGGCCGCATCCCCCATAGGTTTCTATGGGGGATGCGAAGCTGCCCGATGTATTAACATCGGGCAGCCCGGCTTCGCATCCCTGGGCTATCGCCATTCTGATATGGCGATAGCCCATTGTAGCCTATGGCTACGTGATCGCACTACGAACGGAGCAGTGCGGTCACAGGGGTCGGCGGGGGTCAGCGCATAACCGCGCATGCGCAGACCCCCCCGGCTTCCGGGTAAGGGCTTCGCAGGGACAGGCTCCTATCGGAGCCCTGTCCCTGCGCCCTTTTAATGATACATCCCGGCGGTGTACTTGAACACCGCAATGCGATGTCCGGCGATGCCACTGCGCCGGCATCGCACTATATTGATAAATGCGCCCCTAACTGCTTTGGGGCTCATTTGCATTAATGACTAACAAAAGGAAGAAGAATACTAGGATTTTCTATTTGTCTCAAATTATTTTATAGCTGCAGGTGAGGCTCGCTGCTAGAACAGGGATAGTTTTTTGTTGGAATTAGCATTAACCTCAGAGTACACTATATTGTATATAGCATGCATATAGGACTGAACGTCTGATTACCCTGTCTCCCTAGCACATAACAGAAATCACAGAGCAATTATCTCACAAAGTTTCACACATGACAAGCCGTACACATAGCCATTATATCCTGCTGGTTCCTTGCGGAATCCTACCTCTGCATATAGTACCTGCACATAACTGCATGCTAATGGAGGCCATTAAAGTGCAGCTGTTGTACTATGGGTTACTGACTAGTGCTTAACCCCTGATTCAAAAGTTGGCATCGCTCCCCTGCTAAGTAGAAGATTTTGCATCTGTGGAACAATTCCTCTTATGTGAGACAAATATTGATCTCTTTAAGATTTTTATTGTTGACCTCTTAGGCAGCGGAAGGGTTTATTGAGATATGTGATTTTATTGCTCATACATATCTCAGAGCCAGAGATGTGAGAAGACAAGTCTAGCTAACATCATAGCTAATGCATAATGCATTCCAGCACTCTTCAGAGACACTGGCTTTCTGGTAGATTGCCTTACACCAAAACGGAGGAAATTGCTGAAGCAGGTATTTGAAGAGAGAGAGAGACATCATGAGGTTTCTGGTTTGATTATATGTTTCTATAATTATATAGAAAACCAATGAATTACATCATATGTCCCACAGACACGACTTTACCATTTGGTATCATTTTTATTTCTAAGATAAACAATTTAGTGTAAAAATACATAGCTAAGAGACGATGTAAAAGCATTTAGCAACAATGGATCAGACATCTGTAGAGCAGGAGCTGCAGGGACTATGTAAAAACCGGACCCAAACAAGACCCCGGACCGGACATCAAAATCTGCAGTCTGGAGCTTGCAGTTAATTAACTGATCCCTTGGTTAATTAAAAGTAAGCCCTCCTGCAAATGAACAAAGAGAATTGTGGGAAAGCAGCTACAGAGGTAGGAAGTGTGATTATTATCTGGACCGTTACCTGAAAGGAGATGCCAAGAGAAATAAGGCAGTGCCACTGAATTTGGGAATCCTGCCAGCAAGCACAGCCAAGGGGGCAAAGCCATTATAGACATATTGAGTGTTGCAATCCTATGTAGATATCTGACAGCCTAAAAGATCAAGTTATCAGTCCAACATATAAATCTGTAAATGTAACCGCGAGAGCAGCCAGAGACCTGCAAGAATAAATGTAAAAGCTGCAACTATCAGATGATAATTTGCCAGTGTCAGTAAGGAAGATGTTGGCATCAAGAAGCAAGTTTACTGTTCCAGAATAAAAATTGTTAATGCCAGGTGTCCACAGAGTACAGATCTGGTCTGGTTGTTCCAAGGGAGTTCTTATCTACTTTAGCAGGTGGAGATCGATATGGTCCACGTGTCTGAAGGGATCCACATCCTGTGTAGCAAATGCAGTCCAGGTTGGGTCCAAACATCTAGAAGTCCAGACCTACTTTGGGAACTTAGAAGATGTGGCGATCTGTTTCAGTTATCCTTAAGGTTTTACTGACTTGTTCCAGGTGCCTGCGCTTGGTATTATTTCTCCTCATTAGCCTAGTGAGGAGAGTCAATGGAGACACACGAAAGCCTTTGATCTTTATTTATTAATTTCCATGTACTTACAGTTGGAATTTACAGTTCTTCAACTAGCCTTCTCTGGATAGCCATGGTGATCCATGGCTCACCAAAGCCTATTGTTCTCAGCTGCAATACAATACCTAGAACAATACGGTAGGGGATTAGCATAGAATTAAATCCAACAGCGCTGGCCCACTTAATCCTATTAAAGGGCTGGATTAGGATGGCTTTATCTGTATTTTTAATGCCATATCCAGGAAGGTATGGCCATGTCCTCATTAAGTAAAAATAACTGAAGGGGCTTTAGGGGGCACAATTCCTCTATAGGCAATGCCTATATATCAGTGAAGCCTAGACACACAGCCTAGCAGTGTATCGGGCAATAAAATAAAGGCCTGGAAACAAAGAGAAAAAGGTTTCAGAGGGGTTCTGGTGATCAGGGGCACAAAAACAGGGTCACACCACCTATATTAATACATTTTACATTGTCCACTCTGATCACCAATTAACTATCTGCAACAACCCCCCCCCCCCCCCCCTTTCCTCCTCTGGTTACCCTGTCACTTGATCCAGTTCCTGTGGGCCCTCGTGCATTGCCGGGCCGGTTTTTACGTATAGACTGGGTACGCTGATGAGTAGGGTACTGCATAAAGGAAGGCACCCGGGCTAACTGTGGAAGTCCGTCACCACCATGCCATGACCGGCACATCACTGACCATCACAACTGTTTATCTCTTCACTGGCTCCCCATTCCTTTCCGAGTTCTCTTTAAACTCCTCACCACCACCTACAAGGCTCTCTCCTCCTCCACAGCTCCCTACCTCTCTTCACTGATCTCTATCCACACTCCCTCCCGTCCTCTTCGCTCCATCGCTGACCGCCGACTGACCTCTCACCTAATCACCTCCTCCCACTCCCGTGTCCAAGATTTCTCTCGCGCTGCCCCCCTGCACTGGAACAACCTCCCGCCACCCATCAGGCTATCTGATTCCCTTACCTCCTTCAAGCGCTCCCTCAAAACCCACTTTTTTCGACTAGCCTATCCCTCCTCCTAACCTCTTTTGATCCTCCTATCCTGCCTCCGTTTCCCTCCGTTCCTACTTATCCTATTGTATTTCGTTCGTCCACCCACCTATTTTTAGTATGTTAACTCTTATGAGCAGGGCCCTCCTTCCTCACGTACTCACCCTACCTCATTACCTCACCTGTGCTCCTGTCCTGTTCTTCCCTTCCTCTACTTCATCTTCGGTCTCCTTGACAATTTTGACACCTACTTCTGAACTGATGCTGATTTTAGTTCTACCAGCTATACCCCTATTTATACTGTATCTTTCTACACACCCTGTACGTTACCTTGTAATTTGTTTTTTTTTTTTTTTGCTATGTACGGCGCTGCGGACACTTTGTGGCGCCTTATAAATAAACGTACTACTACTACTACAACTGTGAAGAAACAATCTATCACTCCCAGCATCCCTTGCTTCCTTGTTTTATTCCTCATAAAGCTAGTATTAGGCAATGCTTGTAACCAAAAGCAGATTGCAACTGCTGTTGCCTCAGGTATTGCTTAATGGTAGTCACACAGCCCATTTAGCACTTAAATTACCATTAGAATTTGCAAGTTCAGAACATGCACATTGTAACATCAGTAAACAATCATGTCTTGCTGAGGTGTTGCAGCAATATCAGATACATTTGTGGGATAATTATACATTTTATTTTTTATATTGCAGAAACTGCCAGATGAATTTGTCAATTATAGATCAACTGATCAACTGAAATGGTCACTGACCAAGCTGTGCTTTATTTAACCAAATTACTGAACTGCCAGTGCGCCACTCAAGATGCTTAGGAACTTGGATGGCCCAAAGCTTTTGGTACAAGACTTTGGAAAGCCCATGTCATTGAAGCCACTATAATGATGATAGGATGTGTGAAAGGAGAGTATGGATTCATACCTTGCATCCCTCTCATACCAACAGACATTTGAATTCAAGAGATTGCAATCTTCATTCTGTCTCTCTTTTGTAATGACCATTAATAAGGCCCGAGGATAATCATTGAAGGTACCTGCAGACTCCTCGTTTTTCCTATGGGCAGCTCTATGTGGCATGCACTGGTGCATCTATAATGGATGCAAAGTGTCCCATGCATGCGGTACTCTGGTTCCAGAAGTGGCCCACACACCTCACACCCTGCACCAATTTAACCTCAACTTACCTCTCTATTGGTCCGGTGCCGGCTGTGCAGTGCCAAAATCACTGCTAAAATGACAGCCGTGGTTATTTACTAGTGATTAGTGCATGCACAAAACCAGTGTCGGTACTTGTGTACTAGCACGGCGCCCATCGCAGACCATAAGGTATGCGATGCAATGCGATGGCAGCCGATGTTATACAATTTTAAATTCACGTGTTCTTCTTATACACAGCGAATCCTCATATAATGGTTTCTTTTCCCAATAAATGGACCGGCACCGAGCAGATGGTTTTAAAAAACTTTTTTTCAAATTTATTTCACTCATAAAATATTTTATGAGTGAAATAAATTTGAAAAAAAAGTTTTTTTAAATCCATCTGCTTGGTGCCGGTCCATTTATTGGGAAAAGAAACCGTTATATGAGGATACGCTGTGTATAAGAAGTAAGAACACGTGAGCATACTTTTAAAGATACCCTTATATGTTTTCACACAGACCATCAATTGTAAGATATTGTAAGCATTCGTTTATGAATGGAACACGAAGGGTGACCCTATAAAGTTTAAAACATCACAAGAAGAAGTTATTTTTCCAGAAGAGATACCCAAAGACTTTATTAGTCATTTAAGCAATATCACACTATATATGTTTTTTTCCTTTTTATGTATAATACATCGGAGGGTTGTCCAAAACGAATACAGTGACATACTTTTATCTTGACTGACCTCACAGTGAAACGTAACTATAATCTATTCATCTATTTGAGCGCAGTTATAATGTTCCATATTTTTGTTTAAAACTGGAGGGAGGTAGGTTCAGGGGAAATGTTAGAAAAAATTACTTCACAGAAAGGGTAGTGGATAAGTGGAATAGCCTCCCATCAGAGGTGGTAGAGGCTAAGACAGTAGAACAATTTAAACATGCTTGGGATAGGCATATTGATATCCTTACAAAGAAATAAGGATCAAAAAGGGTTGAGATTACCTGAAGGATAAAAAAGGGGCAGACTAGATGGGCCAAATGGTTCTTATCTGCCGTCAAATTCTATGTTTCTATGATTAAAGCCTTAAACAGTATGTTTTCTCACTACTGTATATAGGGCTTGGACCTGTTCATTAAGCTACAAATTGAGAATATGACTGTCTATTGCAGGCAATTTATAATGGACATCTGTGGATGTTATTAAAATAAAGCAGTTTTTTTTCTGTTTATTTATTATAACAAACACTTCTCTCCTAGTCCCAGGCATGTGCAGGAGCTGATAAGCCACCTGACCCTTACACTAACTGGCCTGGCAAACAGTATGGCTCTCAACATGGGACCCGCTAATTCCGACCTCCACCCGGTTCCAACGGCTGCCAGTTCCCACTCCGGCATCACAGAAGCTCGAGGTTGATCTCAGTCTAACCCAAATCACTGGGCCTTCAATCTGATACCTGGTCCAAATGGGTTCATTGGTTCTAGAGATATTGTGGGTAAAACATTTTTTTTTTCATTTCTGAAATGTAATTTCATGGCTGTTCATGTTGTTGGAGGACAGATTTCTCTGGAACCAAACGGACCAATTTCATGGGACCAAAATCATTCGAAGGCTAAATGTAAATGGGTCAGTTGGTTCCGAAGATATAGCTGTTTGTTTAAAGGGTGGTGGTGGTGGTTTTCACTCCCCCTCACACCAGAAAATGCAGGGATTAGGCTTTTGTAAAAGGGGCCAGTCCGAGAATGTCCATTCATGATCCTGGGACCATATTCCCGGGTAAGTCCCTGCATTTTCTGGTGTGAAAGGGGTATTATTTCAAATAGCCGGGACTTGCAGTGCTCTGAATACAGCCGGGCAGCCCCCTGCTCTCTGCCCGGCTGTCACTCAGTGCCAGCTTAAGCCTTCAGGGGACCCGGGGCACTTTAGACAGGGGGACCCCCATGCACTTGTCATTACTGGCCACAAACTGCATGAGAGAATATTATACTGTCAAAACACAGAGTAAAGACAGTATAAACTTGGTCAATGGGTAACTGCTTACTCTGTAGGACTGTAGGAGACTTCACAGTGTCAGTGCTGTAATCCCACATGGCAACGAGCATGGAACCCCTGGCAATGAGCATCGAACCCCTGGCAATAAACATGGAACCCCTGGCAATGAACATGTAGGTAAGCAACACTTATGTAGCATAATTTTTAATAGGCATTATGGTGTTTAGCATAATGCGTAATGGACATTATGGCGTGTGGCTTAACATGTAATGGGCATTATGGTGTAAATTTTTAATGCGCGCCTTTGGCACACAATGCCCCTATTTATGAAGCATATTGTGCATTATTGCTCAATCTGTTTGGTATAGTGCAGGCATGTCCAAACTATGGCCCTCCAGCTGTTGTGAAACTACAAGTCCCACCATGCATTGCCAAAGTTTTGCTATTAGGGAATGCTAAAACTATGTCAAGGCATGCTGGGATGTGTAGTTTCACAACAGCAGGAGGGCCACTGTTTGGACATGCCTGGTATAGTGTGCATTTTGGCTCAATCCATGTGGCAAAATGTGAATTTTGCCTTAATCTGTGTGGCATAACGTGAATTTTGACTCAATCTGTGTGCCATAGTGTGAATTTGGCTCAATCGGTGTGAATTTTGGCTCATTCCACTTGTCATAATATGTAAGAGGCAAGTACAGTATAAGGGGGTTACTATTGTGTTGCATTATTTGTATAAGGGGTATATGGTGTGGTAAACTAAGGTGACCACATAAAAGGTGCTGAAATGTTGTCTACCAAGTTTCGGCTTTCAGTATTTTTTTTATGACTGGAGTGCCGCCTCACCCCGCAAGTATCTTAGGACACCGGGATCCTGTGGGTGCACCTTTGGAGGGCACCCGCCAATATATCTCTGTGCATTTTTCTTATGCCAGCCCCCTGCCTTTTCCAGGCATATATAATTAGTTGAAAGCATTTACACAAATACAGACACACCCATGAGCAGACCACCCAAACAGAACACTGGTTACGCCCCCCACATTATTAGGTGCTGGCCACAACCCCTATTATTGCGCATAATAGGCCCTTGATCATTTTCAGCTCCAGGCCCATTTAGACCTTAATCTGGCTCTGGGCATGGTACACACTAGATATATCTGTCTGCATATCAATTGATCTGCAGATATATCATGCTGCAGCATGCGTTCCATACACACTGCCCTTGCTTCTTGCTATAAAGGTGCTGGAACGGGACCCTGCAGCCAGGATAACTGGCAGATCCTCATGTGGTCCTGCAAACCAGAATCCTCCATTGTGTAGCCAAATGGAAATTTCCCAAGATGCCTTGTTCAGCAATGTACTTACCAAAGCTGCTGGATCTGCTTACTACATTACCTCACACGCTCAGTGACCAGAGCTGCTCTAGGTGCATTTGAGCCTCATTAAAGTTCTGGTCATACTGTATATATCTTTACACAAGAAAGCTGTTCATGTGGGGAGTATGTCAAGGGGCCTACTTCAATGCTCAAAGTCCTTTGTATGTCTGCTGGTATTTTAATATTCTTCAAGAGCTTACCTGCATGACATGCGGTATATGTGGTAAACATCCATCATGTTCAGCTTATATTACATGGGCCAGGGGAAGGCACAGCAAATTCTAGCAAGCTAGCTACTTACAGTATTTATTTGTACAATGTACAAACTATTCCTCATGAAAGACCCCATATAAGTATCTTCAGCTGCGATTTACCAGCCCACCAACACAGCCAATCTGCAATCGGTGGCCAGCGATGATTGGTGATCTGCTGGGAAGTGGAATTATTAAACAGGTTTATTATTCTAAATACCCTGTCTCAGTCATTGGGGAAATGGAAAATTTCCAAAATAAATTGATGATTGTTTGATGATGGATTCACTAATTGGACCAGTGATCACAATTATACACAATAGCCAAACTGAGATAGAAAGATTTCCAAACTAATACATATAACATCTAAATTCAGGTAATCATCTCACCATTACACCTCCCTGGGTAAAGAGTTCCATGTCACAGCTCCCCTTACAGCAAAGAGCTCCTTTCTGTACTAATTTAAGTGTAATTAACAGTATGTAGCCATGGAAACCCTGAAAGTGTGTAGTCTCTGTCCTTGGCCAAAGCGTACTGTACATACTAATTACTTTGTGGGTTCACATAGATAGGGTTGTACATTGTGAGAGCAGAAGAGTGGTGCAATGTCCATACTGTTACTCACTTTGATGGGTTTTGGAAATGTCACGTGCCTGTCTTCAATCAGAGCTAGTGCATGTTTTCATCTATAGTAGTGGTGACGTTATAATTTATTCTATCCACTTAGCCTGGCACTCTAACTGTGTTCAGGAGCATGTTCTCTATTTGTCCTTCTAAAGCATGTTCTTCTCATAAGTATACCTAAACTGTGCATGACACGGACCCTATTAACTCAGCAGAGCTCTTAACACATCTGCACTGACATCATGGCAATATTTCATTGTCTGAAGCTACTTTAATAAACAATGATAATAATAATGGAAAATATATCATATATCATCAATTGAAAATACAGATATTGCATTTCTTGATTCAGTTTTATTCAATTCCCAATTCACTTTCTTCCTGAAATGGGGAAATTCAAGAAGCAATGAAGAGTAGAGAAGTGAACCAGTGGAGAAGTTGCTGATTGCAACCAATCACCTTTGAGGTAAGATTTATAAAGTACATTCTCTAAAACAGGGGTTGGGAACCTCAGGCCCGGGGGCCATATGCGGCCCACGTAGCCGTTCTGAGTGGCCCTCCCACCTGCCCGGGGGCTTTGCCGGGAGTAAAGTACAGTGGAATTCTCGCAAGAGGTCGTAGTTCTCGAGAGATTCCTCTTAATCAACAGCAGCTGTAGACTAGACTATTCAGACTGCAGCAGGACAATTTGTAAGTGAAATTATCACATATGGCCCCAAAGGATTTTTTCCCCATACAAACGGCCCTTGGCACAAAAAAGGTTCCCCACCCCTGCTCTAAAATGATACAGAGCAGCTGCTTAGTTGCCATTGGCAACTCCTCTGCTGTTTTAAATGCTTTATGACTAGACCCCTATAAGCCAAATATAATGTCCATGGATATGTAGCAGGGCACTGATATTCTACAGCTCTTAGTTTTACACAAGCTTTTCATAACTCGCCATTAGCACAACACAGCAACATCTGTCAGTCTAAGTAGACTCAGCGGCGTAACTATAGCACCGCAGCCTCCGCCACCGCGGGGGGGTGCTGTGCATGTGGGGGCGCCGGGGGCTGCGGTGCTATAGTTAACCCCCCCCCCCCCAATCCCCCGCAGACTTACCTATCTCGCTGGTCCCGGCAGCTCCTTTCTTCTGCTGAGGACCACCACAAAATGGCCGCCCCCATATAGCACACAGTTCTCTGAAACTGTCTGCTGTATGGGGGCGACCATTTTTTGGTGGTCCCCAGCAGAAGAACGGAGCCGCTGGGACCAGATCGATAGGTAAGGCTGTGGGGGATTGGGGGGGGGGAGTTTGCATGGGCGGTGGGGCAGGGGGATAGGGGTGCTTGGCGGGATGGCGGCGGGGGGGGGGGGGGGGGGCGCCCAAAACGTAGCTACGCCACTGAGTAGACTGCTCCCATCTACAGGATTAGCATACTCAGTAGTCACTTCTTAGGGCAGTATTCAATGAGAAATTTTGCCGTGTGCAGCGAATCCTGTTTAGGATTCGCTGCACACTCTCTGTGTTCCGGAGGGCTGGCTGCCACTCGCTCTCTCCGTATTCAAGGTCGGAGGGGCGAGTAGCCCCTCGCGGCGAATCTTAACCCCTGCAGGACGAGCGTCAGCGGCAGGGAGCCGTGGGACGGTGGCAGGCAGGGAGATTGAAGTCTCCCTGCCTGCCCCAGAACGTATGTGGAGGGAAGGAGGGCTCCCCGGGACCCAGGCAGCACAAGCTGCCCCCCCCCCCCCAGAGCCAGCAGGGAACCGGGTATATTCACTGCTCCCGATCATGCATATGTAATGATCGGGTGTAGTAAATATATGGATATCTAATGAGCGGCTCAGCTTCCGGCCCCCTGCTGGCTGCTCTGTGTAAAAAAATTAATTTTATTTTTTATTAAAATATATATTCATGTGCTATAAGCACATGAATAAAAATAGCATGCCCCTTCACAGAATAAAATTCCTAATTTTTTTACACCAAAATTAAAACAAAAAACCTTTTTTTTAATAGTTCACATTCCACTTCTCCATGAAAAGATGAGAGAATTGCTACACTGAGAGACACGGCGAAAATCACTCAGAAAGACGGCGAGAAGTGCACATTGAATAGGGTTGCTCGCTTTTTGAGAGCAAAAGTGTCCGTCCAACGCGAGAAAAGCACAAACTCACCATAAAACACGGCAAATTTTTCTCATTGAATACTGCCCTTAGACTATATTTTATGATTATGTTTAAAGGTAAAGCTGCATATTTCCAAACAGAGTACAACATTTTCATTGAAGATCAAGGAATAGCACAGCCACAAGGATGCAGATGTCCTATTCTGTCTAATTAAAATGCAAAAGGCAACAAGAGGCGCATGAGACAGATGTTGCCTGTGAAATCCAAATGCTGCATCTGAGGATGGAGTCTCGGATCACCAAGCATTGGTCGCGATTCACATTGTTTGAAGGCACTGGCCAGCCTGCATATACTCGAGTTTACTCAGGCTGCCTGTCAGATTACAACACCCTGGTCCAGGACCACTGCGTCCGACGACACAAATCCCGGACCAATTAATTGTTTGAAGAACTGTGCTGGGTGCCACCCCACGCTCCACCTCTCCAATGCCGCAGCATGACTGACATGTTGCAGCTGGCAGGGGCTACAAGAGACATTGCAAGATCTATTCTGCAAATGCACAAAACGAAGCTTGCATCTGCACAGACTCTCAAACATTGTTTGTGTATGCAACCATCAGGAAGGTGTAGACATGTGTAAGAACAAAAACAGTGTAGAGATCAAGATGTGCCTAGTCCTAACCCTTACTCCCCACAGCCTAACCCTAACCTTCCCTCCAGCAGCCTAACCCTAAGTCCCCCCATAGTGCCTAAACCTGCCCCTCCCCCTTCGCTAGCCCCAAATTAGCAGTCCCTGGCATACTTTAAGGTGCCCATACAGCAGTGCAATTTGGACTATTTTCATCCGATTTAGACAGAGCAACCTGGCTAGGGAAGCAGATAGACTCCTGAGGTACTGTATCTGGAGAATGTGGCCTGGAAAATGCCAATGCCTCTGCCAGACACATGCTAAAAACTACCAGTTGCAACACAGCTAGAAGTATGTGCATCCCAGAGACAGCACGGGAGCGTGCTGTCTTATGTTCTAGGTCCAGTGTAATGAGGTCATACAGATGGAAAATGTTGTTACAATCAAGTCGGAACATCTGTATGACCTCATCATCCGGCATTGCATGTATGTTGCAACGCACACTAAATAAACAAGGCCTCCTGAGCCTCAATGGTAACTGGTAAACCTGCCGATCATGCTTAGTTTCGTGACCCTGCCATCATCTTCTTCTTCACTGCTGACAGTGCACCAGGTATGTCACAGCCCCAAATGCCAAAATGTATTGGCTGTGAAAAGCTTTGATGGCTGTAAAAGGCAAGAGAAAGGTATTTCTGTGCTTAATGGTCCTTTTATAGGTAGCACAGATGATTGTTCAATTTGGTTCAGATTTGAAACTCCCACCAATTTGAAAAATAGGAAAAACTACAGATTTCTCAAATACTGTATAAGAAATAGTGTGTAAAAGCACCGAAATAAGCATGTAAACCAAAATACGGGTCATCAGTAAATTTGTCGATAGCATTGAAATGAATGGGGATTTACGGACATAGTCTAACAATGGTTTATTTATTCATATCATTTTGGAACTACTGGAAAAATAAGAATACTTTTCTGCCTTTGGAAATGATGCGATGTGTGAAATACGAACGTATTTCGCATCAAATAGTACTAATATGACCATTTGATCTTAGAAAATTTCCATCTAAGTATCACCACTGGCGATGAAAGCAGCAGTAGATGATTTCTCTGTATTGGTGGAACTACCATCTGCTTGCCAGGTCTTGCTTGTTGTCCCTGAGAAGATTATCATGCATTTCCATATGTTGGCTGAGGACAGACATTCTGAGCTTTGTTCCCTGGTGACCTCATCTGACCCTTTGTGCATCATTTATACACTTGACCATTATATTGCTGCCTTGTTATCTATGTCACTGTGATACATTTCCAGACTATCAATTTCCAGCTTGCAATAGTGGCTAGTCTTATACCGTCCATGATTATGTGTCCCAGACCAACTACAAGCACCAGCTGATACAGTGTCATTTGGTACATGCTCAGTAGTCAATAAGTAATGGTTCAAATAAACCCTATTTAAAGGGACTCATTTGCCATTTTTTGTTTCCTAAATCTTTTTGTTCGATTATTAAAAATACTGAAATAATTATTGACTGACAAGCAACTGTTACGACTAACCCCTGGAGCTCCAAGCAGTAATCCACAGAACAACGGATTGCAGATAAATACTGGATGTTTAATAATGAACACAAAATACACAGGATATAATGCTGTCAGAAAGGCAGGTGAAAACAGTAGCAGACATCATAACTCACCAAGCATCATACTCATGGCCAGATTAAGGGGGGCTCATGGGGTCAGCCTGTGGTTGGCTTGAATTTTTCAAAATATTTTTTATAGCTAAAGGTTTTGTGCATGAGAGTTGACTAAGTCCCATGAGACTTTGCACAAAAGGTCAGAGGCTTGTTAAGCACAAGCTCTACTTGGTGGAGCTTATCATATGCTTCTTAGGCCCATGGAGGACAGCAGCAGCAGTGGCCTCATCATGGGAGGGTATTTAATCAGAGGTAGCATAGCCTGTCAGGACTCCTACACAGTAAGGTACAGAGGGACAAAGGCAGGTGTCACAACCACCATGTCTGCTACCCGTTCCCTCTGTGCTATGTCTAGCCCTAGGTCCACTGACAGGGTATTTTCTGCCCTGGCGCTAACCTCCGCTACCAATCCTCATGCTGGTAGTGTGCATGCTGTCGCGCTGTCATCGCAAGGTGACAGCGGTGGTGTGTGCCGTGCGGGGTCTGGATGGCGTGGGACCTGAGCCGCCATGATGGGTCCGTGTCAGATTAGGCCTCTGGCTGGACACGCCGGCTTCAGCGCATCCGAGCAAATCACCGCCGGCTGGTTTCTGTTGCCATCTTTTAGGATCCTTCAGCCTATGCTGCGCAGCTCCATTCAAGTGTCAGCCAATCACAACGCAGCTTCCCCTTCAAATACTGACTTGCCGGGCAAGACCGTCAGTCAGTACAATGATGTCTATCCGCACGCATCATTGACTCTCCCTGGCTGTCTGTAGTTACCACTGCAGTTCTTGTGCCTCTGGTGAAGTTCCCCTCCGGTATCCTGCTGATCGTCACACTGTCTGAACCATCCCATCACGGAACCTGCTGCCGCCTATACGGACTGGACAAGGTTAACCCCCCAAAGGGGTAATATCTTTCACCTTATTCCTGACGGTTATTCTCTGTGGTCATCCCTGGTTTGCAGCTACGATCTTATTCAGTACAGATTCTTTCGGACTTCACCATCCAATCATCCAATCCTTCATCCAATCATCCAATCCTTCATCCAATCATCCAATTCTTCATTCAATCATCCAATCCTTCATTCAACCATCTAATCCTTCTTCCAATCATCCAATTCTTTATTCAATCATCCAATCCTTATTCAATCATTCAATTCTTCAATGATCCATCCAACCTTTCAGTTGTCCAATTATTCAATTACCAATCATCTTCAAGCTCTTCAATAAGCATTGTATATTATTGACTTTATCAGTTACCAATAACTACAGTTTTATCATTGTGTCATTATTCATCTTCTGTACCGCAGTATCTTCATTAAATAAGGTTTATTTTTATCCAATTGCCTTACACCCTTCTGTCGTTAATGCAACAACCCTACATCAAAGCACCCAGCCTCCGTTACACTCCAGCTGGTGCTTCACGAAACGTGACAGCAGGCTTTCATGTGGTGTTATATATATACACATTATATATATATTTATAAGTCAGGCCCTCTCTCCTCTTGTGCCTTTCTTAGAATATATAAACCTCTGCCACCCTGATGATTGCTTCAGTGTCCTGTCCCCTGATGCAACTATCCATATTTACCATGTACTTGTCCTAAACTGTCTTGTACTGTAATTTGATATATGTTTTTGCTCCTAATTATGCTTTGTAAAGCGCTGCGAAATCTGTGTGCGCTATATAAGAAACTGTTAATAAATAAATAAATAAGTCATTGTAGCCTATACAAAAGTTGCCAGTAGAGGTATCTAAAGGATCCCATCCCAGTAATGGCTGCTTGCACTTGCACGTGCACAGTCAGGCAACCTTGCATGTGCAGTAGTACAAAGAAGTTCAAAACCTGGAGAAACCTTGTCCCTGGATTGTTTTTTCAAATTTTTTTGTCGATCTTTAATTTCTTATTGTTGCAATAAGTTAAGAAAGAAATGCCCCTTAGTACAAAAAACTACCTGGCACCATATAGAGAGAATGGTTTGTGTCCTAGGGGTTTCAGATAAACCATTTCTACATGCAAGGCCAGATTATAGGAGAAATGATAGGGGCAGTTGCCTTGGTCCCCCGCACATTAGGGCCCCCACACAATGTCTATTAGCGTTGATGACAGGCCCAGAGGCAGAATTTACGGTGATTAGGGAAGCCAATCCCGGGGCATTTTTTCAATCCCGGGATTCGGGATTGAAAAATGCTCAATCCCGGGATTCCCGGGATTGGCTTTCCTAATAAAAAACCGTCCTGGCCGACCCACATTTACTTACATTTGCAGGGGCGGCCGGGTTGATCGGTGGGAGCCGGGATGCCGGGTGGGCAGCTTCATCCGGACGGCGGCAGGGTGGGAGCCGGGATGCCGGGTGGGCAGCTTCCTACTGCCGGGAGCCAGGTTGCTGGGTCGGGGGCCGGGTGGTTCACACATATGCTTGAGACACGTTGGCTGGCTGGCTGTCTAGGTGGGCGGCTTCATAATGCGGAGTTGCTTGCTGGGTGGGTGGGCTGGCTAGGTGGACGGGCGGCTTCATCTCTGCCTGCCTGCGCAGCGTGACGCTCATCACGCTGAGAGGTCACGCTGCGCAGGGCTGCTCTGTCGGTTATGGGAGTATCCGGGCAGCGTCTGAGCGAGTAACTCCAATCCCCGGATTGAAATCCCGGCGTTTTGGGGGTCAAATCCCGGGATCCCACCGATCCCGATCCCGGGATTGGCCACCCTAATGTTGATGCAGACGGTGCCCCTTCAAGAGTGGGTGGACTAAGGGGAACTTGATGAAGTGACTCATAATGAATCGCATCATTGTTGCCCCATCTCACACTATACGATGCCAGTTTTATAGTGCTGTATAGCTGAGGACAGAGCCACATTTATGTGATCATTCGACCATCCTCTCAGCCTGCCCTGTATCAGCCACTGCCCCTACACGCAGCCAGAATTCTTCCATAAGAGGGGGATTAAATGCAAATACTGTAAATTTAGGTGAGTTTTATTATTTATTGCCAGTTATTTATTTAGCGCACACATATTCCACAGCGCTTTACAGTATATTTTTGGATTGTGGGAGGAAACCGGAGTAACCGGAGGAAACCTACACAAGCACAGGGAGAATATACAAACTCCACACAGTTAGAACCAAGGTGGGAACTGAACCCATGACCTTAGTGCTGTGAGGCAGTAATGCTAACCATTATACACCATCCATGCTGCCAATTGTCTCAGCCAATAGAGTGTAAATAGGAAATGTATTATATACAACAACCCTACATCAAAGCACCCAGCCTCCGTTACACACTTTCTTATTCACATATCTACATTACAACTGTCACGTAAGTTTAGCAACAAAGCTTAGCTAGAACCGAAATAATAACAGCACTGTTGCTCACAGTACTCCTGACATGGCTGCCGAATCCGCACTTTCTGTACCAAGATAAAACAGAATTCTTGGCAATGTAAAATGAGCTGCCTTTAAGAACTCAGGACATGTAAATCTGAAAAATAATATAAATAGCCTCTATTTTATTCAAAGATCCATGGATTATTTTGTAATTCTAAAAGAATTGTATTGTCCTTAGCAATTTAACAATGCATAAGTCTTCTCTCTTCAATATTATCTTTCCTACGTTTGCTCCGCTTATGGATCTCCAAGATTCCAAGGAAAGCTTTGTTGCGAGAACCAATTAGTTTCCTAGCAATTCTGTCTGTCAAGTTTCGTACAATTGTTATACCCACGGGGCCAGCTGTCTATACAGCAGTGGATAAAGAGGGGGAGGGGGGGGGGGGGGGGGCAATATTTCCAAATGCTCTCAGAGCTTCTTATTACATTAGCATTACCTAAGAAAACCTTTGTCAGCTAAGGAGAGAAAAACATACCCAACCACAGTGCCACTTTGTTCATTGCAGGGAATACCAATGCCATAATTTCACTTCTGCTTGAATTGAGTTAATGGATTCAACGGTTTGAGGTCTTCTATAAGTGTTCCTTTGTCCCATGTTTAAAGCCTTTCGAAGAATCAGGTATATCTATTCATGGGGTTTTTTAAGCACAGCAGGCTCTTGGCACAATGCATGCCTTTGTTCCAGTACATTTCTGTGTCATTTTGTTAAGCTGGTTTCACTTTCAAAAATATGTCAGCAGAAACCAATCATGGTTCTCTTTTTTTTGGCATTTAACTCTATATTCTAATTTATATATATATATATATATATATATATATATATATATATATATATATATATATATATGTCGCTAATTGCAATATAAAACAGATGGGAAATGTGCAAACACGTGTAAGAAAGGGTTACATATTTTCTATTGGATAACATAAAGCTGCTGCATGTGGCTGAGATAGTATCACACAGCTCTTACCATCAGATGTGTGTCTGCCAACAGGGACGACACGGACACTGAGGGGAGATATTATGGACACGATCTTCAGTATATAGAATATAACATTTCATGATACACATTATGCCACACACTGTAATGCCCATTACATATTATGTGACACAGGGGATGCCCATTACACATTATGCCACACGCCGTAATGCCCATTACATACTGTATTTTAACACACACACCATAATGGCTATTACATATGATACCACAAAAGTGTTGCTTACCTACATGTTAATTGCTAGGGCTTTCATGCTCGATGCCAGGGCTTTCATGCTCGATGCCATGGGGGGATTACATGCTTGGAGGGCTCAGGAGGACTCTGGGACAGCACACACTGGGCTGGAACCTGGAGCACAGTAGCACTGCACTTACCATTAAACTACTATGGCAGCGGACTGGGCACACTGGGAATGGCTGGACATTGACAGGCAGCAGCCAGTGCAGCCAGATGTCAACCAGCCTTATAAATTTATATGGTGCCATTGCAGCCCCAGTGTCCTTCAGTAGCTTCTGTGCTTGTGCCGGACACACAGCAGATGGGGACAGAGAGCCATGGAGAGGAGGGCAGAATGCCATGGAGAGGGGGGACAGAAAGTCAGGGAGAGAGGGGGGTCTGTGAAAGTCGAGTTGCATACACGCCATTTTTAGGATAGTATGGTCGCCATTTTGGTTCGCAGAGTTGCGCTAATAAAGTTTCCATACCCGAGTCTGTGTGACAAAGTGGACCAGAAGCGTAGCCATACTATTACACATAAATTCATAAGAACATACTGACACTAAATAAAATATAGTTAAAGGTTTAGAACGCCACACATAGCTTAGTTAGCATTGCATACACCCGTCTGTATCATGTTTAGTACCGTTACGTTCCGTTTCTTATGCGCAGTATTCCGGTCATTGCGAATATTTCGCAATACATACGGTCCGATAGTTATGGACAAAATCCATAACTCTAAGACAGTTTCTGTTTAAAAGTGTACAACAAAGGAATCTAGTTGTAACCGGTTTCTACTGCTATTTACGACGATACCAACAAACAAAGGACTCCAAAGTTCACTCCCCCGTACCTATTCAAACCAGGTGCATCATTTTACCCCCAATCACAGAGGACCTGACATACGACCTCCGACCAATAGGAATGGCCTTTGACCTCCCCCTTCTGACCCTTTAAGATAGGTGACCCAGGGCGGCCTTGGTCACTTCGGCACATCTTCCTTTCCCTGACCTTCGACCGGGCTATAGTTCAACCCTGAACGATAGCGAGCTCTGACCGGACTGCGCTGCGCATATTTGATGAGACGGTAAACGGTTGCATTCACTGTACTTTCTTTTATTATATTGTGGGCTGATTGTATCCTGTATCTGTATTTTCTTCCCCTAGTAGAGCCTGTTTATTATACTCATTGTTAGACTTTTGTATCACTTGTTATACCTGTATTTTCTATTCCTGTAACCCCCTGTTGTCCGTTAGGGACTTAAATACATCTTTTTACGGAGTTCCTATCTCCTTACTTCTATACTGTGGTTGTGTCTGTTTATTCGCATAGCGATAAGGTATATTACGGACACTGTCCTTAAAGGTATATTCGCAGATTAGAGTCAGAGTACTGCGAAAGGATCTCTTATTAAAGTACTGGTTCTTTGGTGTACAATACACAATAAAGGTACGCTACGCTGCGCTACGTTTTGTACGCACGTAGCTAGGTATAAAGGGTACGCTGGTTACGGACATAATACGTAACCTACGCTTTTCACTTATTGTTTCTTTGGTCATATTTAATCGCCATTAACAGGTCAGAGTGTCAGAGAGAGGGGGGCAGTGTCAGAGATAGGGGGGACAGAGTGTCAGAGAGGGGGAGAGTGTTAGGGAGAGGGGCAGGGGGCGAGCACACTACCTGATCCAGCCGAGGTATCTGGTGGGGGCAGGCATTTTGCGGCATTAAGCCCTGCCCCCTTAATACTCGTGAATCGAGGAGCCCACTTCCATCTGAGTGGCTGCCTCCTTTGTAGGACTGGGTAATTCCTCCAAGACCAGCAGCTATTAGGAGGTGCCTGCCCCCCCCCCCCCCGTGCACACGCCTATGGTTCCTGTCAAACTTCAAATCCCAACTAGTATCTTGTCCAGTGCAGTGATTGAGGACTCAAATCCACACACACAGCAAACTTGGTAGAAGAAGCTGCTACCATTGGGCATGTGCTCAGCTCAAGGGAGGCCAACCACAATCAGTTGCTGAATGGGATGAGGAGACAAAAGAAAAGAAGCACTAGAAGCAAGAAGAAGGATTGTCCTGTCTGCAAGCTGTTAAAAATGAAGAAGAATATAAACAGATGGAGGATGAACTGAAAAGAAGAGAAGGTCAAGGGTGGAGGGGAGAGTGCAGATTTAAGGCCCCTATACATTAGGCCGACTTGTCCTTAGGACAAGTCGGACCCAATTCTCCTGTGAGCCGCCCGGCAGCTCCCCGGGAGGCTCAAATACAATTTGGCACTTGATGAGCCAGTTTTTACATGTGATAAATCGCTTGCGATTTATCACATGTAAAACAAATGGGGAGCTGCAGGGCGGTGAGGAGCAGTGGGGGCGGGTGGCTGCAGTAGTGGGGGCGGGTGGCGGCAGTAGTGGGGGCGGGCGGCGGCAGTAGTGTGGGCGGGCGGCGGCGAGTGATGCTGACCTGGCCGGGCAGCTGTGATCACAAATAGCAGCGCTGCCGCTGCAGGATGGGACGGGACGCACAGTGGCGGCTATTAGATTTTCAAAATTCCTGTCAAATGACCGGCCGTTCTGTGATTGGCTGAGAGAGCTCTCAGCCAATCACAGAACGGCCGGTCATTTGACAGGGATTTTAAAAATCTAATAGCCGCCACTGTGCGTCCCGTCCCGTCCCGCAGCGGCAGCGCTGCTATTTGTGATCACAGCTGCCCATCCAGGTCAGTGTGTCTGCCCGCCGTGCTCCCCCGCCCCCCGGTGTCTGCATGCATATGCCTGACAGGTGGGCAGGCATATGCATAGCATACAGGGAGGTCGGATGATCTTATGTGCTGACCGTCCGACCTCCCTGATCCGGTCCGATGCGCACGGGACCGCGCATCGGATCGGATCATACATCACACACCTGCGATTTTGGGGCGATTTCATCCGGTTATCGGCCCAAAGTGCCGAAATCGTATGAAATCGTCCCAAAATCGTATAGTGTATGGGGGCCTTTAGGATGAGCATTGATAGGCATTAATGAAAACTTGTGTTTTGAGCTAAATTTAAAGCTAGATGAATAAAAGTCTGTCTTGGTAAGGGAGTGAGTTCCAGCGGAGTGAAGTGGAAGGTGAAAGATCGTGCAGGTTTGTGTAACAGGAGGCAACTGGACAAAAAGTTGGGAGAGAATTAAATGTAATATTTATTTTAAAGCTGTTTTTAAGTGATTTCTTTTCACACACACATTGGCCCTTATTCTGATCGGTGCGGATATATCCACGTGCGTTCGGGCCGCCAATGTTTTGTGTCTGCGCATGTGCAGAGGCGTCTCTGCGCATGTGCGAGCGGGGCGTACGGCCAAATCCCGCATGATATGTGAACACTCCGAACAGGGGGTGGAGAGGGGCGTGAAGGGCTATTTGGGCTCATTACCATATGCATACGCCCCGCATTTCATGGGAGTTCCCATGAAAACGCTGAGCGTACGTATGGTAATGCGGCCGTGACGCACGTGTAGGGGGTGGACATATGACATCGCCGGATGTCAGCTGCCCGCCCAGATCCCTGCTTTTGCACGGAGAAATGTCCGTGTGGACTGAGGTTGCGGGAGCTGGTGGAGCACTCGGTCCTGCATTCGATGGTCTGCGACCATCGAATGATGGGGGAGGTTCCCTTAGATGGAGGAGGCGTATTCCGTGAAAAATATACGTGCGGTCCGTTCGGCCAGCTTCTTACCGCATACGGACGGAGTTGGCGATCCGTATGGAAGGCGGGGTTTCGCACGCACGGTCCTGGCCGCATAATCGGCTCCGGCTGCACCGATCAGAATAAGGGCCCTTGTGATTTCTTTTCACACACACGTTGACTATCCATGTGTAATCGTGTTGATTCCTATATGATGAAATAAAGATGTACGTTTTTTATCAAATACTTCTGCCGCTAAATGGTAAGTGCCCTCCTTTTCCTCTTTACGCATGGACTTTTTGTATCTTGGATTGGAGCACAATCTGGTTGCAAAAAAGCTGACTTGAGTGCGGATAACCTGTATATCTATCTATCTATCTATCTATCTATATATATATATATATAGGGAAGACGGTCCGGCACTCCCAGAAACAGTACCTCTCAGCGATCGGTGCCTTCACTGCAGGGACTTGCTGTGATATACAAACGAAGGTGCGGCACTCACGATCAGTCAAACAATAAACGATATGCTGCCACAGAGGTTCGATCCTCTGTGGCAGCATATCGTTTATTGTTTGACTGATCGTGAGTGCCGCACCTTCGTTTGTATATATATATATATATATATATTTATTTTAGTTTTTTCTTCTTTCTATATATCGATACAAGTTTTTTAAATAATATCCAGAGTTCCTAAACCTATTTTTCCAGAAAAATAGTACTATATATATGAGAGAGTAACATTGGATAGAGGCACTTTGTTGGTATCAACTACTTTACATTCTGATATACAGTAAAAACACAATTTAAATAGCTAGTGATATCAATTCACATACACCTGTGATGATGACAGAATTCTTACTGCCCAAAGGGAGTAATCACAAATGTATAAATTCAAAGTAAGGTGTTATGTGAATTATTCCCAATTAATGGACTCTAATCATAACCCATGAGGTGTCCCACTTTTGTTCCCTAAAATAACTTTTATTGCTCTAATTGAAGTGAAGTCTGTAAAAGGAGAAACACGTTGAGTTTTTGTAGTGCCATCATATTAACAGGTTGTTCTTCAATTGGAGACATTGGCGTCACCCTACTACTCTATTGTCTCATATATATAGCATACAAATAGGCGTCACTCCCAGGATTTTTTTTGTGCAAAAACGTGCAAATTTATTTTAATCACGATCCAACATGTTTCAGGTCCGAGCCCGTCCTCAGGGATCACACGATGAAGGGCTCGGACCCGAATCATGTTGGATCGTGTTTAAAATAAATGTGCACGTTTTTGCATAAAAAATCCTGGGAGTGCCGCCTATTTGTATGCTGTATCAAGAAGGCCTGAAGACCTTGTGAGGAAGGCACCGGGTATTTGATCCTATATTCAACCAGCGAGTGCCGGGCAATACTGTCTCTCTCTCTCTTTCTCTCTCTCTCTCTTTATATATAAAGTAAGCATCAGGATCCCACGACCGACTGCTACATTTAACAACTGATTAGCTAATCTATACACAAGCACACCATAGACCATGGGTCCTCAAACTGCGGCCCTCCAGATGTTGTGAAACTACAAATCCCAGCATGCCTTGCCACAGTTTTAACACTCCCTTATAGCAAAACTGTGGCAAGGCATGCTGGGATTTGTAGTTTCACAACATCTGGAGGGCAGCAGTTTGAGGACCCATGACATAGACGGACCAGCAGTGTGGCCGTGCTGTTAAATCCACATCATCACATACTGTATATGGGTAACTAATGCATTGGCTAACTATATCTCTTACTGTATGTTGTGATATACAAACAGCAATATTATACCTGTAACCTTGTTTGACTTCTAGAAGTAGCAGCAGTACATTGCAATTTTCTCGGATGGATTTTGGTTTAACATTGTTGCAGCACAATTGATTGTATGGAGAAGTGTAGCAAGAAAGTGATTTCGAACTATAACAGTATACCTGGGAATGTGCTACTACAGTTGCAACAATCTATAAATGTACTATTTAAACTAACTTTGCTACAAAAACTTACAAACAGTATTGCAATTCTTCTGACTCAACCTCTTGGAGGATCAAAACAGATTTATACCTTCTTGTTATTATTTTATGTATTATGAGCTAGATTCAGATCTGACCGCAGGGCAAATTTGTTCTCAAAATGGGCAAAACCATACTGCACTGCAGGTGGGGCAGATGTAACGTGCCAAGTAAGATTTGGGTGTGGTGTGTTGAAATTGAAATTGCAGTGTAAAAACAAAGCAGCCAGTATTTACCCTGCACAGAAACAAAATAGCTCACCCAAATCGAACTCTCTCTGCACGTTACATCTGCCCCACCTGCAGTGCAACATAGTTTTGCCCAGTTTGAAAACAAATTTGCCATGCAATTAAGTTGCGAATGAGATCATATAAGCAGTAAACAGTTACTCTGAAGGTTGCTATAGCATGTGCTCCTGATGTCTGTTTTCATACACAAACGGCGGATCTGAGATGTCTCTGGTAGGGGTCTCGTCTCAATATAAATCCTGGTGTCTGCGACCTTTGATATTTTTGCACAGCCCTTGCTTACTGAATTACAGATGTGAATCCCATCTGAATCCCTTGAATTAATCTATCCCTGAACCAGGCTCATAGTCCATAATATATATATAATGTTAAAAGATCATTTAGGAATCATGCAAAATCCATTCTAAAAGCCCATAAAAAGCTATGACCTTGAAATCTTTATAAACACCTCTTGGAGTTGGGGCTTTAAGTGTAATTAGCCAAAATATTTCTGCCTTGTGTAATATGACTACTTTGTCTCTAGTAATTTATTGCTTGGAGACCTTAAACATTCTTAATTTCCCCCTGTGGAACAGTTATATTTATTTTGTAAAAGTTCAGAAAGTGCATGTGTAATGAGCCCTGTGTTGATGTGTTCAGCTAGATATGTTTTTACAGTGCCTATGTTCATCCTGTATATGTCTGACCACATTTGCACTCATTTAGATGAATAGCATAGGTACTGTACTGTAACATGTAATACTTTTTATTTTCCATTCCTTATCTTTGATGCGAAAATGTCTGAATTTTTATGTGAACTATGGAGGTTATTCTGGTTCACTCCACCAGCTGAGTCCACCAGATGCCGCTCACTGCCTGCACGGCCGCCCGCAACCCTGCTCGCATGCCACTATCCCCCGCAGGCATGCGAATGGATGTTTTGCATAAACATCCATTAGCAGCCTTGGGTTGGATGTCGCCAACCATTGATTGATTTCTCCAGCGCTCGCAGATCTGCCAAGCGGGCTGGCAGCTGAAATCTGCTTACATCAACTGCTCGCCCCCCACACCCGTGTCATCTGCAAATTTGCCCCATGGGATTGACCCCCCACCCACACTGTTAATCTATTTGCCGTGGCCTCTCACACACAGCAGCTGCATATGCGCATACAGTAACTAACTATGAGTACGCGCAGTAGCAAAAAATCGGCCCACCGTGCAAATGCTCAGGGGACTGATTACACCAGAATCACCTCATATATCTACATTCACTTTTTCAATCCAGTCTTTATTGTAGACATTGGCAAAATATTGTTATCCCATCTCCTTCAATTCTTCATTTGTCTTTGCTGCAATTCTGCTCGGGTACTTCATGTAACCAGTTGTTATGATGCTTTCTTTCTTTAGTAATATAGCAAGTAAGTTGGTAAGTTTTATTTATATAGCGCACTTTCTCCAACAGGACTCAAGGCGCTTTACAGACATTAAAAATAACAATGCACATACTGTAATACAAAGGGTTATCAGTACAAGGAACAGGCAACAATGGCAGTACAGATATACATCACACATACAGATATGCACAAGACGCATTCTAATAAGGGACACGGACATGGGGAACATATTTACTGAGCTGTGCAGTACCCAGGCAGCCATTCAGAGGCGCCACATGGTGATTGCACAGCCAGATAGGTAGCCAGTAACAGTACAGATATATATATATATATATATACACGAGATATACTCTAATAAGGGACACGTACATGGGGAACATATTTACCGAGCTGTGCAGCACCCAGGCAGCCATTCAGCGGCGCCACATGGTGATTGCACAGCCAGATAGGTAGCCAGTAACAGTACAGATATATATCTATACGAGATGTACTCTAATAAGGGACACGGACATGGGGAACATATTTACCGAGCTGTGCAGTACCCAGGCAGCCATTCAGTGGCGCCACATGGTGATTGCACAGCCAGATAGGTAGCCAGTAACAGTACAGGAATGATTACTATATATCTTCACTTCCCTTTGTGGCTTGTACAAAAGAAAGGCTCATCTGGCTACATTAAGGGCTGATATTTCCAATACTATAGTTGTGTGTCAGTGACAGTCTGATGCCATGTGCGAGCGGGGAGACGGTTAAGGACGGCCTTAGGAGCGGATGTACCAAACATGGAGAAGTGATAAAGTAAAAGATGATAGCGTAACAGCCAGACAGCTCATACCTGTCATTTTTCACACCTAGCCAGTTGACAGTTAGAAGTTGATTGGCTGGTGTGTTATCACCTTCTACTTTATCACTTCACCAGGCTTAATACATCTGACCCTCAGCCTCTTGGTAGCCCCTCCAGCAGCCAGTTGGCCGCTGGTGTCTGAGATGAACCCATACTGCATCGTGGGATGCAGTTTTGCATCAATACGGCATGCTGGTGGAGTGACGCCTCCTGCTGCATCACCATATTTGAGTTATTGTTTCTGATTATGAGTAAGCAGCAGTGATAGTGACTCCAGCCAAATCGAAATGAAAACCATTATCTTTAGAACATAGGGCCTTATTCTAGTTCACTCTTATAGGCAAATTCCTTCTCAAATGGACAAAACCATGTGCACTGCAGGTGGGGCAGATGTTACTTGTGCAGAGAGAGTTAGATTTGGGTGGGGTTTTTCTTCAAAGTGAGATCTATATTGCAGTGTAAAAAAAAAGCAGTCAGTATTTTCCCTGCACAGAAACAAAATAACTCACCCAAATCTAATTCTATCTGCACATGTTGCATCTGCCCCCCTGCAGTGCACATGGTTTTGTCCACCTAAGAAGGAGTTTGCCTCTAAGAGTGAACTAGAATAAGGCCCACACTGTATATGAAAGAATTCATTCATTTCAGGTTATGACTTTAAGGGAGGCAAATTTAACATATAATAGCAAGGCTCCACTGTCACCCAAACTAAGGTATGGCTGCAGTCTGCGGAGAGAGGAACACCTCACCTGGACATTGCATGGATTCTTATTTTCTCTTTAAGCTTGCAATACAAGCCATATGCATGTGGAATGGGCACAGCAAACTTCAGCTCATCTCATATAGCAAAATAAACACTAGAGCAAAAGGCTGGCTTGGACAGCTGCTCCCTAACTCCTTCACTTGGCAGTGTGGGGCCCATGGGATATGAGGTAGAGGGACATCTGAGAGCAATGATGAATGAGCCCCAGACACCAAATATTAATCCAAGCAGGTCATACTGCGGTATGATGACTTTATGCCCCCTATATTCATGCCTGCATCCTTCAACATCTAATGACATGGCTCCCAAACTACTGTATATCACATGCATTGCAATCACACCCTGTACGTCATGTGACAGCTGTAATATCAGAACCAATGCTTTCTTGTGTAAAAGTGCATTTTATATATAATGAATTAAATCTAACCTACAATGAAATCCTCCCAGTGGTAAGAGCTAACATAACTGTTCCAATGGCATTTGTCCTCTCTAGAACTAATATGGTTTATTACGTTTTATACACAGACATAGTTTCATAGTATCATTGGGGTTTGATATTGCTGTATGAGAAGGGACCCAAAGCCTAATTATGAATGTGCTACATCTCTGTGCATCACCGGGACAGCAGCACATATTCCAGACATGTTTGGTGGCCAGGAAAAACTATGGCTATAGGAAGGTTGGTGGCTGTATTGGTTGTGGGGATCTTCGGAGAAAGCCATGGGGAGGATATGCGCACTTCCATTCGCTCTGACTATTGAAATTTAGCGCTTATGATTGGGGTAGCGGGACAGGGCCACACTGTACTTTATGTCAATCCTAGCAGCCACTAAGAGATCTGAAGGGGAAGGGTTCCAAGTTCTACCCATCCACCATTTACATTATATGTTTGACGTGATGCGGTCAGCATCCCAGTGGTCAGGATACTGACTTTGGCATCCAGACCGCTGTTAGAACACCGGCACCAGAACTTAGAAGGGATCAGGATGTCAATGCCGGAATACCAACAGCTGGCATTCCGAATGTACGGTAAGTATGCTGTGGCAGGTTAGGGTCAGGCCAGGGAGGGGACGTTAGGTTTAGGTACTATTGGGGAGACTTAGGGTTAGGCTGTGGGGTGAGGGGGGTTAGGCACTAAATGGAAAGGGGGGTTAGGGTGCAGAGCGGAGGGTAAGGTTCATGTGGTGGGGTAGGGGGTTTAGGTTTAGGCACTAGCGGGAGGGTTAGGGTCAGGCTGCGGGGGGGGGGGGTCGGATTAGCTGCTACAAGGGAGGGTTATGGTGTGTGGGGTAGGGGGAGAGCGTTAACTTACTTGTGGAGCCTTTCAGAATTCTCCATATCGTAGTGCTGAGGACACTCTTTTCACCACGGGCATCCTCAATGCCAGGATATTACATGTATCCTGTATAAACCAACACTATATAAGCATCATCATTTGTTTGCATCTTTGAGATACAGCGGAGAGCTAAGAAAGCACTGGGTTAGATACTGAGCAGAACAAAGCTCAGTAATGGAAAGGTATCTACAGTACTGTATTCATAAGGTAGAAAATAGTCATTGACGTATAGGGCCAGATGCACCAAGCTTCAAGAAGTGATAATGAGGACAGTGATAAAAAAACAGCCCCTAACTGGTATTTTTTAAACCCACCTTATAACATGGCAGTAAGGAGCTGATTGGTTGCTTATCACTCTCCACTTAATCACTTTTTGATCCTCTGTGCATCTGGCCCATTGTATTAGTAACAATGGGGGGAATGTATTAAGCCTTAACAAGAGATAAATGCAAGGGTGATAAGGAGAGATAAACGTCCAGCCAATCACCTCCCAACTGCCATGTTACAGGCTGTGTTTAAAAAAAGTCAAGGAGCTGATTGGCTGGAGGTTTATCTATCCTTATCACACTTGAATTTATCTCTTGTTAAGGCTTAATACATCTGCCCCAGAATACATAAATATCAGATCTATGACCCAATAGCTATTCTCCCAGCCTTGGTATACCTTTTTATATGTAAACTAAACAGACTCGTATATCATTTCTGTGTCATCAGATGGCACTTCTTGCCTGATACATAAAACAAGTGGAGGTGTGTGTTATATGTTACTCTGTTACCAGCACCATACAGTTTAGTAGCATAACCCCGTGTCCTACTTTTCTACTTCCTTTGTACGCTGCCTCCACGCTGCATGTCTCCAGAGCCTTTGAGATATTTCATGTGCTTTAATTATTTTTTTTTGCTGATTTTTACGTTATTTTACAAAAATAAATTAATAGAACATAGTCTTTATTGCTAGTATCTATTAACTGTAAACATCCTTTCAACTGCAACTTTAATGGAGTGAAACAAGCAATTAATAGTTCTAAGCTCAACAGGACTCCTGGATGCAAAGCAATGTAAAATCAATTATTTAAACACGCTCTCAGACCTTCATCTTGCCTGATAGTTCAAAGATACGGCTTTGCCCAAAAGGCTTATTGTGCCCAGGGACTGCACACAGAATTGTTGTCTATCTTGTTGGCCATTTGCCTCTATTGTATGATCCCTAGTCACTATACAGTAAGTCAGTAGTTAGCACTTAACATGATGAGGAGACCAGCACAACAATATCCTCACTAGCACTGCAGGACACAACAGTACAAGACATACACTGAGTATTTCAGTCAAACCCATATCTCCCAATGGGCCACATGTACTAAGCTTGAAAAGTGATAAAATAGAGAGTGATAAACCACCAGCCAACCAACTGCTGTCATGTTACAGGCTGTGTTTGAAAAATTATAGTTACGAGTTGATTGGTTGGTGGCTAATCACTCTCCATTTTACCACTTTTTGCGGCTTAGTACATCTCCCCCTAAATTTGAACAATGTTACTTGGGACTGTGGGTCAGATGTACTATGCTTGAAAAGTGATAAAATGGAGAGCGATAAACCACCAGCTCCTACCTGCAATGTCACAGACTGTGGGGGAGATGTATTAAGCCTTAACAAGAGATAAATGCAAGGGTGATAAGGAGAGATAAACGTCCAGCCAATCACCTGCTAACTGCCATGTTACAGGCTGTGTTTGGAAAAAGTCAGTAAGGAGTCGATTGGCCGGACGTTTATCTCTTGTTAAGGCTTAATACATCTGCCGCAGTGTTTGAAAAATGACAGGTAGGAACTGATTGGTTGGTGGTTCACTCTCCATTTTATTACTTTTCATGGCTTAGTAAATCTGGCCCTGTGTCTCTGAAAAGGGAACATGGATGCACCAAACTGGTGTCTTTTATGTTGTGTCTAGGGTTTCTGAAGCCATTCCACCTGCTCTAAAAACCCCTTCATATCGGCATATACACCAGTGGCAGGGACATACGCTAGGTAGTTTTCTTTACTATAGTACTTGTAGCAGGATGAAAATCCTGACTATTTGGACAATGAGACAGGTTCCTAAAATTGTGACTGGCCATGCTAAAAGAGGATAATTAGGAGGTATGATCAAGCATAAAGCCTGTAAACACTAGAATAGCAGATTCTAATGCATTTCTTCATTCCCAATCAATAATGACTGTTACTTAAGAGGGGGAAATCGAATGGGTACATATGCACCAATTTGTACCCATTCGATCCTATTTGCAGCTGGGACCTGGTGCATGGCAAAGTTACAAAGGGGGGAATGGCAAGTTACCATTTTTATGAAAGGCAAGTGCTACCGGAATGAAGATACCATCGATAGAACTCAATGGGCCTTATTCTGATCGGAGCGGCCAAACGTGCGTACGTTCGCCATTAACGTACGCTAGCCGTACGCGGCCGTTAGGGTTAGGTCCACCCACAAATCAGCCGCTTACGTACGGGCAGAAATACCGTAGAAGGGGAGTGGCGTACAAATGAGCGTACGGCAACGTACGCGGACGGCCCAGCCATTGCACTCCGACAACAGGCGTACAATTGAGCGTACGGCGCCGTTTACGGACGTCTTTCGTCCATCTTCCCACCGACTTCTTGTGGAGATCTGAGCGTACGCCAGTTTGCACGGACGGGTCCCTATTGTTTTCAATGGAAAACACAGCTTATGTCACCGCTCGTGAGAGTGAGCGTACGTCCGTGTACGCTGCCATACTCTTCACATATATGGACCTGCAAATCTTGCCTTTCAACTACAAATCTGACAATTGATTAATTAATCTATTTGTTATTCAATTATTGATTTCTATTAACTCAATTGTCTACCTTAATAAAGACCTAATAAAACAACATTTGAACCCTCATTACATGTATATTTGTTATGTTCTAATGTTGCATTTTAATCACTATCTATGGGTCCCCATATTGCTGTTAATTGTACATCAAGTTATGTTGGTGTTTCTGTATATGTACTAAATATGTCCATAATTTCTTTGTCCACAATGTGTAACATGTATACCTACCCTGATGTTATGTGTGATGTTTTAATCTAACAACATTAAACATTCATGCATTTTCACTATGTGTTATTTTACTCAAAAACACACACATTCACACATCAATCATTACCCCTCACCTCAAATTACAAGTATAACTTACAGTACACATCTGTATGTACCTACCCTTACAAGCCCTCTAACATATTTATTAGTAAAAACACAGGCAATTAATAAGACAATATAAACTTTTATTTTGAACAAAAATAATAAGGGGGGGGGGGGATAAAAATAAATTAAATGCGGGCCTCCAGAAGGCCAAAAAGGATTTGGAGATAGAGGAGTGTCATGAATATCTCCTGAATAAGGGCTGCCACCTCCTCCTGCTGCTGTTCAGTGTCTGTAGTGAAGGGATAAAAAAAATAAAATAATATATAACATACACAAATGTTTGTTGTATTTGTACATAATAAAAAGTGGTGAGTTATGTGTGAAGGCCACATACATTTTTAAACTACATTGAAGATGGGTCTGCTGTAAACACAGTACTAAAAAATAATATGTTAACACACACATACTGTACATAGTAAATAACATTAATTCAATTACTCCTTCTTGAATGTATGTATGCTGAGACCCAATTGGTAGTTTGGTTTTGGGTGAATCACCTCTAACCTCACAATTAGGCTGTGCTATTTAAGGGTTATGACATTGTGGCGGCTTAAGCACTCCTTACTATTTTAAATGTAGGACATTGCTGTACAAATTATAGGCCTACAGCTATGTTTGTAAAGCATGCATCCGCATGGCCTCACACACTATTACCAAAACAATCTCTACATTTATGTTGCACCAGTGCCAGATTAAGCCTTTGGGGGGCCCGGGGTACTTTAGACCGGGGGGCCCCCTTGCACTTGTCATTACTGGCCGCACACTGCATGTGAGAAAATTATACTGTCAAAACACAGAGTAAACTTGGTTAATGGTTAACTGCAGGGGATATATATATATATATATATATATATATATATACACACACACACACACACACACACACACCACATGAAAAGCCTGTGTTTGTCCCTCTGCCCCTTACTCTGGAGGAGACCTCACAGTCCTATTGCTGCCTCTGATTAAAAACCCTCCCATGACTAAGCTGCTGCTGCTGTTCTCCATGGACCTGAGAAGCATGTAATGAGCTCCACCAATCCGAGCTCAGCACAAACTTCTCAGCCTCTGTCCTCTGGTGCAAAGTGTCAGGGGACTTAGTCAAGTCCCAGAAATGCACTGCACACTTGTGCAATCAGTGTGCCTTGGCTCCCGATGTTCAGCACCATAAATCATTGTCACATTGGCAGATAGGTGAAGCTGCAGCACTACCCCACCCATGGACAAAACCTTTAGCAAAAAACAAAAAATACAAAACAAATCAATTTTTTTTTTTTAAATACATGCCAACCACAGGGGGCCCCTAACTAGAGGGGGGCCCAGGGGCACTGACCCCTTGTGC